>NC_044305.1:10243651-11648651 GCF_007474595.2 Lynx canadensis | reverse complement strand
GTCATTTTTCTCTTCTGTCTCCTCCACCGAGATTCATTCACTCATTAACTGTTGGCCATTTACTCTATTCCAGGCCCTGGGCACATAGTAGTGAAGGAGGCCGACCAGGAGCCGCCCTCAGGTAGTTTACATTTTAGTGGGAATAGACCATCAAGAGGCAAGATGATTTCAGCGCTCTAAAAGGAAATGGAAGTGTTAGGGCGGGCGTCCCTGCAGGAAGACGTGACATGCCAGCTGAAACTTTAAGGACAAGAAGGAGGGATAGGAGAGGGAACAAGCAAGTGCAAATGGCTGGAAGCAAGAAAGGGCTTAGTGTCTTTTAGGGACAGAAAGAAAGGCAGGATGGCTGGAATAGAAAGAGTGAGGGGCTAGCCGAGATGAGATAGAGATGTGTGAGGCGTCCAGTGTCCTCCAGGTACTTCTGGGGGAAGGACCACTCTTTAGTCTGTCTCTGCACGTGCCGGGCACAATCTATTGCATGTTACAGATGCCCTACCTATGTGGAAGGGTAGGTAAAAATTAAGAAGGAACCCCCATGGTTGAAATCTGACTCCCTCACCTGACATCTTTTCAGATACGTCTCTTCAGCTGGGTGGTCATTTCATCTTGGCAGCTTATTTACCCAGTGTGTGCTCTATTGCAGACACTGAACTGGGCCTCAGCAGCTCAAGGCAAAAGAGGTGGGAGGGCCCCAGTGATTTCAAGTTTGGTCTCAAAGCTTGATTCTGCCGCCGGCTGGCTGAGATACTGGCCACGTTATTCAGCCTCTCTGAGTTTCAGTTATTCATGGGTAAAAAAGGGAAAGTAATAGTCCCCATCTCAGGCATGGTATGCCTATGAAATGAGAGGTTGTGATGTTACCTAGTCTCTGGCATGAAGCATTACTCAATAAACACTAGCTGTTATAATCACAGTTGCAATGATTATTATATGAATATTGCCCTATTTAACGATCCCACCCCAGAGCAAGGAGAGCACTGAGAAACGGGGCAGATGCCGTATTACAGGGGACGTTACATTTGAGCCTTTGGAAATCTGAGAAGGATTTTGTCAAGTGGGGTGAGGTGTTCCAACCAGATCAACAGTTGGGTAAATTCAGGTGGCTTCATCAACTTGCAGCTATAATTCAAGGAAAAGAATGTAAACTGGAGAAATAAAGGCGCCATGTAAATAATGTTGGATCTTGGAATGTGATGACAGTCCAGTGTGCCTCCGTTTGAATCCCTTATTAAATGCCAAAGAGCAGGCAGCATTTTATTTCTGCGCTGGCCCTAATTCCCCCCTTGTTTCTGTCCCATAAGCGGCTGGGTTCAGAGCACCTGAAGCCACTGGTACTCTCCTGCTGTGGCCGGCAGGAACTTTCAGAATCAGTTTGGTTCTAAGACTTGTGAATCCATCATCCTCTTTGCCAGATTCCCCTTCTGCGTGTGTGCGCGTGTGCATGTGTTGGTACTCAGGGCCCGTTTCCCTTTATCTAATACTGCTGCTTTTTATGTCCAACAGGTTCCCTAATACAACTCATGAAGGTTTCAATGCCACTCTCCACACTACCTTGGTTGTCACTACGAAACTGGTGCTCCCGACCCCTGCCAAGCCCATTCTCCCCGTGCAAACGGGGGAGCAGGCTCAGCAGGAGGAACAGTCAAGCGGCATGACCATTTTCTTCAGCCTCCTCGTCCTAGGTGAATGTGGAGACACCCTCGTCTGCCATCTTGAGTGTCTGTGTGTGTTGTCCATAAGGTCCACCCTATCTAAGCCACCATTTACTTGCTGTCAAGTCTTCCTTCCATTTGGTTTTTGCGCTTCAGACACTGAGGGACGATGATCAGTTCATAACATAACAGGGTACTCCTTTTTCTTCGTAAAATCGCCGAGCTTAGCAATTCTGAAGAGCTCTTTCTATAATGTCTTAGATATCATTTGGAAGAAAGGAAGGATTTTTGACCTAGAAAGAACCTTGAGCGTCTTCTAGTATAGTGGATTTCAGGCTGTGCTCATGAGTGTGTATGCTTGTGTAGATGGTGGTGATAATGGAGGCGGGGTAAGTCCAATGGGAGGGCATCTGCCTTTTTGACCAGAGACAGCATTTTGTCACTTTGCTCTCAGGTTTCCATGTAAATTTTATTTAATTAAAGGTTTTGCCGCTGAGTAAAAGATCAGACACCCTTGCCCTAGCACACTTTTTTCCTTCCCCTTTAACTTTCCCATTAACTGTGGTTGTGACTTTTACCATATCTGTGTACCACCTGTGCTGTTATTTCCTTACGTAATATTTTTCTTTGAACAGATTCACTCCTTTTGTTCAACCGCCTCCTGTAACGGGTGAGAAAATTTAGGTCCAGAGAGATGAAGTGATTGACTTGCCTGGTTTTGGGGAGACTAGAGATTAAAATTTGGGTTGCCAGACATCAGTCAAGAAGTTTAGGTAATAGGTGATAGTTTAGATGCCTCCCGGAGACTGTAGAGAACTGTTTTAGACAAAAGCAAAAAACAAAAAAACAAACAGATGAAACTACGTAACCACTTTGGACTAGCTGACTAAGGAAGAAATAGCTTTGAATTTGACCCAAATCCACACTCTATTTTGAAGAGTGAAGTTGGCATATTTATATTTTCTGCTTAATGGTCAAATAGTTTTAATATAATAATTTTGTTTGAAATCCCAGGACTCGAGGTGCCTGGCTGGCTCAGTCAGAAGAGCATTCAACTCTTGATCTCAGGGTCATGAGTTCGAGCCCCACGTTGGGCGTAGAAATTACTTAAAAAGAAAATCTTTAAAAAAATAAATAAAATCTGATGGGTATTGAGGAGGGCACCTTTTGGGATGAGGACTGGGTGTTGTATGGAAACCAATTTGTCAATAAATTTCATATATAAAAAAATAAATAAATAAAATAAAATGGGTCTATTGTGGAGCAAAAAAAAAAAAAAAAAAAAAAAAAAATCTCAGGTTTTCAGCCTGAGGTTTCAGCCTTATCTCTCATAGATTCCAAAAAAACTTAAAAAAATAAATTTGTTTATGTTTATTTATTTTTGAGAGAAAGAGAGAGACAGAGTCCGAGCAGGGGAGGGGCAGAGACAGAGGGAGACACACAATCCGAAGCGGGCTCCAGGCTCTGAGCTGTCAGCACAGAGTCCGGCTCAGGGCTTGAACCCACGGACACGAGATCAAAGTCGACCGACTGAGCCACCCAGGTGTCCTAAAAAAACCTTTTAAATAGAATACAGAAAAGGTACACAAACCACAGGCATTCATTGTCCCGTATGAACCTGATATGCCCAGATAATTTTTTACCTTGTGAATGTAGTTGAATTTTGTTTCTGTTTCTAGCGGATGACTTCAACAATCAAGGACTCTTGTTTCTCCTTTTTACTCTGTGATGGTAGTTGAATGTAAAGAAAAACAGTTCTCGGTCAAGAAATCTTTAGTACTTGAATCCATAATCTTGAAGGACGAGTATTCTTAGTCTCTTTACATTGTTGTCAGCTTCATAATGGCAGAGAACATAAAAGGCGGAGACCAGGAAGAAAACTTTGGTTTGTAGTCTCCTTTTTTCATGGGAAGATAAAAAGAATAAGTCAGACTTTCAAAGTAATTTTCAGGGTGTGGAGCATTTAAGGTTGGTTTGTGCCTGAGACCACAAAACAGGGGGTTATAGTGCTTTTAATCCCGGCCAAACCCAGCACAGTGGTAACACATCTTTGGGGCCAGAAAGGTCTAAACTATTTACTAGTGTTGTGTATTTTACTTGGATATCTTTTCAAACAGATGGTAAACCTGGACTTCACAGTCACACTAGTGTCAGGTGTGTTTTGTTTTCAGCTAATCAGACTGTTGGCAGTCTAGGAATTGGTGTCTCTATTTTTTATGTATAGGTCAGCATGCATTAGCAGAGTGGAATGCTTTCTTTTTAAATAAATTTGAAGACATTTTTTTTCTTGCATATTATCAACAAAATATGTATCTTGTATATTGATTCCTGATTAGATGTCCAAACATACAAATCTGATAAAAAATTGGAGTTCATAGGTATTTTGCTGGGGCGCCTGGGTGGCTCAGTGAGTTAAGCCTCCAACTTCAGCTCAGGTCATGATCTCACAGTCGGTGAGTTTGAGCCCCGAGTCGGACTCTGTGCTGGCAGCCCAGAGCCTGGAGCCTGCTTCAGATTCTGTGTCTCCTTCTCTCTCTCTGCCCCTCCCCTGCTCGCACTCTTGTCTCCCTCTCTCTCTCAAAAATAAATGAAGATTAAAAGAAAAAATTTTTTTAAATAGGTATCTTGCTAACTCACTGAGTACATGAACTGTAGTGAATTGAGGGAAATTGGGGTCTATGATTTATTCTAGACTTCAGGAACTCCTAACCTGGAACACATTTAACCACTTTTGTTTACTGTTTTAGTCAAGTCAAATGAAATTGTAACTTTTATGTCCTTTAAGCTTGTTAAAGGATTACAGTGTGTTCCCCTTTTTTGAGAAAGGATGCCAAAACTCTAGTTACTTTTGACTTTAGAAGCTTGAAATCAGTTGACTTACATTTAACCCTTGCTGATCTTGGACTCTGCAGAAACAATGGTGAGTCATTTTTATTGACCTACTAGAGTTAACAATTAGCATCATTTGGCACATACATTTTATATAAGTCCATTATGCACATGCATTTTATTTAACTCCATTAAACTTAATGGAGTTACTAAAATTGATATGCCTGTTTTGATGAAGTTTCCATAATGATTACTTCAGGCATGAATGTTTAGAAACATTAACTTGTGGTATACCTACCCTCCATACCTCACAGAAACCTTTGCCTCTTGCTCTGTTTTTTCCAAGGTTACTTGAAAACATGTACTTGTGTGTGTACATACATATATACCTTCATACGCACATTCATTTGTAAAGGCACATAGAGCTTGGATTTTGTTTGTTTTAATACAAACAGGATTCAGTAACTTGCTTTTTCATCTCACAGATGCCTTGGAGATCCTTTTATGTTCTATTTTTTTATATCTGCTTTTTTTTGAAGAATGTGTGTTAAACATAAAATATATACCATTTTATCTAAAGTGTACGATTCGGTATCATCGAGGACTCTCACAATGCCGATGCAACGATCAGCATTATCTAGTTTCAGAACATTTTCATCACCCCAAAAGGAAACTCAGTATCCATCGAAAGCTGTCACTCCCCATCTTCCCCTACCCCCGGTCTTTACTAAACACTATTTTGCATTCTATCCCTAGGAATTTGCCTACTCGGAATATTTCAGACACAACTAGAATCATGCAATATGTGGTCTTTTATGTCTGGCTTCTTTCACTTAGCATCATGTCTTCGAGGTTCATCCGTGTCGTAGCGTGTCTTAGAAGTACATTCATTTTTACGGCTGAGTAATAATTTCCTTTATAGATATTCCACATTATGTTTATTCACCAATTGACAGACATTTGGATTGTTTCTGTGTTTTGGCTATTGTGAATAGGGCTGCTGTCGACATTTGTGTATAGGTTTTTGCGTAGATGTTTTTATTTCTCTTTGATACATACATACATACAGGAGTGGAGCTGCTGGGTTAAATGGTTGCTCTATGTGTAACTTTCTCAGGAACTCATACTTTGCACAGAGGCCGTACCATATTTCGTGCCCACCAGCAATGGCCTAGAGTTCCAGTGTCTCCACGTCCTTGCCAACACTTGTTATTTTCCATTGTGTTTTGTTTTATTTTTTAATTATCACCATCTCTTACTCATTGGTCGGTGTGAAGTTGCATCTTGTGGTCTTGATTTGCATTTCTCCACGGACAAATGAGGTTGAGCATCTTTTCTTGTGCTAATTGGCCATTTGTTTGTTTGTTTGGAGGGATGTCTATTCTGGTTCTTTGTCCATTTTCAAATTCCATTGTTTGTCTTTTTGTTATTGAGTTGTAAGAGTTCGTATGTATTCTGGTGGCTAGACCTGTATCAGATTAATGATTTACAAATATTTTCATCCATTCTTTGGGCCATCTTTTCAGACCTCATTCTTTTAAACGGTTGAAGACCATTCCCTGGCATTGCTGAACCTCCTACTCAGCACTCTCTGTTGATAGATGGTTTTCCCCTTTGTCTTAAAGGGGCAAATTGTTGTTTGATTTACAAGAATAAACTATTTTTAAACTTTGAAGTTTTTTTTTTTAATTTTTTAATGTTTATTTTTGTGAGAGACAGAGAGACAGAGCGTGAGCAAGGGAGGGGCATAGAGAGAGAAACAGAACCTAAAGCAGGCTCCAGGCTCTGAGCTGTCAGCACAGAGCCTGACATGGGGCTCAAACTCACAAACTGCGAGATCATGACCTGAGCTGAAGTTGGACGCTTAACCGACTGAGCCACTCAGGTGCCCCTAAACTTTGAAGTTTTTTTGTTTAAGTTTATGTTTATTTATTTTTGAGAGACAGCAAGAGTGCGTAGGGCAGGGCCAGAGGAGGGTGGACACAGGATCTGAAGCAGGCTCCGTGCTGATGGCAGAGAGCCCAACACAGGACTCAAACTCACGAACCATGAGATCGTGACCCGAGCCAAGGTCAGGAGGCTTAACCGACTGAGCCACCCAGGCACCCCGAGAATAAACTTTTTCAATTAATTTTTTCATGTAGCTTGGTGCAAAGAAAGATCAGAAACTGAGTGAACTCCCTAGATCTATATTCGGCCCACTTATGTACCTGCCTTTTTAGACAGTAGGCCTGCTCACTAGTCACATGTTGTGCTTACGCATTAGAACATTTTTCTTGCTCTTGGTATTTAATGTAGGATTTTTCTAACTAGGTTAAATATTTATAATAAAGTAACACCACAGATTGATAGTTGAAAGCACAGAATGCAAGAAGGACAAAATTTCTATATTTACAACTGTTTCCTTTTTCTGGCCACCTGGTGCTTTTTGGTGGGCCTAACAATATCTAGTCTGTCAGTGCAGGCTCTGAGGGTGGCCATTTAACCACTATGCGGATTGTTTAAACATTTCCTTTTACAAAAAAGGCAACAGTTATACTTAGTACTGTTAAGATAGTCCTGTGATTGATGAGATGCTATCCCACCTAGGTGCATAATAAAAGAAAGAGATACGCGCACTTGCATTTGGGCCGTGAAATTACATTTAGGAATTATTTCTGTGAAAATATACTCGTATGGGGGGGAGGGTCCAGAGATACTTATCTCTCTCAGTTTTACATTCTTTTGTTTCTTTTCGTGACCGCCCCACTGTGAGCAAAATTAAACATGACTCCTGTTTTGGTGACTGAGGAATGAAAACAGGCGGAAGGGAGGTGGTGGATGCCTATGGCTAAAGGCACAGGGTTGGGGGGCCCGGGGGGCTCAGTTAAGTCTCCAACTCTTGATTTCGATTCAGGTCATGATCTCACAGTTTCTTGAGTTTGAGGCCTTTATGGGCCTCTGCACTTGCACACTCTCTCTCTCTCAAAATAAATAAAACTTAAAAACATAAAGGCACAGGGTTGGAATCGGGCTCAACCCTGAAGCACCTACAGTGACATGACCTCTTGAAGCCTGTTTTTGTGCCTATAATCAAAGGAGATTATGGTAATAATAGCTAATTAAGAGGGGTGTTGGGGGCTAAATGAGACTGTGTTTGAGAAGTACTCAGTGCAGTGCCTGGCCATGGGGAGCCCTCAACTAGTGGGAGCCCCAGTACCTAGCTGAGGAGCAGGCACCCCACCTTTAGGTCTCTGATGTTCTCCCACCAGACCACAGTTTTGACTTCGTTCTCTGTGGACTATACTCTCACTTCATTCTCTGTGAAAAGAGAACCAATCCCATGGTGGCGAAACACTTTGTGGCAACATATTCTGTTGCAGTTATATTTAATTAAAGGGATTGATTTCACTGACTTCCTCCTCCCATTTCAGATTTTCCAGGTGATTACTTCCAAAAAGTTGAAGACCATTTCTCAGAATTAGAGATTTGAATACATGATTGTATAAGGTTTATGCGGTTAGGGGAAAAGATTAGATGTCCGTTGCTCTTTCAGCAACCACTGGAAAATAAACTAGTTCAGGCATATAAAAAATCTGGAGACAATGTTATAAAACACTGTGAATCTCCTTCCAGGTTAAGAAATAAGAGATTGGAAAAAGAACTGAAGTTTCCCATGTCATTGTCTGCTGTCCATTTTCCTTAGCAGCAGCACCCCCGCCCCAGAAGTAACCATTGCTTTGAACTTGGTGTTTATTATTTGAAATTGTGCTGTTTTAACAGTGTCTTATTTTTTCCCACAGCTATCTGCATCATATTGGTGCATTTACTGATCCGATACAGATTACATTTCTTGCCAGAGAGTGTTGCTGTTGTTTCTTTAGGTAAGTGCTTGTCAGTGATCCTATAATAAAAGCAGTAATAATACCATTTTTTGAGTGCCTTCCTAGTGCCAGAAACAGCATGAGATGTGGTACATGCCCGATTTCATTTAATCCTCACTGCAACCTGCCACGAGGGTGTTATGATCCCATTTTACAGATGAGGACACCGTGACTCAGGAGTGATGACCTCCTAAAGGTCACATAGAAGCCCCCCCCCCCCATTCTGCTTCTAGAACTACCCTCGGGGCACATTGACCTCTGTTACTAGGTTATGCAGACACCCAAGTCTACTAAGGCAAGTAATGGACACTTAATTCATAGGGTCACTGAATTTTACAGCCAGAAGGAACTCTCACTTCATGGTCTAAGAAGGAGAAATGGCTCACTTTAATGTCAGAATGAGATCTAAGGTGTTCAGGAGTATTCCATTCTACCTCACTTGCATGTCTTTCTTGTTTCCTGTGGCAATAAATTGTTAAGATAACTAGCCTCTGTATGTCAACTATACTTCAGTAAAATTAAAAAAGGAAGAAAAAAGGTAATCAGCTCCTATTTAGAGGGAATGAATCAGTGTAATAATAGATGTGACTCACATGAAAGTTAATTGAAATGGTTAATGAAGGAAGAAGCAGGGACCTTCCTTCTCAGGAAGTATTAAAATCAAGACAAAAATGTGTTTGGGGGTGCTTAAGGCATGGTAAATAAGGTTTCACGGAGACCCGCTAAGGCATTTATCAGTTTGTGATATTGTGTTGCTTTTACTAGTTTTCACTTGCCTACTAATGAGATTTAATTTTCCCTTATCACCACCGATGCTCTCTGTAAGTTAATTTTCTTTGCCTTACAGGTTTGGTTGAGTAATATTTTTATAATACATTGATGGTTTAGCTTAGCTTTGGAAATGAACGTTCAGACTTTGATTCCCCGTCCCCTGTCATCATCTGCATTCCTACTAAGCTGGTTCAGCCCCTCCTGTGTTTTCCCTGGGCTTCGCATTACCCCTCTAAGTGGTGCCTAGTTCTCACCTATGAGCTTTTGCACTGCCACCTCACGTGAGCCTTGTAACCCCCAGTGATGCCATATCTTAAGGAAGAAACACCACTGGATAGTACTGATCTTCAGTCAAGAGTCGGAAAACAATTTTACTTAGAGTTCCTATTCTCTGTTTAGCAGGCTCTTGAGCTGCACATCCCGGCAGATTCTAACAGCCTTAGCTAACGAGATAGAAAGCCTTCAAGGTCTAAGAATGGTATGATCATCCCTTTTCTGCTATCAGGACACTGAAAATAACCTACACAACTAACACCTCTTCTGGGACATTCAGTAAAGACTTAAAACACCACTCTAAGGAATGTACAGTTTTGCAGTCAGCTTTCATAGTTTCTTAGAATAAGAACTATAGCTGATGTGTGTTTAGTTACTGTGCCATGGAAACGATGGTTCTTATAATTTGGTTTGGAATGTCATGTTCTTCACTCTTTGAATGTTTGGGTAACTGTAGGTCGGTGAACACCAGTGCTTGTACTAGGAGTTATAGCAGACGCTGTCGGTTGCCTACCCAAGGGCCATTTCCCCCTTCTTCCTTGAAAATAGAACCCTAATTTTGATCAGGTATCTTGCCACAGTGCACTCAAGGAAGGCGTGCCCCTCCAAGTCAAGACTGGTCTTTGCCATCGTGATAATTCCACTCTCCTTTGCCATTCATATATTGGTTGAATGAGGTGAAGGCAGCAAGGCAGTGTGAAACCCCATCCTGGCCGGTGAGACCACGGGGAAGAGGGTGGAGGTGGAGCGTGCCTTATCCTCTCTGATGAAAAGTTTCCCATACCTTTGATTCAGTTGTGTGACCATCTGATGCCTGGAGCATTGGGAGACATCTTGCCATCACTGTGGCTCAAAGACAAAAGCCAGAATGCTAAGGGTTGCCAAGGAGACAGATGAGAAACCCAGATTCTTGACTGCATTATTGTTTTGTTGAATTGATAGCCCTGGAGCTGCCTGTTGTATGAAATAAGAAACATCTGTTGTTGAAGCCATTTTTAAGCAGGTGTTCTTTTACTTGCAGCTAAAAGCATCTTAACGAACACAGGGCTCTTTCCATTCAAGGGAAAAATCAGTTCAAATCGATTCAGAGAAAAGTTGGCAGGGGTGGAGTTGCACACCCATTGGCCTGTGGAACCAAAAAACCTACCAGTGACGCTGGCCTCAGACTCAGGTGGAGTCTCCTCTTCTCCGCTTCTCAACAGTGCTTCCCTTTGTTTCGGCTTCAGCCCCAGGCAGGCTCCCTCCGTGGGATGAGCCGTTCCAGCTTCAGGCCTACCACCCTGACAGGAGCAGTCACAGAGGGAAAAGGTGGCCTCCTCTTCTTCCCGTTTCCACCAGAGGTTGTGGGATGAACTCTGACCTCCTGGCTTCCCCATTCTGGACACAGGGTGGAATGGTGTTGGGGACTGGCCAAGGCTCTCCATCCACAGGGTTCATTTCTTCACTGATGTAGCAGAAATAACTGCAGCCTGTAGGGCCGGGTCGTGGGAGGGTTGATGGCAAGTAAATCTTGCTTTCAAAACTTTTGTTAGCTAACTCAGGTGATTGGAATGCTAAGGGTGATTCCAAGAAGAGTGCTGGGGTCCAGAAGGTGTTTTTTATTATGTTAGAAGACATTTGGTTAGAATTTAGAAATGCTGACAAAGCTATCAAAATAGTTTTATATTTCATAAAGCTATGTAAATTGAAGGAAAGCTTTTTTTTCTCTTACTGGAGCAAAGTGTAACAAAATATTGAGCTATCCACCATTTCAAGAATTTCCAGCTTTTGTGCCAACGAAGAATCTAGAAGCTGCCGGAGAAAATAGTTTTCGTTCTTTAGGGATAAACTCTCCCAGCCTACCTCTTCTAGCCCAAAGTCACTTTTCAGACTGCAGTCATTGAGAGACGTGATTGGCCTTTCGTGTTACAGTTAAACATTCAGAGTACCTAAGAAACTATTGGTATAGAAAAGGACTATCTACACTTTAAAAGCACATTTTCCCCCTTCTATTGTCTTGTAATTTCAAATGAGCCTCCAGACTTTTCTCATTCTTTCTAAAAAAAAGGTATCAACATGAAATTCTAAAAATATTTTCTTGACCCTTCTTCAGAGCTTTTGGATACTTTCTGTACTTAGGGAATTTTGTAGCTTAGGCCTTTAAAAAAAAATTTTTTTTTTTTTGCACAAAGAGCTAGACAGAAAAAGAACAATCCTTTTCATTGACAACTTCAGCTATTTTCATTCTGCTTCATTCCCTTCCAAACCATATGTAGATTCGATGACTTTACTTGGTTTGAATTTGTATCATTTTTTGTGTTCTTTCCTTTTTACTAGTCTTTTCATTAAAGTTCACATATTTACTTCTGTCAGTGCTGATTCACTCTATATTTAGGACTGAAATTTACAAGGAATAAAAAGGAAATAATTGTACTGCCCACTATCCTCTGTCACATATAGCGAAACAGGAGATTTTTCCCTCCCACAATCATACTTTATTTCAGAGAGAGGAAAGGGTTCAGAGAAGGGGTTAAGTAAGGGCTGGAAATTTGCCCTTTCAAATGCCAAGGCCTAGCCTGAATACTACTGATAATTAGAAACACTGGATTTGATTGAATCATTGGTAGGATACACAAAAGTGCTTCCTTGTCATAACTTTCTTAACTATGTGCCTTTAGTATTATTGACTTGTTCTTGTTCTGACTAAAGGATTTCAATTTTTTTTTTTTTTTAGTAGGAGAATAGTGCTCTTTGTGGGGCATCTGGACGGCTCAGTTGAGTGTCTGCCTTTGGCTCAGGCCATGATCTCACGCTTCGTGAGTTTGAGCCCCACATCAGGCTCTCTGCTGTCAGTGCAGAGCCTGCTTCAGATCCTCTGTCCCCCTCTGTCTGCCCTTCTCCCCCTCGTGCACGCACTCTAGTTTACATTAAAAAAAATTTTTTTTAATATCCATTTATTTTTGAGACAGAGACAGAGCATGAGTGGGGGAGGAGGGGCAGAGAGAGAGGGAGACACAGAATGCGAAGCAGACTCCAGGTTCTGAGCTGTCAGCACAGAACCCGATGCGGGGCTCGAACACACGAACTGTGAGATCATGACCTGAGCTGAAGTCGGATGCTCAACCTAGTGGGCCACCCAGGCACCCCCTTCTCTCTAAAACAAACATTAAAAAAAAAAAAAAAAAAAAAGAATAATGCTCCTTGTGTCAGTGGGTGTTTTGAGTGGAAAGTGATGAGAAATCACTCAATTCCTGAGTTACTAACTAAAGGTAATTTCAGAAAAAGCAGATGTAGTAATGATATTTTTAAATTTTTTTTTAATATTCATTTGTTTTTGAGAGAAAGAGACAGAGAGAGAGACAGAGTGCGAGTGGGGGAGGGGTAGAGAGAGAGGGAGACACAGAATCCCAAGCAGGCTGCAGGCTCCGAACTGTCAGCACAGAGCTCCATAGGGCTAGAACTCACAAACTGAGATCATGATCTGAGCCGAAGTCAGACGCTTAACCAATGGAGCCACCCAGGCGCCCCTGTAGTAATGACATTCTAATTGTACTTAAGTTCTTAATTTTTTTTTTTTTTAATTTTAAGACAAAGGGAGAATCCTAGCTGTAACTGTAACAGCTTTTGTTACTTTTTAGACTGTTAAAGTCTAATGCTGACATAGCTTACAGTGTCTCCCAGGAAACTCCTCGAATCTGAGGTGCTTTGATTTTTATTGTTGGTATTAGAGTAGCTGTCTTAGAGGCAGAGGCCAGAATTGGTTGTCAAACTGACAGAATGATCACGTTAGACTCTCAGGATTTTCGAGGCTGTGCTCGAGGCAGGGAGGAGTGCCAGCACAGACTCAGTTTCTAGATACACGGGTCAGAGGGGACTATGTTCTTGGCACATCTTGTTGCTGTTCTACTGCCATGAACTAAATGTGTGCCCTCGGCGTGGAATAAGTTCCTCCTTTTTCCTGGAGTCCTGCCTTGACTTACCTAGTTTTATGGTCATCTCCTCTTGGCTAAGCCTTTTATCATCCATAGGTTAGATTTTATACTCAAATCTTCCAGTTACACCAAAATAGATCGTCTAAATTTTAAAAATAATAAATAAATAATAACTGTTAAATAATTGTATTCTGAAAGTTGCTACATTGGGGCTGATTTCTCTGATTTCCTCTTGTACCACATAAATGTTCTCCTCTGTGCTTGAAAAAGGAATAACATTGCGCTGAAAGGGTGAGCTGCTTTAAAAACGAAACATTTGGACAGCCTCTCCCCCCAGAAAACAAACTGCCCTGAGGGATGGATTCTCATTTTAGAGTCTCTTTGGGGTAACTACTGTAGGTAGCAGAGTCAAGGACTGGATTTTCAAACTTACCTTACCAGAGTATAACTTGGTTCTATAATTACAGCTGACAAAATGTGCTAAAAATACATTAAAGTATTTTCAAAAAATCATCTGTGGTTAAAAGAGGATTATGTAAGTAAGTATATCCCTTTTTGCCTCATTATATAGTAGCAGACCTGTCTCCTCATGATGATCAGGGTCAGTCATCCCTGCCAGTATCGGTAAGCCTTTTCTAGGCCTGCTGGTCTGTTGACTCAAAGAGCCCCAAGGGACCAGGCAGCAGCCATTGTAACGCCTACTGTGTGAACCCTGGTGGAAAGGTCACCTTCTGGGAGCCAGGACCTTTCGACCCCCTGAGCCTGTAGTTTCAGGCTATGGGAGCAGAAGGTCTCCAAGTGGGAATCCCTACTCCCAAGTGAGTCTCTGAGAGTGATGTTGAATGGGGCCACTCCTACAGTAAGCAGGTGCTGTGCCCCGCTTACTCTTAGGGACGTACTGCCCTATAATGGCCATTGGCTTAAGGAGTCAGTCGCATCCTGGGGGGGAGCTCCAGTCTTCGTAGGATGTCCTCTCCGAGCTGGTGCCTCAGCTTCTTTATGAGACCCTCTTACCACTCTGGCTGGCTGGCGGCTGCTGGATGGGGTGGCGTATTAGTGTAGGACCACGTGGGGTCCATGGTCGCACGCCCACTGCTGCACCTCCCTTGCCATAAAGTGAGTCTCTTGGTTTGACACGCTGTTGGGCAGTGTCCCGCTTTAGTGGACCAGACACTTGTGAGCCCTGGGACAGCGGTGCGATCAAAAGACATACCCGCCGGCATACTTGTCCATCTCAGTCAGAATGAACTACCAGGGTGGAAGGGGTCTGATACAATCGAGTGGCCATCATTCCGCTAGCTGGTCTCCACAGGGGATGGAACCACATCAGGTGCTGGGTGTTGGTCCGTGTGGCTGTCCAGTCACCCATTCACCAACAGCAGTAGCTAGAACAGCCATGGTGGGAGGGAGTCCACGCTGTTGGACTTGTGCACAACTCCCGTCTCTGCCATCATAGCTGCTGTGTTCATGAGCCCGTTGCATAAACACTGAAGCGGCCAAGGTGAGAGGCTGACTGAGTCACCCATGAACCAAGCTGGTCATGGGGAACTCCCAGCGAGGCCGTATGTAGGAACGGAGGGAGAGGTGTTGATGTCACAGCTATAGAGGACGCAGAGGCCCGGGGCACCTGTTCATGCAGCGTGCTTGTGCCCGCCGGACCTGGCCAAGCCTGATCTGTAATGTAGCACCTGGACCTTACAACGCACTGCTGCTGGGCCCACCCAGCCTTATAACTGGGTGGTTATGGCAACGCCACTTAGGAAGCACAGTTCTGGGCACATGAGCACTTGACGCCCCATGCTCAGACACTCTGTCTCTACCAGAGCCCAGTAGCATGCCAGGAGCTATTTGGGTTTTTTCCTCCCGTGTTTTTCGAATGCCGTGTAGTTCTCTGCTGCAAATGGCATGACCTTGTTCCAGAACCCTAGGGACCTGTGCTGAGGAGCCCTCCTGTTGAGGCTTGCCCGAGACGTCACACACCATCCCTTTCTACCCCAGATACTTCCGGTGCCAGGGGGTCTGCCAGACGGTATGGCAGAAGCGGCAGTCTGCTTGAACTGCAGCGGGGCCCTTTCTTGTGGTCCCCACTCAGAACGCTCAGCCTCCCACAAACCAGTAAATGGGTCAAAGTAGTCTTCTCAAGTGTGGAATATATAGCCTCTAAGCCTGGAGGAGGCCTACCCAGCACCGCGCTTCCTCTTAGTGGTGGGAGGTGGAAGGTGCAAATCTTGTCTTTTACTTGAAGGCGGTGTCTTGTCATGTTTCAGACCACTTGACCCCTACCTTCCCAGATGGGCGGTCCCCTGAAACTTTGTGCAGGCCACCTAGTCTAGTGGACCCCGGTGTTGTCCTGGGCAGTGTCCCTATGGTCTAGGTCCTTTGGGACTATGTCAATGACAGAGAGCAAGACTTAACATAAGGTGCCTGCCTTATTTGGACTTCTGTGTAATCTTGAAACAGCCTGGGGAGGTCTTTATGCCAGCAGGGAGGTGGGGGCACTTCAGCTGGCCCAGAGGGTCCACAGGAATCTGGAGATTGAAGGTGCTCATGTAAATCTCCCCCAGATGACCCTCTGCCACGTCTCAGAGTCGCCCATCTTCCTTAGCAGGGCCCGGCAGGAGAGGACGTATGTAGCTTTACCCTCTTGAGCTCAACTTTCTCAAGATCTGCCACTCTTGGAGTTAAGTCCCGTGCCTGATCTTCGCTCTAGAAGCCCTCCAGCTGCAGCAGGTGAGGGCCTGCTTACATGTTGCCAAGGAGGCCCTCCGACTCCCACTTTGCTCTAAGTTGGTGATTGTCTGAGCCTGTCCTTCTCTCTTTTCAAAACCTTGGCCGTGGGGGGGGGGGGGGGGGGGGGGGGGGGGGGGGCGCACCTGGGTGGCTCAGTCAGTTGAGCGTCAGACTTCGGCTCAGGTCATGATCCCACAGCTCGTGAGTTCGAGCCCTTCATCGGGCCCTGTGCTGACAGCTCAGAGCCTGGAGCCTGCTTCGAATTCTGCGTCTCCCTCTCTCTCGGCTCCTTCCCCGCTCCTGCTCTCTCTCTCCTTCAAAAATAAATAAGAACATAAAACAAAAAACCTTGGCGGCCCTCCGCAAAACCGTTCCACTGTTCTCATTATTTCCCCCATAACCTGTCCAACACCACACATGCTGCCTGAGCCACTGCCTCCCACCCCGTGTCCCAACCCAGTCACCACGAGGGAGTCTTAGCAGTGGCACTGCTACCCCAGCTGAGGGACTACCAGTGCTTTTCCACCAGTGCCGGGGTCCTCACTGCCAGCCGGCTGCTGAGAGATCCACCTCCCTCCTCGGGGAGCATCCTTCGAGTGTGCTTCCTGGAACCACTCCGCTCCTGGAACCAGTTGTCTTAAGTTGGGAGCCCAAAAGCAGAGTCTTGAGACAGGAGGTTGGGACAGATCTGTGAGGACACGAGACTAGGGGAGGAGAAGGAGCCAAACGCCGGCAGGGATCTCAGTTTAAGCCCAGCCTGAGCCTCAGTAGGAGGGCTCTGGGGCAAGAACCCACACTGGTTGTCCCTCTTTAAAGCGAAGGGGCTGGACACCTAACGCCCTGTTAGCCATTGGCTGTGAACTGGTGCAGGGTGGGCACAGCTTCCTGACAAGGTGCCTCTCGCAGCTGACGACACTCTTCTGGAGAAGGGGACAGGTGCGAGCACTCAGCTCGGCCTTCTCAGCGGCTCACACAGATGGGCTGTGTGAAGACAGCTGGGCAGGCCTCGCGGCGTGAGAGTTAAAAATGCCTGTAGCCTTGATCCACCCATCCCGCTTTCAGGGGTTTTTCCTCTGGATGCCCCCGCACACGTGGGAAATCATGTATTTACTCAGGTGGGAAGGGCAGTGATAGCAAAAACCTAGGAAAAAAAAAGCCTGGAGACTCAAGTTTTCACTGAATACTCTTTGGCACCTTTAAAAATTTTGTACCGTGTGCATCTGCTATATAGTCAAAGATAAAATAATTCACTTTTAAACAATTCTGTATTTGCTATTTACTAGGTAAGTGATGCCGGGCGTTAGCCTCAGTTTCCTTATCTGTAAACTGCAGGTGATAGTGCCTTCACGTCCTAGAATTGCAGATATTAAACATGGTAATGCATAGAAATCACTTAGTATAATGCCTGCCTGCTGAGTAATCGGTAACTATTAGCTGCTGCTATTAATATTATCATCTGTGTTATAATGGTTTATTGCCTTGCAGGGTAATTGTGGGCATGAACTAAAATAATGTGTATTTTATACATCAGCACAGTGCCTGGCACATAGGAGGTGTGTGTGTTTCTTTTTCACACAGGGCAAATAAATATATGTATATATATATACACACACATACACACACACGTATACATACATGTATATTATGTGTGTGTGTGTGTATATATATATATATATATATGTACCAGTTCAAATATACATATGTATATGTATATATATGTACATCTTTTTTAAGGGAATTGGGATCAGGTTTTGCAACCTGATTTTCTTCCTTAAAACATTTTAAATGTTTTTCCTGTAACATTAATTATCAGGATCGTTGCACAGTGATGCTGGTAGAGCAGCATTGCACCCTGGGAGGGAGGTGAGGGTTCACGGGTTGTAAAGGCAGGTGTAGTCTGCCTGTGTCTTAGCGTCATGAACTGGTAGGATGTCGAGTCCCTTGCTAGCTCTGAGCCATTAGACTGGCTACTTCAACTCCGAGCCTTCATACCTGAAGCATTCTCTGGAGGATTAGAAATAACTTAAAGCGACAAATCCTAGGGGCGCCTGGGTAGCTCAGTCAGTTAAGCATCCGACTTCAGCTCAGTCATGATCTCACGGCACGTGGGTTCAAGACCCACATCAGGCTCTGTGCCGACAGCTCAGAGCCTGGAGCCTGCTTCAGATTCCGTGTCTCCTTGTCTCTGCTCCTCCCCTGCTCATGCTCTGTCTCTCTCTCTCTCTCTTTCTCTCTCCCTCTCTCCCTCTCAAAAGTACATAAACATTAAAAAAAATTAAAGAGAATTGCTCAAGTAGTAATAGTAACAGTAGTGATAATATCACATCATATTTTACAAAGCTTTCCAGTGCCTCATAAATAATAATATAGAAACAAGCTTACGCAATAGAATTATGATTGTAATCAATAGATGTAATAATAATTATGAATAATTATTTTTCAAATGCAGCTGCTCCATATGTAATTACAAAAGCATTAACCATGGTATTAAAGTTTGGTATACATTTACAAGGGAAAGAGAAAGTTGAGGTTTTAGTAGAGCAGAAAAGCGCTAGCTTTGAAAATGAAATCGGAAACCAGGAAAAGAGGTTCAACTTCCCCAGTAATCAGGAGTGATTACTGAATGTAGATTAACTGTCAAATGCAAAGTGAAACAGTGCAATGCAACTTCTCGCCCATCATATTGGCAACAGTGTTATTCGGATGATTATCCAGGGTTCGTGAGAATGTGGGAGCGCTCTGGTGCCCAGTGTGAATTGGTGCAGCACTTGGGAGGACAATTTGGCAACATTCTCAGGAGATAAAAATGTGCTATGCCATGCATCGTCTCTGGATCTGCCCTAGGGCAACATGTTTCCACAAAGAGGTGTGAACTGACAGGTCCATTGCAAGTCCGCTGTGAGCGGCACAGGATGGGAGACAGCGATCATCTGGGGACTGATTTAAAAAATTGTGACTCTTGAAAAAATTAAAATGTAATTCACATACTGTAAACTTCACAGTTTTAGGGTGTACAGTTCAGTGTTTTCAATATGTTCACAGGGCTGTGCGACATCACCGCTATCTAATTACAGAACGTTTTCATCGCTGCAAAAAGAAACCCTCTACCTACCTACTAGCAGTCACTTCCCATTTCCTCCTTTCCTCCTACCCTGGCAACCTCCGTCCTGCTTCCTGTCTCTGTAGATTTGCCTAATTCCACACATTTTGTATCAGTGGACTTGTACAATCTGTAGCCTTTCTTTTAATGTAACAGGTTTATTGAGATATATAATTCACATATGAGTTACCCGTTTAAAATGTACTCTCCAATGGGTTTTAGTATATTTGCAGAGTTGTGCAACCATCACCACAATCGATTGTAGACATTTTCATCACCCCAAAAAGAAACCCTATTCCCTTTAGCTATCACCGCCAAGCCCCTCTTCCCCAGCCCAAGACAACCATTTCTATCTCTATAAATTTGCCTACCCTGCATATTTCATATAAATGCGTCATAAAATACATGTCTTTTGTGCCTGGCTTCTTTCACTTAGCATTTTTTTTTTAATTTTTTTTTTTTTAACTTTTATTCATTTTTGAGAGACAGAGAGAGACAGAGCACGAGGAGGGAAAGGGCAGAGGGAGGGAGACACAGAATCCGAGCTGTCAGCACAGAGCCCCATGCAGGGCTCGAACCCATGAACCGTGAGATCATGACCTGAGCCGAAGTTGGACACAACCGACTGAGCCACCCAAACGCCCCAAATGTTTATTGTTGAGAGAGGGAGACACAGAGTGTGAGCAAGGGAGGGGCAGAAGGAGGAAGACACAGAATCTGAAGCAGGCTCCAGGCTCTGAGCTGTCAACACAGAGCCCAACGCGGGGCTTGAACTCATGGACTGTGAGATCATGACCTGAGCCGAAGTCGGATGCTCAACCCACTGAGCCACCCAGGTGCCCCAACACTTAGCATGTTTTCAAGATTCATCCACCTTGTAGCATGGATCTCTCTGTTTCTCTGTCTCTCTGTCTCTCTCTCAAAAACAAACGTTAAAAAAAGAAGTCCTTAAAATGTATACAGAATTTGGAAAGATAAGAAGTAAAAAGCAGCTGGGGAACCCTGGAGAGGTTAGAATGAGTGCTTTCGTGCCACCTGGAAAGTTGAATTGGGCAACTTGTGTTTTGAAAATAGGTTCATTGGCTCCCTTTACAGCTCAGATCTATTTTGTCTTCGTCTATCTTTTGAAGTAATTTTGTTACTGTCTTAATAATATGTACCAGTTCAAATAGTAGAGAGGCTTATAAAGTTAAAGTTGCTTATCTCCTCTCTTCACCTGAAACCCCTCCCCCACAGCAATGAGTGTTAGTGCAATTCCTTTTCCCGATAAACTTCTCTGTTTAGTATTGTCTTCTCGCCCCACCTCACAAAGTGTGTTTCTTCAGCTTTCTGTTGTCGACGTGGAAAAGCTCCTTCCTCTGCAGGGGGGAGTAGGTCTTTGTCTTTAAGCGTGGACAGTGGTCTTCAGGCTTGCTTTGTATCACCCCCTACCAGAGATTGTGATTTAGGAGGTCTGGAGTGCTGCTCAGGTGTCTTTTTTATAAAAAGCTCCCGTGGTGATTCTAGGGAGTCAACAGGGTTAAAAATCATTTATCTAGTGAGTAACAGAGCAATCTTAAATTGTACCCGTGATGCTTCTTTGAGAATTATTTTTGGTAGGCTCTTTATGAGAGAGTAATGAGCCTGTCAGCCTTAAGGAAACACGCCTGAACTTAGATGGTCTGTTGTGTTCCAGGAATTTCACAGAATTTTTACTTTAGGTTATTTTTAGCAACGGGGTTTTATCTCTAACGAAATGCTCTACATAGAGCTGCCATCTGAGTCTAAGAAAGTGATCTGGGATTCTTTTTTGAAAATGGTAGGAAAAGCAGCATAAGGCAAACTTAGCATGTAAGCTTTCGGTCGTTTCACATTGAAAATGGGGGGATGTAGCAAACCGACAGGCGGAAAGACTGTCCTTGGGTCTGGTTTTGTCAAGCTTTCCGTTTCCCCAGCTGCACCCCTACCCCCAGATTGTCGTTGACTTCATTACGGTATGTTTACCTGAGATGCAAATGAGAAAGAAACTTGTGACTGAGAACGTCACACTGATTTCCATTCTTATGTTTTCAGACATAAAACTTGCAGAAATCCATAAAAGCTATTTAAAGACATAATAATCAGATTCTCTAGGATGATAAACCTGAGTAATCTTTCTCATATCTTAAATTATGTTCAACTTTACATTTTCTCTTCCAGGTATTCTCATGGGAGCAGTTATAAAAATTATAGAGTTTAAAAAATTGGCAAATTGGAAGGTAGGTTTACCCAACTTACGATTTTTATTGATTATCTTTAATTTTAGTGACACTGATGGTTAGTTACGGTGGCTTATCATTGCTTCACTATGAGGGAAGTTTATATTGTCCCATGAATTTTTTAATGTTCTGTTGGATTAGGGTTGATATCATTACATCGGACTTCTCTGAAAAAGTATAAATCTCACAGTTTCAAGTTAACATAGGAGCACTCAGTGTCAGATTTTGTTATTTATTTGCATTTTTATAACCTTAGACTAACCTGCTCTCTGGGGGGAAGTCTCTAATTAGCATAAAACATTTATCAGTGGTTACCGCTGACAGTGGAAGATAAAATGTATTTGTCCGGCACCAGAGCTTACAGTATGCTTTATACACTGTAGCTCATGTTGTCCTCATGACAACCACATGATGTAGATGACCACATTCTGTCATCACTCTGGTATTACAGATAAAGAAAGCGACCACAGAGAGGTTGAGACACGTCCAACATCACAGAGCTAGAAAGTAGTTGAGCCTTCTGTCCAGCCCCGCTGGCCCTGTGTGTTCTCTGTTCTCCGCCATACTGTGCTGTCCTCAGGGTGTGGGTGTTCATACCCTCGTGTTCACACAGTGGGTAGAGCGTGAGCATCATCTTGTGGTACAAGGACTAAGTGAAACCCGAACTTAAATGTGTGTACATCCATATTAAGTACTGAGATTAAAAGTATGTGACGGAATTGATTTTGAGGAGGGGAACCACTTCATCACATTCAAACTCTTCCTATTTTGATTCGGCTTCCAGGTGCTAGGATTCATTTACCTGTGAAACTGTAGAGTGTAAAATGTGCAAAACAAGTCGCACAGTCTGACCTAACACACAATTTGAAACTGTTATAAATAATGCTTAGGAAATATTGTATGTATTAAATGGAATCTCAAAATCTGTGTTGAGCTCCTGCTATTACAGAGCTGCCCTGAGCTGGGGAAGGGACTGGGCAGGCCTCACTAGAGCCCACTGTGCATCACATCTCTGCCCTCCTACAACTGGTTAAATTGAGTCACCCCCACAGTGGCTCATTCTAGGGCAGGGGACGCAGACTGTAACCCTTACCCTACTCCTAGATACAGCCTGATGTGTTTTGATTGTGTTTGATTTAAAATCAGTTGCTCAAAATTGGAATTGACTTTTAAACAATTAAATTGGGGCGCCTGGGTGGCGCAGTCGGTTAAGCGTCCGACTTCAGCCAGGTCACGATCTCGCGGTCCGTGAGTTCGAGCCCCGCGTCGGGCTCTGGGCTGATGGCTCGGAGCCTGGAGCCTGTTTCCGATTCTGTGTCTCCCTCTCTCTCTGCCCCTCCCCCGTTCATGCTCTGTCTCTCTCTGTCCCAAAAATAAATAAACGTTGAAAAAAAAAAAATTTAAACAATTAAAAAGCATTAGTTTTATTTTAAAATATTTTCTATCTATATAACTTACTGGGAATTTCACATAGAAACCTGAATCTCGAGCTTCTCTTGAAGAAGCAGAAACTTTTTTTTTTTTTGGGGAACTTATATCTGTTATTTAAATTTATTTTATGTTTAATACATTTATTTAAATTCAAGTTAGTTAACATATAGTGTAGTACTGGTTTCAGGAGTAGAACCCAGAGATTTATCACTTACATAGAACACCCAGTGCTCCTCCCAGCAAGTGGCCTCCTTAATGCCTGTCACCCATCCAGCCCCGTCCCCCAACCTGCCTCCAGAAACTCTCTTAGCACCAGGCCCACATTCCACCCTGCAGAGATCCAGCAGCTGCCCCTTCCGGGAGTGCTGTGTGGCCAGGGAGGCCTGGGAGATGGTGGCCCCTGTTCGGAGTGGTGGGAACAGAGGAGGTGGGGAGAGATCGTCTTCCACTTTTGAGTTTTATATGCTTCGGTTTTGTTGAATTTATTGTTCAATAGATGTTACTTTTCAAGTTAAATAATAGTAAAATATTTAATAGTACAGGCAAGTGAACCAGAGTTGGGTAGTGAAGGTAATGGAGTGCCTAAAGGGCCTTCCAGGCAGCCTGGGCTTGACCTCAGAGAAGGGGTCTGTCAGGCCCTCTGATAGATGGGGCAGGCTTCCTGGAGGAACAGGTGTTTGTGGAAAGCCAAAGCAGGAAGCAGGACACCTGTTTGGAAACCAGGTGCTGCCGGGAGCAAGATAAGAAAAACAAGGAGCTTGGTGTTCATTCCGTGGAGTTCTTTTGCCAGACTGTCCTGCTGGGCCTGCCTTCTGCCTGTGTTATCGTGTACTTACATATTTATTTCTTGAAAGCAACTTGCTTTTTTTTATGTGTATACAGTTGTTTTTTTTTTTTTTATTTTTTTTTTCAACGTTTATTTATTTTTGGGACAGAGAGAGACAGAGCATGAACGGGGGAGGGGCAGAGAGAGAGGGAGACACAGAATCAGAAACAGGCTCCAGGCTCTGAGCCATCAGCCCAGAGCCCGACGGGGGGCTCGAACTCACGGACCGCGAGATCGTGACCTGGCTGAAGTCGGACGCTTAACCGACTGCACCACCCAGGCGCCCCTACATTTTCTTGTAGTAGTTTTTTTTTAAGGCTTTTGTTGTGGTAAAATATACATAACATAGGGGTGCCCAAGTGGCTCAGTATGTTAAGTGGTTAACCTACTGACTCTTGATCTCTCACAGTTTGGTTAGTGGGATTGAGCCCCAAGCCCCCTAGGCTCTGCGCTGACAGCTGGAGCCTGCTTGGGAGTCTTTCTCTCTCTCTGCCCCTCCCTGTCTCTCTCTGTCTCTGTCTCTCTGTCTCTCTCTCTCCCTCCCTCTCAAAATAATAAATAAGCATTTAAAACTATATATATATATATACATAACGTAAAATAGCGTTTTAGTTATTATTTTTTTTTTTAATTTTTTTTTTTTTCAACGTTTATTTATTTTTGGGACAGAGAGAGACAGAGCATGAACGGGGGAGGGGCTGAGAGAAAGGGAGACACAGAATCGGAAACAGGCTCCAGGCTCCGAGCCATCAGCCCAGAGCCTGACGCGGGGCTCGAACTCACGGACCGCGAGATCGTGACCTGGCTGAAGTCGGACGCTTAACCGACTGCGCCACCCAGGCGCCCCTACGTTTTAGTTATTTTTAAGCGTACATTTCACTGGGGTTAAATACCATTCACAGTGTTGTATACTCATCGCCATTATCTATTTCCAGAACTGTTTCATCATCCCAGACAGAAACTCGACCCAGTAAACAGCTCCCCAGTCCCCCCACCCCACAGTCTGTTCTGGTTTCTATTTTTTTCATATTTTCTATTGTTTTCGTAGCCCCCTATTCTACTTTCTGGCTTTATGAATTGACCGATTCTAGGTACTTTATATAAGTGGAATCATACGTTTGTCCTTTTGTGTCTGGTTTATTTTACTTAGTGTGATGTTTTTAAGATTCATTCATACTGTAGTTTGTGTCAGAATTTCCTTCCTTTTTGTGGCTGAATAATATACACGGCTCTTTGTCGATCCATTCATCTGTTGATGGACCGTTGGGTTGTTTCTCCCTTTTGGCTCCTGTGAATAATGTTGTGAATACTGGTGTGCTACATATGTTTATTTTAAAGGAAACATTATAATGCTGTGGAAACCAATATTTTTATGAATAAATATGATAAAAACAAAGGAGTAGAGATGCCTGCTGAAGCCCCTGAGATCAAGCCCGTTCTGTCAGAAAGGGAGATCAGCACATTGGAGAGAGGCTTTACTGCCTATGACACCAAACTGTGGTGTCTTTGACTTAATTGAGACCAGAAAATGAATCAAAAAGAGCGGACTTTCTCAATCTGGGGGGATCAGTGGTATATGGCATACACTGCTCAAGTATCACCTAAAATCACCTTATACCATTTGCAGGGACGTGTTGCCAAAAAGAACCTGCGATCTTTCTGTAACACTATTCACTGCAAGGCGGTACATGCATTTCCTGTGGCTACGATAACAAATGACCAAAACTGGTTGGCTTAAGACCCCAGAGAGTTATTCTCTCAGAGTTGTAGAGGCCAGAAATCTGAAATCAGGATGTTGGCAGGGCCGTGTTCCCTCTGGGAGCGAATCCAGGTGGTAGGAGAGAATCCTTCATTAGCTTTGTAGCTTCTGGTGGTCCCAAGTATTCCTTGGCTGTGGCAACATCACCCCTTTCTCCTCTGTCTTCACATGTCCTTTGTGTCTGTGTGTCCTTTCCTGTCTCTTATAAGGACACTCTCATTGGGTTTAGGGCCCACCCATCCAGTGTGATCTCATCTGGATTCTTCCCTTAATTACATCTGCAAGGACCCTCTTTGCAAAAAAGTCACATTCTGGGGTTCCAGGTGGACATGAATTAAGGCTGGAGGACCCTGTGCAACCCACCGCAGGTGGGCTCTATACAGTGGTCCCCTGCGCAGATCCTGAGAATAGGTTGCCCCACAAAACACAGATCGCCCATTTCTTTTCACATGGTCCCAGTCTGAGGCATGAGCTTGTTGCACACGCAGCTATTTTAAGACTTAATAAGGCATTTTCAGCAGCCATCATTTGCTTCTAGTTTGAGCCTTTGAGTATTGTTTTAGGCTTTATGGCCACAGCTGTACATTTGTAAGAATACACTTAACCATTCTTCTGAATAGGGATTATGACAAGAAATCAGACTGTCAAGACTGTAGCGTGAAATTTTCCTATGAAAAAGGGCCTAATTTTGCAGTGTTAAGGAGACTCTGTATTACATGTAGTCATTTCGGATTTGAAGACCAATATGGATTTTCCCCCTGATAACACCAACAATTAGAGATGTTAATATAGAACATGAAATTATGATGTCATTCCTCCCAAGATGGCCATATTCTAGAAATACCTTTCATAATGACACTTAATATTTGAATCTGGAAGCATAGCAAGGGGCTGACTTTATAGCCATGTCCCGAGTCACAAGGGCATCAGATGGCCATTATTTCATCACAGCCAGGTTTAGGAAAGTGGCACAGTTGTCTGTGACAGGCAGAGAAAAGGCCAGGGCAATTTTAAACATGTATAGGGTTTAGTCTTCCTCCAAGTGGATTGTTCTAAGGCTTACTGTTAACTTTTTTTGTGGAGGATTTCAGTTTGTGGACTTGTTTTTGTAAGCGTTCTGTTTTCATTGAAATGTCTTCTGTATTAATATTAACTTCCTTTCCTAAGTAAAGAATAAAAAGCATACAGGGTGTGTTTGGAAGCACTTCATTCTTATTTATTTTGCTGGTCACCTTTAAAATCACTTGTCCTACATTTATTAGTGCAGGTTTTGTGGTGTCTTTGGTTTCTTCTGCTGCTTGGTTCTATCATCAGGTTCTTTTTTAAACATTAAATCTTTCCACAGGGCCTACGAGGACAATTACTTTGGCTCTTCACTGACGGATTTTATTTCTTAATATATAAATTCCATGCTTCTGAGAATACCCATTTTACATTTACAGGAAGAAGAAATGTTTCGTCCAAATATGTTTTTCCTTCTCCTGCTTCCTCCTATTATATTTGAGTCAGGATATTCATTACACAAGGTAAGGCCCAGGCATGCACTGGTGCTTTTGGTCTAGGTGGCTGCCCAAGTCGGTGAGACCAGCTCCTTAAGAGCTTGGGTGTTGACCTAGCAGCGGTGGCTCTGTGTGAGCACCCCGGGGGTGCGCTGCCTGAGGGAGAGGGGCGCACGTAGCAGTTAGTGGGTCGCTTTAATGGTTTCAGGCAGTGCGGCTTATTAAACTAGTATTTTCCACAGAGGGTTACTTTTCCTAGGAAGTGATGGCCAAAGTGATTTTTAAGTGTACACGGGCAATATATTGACTCTTCTTTTTGGACACAGACTGACACATGTTAAGAGGACAGTGTGTCCCAAGCCTTTTGATTCTCAGCTTCCCATGTGCGGCTTTTGTCCCTCCTTCGGCCTCTCCATCCTTCAGTGTCTCCCCTCTCAGTGTCCTGCCCTAGCTCGCCCTCTGATATCCCCTTATCCCCAGACTCCTTTTCTTCCCGCCATCTCCCTGGCCCAGCTTCTCCTTTCCAGACTGGAGCCTCATCCTTCCCCAGCCCTCCAGCTCCTTCTGACCCATCACCTAGTCTAGTCCCACAGTTACTCTGCTCATTCTTGGCTCCTCAGCCTAGAGAGCGGCCTCACCGGCCCTTGCCCACTTCCCCGCCTCGCCCCAGCATTTCTGGTCTCTGCCCTCCAGCTTCCAGTGGGACTCATTCTGCCTGGGCGGGAGCTTCTCACTTTTAAGCCAGTTTGTGTGTATGTGGGGGGTGGGGGAGGGGTGTCTTTTTCTTGACGTTTTAAGTTTATTTATTTTTGAGACAGAGAGGGAGAGCACACGCGTGCACGCCCACACCTGTGCGAGAGCAGGGGGGAGGCAGAGAGAGATGGGGTGGGGGGGAATCCCAAGCAGGCTCCATGCTGTCAGCACAGAGCCCAGTGTGGGGCTTGATCCTGTGCACTGTGAGATCATGACCTGAGCCAAATCAAGAGTCAGATGCTCAACTAACTGAGCCACCCAGGTGCCCCTCTTTAAATGTACTTAAGTTTTAGGGGCGCCTGGGTGGCTCAGTCGGTTGGGCTTCCGACTTCAGCTCTGGTCATGATCTCGTGGTTCGTGAGTTCAAGCCCCGCGTTGGGGTCTGTGCTGATGGCTCGGAGCTTGGAGCCTGCTTCAGATTCTGTCTCTGTCTCTCTGTCCCTCCCCTACTCACTCTCTGTCTCTCTGTCTCTCTCTCAAATGTAATAAATAAATAAATAAATAAATAAATAAATAAATAAATGTACTTCAGTTTTAAAATAAAAAAGTGACTCAACTTAAAATATTAGTAATACATCAGTTATTTTGTGAATGTGATTAAAAATTGTGAAGGTTGGAAAGTTTGGCCTACCCTTCGACAGAGGAAAAGAGCCTGGACTTTAGAGCCAGAGAGACATAGGTCTAATCATGCACTGCCTCCTACAGGTGTCTTTTGGGTAGAGTCAAAATTAAAAACAAAAAAATCCCCCAAACCCTACCTCCTGGGTTGTTTGAAGGTTTGCACAAAATGAAAGAATGTATGCAGAGCATGACCCACCACATTAAATAATCAATGGTGTTCCGTGTTGTTGTTAACATCATCTATTATTAATATGACCACTGTCATTATTGATAACTTAGTAAATGAGTTAAATTTAGTCATGAGAGTTTTGTTAAAACATACTAATTAAATCTTTAGTTTTCCACCTGGATACTAAAACATAAATATTTTAAACTGTTCAGTCCAGGGGCACCTGGGGGGCTCAGTCAGTTGAGCGTCCGACTTCAGCTCAGGTCATGATCTCACGGTCTGTGAGTTCGAGCCCCACATCAGGCTCTGTGCTGACAGCTCAGAGCCTGGTGCCTGTTTCAGATTCTGTGTCTCCCTCTCTCTCTGACCCTCCCCTGTTCATGCTCTTTCTCGGTCTCAAAAATAAATAAACGTTAAAAAAAATTTTTTTTTTTTTAAAAAGGAACAGGCAAGAAGAAATTAAAAGTCAGTGTCTTTCACACTTTCATTTTATAAACAAATCTTAAAAGAACTATATGCAGATAAAAGAAAATATTTCAAAACAATGTGAAGTGGGAGTGCCCGGGTGGCTCAGTCAGTTAAGTATCCTACTCTTGATTTCCACTCAGGTCATGGCGTCAGCCATGAGATTGCGTCGGGCTCCGTGCTGACAGCCGGAGCCTGCTTGGGAGTCTCTCTCTCATTCTCTCTCTCTCTCTCTCTCAGAATAAATAAACATTTTTTTAAATAAAATTTTTTTTAATTTAAAAAACAATGCTGAGGAAGTTGATTTGATCTTTGCTTAAAAACATGACACTGTGATATTATATTAGAGCATATAAAATTTTTATTTCTAATTTTTTGCAGGGAGGGAGATAAACTTGTTCAAAATTTGAGGAAAATAATAGTTTCTTAGAAAGACATTTGTGTGAAGATGGCTTTCCAGCAGGAAATGTGACAATTTATGTGAAATGGACTAATGTGAGTTAGAAATGTGAATTCAGAGTCTTCTGTCTGTTCTCCCCAAAGAAGATAGGAAGTCAACTTTGAATGTTTTTAATATTGCTGTATTTGTTGATGTAAGTTTGAACTTGGAATAAAAATTTCAGTAAGATTCCCATCACTTAATATGCATTAGATAGGCAGCTATTGGTTCTTTAAAATTATTAATATCATATAAAGAATAGGACATTAGTTATGTCAAAGAGAAACAGATAAATTTGCTCAGCGTAACAAAGGGAACTTCTTTTAGTGTGGTAACTTGAATTTGGGTAAATTTTCAATATCCAGATTAATATTAACCAGCTACATAAATTGTATTAGCATTAGATTCCTATAAACAGATCAAGACTTAATTTAATCTATTTTAATCTATTTTTAACAACAAAAATAAATTAGCTCTTTGCAGAGAAAACTCCTAGATGAAAGCCTTTGGTTTAGAAAAAACAAATCATTGTGTTTGCCCTGAATATTTTAAAGTTTTTTGTGTGCTAAAGATTGATAAACCAGACAAAATAATTGAATGTTAGATTATGGGCAGCCACATCAAAATTGCAACAAAAGAAGCAAAAAAGGTTCCTGAAGGAGATAGGCTTGGTGGGGCCGTTGGTGTTGAGGTGAGGACATAACTTTTGAAGTGAGCTTTAAAGTAGCAGTTCCTGTTGTCTGTGGCTTGACAGTTAAGTAGAAAATGGGATTCCCTGTCTATGCCCACAATCAGGTATTGAGGTTCCTCGGTATTGTTCCTAAGTGGAGTCCACAGGATTCTAATAAATAGCTTAATTTTTTTTAATTTTACGGAAATTTGAAAGATTTACCATGCTACCAGGACGCAAATATATTCTCTTAAATGCTGTGAAGTATAGATGGAAATATTTTTTATCCGTCGTATTTGATGAGGATACTAATAGAGTAAAATAAAGTTATTTAAGGGGCACCTGGCTGGCTCAGTCAGAGGGGCGTGCGACTCCTGATCTTGGGGTCTTGAGTTCAAGTCTCACGTTGCATGTAGAAATTACTTAAATAAGTAAACTTTAGATAGATAGACAGATGGATAGATAGCAAGCCCTGGACAGCAAACAGGAGTTTTTGATCATATAACGTATTATCTTGACATACTTTGTAATAATTCACCTTTTCTGGGGCGCCTGGTTGCCTCAGTTGGTGGAGTGCACAACTCTTGGTCTCACAGTTGTCTGTTCAAGCCCACATTGGGTATAGAGATTACTTTAAAATCTTTAAAAAGAATTAGGCACCTTTTCTTTATTAATTAAAAAATTATAATTGTATAAATTTTGGACTTTGATCAGATGTGAAACACAGTTAATTCCTTCAGTACCTATTAATTATCTTCTATCTGACGGGCATTATGCCAGTAACTATGTTATATAACAGCAGACCAGGTCACCGCCTCCTCCACTGAGCTTATAGCTTAGTGGGACAGACAGACCTCAGTCAAATAGTTACATAAATGAATATAAGATTTTGGGCATGGGGCACCTGGGTGGCTCAGTTGGTTAAGGCGTCTGACTTCGGCTTAGATCATGATCTCATGGTTCATGAGTTGGAGCCCCCCCCATTGGGCCCTGTGCTGATGACTCAGAGCCTGGATTCTGTGTCTTCCTCTCTCTTTGCCCTCCCCTGCTCGCTCTCTCTCTCTCCCTCTTTCAAAAATAAATAAGCATTAATAATAATAATAATAATAATAATAATAATAAAAGATTTTGGCCATGTACCAGGAGAGGGTCATTGTGCACTGAGAGCATAGGATAGGATTTGCCCTGGCTAAAAGATCAGAGCAGGCCTCCTTCAGGAAGAGTCAAGCTATCCTCAGATCTTAAGATGATTCGGGTTCGCCAAGCAAGGAGAAAGGAAGAGTGGTCCAAGCCCAGGAAGCATAATGTGTTCTAAGAACCATAAGCTACCAGTGTGACCAGAACCCAGAGAACAAAGGGGAGGTGTGAGGCCTTCACAGGGAGTCGAACCATCCAGGCTTTGGTTGGGTTTTGAGTGGAAGTGGGAGGTCAGGGTGGAGGCATCATAATCAGGCTTGGCTTTTCCAAAGCTCATTCTGGAAGCCCTTGAAGAGCTAGAGGGGGAGGGGCCCCGCTGGTTCGGGCAGTTCCTAGCAGCAGTCCAGGGTGAGGTGATGGCGGCTTGCACGAGGGCCCCATCGATGTGAATGACTCGGGGAAGGTCACACCATGACAGCTGGCTCTGCGTTAGGCGTGGGGGTGAGGGAGGACTGCCAGGTCTCCAGCCAAACCAGGTAGGCGGCGGTGTCCTTTGCAGAGAATCAGAGGTCTGGGTGGGGGATGCGTGCCTTCACTGACTGGACCGGCTTCCCTAATCAGTCCTCTCATTTCTGCTTTTTCAAACAGGGTAACTTCTTTCAAAATATTGGTTCCATCACCCTGTTTGCTGTCTTCGGTACGGCAATTTCCGCTTTTGTAGTAGGTGGAGGAATTTATTTTCTGGGTCAGGTAAGAAAAACATCTTTGAAAAATCCTGAAAATCTTACGTTCTTAGAGATAGTGCAGGGGGATGGGGTAGGGACAGACACCTCGTGGGGCCTGTGTTTCATGTTCAAGGTAAACACTGTCCTGGAAGGAAATCCAAACTCATATGAGGCACAGTAAAAGCATGCTGAAATTGTTTCTAAGTGTCCTCGAAGAGCTTTGGTGTCTGGAATTGAGTGGATCTTCTCCATCAGACCCAAAAGTATTTGATCTTACCTGCAGACCAATAATTTAAGACCTAATACTAAAATTAAAGCAGAATATATACCATCAAGGTCTTTAGATTATAACAGTATTAGTTGTGTTCTCAGGTAAATGGAATCAAAGTTAAATACTGTGTCTCACTAAAAATTTGCATTTTAAAAATCAAACTCGATTCTGAATATGTTCACTCAATTCTAAGCTGTCCACCTATAGAATTGTATACTCCGGATTTTCCACTATTGCTAAACCAATTCCCAGTGTCATCAATTGGATGTTCTGTACTTTGAGTTCAAATTAATTTGAATTAATTTAAACCAAACCTACCCAGAAAGGTAACATGTATACTTTTGTACTCTGCATGTGTATGCACGTCATAGTTCTTTTCTTTTATGGTTACTTGCACAAAGTTTGCCTGCCCCCGTTCTGTGGACTGAGGGTCAGAGTCGGGCATCTGGGTGACCAGCAGGCCTCTCGTGTGTGTCAGATGTGTTTGCTTCTGTTGGTGGCTGTCGGCCAAAGCCCACTGCATCTGATTGTCCCCTGAACTGCTGCCACAGTGGCACCAGAATAGATGTGTCTGTCATGCAACCTTCACTGCTCAGCTTCTAGTAGCAGATGGGAATAAACTTCAGAAAACTATACTTAATTTGGCTTGAAAAGGTAGCGTTCTTTTCTGTACTTTTGTTGTATAATGATTGAATGCATGCTTAAACTGAAACTTAGGAGTTTTCTTTATGTTTCAAGTGGTTTGGGGACTGAAGATTAATGTCCTTATTAGTTTCTAATAAAGCACTAATGGACATTTTAATCTTCTTGGCTGTTCTCCAGGGGTTTTTTTTTTGTGTCTATGTGTTTGTGTGTTTTATTTTACAGGCTGATGTAATCTCTAAACTCAACATGACAGACAGGTAAATCTTTCATACTGTCACCCCCGTGTGACTACTTTTCAAACTGGGGATAGTTTTCTCCACCTTGATTCCTGGGTGCGGTATTTCTCTATTCTGTCTCTCTTTTTGTTTTGCGGATGATTTCTGCTGAATTAACCTGTGGCTCAGAAATTAATCACAACCATATTGTGGAATTTTGAATATCTCTAGTCAGAGCATTGCTGATTGGAATAATTGATTTATTTTAAGCCTTGGAGGGAATATCTCTGGTCAGTTAACTGCACCCCGTCCCCAACACCACTCACTGCCTCTTGCATTATCCAGAATCATCTTCACCTAATTTCTGAGTCTTTTCAGTGGCCACAGTGGAAAGTTGTCCTCTTGATAGATTCGGGATGGAGGGGGGAGTGAGGTGTGTATCTTTACTCTGGGGTTCCCACCAAGCCAGGCGTGGGGTAGGGTGCGGGGAGCAGGCAGGGCCAAGGTCTCCACTGTGCATATCTTCCTCAGTCTGAAGCTACTCCAGTGAGCACTCAGAGTTGCCAAGAGCCCAGCTCAGGAATTTCCTTCATCAACTTAGCAAGAAGCAACCGAGGCCTCTGTCTCCTGGATGGTACCAGATCCAGTGCTAAGAAAGTGCACAAGCAGAGTGAGGCCTGGTTTCGTCCCCTCCCTGGGAAGTCTGGCGAATGTACAGCCTTGGTCTGTGTTTCTGCACCATGAGTGCTTGCCTTTGTGGCCTGGCTGGGGGCTAGGAAGCAGGGCTCTCCTGTCAGGCCGGTCAGAGCCGTCAGTCTTCAGCAACTTGGGGACTAGAATCTCGAAGCCATTTTCACGGGAAGTGTGCCTCTGAGAACAGCCAGTGCAATCTCCTCTTCCCCCAGGGACATAAATTTTGGAGCTTTTGTTGTAAGATAGTCTTGTTATATAAACAAGTAGCAAAAATCACATTCTTATTCTATAAGGAGCTAGAAATAAAGCAGCACTGAGGCCCCGCATTTTGTAAGTATTTTGCAAGTGAAGAGAACTGCCCCGTACCTAGTCATACAAAGGAAGATGTCACAGCATTCAGTCCTTCAACCTGTTCTGGAGCAACTGGTTAGAGATACAGAAATGCTTGATAAATTCTTGTGAAACAGAATTAAACCGATGTTTGTTGGGAGGTTCAGGGAGAGAGGAGTAAAAGAATTGTCCCTTAGACAAGCAGAATAAGCCAGGTAGGGATTCTCTCTCGATGTGCAGGCACTTCCTTTCCTGTTAGAAAGTGACCTTCCCGCAGACTGGGAGTGCTCTGGGGAAAATTAGCCAGCAGTTGCAAACCCGCAGCCACAGGGCCTGGCCAAGCACTTACCAGAGGGAACTTCCAGGTGTCTGGGGGTGGCCGCGGTGGGGATCTGAAGCGTGCACCCTGTCTGAAAGGGACAGCCACTTCTCAGCTCTACCTGGTCATCGCCATGTGGGAATGCAGGCACAGAATTACTGGATGTTAACAACATTTTTTTTTTTTTTTTCAAAAGAGGCCAGGTTTCTAGATTTTAATTAGGGAATTTCCTACTTTTTTTTTTAATTTTTTTAATACTTATTTATTTCTGAGACAGAGAGAGACAGAGCATGAGTGGGGGAGGGGCAGAGAGAGAGGGAGACACAGAATCCGAAGCAGGCTCCGGGCTCCGAGCCGTCAGCACAGGGCCCGACGCGGGGCTCGAACTCACAGACCGTGAGATTACCTGAGCTGAAGTCGGACGCTTAACCGACTGAGCCACCCGGGCACCCCAGGAATTTCCTAGTTTTTAAATGTTGACAACTTACTTTTTTTTAAGTTTATTTATTTATTTTGAGAGAGAAAGAGAGACCTGTGCATGAGAGGGGCAGAGAGACAGAGAGAGGGAGAGAGAGAGAGAATTCCAAGCAGGCCATGTGCTGTCAGTGTGCAGAGCCCAACGCGGGGCTCGAACTAACTCACAAACCTGCGAGACCCTGACCCGAGCCAAAGCCAAGGGTCAGACACCCAACTGACTGAGCCACCCAGGTGCCCCAAAAGCTGACAACTTATAATCAGTTTTTCAAAACACCACTTAGGTCAAACATAAGACCCACAGACCTCTGCACAATAGAAAACATAAAAATAACTTTGTTAAACAGAGGATTGTATTGTAGAGACGTTTCTGCTGGAGAGAGATGTCACTTGTAGATACATCTGAGTCCCTTCTCCACCTCAGTCTGTTTCCTTTTCGCTTGGTTGGTGTTGCTATCTCTTTTGAGATGATAGAATAAATCAAGAAAACACACTTCTCAGTTGAACTTGTAGCTACTGACCTTTTAGAGGACGAGCCACGAAAGAGGGTGAGGCAGCAACTCACGCCACAGCGAAATGACTCCTCTGACCTCTCAATGAATCAGGCTGTTCATACTTCAGTACTCCAGGAAAACTCTGCCCCAGTACAGATCCCCAGCCCAAGCTGAGTGTGTTAGATGATTTCTGCAAAGCATTGCCCCCCAACTGTTTATATGAAAATTCCAAACACAGAAAAGGTAAAGCATGTGCAGTTCACGCCCAAAAGACCACCAGCTGGGTTCTGCGATGACTGTGTCACTGAATTTGCTTTAGCACAGATCTTTCCATCCGTCCATCCCTCTAGTTGGTCTTTTAGCTCCTGCTCTGGCTTCAGTTCAGGTTCCCACAGGGACCGTGACAAAGAACATCAACCAGGCCTCTTTTAGCAAAACTGACACCCAACACAACTAGTTTTAGCAAAAAACCAAAAAACAAAAAAGGTTGTTGGCTTATAGAACTGAAGGGTCCTGGAGTGATGGCTTCTGGCCTGACAGCCTCCAGGACTCTCTCACTTTGTCTCCGTTCTTCCTGACGGGCTTCATCCTCGGACACACTTGCCCCGCGTGGCAGCACTGGTGGCTCTGGGCTCACCACCCCCCCCCCCTCGCTTTAGCAACGCCGCCCAAGGGGCCAACCTGATTCCCAGTGGCCTGGTAAAATGCCCAGTGATGGCCCTCTCTGACCAAACTCGGGTCCCCGCCCACTCCGAGAGCCCCACACAACTATACGGGTGGAGGGTCAGAGAGGTGTGGCTCCCCAAATGGAAGTTGGGGTGCTTGTTACCAAAACCGGGGGTGTGGATGCTGAGCACAGAGAACCATAGCTGCTTGGCCGCACTGTCCTCAGAAATGGAGGAAAGGGACCAACCGAGCCGCACAAAGTCGGCACCTGACACAGGAGCCACCAAAGGCTCCCAGGTTCCTCCTCCGTCACCTCCCTCTCTCCTTCGGAGTATCCTTTTCAGACGTTGTTCTTCCTGAGGCCCGTGGCGATTTACCCTGGGTGAGGAGAGGGAATCAAAGACAAAGGAAGAGTACCAGCTCTGTGTCCGGGCTGCAGCAGGAGGGCCTCAAGGCCGGGCTGCCCACAGAACAGGGCCCCTCGGGTTGGCAGCCGTTCGGTGGTGCTGCCTGTCCTTCTCTCCCTGGCCTTCCTCTTCCCTCCCTCCCTCCCTCCCTCCCGCCTGCCTTCCACAAATTCCTCTGGGCCGTGCTCAGTACAGATCCTGAGAATGTACCCATGACTAAAACATAGTGCCCACCTGCTTGGCACTCACAGTGAGGGCAAGAGGCAGGTGACATGTGTCAGCCTCGGTGAGAACAGGGCAAGTCTCGAACTGAGCTCTGGACTGGGACTGTCTTTCGGGGTCCGCCCCTCAGCTTGGGACCCAGCTGTCCTTGAGGTGAGCAGGCTGTCCCACACGAGTCCGCATTAATTCAACACAGGGAGCTGCCCGGGAAACCAGCATGCCAGATGACCGACTTACAAAGCAGGCTACGGCTGGCAAGGCAGCCAGGCGGCTCGTCCCCCCGGCTCTGCTCACCCCGAGCCTGGGCTCACGTGACTGTGCAGAGCGGCTGAGCGTGGGCAGGCCCACCACCACGCTGGGCGAGTAGCTCCCCCTTCCCTTCCAGGCTGCGAGCTTGGTGAGGACATGAAACAGAGGCGGATGGTCTCTGGCTTACATCTCTCCCCGGGTCTGTCCCCTTGAGAGCCCCTGTTTTGTCTTACGTGGTGGAAGGGGGCAGACCTAATCTGTCTGCTGATCTAGAAAGGAAGAGCCAGGCACGGCATGTGGCATTGAGGGGATCGCAAGGCCTGCAAGGACTCCCAAAGGGTAGAAAGAAACAGGCAGAGAGGATAAGTCATCCAGACTCCTGGGGAGGCCCATGGGGCCCTGCCTCACTTGCCAGCCTCTGACATCTGCCGCTGCCTCTCACGGGGCCGCTGCCACACTCACCGGCTTCTCGGGCCGCCAAGTTTGCCCCCACCTCAGAGGGAGCTTGCTGCTGTCTCTGTCCCCAGATCCTGACTTGGCCATCTGCTTCCTGTCATGTAGGCCCTTGTTTAAGTAAGTGTCATCTCTTCAGAGAAGCCTTTTCGGACCATCCGCTGTGAGTGGCCCACCCCCTGCCACCCACCAGATCACTCTGATCTCCCGTGTAACGCTTGCCATTTTTCCAAACTGGCCTTAGTCTCTGGATGTTGCTGTAACCAGTGTCTCGGTGAGGAGCACGGACTTGGGGCCAGGCGGCCCGTGTTTGGATCCTGGGTCTTGCCACTTCTCAGCTGTCTGACCTTGGGCAAGTTGCTTACCCTCATTGTCCCTCCACCTGCGCTATGTAACCGTGGTGGTAATGGTACCGCCTCACGTGGTTGCCGTGTGGCGCGCTGAGTTCCTAGATGTCAAGGGCTCGGAACAGTGCCTGGGACGCGGCAAGCGCCACACGAAGGTTTGCTGTCATTACGGCCTCAGTGCCTGCAACATGCCAGGCAACTAATACCTCTTTGTCGGAGGTAGTTACACCTTCCTGGGCACTGTTGGGGAAGCCCCTGGCCCGGAGGGAGGCAGCCCTGGTGTTGGCGTCCCCCAGCCCAGCCTCCCATCCCCTCGAGGCACGGCAGAGTTGCCGCTGCCTTCGGCACTTTCTTAGATGCTGCAAGTCTGAGTCGAGGCTGTGGTCGGTCACAGGGGGCACTCTAGTGGCCTGGTGGCAAGGGGAGAAGCAGAGGTCACACCCAGGAGTTCGTGGGGCCTGTGGGTGAGGCCCCCCTGAGCCGTCATGCTTCCAGCTGCTCTGACAAAGAGCTAGGCTGGGATGTCTGTAACGCCCATCTATCTGTCACCGGTCAGATAAAGTCTTGGTACTTCGGTGGAAACCAGGCCGTTTCTAGCAAAGGCTTGTGGAGCGGGCCTTTCACCGCCCCACCCACGGTGTTACAAGTGGGGAAAATACACCACCTTCTGGAGTTACTTCAGCCCCAGTGTGTATTAGTACGTTAGACCACATGCAGTCTTGGCTTGGATGGTTTATATGTGGACTATGGGACAAGCACTGCAGAATTACCCCTTCTTTTCCTCTTCTTTGCAGCTTTGCGTTTGGCTCCCTGATTTCGGCTGTGGATCCAGTGGCCACCATTGCTATTTTCAATGCACTTCACGTGGACCCAGTGCTCAACATGCTGGTGTTTGGAGAGAGTATTCTCAACGACGCCGTCTCCATTGTCCTGACCAAGTGAGTGTCCTTTCTTCAAGGACGGCACTGAAGGTCCTTGTAGCAAGGGGACAGGTATTTCCATGCAGTCCTTGTCGTCTGGGTGGGGGGTTCGCTCGCTTCTCTGTCTTCTGTCCCGAGAAGCCCTGTCACCCCCGGCAGAACTGTCAAGGTCCCGGCTGATTCGAGGAGAGCCCGCCTTCTAGGACCCACCTGGCAGCAGTGGTTTCAAGTCCACCTTCTTGGCAGACCCCTGGGGGTGCTTATTAGCCAGAGCCCTCCCAGGCCCCACCCTCACAGCTTCTGATTCATTTGTTTTGGGGTAGGTCCCAAGAACTTAGGCTTTTGGGAGTTTGTTTTGTTTTGTCTTAGAGAGAGAAGGCTCGAGTGAGCAAGGGGGCAGAGAGAGAGAGAGAGAGAGAGAGAGAGAGAGAGAGAGAATCCCATGAGGGGCAGAGAGAGGTGGGGAAAGAGAAACCCGCCCAAGCTCCTCACTGTGAGCTCGGAGCCCAGAGCGGGGCTCGAGCTCAGGGTGAGGGAGCAGCCAGTTGAGGGATATGGGTGTTGGGACAGCTTTGGTGCAGACGAAAGCAGTAAACGGAGGCCCTGCTCTCCCACTTAGGAGCTGTCGCAGGTCACCTTCCCGGTTCACAGCCGTAAAATAAGCTAGTGATGCTGACAGGCGTGTCCCACCTCGAGATGCTGTTGTGTGAAAGCTACCTGGGAAACTAAATTTTTTTCGCGTGTTCATTGGCATTACTGCCCTTGTTGATAGGACCTGAGAAATTGTAGATGAATCATAAAATGTCAAGAAGCCATTGAGAAAGAGAAATGAAACGAACTTAAGACCGTCTCAGATGCATTTATTGGACTCAGGGCTGTTTGTCTTGAACTGTGTCTTTTGTGGCGTTCATTAGCACGTATGGGCAGGAGACCCAAACAGTTTTACCAAAAACAGAGAAGGCACAAAGCGGTTGGAGAAAACAGCCCTGGACAGTGTTTCCCAGATGAGCTAAGAGAATTTTAGGAGTCCGTCCGTGTTCCGCTCAAGAATAGAATCTCCGTTATCTGAACACTGGCTTGTTTCCTTTGTTAAGGGATTCCTTGCTAAGCACAACCACTCTGTAGTAGCTAGCATTTTCTTGAAAGCTTTATTAGAGGTTACATTTAGAATTTTTACGTTAGAATAAAATGACATTTTTGTAGTGGAAGGAACCCAGGGTTTGGAATCAGGCTGACCCGGGTTCAAGCCCCAGTGATGCCACTGATAGCCGTGCGACCCTGAGCCACTCTCTCTGAGCTACATGTGTCTCAGCAGTAAGGTGAGGGTGATAATGCCCCAGCCCAAGGTTAGATTTGAGGATTGAATAACTACAATCCTGCGTGAAAAGCATTGGACATCAGTGAATGTGAGACCCTTTCCTCTTCTACACCTGTCCCCCAGGCACGGTTTCATGTCTTTGTCCTAGTTTTGTCCTACTTTTGCAGGAAGAACTTTCTCAAATGTTGCTTAATTAATTGCAAGAGGTGCTTAGCAGACCTTAAACAAAACCAAAAAAAAAAACAAACTTTAAAATATTTTTGTTATTCTAAAAGTAATACCTTTATTCTTTATATAAAAGTTAGAAAACACAGAGAGAGAGATTACGTGCGATACTATTACCCAGAGGTAATTACAGTTAACAATTTGGTGGGAGTATACATACATTTTATTGAGATGGGCTTATATCCCGTATACTGTATTGTAACTTTTCCACTGAGCAGAGTTGGAAAATAATGTCACATAACATCATTTTACTTGTTACAGAGTATTCCTTTCTACAAATGTACTATGATCTGTTTAGCAAGTTCCCCCATTATTGGCTTTTTCACATTTCTCTTGGCAAAAATTTCTATGGCTTTATTAGGAAATTCTCAGACATCATGCTGTAGATAAGACCTTTAAAAAATCTGATGGCAATATTTTTTTCTTGTTTAGGATCTACTCTGAAAGCCTTTTAGCTTTTGGGTTTTAACTTTGGTTCTGTGTCTTGACTACACATACTGAACATTCGTGATAAAGTATTTTGTCCAAATTGGAGGTGACATCATGAGTTATTTTTACACATTGGGAGCTCAGCTCAGCTGCTTTATGTCTAATTTATTTTGCTTTTAAAAATCTGTCAGAAGGAGGATCTCTTCTGAGCTTTTCCAAGAGGAAAGAAAAGGTTAAAGGTTTTCTGTTAAAGACTTTGACAGAAGGGTAAAGATGAGAAGATACTTTCTTTTGAAAATGAGAGATGATGGAGTCGCTGTAACTAGCCAAAGTTTCTTCCTGGAAAAGTGCTTTTTTGAAGGCCAAGATCGCCTGTGATGGCAGTTCCCAAAACTGGCTCCGTGCGCCACAAGCATGTGTAGCTTCCAGCCCCCGCCCCCCCTCACCACTGCTGGTATCCGGCCCGGGGTGGAACATGCTGAAGGCCGGCCGTCCACCCCCAGCGTCTGGCGAGGGCCCTCCGTGTGCCAGACGTCACTCAGAGACCCGCTGGACGAGACGGAGCTCAATCCAAGGGGGGGGGGGGGGGGAAGCTGCTCACGGAAAAGTGAGCGCAGTGCCTTGAGTACGAGAGACAGCCAGCCATGCTGAGGGGTTCGAGTGAGGCTTCTCAGCCAAGTTGTCCGGGAGCCGGTCGGCATATTCAGGTTGAAGAGGAGAGAGAGGGGAGGGTCGGGGAGCAGTACGGGAGAGGGCCGCTTCAGCTTTCCTCGGTTATAGGGTACAATCACGTCTTGTTTCAGAGTGGGCTTCACAAATGATTGCTTTCAAAGTGACCTGACGCGTTTACCTTTGCAGCTGAATATGTGAATGAATTACCCCTTTTTTTGAGGTTTTCGCTTTCAAAAGTTCCAGAAAGCTATCTTCTGCTTCTTCGAGGGTTTTTTAAATTTTTTTTTTTTAATATTTATTTATTTTTGAGAGAAAGACAGAGTGTGAGCAGGGAGGGGCAGAGAGAGAGGGAGACACAGAATGCGAAGCAGGCTCCAGGCTCCGAGCTGTCAGCACAGAACCCAGCACCGGGCTTGAACCCGCGAACCACGAGACCATGACCTGAGCCAAAAACGGACGCTTAACCGACTGAGCCACCCAGGCGCCCCTTCGTTAATTTTAATTAAATTATTTTTAGCTTTGATTTGTTAGTATGACGATTTATTCTTACAATAATTGCTGTGGAGGAAACCTTCTTGCGCTCTCCGGCCGCAGCGTAAGCTCACAGAATGGATCCTGAAGCAGCCTTGTCTCGTATTCTTCAAAGCGTGAGAAAAGGACCTGAAAAACAAAAATGTAGAAATTTACCAGGTCAGAAAGAGTCCAAATTCTAATTTCATTCATGTTGAGTTGAGAAATCGTTGGCCTCTGTCCTGGGTCTCCTGTCAACCCTTGGTGTGACCTCACCAGTGAGTCACTTCCGTGGGGCCTCCGCATGAACGGAAAGCAAGGCTCCAACCAGCGTACCAGCCGCGGCCACGATATGGGGGTCGGGGCCGGGCACTGTGTGCGGGTGGCCTGCAGATCCGTTTGGGAACTGTGGGTGAGCACTTGCCCGGTGAGAACCCCTGCTGGCTCTCAGCACTCCCCAAGGTGGGGCGTTAACCTGTGGTCTGCTGGGAAAGAAAGGGGTGGGGGAGTTGTGCATTCAGGTCCCTTTGGAAAACTTGTGCGAGAAAAGTTAGATTCCTTTTTTGCAGGAGTTTTCAGAACCTTTGTTACGTTACACTGTGCTGCGAATCACTACTGAAAACTTCCTGAGGTTATTTGACCAAGCTACCATTTTATCAGAGATTATCCCACTTTAAAATGATAGCAATTCATGAAACTGAGTATTTCTATTGACAATTCTTTGTTTTGTTTACGGATTCAGCAGAAATTTACTGAGTGTCTTTGTATACTAGGCTCTGCCTTAGGCCCTGGATATGTGGCAGTGAACGAGATGGATGCAGGCATGGGCTTCATGAATGACTCATGACTTTGGCACTTGCTGTGAAGAAGTAAGGGACCAGGAGAGCCTGTAATATGTGAAGGGGTCAGGGCGGCTGGCCCTGAGGAAGTGATACTGGCCCTCGGTTCTGAGGAACAAACTGGGGAGCTAGCTGGGGGCAGGGAACAGTGAAAGATGACCTACAGAGAGGTGCCCATGACAGTGGGGTCCTTTCTGAATGAGGACATGGGGTCACGAGGGCAGAGGAGTCAGCTCATGCGTAGACAGACTGGCCTTCCTCCTGAAAAGCAGCAGGAAACTGTTGCTGGGTTTGAACCGGCCAGTAACCCGATCAGATTGTGTATTTTAAATGGATCATGCAGGCCAGTGAGTGGAGAATGGGTCGGTCCCTTAGGAAGACAAGGATGTTTGGACAGAGTGATGGAGCACAAGGCCCGGAACAGAGGATGGTAAGGGACGGAAGGAGAGAAGTGGATGGGCTTGAGAGTAGTCTAAGGGTAGAATCCGTTAGGAGGAGGGTCTTTAATGACAGAATAACTTCGTTGTAATGGTATAATGGTTTCCCCTTTGGGGAGAAAACCGTTCATTGAATTTAATGGCTTCCGACATTTTACTTTGTTCTGTTAGCCTAAAAGGAAAGTTCTTTTAATTCTCCCTAATGCCTCCTAAATCCACTCTCTCAGCCTGTACCCAGTGACACTTCTTTTTTTTTTTTTTTTTTGGTAATTTAAGTTTAAGTTTATTTATTTATTTTGAGAGAGAGAGAAAGAACCTGAGCAAGAGAGGGACAGAGAGAGAGGGAGAGAGAATCCCAAGCGGTTAGCGCAGAGCCTGACGCGGGGCTCGAACTCATGAACCGTGAGATCGTGACCTGAGCTGAAACCAGGAGTCAGACAGTTAACCCACTGAGCCACCCAGGCGCCCTCCCAGGTCGCCCCATTCTCATCTGATTTCCTGCCATGGCTTCAATGATCCCCCCCACAGCGGGATTCCCCCCCCAGGATCCCCACACACACACACACACCAGACTGGAAACACTGCCCATGGCTCCCTAGTGCCTTTGGGATGAACTACCATCTCCTTAGCTTGGTTCATCAAAAGCCTTTCACACGTCCGCCGTGGCTGCTGGTCTTGCCTTTTCTCTTGCCGCTGTTCTCTGCACTGGCACCCCCGCCCCTGTCCCGTTTCTGTGTTCTGTCCCTGCTAATCTATGAAATTGAAGCTTCCGGAATGTGCTGTGCATTCTTGGGCTCCTTGCCTCTGCACATGCTACTCCCTCGGCCCCAGGCACTTTCCCTCATTTCTTCACCTGTTAACTCTTCTTTTTTCTAACTCTAAACCTGGCTCACGTGTCATGAGGAACCTTCCTTGACCACCACCAGGCTGAGTTAGATGCCCACCCTGTGTTTCTGCACCCTGTGCCCTTCCCCAAGTGGTCATTTGTTCCCGTCTTGTTTGTCTTCCTCTCCAGACTGAAGGAGCCCTTCCAGGGCAGGGACTCTGCTCTCTCATCTCTGAACCCCCTGAAACTAACACCATGCCTGCAACAAAGTAGGCGAACAAATAAGTGACCCAACCCAATGATGGAATGAGCGAATGAGCGCCTAAGCAAGAATCAAGTTTTGAGTTTTAGTTAACTTCTAATAACTTTGTCTATAACATTTTAACTTCTTCCTGTTTTTCTTTTATTTCCTAGCACAGCTGAAGGTTTAACAAGGAAAAATATGTCAGATGTCAGTGGGTGGCAAACCTTTTTGCAAGCCCTTGGCTACTTCCTCAAAATGTTCTTTGGCTCAGCAGCACTCGGCACCCTCACTGGCTTAATCTCTGCACTAATATCCTTTTAATATGATGAGCACACGTGGCCGAGAAGATTTTCTTAATTACATTCATCTACATTCAGCCATTTTCTCCCCTTCCTTATGGAGGCCGGGGGCCAGTTTTAGTCTTAAGGTTGAGTTTGAAGAAGGATCTTTATTTAGTTTGGGTTTGAGGATCACTTTAATTGAAACTCAAGGATTTTTAGATTTAACATGTTAAGATTTAGGACGTCACTGTTCAAAGCGTCAGATCTCAGTTGGATCTGATTTCAGGGGAGCTTCTCAGTTCAGAAGATTTTCAGTTTCTACTGCCTCACTTTTCACATTCAGAGAACTGGAAATTAATTTCCTCTGAAAATACCAGCTTGACTAAGTCTTTACCCCACTGAAAGTGTTTATCTGGAAGACCAGAAAAGAGACTTTTAAAATGAGCTCCATCCAAGTTATTCGCACTGATTGCATTGTTTAACAGCCCATAAGCTTTTCCAGCCGGAGGAGGAAAAGGCTCGTTAAGGCCAATGACACCTTCATTGCTGTAGAAAATTTGTCCTGTTTAAAATAGGAACAGGCACCAGACCATTTCTGTGGGAGCCTAAACCTGTGTCTCAGGGAGTTGGCCGCCTGGCCCTCGTCCACGAGCAGTTTGTTCCACAGATGGCCGGGAGAGCCACCCCTGCCTGTGACAGCCATGCTTGTCTGCCGTCCTGTTGAATTTTGCCTTTACCTCCTTTGTCCAGAAGTCTAAAGGCTCTATTGTTGGCTGACAGCGTCTCATATTGTACCAATAAACGGGATGGAAAGGAGAACTTTTTCTAGTTCAGCGTTTTCCTCCATATTCCTCTCGGGGGCCAGGGGGGCGGGAAGCATCGGCTGTGATGGAGCCAAGTAGATGGGTGCTGTGAGCCCAGCATAGGCACGTGGGCTGTATTTGAATACAGAGAAGATTCTCCTTCCACAAGGGCGTGAGTTTAGAAGTCTCCAGGAATAGGAAGGAGGGTCCTTCTGCGGGGCCTTTTACCCTGGAGTTCTGGGCACCCCGTTAGCGGTCTCCTCTGACGTTGGAGGAGGGGTGAAAGAGTGACTCAGCCCTGGAAGGGACCTGCCATTGTGGGCTGTCCTCAGTCTGGCTGCGGCCCCAGCTCTGCCCCCGCAGCCCCAGCATACTGCCAGCCTTCCGAGTCAGCATTTTTTAAACACGTTGACTTAGGTTGATTTTAATTTTTCCCCCACCATTTGTCTTAGGAATTTACAGCTCTTAGTGTTTTGTCAGCTTCCCTTTCGTAAAACAACTGTCTCCCTGCAAAGAAGAAAAAAAACATCCATAATGACAGGTTTTCATGTGTTACCTTGGAATGTCCCAAACTCTTTTGTGTTCATTGTTTACCGTATGTATTTGGAAGGCAGCGGTTTTGTGACTTTTCTACATCTCCCGTCAACTGTCCCTCGGTTCTTTTTCCTTGACAACTGTTATTTACGTGCTAAAGCATATTGACTTGAGGAAAACGCCTTCCTTGGAGTTTGGCATGATGATCATCTTTGCTTATCTTCCTTATGGGCTCGCTGAAGGAATCTCGCTCTCGGGTAAGTGACAGAAACATGAAATGCTGGGGTTGACGGCGGTCCTGCCTGGTGAAAGAGGTTATGTCAGTGGGGTCACTTTCAATCCCAAGAGACAGTCACAACTCAGAAGAGCTTAAGCAATAAAGGGGATTTACCGGCCCTGTAAGGACACCTCTGAATTTAGACCTGGCTGGATTCAGGGGCTCAGTGTCATGGTCACACTTTCTCTTCACCCACCATCCTGTAGTGGAGATCAGAATATCACTTCCAGTGCTGCTGCTTTCCCAGAACAAGGCCTCTGAGGGGCCTTCACTCAAAGGATGGGGTCAGCCTGCCAAGGGCAGTGAATCCTCTAGCCTGGCCCTAGACCCTGGTGCCCACTGATGTGCTATATTTTATCATTACAGTTTTGCCTTTTCTAGAATGCCGTACAAATGAAATCATGTAGTACGTAGACTTTTGTGTCTCCTTTCTTTCAGTCATCATAATGCTGAGAGACATCCATGTTTTGGCATGTATCAGTAGTTTATATATACATTCTTACAGCACCACATTTTATCCATTCGCCATTTGAAGGACATTTGGGTTTTTTCAGATTTTATAGCTATGAATATTTGTGCCTATTTTCAAATATCTTGGATAAATACCTAAGGGTGGGGTCGCTGGGTCATATAGTAAGTATATATTTTATGTTATTAGAGACTGCCAAGTGTTTTCCAGAACGATGGGACCATTTGGCATCCCCACCAGAATGTTAAGAGAGAGTTCCAGTTGTTTCACGTCCTCATCAACACTCACTCTAATGTTTAAAACTTTAGCCATTCAGATATGTGTGCGGCAACTTGATTCTGATGTGTTTTGGAGTAATTCTCTTTCTATTCTGCTTGGGGTTCATGGAGCTTCTTGGGTTTATAGTTTATGAGGTTATAGCTCTTCACCAAATTTGGTAAATTTTTACCCATTTCTTTAAATGACTTCCTTCTGTTCTCCCATCTCTTCCCCTGTTGGGAGCCCAGTTACTTAAATTATGATAGACAACATGCTATCATCCCATAATACACTTTGCTTTTCTAATTTTTTTCAATCTTTTTCTTTTGTTCTTTCTAAGCTTTACTTTGCTTCGGCCAGTTTCTGTTTCTGTGTCTTTGTGGCTTGGATCTTCTGCCTGCCCATTATCCTGCCGGTCCCGTCCAGTGTATCTTTCATTTCAAATATTGTGTTATTCATCTTACAGAAGTTCCCTTTGGGTCATTTTTATATCATTGATTTCTCTCCTCACGTTCATGATTGTCTCTACATTCTTGAGTATATGGAATACATTTATTTATTTAAAAAATTTTTAATGTTTATTTTTGAGAGAGAGAGACAGAGTGTGAGTGGAGGAGGGGCAGAGAGAGAGGGAGACACAGAGTCTGAAGAAGGTTCCAGCCTCCAAGCTATTAGCACAGAGCCCAACGTGAGGCTCGAACTCATGAACCGCGAGATCATGACCTGAGCCGAAGTCGGACGCTTAACCGACTGAGCCACCAGGCGCCCCGTGGAGTACATTTATAAGAGCTGCTGTAATGTCCTTGTTTGCCAGTTCCATCCTCTCTGTCCATTCTAGGACTCTTTCTGTCAGTTACCTTTTCTTCTGCCTCTAAGTCATATTTTCCTGCTCTTTGCTTGCCTATTAATTTTGTATTGAATGCCGGTCATTGTAAACTTTATTATGTCGTTGACTACTAGATTTTCTCGTATTCTTCATAGAGTTCTGGATTTTCTTCTGCCGTGTCTCTAAGTTTCTTGGAATCCATATAATCCTTTTGAAGTTTACTTTTAAACTTTGTCAGCAGGTCCAGACTAGCACTAGGAAGTAATGCAGTGCCCTTCTGAGGACTCTGCCTCCTGTCTCATGTATTACAAGGCCACCCCGCTCTGGCCTGCGGGAACGCAAACTTGCCAGCCTTATGTCTCCTTCAGGTTTGTTGGCCTATTGCTTTTAACAGTCCAGGATTCAGGGGACCACTCTTGCAGTTCTCTGGAGCTCTCTTTCTGTGCAGCCCCTCCTCTCGGGTATCCTGGCTGCTTCGGGTCCCCCTCTTCTCAGCTACACTGACTGTGCTGGGCTCAATTTGGAGTTCCCCTCCCCGAGCCTCAGCCTGGAAACTATGTCAGGGCAGTAAAGTGGGCTGGGGCCTGGAGCAGGAATGGCCACTTTGTTTGTTTCCCTGTCAGTAATGTTTCCCTTCTGACAGTCCTACCCTGCGGTGCCCAATGCCAGAAGACAGTTTCGTTTCATATCTTTTATCAGGTCTTCTAGTTGTTTAGGGCAGGACGGCAGTTTCCACAGCAGTTATTTCTTCATGGGCAAAGTGGAAGGCCCCAGTGGTTTTTAATGACTGTTGAGCAGAATTCTCCCCACAGATCACTCTCTGGAATTACACGTGGGAACTCTGTGAGCAGATCTTGCCAAGGAGGACGCAGAGAGGACTCTGGCCATTCTCAATGGAGAACTCTTTGTAAACCTCATGGGGTTTTTTGTTTGTTTGTTTGTTTGTTTTTAATTTGATTTGTGCCCAAGCCAGTTCTCTTGGATAATTTTGTCTCAGTATCTGCCATCAAGTTCCTTCTCTTCTCTTTCCTGAATTTTGCCACTTACATAAACATTACCTGTGAGTCATTGGCTGTAGCCTGGCTATTTTTACCTCTGTTTTTCTAAATTGCTCCCCACCCCTTTGAGATGAACATTGAGTACCTGCTGGCAAAGATAAATTTCATGCCTCTGTTTGGAATTTGTGATTAAAACAGAGGAGTGTGTTTCTTGTTTCCAGAGAGGCAGTGTGAGTTCTGTGACTAGGGTTTTGTTTCTTCGAGGACCTTGGCTGCACACGCCAGTAGGGCCGAAGACAGCACGTGCAAGCCAAGAGCGCACACGGCCACCTCTCGACAGTTGGCCTGGCCGTGCCCACGTTAGTCTTCGGGATATCTGTCACACAGGGTTTTCAGAGAAGGCTAGGATGGCCCTGATGTGTTGTGAGGACCTTCTAGTCCGTCGGAAAAGGAGTACATCAGGAAAGGTGATGTTTGCTGTCCCTCCTTCCTTTCCACGCTGTGCTTTCCCCGTCACAAAGGCTGGAGCAGAATGCTGCCTCCAAATCACACACCTAAATCACGTGTTTGGAACACAGGAGTTAAGGACACCAGGCAGACCTGGGTATGAGTCCCAGCCCCGCCTCTCGTTAGCTGTGTCACCTCACACGGCCCATGTAACCACTCTGAGCATCCACTTCCTCTTCATGAAATGGGGCCCCCCCGAGGCTTGTGGTGAGGATTAAAGGGAGCGATGCAAGGAAAAATCCTGACCGAGGGCATCAGTGTGTGCTATTAATAGGGTGACCGCACATCCTGGTGGCCCTAACATGTAAATTAATCACTCTCAAAAATATCCTGGTTTCAACAGCCAATTAACTAGTCCCCCTAATTATGAGTTAGTGTTAGCTATTCTCAGAATCTTTGTTTTAATTCTATCAGTGTTAGTTATTCTATTCATTCAGGCCAGTTTTGAGGGCCACTTTACCCTCTAAGGACTGAAGGATGAATAGACCCCCACCTTTGTCAGTTTAACCAACTGTGGGCTGAGGGAGGGGGATTGGGGCAGAGTGACACTCTGTCATGATGGGTCACAGAGGATGGAACTTTTGGGGTTGAAGGATGAGCTTGCAAAATTGACCAGGACGTAACACGTTCTGCAAAAGGTTGGGAAGATGTGGGCCAAAGGTGGAATGTGTTGTGCAGCCCTCACGTGCACAGGTGCATATCCAGGGAATTCCTTTGCAGCACTACCTGTGAGAGAGAACATTTGTGTGTTGGAAGCAACCAAATGTTCACCAGTCATAGGAAATGAAGGAAGTTTGGGTCTGTTCTCAAAATGGAATCCTGTGCAGCCGCTGAATAAATGAATTTGACCTATTTGTGCTGCCACAGAAAGAACTCCAAGATGTATTGTTAAATTTTAAGAAAGAAAATTGGAACACCGTGTATTCGTCCTTTCTACAAATATTTATTAAATGCCTATCCTGTGCCGAGAACTGTCCTTGGTACTGGGGATGCAGTAGTCAGCAAGACAAGAGCAGAAGAAAGACAGTTCTTTCGTAAACCCATACGGTAACTTCAGGTAGTGAGAAGTGACAGGAAGGAGAGAAATCAGAGCCATGTCATAGTGGCGTGTGTGGGGGGGGGGGGCAGACCCATCATGCCTTAGGGGATCAGGAAGGTCTCCTCAAACAGGTGGCACCCAAGCTAAGACCTGCATGGTGAGAAGGGAGTCAGCCAAGGAAGGGTCTGGGGCAGGAATGCTGAGCAGTGCTAAGTGTCCCAGATCAACATGAGGGAACTTGACGCCCTCCAGGAAGAGCAGGAAGTACAGCAGGCTGAGGCACAGAGGTGAGGACCCCAGCCCACGGGGTTCTTAGGCCCGAGAAGGAGTTGGGATTCTGTTATATGTGCAAAGGCAGGTCAGTGTCGGGAGGCCTTTTAAAGATCCCCCTGCTGGTGATACATGCCGTGTACCTAATGCAATCCTATTTATTGCTTTTTAAAGATAGATAAGCTTTATAATGGCATAGGAAAAGAACAGGCAATCTGTATAGGGAACTGTTAACAGTAGTTACCTCTCTAGGCGAGGTGATGTGAATGGAGATTCGCTTGTTTTACTCTGTACCTCGGAGTCTGGATGTTTTAAAGCAAACTATGTTTATTTTGAGGTAATTAGCAAAGAAAATTGACTATGGTTTGATCCAGACTTCAGGAAGTTCATCATATCTTACCTACAGTAAGGCACAGTACACTGGAAGTCGTACCACATGACATGTTTCACCTTCTGCCTTTGGACTTGAATCTCTATTCATCACCATTCTTCATTATGTTTAAAATAGTGGGTTTAACTGAGACTAGAAATAGACTTCCCCTCTCCCTCCCTCCCCCTTTCCTTCCTTCTTTCCTTCCTTCCAAGAAGCTGACCTTTTTACTGCACTGTTATTTACATCCTTAAATGATTTTGCCTTCTAGAAGAAGTACACGTGTCAGAAATTCTTACAGGGCATTTTTTTTTTTTAATGTCTATTTTTGAGAGAGAGAGACAGCGTGAGCAGGGGAGGGGCAAAGAGAGAGGGAGACACAGAATCTGAGCTGTCAGCGCAGAGCCCGACGCGGGGCTCGAACTCACAGACCGCGAGATTATGACCTGAGCCAAAGTCAATGCTCAACTGACCTAGCCACCCAGGCGCCCCAAGGGCATTTTTTAAAATACCCAGGCCCTTTGTCTCTGTAAGTGAGCCCATTTGCGCCATTTTCCCCGTGGTGTTTTTACAGCATGTGTGGAGGGCACCTGCAGGGGGTGAAGGTGGTCTGGGTGGCGGAAAAGCTACCTGCGCTTAGGGAGCACTCAGGGCAGACACTTGAGCTGCCCCTTGGGCTTTTGCACCCTCTGCTGACGCTGACTCTTCCCTTTCCCCAGAACTCGAGAGATGTCCCCACCTCAGACTAGCCCGGGGTAACGGCGGTGGCTGGCTGTTCACTCTTGCATTGGACAGAGGGCTCATTTTCATATGGTCCAAATTCAGCCTCCAGATGGGGTTTGTTTATCTATACGGAAAAGTTGTTAATATTTGAGTTGGTTGTCGTCATTAGAAGCTGGGAGATTTCCCATAAGAAACAGATTTCTGGCATTTCTCAAAAAGCCAGAAGGGGGACTGGTCAGCACTTAGGCCCCCCACCCACAGGGCTGCCATCAGAACTTTGTAGGTGGGCTTGTGTCTTCTTCACCCACGTGCTGGTCACCCTTTTTTTATTTTTATTTTTATTGTCTGGCCCCTAGAGATTCTGTTTCCAAACCCTGGCCTAGGGCACCAGACTGAGCAAGCCAGCCAGACCCCTTCTGGGCTATGCTTGTCCCCTTGCTGCAGAACGCTGAGGCAGGACGGGCCCGAGGGTGGGCAGGAAAGGTCCCTGGGGCTCTGGCAGCGGGAGCTAGCATTCAGTCCCAAGGCAGCTCCCACATTCTGCTGTCACGTCTGACTTCCCAGAGCCTTTGGCTTTCTTGGAGTTGTCATTTAATGTTGGGACTCCAGCGGGTGGTGATGACCTCTGTGGGTGGGACAACAATGCCGGTGGAAGGCCACTCGTGTCACAACCCATACGTGACTCAGGCTCCTCTGGGGCTGACCTTTACTTCAAGGTGAGCACTGCAAGGTCTCAGCTTTGCCAGTGAGTTGATAACCCTTCTCGAAGCAGACTGGTGAAACAAAACCCCTTGGAAGCCCAGAAGCTAGGAACTTTTGCCACTGGACTGTGATGCTAAGGCTCAAGTCCGTAAAAACTGAAGTGTGTCTGTGCCTCTGTTCGTGATTGAGCCTCAGTTTTCTCATCTGGACATTGGGACTGACAGCACCCACTCATGGAACCATCAGGGGCTAGTGAGGACAAGCCGCGTCCAGTGCCCGTCACAGGACCAGGGCTGAACAGGTGTGGGCAGTCTCTCAGCTGTTCAGTGGAGTCCCACACTCCCACACCCAGCCTCTGGTCTCTCCCCTTTTTCACGTTGCTTTGCCTTCCCTGTATTTTGTTGCAGCGTCAGAAAGGGTCAGCAGTCTGGAAGGTCACCTGCAGGAGCGGACTGGGAGAACAGCCGGAGGCTTTCTTGTGTGTGTTTTATCTAGCAGAGCCGTGGTTCAGAGCGACTCTTGACCTGCAGAGTCCTCTCGGTGCCCTTGAGGAGCAAGGAAAGCTGTCGCCCGTCCTCTCCTTTCCCTGTCCCATCTTGCCAGGTGTGCCTTATGGGAAACACTGCTGGAATTTTCCTGCCCAGCCTCCTCTGTAGGAAAGAATGAAAGAGCAAAGGAATTTGCTGTTTCCCAAGAGGACTGGGAGATAACCTGGCTCTGCCTCGGCTCTCCCTCAGGCCAGCAGTGTCTGGTGTGCCGCACACAGAGGGGGCCTGCCTGTATTTGGAGGGTATTGTCTGAGCCTTTGAAATGTCTCCGATGCAGTTCTGTGATCACCCTTTTCCAAATGGAGAGTCAGCCAGTAATCCCTGTCTGTCTGCAGAGTGGCAGGAGTGAGTTAAAATTTTGCGTATAAATTTTGACTTGTAATTCATATATTTGGGCACCTTATTTAATGCCTTTGTAAAAGTCTCAGCTTCCTTACATGAAGACGAGACCCCCTTTCTGCTGCTGAGGCAGAGGGCAGCACTGAGAGGTAACCCAAGCACAGAGCTTTGGGAGTAGTTAGGGGCAGTGGGCAGATGCAGAGATCAGTCCTGAGTGACCAGTAGAAGGGGTGGACTCTCTTGTGGAGCTTTAGACAGAGGACACAGGGGCGCCTGGGTGGCTCAGTTGGCTGAGCGTCCAACTTCAGCTCAGATCATGATCGCACGGTTCATGTGTTCGAGCCCGTGTCGGGCTCTGGACTGACAGCTTGGAGCCTGGAGCCTGCTTCGGATTCTGTGTCTCTCTCTCGCTCTCTGCCCCTCTCCCACTCACACTCTGTCTCTGTCAAAAATGAATAAATGTTCAAAAAAAAATTTTTTTTTTTTAAGAAAAGACACATTGGGGCGCCTGGGTGGCGCAGTCGGTTAAGCGTCCGACTTCAGCCAGGTCACGATCTCGCGGTCCATGAGTTCGAGCCCCGCGTCGGGCTCTGGGCTGATGGCTCAGAGCCTGGAGCCTGTTTCCGATTCTGTGTCTCCCTCTCTCTCTGCCCCTCCCCCGTTCATGCTCTGTCTCTCTCTGTCCCAAAAATAAATAAACGTTGAAAAAAAAAATTAAAAAAAAAAAAAAGACACATAGCCTTTTATTGTCATTCTTCTCTGTTTATATTTTAGGCGTAACTCCTGGTGATTATGGGAAAATTAAAAATTAAATAAAAATCCACCCATTCTCCACATCCATTCTCATGCTCCCTTTCTTCCCCAAGAGTGGTTCACCTGCACCCCTTCTCTCCATGGGTGATGCAGACAGCTCACGCCTGTTCAGCCCTGGTCCTGTGATGGGCACTGTACGTGGCTTGTCCCCATTCCCCTCTGACAGCTCCATGAGTGGGTGGTGTTAATCCCACTGTCCAGATGAGAAGACTGGGGCTTGGAGAGGGGAAGAAGCTTGGCCTGAGGTCACCCAGCCTCGGGAAGGAAGCTGCCGGAGAGGGGGGCCTTTAGCATTTCTCTACAACCTCTGGGAGGCCCCAGCTATTCTATTTTTCGCCTTTTTTTTTTTTCTGAAAACATGTAATCCCAGAGGGTCCAGTGACTTGTAGAAAAGTGTGATATTATTTGCGTATCACGTAGCAGGTGCTTTTCTCCTCTCCTCATGTCTGCTTTGCCTCTTGCTCCCTCGCTAGGCATCATGGCCATCCTGTTCTCGGGCATCGTGATGTCCCACTACACGCACCATAACCTGTCCCCGGTCACCCAGATCCTCATGCAGCAAACCCTGCGGACTGTGGCCTTCCTGTGCGGTGAGTTCTGCTCTGTGTGGTTCTGCGCAGGCCTGCCCACAGCTCACTGCTTTGCCACACCCTGATGCAGGAGGCCTCAGATTCTCCCTCTCAGGAGAGACAGCAGAATTCCTCAGAGCCACATACTGCACTCCCTTATCTTTTGTTTGTTACCCTGGCTTTCAGATTCCATAATGTAAACCTAACTCCTGAGAACTTTCTGGAACATTTGATGGCCTACAATTTTAAGACTAAAAATAATGAGACGCATATGTTTGTAATGTTTTAAAGTGACAGTCCCAAAAATGTGTTCCTTGGCACTGGCATTGGTGAGGGTTAGGTGGGACAAGACTTCCCAGTCCGACAAGAGTCTGGAAAATCCTGGGGAAAATACAGTTTCAGCTTGTGAGCTGCAGAAGCATCTTGAGTTACTGAGGAGGGGGGTGGGGAGTATAGTTAGAGCATTTCCCCAACCTGTCCACAGGCCCCTTTCCGCTAGAGCGGCTTGAAGGACATGATCCGGGAGCTCGTACACTGATGCTCTCACTGTCGGGCGGGGCCTGCCATGAGGACTGTTTCTGTCAAACAGTTTCAATGTGAGCTCTTGCTCCCCCACACTCTGTACCTCCCTGCCTCCTCCCTGGTTAAGAGCCGGCAGCAAAGGACACACGCTCACACAGTCCCTCCCCTCCGGCTTCCCGGGTGGCAGGGCCCTGGCATCATCGCCAGCATCTGCCTGGCACTGTGGCGGGGTTCGTCTCATTTCCGAGCACAGGCGCCACACCGTCATGTGCTGGGAGGCAGGGCCAGGCCGTGCAGAGGCTTCCTTCTGCAGCCCAGGGGGTTCACATGCCCAGAGGTCAGATGACCTGCCCGCGGTTAAGAATTGATTCTGGAATCCAGGTCTGTCTCTTCCTGGTCCGGGGGGGGTCTTTTTTCCACAACGTCCGACTCACAAAGTCCTAGCCAGGGACGCTGAGCCTGACTCTCACAATTCAAGTAATATAAAGCAAAACACCCATCTATTTTGTACCCATCGGACTGGCATACCTTTAGTTTGCTAATACCCACTTCCACCGTGGGCATATGGAACACAGGCCCCACTGACAGGCGTGGGCACTGATGCCATCTTCTGTGGAGAATCATTACAGCATCAGGCTGGGTTTCAGAGCCGTATGCTCTTTGACCCAGCAATGCTCCCATCAGGAATTTAGCCTGGACATTTGTCATAGCTGGTAACAGCAGAAACAGAAACAGCTTAAGTATCTATTGGTGGAGTCTTTGTGAAATGAGCCATGACATACCGACATAATGGAATATGTGCTGCCAGGGAAAAGCGTAACATAGATCTGAGTAGGTTCTAAATGAGCTTATTTGGAAAGATCACAAAAATGTTTATTAGATAAGAAGAAAATTCAGGGAGAAGGGTGGGAGCAGCTTGTGCACTTGCTTTAAAAAGAGACACGTTTGGAGGAAAAACATGGCTGAAATGTTTTAAAACAGCCTCTGTTGTAGGATGTTCAGCTATTTTAAAATGCAGTCTTTGTCTCCCTGATTATTAGACTATTCTGGGGGACATCACAGGTTGAGCAGGGAGACTAGTGCTGGAAATTCATACGATGCTTTCTCTTGGGATATACAAGTGCCTGCTTGCACAGACAGTAGGTGTCAGACTCTTTCTGACTTGTGGGGTGAAGCCAAGAGTTGGAAATACCCTCCTTGCTGCAGACCCTGCAGGCGTAAGCCATCTTCCCAACCCTGTGGCGGCATTAACTACGTGAAGTCGAGCATTTAGCTTAGTCCGCCCCGGCAAGGAAGTCAGCAGAGGGCCCTTTCCACATTAGTTACGTGGTGTCTGCGGCCATTTGCTCTGAATTTTTGCCGCTCTGCTGTAGTCGTGATCCTTGCTAATCACAGTGTTCGACAAATAGACAGGTTCGTGTGTTCATCATCTTCCCGGGTGGGAGAGTATTGATTTGCATGCGTTTGACAGTTGACCCACTGCCTGGGGAGATTCTGAACAAGCACGGGTTGTGTGTGTGAGAGGGAAGAACGGAAGACGCCAGGCACACGTTCCACCAGGATCTCGGCTGCAGGATTTTCCAGAAAATAAGCAGAGTGTTACAGTGGGCTCTCACTCGCCGTGAAATGTTTGCTTGCTTAACAATTTAGTACTGTGTTAGAAGAAAATAGTTGGGGCTGAATAATCCATTCTTTGGTTTGTTTCAGAAACATGTGTGTTTGCATTTCTTGGCCTGTCCATTTTTAGTTTCCCTCACAAGTTTGAAATTTCCTTTGTCATCTGGTGCATAGTAAGTATTTTCCTTGTTTTTTATTTACTTATTTGTAGATCAATAACCACATGTTCTGGATTCACTTATGTAACTGTTAACTGTTCAAGGTCAACAGCTACATAGACACTCTTCTGTTTAAAGTTTCTTTTGTTAAAAAATCACAAACATACAATAACAGGAAAAGGGATGGAATTAAGTGAATGAATATCCCTGGGAATGAATTTTCACTTCTTTTTAAATTTCAAACGGCCTTGAATTTATGGTCTTGTCTAAAAAGTAAAAGTTTATCTGTTTTCTCTGGTGGTAAAAGCAGATCTCAGAATTGGAACACATAATTGATCATAACCATGTAAAAACATCATGCATAGAAACAAAAACCATGTTAAAAGATATAGCTCAATGTTCACAGTGGTTATAGAATTGGGGATGATTTTCTTTTCTGCTTTTTCTGGATAATTTATAACGCATATATTTACTTATTACTGTAATTTTCTTCCAATGTGTCCATTTTGGAACGTGACCTTGGACACTTGTATGAAGTAAAGATTACCAGGCCCTTACCTCCCCGGAGGTTCACCCAGAACAGTCGTCCCAGGTGATTCTTACCATTCAGAAGGTTTGGGAAACTTAGCAGTGGACTTGAGGCGGCAGGAGGAGACAAATTAAAATATACCTTTAAAAAGGGAAAAGAAAAGTTTAATCATTCACAGTAGAATAAAATCTTTTGGAGAATGGAGTGGGGGAGAATAAATGTTTAGCATTTAAAACAAAGGTCCAGCTCCCTCGGGCGTCTGATGGAAGTGACATGAATGGCTTCTAACATGTGGGCATTTAGCCTGGCGCTTCCAGGCCCGCCTTCCCTTGGTGTGAGCTCACCTCCCATAGGCCCGCCTGCTGATTCATACTGTAATCCCTAATTTCATCTTTGTTGTCCTTTTAGATCCACTGTTAATTTAAGACATGTGAGAACACACCTTGTTGTTGCTGAATTATCATAATTCATCTTCGGTTAGCTTTTATTACCAATGCCACTTAACAAAACCCAGCTGTTGAGAGGCAGGCTTTTTTTTTAGCACTTTCACCTACCGTGTGCAAACCAGTGAGGCCTACCTGTTTGGCATGGGGGGAAACTGAGGCACAGAGAAGCTAAAGAACCCTGAGGAAAAATGTTTCTCCTTGCAGCAAGAGCCCTTTGCTTTTGTCACTGTTATCTGTCCTCCGAACTCAAGTTTCAGGACAAAGAGAACAGCAGCAAGAGCCATTTACAGAAAGTCTAGCAGCCTTCGGTGTGGTCGCTGGGTAAAAGGGGCCACATGTGGTCAAACCCGAAACCCAAGTGCGGGAATGAAAGATGAGATTTCAGTGGGTGAAACGAGATGGCTCTCTCGGCCGTGGGCTGCGAGCAAAGGGAAAAAGGGAAGGTGCTCCAGAGGGGGAGCTGGGGCTCCCCCACCGTTGCCGGAGGCTTCCCCGTGCTATTCAGACGGGTCACCTTCCGCTCACTCAGTGGTCAAGGGCACGGGCTGTCGGGGCTGACCAGGTTTGGGACCTGGCTCCACAACGTCCTGCCTGGGTCAGCTTGGACCTGTTACTTAACTTCTCTGTCTCCGCTTACTCCTGAAATGGAGACAGTAATACCTGCTTCATAAGTATATTGCAGGGATCTAAACTGAACAAGATAGAATGCATAGAAAATGCTTAGCACAGTGTCTGACATAGAAATGTTACATGATTGGGAGCCATTGTTATTAACTCGGCCATCCGAGGCACACAGTCCAAAGCAGGCTCAGTTTGTGCTTGTTAAAAGAATAAACTTTGGGGCGCCTGGGTGGCGCAGTCGGTTAAGCGTCCGACTTCAGCCAGGTCACGATCTCGCAGTCTGTGAGTTCGAGCCCCGCGTCAGGCTCTGGGCTGATGGCTCAGAGCCTGGAGCCTGTTTCCGATTCTGTGTCTCCTTCTCTCTCTGCCCCTCCCCCGTTCATGCTCTGTCTCTCTCTGTCCCAAAAATAAAAATAAACGTTGAAAAAAAAAATTAAAAAAAAATAAAATAAAAGAATAAACTTAGAGTCTACCGAATGTACACGTGTGTATCGTATGTATATTATTTTTAGTTTAGTGAGAACCAAGATGAAAACAAAGAGAGCAAATTAACAGTAGTGCTAGGTATCCACTTAGATAAGATTTAAACCTTATCTAAAGCTGTATTTTGTTAAGACTGACTTTGGAGATGGTTAGGAGCCAAAAGCCATGGCAAGCAACTGACCAGACAGGGTGTGTGTGACCTCCTTCTAGAACATACCTACACATTCCTTTTGCTTGGAGAGCAGCATTTACGAGAAGCATTACGTGGGCCCTTCTCAGTGATCCCTCCTTTCCCTGAGGAGTGGGGCACCCACGGGAGGGTGAGGAACACCTTGTCTGTCCCTCCAGAGCTAGCCCATTGGGAATGATTAGCGCAGGCCCGTCCCATAGCGGAGCACCTTGGGAGGAGTGAGATTGCCCCTAAATTAATCTCTGGATAGTTTGGCATGGCCTCTTGCCATTCAGTTTTGTTCTGCTCTCATAACTAAAGCCGGCTTTGATGCCTTGTTAGTCGTCTCTTTCTGGCTACGGAAACATAACGTACAAAGTGCTATCCTTTCCCAGACTCCTAGACACTAGCGTCTAGAGCAGCACGCCCCAGCTGGGTCTCTGCCTAGCACTGTCATTCATGTCTCTCATGGCCAAGGGGAAGGCTGTGTTTATTACGGGTGTGTCACAAGATCTGTGTTAGCTTCAACAAGCTTGAACTTGGAAGACCAGAGGTTTCTGAGACTTAGTTGGTTGTTATTCACAGGTACTTGTACTGTTTGCCAGAGCGGTGAACATTTTCCCTCTTTCCTACCTCCTGAATTTCTTCCGTGATCATAAAATCACACCGAAGATGATGTTCATCATGTGGTTTAGTGGTAAGTCCAACGCTGAATGAACAGTGGAAGGAAAATACGTCGTATAAAGGCACACGTCGTGTAGAGAGAGCCCTTTGACGATGAGCAGGCCTCAGAAGGCAAAAACCATACGAGCTCCCGCTTAACAAGCACCTACTGTAACCCAGGCCCCGGGCGAGTCCCTTGCAGACAGGACCCCTCACAGCCTCGGTGCCATGAGTAAATGGGTAGAGTGCACATCTCCTCCACACGTGAGGAGGCTCAGGCTCAAGGGCAAAGGCCTTGACTGGAGTCGGGGGACGACAGGAGGCAGAGCCAGTATTTCCTGTCTCTCTGTCCCTGCTCCTCTGGACAGACAGGGCCTCCAGGTGAGATGCGAGGCGCAGCTCTCACCTGCCTGCAAGTAACGAAGGGCTCAAAATAAAAAAGGTCTGTTTAAATTTTTTTGCCAGTACAGGCTGGGTTTGGATATTTTTTTAATTTAGTCACTGAGTTCTGAGAGTCGATTGGAACATTTTAGTTTCTGTGCAAATTCCTCTACCTTTTAAAGGATGGGAATGATTTCCTATTTGGTACCTAATGAACTGGCTCCTTAGGCATCTTTAAATTTGTTTTTGAGCAATATGTCCAGCTCTTTGTACTTTCTTATTTAAATAATATAATTTAAATATTCCACGTGGGTCGGGGTATAGCAACATGCCTTATAAGCTGTTCTCTACTCAACAGCATGATCTATAATTCCTCACAGATTTCTCTCCTCTTTCAAAAGGCCTTGTTTAAAATATTTATGTGTGTCTGTGCGAGGTGTGTATGTATGCAGAGCGAGAGAAACTTTTTTCTCAATCTTTCTTGCCAGTGAGAAAAAAGTTTTTGTAAAGTAGTTAGTTGATTTCAAAGAACATCTAAGAGATGTTTTATCAGATATTTTACATGTTATGTGAGCTTTGTGGGAGAGGGGCGCAGGCTAAGAGACCTCTGTGGCACGGGGCATGCTGCTTTAAACAGTGAGGGCTGTTGACCCCAGCGGTTTTCTGAGCCCCTTCCCCACAGATTTTCACCCTCTCTTTGCTGGATCCTCAACCTCTGTCTCTACTGAAGCATCATCATTGAAACTCTTGAAGATTCTTCTCTTTGCCTCCAAAAACCCAGCACCTTCAACCCAGATCCCTCCCACACACACACCCCCCCCCCCCAGCTGCTTCCCGTCTCCCATCGCAGCCAGACCTCTTTAAGCGGGCTGTCCTCACCTGTTTTCTTCACTCTGTCACCCCCTGTTCACAGGGCTGAACTTGGCCTTGCCCAGGTCACCAGCGACCTGCAGCCAGACCTGGTGGGCACTGGCTTTGAGCTCCTTCTTCCCACCGACCTGCTTTCTGCCCGGAGACCCTCTTCCCTGGGCCTCCGGGCCATGCTCCTGGTTGCCCTCTTTTCCCTTTGGGGTCTCCACAGTTTCCCTCTCCTCCTTTATAGACCCCTCAGTATTGGCTTCCTCAGGACTGAGCCGCAGACCTGATGCTGCTCTTGTGTTCCCACAAGCTCGCTCATCCTGCGGCAGTTCCCATACTCCCAGAGCTGTTTGCTCTTAGATCCTGACTCCTGTGTCTAAATCCTCCTTCAGTGCTATGGAGACACTGCGATCTCATTGTCTAGGACTGAACTTACCTTTCTGCCCAACCTGCTTCTTTTCCAGCATCCCCTTTCCATGGAAAACAATAATGTGTATTACAACAAACGTGTGGCTAACTCAGTGTTTGCTGTGTCTACACCTGTCCTGTTCCAAGACATTTTCTCCTCAGGCCACCCACCTGGCAGGCCCTGTTTTTAGTCCCGTGTGACAGGTTGAGAGGTTGAGTTGAGTCTCTCGCTTTAACCTGAGAGGCCTGGGGGAAAGCAGGGCATTAGGGGGTAAATCCAGGAGCTAGACTCCAGACCCTGTGCCTAGACCACTCCTAGGACACCCCACCATCGCCCGTGCCCTTCCCTTCCTCGGCCACCCCACCTCCCGCTCGCCCCTGTGGCCTGTTGCTTCCACTCTCCATGTCTCTCTTAATGCCATCCCCCTGCTGTGTCCCCATCTTGGGTCTACGCTGCTCCTGTGGTCACACCCCCATTATGCTGTGATGCTCCAGCCTCCGTGTCCGGACCAGATCCTTCACTGTGTGCCCCCCCCCCATTCTCCCTTCTTCTGGCGCTCACCATCTCACGGGTCCTTGTCTGAGGTCTCCCCTCCCTGGGACCTCCCCTCTCTGGCACCAGGCAAGCCAGGAATTTTCCCAGGAAGTGCTGTTTTCCAGCTCAGTGCAGCCCTTCAGCCCAGCTAGCAGCCTTGCGGGGGACCACACCAGGAAGGAAGAAGGGAAGAGTTCATGAAGCAGTTCCTGGCAGCCTCTGGCCAGCAGCAGAGCAGCCCCGAGCCTGTCAGGAGCTGTGCAAGGGCAGCATCTTCAGAAACCAGGGGCCGCTGGCCAAACTGCCTTCTTTGTGTGGCCCTGGGAGGACATGTCTTTCTCAGTCTCAGTTCCATATCTATCTATCTATCTATCTATCTATCTATCTATCTATCTATGTATCGTGAAGAAATGGAGGACCAGCTTTACCGGCTCTCCTGTGAAGGTCCAGCGAGATTGTGTGCGCAGAGCCCTTAGCACAGGGCCTGGCATTCTCACGCATGCACATCTGGGGCTTCGTGGCCCGGACAGGTCACCTCCTGTGAGCTGCTTGGCCACCCTGTGAAGTGAGAGTGGCATGAGCGCAGGTCCCACTTCTCTGCAGCCTGCTCTCCTCACACCCCTGGGCCTCACGGGCGGACCTCGCGCTCGGCAGTGGGGTGCGTTAGAACGTGCGGCCGGCCTGAAACGGGGCCGTGCCCGGATTGCCAGGGCGCCCGGTCGGTGACACAGCTCCCTCCTCCCTGTGCGTCTCCTCTGACCCCCTTCCCTGCCCCCAGGCCTGCGGGGGGCCATCCCCTACGCGCTGAGCCTGCACCTGGACCTGGAGCCCATGGAGAAGCGGCAGCTCGTCGGCACCACCACCATCATCATCGTGCTCTTCACCATCCTGCTGCTGGGCGGCAGCACCATGCCCCTCATCCGCCTCATGGACATCGAGGACGCCAAGGCGCGCCGCAGGAACAAGAAGGACGTCAACCTCAGCAAGACGGAGAAGATGGTGAGTGCCGCGTGGGCCGGGGCGGGGGCGGGGGCTTGGTCTCCACTGCAGCTGGGAAGGGGGGAAATGAGACACGATTTGAGGACCTGAGCACCTACGCACGCACGCACGCACGCACGCAGAACCAGAATTCCGAGGGGGAGCCTGGGGGGCCCAGCGTTTTGTGGATTCCCAAGCCCTCCCGGTGATGCTGATGCGGCCGGAGTTTGAGAACCACCGACCGCCCCAGAGCATCCACATGCCCTCCCCGCCCCTCCCCCCTCCTGCACCCGCACCACCGCCCAGGCCCGCCAGCGGAGGCCACGTGGCGTGGCTTCAGAGCCACTCCTCCAGCAGAGCAGCAGTTGCTACATTCATACTCTGGTGGCCTTTGGTCATCCCTGCGGAGGGTGGGCCTGTCCTGGGCCTGGGGCCTGGAGCGGTGCTGACCTAGATCCAGTGACCTGACACCGCCTCCCCCTCCAGTCCGGCCCTGCCACGCTACTTGTTCTCATTGCCCTCCAGTTCCCACCAGGACCGTTCCCCGCCCCCCACGCTGACCAGGAGACGCCGGCCCAGGGCAGAACCACAGCTGGTGCAGCTTTGGGCAGAAATGATAAAAGAGCCTCCCTTGTTCCGTTTTCTGGGAATGAAATAACCTAGGTGGCAGTTCCCAGTCCTGCCCGCACATTAGAATCACCCTGGAAAGCTTACAGACCAAACCCCAGCCCACACACAAATTCTGGTTTATTCATAATTCTGGTTCATCCCTGGGTATCCATCGTGTTTTCACAAACCTTCCCACCTCCCCGTGGGCTCCCAGGAGGCGCTTTGCTGGCCACAGACACCCCGCACTGATGCGAAAGCACAGTTAGGGCTGGGGACGCTGGTGGCCGGAAGTGAAGGGCTGCTGGATGGGCCGGGTGGTGTGGGGCCCCCCAGGAAGACGCCCGCTGATGACCCTCAGACTCCCTCCCCTCCCCCCGCAGGGCAACACCATCGAGTCGGAGCACTTGTCAGAGCTCACAGAGGAGGAGTATGAAGCCCACTACATCAGGCGGCAGGACCTCAAAGGCTTCGTGTGGCTGGACGCCAAGTACCTGAACCCCTTTTTCACGCGGCGGCTAACTCAGGAGGTGGGACACTGGCCCGCGCCCCCCAGCTGAGGCTCCCTCCCCTTCCTCCCTCAGGACCTGCCGTGGCCAGGAGCGGGTGGGCAGCGGGGAGCCGGCCGGGCCAGCTCCCCCCTACTCGGCCCTCTCCCCAGGCCGGCAGCTGGATGCGCTGTGGAACTCAGCATCTGCTGTTTTTCCTTCACTGCCATTTTTAGCGCTAGTTTAATAATAGACTCGTCAACAGTTTGGTTTTCCTGGATGATAGACTCAGGACATTGATCGGCTACTGAGTCTGAGCTGAAAATTTCAAACATGCGGGGCCTCAGGCATTGGCTTAGGGCTCTTGTTCCATCCCCCTGGGCACAGCTGTCCTCTGGGTGACAGTGACACAGTCTCCTGGGGACCAGCCTGGGCCTGCTTTGCCGAAACTGCCATCCGGCCCCACCTTGTTCCTGAGCCATTTTCCCTCGCCGGCGGTCATGATCGCCGTCAGCGTGGGAGCTCTTGCCGAGCCGGGTGTTGTGCCAGATGTTAATCATTGTAGCTGCGTTTCATCCTCCCGACATCTTGTGTCATGGCTGCAGCTGCTCTTTGACCAGACACTGGGGAGACTGAGGCCTAGAGAGGTGAACTAACCACCCAGGGTCACACAGCTAATACATGGCAGGGGTGGAAGCAGAGCCCAAGCGTGTCTGATTCCAGAAGCCACGTTTTTTAACATCACGCCATCCTGCCGCCTACTCCGGCTTCTGAGTGACACCCCCTGTTAATCTTACCCCTACAGAGAAAAATCCCAGCTTCAGTTAGTCGGTTAAGACTTTGAAATTGCCCGTGGCCGTGTACCCTGCCTCCCTGAGGTATAAAGCAGCGCCCCCCCCCCCCCCCCCCCCTCCTCAGCCCTAACCCTGACCTGACCCAGACCCACTGATGAGGGCTTGGCTGTGTCTTCTGCCCCAGGACCTCCACCACGGACGTATCCAGATGAAAACCCTCACCAACAAGTGGTACGAGGAGGTGCGCCAGGGCCCCTCTGGCTCTGAAGACGACGAGCAGGAGCTGCTGTGATGGAGCAGGGCGCCCGGTCGGGCCCCCCCACGGCTCCCGGGACAGACACTCCGCGAAGGCCCCCGGTGCTGCTTGCATCGGGCGGCCTCCTCGGGGCAGATGGAGGCGGGGTGAAGCAAAGGCCACGGTCCTCTTAAACCCGGCGTCCCCAACCCTTGGAGCCAGCTGTCTGCTTCGGAAACAGTCATCCCCCCAGGCCTCACTGAGCCGGACCTCTGCTCGCCGTGTTGCTTCTCAGCTCGCAGATCAGAGGGACCATGTGTCCAGGTAAATTCTCCTCTTCTGCACCCAGGGCGAGTAGTCCTCTGCCGAGCTGCGGCGCGTGAGGAGAGAAATGGCGCTGCGGAGCCCGGCCGTGACCGGGGCGGCCAGGGGAGCGCCGGCTCGCAGCTTCCGCCGTTCCCAGCCACGGCCTTCATCCCGGGAGCACCTGCTGAGGCCGGGATGGGTGTCTGTTCTAGCGGGGCGAGGAGCCAGCCGTTTCCCCTTGGTCATCGAGGTGCCTCCGGCCTCAGCAGCAGCAATTCTGATCTAAGTGCTGGGCTCCGAAATCTGGAAAATGTCACACTCCCCTCCGTGATGTTGCTTGCACTCCTTGAGAAAGAAAAACCGAGTGACAAACTTCGTTACCTCTGATTGGCCCCTCGCGGGCTGTCTCCCTGTGTGGCAGGCGGTAGCTGCCCTTCTCTGGGAATACGGTGAATGTTCACGCCGGTATGGAGCAGGGGCACATGGGCCCTTCTCTAAAGCCCCATTGGAAGCTTGGGTTTTGGGGTGAGGAAGCCTAGTCTGTGGGGTCAGAGCGCCCTCTGGAGGGAGAGGCTAGCGTTACAGGGCCTGTGCAGGCCGGCATCTGCTGTCTTCTAATTGAGTTTAAATTCATGCACTTTTACGAAGTAGTGAGAGCCTAGCAGTTACCTCCCTCACTCGGTGGACCTTATTGTCCATAGGCCCCATTTCCTGGGCTCCACGCAGTCTGCCCACCGTTTACCTGCTACCACCTTCCTTCCCTCTCCCAGTTCTTTTCCATCTTGGGTCCCAGCTCGCCCAAGAACTGGAGCAGGGGCCAGAGCGGCAGCCCCCTGTGCTCCTCCCTGCTACCCCCACCCAGGACTTGCCCACGTGCACACCCCCTGCCCTGTCCCCGTGGTCCCGGCCCCTGGGCCGTCTAGCAGGGGGAGCTGCCCATCATGTCCAGATGAAGTGGTCACTGACTTTCACATCCGCGCCTCACACCTGCTAGCCTTCACCCATGTGTGGGCCAGTGGCAGATCCCCTATGTGGCTCAGGGTCCCTGCCTTGGGACTCGGCACCCTCTGGCATGGTTTACTTCATCATGTGCGGTCCTTGGTTCTCTGTGGGGACACCGTGGGCCAGCACGGACCCTGGGCTGGCAGCACGTATGTTTCCATCTCTTCTGCCTCAGGCGGCAGGGCTCTGGACGTTAGCAAGGACTGAACTCTCCAGGTCTCTGCTGCCCAGCCCACCAGGCCGGGCCCCTGCCCAGACCCCTTCCCCTTTCCCGAAAGAGTGAGGCCTGTCAGGCTGGAAGCATATGGTTTCCTTTTTATGCATGAAAAGTAAATCTGTACTTGATAGGATTAAAATATGGCCATTTCTCTTTTTGTAACCTCCTACTTTAACCCCTTAATTTAAGCCAAACAGGAGCATTCTACTCCACCTCATACCTTCACTGGAGGAGTAATGCCATGCGTAATTCTGGCCTCCATCATGTCCTACTTGCTTTTAGAGGAAAAGTAAAAGAAGAGGTCAAAGAGGGAGGGGACCTTGTCCACCCCTGGAGGGAGGTGGGCAGGGATCCCCGACTAGAGTGTTCTCTCATTCCCAAGCCCATAAGTAATCTTTCTTCCTTGAAATTCATGGTGTGATCTCAGAAGTGCAACTTGCATTGCAAACTCAATAGTTTACCAGAAAATTTAGTGGGGAGGGGGCTGTGAGTTCATAGATAATAGCAGTGAAAACAGGATCTCCTCGATTCAGACTGCCCCTTGTCACCAGGTCCCATCTGGCCTCCCACTTTTAGCTGAGACCTGAAAACGACACTGAAGTAGAGAAGGGTCCCCAGGGTGGAAAGTCCCCAGGGCCTGGCTCAGTGGGCAGGGGGCACCTTTCCTGGCAGTTACCAGCACCAGCTTGGGTCTCCTGTGCTGGGTCTTCTGCCCCCCGCTGGCTAAGGGAGGTTTGGCAGGCTGGAGAGCATTCCCAGGAGGACAGGTGTGCCCTGTGTATCTCAGGTCAGTCCCTTTGCCTTTGCCACACGCAAAGCTCATGGAGATGGGTTTTCCTGGTGGATTTTTAAAAGTGTCTTTGCCTGAGAATCAGAAATGTGCTGTTGGCTACCTTTAGCATACCTAATAATTCTACTATTGGGGGCAATAAATGCCTAGTCGATTAAAAAAAATATCCAGCATAACTCCAATTTCCCACAAATTTACTTCGTTCTGGGTCTAAGCCGTGGGACAGGGAAGCCACAGCACATAGACAAGGTCACACTTTAGGGTGAGGTGAAGGCTGTAAAGTCAGTGAGGGCCTCTGGGGAAGCTGGCCAGTCAGCTAGTTAGCCAGTGAACTAGAAGACGTGCTTGCCTTGGGGAGCCATGTGGCAGCAAGCACCCCTCCCCATCCAAAAGCGCCCCCCCCCCCCACAGCAGGCCTAGCGATTTTGAACTCTTGAAATAAGTCACATGGCCTGTCGTTGTAGGACTCCTGGGAACAACCGTACCCCAAAGCTTGTGGTATAGGTGTTACAGGGAAAGGAGGTGGCTTGCCCTAGGTCCCCCAGAGATCACGTTTTGGGCTAGGCTAAGCCAGGGCCAGGCAGGAGGAAGGTGGCTCAGTTCCACAGTGTGGTGCTCACTCAGCCCAGCAGCAGAAGCACAAACCTCCCGCACCCAGGCCAGCTACCTCTCTTCACAGTGGAAATGCTGGCCAGGCCTTGGTTGACATAAGGCCAAGGGGCAGGGCCTGGCCCATAATGTTGGTGATCCCAGAGGACCTTAAGTCAGCCTAGGGGGGGTCCTGGTTTGCCTGCAGATTCCTTTGTGTGCCATGGAATGTGGAGAGATTCGTGAGTGGGGCTCCTCCTGCCCTCGGAACCTATGTCAGAGCTACAGACTTGGCCTCTGGCCTCGGGGGGTCTCGGTTCCACATTCCCACAGGGGCCTGCACATTTGGCAGAGTCCTCAGCGGGGTGGCCACAGCCGGGATCCCACTTCTGCTTTGGTGGGGAGACTGAGCGTGGGGCAGGGTGGCGGCCAGCTTCTCCTCGTCCGAGTTACGGATGTCAAAGGCGCAGGCCTTAGAACTGGTCCCTGATTCAAGTACAAGGAGGAATCAGCATCAATGATCTGCCATTAATTAGGACTTTAAATGCAAAAAAGAGAGAGAGAAAAAAGGCACCCTGACCCTCCCCTATTCCCTCCAGAACACGTACCCCTGTTTCTCCTGCTGGTTGACGTGTAGGAAACCAAATCTGAACCGTTCCCGAAACAGCAGCCAGAATCATTAAGAAGCTGCTGTACCAGGAACTCCGTCTCCAAAGCCCTAGGCGATACGTCTGAAATGCAAACACCCCTGTGAGAGGAAAGCCTTAAACCGAGCCAAGTAGCCACCCTGCCTTCCGTTTGGGTTCCTGCGATTTCTCACGCAGATGGAGTCAGACATTCAAGAGCTTCTGTTGCTGTTGGCCACGTGACAGAAGAAGGATGACTTTATGTTTCCCCTGGGCCGTCCCATCCCACTGCCCACCCCATTTTTTCACTTTCCCGCCCCAGCCAACGTGGTCCCGGAGGGAGAAAACGTACTTGGCCTCTCTCACCGGCGAGTCGGTCTCCCAGGCGGCTCTGCGCGGACGGACGGGCCCGACTTGGGGTGAGAGCACCACGTGCCCTCAGGAGCAGCTGCAGGAGCCTGGGCCGCGTGACCGGACGGGGAACGTGCAGACGGTTGCTCAGGAGGGAAAGGTCACCCGTCACCTTCGCGGGCCTGTGCTCCCAGGAGCCTGGCAGCCACGTGGAAGAGCCACGTCAGCACGTTCTTGGCGCTCCCTTCTCGAAGCCCCGGCCCTGCTCTGAGGAGCCTTCCCGCTGCAGGCCCGGGAAGGCTTGTCACTCGCTTCGGGGCTTTGAGGTTGGTGGCTCACCCGAGGCTTTAATGTTTTCTCCAGCACAGCCTGTGCCAAGCTCGAGTTGTTCTCAAGGTTAATCAGAAGTTTGAATTCTTTTGAGTAACTTTCTTTGTAAAAACGAAGGAATGTTTACAGTGCTGCTTTTTTATTTGTTTTGAGACCTTGGCGAAGGTCAGGCTTATCCTTCGTCCTACCCCATGCCACGTAAGTCGTAAGAGGTATCTGTCAGGTCCTGGTTCCTGAGAAAGGATTTGCTGCTCCTGTCGAGATTGGGGGGGGGGTGGGGAAGGTCAGAGATGGGGGCGCCTGTAGCTGCTCTGCCGGAGCCCCTGCTTCACCTCACTGGACTCTTTAAAGAATTCAGAAGCGGATGGCAAACAGTAATGTCACTGGATACTTATTTAGAAATAAAAACGAACGCTGCTGAATCAGAGCCAGTTTCTGTGTTCGTGTTCAGGTGGCTTCGCAAACACATGGGACTCAGCCGTGTCACCACCTAGCAAACTCGGGGGCCAGCAGCAGACGTGTCGCAGACCCGGGCCTGATTCCTGCCCCCGGCCCTTAGCGAGGACCCCGGAGGCCTAGCCTCCCGCCGGCCCACGGCTGCTCCTCCCCGCGGGGGCTAGGGACCCATCCTCCCCAGGGCTCCCTGGGCTGCCGGTCTCCTGGCGCCTGGGACAGCAGATCAGCCCCCGCGGGCCTCTGCCGGGCGGTGAAACCAGGAACACGCGGGTCCGTCCTCCAGGGTCTCGATCCACACACACAGCTGGAGGAGGCTCTGTGGAAGGTGGTGGCGTTAACCTGTGGGAAGCCTGGAGCTTCCGTTTGTTTTTACCCCCCCCACCCTTCCAAAAGGCCTCCAAAGCTGCTTATGGCAACAGGCGCAGACACAAACCATGTAGTAGTGAAAGCAGGCGGGATGGCCTGTCCTGATCCCAGGCACTTCACCAGAGAGTCAAGAATGCTTTTGAACATCTTCAAGTAGTTGAAAAAAAATTCACAAGAATATTTCATGACATGAAAATGATAGGAAATTCAAATTTCAATACCCATACAATAAAGCTTTGCATTTTTTAGTTAAAAATTCATGGGCTGGGGGATGCCTGGGAGGCTCAGTCGGTTGAGCATCCAACCTCGGCTCAGGTCATGACCTCGCAGTTCGCGGGTTCGAGCCCCGTGTCAGGCTCCGTGCTGACAGCTCAGAGCCTGGAGCCTCCTTTGGATTCTGTGTCTCCCTCTCTCTCTGCCCCTTCCCCCCGCTTGCACTCTGTCTCTCTCTCTTTCTCGCTCAAAAATAAATAAGCATTAAAAAATTTTTTTTCATGGGGGTGCCTGGGTGGCTCAGTCAGTTTAAGCGTCTGACTTCAGCTCAGGTCATACCTTGTAGTTAATGGGTTCGAGCCCTGCATTGGGCTCTGCTGACAGCTCGGAGCCTGGAGCCTGCTTCAGATTCTGTGCCTCCCTCTCTCTCTGCCTCTCTCCACTCACACTCTGGCTCTCGTTCCTTTCAAGAATAAGTCAATATAAAAAATTCATGGAGGGGCACCTGGCTGGCTCAGTCGGTAGGTAGAGCACGCGACTCTGGATCTCAGGACCATGAGTTCAGGCCCCACGATGGGCATAAAATTCAGTTTTTAAAAAATTATGGAAATTTTTTCTCTCTCGTTACATAAGTACTGACGTTAACTTTTTTTTTTTTTTTTTTGGCCTCTTGGCTCCCAAAGCTGAAGATATTCACTTCCCAGCCATTTACAGAAAAGCCTGCCCTAGAGAAATTCTTACACACTCTTGCCCCGGGAGACACCTGTAAGAATATTTGCAATAGCACACGATTAAAACAAGCTAATGTTTCTTCTCCAGGATAAGCTGTGGCAGTCACGCCAAGGTATTCTGTGCAGCGGGTGAAAAGGATGGATGAACAAGTGAAACTAGCATGAACATATCAGCACAGATAAATCTCAGAACAGTGAGAGGAGGGGACAGCAAGCTGCTGGCGAGCACGGTATGACGAGCACGTATAAAACCACACGAAACGATGTGACATGAGGTGCTTAAGGATGTGGACAAGTGTGGTGAAAGTGTAAAGGCTGGGAAGGTTGACACTGGGAGCAGGGGCTCATCTGGGGCAGGGAAGGGAAGGTACAGAACTGCATTTGAACCGCATTCCCCCCACTCCGGCTTCACCTATCTCTGATGTCTCATTTACTAACGGAACCATGGGCAGCCAGGAGTGAACCCTACCTGTGAAGTTGCAAACCAGAGCCTCTGTCATGCCCCACTCAGTAGAGGGGAGGGGTGTGTAACTGTGACTCGCTCCAAGGGGCCACCCCACGCCATGACTCCCTCCTCTCAGTCAACATTAGGTCTCGTCATAGGTGGCGAAATTAAAATCCGTGATGGCTTTCCTGGAGTCCCTGAGAACCAGGATTCTTAGCATGGGAAAAACAGACTGATGAGGTTAAGTAAAAATCCTATAGTCCTGACTTTTAATTTTTTTTTTTTAATTTTTTTTTTCGACGTTTATTTATTTTTGGGACAGAGAGACAGAGCATGAACGGGGGAGGGGCAGAGAGAGAGGGAGACACAGAATCAGAAACAGGCTCCAGGCTCTGAGCCATCAGCCCAGAGCCTGACGCGGGGCTCGAACTCACGGACCACGAGATCGTGACCTGGCTGAAGTCGGACGCTTAACCGACTGCGCCACCCAGGCGCCCCTGACTTTTAATTTAAAGTAGAAGTGTGATCTTATGACATATTTTGTTCTGGAAAGAACGTAAACTCCGCTCATAAAAAAGACCAAGAAGCAATGACTAGCCCAGTGGCAGTGAGCATCCCTAGCTCTCAGACCGTGGTCTCCAAATGTCACTTCACAGTGACAGGACCCCTCTCTGGAGAAACGTGATTCCAGGACCTGGGGAGGAAATGTGCAAGATGAACTTGGAGCACCCTGTCCTACCAGAGAGTGGAAGCAATCAAAGGTTTCAGGGTCAAGTCAAAAGGATTCAGGAAGGACTGGAAGAGGTCCCTACTGGCCAAACACAGGCATCTGAGCACCAATAACAATAATGTATAGGACTGATATTTAAAACATACTGAAATCAGTGAGTTCATACTTTAAAAAAATCAGTCGCTGTTGGGGGATTCTAAGGCATCAGCTCATTAAGTAAAAATAAGGCAAAGAGGGGCACTTGGCTGGCCCATGACTTGACGTTTGATGTCAGGGTCATCACTTGAAGCTCCACGCTGGGCCTTAAGCTTACTAAAAAAATGGTAATAATTGGGGCGCCTGGGTGGCTCAGTCGGTTGAGCATCCGACTTCGGCTAAGGTCATGATCTCGTGGTCTGTGGGTTTGAGCCCCGCGTCGGGCTCTGTGCTGACAGCTCAGAGCCTGGAGCCTGTTTCAGATTCTGTGTCTCCCTCTTCCTCTGACCCTCCCCTGTTCATGCTCTCTCTCTCTCTGTCTCAAGAATAAATAAATGTTAAAAAAAAAAAATGGTAATAAAGGCAAATAATTGAGCGTTGATCTCGCTTAAACTAGACTACTGGTAGTCAAATACTGGCTGAAAGAAGTTTCATTTTCTTTTTAAAAAAATAATTATAAATTTACAGGAAGTTGCGAAACAATAATACTAAAAGGTCCCAGTACCCTGCACCCAGTTTCCTCAGTGGTGACATCTTGCACAACTACAGAACAGTATCACAACGAGAAAACTAACATTGGAACAAGCCACACATCTCGTTCACATTGTACCAGTTTTACATGCACTAGTGCGAGAGTGTGTGTATTTAGTTCTATACAATTTTATCACATATGTAGATTCACAGCACCACAAGGAAGTTTCTTTTTATAGAAGTATCCCAGTTGCCAAACAAAGAAGGGATACTAGCATGGGAATATCTACATTTTGCAACTTCCAGTGAAATGACTGGTCTAAGGACTAAAACAGTCCTAATGGCTGTTACTCTCCCAAAGGGAGAGAATTCAACATCATGTACCTCCTGATGAAAGAATACAACATCCCCAAAACTCACACCAAATCTGAGCAAGCCTCAAAAGTCAACTACCATGAGATATGCCACATTAATAGAATGGAAGACAAAAAAAGTCACCTCAGTCGATGCAGAGAAAAAGCATTTAACAAAATTCAAAACACTTTCATGATAAAAATACTCCACAAAGTAGGAATAGTAAGAAATTGCCTCAACATAATAAAGGCTACATATGAAAACCTATGTGTCTGGGTCGCCTGGGTGGTTCAGTCGGTTCAGCATCCGACTTTAGCTCAGGTCATGATCTCACAGTTTGTGAGTTCGAGCCCTGCTTCGGGCTCTGTGCTGACTGCTCAGAGTCTGGAGCCTGCTTCAGGTTCTGTGTCTCCCTTTCTCTCTGCCCCTCCCCTGCTCGCACTCTCTCTCTCTCAAATATAAACATTAAAAAATTGTTTTAATTAAAAAAAAAAGAAAACCTATGTGTCCCAGTGAACATCATACCCAATGGTAAAAGACAGAAAGCTTTTCCTCTAATATCAGGAATAAGACAAGGATGCCTACTCTTGCCACTTGAGTTCAACACAGTGCTGGAAGTCAGCCAGAGCAGTTAGGTAAGAAAAAGAAATAAAAGGCATCCCAATTGGAAAGAAACAAATAAAATTGCATCTATTCTCAGATAACAAGATCTTCTATGTAGAAAACCCTAAAGATTTCACACACACACACACACACACACACACACACACACGCACACGAAACCTGTTAGAATAAATGAATTCAACCAAGTTGCAGGATACAAAACTAGCACATAAAAAAAAAAAATCAGTTGCCTTCTATACATACACAATGAGAAATCTGAAAATGAAATTATAAAAACAATCCCATTCACAGCATCAAAAATAATACAATCATTAGGAATAAACTCAAGCAAGGAAGTGAAAGATTTGTACCTGAAAACTATAAAACGTTACTGGAAGGAATTAAAGAAGACACAAATAAATGGAAAGATATTTTGTGTTCATGGGTTGGAAGACTTCGTATTATAACAGTGTCCATACTACCCAAAGCAACCTACTGGTTCCATGCAATCCCTGTCAAAATCCCAATGGCATTTTTGCAGAGCTGGAAAAAAATGGTCCTAAAATTTATACTGGATCTTGGGAACGCAAGCTGGTGCAGCCACTCTGGAAAACAGTGTGGAGGTTCTCAAAAAACTAAAAACAGAACTACCCTACGACCCAGCAATTGCACTACTAGGCATTTATCCAAGGGATACAGGTGTGCTGTTTTGAAAGGAAACATGCACCCCAATGTTTATAGCAGCACTTTCAGCAATAACCAAATTATGGAAAGAGCCCAAATGGCCATCGATGGACGAATGGATAAAGAAGATGTGGTGTGTATATATATATATATATATATATATATATATATATATATATATATATACATACACACACACACACACACACACACATACAATGGAGTATTACTCAGCAGTAAAAAAAAAAATGAAATCTTTTGCAACTACATGGATGGAACTAGAGGGTATTATGCTAAGTGAAATTAGAGAAAGACAAATATCATATGACTTCACTCATACGAGGACTTTAAGACACAGAACAGATGAACATAAGGGAAGGGAAGCAAAAATAATATAAAAACGGAGGGGAACAAAACATGAGACTCTTAAATATGGAGAACAAACAGAGGGTTACTGGAGGGGTTATGGGAGAGGGGATGGGCTAAATGGGTGAGGGGCACTAAGGAATCTACTCCTGAAATCACTGTTGCACTATATGCTAACTAACTTGGATGTAAATTTTAAAAAATAATAAAATTTAAAAAGAAAAAGCTGGTTGGGGGAGGGGAACTCCTCCTCTTCCCTGAGAAATTGCTTTTCACAACTTGTCACAGGCTTGTCACAGTATGACCACAGAGCTGATATGAAGATGTTGGAAGAAAATGAAATATTATTTATCTGTATTGTGAGCTGGAGAAGAAAGTAGAGAGTGGAGCCATCATGCACCAACCAGATCGTCCGTGATTCTCCCAGAGTAGCAGCTGGGTCTGGGACCACTGGCCTTCTTGGACTCTCAGACCATAGGTCAGGGAACATTTTCTATAAAGGGACTGATAACAAATATTTCCAGCTTTGAGGGCCACACAACTGTTCAACTCTGCTGCTGTAACCTGAAAGCAGCCACAGATATGAGCATGGCTAGGTTCCAACAAAGCTTTATTTATGGACATTGAAACTTGAACTTCATGTAATTTCCACATGTCACGAAATATTGTTCTTCTTTTGCTTTTTTTTCCCACAGTTTAAAAAGGCAAAAAAAAAAAAAAAAATTATACTGGATCTCAAGGGGGTACCCTGAATAGTTGAAACAGTCTTCCTGATTTCAAAACATATTATATACAAAGCTACAGTAATCAAAATACTGTAGTACTGGGGGGCGCCTGGGGGGCTCAGTTCGGTTAAGTGTCTGACCTCGGCTCAGGTCATGATCTCATGGTTCGTGAGTTCAAGACCCGCATCGGGCTCTGTGCTGACAGCTCAGAGCCTGGAGCCTGCTTCGGATTCTGTGTCTCCTTCTCTCTCTGCCCCTCCCCCGTTCACACTCTGTCTCTGTCTCTCAAAAATAAATAAACACTGAAAAAAATTAAAAAAAAAAAAAACCTGTAGTACTGGCATAAAGATAGACTTAAAGACCAATGGAACAGAATAGAGCCCAATAAACCCTCGCATATATGATCAAATGAGCTTCAACAAGGGTACCAAGAACATACAATAGGGCAAGGACAGTCTCAACAAATGGTGGTGGGGAAACTGGAGATCCAAACGCAAAAGACTGAAGTTAGACCTTACCTTACGCCACATATAAAACTTAAATCAAAACGGATTAAAGGCCTAAATGTGAGATCTAAAACTATAAAACTCCTAGAAGAAAACACAGCGAGAAGTTTCGTGACAGTGAATCTGGCAATGATTTCCTGGATGTGACACCAAAAGCACGGGTAACAGAAGCAAAAGTACACAAATGGGACCACAGCAAACGAAGACTGCGCTTCAAAGGGAAGCCGCCTCTGCCGCTCAGGCACCCTCGCCCACACTCCTCGCCCCGGCACCTGCCTCGGCCTCGGTAAGGGGCTCCCCACAGTCAGCTGAAGGCTGCCCCAGAGAGTCCTAAACGCGATTGTCCAGACACTGGACTTCTCAGAAACAAGGCGTTCTCCTATGAGGGAATTTCAGTTTCTCTTTCCTTCTCGGCACAAGTCCAGGGAAGGGACTCGTCGGATGCCCTTTCTCTACGGCTCAGGCGGCCTCGCCCACACCCACGTGCTCACCTGCTTCAGCGACTGGCTCCGCCTACTTAGGCCTTTTCAGGCCCAGTGGAGATTCCAATTTCCACTTGCCTTTTCACTTTACATACATCAGCTGGGATTGCCCAGCGAGCCTGGCTAAAAGCGGAGCCATGCGGCCGGGGAAGCAGTCGAGATCGGGCCATGGCTCCAGCTTGGGTTGTGGTGCTGGTGACCGCGGTGCTGGGCTTGACCAGCGCGGGCCCTGTCCCCACTTCCAGGCCCCCCCCAACCAGGAGGGGCTGCCACGTGGGCAAGTTCCCATCTCTGTCGCCGAGGGAGCTAGAAGCCTTCAAGAAGGCCAGGGACGCCTTAGAAGAGTCACTCCCGCTGAAGAACTGGAGCTGTGGCTCTCGCCTCTTCCCCAGGACCAGGGACCTGATTCGACTGCAGGCCTGGGAGCGCCCTGCGGCCTTGGAGGCTGAACTAGACTTGACGCTGAAGGTCCTGGGGAACATGACCGACTCATCCCTGGGCGTCGTCCTGGACCAGCCCCTTCGTGTGCTGCGCCACATCCACTCCGAGCTCCAGGCCTGTGTCCGGGCTCAGCCCACGGCAGGACCCAGACCCCGCGGCCGCCTGCACCACTGGCTGCACCGGCTCCAGAGGGCCCCAGAGGAGTCCCAGGGATGCCTCGAGGCCTCCGTCACGTTCAACCTCTTCCGCCTCCTCACGCGGGACCTGAAGTGTGTCACCGGTGGAGACCTGTGCGTCTGAAAACCTGGACCCGACCCCAGCCCGTCCGGGACCCAGAACTTCTGTATGCACCAGGCCTCATCCTTCCTTAAGTTATTTCCTTTCAATCCCTTATTTATGGACCTGCAGCCCCGCTCCATAGCCATAAGAAATGTTTATTTTTCTACTTTTGTGCAATGTGCAGCAAATAAACAGTAAGGAAGAGAGAAAAAAAAGAGCCAACTACTCTGGAGATGGAGAGAACAGAGGAACATGTTAAACAACAGTGGGAGCTGCAATCGGCAAAGTGCAGACTCTAGCGAACTCTAAAGGACTAAAAATCCAGCTTGACAAAAACATTTCAAGGAAAAAAAAGAGAAAGATAGGGTCCCTATACTCTACAGGAACAGCTTTGAGGGTAACGGTGATTTAAAGGTCTATCCACGAAATGCAATGTGGAGACCTTATTTGAGCCCTGATACAAACTGTTTTTAAAATATGAATTTAGGGGCACCTGGGTGGCTCAGTCGGTCAAGCGTCCAACTTCGGCTCAGGTCATGATCTTGCAGTTCGTGAGTTCGAGCCCCGCGTCGGGCTCTGTGCTGACAGCTCGGAGCCTGGAGCCTGCTTCGGATTCTGGGTCTCCCTCTCTCTGCCCCTTCCCCGTTCATGCTCCGTCTCTCTCTGTCTCTCAAAGATGAATAAACGTTAAAAAACAATTTTTTTAATATGAATTTATACAACTGGACATCAGAACATTGACTGCCTATCTATCGCTATTAAAGAATTATAAAAATTTAGATGTGATAATGGTATGGTGTTTTAAAAGTCCCTTGTCTTTTAGAGACACATACTGAAATATTCCACTGAAGCAGATGTCTGGAATTTGCTTCAAAGGAATTTAGGAGGGAAGTGGATGGACAGGTAAAAAGGAAACCAGGTTGGCCACAAGTCGGTAGCTGTTAAATCATGGAAGCTGGGTTCATTTGTACCTCTTTTGTAAATAAGATGGTTTCTTAAATGAGAATATGGGCCGGGGGAGGGGGGTGGCGTTTAAGCAAGATAATGGCTCATTCCTCTCTTACATAAAAACTCTGGAGGTAGGCAGGGCAGGCTGGCTATGACGGCGGCTTCTTAAGCATCAGGGACCCAGCCGCTCCCAACCGCCCCTCCCTCATCACTTGGCTTCCGCCTCAGAGTCTCACTGGGCCGCTCCATTCCAACCAGGAAGGAGGCTCAGGTGGGAAGAAGAAAAGATCCTTCAAAGACATGTCTGAGAAGCCACACGAACCACTTCTCCGTCCCACTGCCCAGACACGGCCACATGACCACGCCTGGCTGCAGGAGCGGCTGGGGAAGGCAGTCTTTACTCTGGATGGCCATGTGTCTAAAAATTGGGGCTTCTATTACCAAGGGAGAAAGGGTGAGAGGAGACGGGTTCAACTCAAAGCGTCTGCCACAGCTCTTCTCTCTCTCTCTGAGACTGGTAATCGGGCGGGCGGGGTGCCACAGATCGGTGCTCGAAGCGGGCAGCAGGGCTACTGGGCAGCTGGCGGGCACGATGATGTTAAACATGCTTGTCGTTTACATACACAGATTAAGCAATCTGCTCTGAAGCCACCACTCTGCTCCGGGCGCAGCAGCGAGTGTCTGGCTTCCTCCGCTCTCCCAGGCTAGGTGCGCATCTCTAGGAAGCCGCTCTTCCTGGCGGTACCATTTCCTGGGCTGCAGCTAAAACCGAACCCAGCTCTTGGGCCTCAGTCTGGCCCGAGGCCTGGATTATTTGTTCACCGGCGCACGAAATGGAGAAACCTGCTATTCTCTGACCGCTGAGGGGCCTTGTAGGGGCCGACCCGGCAGTGGTCACCATCATGCAGAGACCCTGCTGCTACCAAAAGCCAGGATGTCCCAGGGCGCCTGGGTGGCTCAGTCGGCTAAGTGTCCAACTTCGTCTCAGGTCATGATCTCACGGTTCGTGGGTTCGAGCCCTGCGTCGGGCTCTGTGCTGACAGCTCAGAGCCTGGAACCTGCTTTGGATTCTGTGTCTCCCTCTCTCTCTCTGCCCCTCCCCCCCTCAAAAATAAATAAACATTAAAAAAAAAATTTAAGAAGCCAGGATGTCCCAAATCACAGCTGCTCTTCTACCACCCTCAAGATCTTTGCCATGTATCTTGCAAACCCTCCTTTTGAAAAACACTTAAGGGGCGCCTGGGTGGCGCAGTCGGTTAAGCTTCCGACTTCAGCCAGGTCTCGAGCCCCGCATCAGGCTCTGGGCTGATGGCTCAGAGCCTGGAGCCTGTTTCTGATTCTGTGTCTCCCTCTCTCTCTGCCCCTACCCCATTCATGCTCTGTCTCTCTCTGTCCCAAAAATAAATTAAAAACGTGGAAAAAAAAATTAAAAAAAAAAAAGAAAAAAGAAAAACACTTAAGTTGATTTTTAAAATTTTTTTTTTCCAACGTTTTTTTTTTATTTATTTTTGGGACAGAGAGAGACAGAGCATGAACGGGGGAGGGGCAGAGAGAGAGGGAGACACAGAATCGGAAACAGGCTCCAGGCTCCGAGCCATCAGCCCAGAGCCTGACGCGGGGCTCGAACTCACGGACCGCGAGATCGTGACCTGGCTGAAGTCGGACGCTTAACCGACTGCGCCACCCAAGCGCCCCTTAAGTTGATTTTTAAAGTGATCTCTTGTCATTGCTGTAGATGGAAAAGCGGACACCTAGCTAAGACTCTGCCTAAGGCTCCGAGCCTAACACCTGCTTCCTCTTTGGTAAAGACAAGCTAGCATTAAATGGACTTTCTCCTTAAGGCATTTAAACGGATTGAAAGAAAAACGTAATCAATTTTTTTCATAATGTCCTTCAATGTTATTTAATGCCTGTCAGTCACCACCAACAATCATTTCTCCTGGAGTATGTAGTCCCACTCCTAAGAAACATGGCCGAACTTGGCAAACCTCAGTTTCCCCACCTTACAGGTGGGGATCGTAACACTACCTAGTTTACAGGATGACGGAGACTATTCTGTGGAATCACGCATGTGAAGAGTCAGCATGCAAAGTACCTGGCTCACAGAGTAAGCACTCGAAAGCGGGGCTCTCATCAAGTTATCAGTTTTGTGGGAGAGAAAATGAGAGTCCTGTCATCAGAGGATACAGCTTGAGCAAAACAAACCATCCAAGCAGCCCAAACTTCAAAAGCAGCAGGGAGGGAGGGACATAAAACTCCAAACACTTTAATAATGGAAGACACTTTATTATTTTTTTGAGTCATCTCTCAACATTTCAACTCTTGATAGAAATCAATCGCAAAACATCTTTTTAAATTAGCATGTATTTACCCATCTCAATCACAGCAACCTCATACAGTAAGGTACACGCCAAGGACACGGTCAGAGATCTCCTATTCCAGTCTATAAACACGGTATCTCCATGATGACATGTGTGCCAGACTTTCTCTCCCAGGACGAGGTGGGCACTCCTGCTCCTGCCCACCAGTAGAAGCTACCTGGCCTCACAGTTGCTTAAAAGTTCCTGTAGTGCTGGAGCGATCTGGGAACGGAAAACTAGAAAACTAGAGCTCTCAGGAGTAAAACAGGCATCGACACTTCTGAAACGTGGGAAGGAAGAACATCAAAGATGATGACCCCAGAATGGGCTGGTCTCAGTAATAAAGGTGTTGAAACTCAGCTGTATATACACATTGAGTATCTACATGTGCTCTACTAGATATATAAAAAAGAGCCACAGAAGATTTGGAAAACCTTAAAATCACTCCACTGCATTGGAAGAACATCAGCAAATTCACAGTGGCCTCAGGATTCAGCCAGAGCTAAATGTGTTCGAGAGCCGAACACCTCCTTCTACCAGAAAACCCACTGCACGTATATTCCTATATTCTGTACATCACAAACACGTATGGCTAAAATATGTTAGTTCACAAGGAAGCGGTTTTTAGTTTCAAACTCTTGCCCCACTCCTGCTCTGCACCCCAAAAGCAACATCCAGGGGTCATTCACAGGAGGAGTATAAGGGGCCTTCAGGTTTGGAAGCGCTTAGGCTCAGCTGAGCATCGCAGGAGACGTCCGTCTGATGGGCACACGCTGACTCGGGCCCACTTTTAGTGCAAAAAGATCACCGACGTGGCAGAGGAGTCCTGGAAACAGGCGAAGAAGGCTGAGATGGAGGGGCGGGGAGATCCCAAATGACGTTCCTTCTCAAACGAGACTCAAGAAGTTCAGAGTGCAGGTTCACACGCGGCAAATGGCAAAGACCAGGCTGTAGGTCCGCAGGGTGAGGTTCCTGAAGGGTCACTAGGGTATCACAGTCCGCAGGTGCACAGAACTCCCGGCCCGCACTAGCCCCCTAAGTGTATGCTGGAGGTAGGTATATAGAGATTTATTGGAGGGAAGACAGTGGCTCGCCACCAATTCTGGGACATCGTCTGTTCCTCCTCTGCCCCCACACTCTCTGCTCTACCCTTGGGCTGTGGTGTGTGTAGGATACAACACGGAAGGGGAGGAGACCCTCCCTTGGAAGACTAAAGAACCCAGGCCATTTGTATAAATAGCTACATGATCAATGTTTTAACCACTGTGAAACACACGGCAAGTTGAATATTTATTTAAAAATAAATCTCAAAAATATCTATTTACAGTACAGTAAGAGGGGCATGTGCAAACAACAGAAAGGGGGAGAAGTCCATCCTGCCGTGGACGGTCCACGCTTCAGTGCGTCGGAGCAAAGTGCACAAACGCCACGGGCTGAACTGAGCTGTGGTGGCAACAGGATGCCGTTCGGTGAATACCGGACTCAGTCCACCTTTGAAACCCAGACGGGTGGAAGTCAGGGGCGGGGAGTCCAGGAGGGGATCCTTGTGTCCGGGAAGGGGGTGGCCAAGGGATGAGCCACTGGAAGAGGCCCGGTGTGGCAGGAGGGCTCATTTCACAAGCCAACAGGCCTCTAGCTCGGCGCTCCAGGTGGGCGTTTGGAGGGGACCTGGAGGGCCCTTCCCAGTCCAAGTTGGCTTTGCAGTGGGAGGGGTGGGTGTGGCAAGAGTCTCAGAGACAGAAATCTTTGAAAACAAACAATGGAATAGGGAGTGGAGAGATTAGCAAAAATGAATCTGAACGGAAGTGCCACCCTCTCCCTTGTCAGGTGACAAAGCAGCCATCAAAGGAAATATCTGGGTCGCCAGGTGAACGCGCATGTGGTGCGGGCGACCCCACGATCCCCTGACACCTACACGGTCAAATGCAGGCCTCTGCTTCCGAGATCAATACGTGAACACTTCTTCCCTGGGGGAACCCAGAAAGTCGGTGGTGTAGCCCTTGGAGCAGGGGGGTGCAAGGTCGAGTCTATCTGTACACGAGATGGGAGAGCTGGGTGGACTTGTAGTTCAGCTGGTTGTTGGGCATGAACTTGTGCAGCTCACTCTTTTTGCAGCAGGGGTCATAATGGTAGGCGCCGAGGCAGGTGTCGCAGGAGACTTTTGAACACTGGGTGCAGGTGTTGGCGGCACCCGGGCGGTTACAGAAGCCACAGCGGGAGGTGGCTGTGGCCGAGGGCTTGGGTTTCGGGTGGAGGTGCGGCAGCCGGTCGAGGCCCTGAGTCTGGCCCGCGTACTTGTCCCGCAGAGACGACCCGTGGGCCAGGCTGTCGTGGGCAGAGGCCTTGCTGGGGAAGGCGCCGGGCCTGGGGGCCGGGGGACCGGCAAGCAGGCCGTCACAGCGCTGGCAGAGGGAGGAGCTGCAGGACAGACCGCAGTTTTGGCACTTGGACAGGGCGGACTCTTTGGCGGGGGGCGAGCGCTTGTGGTAGGGGGTGTGGGCATCATTTCTGAGCAGCCACACGTCCTGCCGCAGGGCGTCCTGCCTCCGGGACGCGGCCCTCGGCTCCGAGTCCGTGTACAGATCCACGTCATCCTGAGCGGAGAAGTACGTGCCACGCAGCGGGCCCAGACCGTTGTTCGGCGAGGGGGGCGGCAGGTCATCCGGGCTTCCGTGGGCGGAGCTGGACACGGCCAGGAGCGAGGGGGACGGGCGGCTGATCTCGTCCTTGAGGCCATCGCCCACGTCTGCGGCCACCGGCTCCTTCCGCAGGCTCAGCGAGGCCTTCAGGGGCGGCTTCCGGCTCTCCCAGTAGCTGTCATAGGCGTCCACCGACCTCGAGGGCTTGGTCACCCGTGGCTTGTAGTAGTCCTTGGCCGCCCGCTCGCTGGCTGACTTCTGCAGAGCCACGCGGGCCATGGAGGCCGTCAGGTGCTCCCGGCCCTCAGCCCGGCGCCGCAGGGCCTCCGAGCAGCCCCGCACGTCCTCCGCGCTGCTCTTGCGCTCGCTCACCACGTCCAGCTCGGAGTAGCCCTTGTCCTTGACTTGTGAGTGGATTTCCAGCATCTGCTCACACTCCACCTTGGCCAGAAAGAGCTCAAAGGAGACCATCTTCACCTGGAGGGTCTCCACAAGCTCTTTGAGTTTGTACGCAGTCCCTAACTCGGGCACGTAGCCCATGTAATGCAGGATGGCTCGGATGTCCTCTTCCAGCAACGACGACTTGACATAATAAACGAAGGGGCCCGTGTAGGTCTAGGAGAAGGAAGGGGACAGAAAAAGGCGGGATTTGCTCTCTGAGGCACACGTGGTCTGAGCACACCCAAGTGTGAGCGGGGGGAGGAGAGAGGAGGGAAAGATCTCAGGAGCCCCCCCCCCCCCCCCCCCCCGTGTAGCAGACAGAGGCCAGCTGGGCACATGGCGCGAGGGGAGCTGCACGGCACGGCCTTGAGCGGGAGGGCACAAAGCCACCAGCTCCCCATACGAGCTTCCGCGGCTCTGCGCCATTTGAGGAAACAGGGCAAACGTGGTGAAGAGAGGGGATCAGAGCCGAGGCGGAAGGCCCAATGAGCAGGAAGAATATTCCTTTCTGGATTTCTGCGGAGTTCTGAAGAACAAAAGCCTGGCTTTGTGGAAACTCTCCTGAGCCATCGCTGCCTTCAGCACGATTCAGAATTCTCTCGCTCTCTTAAATCCATCCTCCACTCTCCTGTCTCTTCCCACTTAGTCCGAACCGCCTCTCAGGGGACCCCGGCGTCTGCAGCAGCCTCCTAACTGGTCTCACCGCCCCACTGGTCTCCTTCCCATACAACAGAATGCTTTCCAAACGTAAACCCGATCCGGGCCTGCCTTGCCTCCCAGCCTACTTAGGGCAAATTCAAGCCCTTTGCCCTGGGCTTGGAGGTCCTGCGTAACCAGGGTGCTGCCTGCCTTTCCAACTTCACAGCTTCAGACAGGAGTTGCCAGGGGCAGGGACTCAGTAAAGAGAGGACACTGGTCAGACGGGCAAGGTGGGGAACAGTAGGGGGTACTTCTAGTTGTTGGACCAAAGGCGGTGGGCAAGATACCCGGACGGGTCTGCAGGCAGAGGAGGGATGTAACTGGCACAAGCCCTCTCAGGTCGGACTGGGAGGGGCAAGAAGGGAGACCGGTGGGCACGGCCCTTCCCCAGACCTTACCTTGATGCTTCTGAATTCCTTCTTCCACGGGTAGAGGAAGAGGTTGACACCGACCGTTTCCAGCACACTGAAGGCGCAGGCCAAAGCCCGCAGGCTGGAGGAGCTCAGCGAGCGCAGGGAGCTCTCCACCACCTCATAGAACTGGATCAGCCGGAATCGATAAAAGGGATCCACCTTGTGCAGGCTGAGCAGCGTCGAGGCTGCGACCCGCAGGTACTCATCGTTGCCAGGCCGCTGCTTGCTGGGGGTGGCATCCACTTTGCCCTCGTGGAACTGCACGTACTTCCGAAATAAATCATCCTTGTATTTTGTATCCATTGAACTGGGCTTCCCCATCCGATCCGGGGACGGGGGGGCTACCTTATCTCCTCCATGGCTTCTGGGTTCGAGGCAGTGACATCGCTAAAAGCACTGACATGTTGCCCACCTGGACTAGGGGCATGCTCTGGAAGGGGAAGAACAAGAAGCACATCATTCCTCGAACGGGTCCACGTACCAGCTCGTGGCTGCCGAGGCAAAACGAAAGTCAGAACTGGCCTGAGCTACAACTGGGCACCACCAGCCCCGGGCCCCTCTCTGCGCATCCATGCAACACATTTAACTGAACACGTACTATGTTGCAAAGTTGTGGTAGAAACGAGACAGGTAGGTCCTTGACTTTGCTGAACTCATAAATGAAGAATGTGATTAGGAGCACCCAACCTGGTTTTGTAGGGAGGAGGAGAAAGTTTAAAAAATCCCCCCCACCCCCTGGAACCACAGCGTATTATGCTAAGTGAAATAAGTCAGAGAAAGACAAATATCCTATGATTTCACTCATATGTGGAATTTAAGAACCAAAACAGATGAACATAGGGGAAGGGAAGGAAAAATAAAAACAGGGAGGCAAACCGTAAGAGACTCTTCAATACAGAGAACAAACTGAGGGTTGCTGGAGGGGAGGTGGGTGGGGGGATGGGCTAAATGGGGGATGGGCATTAAGGAGGGCACTTGTTGGGAGGAGCACTGGGTGTCATATGTAAGTGAGGAATCACTAACTGGGTTCTACTCCTACACTGTATGTTAACGAACTTGAATTTAAATAAATAAATAGATATCTCCCTACCCCCACCCCAGGCAATGAAGGTTAGACTTGAAGGATGAGGAGTTTGCCAGGCCAAGAGGTGGGAGGAGAATGTAACATCAGAGGCGTCCCTAGGGAGGAAGGCCCTGAGCTAATGCTGCCAGGCACTCATGCACACTAATGCTCTTCATCTTCTTAAACCACCCTAGGAGACACAGGCACTACTACTCTGATCCCCGCTTTACAGGTGCAAAAGCCAAGACAGAGAAATGTAAAGAACGTGCCCAAAGCTACAGAACCACGAAGAGGCAGGGCTGAGACGAGAGCCCTGGCAGCTGGGCTCCAAGGTCGACGCCCTTACCCACCACTCCCTGCTTTCCTGAGGCAGGAAGGAGCTTGGCGAACACAAAGAAGGCCAGGATGGCTGAAGCGGCCAGGGGGAGGGAAGGGAGTGACCAGAGATGAAGCCGCAGGCACCAGCAGGGCAGGATCCTGTGCCTCGAGGCTCAGAGAGCAGAGCGTGTGAAGAACTGTGTATTTTATTCCAAGAGGCACGTGAAGCCCCAGAAGAGCTCAAAGCAAGGCAGGGAGGGCCGTGATCACATCTGCAACTTTAAAGAAAGACCACACTGGCTGGTGCCCCCTGGAGGATCTCTGACAGCCTGCTACCTTAGGAAAGGTTTACAGTTCTCCAATACCTATAGCTTATTCCCCTATACTTAGGAGAGGTTTACAGTTCCAATGGACAGGACAGAACATTCTGAGTTGGGGCACACCAAATTTGTACTTTTTTTAAAAAAATTTATTTATTTTAAGAGAGAGAAAATGAGTGCACATGTGCACGAGGCGGGGGGGGGGGGGGTTAGAGAATCCCAAGCATGTTCTGACTCGAGGCTCGAATTCATGAACCGTAAGCTCATGACCTGAGCCAAAATCAAGTTAACTGACTCAACTGCTGGGCCACTCAGGCGCCCGAATCTGAACACTTGCTGTCTGCGGGGCCACTGGTTAGAACACGCACAGAGTAACCAGCATGGTCGGTGCCACAATGCTGGGAGCAAACCTGCATTCATTCAGGGTACTGCCGGGGCCCCAGGAGGCAGCACAGCACAGATCTGATCTATGAACAGATCCAGAAGCCTGACTGCCTAAGTGTGAATCCTCGGTCTGCTTCTCTGGGCCAGTCAGATAAATTGCTCAGCCTCTCTGGGCTTGTTTTCTCATCTGACAGTGGGGGTTGATCATAGTACCTAGAGTTCAGAGTCGGTGTAAGGATGATGATCAGTATATAAAGGTCTTCACAGAGGGCTGGCTCGAAATACGCCCTTGAAAAACACGAACAGCTATTCCTGGTATCTGAAGGTGCTATACCCCTGCCAAAATGCCAGGCGTTTTCTTTTATTTTTTTCTTGAGAGAGAGAGAGACAGAGCAAAAGCAGGGGAGGGGCAGAGAGAAGGAGACACAGAATCTGAAGCAGGCTCCAGGTTCTGAGCTGTCAACACAGGGCCCGACACAGGGCTCGAACTCGTGAACAGTGAGATCATGACCTGAGCCAAAGTCGGACACCTAACTGACTGAGCCACCCAGGCACCCCTAAAATGCCAAGCATTTTCAAGAAGGTAAGGTGAGCGTGGGCAAATATCTCCAGCCAGGTGGGGGATGTGCATTTTCACAGTCGCCCATCCTGACCACAAGCTCCACGGGTGCAAGGACCCTGACTGAATTACTCAGTAAGGTAACTAAGCACAGAACCAGAGGCGGGCAGGGAACGTGCTTCAGAAACACCTGCTAGCTAAGTGGAGGAGGCTCCTGCTGGCTGTGGAGACCACATGGGACTGAGAAGGAAGCTACAGTGAGAAGGGACAGGCCCAGCAGTCCTTCAGATCTGAGTTCAGCTCAGGAAGTGCTAAGGGCCCACAAACCTGGCAACGATCATGAGGTCAATAAAATCATCCACTCTCAATGAGCCACTCACCTGGCTTCTTCACAGTTTTGGGGAGACTCCAAGGATCTTAACCAGGAAGTGAGGGGTGAGATGTGCAGGAGAACTGGGGACAGAGAGGCCACTTTCTCCCAACCACTGCCCTCCCAAGGGAGCCCCATGCTTCAAGAACACATACACCCAAGGAGCACAGGAGGCACATGAAAATCCATGAGGATAAAATTCTACCTCCTGACCAAGGCCAAAGGCTTCTCACGGTCTACCCCTGCTCATCTCTCATAGCTGTCCTCCCCTTCCAAGTTCCACCCACACAAACCTTTCTGTTGTTCCTCAAACACACAAAGCTCACTTCTGTCTCAGGACCTTTGCCCGCGTTGTTCCTTCTGTATGTTCTTCCTCTGATTCTTCCCGTAGCTGGCTCACATTCGTTTTTCGGGCCTTAGCTCCAATGTCCCCCCTCAGAGTCCTCGCTGACAACCCCAGCTCAGTGACTCCCACTTTCCTAGTCCCTCATTACCCCATTATCCTGGGGTAATCACCAGCTGAAAGTGTCGTTATTCATTTACTAACTTCCCCTCTTTGTACCCCCACCGTAACCCAGCATGCTTCACAAAGGCAAGGACCACATCTGTTTCATTCACCACAGTGCCTGGAACACAGCTTCGCACACAGTAGGCGTTTGATAAAACAGGAGAAATGAAAGAGGCATTCGTGACGCCATGCCTTCAGTTTCTCATTGAGCTCTCCCAAGATTCCAGGGAGGTCAGCTCCATGACAGGACATGCTGTTAAGTAGCCAGAGCTACTGGACCCAAGATTCCAAGCCTGACCTTTTGAGGCACCCGTGTTCCTCCCATACCTCCAGGACTCCTGGGCTCAACAAGTATTTATGCAGCACCTATCTCGTGCCAGGCCCTCGGATGGGTGCAGTGGGGGGATAATCGGGGGCGGGGGGGGAGCTGCAGTTGGGAAGCCACAGCCCTGCCCTCAATCCTACCTACAAGAGGTCACTATCAATGTATGTATCGCAAGCCGAGAGAAGACATCACTGTCCTTACCAATAAAAACCGGTATGTATTTCCTATTTTGTATTTACAAGAGAAACTTCCATCCTGCCTCTGGTCCCAGGGACTATTTTTTGGTACATCTGAGAAAAATGTAAACAAAGGGACATGAAGCCTCCTAAATGCGGCTGTGATTTTTCTCTGACGAAGTCAGCGCTGAGCCTATAGAGGCTGATTTTTTTTTTTTTTTTTTTACAAAGTCAGCCACTCTCAAGCTCAGTGTCTGCTGCTCTGTAATCACATCACAGTCCACACCCGTGTTTGTTGCTGGCACACAATAAACAAGGAAAAGGGATCCAAATAGCCCAATCGGTGTTGGTGTTCCAAATCCTCAAGTCAAGGATGGGAAACCCATCTATGATGAATCTTGAGTGAACCTAGGTAGGTGAGTAAAAAGGTGAAAGAAAATGAACGCTAAGAGGTAATTAAAGAAAGGGAGACGGGAATGAATCATCACTGAGGTCCTACTACTCACTCAGCACTGGGTCTTCTGCTTTACCTGCATCATCCCATTTAATCCTCACACCAGCTCTAGGAGGAAGCCAAAGTTCAGCCATGAAACAACCAGCCCAACAGAGCTCCCAAGGGTCCGAGCTGGAATTTGAACTTGGGTTGGCAGGCCCTGAGGCCTGGGTTTTTTCCCCCGTTTCCCCCACTCATTTATTGCTACAATCTACCATTCACTAAGGGATCAGTACATGAGGGCCCTCTGCTAAGTGCTCAATGAAAATCAGTGAAAGCCACAGGACAGCCCCAAGGTTAAAGACGAAACTGAGGCTCAGCGAGGCCAAATCACTTGTCCTGAATCACAGGGAAGGAAGAAGGAGGATCTGAGGTCCGCACCAAGGTCCGATGCCCAAACCCTGACTCAAGCTCTATGCTGCTTCTGGGCTGCACCTGCCGGACAGCTCTACTTGAAAGGGCTAGGCTAAGTTAGAACATCCCATGGCAGGGCAAGCAGACTTGAGTTCTAAAAATTGCTATAGTAGCAAAATTCCCATCTTCCCACACCGAAGGGGGCTGGAAGAGCTGCAAATCTCTTTAAGATGTAAGCTCAAGGGCCAAGGGAAGAGGCTGGCCACAGACCGGCCAGTGGTAAAGCAGCTGACATCATCCCTCCTGAATACATTTTCTGAGAATACAGGCTGCATTGTAGCTGGTCATAGCTGGTGTCTTTTCTGAGCATAGAGCCAGCAATTTATTCCCAGCACTCTGCAAGAACAACAAAAAAACACGCTCTCTGCAAAAACAGCGTGGTTACAGGAGACTAGACAGCGCAATGACAGAAGCCGTTAATTTCTCCAAGCAACCCAAGGATTGGAGCGCCATGACGTGCCAGTCTGGTGGGGGGGGGGGGGCGGGAAATGGCACTGTGAACATCCCTAACAGCGTCAGGCGGGTGCCCAGAGCCAAGAGGCCTGGTCAGCACTCCCTGCACCCACAATCTGGACTCCCTTGGAAAAGCAACTCAATGAAGAGAGAAGATGTTACATATACACTCAGGGAGATGGTGGTTTTTTCATGACGATGATAATTTTTTTAATGGTTTTTTTTTGTTTTTGTTTTTGTTTTTTTAATGATAATGTCAAAGGAAAGCTGTATCTGTTTCAAACCCCACTGAAAGGAACTGAAATGATTTGGGGTAGCAAAGCATTAGCTTGGCTTTACCTTAGCTGGCCCATTCAAGCACAAACATCCCCCAAGCAGCATCTGAAGGAGCCCCCTCCCTGCACAGACATAGGCTATTTAGGACGCATCATTGCCCCAGTCCACAGGTTTATAGATCTCTGGTCTAGCTTCAGCCAGCTCAGAGTTCCCTCGGCCTCCTAACAGCAGCAAGAGGAGAGCAAGCCATTCAACCTCTTCCACCTCCGTACCCCACTCTTTTGCACACATTCCAAACCCGAGGTTCCTGAGACACATCCAAGGCACCTTGCACTGCCTGTGAAACACCAGAGGGCCCCCATACCCCAATCAGATTCCAGAGAGATTCAGAGAGAGGTCTTGCAAACCTCTGAAAATAACACCAGCTATAACCTGCTGAAAACGGGCTTCCCTACTGGCAGCTGCCTCTCAGAGAGGCTCTGAAGGAAGCAGTTTCCACTCCCTGCTGGGGACAGGAGCTGGCGGCTGCTATTCCCAAGCTGGTAATTCCTAGTCTCTGAGGGCCGTATCAGTTGTAAAAAAACACCCCAGTCCCAAACTCAGGCCCCATCTGGCTTTGTGAATGAATTCACTGCAGCTATCACTTATTGGACGCCAGCTGTATGCCAGAGACCGTGCTTCACAAGCATTATCTCATTTCATCCCCACTACGGCCCTAGCAGGCAGGTTCACTCCCATTTAAGTAATTAGGCAAATGAGGCTCAGAAAATGAAATGACTTGTCCAAGGTCACACAATAAGTACAAACCCAGATCGGCTGCCAGACACTGGGCTGGGGACCACTGCGCGGTAACTGCCTCGCGGTGGGGTCGGGTGGCCTCCTACTTGGTTAGTCGCCGAAGAGGGGGTGTTCCTCCTGAGCTGCCCTGAGCCACCCATGGCCGGTCCCAGGAATCTGCGAGGCAGTCTCCGGGGGAGTGGGGATCCTGAGGACAAGCCGGGCCCTCGGGACGCAGAAAAGGCGGGCCCGCCCGCCGCCCCCGCCGGCCGCAAGGGGACCCCGCTCTCGGGTTGGCCGAGCCCCGCCGAATCGGGCGCCCCCTCTGCCCTGGGAAGCGCCGGAGGCCGTTTCCGCTCGCGGCCGCCCCGCACTCACCCGGCACTGCCGCCAAGGACGCCCCGGCCGAGGGTATCCAGAAGGAGCCGCGGCCGCCGCCGGAGCCGGGCCCCGCTGGGCTCTCGCCGCTCCGGCCGGCTGCAAGGGACCGAAGCCAGTACCCCGAGACCAGCGGCGACCCGGAAACACTAGGCCAGGAAGTGACGCCTCTCGGAGGCGGGTCCAAAGGGAGGCTGGGCCGCGGCTGCGCGTCGTACCGGAGCGAGGCCGATGGCCGCGGGCTACGGAGGGTGAAGCGGGAGGTAGAAGAACGAGCGGAGGAGTCGCGGAATCCGGCTCTGGGGCTTGCAGGGCCGCCGCCTCGACTCGGACTAGCCCCGGAAACAAACGAGCCGGACGTGACGCACGCCAGCCCCGGGATGGTGGCTGGCCGGGTTGTCATGGGAACCGGTGTGGAGCCGGGCGGTGGAGGCTAGGAGCTGCGAGCGCCGACTGAGTGATCCCCGGCCTCCGCCTCCCGGACTCGTCCCTTGTCCAGATGATCTGCGAGCAGCTCTCCCGACTGAGCCTGAGCAGGAGCTGACAGTTGGAGTCCTCACCCCATTTTACAGACACAAATACCGAGGCTTAAAGAGAGCAAGTGAGGTGCCAGGATCACGCGAGATGGAATCCGGCCTTGAGAGGACTGTCTTTAAGAACGGGGCTCCCAGCTTTGCCTTTGCCACTTACTAGGGGCGTGACCTTGGGCAAGTTACCTCGCCTATACGAGCCTCAGCTATTTCACTTGCCTTTCATATTGCCTCCTTGCTTTGCGACTTTTCACCAAACACCTTAGTACCAGCATGGTCTACACTGGCTTCAATCATGGTGTGGCTTGGACTTGTCTATACTCCCACCAAACATACTGACCGTGAGCTCACCGAGGACTCAGTTTTTGTGGTTCACCATTCCACTGAATCCTTAGTGATTGTCTAACACGTATCCAAGACTTTGTCAGACATATTTGCGATTGGACCATGATTCTGTCTCTCAAACTTAACCCCAGACATTTATTGAAGTCTCGGAGCCCACTCCATGCCCTGTTCTCTTCCTCCATCATGCCCTTCTACCCTTCTGGCCTCTGTGCCTCTATATGCTGTTCCCTCAGTGTAAATGTTTTTCCCCCTCACCTCTTTCCTTCCCAAGATAGATAAGTAGATAGATAGACAGACTCGCTTTAAACCTGACACCCCCACAAAACCTGGAGCTCCTTACTCATCTGTGTTTCCCCTGAGCTCTGCACGCGTCTGATCTGGATGTGCCCAACAGATGTTCCTTGATTGCAGGATTCTCTCTCTCAGTCTTAGTGTCGCCAGCTAAAGCCACTGGGTCTTGTCTCAGAGGAGCCAATGACAAAATACACAGGGAAACATTTGGAGAACCAGCAACCCGCTATTCAAACAGCAGTGATGACTATACCTGTTGCTATCTGAACACCACTCGAGGTCTTTGTGTACTTCAACCTTTATCAGCTCAGGTTTAGGCTCCTCTCTTAATTATCTGCAAAGTGATGGTGAGGAAAACTGTCCCACAGAACTCTCTGCCTTTGCAACAACTCAAAACTTTCCTTTGGAAACTGTTACAAGACTGCACAATGGTGGCTAAGAAGTCCCTTACAGCTCTGTGGTTCTGGGGCAGCCAAAAGGGAAACAGATTTTTAAGGAGGCTTTACTAGTAGGAAACCCTGGTCACTGAGATGCAGTGACATTTTATATCAGAAAGGACCCAAAGTCTCCCCAAGGGAGTCATGTTTCTCATCTTTTAGACAGGGTTGAAGGCCTGAGATTTCTCTGCTTGGTGATGTGGAATGATAGAAGCATCCTTTTCAGATTTCATTACATAACGATTAGCAGATTATATAATAGACATGTGACAATGATTAGGCACCTCTACTTCCTCAGAGCCAACAACACGAAAAATCTACCTACTTCTTTCTATTTTTTACTTTTTTATCACAAAAAAATAATGCATGAATTTCAATGATACAGATGTGTTTAGAACAAAAAAGGAAAGCAACCCTATGACCCAGCAATTTGATTTATTGGAATCTACCAGAGAAGCAAGCATAAGTACACAGACCTGTTGCATCCTTGTTGGTATTGCAAAAGCAAAAACCAAGAACATTCTAAATGCTCATCAATAGGGAAATGAAGTATCCATCCTAATGAATACTATGTATCACTTAAAAAAGATCATGTAAACCTACCTTACTCTGCAGTACATTTTGTGGAATGAAAAAAGAAAGACATCCCCCGAAATAGAATACAAGACATCAACCAATATTATATATGTTCTAAAGGTATGTGTATATGTATAAAGTCAATAGGAGACAATAATGCAAATACCGATCATTTGTTGTTTTTTTTTAACAATTTAAAAAAAAATTTTTTTAACGTTTATTTTTGAGGTAGAGAGAGAGACAGAGCATGAACGGGGGAGGAGCAGAAAGAGAGGGAGACACAGAATCGGAAGCAGGCTCCAGGCTCTGAGCCATCAGCCCAGAGCCCGACGCCGGGCTCGAACTCATGGACCGCGAGATCGGGAGATCGTGACCTGAGCTGAAGTCAGACGCTTAACCAACTGAGCCACCCAGGTGCCCCTCGATCATTTGTTTTTTAAATAATTCTACAAATACATATTATATGATTTTTATTAATATCTGCCCCCCAAAAAAAGTAAGCTCCATGAGGACATAACTATACCTGTTTTTCTCACAATTATATCAACACTATCCCCCATACATATACTACCCCACACAAAATAGGAGGTTCAACAGTATTCGTGTGTTTGTTTTTTAAGCAAGGCTCCACATCCAAAGTGGGGCTCGAACTCATGACTCTGAGCTCAAGAGTCCCAGGCTCTACGGACTGAGCCAGCCAGGCGTCCCAACAGTATTTGTTTCTGATGGAAATTTTCATTGAATGCCGGGTTTGATGTTAAGATTTCAGGGGCATGACTATGAACAAGATGGACACAGCCCCTGCCTCAAGGAATGTATAGTCTCCTTACCAGAAAGAGAATATTAATAAGACTAGGTTCCTATTGTCCAAATCTGGGACAATCTGAACATCAAAATAAGTAATGATACTGATGAATTATAATACTTCGGAGGGAGGGGAAGAAACCATGATCCCGTACTAATACTAAACATAAAAACACGAAATGCTGTGTTTGGCAGAGGAACATGCCCCAGGGCTACATGTGGCCCTGGGTGCCAGGTCTGACCCCCGCACTAAGGGTGGATGAGAAGCAACAAGTTAGTTCACCTAGTTAGAGAGATGAATGCATGAGGCAAGCTGAGAATGCGTTGATAGAAGGGCAGCCCAGTCTCTGAGGACCTCAAATGTCAGGCCAAGAGTCTGGGTTTGCCCCTGTGAGCACCGGGGAACCACTGAAAGTCTGTGAGCAGGAAGGATGGTAGTTACAGCCCTTGCTCTCCAGACCAGGTGTTTGGTGCTTGGTAGACAAGAAATCAGCACGTAAGGCCCCTAGAAATATGGTGCAATGGAATAGAAATGACTCTGCGGCCAGTGGACCTGGGTTCAAGTCCCTGGTACTGCATTTAGTAGCCCCATGAGTTGGACAAGCCACTCAGTCTCTCTTAGCCCCTCTACAAGCCTGGACTCTGGAACCAGAATGCCTAGATTGGACTTTGCTGCTTCCTTGCAGCAAACATAAATATAAATATACACAAATATATATAAATAAATATAATATATATATTAATATAAAACAAACACAGCAAAATAGGAACATCCAGGAATGTGGGTGAAGGAAGGGTGTATACCAAGGTTCATTGTATTATTCTTGCACCTTTCCTCCAAGTTAAAATTAAAAAAAAACAAAAGGTTGAGAAAAGCAAGTATCAAAATAAACTGAAGAACATACTCTCAGTTGGCCGTATCACAAAAATGTGAACCGAGATTTATTTAATTTTTTCAAAATGTTTATTTATTTTGAGAGAGAGCGAGAAAGCACACACGCGCATGTGCAAGCAGTCGAGGGGCAGAAAGAGGGAGAGAGAGAATCCCAAGCAGGCTCCACGCTGTCGGCACAGAGCCGGATGCGGGGCTTGATCTCACCAACCCAACTATGAGATCATGACCTAAGATGAAATCGAGAGTCAGCAACCCAACCGACTGAGCCACCCAGGCACCCAGCTATGTTACTTTAAATGTAATTATGCTGGAGGGCAAATAGGCAAGTGCAAATATCATCTGAAAAGACATGTTTCTTTTTTTCTTACTTAGAAGTGTATAACTTAAAAATTTTTTTTTTTAATTTTTTTTTTTTTAATTTTTTTTTTTTCAACGTTTATTTATTTTTGGGACAGAGAGAGACAGAGCATGAACGGGGGAGGGCAGAGAGAGAGAGACACAGAATCCGAAACAGGCTCCAGGCTCTGAGCCATCAGCCCAGAGCCTGACGCGGGGCTCGAACTCACGGACCGCGAGATCCTGACCTGGCTGAAGTCAGACGCTTAACCGACTGCGCCACCCAGGCGCCCCTAACTTAAAATTTTTGATACTAGGAGATAATTCTCATTAAATGTTAATATTTGCTAGCCTTTGTAGTAAATTCTTTACATGCATTTTTTGTCTTTTAATTTTTATTTTGAGTTATAATTGCACAGATCTTAACAAGTTATAATTCACTGAGTTTTGACAAATGCACTCACCATTTCTTTTAAAATATAGAACATTTCCAGGGCGCCTGGGTGACTCCGTCAGTTAAGCAGCCGACTTTGGCTCAGGTCATGATCTCACAGTTCGTGAACTCCAGCCCCACGGCAGGCTCTGTGATGACCACTCGGAGTCTGGAGCCTGCTTTGGATTCTGTGTCTCCCTCTCTCTCTCTGCTCCTCCCCTGCTCGCACTCTGTCTCTTGCAAAAATAAACATAAAAAAACCAATAATAATTGAAAATAAATAAATAAATAAATAAATAAATAAATAAATAAATAAAATAAAATAAAATATAAAACATTTCCAAAACCCCAGAAAGTTCCTTCACGTCCTTTCCAGTTAAGTCCACACGCAGAGACAATCACTGTTCTTATTTCTTTCACCATGATTAGTTTAATCTGGAATGTCATGGAAGTATAATCATTGGGGTCTGGCTACTCTCAGCATCTGTTTGGGGGACTCATCCACATTATAAGTATAACATGTTAATAGTTTGTTCCATTTTATTACTGAGTGGTATTCTATTGTATGAAGATGCCACAACTTATTTACCCATTCACATGTTGATTTACTTTTGGGGTATTTCCAGGTTAGATCTATTTGAACATTCTCTTACAAGCTACTATGAGCATTCTCGTACAAATGAAATCTTTTTTTTTTATTTTTTTTTAATGTTTATTTATTTATGAGACAGAGAGAGACACAGCATGAGCAGGGAAGGGGCAGAGAGAGAGGGAGACACAGAATGTGAAGCAGGCTCCAGGCTCTGAGCTGTCAGCACAGAGCCTGATGCGGGGCTCGAACTCACGAACTGTGAGATCATGACCTGAGCCGAAGTCGGACGCTTAACCAACTGAGCCACCCAGCCGCCCCTCTCGTACAAATCTTTTAATGGACATATGTTTATATATCTTTTGGGTAAAAATTTGTGAATTTTACTTAAATTTTTTCTTTAGGGAAAATTGGAGTCACAGAGTGGACTTTTCCATAAATGGTGCTGGAACAACTGGAAAAGCTAATGTTGGATCCACCCGTCACACCACATACAAAAATTAATTTGAGACAGATCATAGATCTAAATATAAAGGCTAAACCCACAAAACTTCTAAATGAACATGTTGGAGACTATCTTTGGGCAGATAAGGATTTTTTTTAGGACACAAAGCCTTAACAATAAAAGCGGGGGGAAAAGACCTTATCGAAATTAGAATTTTCTGCTCATCAAAAGAAAATTAAATTTGCTTCAAAATAATGCAGGTGGTGGGTGAAGGGAGGAACTGAGGAGGGTATAGAACAAATAAAACTTCATAAGTTGATAATTAATAAAGCTGGGCAATAGGTACATGTAAATTTATCATTCCATTCAATTTACTTTTACATATGTTTAAAATTCTCCATAATAAGTTTTACAATGTGACATATATGTAAAAAAGACGCAGTTAAGAAGATAAATAGGCAAGCCACAGACTGAGAAAAAATATTTGCAATACATATATCTGGTAAAGGATTTGTATCCGGAATTTACAAGGTGTCCAAAAATTTGGTAGGGTTCTAAGAGTTAGGCCTTAAATAGCTTTAAAGTATGTAAAGCTCAAAATTGCTTGTGTGCCACATGTGTGGGTAGGTCTATAGCAGCACTGCCCACAGAACTTTCTGTGGTGATGGAGATGTTCCATATCTGCTGTATCCAATACATAGCCACTAGCTATAGGTGGCTATTGAGCTCTAGAAATATGACTTGTGAGACAGAGGAAATGAATCTTTAGTTTTGTTTTTAATTTATTTAAATTAAAAAAAAATTTTTTGATGTTTATTTGTTTTTGAGAGAGAGAGAAACAGAACACAAGCAGGGGAGGGACAGAGAGAGAGGGAGACACAGGATCTGAAGCAGGCTCCAGGCTCTGAGCTGTCAGCACAGAGCCCGACGCAGGACTCAAACCCATGAACCATGAGATCGTGACCTGAGCCAAAGTTGGACGCTTAACCCACTGAGTCACCCAGGAGCCCCTAATTTATTTACATTTAAATAACCATAATATTGGATGGTTCAGGTCTATGGGATAAAGTCCTGAAAATAGAAGACATAAATCAAAGGGTATATGCTCTTGTAACTTAGATAATTATAGGGAAATGGCCCACAAAGGAGATTATATTGTCCATCACTGCATAACAAATGACCACAAACTTAGTGGTTTAAACAACACATGTAGATTATCTCACAGTTTCTGTGGGTGAGGAGCATGGGCATGGCATGACTCACTCGTTCACCTCAAGCTACAGAAGACAGATCTCCTTCAGATTTCCTTAGGATCATTATTTAGCTGAATAACTTTTTAAAGGATCTGCCCCCATCCACCTACCTCATTGCCCATTAGAGACCCCATATTTCTTCCCTGAACCTTGCAGAAGGCCTGGCACACAAGAGACCCTCAGGGACTCTTTGTTGCCTGAATGAATGAGTCTACGTTGGTGGCAAAAATCGAGCCTGCCAGGGAGCGCCTGAGTGGCTCAAGTGGGTTAAATATCTGACTCTTGATTTTGGCTCAGGGCATGATCTCACAGTTTGTGAGTCTGAGCCCCGCATCGGGCCCTGAACTAACAGTGCAGAGCCTGCTTGGGATTCCCTCTGTGTGTGTGTCTCTCTTAAAATCAATGAATAAAAAAAACTTAAAAAGAAAATCAACTCTGTGAAGTCTTTGAGTAGGACCGACACCCCCACTCCAGGCTCACAGAAGATCTTAGATGATGTGGGCAGCCTGAGAGAGGCTGACAAGGGCTCCAGGAGAGGAAGAGACTGTTGTGGGAAATGGTTTCCTTGAGGACATTAAGAAGGGAAGGTTCGTTGATTTAACACACATTATTAGGTTGATTGTGGTTTGAAAAACAGCGAGTATGAGTGTGGAGGTGAGAACTGGCAACGCATTTGCAAGCTGAGAAGGGATAGGGAAGAAATTCTCACTGGGGATGCTTAGGAAAAACAGGAAGTGATGTAGCACATTCAAGCTAGTCTCAGCACTGATGGGGGGAGGGGGGAATAGTGTAGGCTAGCGGTTCTCAAAGCATGGCCCCTAGTCCAGCAGCAGCAGGCCTCACCTGGAAAACTGTTGTAAATCCTTGGCCCTACCTCCACTGGCCTGCTGCATCCGGAACGCTCAAGGTTGGCTTCAGCAATTGGTGGTTTAAGGAGCCTTCCAGGTGACTGATACTCTTAAGTGCACAGGTCCCGAAGCCAGACTGCATTTGTTCAAATCCTGAGTACCATTTTCCATCTGTGTTAAAAGGTAATTTCATTTCTTTCTGCTTCAATGTGCATAGCTGTAAAATGGGGATAGTGGAACCTAAGTCATAGGCTGCAATGAGGATTTATGTAAAATGCCTAGAATGATAAGCACAAAAAAAGTTCACTATTAATATTTCAATCCTGTCCTTTTGTCTCTGTGACCACGTGTATAAGCTCGTGGTAAGTTCATCTCAAGAGCCCAAACTGGAGGCGGTCAAACTGAAGCCCAGGTCTGGGGCTCCCCTGCCAGGGTCTGGCGGCAGCTACAAGGCTAACAGAGAGTCTTGTAAATACCTACAGCACGTCTCTGCCTCTGCCAAGGCAACCCCATCCCTGGAGGGGAGACAAGGCATATTTGGCTGGAAAGAGATCAGATGCATGGATGCCTGCCATAGGAACAGAAAAAAGAAACAGTAAAGTGTAAACATGGCCCCCCTTGGGCTGCTGCATATACGTGCCAAGTTATTTATTGGTGAAAAGATGCTCACATGGATCGCTAAAAATAATCCTCTTGCATTCAATTAACCGGGTTAACAAACAGGATTTATTTGCCCTGTGTAGTCTACAGACTGTGAGGCCTCTGTGGCCTTTCAGAGTGGAAGTGTAATTGATCAATGATTATCCTGGTTAAGAAAACCTGGTTAGAATTGTTAGGGAGCCTGCCTTTTAACAAGATGTATCTTTTGGTAAATGGGCTGGCCACAAGAGCCAATTTGGTGCAGTAGAAAGTGGAGAAAGTTGGAATTCAAAACATCTGGGCTGCAGGTCTGCCGCCTTCTTGTGAGATTCAGGTCTCAACTACCTCAGGAAGCCTCAGCTTCCCTGTCTACACAGAGCAGGAGTTGGGCCCCATCACCAGGGCCAGGAAGTGTGTGTACACAACACTGAAAAACGGTGACTTCCTGAGGGAGCCGAGCCTCCCATTTCTGCTTTCACTGGGCCAGTTCAGGGTGGCCGTGGCCTGTCTTCAACGCCTCTTGTCATCGCTACTTTCCCTTCTTAGCGTCAGCATGAATTAATGATTCTGTCTTGTTTCCACTGTACTTTTAAGGTGCTCTTAGAAATAAGGCAGATTTTTTTTTGGAACGTAAGCTGGTACAGCCACTCTGGAAAACAGTATGGAGTTTCTTCAAAAAACTAAAAATAGAACTACCCTATGACCCAGCAATTGCACTACTCGGCATTTATCCAAGGGATACAGGTGTGCTGTTTCGAAGGGACACATGCACCCCCATGTTTATAGCAGCTCTATTTTTTTTTTAATTTTTTTTCAACGTTTATTTATTTTTGAGACAGAGAGAGACAGAGCATGAATGGGCGAGGGGCAGAGAGAGAGGGAGACACAGAATCGGAAACAGGCTCCAGGCTCCGAGCCATCAGCCCAGAGCCCGACGCGGGGCTCGAACTCACGGACCGCGAGATCGTGACCTGGCTGAAGTCGGATGCTTAACCGACTGCGCCAGCCAGGCGCCCCTATAGCAGCTCTATTGACAATAGCCCAAGTATGGAAAGAGCCCAAATGTCCATCGATGGATGAATGGATAAAGAAGATGTGGTATATATATACAATGGAGTATTACTCGGCAACCTAAAAGAATGAAATCTTGCCATTTGCAACTATGTGGATGGAACTGGAGGGTGTTATGCTAAGTGAAATTAGTCAGAGAAAGACAAACATCATATGACTTCACTCATATGAGGACTTTAAGACACGAAACAGATGAACATAAGGGAAGGGAAACAAAAATAATCTAAAAACAGGGAGGGGGACAAAACAGAAGAAACTCATAATATGGAGAACAAACACAGGGTTACTGGAGGGGTTGTGGGAGGGGGGATGGTCTACATGGGTAAGAGGCACTAAGGAATCTACTCCTGAAATCATTGTTGCACTGTATACTAATTTGGAAGGCAGCTATGCTCACCACTATACCACCAATACTATACTAATTTGGATGTAAATTAAAAAAAAAATAAAATAAAATAATAAACTGTCAACACTCGTAAAAAATAAAAAAAAAAGAAATAAGGCAGATTTTGGGGCACCTGGGTGGCTCAGTGGGATTTCGGCTCAGGTCATCATCTCACTGTTCGTGAGAACGAACGCTGTGTTGGGCTCTGTGCAGGCAGTGTGGAGCCTGCTTAGGGTTCTTCTCTCTCCCTCTCTCTCTGCCCCTCCCTCACATGCACTCTCTCTCTCTCTCCCCTTTTCTCTCAAAATAAATACATAAACTTAAAAAAAAATTTTCTGTTTGTAGCTCAGGAGTGGTCTCCCTTTAAAATTTGTTTGCCTAAAAAATAAAAGTAAGTAAAATTTGCCTAAGTTTAAAGAAAAGGCAACTCGATTTGGGGTAAAATATTAAGTAATAGTGATGACAGTCATGATTTAAATCGAGGAAACACCTGCAGTGACACAAGGCCTGTTCCAGTTCTTCCGGGCTCTGGATGGGACTTCCACATTTTCCAGATTCCCCTCCTCTCACCCTCCCTCCCAGCCTCCGGTCCGAGGGCCAGGAGGAGTGGCCCATCCTCTGGCCCCTCCCCAGCCTCGCGCCCTTCCCATAAGCCACGCCCCAAGTGCCCCGGGCGGCACAGCGTTTCACCCCGTCCCTCCCACCGTGGGCCGCGAGCCCCGCCCCCAGCGCGCGCCAGCCTACAACCTCCGCCCCGCCCCCTCGGGCTCCTCCTTCTCGGCCGCCGTTGCGCCGCTCTGCGCGGCAGCAAGATGGCGGCGCAACAGCAGGACCGTGAGGGTGGTGCGCAGCTGGCTGGGCCCGCTGCGGAGGCCGACCCCCTGGGCCGCTTCACGTGTCCTGTGTGCTTAGAAGTGTACGAGAAGCCGGTGCAGGTGCCCTGTGGTCACGTGTAAGCGGCAAGCCTGGGCCTGGTCGGGGGGAGTCTGGTAGGGAGGGGCGAGACCGGGCTGGGAGGGTTCCGGTGCGGAAGCTCAAGGACCGGTCTACAGGCGGCTCTTCGCGGGGCCCTCCGGGGTTCCTGAAGGTCTGTGGAAGTTGGCGGGGCGTGCTTCTCCGCCCTGCTCGCTTCCAAGTATCCCGCCGTCTGTTGAGCGCCTACTCTGTTCCAGGCGGCCTGTCAGGCTCCTTCTCACCCCCGATAGTGGAGTGGCACCCTGCTGGGGATTAGGGAGGGTCTCAAGTCGGCCTCGGCCGTAGGTGGGGCGCCTGGCTGGCTCCATCGGTAGAGAGTGCGACTCTGGATCTCGAGTGGTCAGAGTTTACTTAAAAAAAAAAAAAAAAAGTCGGCCCTTAGCCGCAGTTTCTATTGACTACCCTGTGCGTCGCTCCTAAAGTAAGGCACGTATGGCGTCATGTCTCCAGTTCTGCCAAGTAATTCGAATGTGCACCGAAACTGGAAAAACGCTGAACTAGACTAAAAGAACAAAAGGGAAGTCTTGATAATAGATCTCACCAGTCTGCCTTTAACTGTGAAAGGGGTTGGGAGTTGCGGGTAGCGATTGTTGGCATTCCTACTTGTGTGCGAGGTTTGCTGCGTTTTTTGTTTGAGATTAACCTTCCGTGGCCTGCATGTTGCTCATACGCTGGTTAGGACGACTGAAGGAAATGTGTCTGAAAATGATAGTACAGACCCTGGGCTGGGGTAGGTGCCTTGAGGTTGGCGGGATTTGAACCCAAACCTTGCTCCATCAGACACACAAACACACCTAAGTTGAAACAACTGTAGAAAATGTGGCCACTTCTCGCCGCTGGGAGTTGGCATTTCCTCGGTGGTCTCCCGCAGTGCTTATCATGGGTATCACCTTGGTATCGTTTTTAGGACACCTTTGCTGGAGAGTAGGCACGATAGGCGCCTGCTGGGCCTCACAGGTATTCTTATTTGTGCTGCAGTCCTGCAGAGGAAGAGGGTTGGCAGCCATTTTGCAGGTGAGGGCATCGAGGCTCGCAGGGGGCAGGCTCACCATTGTCTGACCCTTCCCAGATGAACTGCAGGTGTCTCCTTGCCAGCCCAGAGAATGATTGGCACCTGGCAAGGGCTCTCCAGCCACACTGACTGCTTTTTGCTTCTTCAAGTCCTCTAAGCTCTTTCTGGCTTTGGGCTGTTCCCACTTGCAGCTGAGTTAGCCTGGAACTCTTCATACCCCATCTGCATCTCCCCTGCCAACTACTGCACATCCTTTCCAGACTTCAAGTCCCGGTTTAAGCCACCTCCCTTATCACCATCCCTACTTAAACTACTCTGCTTCACTCCTGGGGCTTCCTTCGTCCTTACACAGAGCAAAACTCGAGATCATGAGGGCAGTGACCATATCTGTATTGCCCCTCTCTGTGTCCCCAGTGCCTAACGTGTGTCTGAGCATCCATCTTCCAATCTTCCATTCAGCCAACTAAAGTGTGTGCTCACTATGTGCCAGATTCTTGGGGCGTAGTAAGAAACAAGGTGATAGTGCCCTCAGTTTACAGTCTAGTGAATTGATGGTAGGTGAGACTAACAAGTGTTCAAAGTATTGTGAAAATTCATTGTGCGGTGGGAGGATATTACAGGGATCAAAGTGGTGTGGATGAGTAGGGGAGCGATTGGGTAATGGGTGGATGAACCAAGAAATTGGCGGTGGAAGCAAACTCATGTGAGTTACGGTGGAGGCTAGATAGCGTTCTCATTGAATCCTCTTTTCCTTGGATCAGCCCTCCTTTCTACATTTACCTAATTTTGGACCAATTCATTGGATTTCTTTTCTTTACTTTTTTTTTTTTTTTTGATAGAGACAGACTGAGCAGGGGAGGGGCAGAGAGGGAGAGACAGAATCGCAGGCAGGCTCCGTGCTATCAGTAAAGAGCCAGTCTCAGGGCTTGATCTTAAGAGATAATGACCTGAGGCAAGATTGACCTTGCCCGCTCTTAACTCTCAGTTAATCGACTAGGCCGCTCAGGCGCGCCTCATTGGATTTCATTTACCATTAATGTTTATAAAGAGGCTTGATCTAGTGCAATTTAGCAACTGAAGAGCAGCAAAATTCGAGGTTTTATTGAGCCACATGAACCTTCCCCAGGTCAGAGGTCAAGGGGGAAGTACTGGGTTTTAAACCTTGGCTCTTTTCTATACTCACCAGGCTAGTTCGAGGTGTTCATCAACTCTGCTGATTGAAGACAGATAGATGCACCCCTGTGAGGGGAGCTAAGTCTCCCTTAGCTCTAGCCAAGTGCTTTTTGCTCAGCAAAAAGTGGCAGATATTTGCTAACGTCTATGCTTGGAAACCAGCATCTTTGTAGCTCTGGCTGGATGGGGCATTGAGTTTTTATAAAACTTTATTTCAAGCCCTAAATGACTGTGTCTCTGCAATTCAGTGGCATATAGCTGGAGAAGGGACTTTGTACATACCGCTGTAACAGAAAGGGTGGAGCACCTAGAAGACTGGACTAGATCAAGGCCCATAAATAAAAAAGGGAAACGGAAAGCCAGCCCAAGACACAGGAACCATTTAAAACCAGGCTTGCAAAGGAAATGGTCAACAAAACTAAAAGGCAAACAACAATGGGAGATGATATTTGCAAATGACATCGGATAAAGAGTATAAAAACCTATAAAGAATTTACCAAACTTAACACCCAAAAAACCAAATAATCCAGTGAAGAAATGGGCAGAAGACATGAATAGACACTTTTCCAAAGAAGACATCCAGATGGCCAACAGACACATGAAAAGATGCTCAACGTCACTCCTCATCAGGGAAATACAAATCAAAACCACATTGAGATACCACCTCACACCTGTCAGAGTGGCTAAAATTAACAACTCAGGAAACAACAGATGCTGGGGAAGATGTGGAGAAAAAGGAACCCTCTTGCACTGTTGGTGGGAATGCAAACTGGTGCAGCTGCTCTGGAAAACAGTGTGGAGATTCTTCAAAAAATTGAACTACCCTACGACCCAGCAATAGCACTACTAGGAATTTATCCAAAGGATACAGGAGTGCTGATTCATAGGGGCACATGTACCCCGATGTTTACAGCAGTGCTTTCAACAATAGCTAGATTATGGAAAGAGCTTAAATGTCCGTTAACTGATGAGTGGATAAAGAAGATGTGGTTTATATATACAATGGAATACTACTTGGCAACGAGAAAGCATGGAATCATGCCATTTGCAACAACATGGTTGGAACTGGAAGGTGTTACGCTAAGTGAAATAAGTCAGAGAAAGGCATATGTTTTCACTCATGTGGAACTTTAGAAACTTAACAGAAGACCATGGGGGAAGGGAAGGGGAAAAAAAAACAGGGAAGCAAACCATAAGAGACTCTTAAATACAGAGAACAAACTGAGGGTTGATGGGTGGGGAGAGGGGAAAATGGGTGATGGGCATTGAGGAGGGGACTTCATGGGATGAGTACTGGGTGTTGTATGTAAGCAATGAACCACGGGAATCTACCCCCAAAACCAAGAGCACACTTTACACACTGTATGTTAGCCAGTTTGACAATACATTACGTTAAAAAAAAAAAAAAAAAAAAAAGGCTTGCATGTTGGGCATGTCTCCGGCACAGAGTGGCTTGTGCATATTTGGTTAACGAGCTGTGTATCCTGGTGTGTGCTTGAAGGAAGGCTTGAAGCTGCTTTTACCTACCATCTAGGCTTCGTTTCTCTGGGACCCTCAGTTCTCTTGGGTTACTCTGGTGATCTGCCTTTGAGAAGAGGTACAATAAGTGATGGCCACAAGACCCTGTCTACCTCTCCAACCTAATCACTTACCCTCTCTCAGTGGTCTACCCATCATGGTCCCGAAGCCTCCCTTCCTGCTTTTGGGAAACCCCTTTGCACTTGGTATATCATCTCTGTGTGTACCTCTTTGTGTCCAGGTCTGTGTAGCTGTGTCCTCATAGTTTTGGGTCTCAGCTCAGAGGCAGAGGGCCAGAGAAAGAGAATCCAAAGCAGGCCTCACATTCAGCACGGAGCCTGACTCAGGGCTTGTTCCCACAACCCAGGGATCGTGATCTGAGCCAAATCAAGAGTCAGTCACTCAACTGACTGAGCCGCCCAGGTGCCACTCAAATATTACTACCTCTTTAAAGAAGCTCTGTATGATCTATGTCGGCTGATCTCTTTGCCTTGTTTTATTTCCTTCGTATACTTCATCTGTATTGCAAATTAACATTTGTGTTTTTCTCCACTTTGGAATATAAACATCAGGGTGCCTGGGTGGCTCAGTCGCTTAAGCATCGGACTCCAGCTCAGGTCATGATATCACCGTCTGTGAGTTTGAGCCCCGCGTCGGGCTCTGTGCTGACAGCTCAGAGCCTGGAGCCTGCTTCATATTCTGTATCTCCCTCTTTCTCTGCCCCTTCCCTGCTTGCTCCCTCTTGCTCTCTCAAAAATAAATAAACATTAAAAAAAAAAAATCAAGACTGGGCTTTTGTTTCCTTCTCTGCTTTACTCTCAGTGATGAATCACTAGGCCCCCTCACCTTCTTCCAGCCTGGTCTGTTTCGTGTGGCAGTGTTAACACCTAGCTTAATGACAAAGAGGAAGAAAATCCTTAGAGACAGTAAAAATTTGTGAGATGCACAGGTTACCTTTGATGATACGTGTTGAATTCTTCCTAACAGATTTTATTATCCTGCCTTAAGTGTCTCAGGTTGGGTATGTAGCTGGGCTATTTTCATGTCTTAGTGTCCATTCTTTCTGTGTGTCCGTTCATTCTTATCTCAGCATTATTACCTGCCTAGTTTCAGGATAGAAACTTGGCCATCTTTGACTTTCCTTCTCCAAACTCAGTAAGCTACCAAGTACTGCTGACTCCCCCTCTGAATCATTTCTTCAGTTAATTCACTGTTGCCTCAGGCCCTCAGAATTCCTTGCCTTAGCTATCTGTTTGGTTCTACTTCAAGGCTCCTGTCTTTCCTCACCTTAAAAAAAAAAAAATGAAAACCAAGAACTCTATTGTCCATGATAACCTCAGCTATTTTTCTAAAACTTGGATTTGGCCTTGTTGACTGATATCTTTAAACATCTGGGTTCCTACTGTTTCTGAGGAAAAGTGTTAGACTTTTATTTCCTTAGGTGCATCATGAATTTTTTAAGTCTAAGGGCCTAGAGTATTCTTCCCTTCTGCAGTTGAGCTCTTTCTTCTAAGGCTGTTTCATGAATGCTGCCTTTGAAGTCTTACCAGCCCTGACCTCCTTGGGTCACAACTAGTTGGTCTTCTCTCTGTGTCCTCGTGGTGCTTTATATTCACCTCTAATGGTAGCACCTCGTGTTTGTGGTGCATTTCACAGGTGCTTGACACTGTACTAAGAAGGGTCTGCTATCCATATCCCATTCCAGTAATCCCAGAGGTAGCTACTGCCGTCTCCATTTCACAGAGGAAAAACCGAGGTTCAGGAAAACCCCCAGATCCCTCAGTGGCAGGTGCTGAGGTTTGAAGACTGTGCCATGACCCCTCTCACCGTGTACCATGATAGTTGGCGTTTTGTTTTGCATTTGTTTCTGTTGGTGGACCTGTGTGTGCTTTGCAGGACCTCCACCCCCTGCTTTTCTGGCCTGGGAGGACTCTGCATTTGAATCAGGAGTTAGGGAGCAACGTGTTTTTAACCCATTACTCATTGACGTCTTTTTAAAAGTTTATCCATTTTTGTTGTCTTGTCTCCACGATGCATGACGCAGGTTCTCTGTGTGTCTTGTTCTAGCTTTTGCTCTGCATGCCTGCAGGAATGTCTGAAGCCGAAGAAGCCTGTCTGTGGGGTGTGTCGCAGCGCTCTGGCACCTGGCGTCCGAGCCGCGGAGCTCGAGCGGCAGATCGAGAGCACAGAGACTTCTTGCCATGGCTGCCGTAAAAATGTATGTGGAAGTAAAACGGAAGTCGGTGTCCTTCTGCGATGAGGGGGTAAAACACAGAGCTGTTGCCACGTGTTTCTCAAGTTAGAGCATGACTAGGTGACTAACAGCACGTGTGCATGCTAGTTATCTGCAGCCGTGGCTGTGCTGTTTGATTTTAATACCTTTATTGGTTTTGATTTGCTTTTTTAAGAGTTGGTTTAGTATATTATATATCGTAGCTTTGGAAACTAAAACGTTATCCCATTTTGTTCCTTTAAAAGACGCGCTTTTCCAAGATTATGCGTAACTTTAGATTATAATGACAATGCTATTTATTTATTTCTTTTTAAATATGTATTTATTTTGAAGGAAGGAGCACACACACGCGTTTGCAAGCTGGGAAGGGTCAGAGGAAACCCCAACAGGCTCCACACTGTCAGCGCATAACCTGACGCAGGGCTCTGTCTCCTGAACCATGAGATCAGGATTTGGATGCTTAACTAACTGAGCCATCCAGGAGCCTTTGTTTCTTAATTGTTTTAACATAAGATGAGGTCATCTCAAAAAAGTTATCTGCTGTAATGAGTTTGAGGGAAAATTTTGTCATCTGTGTCAATATAGATATAAAACTTAATATTTGAACTTTTTAGCACTTGATAGGAATCATGACATAAAGGTCAGTATGAAATTATTTGATTATAATAGCAATACCAAACATTTGAAGTGCATCCATTCTGTTGTACAATCTTGTTAGAATCCAGTGTATTTAACATCTATAATAAAGGAGAAATATTATTCTTATTTTCCAAGAGATACACACAGCCTTACAGGTTTTAAAATCATTATGATTTTCTTAATTTCAGATCATACAAAAGTATAAAATAATGTAGGCTTGTTTCCTACTCTAGAGATTATCTTTTTATTTTTTTAATGTATTTATTTTGAGAGGGGGTATGAGTGAATGGGGGTGGGGGCGGGGGCAGGGGCAGAGAGACAGAATCCCAAGCAGGTTCCATGCTGTCAGCACAGAGCCTAGCACAGGGCTCAGCACAGGGCTCAATCCCACACACTGTGAGATCGTGACCTGAACCAAAATCAAGAGTCATATGCTTAACCAACTGAGCCACCCAGGTGCCCCCAGAGATGACCTCTTTACAAGTGATTCAGTTTAGGAGGCTGCAAAACATTTTTTGCCCTTTGACAAACGCAGATCTAAGGTTTTTACCAAATACAGTTGTCAGAATTTTACAAAATAGGATCATAGTATATAAATCTAGAGCTTTTTCTCATTTTTGAAAAAAATTTTTCACTTAATGACTTACTGGTGTAACGTGTCAGTTTCGTTACTTTAACACATTAGTGTGGATGGCCGTAGGATGGATATACGTTCCCATCTCCTTCCTTTCAGATTGATTTAGCACTAAGGGTACACAGTGGCTACTGTTCTGAACAGGGATATTTACCATCCCTTTTAATTGGGAGCTCTTTGGTTGGCAGCTCGAAGTCAAGTTCTTTAGCTGGAGGTAAGACAGAAAGAAGCATTATGGTAAACCAGAGCTCAAATATTGAAACTTCCTTTTTTTCTTGTGCCTTCCTTTAATTTTGGAACTCAGGATATTGAAATGAAGTTACCCGTTACTTTATGCGTGATGGATTTTTCTTTTTCTGTATACTTTTGATATTCTCCATTTTAAAGATTAATGTTTGTATTGTATCATATCTCTACGTGTATTCTGCCTCAGAAAATGTTTATCTTCCCTTTACCTCCCCTTTTTCTTCATTCCTTATACTTTTTCTTTCTTTTTAGAACACCTGTGATGAAGGAGAGTGCTTCATCTCTTTTCAACTTGTAAAGGCTAGATTCTGTAGGAGAAATAGAATTCACATTTCTGGATTTCTGTTTTTTGTTTTTGTTTTTTAAATATTATTTACCACAGTCTGGAATTCTGTACCTTAACTAGAATTACTGGTCTTTATCTCTTATACTTAAATGATTACTTTTTGCTGCTGCACATAATAGAATGTGGTTCTTGGCTTGCTGTGAAGAGGCTAGTTTAAATGCTATGTGTAAAACTTTTAAACCTTCCCTGGGTTTGGAGTGTGTCTGAGCAGAGAGCATACCTTGAATACAAAAACCTCTAGGAGAGTTATTTTCGAGTGGAAGCAGACATCCTGGATTGGTCAAGTAAGACATCAGCTTTGGTATTAACAGAGCCCCTGCAGCAAACGTGGTTTTAGCCCTGTCAGCATAGCTGGGAGTCTGGTGAGATTGTTTGCCAGGGTGGTACAGGTCTGGTTTTCACCTTGCCCTTGTTTTGGGATTATGTGGGACCTGGTCCAAGGTCTGACTAACCTGTGGGCTGTCATTCTTCCTAAGTTCTTCCTATCCAAGATCCGGGCCCACGTGGCTACCTGTTCCAAATACCAGAATTACATCATGGAAGGTGTGAAGGCCACCACCAAGGATGCCTCCCTTCAACCAAGGTGAATGACTCCCTCAGGTGGAGGTCCTCTTCTGCTATGAAGACAGTGGACACTTTGCATGTTTCAGGGTTTAGTTGTAGGAGTTTGGGGAAGTGGATGTATAGTTATTATTCAGATGTATGCTGGCTACGGATGTATAACTATTATCTGTCCGTTTTCGTTTTGGGGTGGGGTGTGGAGAACTCTGATGTTCACTTCAAATGTTAGCTCTGCTATGAAGTTATGTTCAAAACAGTTGATGTGCTTCTGAGGTAATTGTCAGAATCCCTGTCATAACACTTTGAACTCTGCTCCTTTTTGGAGGTATGGAGATTGAAGTGTGGAAGGGTACTCACAAAGAGATTTCTTCTGTTCTGCCTTTCATCTTCCAGGAACGTCCCAAACCGTTACACCTTCCCTTGCCCGTACTGTCCCGAGAAGAACTTTGATCAGGAAGGGCTAGTGGAACACTGCAAGCTGTCCCATAGCACGGACACCAAATCTGTGGTAAGAGGAGCTTTTTATGGAAAAAAATTAAACAGAAAAATGAATAGGAGTAGTGCAGCGAACTCCTGTGTACCCTTCACCTAGATTCACAGATTGGTAACATTTTACAGTATATGCTTAATGATACTCTGGGTGATACTCTACATTTTGCTAGCCATTCAATAATAAGTTACAGATACCATGACCTTTTGTCCTACACACTTCAGCATATACCTTCTAAGAACAAGAGCATTTTCTTCGAAAATCACGTTTTTTGTGTTTGTCACACTCAGGAGATGTAACTTTGACATAATCTGATATCTAATATAAAATTCATGTTTAAATTTTAACAATTGTAGGGGTGCCTGGCCAGCTCACTTGGTGGAGTATGCGACTCTTGATGTCGGGGTCGTGAGTTGGAGCCCCACGTTGGGCCTAGAGATTACTTTAAAAAAAAAAAAAAAAAAAAGTGGACTGCCCTTGAATTTTAACCATTGTTACGTCCTTCATAGCAATATCCTCCTGCCCCCAAGTCCTTGATCTGTGTGTTACACGTAATTGTCATGTCTCTGGTGCTAGGTCTTTCTTTGCCTTCCATGACCTTAACATTTTTAAAGAGGACAGGCCAGTTGTTTTGTAAGAGGTCCTTGGATTTCGGTTTGTGTGTTTTTTCATCGTTAGAAGCAGGGACGTTCCATAAGCGATGTGTCCTCTAGGTGCCGCTTCAGGGGTCATGTGATCTCTGTTGGCCCCTTTGTCGGATCGCTTGGTGTCCACCAGGTATCTTCTGTGTAAAGCTGTCATTTTCCTTTTGAGAGTAGTATCTTTATAGTTGTGGGGAAAGGGAATGTATATGAAATTATGGTGCACCTGAGCGGCTTAGTCAGTTAAGCATCCGACTTCAGCTCAGGTCATGATGTCACAGTCTGTGGGTTCGAGCCCCGTGTCGGGCTCTGTGCTGACAGCTCAGAGCCTGGAGCCTGCTTCAGATTCTGTATCTTCCTCTCTCTCTGCCCCTCTCCCACTCATGATCTGTCTCTCAAAAATAAATAAACATTAAAAAAAAATTACTAGGAAAGTGTTTATCACTCCTTTAAGTATCACAGACTGGTACGTAGGGTTTTTTTGTGTTTTTTTTTTTTAATGTTTGAATGTGGTCCTTTTCAGTAGTATTACCCTTTCCTCTTTTTCCTTTCAAGTAAGTTCTATACCCAACATTGCGGTTTCTGGTACTACAACCTAATTTTCTCTTTTTTCCCCTCCTTTGGCTTTCTGACATTCCTGTGGTTATTTTGTCTCTGTTGAAGCCTCTCTTCCTTCATCCATTGGCCCTCTGTTCTATCCCTTCTCCCTTTACAGAACTCCTTCTTAACTGTTGATGTTTCAGCCCTTCCCTTTGGAAGTGACCTCCTCCTTAGTCTCCTGACCTGACCCATGATCTAGCCCCATATCCACAGCTGCCTGCCCAGCTCCTTCCACCAGGAATCTTCCACCATTTCAGATTCGTCTTTTGCTAATCCCTTTTGTTACGATACCTTCCTTATTACTGGTGGAGTTCCATCTCTAAGCTGACCACTGAGGCCTGCTTCTCCCTGTCCCAGCTCCTCTCTGTCCATCTCTGAATTTTCCATTCTAGCCAGCTGATCGCCTGTAATGCCTGTACTGCTGACTCCTGGCCTTTCCTCTGTGCCACTGCCAGTCTTGTGGAGCACCCTTTCATGTTGTGTCTTTCCAAATACCTCCCAGTCTTCAACGCCCAAACTGACTTCTTTATTATTTTATTTTATTTTCATTTTATTTCATTTTTGTTTTTATTTTTTAATTTACTTAATTTATATCCAAGTTAGTTAGCATATAGTGCAACAGTGATTTCAGAAGTAGATTCCTTAATGCCCTTTACCTATGTAGCCCATCTCCCCCAACCCCTCCAGCAACCCTCTGTTCTCTATATTTAAGAGTCTCTTATGTTTTGTCCCCCTCCCTATTATATTATTTTTGCTTCCCTTCCTTTGTGTTCATCTGTTTAGTATCTTAAATTCCTCATATGAGTGAGGTCATATATTTGTCTTTCTCTAATTTCACATAGCATAATACCCTCCATTTCCATCCATGTAGCTGCAGATAGCAAGATTTCATTCTTTTTGATTGTCGAGTAATACTCCATTGTGTGTGTGTGTGTGTGTGTGTGTGTGTGTGTGTATACCACATCTTTATCCATTCATCTATCAATGGACATTTGGGCTCTTTCCATACTTTGGCTATTGTTGATAGTGCTGCCATAAACATGGGGGTGCATGTGTCCCTTTGAAACAGCACACCTGTATCCCGTGGATAAATGCCTAGTAGTGCAATTGCTGGGTCATAGGGTAGTTCTATTTTTAATTTTTTGAGGAACCTCCGTACTGTTTTCCAGAGTGGCTGCACCAGTTTGCATTCCCACCAGCAGTGCAAAAGAGATCCTCTTTCTGCGCATCCTCACCAACATCTGTTGTTGCCTGAGTTGTTAATGTTAGCCATTCTGACAAGTGTGAGGTGGTATCTCCCTGATGAGTGATGTTGGGCATTTTTTCATGTGTCTGTTGGCCATCTGGATGTCTTTGGAGAAATATCTATTCATGTCTTTTGCCCATTTCTTTACTGGATTATTTGGTTTTTGGGTGTTGAATTTGATAAGTTCTTTATAGATTTTGGGTACGAACCCTTTATCTGATATGTTTGCAAATATCTTCTCCCATTCTGTTGGTTGCCTTTTAGTTTTGCTGATTGTTTCCTTCTCTGTGCAGAAGCTTTTTATTTTGATGTGGTCCCCATAATTCCCAAATCGACTTCTTATATGAGGGCTTTTCAACGTCAGCCCTCTCGTCTCAGCATTTACTTTGTAAAAATAGCACAGAAGGTTGTGTTTTACTTCCTCAGGTTATTGTTCATTTGTCATTTCCTTGTTTTTCTTTGTGCTTTTGGATCATTTTGTGTGCTGGGTCAGAAGGCCATAGTCTAGGCCCCTACTGGGCTGACACATTGTCCTGACCACAGTAGGGGATCAGGAAAGGGTAGTATCATGGCCAAAGCCGTTAGGCACTCTCACGTGTCATTTGACCTGAGTGGGAGACTGACAGTGTTTTCTGGGATACGAACGTACCTGTGAAGGAGTGGCCAGGCCCTAAACTGATGTGTCAGGAAAGCTGCCCTGGAAGAAAGGCCAGATACGGGCCACATAGGGCTAATGTTAGCTCAAAGGTCAGGTGCCTGAGACCGTGCTTTTTTGTTGAAAGGTTTGTCCGATATGTGCCTCGATGCCTTGGGGAGACCCCAACTACCGCAGCGCCAACTTCATAGAGCACATCCAGCGCCGGCACCAGTTTTCTTACGACACTTTTGTGGTGAGTCTGGAGCCCGGGGCCCGATCTCTCCCCTGGGGTAACAGCACAACAACATCCTTTCTCTTACCTGGAAAGCTGTGGGTCCCATTGTTGAGTTTTGTCATTGATGTGATGGGCTCTCTGGAACAGCAGCTGTGTGGTCTATGTTCGTGAGCCCACTGAGTGGTCAGAGCCTTTGTTGTGTCTACAGTGAGACACGATGTAAGATTGCGCCTGGGTTTTCTTCCAGAGGTTTTTCCCACTTTCTTTTGGTATGTGTAGTTTCTACCCGTTCCAGCACCTGGCTTGGGATCCTGAAGCTCAGATGCCCATGGGGACCAGGCAGGTAATGGAAATGGTCTCCCTGAGGATTTGCAAGCCAGACGGCACCTGACGCATGTCATGCTGCCATCAGCTCCCGCTGACAGCAGTGTGTAGAGACACAGGCACAGCATTGCCAGCTTTCTCCGTCTGTCCCAACCCCAAGAAGCTGGAAAGGCGGAATTCCATATGAAGTGTCACATGTTTTTTAGAGCATCTTAGGTCAAAACACATCCACTTGCCAAAAGTAGTCATCCGGTTTGTGTCTTTTCCCTAGTGCTGAGTGGTTTGAAGGGACCCACTGTTGTGTTAGCATTCTAGTAATAGATAAATTTGGCCAAACCCTTGAAGTAGAACGTTTGTTTATATATATATATATATATATATATATATATATATATATATATATATATATATATATGTATGCTGTGAGGATTTTAGAACAGCATTCAGTCTTAATGGCTGTGTTTCAGGACCCAAGAAGGAAAGCATGACTCTTTCCTAAGTTGTCCTAAGAATGTGTATTCTCAGTCTAAGAGAGTGTCTGAGATCCAGACTTCCCAATAACTGTCCTTTTTGTTAGTGCCCTGAAGACAGATGAAATTCCCGAGTTGTAATCAAGTAGGTAATTTGGCCTCGTTGAATTAAAAGTCCAGTTTCACTGCAGTGAAAGTCCTCCCATGTGAGCACTCGGTCTGTGCCAGGCCCGCGCACAGGTGCCCTGTGGTCCTCACAGTCCCCGTCTAAGGGAGCCATCAGTGTTCTCATCCTCAGGAGGAGGCGGCAGAGGCCCAGAGAGGTCGAGCGGTTTGCCCAGAGCTCCGTGGCTGGCACCAGAAACAAGCTGGGATCCATGCTGGGCCAGGCGTCTCCGGAGCCTGTCACTGGGCCGCCCCGCTTCCCCCATTGAACGACAGTCTTTGCGGCTGTGACAGGTGCCGGGGCCAAGGGTCTGTGTTTCGCCCTCAGGATTACGATGTTGATGAAGAGGACATGATGAATCAGGTGTTGCAGCGCTCCATCATCGATCAGTGAGCGGTGTCTACTGTCCAGCTCGTGCTCCAGAGCGTCCGTTGTGTGTTGGGCGTGGAACCTGTGACTCCTACACCTTCAATGTACAACAGACCTGGAAGTGAGCTGTGGTCACTTCTGACAGGGAAAAAGGTCCCCAGGTCAGAGCCGTCCCTTCCTTTGGGGTCTCCCCTACTGTTAACTCTGTCATGTGTCTGGTCTCTTGATTGCCCTCAGCTGCTCCCTGGAGTTTCTGCTTCCCCTTCTGGAAGAGAATCCAGGTTCTCCACCTACCCTTGTTTCACTCTCGTTCCTCCCCTTTAGTGTGCATCTCTCAGGTCCTCTGAGCCAGCCAGGACCTGTTCTGGGTCACGAATAGCACAAACGAGACCAGCACCTCCCTCCTCTCCTTGTCCCTGAGGTGAGGTGTGTGAGCTCTGGCAAACGTGTGTCCCATCGGTGGTGGAGCTCCTTCTGTGCTGCGGAGGTTCTGTTAGCTGGTCCTTAGCAGCAGCTGCCGGAAGCTGGAGTGTCCCTCCTGGGAAACATTGCAAAAGGCCTGTTGGGGTGAATGTTCTGGGTTTAGCATGATCCGATGCTGGAAGTTTTGATTAGTTCTATTTTCCTACCGCTCCTGCACACCCTTAGAGTTAACTGGTTCAGTCTTAAATGCCTGCATGGTGCCTTTTTTAGGATAAGGTGTAACCACATCTTTTTAGCGACAATAAGTGTTTCTAGGTTAGGAAAGTTAAACTCCATTTATCCATAAGTGGGGAGGAGGGTCAGCTAAGAGCAGTGCGAGGGCCATAGCTTTTTGGTTCTGATTTTCGAACTAACATGGTATTTTCAAAGGACTGCGTCATGTTTGCCTCTCTGTTTGGGAACCTGCTTACATTCTTGTCCTTGAGGCACGAGAAGGAGTCCTCACATGAATAAGAAGGAAGAAGTTTGGGGACTCCAGTAGATACTCTAGTTATTTTATCTTTTCTTTGGTAACTTAGATTAAACTGAGTATCTGAGTATTGCTTTTCTATCATAAATGGTTTCCTTATGAAACTGATTTCCATCTGTAAATCAGTGTGTGAAACCTGCCTTGTAAAGCAGAGGTCATGGGAAATCTGGTCTCACAGCCTGCTGTCTCCTTTTGACAAGACGCACTGTTAAAAAGGCAAACACAGCTCTTGTGAGCACTTGTTAATGGAAACTGCTGGAAACTAGCTCAAGAAACTTGAAGTTCACCATGTTTTGCGAATATTAATAAATACAAGGCTGAGAGCGGTGTCAGTCTAATCTGTAGGAACATAACCAAAAGACGTGGACTTAGGTTCATTGTTTCGTGTCAGACCTCTCTACTCTGAACATGGGAAGTTTTTCTGGTCAGTGGCTGAGGTTGTAAGTGGCAGGGAGCTTTGGGGCCTGTGAGCACCGCTGTTGTGGGCCTCTCCCTGCCTGCCAGTGGGGGCTGCAGACGCCTGGTGACCAGCAAAGACAGGGCCCTTTGCTAGGCAAAATAGTCTTTTCTAATGTGATGTTGCTTTGGAGGGCCCAAATGTTAAGGTCAGCGCCTTCACTGTGATTTCTGGAAAAAGTTCACTTAGCCCTCCCTGACTTGAGAGGTCTGAATCTGGAGGGAAATTTGACAAAGCCTTCATTTGAGGGAACGAATGACTGTCCATCTCACTAATGGTACCAAGAAACTGATTTCCTTGTATTAAGTGCACTTCATGTATTTCTAATAAGATGACTTTCCAGAAAGTGAAATTTGTTATGTTCTGGCTTTTAAAAGGTGAAATATAAATAAATTTCATAATTTATCCGATTGGCAAGCTGTAATGCCTGTTTTCATTAACCACTTTTTTTTTTTTTTTTTTTTTTTTTTTTTTTATAATTTCAAACGTTTATTTTGAGAGAGGGAGAGAGAAAATCCCAAGCAGGCCCTGCTGTCAGCACAGAGTCTGACACAGGGCTCGACCCCATGAACCTCGAGATCGTGACCTGAGCCAAAATCAAGAGTCGGACACTGAGGACTGAGCTACCCAGGTGTCCCTCATTAACCACCTTTTGCTGAGGTTTGGGCCTGAGGAGACTCCAGAAGATTGTTGCTCTTTCTTTTTTAAATTTTTTTTTTTTTCAACGTTTTTTATTTATTTTTGGGACAGAGAGAGACAGAGCATGAACGGGGGAGGGGCAGAGAGAGAGGGAGACACAGAATCGGAAACAGGCTCCAGGCTCTGAGCCATCAGCCCAGAGCCCGACGCGGGGCTCGAACTCACGGACCGCGAGATCGTGACCTGGCTGAAGTCGGACGCTTAACCGACTGCGCCACCCAGGCGCCCCTTGTTGCTCTTTCTAAGGAGACATTCTTGTTTGTCACAAGTCCCATCTGGCTCTGATCTTTGTTCTGACGCTTTAAATTTTTTTTTTTTTTTCAACGTTTTTTATTTTATTTTTGGGACAGAGAGAGACAGAGCATGAACTGGGGAGGGGCAGAGAGAGAGGGAGACACAGAATCGGAAACAGGCTCCAGGTTCCGAGCCATCAGCCCAGAGCCCGACGCGGGGCTCGAACTCACGGACCGCGAGATCGTGACCTGGTTGAAGTCGGACGCTTAACCGACTGCGCCACCCAGGCGCCCCAGTTCTGACGCTTTAATAGTGGGGCCTCACTGAGCTTGTCCTCTCTTGGAAATGAACACAACCCCTACTTGTCACAGCTGGGAGTTCTGGTGAGGCAAGAAGTGATCGTGCTCCATGAAATAAGGCTTTATTTAGACACGTGGCTTCAGCTCCATTCCAATGACTTAGCATCCCCGAGATGTTGTAGTAAAGGGTTTTGTGCATTAAGATCTGAGGTCATGGCATGTTTGTTCTGCATGCTGCCACTGGCTGTGGGACATCTGGCAAATATTTTCCCTTTTTAAATGTTTCTCTACAATAAAATAGGAGTGATGTTTCTGGCTTCTAGTTTCTTTATAAAGTAGGAGATATTTGCTATTTATTAACTAGCTGCCAATTACTAATCCCTTATCAATTTATAATTACACAGTTAATATGTGCCTAGCACAGTGCTGACACATAAAAGATGCCTAGTAAATAACATATATGCCTGAATATAAGGAAGTCATTCATTTTTCCAGTAAGGAAATTTTTAAAGTTTTTTGGCCAAATTGACTATTAGAGCGTTTATCACTGCAAATGAACTATTCAAATGTCTACTTATTTTTAATTACATATATTTAAAACAAATGTAGAAGTGTTGCTTTTTTTTATTTAAAAAAAATTTTTTTTTTAATGTTTTATTTTTTGAGACAGAGAGAGAGACAGAGTATGAGCAGGGGAGGGGCAGAGAGAGAGGGAGGCACAGAATCGGAAGCAGGCTCCAGGCTCTGAGCTGTCAGCACAGAGCCCGACGTGGGGCTCAAACTCACGAACTGTGAGATCATAACCGGAGCCGAAGTTGGACGCTCCACCGACTGAGCCACCCAGGCGCCCCTAGAAGTGTTGCTTTCATCTAGTCGTACATTTCCAGGAATAGCTGCATCTTAAAGTTCTTGGGATTCAAGGAGCAATGTACACAAAACCCTGGCAGGACGCCTGCTGCATTGTGGGCACTCAGCTCCTGGACTTCTCTCCCTGGGCTTGTCCGTTCCGATCCCAATCCCATGGGAACCTTAAATTTAATACGGCCCAAACTGAGTTCAGCATCTCCAGCTTCCTCCCTCCATGCCCCTCCCTCTTTACCATTCCTTCTTGCTACGGACAGTACCAGCAATCCATGAGTCTTCTTACCCCTGCATTTATACCCCCACCTTTGGCTAAAGCAGTTAAGTCCTGGACTCCGGTTACACATCAGGAAATCACAAGGTCTAATGCTACACACGGCGGCAGTCCTTGAAGTCCTTTGTCATCCCAGACAGATCAAGAAAATGGCATTTGAACCGAGACCTGAATGAAACAAGGGACAAGCCTGCTGACCAGGTAGGGAAGAGCGTTCCTGGAGGGAATGTTCAGAGGCCCTAACGGGAGCCTGTGTGTTACACTGGGGCAGGGCAGTGAGGGGGCAGTCATGGGAGCGTGTCAACAGGCGGCTGCTGGAGGGGGGCAGATCTGGGGCTTTTCTCTGGGTGAGATGGGAGCATTGGAGGTTCGAGTGACAAGACCTGGTCTAGGTTTAAAGAAGATCCTTCTTCTGACTTCTTAGGACTAGACAAAATATTTTTACTTTTGATTTAGGTATGTAAGTAAGTGAGAATCGGCAGGCATTTGAGTATTTCATCTGCAATGGTGAAAGGTCTCATGTTCAGTTTGGCCAAAAAACTTTTTAAAATTTCCTTAGTGGGGAGATGGATGATGTCTTCATATTCAGGCATACACAGTATTGACTGAACACCTACCATGTGCCAGCACTGTGCCAGGCACTGGGGATTCACATATAATCAAATGTATAATTACAGACTGGTGAGTGCTCATGGTAAGGGATTAATAAATGGTAGCCATTTAATAAATAGTAAACATTCCTACTTTGTGAAGAAACCAGAAGCCAGAAGTCCGCAGGCTCACAGTATCATCTAGACCTTTTCTCCTTTCTCCACCTGGGCCTTCTCCCTCCCACTCGAGTGCGTCGAGTGTCGCCTGCTGTTGGCTCTCTTCCTAAATAGCATCTGAACGTGATTGGGTTTCTCCCACCATCTACCTACTGGCCCCTACCTCTCCTCCAAGTTCATACCCAGACACCTTGAGCTGGTTGTCCTCCCCCACTGCTTCAGTTTCTCTTCTTTCCCAATTTTACGCAGCTCCTCCAACCTGTGCTTTGAACCCTGCCCTCCCCCAAAGACCAGACAGGACAAGGCACGTCACTGACTCCAGCAGATAGGTCAGTGTCAGTCCCCTCCACTTCATCTTTAGCCTGTTTCGTGCTCTTGACCCGGCCCTCCTCTTAGAAACCGTTGCTGCTGCTGCAACACCGTCCTGGTTTCTTTTCCTATTTCTTTACCATATTCCTTTTCCATTTCCTTGGCAGCTGCCATCTCCGGTTCCCTTCCCTTAGCTGTTGGAATTCTTCAGCCTCTGCCCTAGACTCACCCCATGTCCTCTCCCCAGGCAGACTCCCCCCACTGACCACTCTTCTCTTGGCTTTCGTTACCGTCCATGTGCTGATGAGCCCAGACCCGTAGCTCTCAACCAGACAGCTCTCTGGAGCTCCAGGCCCACAGAGCCAGCTTCTTCTAAGACCTGTCTGCAGAATGACTCGAAAGCATCTTTGGTTCTGCATGGCCCAAGCTGAATGAGCTCTTCCTCTGCCCTCTTACTACCACACCTCGTGCTGGGTCCTTCACCCCCCAGCACCTTAGAGAAGGTGCTACACGTCCCTCCAGGTTGCTCAAGAGTTAGCCTAAACATCATCTTTAACTCCTTTGTATACCTCAACACCCCATGTTACAAAATTATGATGTTAGCTCCCATATCACTATCCCACTGCCACCAGCATCTCAAAACCCGCCATGACCTCACCTGAATTACCGACGCAGCTTTCCTTCTGGCCTCTCCAGTGTTCTCTAGCCAACATCCACTGCATCTTCCACCAAGCTGCCAGAAGGAGCCTTGAAAACCCTTCAAAGGCTCCAGTTACCCTCGGATAAAGTCCCACCACCTTGCTGTGGCCCTCCAGGCCCCCTCCAGGGCCCCCCTCCAGGCCCCCTGTGCTCTGCCCTCTGCCTGCCTCTCCAGCCTCAACTCCCGACACTCCTACTCCTTGTGCTCTGACCATACGGGCCTTTCCACGTCACAAGCGTGTCAGGTCTCCCACTATTCCTCTGAAATAGTTGGTCCTGCTGGCCCCCTCCTCCACTTCCCCCACTGTTTTTGCTTCCCAGTTGCAGTTTGGATTCCTAGATCAGACTTTCATGTCTGATGTTCCTCTAGAAACTTCTGATATTAATCAGAGTGTGTATTTAAAAAATTATTTGTTTGTTTTGAGAGAGAGTGAGCATGTGAGCGAGGGTTGGCAAGGGAGTGACAAAGAATCCCAGGCAGGCTCCTTGCTGTTGGTGCAGAGCCTGACGCGGAGCTTGAACTCACGAACCGCGAGATCATGACCTGAGCCGAAACCAAGAGTTAGACACTTAACTGACTGAGCCACCAAGGCGCCCCCAGAGTATTTATTAAACTTTTGTGTAAATACTCGGACTATACTATTAAGTTTCCTGAGGTCAGGATTCCTATTTACTTCTGTGGCCCCATTGCTCAATATTCAGGTAAAATACAGGACTCCCAGTTACATGTTAATTTCAAGCAAACAACAAGTAACTTTAGTATAAATACGTATGAAATATTTCACAGAAGTATAATTTGCTCAAGTCAAGAAGTGAATGCGAGGAATATTCATGCTAAAAATACTATTTGTTGTTTGTTAGGAATCACATTTAATTGGGTGTTGTGTGTTTTTTACTGGTCAAGTCTGTAAACCCTACTCAATGTGTATTAGCATGGCAAATGTTCTGAACATCTGCTATGTGCTAGGCAACTCACACCTCATTAAATTATTTTTTGTGAGGGCGCCTCAGTGGCTCCGTTAGTTAAGCGTCTGACTTCGGCTCAGGTCACGATCTCACAGCTTGTTGAGTTCAAATCCCACGTCCAGCTCTGTGCCGACAGCTCGGAGCCTGGAGTCTACTTCAGATTCTGTCTCTGTCTCTCTCTGCCCCTTCCTGTCTTGGGTACTGTCTCTGTCTCTCTCTCTCTCAAATATAAATAAATATTTAAAAAGTAACTAAATAATTGTTTGTACAATTCCTTGTTTTAATGGCTGTCTCCCATACTCAGAAGTTAAGCTCTTGAGGGCAAGGACTCTGCCTGTCTTGTGCCCTACTCTCTTTCATACTTGGTCCCAAATACCTTCAATACATATTCCTAGCATGGAAACGGAACTAAGAGGGGGCTCTTTTACAATGGTACTTCCTTTCAGTGGCCCCCAGAATTAGGGGCCTGTGCGGTGGTAAGCAGAGCCTGAAGGGGGCTGTGTCTCCTGGAGTCTGGAGCTGGCCCCACCGTCTGTGGGGAGCAGGGCCTTGCTGGGCAGAGGAGGCAAGACTCAGGCCGGCACGCAAGGGAAGATGGCCGCTGCCTGGTGGAAACCGGATCTGCCCAGGCCCTCGACGATGTGGTCCCTGGATGCTTTCTTGCCTGTGTTCATCTCCTGATTCCCCAACCTTCCTTAGTGTCTGCTGAGCGTCCCACATAGGGCTCAGCGGGGCACTAAGAGTACAGGAATAACGATAATCCTTCTCATCCTTGGTTCCCGACATAGTACCTCCCCACCCGCAAATAATTTTGATTTAATCGTCTGGTTCCTGAAAGATGATCAAAGCCAGGCATTCAGGTTACTCTGGAAGAGTCCTATCTTGAATCCTCTTAACCAGCCCTTCAGGAGAGACGCTAATAGCATTCCCGTTACACAGATGAGGGAGTGGAGGCCACATAGGATGAGTAATTTGCACAAGCAGGGACCCAGCACTTGGTGTTTCAGCACAGAAGTGTGACTAGATGCACGGTCTCAGGCACACTGCACAGCCTCCTATTCCCAGCAACCACTAGCTCTGTGACCAGTGGACAGATTATTCTAATCTCTGCCTTGGTTTCCTTATCCATAAGATGGGATTAATGAGTGTCTTCCTTAATAGAGTTATGGGAATCTAGTTAAATAGTCCACAGAAAGCATTAGGACAGGGCCTGGAGCAAAATAAGTGCTTAATAAATGAGCTACCAATGTCACCACTGTTCCCCCCACCCATCCCTGAGACCACTCAGTGCCCGGCCCCACCTAAGCAGCTAGCAGCTGTAAATGTTTGGTGACTAAGCTGCTATTATTAAGTGAGGTGTTTCCCAAACTTGGCCTGAAGACATGAATTACCTGGGAGTCACTTACTATAAAATAGATTCTCAGGCCCTTCCCTTGGAGATTCTGATTGGTAGGTGTGGGTGGGGCCTGGGAGTCTATCTTTTAGAAAGGACCTCAGGTAAAATGCATCCTTAGGCTAGTTTAGCAAATCCTATTATAGAATGTGAGGTAGGCTAGTGTTACCGCAAACCTGTTGTAGCTTGGGTGGGGCAGCGGCTTAGGTGATGGTTAGAATCAGGTGGACAAGCTCAGTCCTTACAGGTTGTAAGACTTTAGTGATACCTTTTCTGATTCTAAAAATAATCTGGACTATTTGGTCTCAAATGATCTCCCCAGAAATTATTTACAAAGGGAAAATTAGCAGCTTTGTAATGGAAAAACCTAGCAGACACCTTCTTCACCGAGTGATTAAAGGTAACATCCTCAGGGAGCCTGGGTGGCTCAGGTCATGATCTCACAGTTCGTGAGTTCAAGATCGGCATCAGGCTCACTGCTGTCAACGCAGAGGCAGAGCACGCTTCGGATCCTGTCTCCAGCTCTCGCTGCCCCTCCCCCATTCGCGGTCTCTCAAAAAAAGTATCCTCGATAATGGGGCAAACCATGGGTGACTCGATGGGATACACCTGAAGATACGGCAGAAACATTTAACCTGATGTAACCATAAGGAATTGTCAGGCAAATCATCCCAATTGAGGGACATTCTACAAAACAGCCAGAACTTCCTAACTGTCAAGGTCAAAGGAGCCTACAGAGGTGTGGTAGCTGACTTCAGTGCTGTGTTTGGATCCTTGATAGGTGAGGGTTACCATAAAGGATATCATTGGTCCAATTGCTGACACTGGAATATGGACTGTGGTATGTAAGGAACAGTATTGTATCAATGTTAGGTTTCCCAATTTTGATGGTTATATTACAGTTGCATGGGGGATATCCTTGTTCTTAAATTTGCATAGAGAAGTTTAAGTTTTTAAAAATGTTTTATTATTTATTTTTGAGAGAGACAGAGACAGAATGCGAGTGGGTTGGGGCAGAGAGAGAGGGAGAATCTGAAGCAGGCTCCAGGCTCCGAGCTGTCAGCACAGAGCCTGACTTGGGCCTTGAACTCACGAGCTGTGAGGTCATGACCTGAGCTGAAGTCAGATGCTCAACCGAGTGAGCCACCCAGGCACCCCGCATAGAGAAGTTTAAAAGTAAAGGACATGATGTCTCTAATTTACTCTTAAATGGTTCAGAAAAAAAAATGGTGATACCTGTTTATAAATTTGTATAGATAGGAAATATACACAGTGCTGAAAATTATGAAGCAAATATGTACAGTGTTAAGAATCATAATGGTTATTATTTGTTTTTAGCATTATTCATTTTTGAGATACAGAGACATAGTGCAAGTGGGGGAAGGGCAGAGAGAGAGGGAGACACAGAATCTCAAGCCGGCTCCAGGCTCTGAGCTGTCAGCAGAGACCTACACAGGGCTCGAACCCACGAACCGTGAGATCATGACCTGAGCCGAAGTCAGACACTTAATCGACTGAGCCACACAGGTGCCCCGTAAAATCATAATGCTTATTGTTAAGAAAATAACAAGACAGGAGGATAGAAAAATACAAAGAAGAAAGTTGAAACCACTTCACCCCTACTGACAACTAATCCCATCAATAGTAGAATATTTATGTGTCCTTGAGTCACCATATATTTTTTTTAAATGCTTACTTATTTTTTTTTTAAACGTTTATTTATTTTTGAGACAGAGAGAGACAGAGCATGAACAGGGGAGGGGCAGAGAGAGAGGGAGACACAGAGTCCGAAACAGGCTCCAGGCTCCGACCTGTCAGCACAGAGCCCGACGCGGGGCTCGAACTCACGGACCGTGAGATCATGACCTCAGGCGAAGTCGGACTCCCAACCGACCAAGCCACCCAGGCGCCCCAATGCTTACTTATTTTTGAGAGAGCGTGAGTGGGGAAGGGGCAGAGAGAGAGAGAGAGAGAGGGAGTCACAGAACCCGAAGCAGGCTCCAGCTGTCAACACAGAGCCCGACTCCGGGCTGGAAATCAGGAACCACGAGATCAGGACCTGAGCCTAAGTCGGAGGCTTAACCGACTCAGCCACCCAGGCGCTCTGAGCCATCATTATTTTTGACTGAAATGTAAAATGGGCAAATGCTTCACGTCTCGTTAACTTGCATTTTCACTCCCATGATGTAGCCACAACATCTTTCCGTGTCGGTCTGGTGTTATTTTTAATGGCTGCATGGTGCTGCTGGTGAGGCGGGGCCGTACTTTAGCGAGTATTTAGATTGTTTCCAGCTTGACTGTTCTAGACCGAGACAGAGTGGGTGTCCTTACAAACACATTTTTGCCTGCTCTCTGAGTGTTTTATTATTCAGAGCTGCTGGATCTAAGGGAAAGAGGATGAGAGAGAGGCAGAAATAGGGAAAAAAGCAGAGACAGGCAGAAATGGCAGAGACGAGAGAGAGAAAGAGAAACGTGCCCCAGAGACTGAGAGGGCGCTTGTCCAAAGCACTGGAGGCCCCAGCAGCCCGGCCACAGGAATCCAGGCAGAGAAGTGACTAAGCCACTTTTTGGAACACACCCTGCAGATACAATTGTAGGTAAGGTCAGAGTCCTTTGTGTGGGGATTTTCAGGGGACTATTGTTCTTGAGAAGCAACCCGGTTACCCATCAACAGAAGACCGGTTATAGATTATGCTGGAAGTGCTCATTGGAGCCAGTCTCCAAGTCGGGCTACCAGATTTAGCAAATAAAAATACAAGAAGCCCAGTTAAGTCTGAATTTCAGATAAAGAATAAGTCTGTCCCAGTCTTATACTAAAAGCCTGTTTGTCGTTCATCTGAAATTCTAATTTAATGGGGCATCTAGGCTTTATCTGGCAAAACTGCCTTGAAGACCCGTGAGAACATACAGGTGAAGGTTAGAGGGCTTGTGTGTGTGTGTGTTTGTACACATGCGGGCTTCTGAAGTGACCCTGGAGATTTTAGCTCCTGACCTGGGTGGTGGGTGTAGTTGAGGGAATGGGACTTGTCTATTGTCTGGGCCTCAGCTTTGTGCTGTGTAGTGATTTGTGTATATGTCTTAAAAGTGTTGACATATTGGGGCGCCTGGGTGGCTCAGTCGGTTAAGCATCTGACTTCGGCTCAGGTCATGGTCTCACGGCTCGTGAGTTCGAGCCCCGCATTGGGGCTGAAAGCTTGGAGCCTGGAGCCTGCTTCTTCGTATTCTGTCTCTGTCTCTCAAAAATAAATATTAAAAAAAATTTTTTAAGTGTTAATATATTAAATGCAAATATTAAAAACATCGTGATTTCCTAAACTCCATTTGAACATTTTTGATCTTAACTGGCAGGGGGTGCCTGGGTGGCGCAGATGGCTAAGCCTCCGACTTTGGTTCAGGTCAAGATCTCACAGTTCATGGGTTCAAGCCCCACATCAGGCTCTGCACTGACAGTGAGGAGCCTACTTGGGATTCTTTCTCTCTCCCTCTTTCTCTGTCCTTCCCCTGCTTGTGCTCTCCTCCCCCCACCCCCCCGCCCTCAAAATAAATAAACTTAAAAAAAAAAAAAAAAGCAGCAGCACTGACCTGGGCCTGGGGCTCTGAACAGAGCGAGAGAACTGTTTTCCCATCCTGGAACACTCATCTGCCCCTGGGCTTCTTAATCATGGTCACTGCTGCCTGAATGTTCTCTCACTTCCCTTCCCCTCTCACCTGCCCATCCTTGTGACCTCAGCCTGGAGTCAGTTTGGATCTCACTCCTCTGACTCAACTGGGGTCCCTTGGGGCTGCTGAGTTGCCTGCTACTATCTCCCTCCCTCACCTGTGAGCTCCACTGGGCACAGAGACCTTGTTTGTGGCCGGCTGGGTTATCACCATATCCTAGCCTCTTAGGCTGGGTACCCTCTGCTTCTCGCTCGCTGTGACTTGGGCACGTCAGTATTTCACCTCACTGAGCCTCAGTTTCCTTATCTATAAAATGGGACTGATAATCTTGCCATGGGAATCAAATGGGCCGGTGTGCAAGAGATGGGAGAGTGAGATGGTATTAGGGTCTCTGAGGTGATGTTTGAACTGAGGCCAGCTCTAGGAAGAGCTGGGAAAGGCTGTCCTGGGCAGAGGAGCATAAGGGCGTTCCCCCTGCTACGGGAAAGAACGTGTATGACGAGGAGCAAGAAGGCCAGCAAGGCGGGGAGAGTGAAGGTGATGGAGCCGCTCGGGGGCCACGAGCAGGGTTTGGAGCTTATTTTGAGTCTGAAGCGAAGAGCCCACTCTGACCTCACCTCACTTTGCTCACTCTGACCCGTCTTGGGCCTGGAGCACCAGCGGGAGCACCAGCACGCCAGGTGTGGGGAGGCCCGGCTGCAGGGCGTCCCTCAGCCCACACACAGAGACACCTGCCGCCCTCGAGGCCTGGGACAACTGCCTTTGAACCAGGGTGATCACCTCCTTCCAGTTACCCAGGATTGTTCCAGAACCACCCCCTTCTTATTGCCCCAATGAATAGATAAAGAAACCACGTCTCAGGGGCAATCAGTATAGTCTTGGTTTTGTGGTTGGCTTTTTTTCATGACAAAGCCGTTTATTTGTAATTGTCACATGTGTATCTAAAATAAAACATTCATATCCTTCAGAAAAGGTGAGGAGAAGGGACACTTGGGTGGCTCAGTTGGTTCAGTGTCCGACTTTGGCTCAGGTCATGATCTCACGGATTGTGAGCTTGAGCCCCGCATTGGGCTGTCTTTTCTTGCAGCACAGAGCCTGCTTCGGATCCTCTGTCCCCCACCTGTCTCCCTGCCCCTCCCCCTCCCCTGCTTGTTCTCTCTCTCTCCCTCAAAAATAAACATAAAAAAGAAAACTGAAGCCTCCTTCCTACCCCTGTCCTCTTCCCTCCTCAGATGCTACCAGATGCTTGGGTCACCTTTCACAGATAGTCTGTGCCCACGGGGTGGATATTATCTTATTTACTTCTGCACGAAAGGCAGCCTGTTAGATATGCTGTTCCCTTGACTTTTTGTTTTTCACTTAAAAGTCTAGCAGTTCATTCATCCATTTGGCTAATATTTATTAAGCACCTCCTCTCGGGGTACGTAGGTCAGAGCAGTGAATAAAACTGGTCCTGCCCCGATGGAGCCGTCTAGAGCAGAGAGTGAATATTTAGGTTTTAGGCCTCAGTACTGAGGACATTATGTAGGTACCTATATAAGAGAAAATACATTTCCACAATTTTTTTTGTTGACAAAATGTAGTATTTAGGAGCACCTGGCTGGCTCAGTCAGTTAAGTGTCCCAACTTCGGCTCAGGTCATGCTCTCATGGTTTGTGAGTTTGAGTCCTGCGTTGGATTCTGTCTCCCTCTATCTGCCTCTTCTGTGTATGCTCTCTCGCTCTCAAAAGTAAGTAAACATTCTTTAAAAATGTAATATTTAAAGAATTTTTTGATAATACAGGTCTACGAAAGAGAGGAATGGAATTCTCTTTTGAAGATTTACATTTTGCTTTTAATTGGGATTCCAAGTTAGTGTTCCCCATCCTCAAATCGATTGCAAACAGTCATCTGTAAAAGCCATTCTTTTTTTTATTTTACTTTTTATTTTTTTTATTTGAGGCGGGGGGTGGGGAGAGAGGGAGAGAATGAGGCAGGTTGGGGAGGGTCAGAGGGAGAGAGAGAATCCCAGCCAGGTTCCACCCTCAGTGTGGAGCCCAATCCCACTCGGGGCTCCATCCCAAGACCGTGAGATCATGACCTGAGCCGAAATCAAGAGTTGGTCGCTCAACCGACCGAGCCACCCAGATGCTCCTGTAAAAGCCATTCTTAGCACAAGGGGCCATAAAAGGCAAACCTTAGGTTGGATTCGGTCCATGGGCTGTATTTGCCAACCTCTGGTCTAAAGGGCAATCAGCAAAATAAGTAAAACATACACAATGTCAGGTAGTGGTTGAGTTGCAGGGGAGAAAAGTCAAACAGGGAGGGAGATAAGGGAATGAGGACTGGAGAGGGAAGGGGTGGGTGGCTGACGAAATGGTGCCAGAGAAGGCTTCCCTGAGGAGATGAGGGGGATGAGCCTGGAGGCCCTCGGGAGGGAAAACATTCCAGGGGAAGGGGGCATCACATGCAAGTTACCAGAGCCGGAGCATGCCCGGTGTGGTCCATTGTGGCTGGTGCCTCATCAGCTCGGAGGGGCCACGAGGGCCGGACCCTGCATTAGACCTCCTGGTGTAATGCAAACGTTGGGTTTTCCTATGAGATGGGAGCCATGGAGGGTTTATATACACAGATGGTCTTTGACATTTTAACAGCTGTAAATATTCCATTGATTGGACTATTAGGTATTTAACAAGTCCTATGATGGATGACTTGTGCTACCCTATTAGAATTAATGAGGCTAATACTTGCACATGATAAAAAGAAAAAGACCTGGGATGTGGGATGTGGTAAAGCCTCTCCCTGCCACCCCTGCCTGGCAGCCACCCAGATCCCCTCCTGAGAGACAATCACCGGTACCAGTTTCCTGTGTCTCCCTCCAGAGGTGGCTTCTGTGTCTCTAAGAAATACCTACATATTTCCCCCACTTTCTATGCAAATGGTGTTACATTGTGCATGCTGCTCTGCACTTTGGTTTTTACCACTTCATGTCTTGATGATCCCTCATCCATTACATGCAGAGCTTTCTCCCTTTTGACAGGTGTGTAGTATGACTGCACCATAATATATTAAATGGTCTCCAGATGGGCATTGGCTTGAGTGTAAGAGCATCAAATACTACCTTGGGAGGCTACAGAGATACCATAGGAGTGAGGCTCCTGCACAGAACCAGGCACACAGGAGGTGCTCAGCAAATTGGAACGAAAAGGGTTTGCACATCTTTTCTGGGAGCCTCCGACTCGGGGCCACATTCAACAGACTTTGACCCAAAATCTCCCTTGAAAGCCATTTATATCCTGGGATGGTGATTTTGACTCCTTCAGAGGTCCTATGGGGTCATAGGCCCAAGGCTGAATCACTGTTTGCTTTCAGGCAAGTGTGAGACACTCGAAGAAGCTTTCTTTTTTAAATCAAGGAAGGATAAGGGTGGTGGTTGAGCCTTGGCTCATTCCTTGAACTTTCTGTAGACATCGTCTTCTTCCTGGTCAAGATTAACTCTTTGACTCTGATTGATTCAGCCACCCGATTAATGATCTAATCAACAGGGGCCAAGTGGCCTAATATACAAAGAGTTCTTGGCAATTAAGAATTTCATCAATTCCATGACCAAAGGACATGAAGGGATAGTTCGAACACGGAGAAACAGAATGGCTTTGGAACACGTAAAAATGCTCCACCCCATTCATGTGAAATGCAAATTGCAACTAGGAGGTCTCACTTTCCTTTATCAGATGGGCAAAGATAAAAAAGTGAGAGTATACCCTGCCTGGCCAGTTTTTAAGAAGGGGCCCTCACTTCCCTGCTGGTGGAACTATAGTTTAACCTTTTTGGACGATGTTTGGACAAATGTATCAACATTTTATATAACGGCACCTTTGACCCAGAGTGCACAGATGTGTGTTCAACACATCCATGGAAATTGCCACGTTGTTTATAGTAGCGGAAAAATTGTAATCTAACCTGAAGGCTCTGGGAGGGAAAGTCCTCTTGTTAAATACATCCTGCCATTGTAGTATAATCCATACAATGGAAGGGTCTTCAGTCTTGCAGAAGATTAAGGAAACTGCATGTAATGATCTGGAACAATTTTCAAGATACTGAATATTGTTACTTGGGAGGATAAAGCAAGATACAGGCTAGCGTGTGGGCTCCCATTTGTGGTACCTAAAGAAGGCATGTACGTTAGTCTACATATATGTCTCCTTGTTTCTATAAGGACCCCCCGGGAGATCATACAAAGCACTGGTTAAAAATAATTGCCTTTGGGGAGAGAAATGGATATCTGGGATGAAGGAGACTTTCTTTTCTGTTTGGGTGTCACATTTTTAGTTACTGTTTTTACTTTTAGTGGGGGACGGACACCTGTGGAAAACGCAGGCCTCTGTTCAAATGTGTCTTCCCCTCAGAGGCCTTTCCTGGTCACATTAGATATTCCCAGACTGTCCTCCAAGACAGGTGTACCAGTTTTCACCCCCATTAGTGGCATGTGTTCCCAGCCTCGAGCTTGGCGGCTCAGAAGCGGCCTCAGGGAGCGCCTCGGCCAGCAGAGGGCGCCGGAGGACCGTGCCCCAGGGCGGGGAGCAGGGAGCGAACGCCCGGCCCGGCCCGGTTCGCTGCAGCTTCGCCCCAGAGGCCGCCCACTTCCGGGAGGACCTGACACCACTGCATCAAAAGTGTCGCCTCGCTTTTCCCTGCCATATGGCCCTGGGGCAGCACCTCGGGGAGCTGGTCTGTGGCCCCGGGGCCTCGTTCGAAGCCCCCTCCCACCTCGCGGTCTCCGCCGCTTCCAAGAGGGAGGGGAGCGAGGGCGGGGACGATTCCATCCGAAAGGAGGGGACGGCCTTGATCCGAGAAAGGTCCTCCCCCGCCCTCCACCCCTTCCCGAGCGCAGGTGCCTGACCGACCCAGGAAAATGGAAACCCGGAGGCCAGGCGATGGTGTCTGCGCACCAGCGGCCCCTGGACTCCTTACCCTGGAGATAGGGGTTATTCATTCTTCCATTATGGGATTGTACCATCGTTCGTTAATCCATGATACCGTCGATAAACATTTGGGTCGTTCCCAAATTCTTGCTATTAGGAGCAAGGGTTTAGTGAATATTCTCTTGTTTCTTCCGAGTTTGGGGCTGGGCAGCAGTGCTCAGTAGAATCACCTGGAGAGTTTGAAAAACATGTTAATATGTTTATTATTAATCAGTCACCACCCCCCCCCCCCCGACTGATTAAATCAGGGTGTATGTGGAGGTGGGCCCAGGCTTGGGTGTTCCCTAGCGGAATCTAATCTGCGGCCAGGGCTGAGAATCCCTGGGATGCCCGCTGGCCTAGGAGTAGACTGTTACTAGCTCATGCCAAGCTTTTTCAAAGTGGTTGTGCCCATTGACACCGTCCTCCGCATGGGACAAAAGTCCTGCTGCCCTCACACCCTCCTCAACACTTGATATTGACCAAATTTTAACTTTTTGTTCTTCTGATGGGGGTGAAATGGTATCTCACCAGTGGTTTTAATTTGCATTTCTCTCATCACTGATGAGGCTGAGCCATTGGTGAAAAATGTTGAAACAGAGACTGAAAAGGAGCCAGCCAGGTGAAGATCTGGGGGAAGGGGGGGGGCTGGCAGGTGCCAAGGTCCTGTGGTGGTAAAGGGCTGGGATGTGGAGGAACACAAAGAAGTGGGGGGGGGGGATCATTGTGCCTGGGGAATGGGGAGAGTGGCTCAAGACAAGGTCAGCAGAGGTCAGATCAGCAGGGCGGAGGGCTGTGGTGAGGACTTTGGCTTTTACTCTGGGTGAGACAGGAACATGGGAGGGTTTCAGCGGAGAGACATGGTCTTACTCCTCCCTCTGGCTGCATGCAGAGAATCATATTTTGGAACTAAATAGACACAGGAGAGGGGTGTATTCTAAGTAGTGACTGCATATGGCCCATCTCTCCCCCCATCCTAGATTCGACTCAGCAACTAGAACACAGTTGTCCCAAACAGACAATTGTCCCTGCCCTCATTCTAGGTGGTGAGTAGTGGGACTTACAGGTTTTCATAGTCCTTGCTTCATAGATGAAAACAAGTGGGATGGGACTTATTTATGGATTTATTTCTGTACCTCCACCCCCACCCCAGGTCTGGCATGGCCCTCTCTGGAGTGGTGGGTCCCTAGGAGAGCTGAGGGTGAGGTTCCAGCTGTCCCTCCCCTGGGCCCACGCCACATGGGACCAGTCGGTGCCCCTACTGTGGAGCCCAGCGTTAGATCCTTTAGACACAGTATTGATGACGCCCCAGAGAGGCGAGAAGTCCTGCCTCAGCCCTTCCCTTCCCCACTTCTTTCTCCCACCTGCCCAGAGTGATCTTTCTCAACCAGACTCTAAACAGGTCCCTCCTCAGCTGAAAATCCTGTCTTGGTTCCCAGTGTCCTTGGGGCAAAGTTCAAACTCCTCTAGGCCCTGGAGGCCCAGCAGATCTGACCTCTCAGGCTTGGCCACCCCACCCCCATCCCTGGGAGCTGCTCTCAAAGACTCTGAAGTAGGCCGAGTCTTACCTCGGGCCTTTCCCCTCGGTATTTCTTCACTTCCTCTGGGAAGTTGCCCCGACCCCCTGTCAGGTGACCCGTTTCTTGACTGTCACAGCGTCCTGTGGCCTCCCCCCATCAAAGCACACTTCCCTTTGCTTAATAATTATCTGTTTACTTTCGTCTCTCTCCCCCACCGTACGGCGAGCTACACTTTACAGGTAGAGACCCCGAGTGTTTTGCTCAGGAATGTGTCCCCAGCTCCGGGAATAGTGACTGGCACGTAGCGGGTGCTCAGTAAACATTTGCTAAGTGAAGGAACGGATGCCTTTTGCTAGATGATGCCAGATTGCTTTGCAAAAGAGGCTGTGGCATTTCACACTACCAGCAGCCACGTGAAGGTGTTCATTTCCTCGCAGCCTCCCCCGAAATGTGTATAGTACTTCGTGAATCCCACGCTCTTTGCGAGGCGCCAGCCTGGCCGAGGATATTTCCGCCCCCTCCCCAAGCCTGAGGCGGAGGCGGTTTCGGAACATCAGGTGCCCAGACCCGCGGCGGGCGGCGCCAGGGGGCGCCAGAAGCAGACGACCGTGCATCGCTGGGCAGGCGGGCGCGCGGAGTACCGAAGGGGGTCCCGCGTCGCCTGGGGCTCCCTGCGCCCGCCCCCGGCAATCCGCCGCGGGGCGATCGGAGCAGCGCCCGCGGCCGGGCCTCCGAGCGGCCCCCGCCCGGCCCCCAGCGCCACGCGGCGCGAGCCCCGCCAGCCCCGGCGCACCTGCTCGGGGCGTGGCCTCCGGCGAAGGCGCGCCTCGATTGGCGCCGAGGTGACAAAGGGGCGTGGCATCATTCGACCACGCCCCTCCAGAGGCTGGAGTACTTAAAGGAGTTGGCGGCGCGTCTCCACTCAGAGCGCAGCGGCACGGCCTCGCGGGTGGAGTGCCTCGCGACCCCTGTGCGAACCGGCGACCCCCGGCTGCTTTGGCCACCATGCCGCGCTCTTTCCTCGTCAGGAAGTCCGCCTGCTCCCGCCGGAGGCCCAACTACAGCGAGCTGCACGACTCTTCTCCAGGTGAGTGGACGGGGTGAGGGACCCCGGGGGGCTTCGGGGAGACCGGCGAAGGCTGGCTGGGAGGGAGGAAGGAGGGGGGGGGACTCGGGGGCAAAATCCTGGGCCCAAAATGGAGCCAAGGGGCCGGGCGCGGGGCGGTGTGCGGAGGGGTGTGAGGAGCCCGGGGCAGGTGAATGGACGGTTGGAGGAGGGCTTTCCGAGGGCGGTGGTCTTGCGTGAGTTGTCTGCTCGGCGGCCGACAGGGGAGAAGCGGGGCGGGGCGACTGGGGAAAGGAGGGGGCCGGGGCCTGGCGGGGACGCAGGGGCAGGGCCCCCCCCCGCCCCCCCCGCCCCCGAGTCGGGGCTGGGCGGCGCCCTGCGCGTGAGATCTGGAGGCCTGGGCGGGCGAGCGGGGCGGCCGGGGTGAAGAGGGGCTCCGGGCGGGCAGGACGGGCCGTCGGGGCCGCGATTCTTTCCTCCCTTCAGTAAGTACTGAGCGCCGGCCCCGCGCGCCGCCCCCCCCCTCCGCCCCCGCCCCCGCCCCCAGCAGGCTACGGTTTGTTGACTGACTGCGCGACCGACCGAATGCCTGACCCTGCCCTTTTCTCCGTCTCCCCCCAGAGTTTACCTTCCAGCAGCCCTACGACCAGGCCCACCTGCTGGCGGCCATCCCGCCTCCCGAGGTCCTCAACCCCACGGCCTCTCTGCCCACGCTCATCTGGGACTCTCTCCTGGCGCCCCAAGCCCAGCCCATCGGCTGGGCCGCCCTTCTGCCCCAGGAGGTCCCCAAGGCTGCGGAGCTGACCTCCCTGTCGGACGACGACAGCGGGAAAGGCTCGCAGCCGCCCAGCCCCCCCTCGCCGGCCCCTTCGTCCTTCTCCTCCACCTCGGCCTCTTCCCTGGAGGCCGAGGGTTACGTTGCCTTCCCAGGCCTGGGCCGGTTGCCCGCGCAGCTGGCCGGGCTCTCCGTGGCCAAGGACTCCCAGACTCGCAAGGCCTTCAGCTGCAAGTACTGCAACAAGGAATACCTCAGCCTGGGCGCCCTCAAGATGCACATCCGCAGCCACACGCTGCCCTGCGTCTGTGGCACCTGCGGGAAGGCCTTCTCCAGGCCCTGGCTGCTGCAGGGCCACGTGCGGACCCACACCGGTGAGTGTCCCTGCGGGCCGCCGCCCTCCCGCCCGCGCCCGCGCCCCCGCCTCCGCCTGTCGGCCGGCCGGCCCGAGGTCAGGGTGGGGGGCCGGGCCGGCTGCCGCTTTCGGGGTGCGCAAACCGAGGCTCGGGCCTGCTCTGGCGCTCAGAGACGCCGGGCGGCAACATGCACTATTCGCCGGTCAGCCAGGCAGATGGGCTGGGTGGGTGACTTTGTGAGACTCCGCAGCCTCCGATCCTTCACCGGATGGGCTGGAGTTGGGGGTCCGGGGAAAGGTGCAACCAACACCTAGCTGTCGGGGCCAGGTGTGAAGGAGCCCACCGCGCCCCGCCCTCCCCACCCCCAACCCCACCCCCTCCCCAGCCAGGCAGGATGTTGTCAGACCCCCCACCTGGCTCAGAATCCTGCTTGGAGAACTTCTTCCAACCTTGCTCTGCTGTGTCCCCCCTCTGGCCTCAGTTTCCTCGTCTGTAAAATGAGCATGAGACCAGCCTGTGGGGGTTCTGCACGGGTTACATGAAAGAAAGCATATGCAGAAAGCACCTGGGCCACCACTCGATACGTGATAATGAAAATGTTTTTTTTTTTTTTTTTTTTTAATTTTTTTTTTTTTTCAACGTTTATTTATTTTTGGGACAGAGAGAGACAGAGCATGAACGGGGGAGGGGCAGAGAGAGAGGGAGACACAGAATCGGAGACAGGCTCCAGGCTCTGAGCCATCAGCCCAGAGCCTGACGCGGGGCTCGAACTCACGGACCGCGAGATCGTGACCTGGCTGAAGTCGGACGCTTAACCGACTGCGCCACCCAGGCGCCCGAAAATGTTTTTTTTTTAATGTTTGTTTATTTTGAGAGAGCCAGCAGGTGAGTGGGGGAGGGGCAGAGAGAGGGGAGAGAATCCCAAGCAGGCTCCACACGGTCAGCACAGAGCCTGATGCGCGGCTCGAACTCACACAACCGTGAGATCGTGGCCTGAGCTGAAATCAAGAGTTGGGGCGCCCAGCTGACTGAGCCACCCCGGTGCCCCCTGAACAGAAATGTTTTTGGTGTTTGCGCCGCTTCCGTGCTGTGTGAACTTGGGCAAGTTATTGAACCTCTCTGAGCCTCAGGACTCTGACAGCACTTGTTAGGGCGGGTATCAAGATTCAGTGTCTCCTTAATCACTTCATAATAATTTGTTATCATGGTTCTCAGGGCTGCTCTCCCTGCCCCCACCGTGGACTAGATAAACTTAGTCCTATCTTGCGGCCCTGGGAATACCTTTGCCGGCAGAAAACACAGTTCTACCTGTGTTTCAAAAACATGAGACTAAATGTGTAGAAAATTGTGAAATGGAGACTTTTCTATCCTTTAACTCTCTGGAAATGTGGAAAAGGTAGCCGCTGCGTCCTTTCAGAACTTGAAAGGTGGCTGCTCTTTGGGGTGTGACTTTGGGAGAAGGTTCAAGGGTCGTAGCTAGCAGCTTTGGGGTCAGGCTGACGGGTTTGGAGACCTCAGTTCTGGCATTTCCTGGCCCAGTGGCCGACCTCTGAGCCATGAGGGTCAGTGGGGTGGTTTGTTTAGGCCTGGCGTTTTGCAGGCATTATTGATATTATGACTCCCACAAAGTGTCCCGGGCATTCCCTCCCCCCCCCCCCCCCCCCCCGCTTGCAGACGACCCACCTCCCCCCACCCCTGTCTCTCTCACTTCGTGCACACACAGCCCTGATTTTAAAGGGACCTGATGTAAAGGTCCCGCCAACTGCCAGGCCTCTGTCCTGGGCTGAAGAGGGCTCTATTTGGGGGAGTTGAAACCATTGGGGTGCTCCCCTGAGCCCCCCAGCTTCTCCCCCCTCCCATCCTGACATTATTTTCATGTAAAGGCATGGCTCAGACACAAAAAGCCTGTTGAAATGCACCATCACCATCCTCATTGACTCCCATTGTGTGTCTTAATGGTGGGCCCAGTGGGTGGGGGCTGGGGGAGTGGAGCAGGTGCATGGGCCAGTGGTGCCCAGCACCTGTTCCCGGCCTCAGCTGCTGGCCCGCAGCGTGTCAGGCCCCTTTTAATCCGGGGAGTATCGCATGTACAGTGCCCCCCTCGGCGGCCTTTGTCCCCGCCGGCCTGGTGCCGATTTCACACTCGCCAGGATCACCATAAAGACGTCTGCGGGGGTGGGGGATCTGCAAGGGGTGCAGGTCTGTGCCTGCTGCTTGCACACACAGACCCCTCCACCCCATCACATCCTACCAAGGCCTCCCTCCTTTGTTCACGGTTGTGTCTGATCCTACGCAGCATAAAGGTAGCGTTCACTGAGCACTTGCTGTGTGGGAAGGGTATTGCCCAGGGCCTCCTTTACCTGGGTTAATGCAATAAATCGACAGCCCCAGGAAGGAGGTGCCGTTGTAACCCCCACCTTACAGATCAGGAAACTGAGGCACAGAAGGAAATCACTTTCCCAAGTCACAGCTCAGAAGGCTGGAGCCAGGGTCGCTTCACTTCTGTCAAGGAGGTGAGAGGGTAGTGGCTCTCCGTGCCCTGGGGAAATAGGACTCCGTGCCCCCTTACCCAGATCTGTGTCCAGTAAGCCCTTAGTTCACCAGGGAGTGTGTGAAGGAGGAAGAACTTCATGTGGACCTTGTTGTGCAGTCATCAGACCTTCCTGGCCTAGTATGCAGAGGGTGCTCAATAGTGACCAAGCCAGTTAACTCAGACATCCCTTCCCTAGTCCTCCTGCTAAGTCCCCCTGCTCCGTGGTGTGGCCTGTTGCCTTGTCTCTCTGCCCCAGGAGACTGAGCCCTTGAGTGGACGGTTCCACAGTCAGCCTCAGGCATCTGACTTTGGACCCCTCCCTCCCGGGGCCCAGCACAGTGCCCCAGGCACCCAGAGGCTGATGGAATTCATTCATTCCCTGGTCTTGAATTCCAACACAGATTTAACCAGTGGGCCATGGCCTAGGGGCATATCAGGCTGAGAGTGGGAGGGTAGAATTTTACTTTGTAGTAAAGAATGTTCAGTTTTATTGGCTGGCACATAGTGGAAGCTTGATAAGTACTTGTTTAATGAGCTACTATTTGGCCTTCTTATTTAGTAGGAAATGCTGCACCCCCAAGAAAACACAATAACATTGTCAGTGTTTTCGGACTGTGTACTATATCGTCTTCGTTGGGGCAGGAATTAGGAAAAATTGGTGAACAGCATTATCTGGTGGTGATTGAGGGGTCAGGCTCCTCTGAGGCTTTAAAAAACAACAGACTTCTCTTCGTATAAACACTTCTTGAGTGAGCACGTACTGTGTACCTAGCTCCGGGAGCAAGACTCTTTTCAGCACGGCCTGGGCCAGGCAGGTGGTACGAGGGGCACAGGTAGAAAGGGGTTCTAAACAAGTCAGGAGGTAAAAGGTTTCTGTCGCCTTGTGGCGGGGTCCCAGGCCCTGGGCTAGAGGCTTGGGGTGAATCCAGGGGAGATCCCTGAATTTCAAGACTTGAGATCACTGACAACGAAGGGAAGGAAAGAACGGCAGGCAGCAGCACTGCGATGGGGAAGCAGCTCAGAGAAGTGGCCTAACCTGCTGGGGGGAGGGGTGTGGCCGGGAGCCTTTAAGGTTGACTCCAGCTTTGTCCCCCGATGAAGTGAATCCAATCCAGGCGTGATAATAAGGAGTACCCACTAGAGCCCCCTTACCTGAGAGGCCGTCTGTGTAGTGGTTAAAATCAAGGGCTCTGGAATCAGGGTGCTTGGTTCTTGCTGGGTGACCCTGCATATCCTACGTGGCTTCTCTGTGCCTCAGTTTCACCGTTTCTAAACTGAGGACAGAGGTAGGACTAAATGAGGCGAGAGTCCCTGGCACAAAGTAAGTGTTCAGTAAATTCCGTCACCATCATTGTCATGGTGGGCTGAGCACCCCCGGCCAGCTTGCCATGATGAGGGCTTTACTTACCGTCTCTGGATTACTGACTCCTATAGGTGCAGGGGTGAACAGCTCCATTTTACCGATGAGCAAATGGAGGCTCAGAGAAGCCAGATGACTTGCTCAAGGTCACCCGGTGGGAGGTGGCAGAACTCCCCATCACATCTAGGGCTTTGGGCACCAGACAATAGGGCCTGGCTTTTCTGGGTCATGGGATTCCTTCAGGGTTGGGGTGATCTGGCTTCTAAAGGCCGGGGTGGGGGGACCAGGATTTCAAATAAATGCCAGCTGTTACCCCAAGTGGTTTAGCACTCGACTCTCCCGTTTTCTGTCCTCAGGAGAGAAGCCCTTTTCCTGCTCCCACTGCAGCCGAGCCTTCGCCGACCGCTCCAACCTTCGGGCCCACCTCCAGACCCACTCGGATGTCAAGAAGTATCAGTGCAAGACCTGCTCCCGAACCTTTTCCCGCATGTCCCTGCTGCACAAGCACCAAGAGTCAGGCTGCTCGGGGGGCCCCCGCTGACCCTCAAAGCTCCTCTGCCTCTCCAGACCCTCCCCCGGCCATTGCGGCCTCCATCCTTCCAACTGCCACGGATTTCCCTTCTGAGCTCCCCCTTTTGGCTGCGTTTGCCCCGCAGGACTCTGAGGACCTTTTTCCAGTTCTCTCTGCCCTGGTGCCTCGGTGGGCTCTGAGAGAGGCCTTCCCTTGGACGTTTCTGTGAACGGCTGGTGGGGAGGGTGGCTTGCAGCCAAGTGTTCTGGAGTTGGCCTCTCTGTGTGGGTTTGTGTATCCAGAGGTGTTTGGATACAGCTGCTTTGAGCTCCGGGACAAAAGCAGACAGACTGATAGGAAGCTCCCCCCACTCAGGGGAACCCACTCCTCCCCCACCCGGAACCCTCAGGCCACCCCTCCAGGAGGTGTGACTAACCGCGCAGGTTCACCCCCAGGGCCTGTGGGGGCGGTCACTGACACAAGGACTGGTCTGGACCCCAGGTTGCCCCCGGGCCTGGGCAGCTATTTCAGCCTCCTGTTTGTCATGGTGGCACCTGTTTCATGGGCAATTTAACAACGTCTCAAAAGAGACTGTGAGTAATTGCTGTCACTTGTTGGGGGCCCGAGTGGGGTGCTTCAGCCTGACCGATGTGTCTCCCAGAACTATTTTTGGGGTCTGACAGGTGGGCCTGGGAGGAAGATGTTTACATTTTTAAAGGTACACTGGTATTTATATTGCAAGCAACATTTTGTACTAAGGAAACGTTTTGTATAGTTATATGTACAGTTTATTGATATTCAATAAAGTGGTTAATTTATGTATTAAGAAAGTCTACTTAGTTTTCTAGAGGGGTGGGTGTTTTAAAGGGCTTTCAGGAAGGGAGGAGGGGCCAGGGGTCCTTGGAGCTCGGATATTCCCGACACGGGCTTAAATCCTGTTCTCTTAAACGTCATGTGGCTTTGGACTTCTGACTTGACTGTCAGGGACTTTTTTCGTGCACGTGGGTTTTCCTCTGAGCCTGCGTGTCCTGTCTGATGGGGAGGGTGGGAACACCTGTGGGCCAGTGAGCAGTGGGGGGGGGGGGGGGGGGGATGCGCAGGTTCCTTGCACTTTACATGTGACCCTGATCGATTCATCCTTCCATTTTGAGGCGGACCAGGCCCACAGGGTGAGAAGCCAGCTCCCAGGCTGCCGGCTTTGCCCCAGCACTGCAGGTCTGGGGAGGGATTGGCTGCTTCTCCCAGATGAGGGAGTGGAATGCGCTGAGCACGAAGGGGACAGAGGATGTGCTTCCTGTTTCCAAGGGCTCCGGGCCCCACTCTGGCCTCCCTGTCGGACCCACACCTCTGTCTGGCTGCTGGGTACCAAATGGCCTTTGATGCAAGGAAATTGGCTGGCTGGAGCCGAGAGGGTGAGAAGCCAGGCCAAAGGGTAGGGGTCATTCAGCTTCCTGCTCGAGGACAGGACGGGAAGACGGTTAGCTTGCGTCCTAGGCTGGGATAATTCACTCCTGGCTGGTTGTCACGGTGACCTCACCTCTGGGGCCCTCCTGGGGCCAGGAGAAAATGAGTGTCCGTTCTGAGCACAAAAGGTGCTGAAGGTGCCAGTTTCCTGCGGGGAGCCGAGCAGGACTCCCAGGCGTCCCAGAGCCCCAGAGTCAGGCCGGGGGTGGGGGGAGCTTCATGTTCCAAAGGAGAGATGATTCTTTCTTCTAAACAGGAAATGGTGACCCGCGGGCCGGGAGCAGCCCTTAATGACTTGCAGCTTTCCTCCCAAAAGAAAAAAAAAAAAAGTTCTCTAACAATCGCCAAATTGTAGCTGGCCTCCCTGAAGGGAAGTTAGGGAGTTGCGGGGGTTGGGGGCTGGGCACCAATTTGCTGAGGGCCTACTGTGTCCCGTGTCCCTGGGCCATCATGTATATTCACCCCACAGTAGGTGCCGACACCAATGGTGAGGGAATAAATGACTTCCCACACTCCGGGGTGGGGACGGGGGGGGGGGGGACAGGCCTGCTGGAAACCCCTCCCCGACACCCGGAATGGGGTGTGCCAGGCTCCGAGCATTCTGGGAGTCAGGGATGCCTGGCTTGTGCCCCTGTCAGGGCCCAGAGCCAGGCGCTGCCCCTCTGGGCTCCCCAGTTTCTGCCTGCATAAAATGGGGTGATGGCTGTGCCTTCCTTCCCGGAGACCGGAAAGGGACCTTCGTTCAGTAGGTCTTGAGGAGCACTGCGTGTGCCAGGCCCTGTTCTAGGCCCCTGGGGCACAGCGGTGAACACAGTCCCCCCTGCACTCGTGGAACTTCGGTTCTAGTGGGGGAGACAGAAAACAAGTGACTGACCACACAAGCCGCTTTCCTCCGGTGACACTCTGCCAAGACAGAATTCGAGCGATGGGGCAGGCTCACCCCATGAGGCAGGCCGCTGGCGGCGGAACTAGAGCCCTGGGCGGGCGGCATTGACGGTCCAGTTGAGACCTGAAGGGAGAGAAAGTTCCAGGCGGGAGGGAGCAGCAAGCACGACCGCTTGGAGGCTGGAATGAACTTGCCCCACGCAGAGCAAGACCAGGGGGCCGGGGACAGGGGGACGGGGTGGGATGGGTGAAGCATTCGTATCCCGGAGAGGATGTGTGCCTCCTGAGGACTCGGGAGTGTAGCCGCCAAGCCTCTGGGCAGCCGTGGGCACCCAAGCAGGGAGTGAAGCCTGCTTTACTCGCCCGCCCGGCTCCTGGTGGAGAATGCAGGGGTGGGGGGGGGGGGATGAGCTGGGAATCCCAAGGTCCCGGGGCCGAGATGATGCTGGCCCGGCCCAGGGTGACAGAGGCCGTGGGAGACTGATTCAAGAGGCCGGGTGGCTGGGGTGCACACCTGAGGGCTAGTAGGTGAGGGTTATTTGGGGTTATTAAAACAAAAAGGGCTGTTGGCCCCGGGGAGCCCAGGTGGGTGGGGATAAAAGGAATGAGGGGCGTCCCTGCGTCCTGATATGGGATCGTCCCCGCTCAGCCATATTGCTAAGTGAAAAATGACTTGCAGTACATGCTCCCTTTTGTGGGAAGAAGAGGAGGTGGAAATAAACATGTATTTCATTCCTGTTTGTATTTGCATATGGAAACTCTGGATTTACAATCAAATAATAAAAGCATTTCTCTAGGGAGTCACAGGAGGTGGAATGGGGTGGTCTGAAAAAGAGAGAAGGAGAAGGGAAACAGTTTTTAGAGTTTATTATTATTATTATTATTATTTTAAAGACTTTTTTTTTTCTTAAGTAATCTCTACTCTCAATGTAGGGCTCGAACTCATGACCTGGAGAATCAAGTGTCACATGTTCTACCAACTGAGCCAGCCAGGTGCCCCAGTTTTTTAGATTTTTAAAGTACTTTGTATTTTGAAATAATTTAACCTGACAGAAAAGTACAAAAAGCTGGACTCTTTCATTCAGATTCTTCAAAACATTGAATATTTTCTTATGCTTGCATTTGCTCTCTGTATACACATATATATACACGTACCCACACATTATTTATTTTGGAGCCATTTGAGAGCAAGTTGTAGACATTGATGCCCCTTGACTGTTAAACATTTAAGCATAGAGGGGCACCTGGGTGCCTCAGTCGGTTCTTGATTTCAGCTCAGGTCATGATCCCAGGGTCGTGGGTTCGAGCCCTGTGTTGGGCTCCACATTGAGCACGGAGCCTGCTTAAAATTTTCTCTCTCTCCCTCTGCCCCTCCCCTAACTCATGCTTTCTCTCTCCCTCTCCCTCTCAAAAAAAATTTTTTTTGAGCATGGATATTTAAGGACAAGAACATTCTCTCATATAACCATATAGTTTGATGATCCAAATCAGGAAATTGAGCATTGGTGCAATACTGTTATCCAATGCACAGCCATAACCAAGTTTCTATAGCTGTCCCAGTGATGTCTCCCACAGCACGCGGGGGGTGCCGGTGAGGGGAGATCCCACGCTGGTCCTGTCACCTTATTTTCTTTTATCCTGGAATAGCTCTTTTCTTGGCCTTTCACGATTTTGACGTTATTGAAGTGTCCAGACCAGCTATTTTGTAGAATGTCCCCCAGTTTAGACGTTCCTGATGCTTCCTCGCGATTAAGCTTGGGCGGTGCGCTTTTGGCGAAACCACAGAAGTGGCGTTGTGTCTTTCTCAGTGCAAGGTATCGTGAGGCACACGAGGTCCCCTTGTTCCGTCTCGGGTGACGTCAACTTCGACCACTTGGTTAAGGAGGGTCTGCCAGGTTTTGCGGGGATAAAGTTCCTCTTTTTCCCCTTTTGTACTTAATCCGTATCTTGTGGGGAGACATTCCAAGGCCGTGTGAATATCCCGTTACTCCCCAAACTTCCACCGACCGTTCCAGGCCTCACTGGCGATTTTTGCCTAAATCAGTTATTACTGTGGTGGTTGCCGAGTGGCGATTTTCTAGCTCCGCCGTTCCTTCTCTTTTTACTGGTTGGCTTTCTACCAGAGGGCAGAACTTGCCCCCTCTGTCTGGGCCCAAGCAGCTCAGAGCCGTGGGGCTCCCAGAGATGGAGTGGGAAGCAGGGTCTGGCGGGGCCATTCGATCCTCCCCTGGGCTCTTCTTTAAGGCGAGTCCAGGAAAGAAACTGGCTGTAAAGCTGATCGCCGCGCAGGGTCCAGGCGGTCAGGGCTGGGGCCAGGGCCACCTCTGGGCACATCTGGGCCCCATTAGGGACCTGGCGGCTACTCAAGGGCAATGCTTGGGCTGGGATGGGGGTACTCTGGCAGGCGGGGATCCGGGTCCTACTTGCTCCTTTTTGTTTTTTTTTTTAAGTGTATTTATTTTTGAGAGAGACAGAGTGTGAACAGCGGAGGGGCAGAGAGAGAGGGAGACACAGAATCCGAAGCAGGCTCCAGGCTCTGAGCTGTCGGCACAGAGCCCGACGTGGGGCTCGAACTCATGGACCGTGAGATCATGACCTGAGCCGAAGTCGGACGCTCAACCGACTGAGCCACCCAGGAGCCCCGGGAGTTTATTCTTTAATTAAAAAAAAAAACAAAAAAAAAAACATTGAAAAGATTAGATGGGAGGCTCCTTTGACGTGTGATTAACACACCTTATCCTAGTGCCTTTACTGTACCCAGTGTGGTGAAGGGCTCAGTTTGTATTTGTCTAAATTAAAAAATAAATATATATATTTACGTGGGCATGTACTCCAGTCTCGCTCACAGGAAGAGCTGAGCCCTCCCCTTGGCCCACAGTGCTGGCTCTGCCCCTTCACCGCTGCCTTATCCCCTCCCCGATGCCCTCACTCCCTCCAGCCTCCCAGGCTCCCTGCCACCTCAGGGCCTTTGCACTTGCCTCTTTTCCTCCTCTCAGAGAACCACAGGCTGGGTCCTGGCAGCCATCCGTCTCCCCTTTGCATCCAGTGCCTTCCCCTCTTGACGTTTTTCCCCACAGCACTTGTCACCGTCCGACGAATCATATTTTCACCATTCACAGCTTCTGTGTTGACCGTCTCGCCCACCATAATGTCGGCTCGCCGGGAGTGGAAATTTTATCTGCTTTGTTCACTGTCCCATCCCTGATCCCTCATTTCTCTTGTGCAGGAGGTGTACTCTTGGTAAAATTTTGCCGAATGATGAATACATGTGTGCCCCCAGGAAATATACCACAGTCACCACTCTTTTTTTTTTTTTTTAATTTTTTTTTTCAACGTTTATTTATTTTTGGGACAGAGAGAGACAGAGCATGAACGGGGGAGGGGCAGAGAGAGACGGAGACACAGAATCGGAAACAGGCTCCAGGCTCCGAGCCATCAGCCCAGAGCCTGATGCGGGGCTCGAACTCACGCACCGCAAGATCGTGACCTGGCTGAAGTCGGACGCTTAACCGACTGCGCCACCTAGGCGCCCCAACACAGTCACCACTCTTACGGGGCACTTTCTATGTGCCGGGCACTGAGTGCCTCACATGGATCAACTCATTACACTGTCACACCTGACTCAAGAAAGAGAAAAACAAGACACAGAGAGGTTAAGTAACTGGCCCAAGGTCACCCAGCAAATAAGTGGCAGAGTAAGGATACAAACTCTGACTTCTTTTATTACTGTTGTCGTTTTGCTCTATCTTTGGGGTAGAGCTAAAACCTTCTAAATTGCAGTGGAACAGAGTCTGGGTCTTCACCTACTACCCTGGCCTGCCCAGCAGCCATGGCACAGATGGGCTCATTTTGTCCTATCCCCAGTCTTCTTAAAAAACAAACAAACCACATACCCTTCTCCAGCCAGGTAGGCAGCCAAAAGTATGTGGAGATATGGGGGCGGAATGGCCAGGGAAAAGAGAGCTCAGTCCCCAGTGGGTGGGGTGGGATGGGGTGGGGACATTCTGTGTGGTCCCTGCAGACCAGGAGAAGCTTCCAGACTAGGAGCTCCGTGAGGGTGGGACCACCCACCTGGCCCAATCTCCCTCTGTGCCCTGGGCCTTGGACCCACTCTGGGCATCTCCAGTTGAGTGATCTATGTTTCCTCCCCTGCCTCTCCTAGCTTTTGGTGACTCCTGGTGATCCTGGTGTTCGGGGGCTTATAGCTGCCTCCCCCTGCCACCCCGCTGCCTCTGGCTTCACATGGCCTCCTTCTGTGACTTTATTCCTCTGGGTGTGCCCTCTCCCCTCCTTGTAAGGACACCAATCACTGGACTTAGAGTCCGCCCTAATCCAGTATGACCCCATCTTAGTGTGATTACAACTGCAAAGACCCTGTTTCAAAATGAGGTCACGTTGAATGGCTCTGGAGGTTGGGACTTGAAGATACCTTTTTGGGGGGACACAATTTAACCCACTACAAGTGGCAAATCTTCCTCAAGGCCTGGATCTTTTTATTAGTCATCCGCTAAACCCGGAGGGGGGGGTGGGGCGGTGCTTAGGAGGAGATTTGGGGAGTCAGACTTTGCCTCTGTGCTTTCTGAAAGGGAGAGTGTTTTAGTCAGTCCTCAGTCTCAGGACTTACAGGGTGAGTAGGTAGAGGGGGCATGGGGGGAGCAGAGGGGCGAAAGGTCAATAGAGATTAGGGCCAGAGCTATGCCAGCCAGCCTGGGGAGAAATTTCACATTTATCCTGAGGGCACTGGGGAGCCATAGCATGGTTTACACAGAGGAGGGACACAAGTGGATTGGGACGATACTCTGGGTGGCTGTGTGGGGAGCAAAGCCAGAAGCAGGGAGCCCCCTGCCCTCTTGGTGGAAATGAGGCAGAGGAAAGGGTGCAGTCAACAGACATTTGGGAAACTTGGTGACCTACGGACATGAAGAGTGAGGGAGGGCACAAAGACGACGCTTTGTCTGGATTTTTCAGCCACTGAGGGAAATAAAGAGTGAGGCAAAGAGCAGGCAAATCACAGTAATAATGATTATAATAGTAAACATTGCATGACGGCTCGCTATCTGTTTTGCACAGACCACCTGGCTTAATCCGCACAACAACCCTGGGCGATCTGGGTATAAGAGGTGGTCCCACAGTGGGTAAGAGCTTGGGTTCTGGAGCCACACTGCTTGGGCTCACATCTCTACTGTACTGCCTGCCTGCTGTGTGATGTGGAGCAAATTGCTCGACCTCTCTGTGTCCATTTCCTCATCTGAAGAACAGCCCCTGCTTCTGGAGGTCATTGCGCAGATTAAATGAGTGGATATTTACAAATTGCTTGGCCTCGGGCCTAGCACAGAGTAAACCTCAGTAAACACTGACTGGTATTATGTCCATTTTACACGTAGGGAAATCGAGGCTCTGAAAGAGTAATTCCCAAGATCACCACAGGGTCATCCTAGTGTTTCTGGCTCTTTGCGTCTCCTGGTCCTTGACGAAGTCTGGGGGCCTGAGCGGGCCAGGGCCCCGGGGAGCTGAAGGACTCTCCACGGAAGTTTGGCGTTGAATGCACCTCTGCGGGTATGAGCTAGAAGGCCTCAGGGAAGGGAGACCGTGCTCCCGGACCCAGTTCTATGGAGCTGGTGCTCTGGCCTGAAATACACGCTTTAGTGGGGGCCGACAAGGCAGCAGCAGGGAGAGAGGAACCCCCTGCTCGTGGGAGTGCGGAGGCAGGACAGGGGGCTTTCCTAAGGACTTCGATCCTTTCTTCGTGGGTCTGAGAGGGCCACCCACGCCTCACTCCGTGACCCTGGATGAGTCCCTGCCCCTTCCAGGTTTCACTTGGCACATCACTAAAAACATGTTCAACCTTTGACCCAATGATACAATTAAAAGTACATAAACACATTCTGCCTAGCATTTTTCAGAAGGGCAGAACGCCATAAACAACCCAAATGCCCAGCACAAGGGCACGGGCTGTTAGCTGGGGTCCTGGGGCATCCTGGGAACTGGCAGCTATTATAAATGATGATACAACCTTTAAAATATGTATTGTGGGGGCTCCTGGGTGGCTCAGTCGGTTAAGCGTCCAACTTCGGCTCAAATCATGATCTCTGGTTCATGAGTTCAAGACCCGAGTCAGGCTGTGTGCGGACAGCTCAGAGCCTGGAGCCTGCTTCGAGTTCTGTGTCTCCCTCGCTCTCTGCCCCTCCCCTGCTCATGCCCTGTCTCTCAAAAATAAATACATGTTTAAAAAATAAATAAATAAAATATATATTGTGTAGGGACAACCTGGGTAGCTCAGTCGGTTAAGCTTCCAACTGTTGATTTCAGCTCAGGTCATGATCTCACAGTTCGTGAGTTTGAGCCCCGTGTCGGGCTCTGTCCTGCTGGGGATTCTTTCTCTCCCTCTCTTTGTCTGCCCCTCCCGCACTTACACTCACATGTCCTCTCTCTCTCTCTTTCTCTCTCTCTCAAAATAAATAAACTTAAAAAATAAAATGCGTATTGTGTATGTAGCACAATAGCAGACAAAAACAAATAAAAGCCAGGCACGTGAAAAACACTCCAAATATTTCTTGAGTGATTAAATAAATCAATGAGTGGTTAGTAGTCAGTATTTGTTGACAGGAAGGAAAGAAGGTCAGGAAAGAGAAGAAAAGAAAAAAAAGAAGGATCTGCAAGAGATATGCCCCTGTGCATAGTGATTTTCTCTGGGCGTAGGTTGAGGTGCTCGTGAAGCAGAGGGCACTTCATTTGATACAATTTTCACTTCTATTATCATCGCTTCTTCCAGTGAGCGTCTCTTGCCTTACCATCAGCCAATGAATCAATATTTTCGTGGATTTGAAAGGTACCCACATGTACTGACAGGAGCAAGCACCGACTTGCACAGCAGCTTGAAAAAATGGTGTGGTTCCACTTATGTCGAATTTGACCTCCATTTTCACCCACCTTCGCCTTCATGCAGAGGGAAGTGCGTGCCCTGGGGGTCAATGGTGCTTCTCTCTGGATGGTGGGGTTGCTGGGGTTTTAATTCTCTCAGAGAGCCCAATGTGGGGCTTGGACTCACAAACCGCGAGATCATGACCTGAGCCAAGGTCAGACACTTAACCGACTGAGTCACCCAGGTGCCCCTTAATTCTCCTCTTGTTAGATTTCTGAATTTTCTATGATAAGCATGTGATTTCCTTTCTCAACAGAAGTGCGCGCACACGCACACACACACACACACACACACACTCACACTCTGAAGAATGACGTTCAAGAGCTGGCAACCTTCCAGAGTGAAGGAAGTCACGCTTGGCAATCACAGCCACCTTGTCAGTTCCCCGAGGGCTGCAGGGTGATGTCCGGCTGGCACTCGAGGTCTGTCCTGGGCATCGCCCTTGAGCTGAATTGGTCCCCAGCCTCCGTGTCTCTGGGCAGCCCATTCTCCAGCCCCAGTGCGGCCGTCGTTCACCAAGAGCATGAGTATTTACCATGCAGGGCTGTGTACCCGTAGGCGGTCGGTCCTGAGTGGGAGAGCGGCAGACCGAGCTCAGTTCTTGGGGGACTTTCCCAAGAACGCACAGCTGTGAGGCCACTGGTGGCAACAGGATTTTTTTAATGGCTTCGTTGAGCTGTAATCCACCTACCGTACAATTCCTCCGCGAACAAGGCACAATTCAGCAGTTTTTCGTACGCGTACGGGGTTGTGCAACCATCCCCACCATCTCATTCCAGAACATTTCGTCACCGGAAGAAGAACCCCCCCCAATTAGTAGCCACTCCCTGTTTCCTCCTCCCCTCGGCCCCTGGCCACCACTAATCTGCTTTCTGTCTGCGAGGTCTGGGCTCTTCTGGACGCTCCATATACACGTGGAATCACTGTGGCTGCTCGCACTTGGCATCATGTTTCGGAGGTTCATCCGCGTCGTAGAGCGTCAGCACTTTATTCTTTTCCTGGCCCAGTGATGTGCCACTGACGGGCAGGCCACATCTTGTTCATCCGCTTGTCAGCTGATGGACGTCGGGGTTCTTTCCCCTTCTCGGCTCTCCTGGGGACAGTCGCCGTGCCCACTCCTGTACGAGCAATCCGTGAGCGCGTCCACACTGTGCGCACTGTGAGTGCGTCCTTGCCAGCACTGTGTTTTATCAGGGTTTCATTTTGTATTTCAGCCACCTTAGCCGGTGTGTGTGTGTGTGTGTGTGTGTGTGTGAGACAATCTTCTCAGGGTGTAACCGACATGTAATAGGCTGCCATATATAAAGTACAAATTTTGATGTTTGAATTTCTCTTGGGAAATAAAGGACTGGAATTTCGGGGTCATGCGGTGACTCTCTTCAGACGCCAGGATTTGAAGCGGATCTTCCCTGCCTCAGGGTCAGGGTGATTTCTGCTGGCAGGGCCCACTTCCCCCTGGGAAGGAGAAGCCGGGGTGCTCTCACTCTCCCGTCTGGGTCTCTTCCCTGGGCACAGGGCCGGTCTGCAGCTCCAGCCGGGAGCCCCCGCGACAGTAGCCCGGTCCTGTCTGCCCGCATTCAGCGCACGTGCACGGAGCCCTACTGTGCGCCAGGCCCCGTTCCAGGAACTAGCGGTACAGCAGCAGACAGTCTCGGAGAGTCCAGGGAGGGGGTGATGTTGCCTGGAAAGAGCGCAGGGTGCCGTGGGAGGACAGCAGGGCGCTAGCTCGGTCAGGGATGTGGGGGTATTTGAGGAACCTTCCCCCAGATGAAGGAGTAGGAGTCGGCCTGGCAGAGAGAACTGAGTGGGCGGAGGCCACTGCAAGGGGGGGGGAACAGCAAGCGTAAAGGCCCCGAGGTGGGGATGCGCTTGGAGGTCAGTGTGGCTGGAGGGGAGAGAGGTGGGAGATGGGGTGGGAGGGGCCGGCAGTGGCCCACCTGCAGGGCATCATGGGCCGGGTGTTCAGATCTTACTCTCAGTCCTGTGAAGCTGCCAGGGGACTTCACACAGAGGAATGACTCCTCTGTGAGGGGGAAATAGACTGAGGGACAGAAAGGAAGTGGGAGACAAGAGAGGAGGCACCTGCAGGCCGAGGCTTCCGCTGGACAGCCGGGAGGAAGAAGGGGTGGGAGTTGGCTTTGTGTCTGTGCTGGGGGGGGGGGGCGGGTGGAGAGGGACTGATGGGGGGGGAGTGAGTATGAATAGGAGGGAGAGGAGGGATCCTAGCGAGGCCAGATGTGGGGCTGAGCCCTGAAAAGCAGGGTGGTGCCCGTTGACAAAACTGGGCCTCTGGAGAGGAGACAGGGAAGGAAACGACGCAATGAAACATATTTCTTCTTTTGTGAATGTTTATTTATATATTTTGAGAGAGAGAGCGAGAGCAGGGGAGGGGCAGAGAGAAAGGGAGAGAGAATCCCAAGCAGGCTCTGTGCGGTCAGTGCAGAGCCCAGTGTGGGACTCGAACTCACCAACCATGAGCTGAAATCAAGAATCAGAGGCTGAACTGACTGAGCCACCCAGGCACCCCTGCAACGTATTTCTTTAGAATTCTTTTCTCACTTGACCTTCTCCCAGCCATCTCTCCCAGCCTCCCAATGACCTCCATGTTGCCTGAGTCCTGGCCCCCATGCCTCACGCTAGCACCCGATTGGACAGACCCTGAACTCTGCATATTCCTGCCCCATTCCCTCCCTGGCCCACCACCCTTCCCTATCTGCCGACTGTGAGGTCTGGGCCGGCATGAGCTGGTGCAGTGCCTGGCACATAGCAGGATCTCAATAAACAGTTGTTGAATTAGTTAGAGAAGGCTGTGGACTACCTTCTTTGGTGGAGAATATGGGAGCCATAGAGGAGTTTAGAGGAAGGAAGGTCTGAGTTCACTCTGAGTTCTCAGTCTCTCCCTTTTTACCTAGGCCTGCGGGAAGAGGGCAGAGGCTCTCTGGGATCTTGACGAAGGTCAAGCAGCCGGTTCTAGAACCTAGGAATGAAGCTTATTGCACCAGCCAGCCCTCGGGGGACTGCATACCCCGTCACTATCACATCCCCATTTCACAGAGGAGGAGACTTGAGTCTCAGAAGCAGGTGGCATTTACCCAATGGCAGAGCAGGGATTCGAACCTAGACCTGCCTGGCTGCATAGTCCTCGTCCAACCTTTCGTCCTCAAAAGGCCATTTTAGAAAAATAAAAATAAAAATCAGGGACCCCAGCGTCCGGGAAGAATTCCTCTCGGTAGAGGCCCTTCTAGAACATTTCAGGAGTAAATACAGACATGTGTCAGCATCTGTGTCTGGTGGCCTCTGCGGAAGAGACTGGAGGCTGGGGTCAGGGGCAGGAGGAAGACTGACTTGTCACATTTTTCTTTCTGAACTCTCTGGATGATTATTATTTTAAGAGTGAACAATTGTGCAGAGAGGCGTGTGCCTCGGAGGTGTTCAGCCCAATGCCTTTTTTCAAAGTGAATCCACCTGTGAGACTAGCACCCAGATCAGGAAACAAGAGACAGAACATTCCAGTCCCATAGAAGCCAGATTCTTTCACTTGGGACAGTATCTGCGGGATTCATCCACATCGTGGAGCAGGTCGGTAACGTGTTCCTTTTTCGTGCTGATTAAGTCTTCCGCTGTTTGCCTGTTTCACGGTGTTTATTCATTCAGCAGCGAACGGACCCTTGAGTTGTTTCCAGGTTTGTTTTTTTGTCTTCTGTTTTTTTGCAGTTATGAATGAAGCTGCTATAAGTGTTCACATGGAGATTTTCATGGGAACCTAAGTTTTCATTCCTTTGGGGTAAATACCTAAGAATGGATCGTTGGGTTGTAGAGTAAAAGTATGTGTTTGACTTGATTAAAAAAGCAAACAAACAAGAAACTTCCAAACTGATTTCCCGAGCTCGGTGCCATTTTGCTCTCCCGCCAGAAATGGGGGAGGGAGTTCCAGCTGCTTCACGTATTTCTATTCTCAGTGTTTGTTCTTGTTTTTACTTTAGCCATTCTCATCGGCGAGACATAGTGTCTCATCATGTGTGTGCCTGTGTTTAACAGCTTTCTCCAGGCAGAATACATACGATACTACACATATAGAGGTGGAAATTTGCTAAGTTTTGACACATATCTACCCGCGTGACACTAGCACAACTCAGACAGTGAACATATCCGTCATCCCCGAAAGTTTCCTGATTTATGCCTCTTCTTCGACTTTCCTCCCTCCGTCCTCACCATTGCCCCCACCCCCAGGCAACCAATGATCTACTTTTGGTCACTAATGATTAGTTTGCCTTTTCTGGAAGTATTAATGGAATTCTATGGTCTGTTCTCTCTCTCTCTCTCTCTCTTTTTTTTTTTTTTTTTGGTCTGGCCTCTTTCACTCAGCATAATTATTCGGAGGTTCATCCGTGTCGTGGTATATACCAAGGGTTGTTCCTTTTTACTGCCGTGTAGATGGTATCAGTGTAGGAATAAACCACTCGCCTTTGGATGGACATTTGGATCGTTTCTTGTTTTTGGTGATTACAAGTAAAACTGCTATAAACAGGGGCACCTGGGGGGCTCAGTCGGTTGAGCGTCCGACTTGGGCTCAGGTCATGATCTCTCTCATGTTTCGTGAGTTCGAGCCCCACGTCGGGCTCTGTGCTGACAGCTCGGAGCCTGGAGCCTGTTTTGGATTCTGTGTCTCCCTCTCTCTCTGCCCCCCACTCGCACTCTGTCTCTCTCTCAAAAATAAATAAACATTAAAAAAAACTGCTATAAACATTCCTGGACAAGTCTTTGTGCGGACTTATGTTTTCATTCTTCTTGGGTAAATGTATGGGAGTGTAGTTGCTGGATTGTATGACAAGTAAATGCTGAACATTTGAAGAAACCATTAAACCGTCTTCCAAAGTGGCTGCAACCATTTTGCTCTTGGGCCAGCCGTGCATGAGAGTTGCAGTACCTTCACATTCCCGTCAGCACTTGGTGTGAGCAGTCTTTTTGATTTTGGCCATTCTCCTGGGTGTTTAGCGATACCTCATTGTGGTTTTAATTTGCATTTCCTTAATGACTAACAACACTGAACATCTTTCCACACACTATTACAACCCATATGTTTTATTTATTTTTTTCAAATGTGTATGTGTATTTATTTTGGAGAGAGAGAATCCCAAGCAGACTCCTCACCATCAGCGCAGAGCCCGACGTGGGGCTCGGACTCACAAACCGTGAGATCGTGACCTGAGCCGAAATCAAGAGTCAGACGCTTAACCGCCTGAGCCACCCAGGCTCCCCTTTTGTCCATCTCATCACTGACTTCTTTTCTGGGAAGTCTTTATATATTCTAAATACAATATATATTTTTAAATCAGATAACGTGTTTTGCAGATACTTTCCCCCCAGTCTGTGGGGATTTCTTTGCTGATCGTATCCTTTGCCCACTTTTCATCGGGCCAATCAGTGGTCTTACTGAGGTTTAAGAGAGCTTTGTGTTTCTTCTAATCTTCAGTGTTGGCCACAGACCTGGCCTGTCCCAGCTCAAGGTGCTGCCGTCGGGGGCGTGGGGAGAGAGTCGTTAGTCTAACAAAGGAGAAACTGTACCCCTGTCCTTTACTGTGCCCCACGCAGCCTCACTTTCTCTCCCCTCTAGTGGGGATCCCTAAGTAGCCCCTCCTGGGCGGAAGAGAGTCTTGTCACGCGCAGGAAACACCGGCTGGCAGTTTTGTTTGTCACTATCGTTTTCATCACCGTGGTCGTCTGGACGTGGTTTCGAGTGCAAGCGTGAGGTTCAACTCTCAGCTCTGCCACTGCCTGGCTGCATGACCCAGGCCAGGGCCTTCCGCCGTGTCTCTCCCCGGTAGAGTGGCTGATAAGGGCCGAATACACCATGCTTGGCACAGAGCAAAGGCTGCAAAAAAAGCTATTATTATCTTTTTTACGAAACGAAATGAAAGTTCATTTTTTAATGGAAGTCGCACAAGTTCAGTGGGATACCAGATTTTTGGCTGGTTGTGGCTGGAGCTGAGGGAGCGGTCTGTGTCTGCACAGATGTGGGGGGGGAAGGGTCCCTGCACCAGCCTCACCACGTCCTCACATGGACCCTCTTGCTTAATCCTCATAGCAGCAGCTCTGAGTGATCAGAGCTAACGACCGCGTCTGACAGAGGAGGAACCAGGTCCTTTACGGCTTCACCTCCCTCCTCCAGGACCCACATGTGAGCCTGGCCTATGACACCACGCGAGGGACAGACCACGTCTCCTCCACGGCTGTCTGGGGGCTGAGGAGGCACCAAAAGGGGGTGACACCTGGGACCCAAAATCCTAATGAAAGCACGAATGGGGGTCGATGATCAAAGTCGGGTGCTACTGAGCCTTACGTAAAATAACCCAAATAGAAACTGGTAGAGTATGAGTGAGAATTAGTTTAAGAATTTAAGAATTAGTGGGGCTCCTGGGTGGCTCGGTCGGTTGAGCGTCTGGCTTCGGCTCAGGTCACGATCTCACGGTTCGTGAGTTCGAGCCCCGCGTGGGGCTCTGTGCTGACCGCTCAGAGCCTGGAACCTGCTTCGGATTCTGTGTCTCCCCCTCTCTCCGCCCCTCCCCCGCTCGTGCTCTGTCTCTCTCTCCATCAGAAATAAATAAACATTAAAATTTTTTTTAAATAATAATAAAAAAAAGAATCTAAGAATTATTGGAATTACTTCTGTCCTTCCCACCGTTGGCCTGACCTGCGAATATGTGAACGTACTGTCATCTCATCCGTGATAGTGACAATGGCAGGTCACCATCAGTGATAGGTCGGTGACAGCGACATGAACCGGGCCTATATTTCACATTCCTTGTTGCTTCTAAAAGTCATCATCAAACACAGGCAAAATCCTAGCGGACAGCTGACGAGTCGAATATCTTCTGGCTCTATTGGCTGAAATTCCACCAGTCACTCAAAACGTAAATGTATATTTATTATAAAGGAGCAAAATACGGTCTTATTTTAATAATTATTGTGAACGTGGCCAAGCCTATAAAAACAAGAAGGTTCAAATAAATAAAATCTAAGAAAATAAATCAATCGATGGTTAATACAAAAGCAATACGTTAAAAAAAAAAAACAAAAGCAATAACTTTGGCTGAAACTTGGAGTTCTTTTCCCAAGCAAATGTTTCTAAATAATTAAATGATAATGAGTAACAGAACAGTAGAATTAATTCTAATTCTTGTACCATTATGTGGTTTGCTAGCTTTCATAACAAATAATAAAATTCATATTAAGAATATAACCTTTGAGAACGTAATATTGTTCGGTTATGTAATTTCCTCTAGGTCCCTGGGTCTTTTAGGAAAAAATCTTAACTTGGGTATATGCGGAAAATGAAGGACGATCTGGAGAAAATGAGGAACCCACATGTCCTTTGTCCCGCCAATCAAGCTTCAGAACAATGGGCACCAGGGAGGAAGCTTTAGGTACATATTTTCTATAATGTTTCCTGTCTTCAGGCTACAGTGCTGCCTAAGCAACGTGCTGAAGTTATTGCTGCTTATACAATTACTTCCTTAGCTGAAAAGGAAGAATATTTTAAATTTGCCCAACTCTTGATTCCTGGACAAAAGTTCCATCATGAGCACGGTTACCAAAAAGCGTGTCTGAGATGTCACTGCCCTGGGGCCAGGGAATCAGTGATGCCCTTCAATGTTTCCGGGGGGAGGAGTCGTCTCTTTCGACGTGTCCCAGGCAGTGTGGTGACCAGGCACGGGGAAGGGGTCCCCAGGCAGCTGACAGCGTGAAATAATTACTGATCTGCCCAATGAGGTCACACTTTAAACTGATGACCAATCAGGGTGATAATAAGATGGGCCGATCGTTTTAAATTGTTTCATAGAATCTTACATTCCCCTTCTCTCCCGTATTCGTTCCACGGGGTGGTGACAGCCTCAGTCCGTGTCCAGAAAACTGATTCACCCCGCTGAATGTTAGCATTGAGCAAAATGTATACACTTGGGGGTTAGGAGGGGTGGAGGAGTGGCCGGGGGGACACAGGGCTGAAGAGGGGAGGGGGACAGGGCCGAAAGGCGGGCTGGGGGTCGACGCACTGGGGGAGGCAGGGAGGACCCAGCAGAGCTCAGACAGCAGGTGGGCACAGTGTGGGGACTCAGGGGACCAGCTGAGGGTCGACAGTGTGTGTGGAAAAACACAGGGACAGAGCGCAAGGGGTGGTGGCAGAACATGTGGCATCAGTCGGGGTCCGAGCGAGGCTGCGAGAGACCCCACAGGGTTGAAAGAGGGGACGACTGGCTCACGAGGGGGCCGGAGCCCCTGGCGACAAGAGCCGGGCGCAGAGATGAGGCCGGCGCAGGGCTGGACAAAGGCCAAAGGCAGGTGGGTGGGGGGCCCGGGGGAACATAAATGTGGGTGAAGACAGGCATCAAAATGTATGTGGGTCTGGGGACAGATCAGGGTCTGGGGGGAGGAAGGGAACAAGATAAATGGAAGGAACAAGGTGGGGGACTGAGAGTAATAGAGACAAGGTCTCAGGGACAGGTGACACCAGCAGGAAGGATGGGAGAGGAGATGCAGGCACAGGGGGAAGGAGGGAGACAGGGGAAGGGAGACAGAGACAGGGGTGCACAGGGAGAGCCCAGGCCCTTTGCACCTTCCCTGAGAAGGTGCAGAGGGAAGCCCGGCCTCAGGGGAGGAAGGACGGAAGCAGCAGTGGCAGTGGGTGACGGCAGAGGGAGGCCGAGCAGAAGAGGGGCGGTGGGAAACAGCGGGAAACCAAACAGGAGGGAAAGATGGTTTAAACCCTGAGGGGCACGGCAGGGAGGTGAGAGGCCGTGGGAGGCTGGGAGCAGGGGAGGAGCTGGGTGACAGGGAGGGTCTCCCAGGACTGCAGGTGAGGGCATGAGAGACCCTGGGGAGGAAGCGGGGAGGCCTGTGGGTTGGCAGGGGTTTCCTGTGGGTGCCGGGCTGACTGTCACAGGAACGCGGGCAAGGCTGGTCCCTCCCAGCTGGGGGACACGGGTGATTCCCAGGGCACTGGGGGTGCATTCCGAGGCGGGAGGGAAGGAAAACAACGTGTGGTCTACCGCCGGCGACCTGAGGGATGCCCAGGGGAAGTCGGGTGGAGCAGAGTGACCCGGGGACTGTCCACTGCAGGGTCCGGTGTGGAGACGGAAAATGAGAGGCTGAGTGGTGGAGAGGGCAGCGAGGTGAAGCTGGCGTCCGCCTGGGGACAACGGGCCCTGCAGCCGCCTCTTGGTTCTGAGACGCCCGGAGTGGAGAGTGAGAAGCTGGGTGAGGCTGGCGGGTGGTGGGGGAGTCGGGGCTGGGGGCACCCGCGTGGAGGAGCCAGATGGGACCACACTCCCCTCGGGTGAGACGCGGCCGAGAAGCCACCGGGTCCCAGGACACCCCACCCCTGTCTGGCTGCAGAAAGGGAGGGCACGGTCATGTGTGCGAGCGAGGGGCGAGAGTGACCTGGAAACCAACGCAGAAATAAATAAAGCAGACAGACAGACTCGCTTACCAGGTGTTTTGTCCTCCGTCCTATGGATTCCCTTCTAGGTCACGGGATGCCACGAGCACCACGAGCAGGTGGCACAAACTGTTCCAGGCACTGCCTTCCTCTGAGAGGACCTAGGCATGATTTTTGTTGCGAGCATCTTCACATAGGGATGGGCCACCACGAGGAATCCCACCACCACCCAGTGGGGGAAGTTCTTCCTCCCTTCGGTCCCTCCCCTGCTGCCCTGGCCAGAGCCTGTGCTAAAAGATGGGGAATCAGACCTGGCCTTGCCCTTGTCACCTGTGTGGACCCCATCAATACGAGTGCAAGAGACCGGTCCAAATCCCAGCTTGACTAACACCTGCTGAGGGACCTCAGTAGGCCTCTTAACCTCTCTGAGCCTCGATTTCCTCAGGTGGACAGAGAAAATTATACAGATTCCTAGACTGGCAGAGAGGTGGGAAAGAATGGGGAAAATAACGCATGAGACGTAACTGTAGCAGAGGATTAAGAAATGCGGGCCAAGCAGGCTCCTGCCTCAGGGCCTTTGCACATGCTGTTTCTTCTGCTTGGACCGCCCTTCCTTTAGCTGCCCACATGACTCCAAACTCCAAAGAGACCTTTTCTGGCCATCCTATGACCGTTTCGTGCCCCCCTCCCCACCTTCACTCCCCAACCCCCTTTCCTGCTTTACCTCCCCCTCTTCCCCCTGCCCCCAGCAGTCACCACCACCTGACACTCTATGTTAGGTGTTTATTTGCCAACGTCTGGCTCCCCCACTGGACCGGCAGCCACGGGAGGGCAGGGAGTTTGGCGTCTCACCGCGGAATCCCAGTCTCTAGAACGGCGCCTGGCACACAGTAGGAGCTCCGCAGAGAAGGCCGGGCTCCGCTCGGCCGCCTGACAGCGACGCCACCCCCTCCCCGCGTGACCGCGGACAGTCATTCCCACTCCCCGAGCTGTGGCCAAGCGGGTCGGCGCAGCCCTTCCACCCGGCGTTTGCCAGGAGCGTCTCTCGGGACGTGCGGGTCCTGAGGCTCCCTTGGCACTTTGCGGGGGGGGGGGGGGGCGCCGAAGGCCGGCGGCTGTTTGGCTTTGTTTTTCCAAATGCCTGTTGACCAACGCGGACCTCTCGGCCGACCCGGGAGGGGGCCCCCTCTGCGCGGAGCGGGCCGGCCGCCCCGCCCGCCGCCTCTCGCAGGCGGGCGCCCCTCCAGGCCGCGGCCCCCTCCCCGCCGGCCCCCAGCGAGACGAATGCAGCACACGGCGGCCTTTATGGGGCCCGCAGACAGCGCGTCGCCAGGCTAACCCTGCGTGGAAAATTCGGAGGTGGAAGGCAGGGCGCCTTAATGAGGGGGCCGCCAGCGGCGGCGGCGGCCGGGGGGGGGGGGGGGGGGGGGGGGGGGGGGGGCCGCAGGCCCGACCGGAAACGTGAGCCGGCACCCCCCGCCCCCGCCCCGCGCATTCCCGGGGCCCCGCGGGACAGCGCGCGCGCCCGTGGCCGGCAGGTGGAGGGGGCGGGGGCGCCCGCGTCTGCGCGTTCCTGCGCGCTCCCGACTGGGGGTGGGGGGAGGGCGGCGCCTCGCCTCTGCGTGCCTCCACCTCCCCCTCCGTGAAAGGGGCCCGACCCCCTGGCGGGTGGGACGATTAAATGAGTTGCCCCGCGCGGTGGTGGCCGGCGCGTGGGAAGCCCTGGACAAAGAGAGTCATGTGTGGATACTGTTGGCGTTATGATTTCATAAGCCGCAAGTTGAGGCTGAGCTATTCTGGGGGGGGGGGGGGTGGCGGGCATTCGGATTTCCAGGCTGTTGCCCACCGCCTATGGTGGGGCCTGAGCCAGGCTCGAAAGCGGGCCGGTCCCTGAAGACGAGGCCACGAGGTCAAGGTTATGGGCCAGGACCGGGAGAGGGACCGAGCTGAGTGGCCAGCCCCGGCGTTGCCGTGGCGAGGCCTGGGTCAGCCACGGTGTCGCCGGACCTGTTTTCTCATCTGTCAGGTGGGCATGGGCCGGGCACCGTGCCCTGTGCTGGGGGAGAGCAGGGAGCAGGACCGCCCTGGACTCCCGGGCTTGCCCCAGTGGGGTGACTGAGGGATTCCCTTGAAAGAGGAGAACAAGTGTGCACAGGAGCTGATATAATTAACACCCTGAGCCCTGGGGCTGGAAGAAGAGAGAGGGAGGGAGGAACGGGAAGGTAGGGGGAAATTGGAGAGAGGATTCCCGGAGGCCCAACTTCAGACTCAGACTGGAAGAAGGCGGAAAGGGAGGCTGGAGGCAGCCAGAAGGCAGGCTTTACATTTGTTTCTCCCTCCTCCCAGACACTGTTCCTCCCCCTGGTGTCACCTTAGCTCTTTCCCTGACTTCCTCCAGACCTGTGCTCAAAGGTCCGCTCTTCTGCGCAGCCTTCCCAGACCACTGCCTAAACACACGCCCACCCCAGGCCTCTCTCTTTGCCCCTGGCCCTGAGTTATTTCTTTTCATTACATTTATATGCTTTTTTGTTCACGTGTTTCACCTGCATCCTCCACTTTTGATGAGGATGGGGATTTTGTTCACAGCTGTAGCCTCTGCACCCAGCCTGGCACACAGTAGGTGCTCAATAAATGATTGAGGAATGAATGAATGAATGAATGGACAGAGCCAGGCAATGGTGAACAAAGAGAGGCTCCCCTTTGTTTCTGGTGATTCCAGTTCTGGCTCACAGGGGACAGTTTCCTGAGCTACGGACAGGCAGACAGAAGATCAGGTGAATAGAGGGACAGGGGACAGGGGACAGAGAGCTCTAGGGCCCACTGGCTGTTCCTGCCTCCTGGGGCCCCACAGAGGGAAGCTCACTTTCGACATGTTGCAGCAGCCCCAGCAGGACAGGCGAGCCTGGGAGCTAGCGGCCTGCTCTGCCTGTCGCTGCCACTGGTGAGAAATCTCACACGTTGTAAATGCAGCCCGGCTCCCTTCTGGCTGGGGCAGCCGGGTGGATCCGCCTTGGGCTGGTCTGGAGGTCCTCGGGGTTGCCCTGCTGGGTGGTGTATATGGTGGGGCCTCCTAGACCCTGGGATCCTCTTTCCCATGGGGCGGGGCATGGCCCCTGGGTTTCCACAGACAGGATAGCATAGAGCGCGAGGGTGAGCCAGCCTGCCTGGGTTCAAATCCCTGCCCAGCCATTTGGAGCTGTGTGATCCCGGGCAAGCTACCCAACCTCACTGTGTCCTAAAAAAGGCACCATAATAGTAAAAGTACGAAATAATATGGTACCTGAGTTTAGTTGAGGGGCTCTTATCTGCTTGTGTGCTGTGGACCCCCTTTTATGTTTATAAATCTAGATTTAAATTTATAAAGTGTATAGAATTAAAAAGAAACACCAGTGACATTGAGCTAGGTTTATTTAGGTATTTAATAGCCAAATGCTTCATACAGTGCCTGCTGTGCTATTTTGTTAATGCATTTAATGACGAGATCTGGTGGCAGGCCTAACTGCGGTCATTTTGAAGCTGGGAAGAGGGACCCCGTAAAGTTGGGAAGTGCCCGTGATTCCCGACTGACAAAGCCACAGTCCAGCTACCGCTGCGGTGGTTCGTTTCCCATGTCTGCCCATAAGGAAAGGACATGCCAAATTTCAGTTGGAGGTTAGCGAAAATCAACATGTACCTTTCTTCCCCAGTCCAAGTTCATGGGTCCCTGAATTGCCCCATGGTGGTGAGTGACAGCGTCTCTCCAGGATAGTCTAGGTGGCCAGGAGCCCAGGTGAGTCAGGAGGGGACACCTCAGGTATCCTAAAGAAGGTACCAGATGCAGAGTCCCTTGGGTCTGAGTCCGAACTCAGCAGTGACTGCCGGGCCCCAGGGCTCCTCAACCTTTTGCTTCGGCCTCCAGGGGGGAAGGAGGGTGGGGCAAGAAAGCCAGCGTCAGATGCCTGGCACGGGGGTCTGGGCCCTGGAGAGCAGCTCCCGGGTTTGGGGGCGGTGGGAGAGGTTGGGGGCAGGAACGGGGCTGAGAGAGGGGAGCATCCGTTCTGTTCGTGATGGCCTCTCCGGGACCTGGGCCGGTGTGTAAATCACTGTGTCATCTGGGTGGGGGCAGGGGTGCGTATATGTGTGCGTGCGTGTTCGCGTGTGTGGTGTGAATGTGTATTTGTGGGGGTTTGCGTGTGGGTGGAGGAATCCAGCGTGATTGGATGTGTGAGTCTGTGTATATATTTGTACATGGGCGTACTTATGTGTGTGGGGTCCGTTCTGGGAGTGGATTGGAGTGTGTGTGTGTGTGTGTGTGTGTGTGTGTGTGTGTGTGTCAGGATTTGGTTGGGGGGGGCATGCCGATGTCGGGGTTCGGTGCTGGCGTGAGGTGAGGACATGAGTGTATCTGGGGGCAGATGGGAGGGTGGCTTGTGTATGCACGCTCACTCCAGGGCTGGTGGGGGGTGCCCGATGTGTGTCTGTGTGAGCGTGTGTGGCCCTGTCACCGCCGGCTCCGGGCCTGGCCACATAAACTTCACACCCCTGCGGGCGGGCTCCGTCGGCCCCGCAGTGGCCGCGTCAGGCAATGGGAAGCAGATGGGCCGGGATGGAGGCCATATGGGGCTGGGGGTGGGGGCGCATTCCTCCCTCCCGGAGCCGCCAGGAAGCCCCCTGCCTGCTGGCCCCCCATCAGGGTGGGGGCTGGAACTGACAGAGTAACAAATGTCCTGCAGCCAGCATGGAGCCTGCGGAGAGCAGCCCCGCCCCCCCCGGGTGTGTGTGTGTGTGCGTGTGTGTGTGTGTGTGTGTGTGTGTTGAGGGGTGGTCCAGGAGATGCCAGCTGGGTGAGGACGCTCCCCTGAGAAGCCATGGCTGATCCCCGGGCTGTGCAGCCTTGGGCCTGCACATACCCTATATGCCTCAGTTTCTCCAGCAGGGTCACAAAGGGTGGCCATTTGGGACGGGATCCTGGGAAGGTTGGGGCCACTCTGCTTCCCAGCTCAGGGTAGAGCCTTCACTCCAGACAGCTGGGCAGATCCCAGCAGTAAGGGCGACAGTAACAGTCGTGACAGCTAGCCTTGACCGCGTGCGCGGCACTAGAGAGGGGTTCAGAGGTGGGCTCTGCAACCAGACTGGCCTGGGTTCGGATCCCTGCCCTCCTCCTTCTTGGCTGTGTGGCCTCAGGCAAGTCAGGACTCTCTGCGCGTCCGTTTCTCCTCTGTAAAATTGAGGTAATCAAAATGGCACTTGTCTCCTTTCATACGGTCGGGAAGATTGTGGGTAAATCTGGGCAGCGTGCTCACCACTGTAGCCAGCCCCACGCTGCCCCGGCCGGGCTCGGGGCCCCGGAGCCGCGTGGCACAGCTTTTCATTAAGTGCTAGTTGTGAACTTCAGCCAGTCAGGAAACTTACCTGGAGCACATACATTAAAAAATGGCACAGGCTGAGCACTCAACAGGTATGCACTCCTCCTCTCCAGTTAGAATTCATACGCAGGGGCACCTGAGGGGCTCAGTCGGTTGGGTGTCCGACTTCGGCTCAGGTCATGATCTCACAGTTCATGGGTTCGAGCCCCGTGTCGGGCTCTGTGCTGGCAGCTCGGAGCCTGGATGAAGCCTGCTTCGGATTCTGTGTCTCCCTGTCTCTCTGCACCTCTCTGGCTTGTGCTGTGTCTCTGTCTCTTGAAAATAAATAAATAAATAAATAAATAAATATTAAAAAAAAAAAAAAAGAATTCGTATCCATTATGAGCCCCTGTAGGGGAATCTGGTGTTGGTTCCTAATCAGCACCCACTCCCCTCCTCTGATCCTCAGTCCAGGGTTTCTGGGTGGAGCCAATGCCATTCTGGGGGGCGGGGATGTGACCCAGCACTGACCAATTAGAGCACCGAATCTTCTCAGCCAATGAGAGACTGGCCTGGGATTTTAGCTGGAGCCAGGAGGAATGAAGCACTTGCTTTCTGCTGGGATTGCTGGTTGGGTGGAAGCCTGGAGTGTGGAGTTCATCTGGCCTTAATGAGTGTGGAGTTTGACAGAGAGGAGCCAGCAAAAATGGACAGGAACCAAGTCCTGATGGCATCTGAATACCTAGATGCAGCCATGCCTGGAACCATTATGGTTCCTGCTTTGTGGCTGAGAAACTGAGGCCAAATTCAAGGTCACACAGCCAGGAAGAGGCAGAGCAGGGATTTGAACCCAGGCCGACTGGCTCTAACGGCTCTGCCCTGACCCTCTAAGTTCCACAGAGCCCTTTGGTGTAAATCCCTCCCCCAGCCTAGAGTCCTCTCACCCAGCCTACTGTTTGAACTTAGCTATTTCTGATTATCCCAAGGGAGACTGTTTCCTGCCTCGGGCAGAAAAATCAGGGGAGAAATGAGAGCCCTGTGGTCTGGCCCCAAACTCAGTTTGGGCAAGCTTCTGCCAGATGAGAATTTTTTTTCTGTCTTTCTTCCTTTCTCTTTCTTTCTTCTTTCTTCTTTCTTTCTTTCTTTCTTTCTTTCTTTCTTTCTTTCTGGAGTGTCGTCGCTTAGTGCTTTCCTTTCTTTTTGAGGATATGTCCCGTTCGTGCTGGTTTAAGGAGTTAGTCGCTATCTTTACACTTTCTTTCGTTTTTCTTCTTGATTGCCTGTCTTTCTCTCGCTTCTTCTTCGATCTCGGCTTGAGTTTCTTTCTCTTCTTTCTTTCTTTCTCTTCCCTCCTTTCTTTCCCTTTTTCCTTTCCTTTCCTTTCCTTTCTTACTTTCTCTCTTCATCTCTTTCTTTCTTTTTTAATGTTTATGTACTTTTGAGAGACAGAGAGAGAGAGAGCGAGTGGGGGAGGGGTAGAGAGAGAAGGAGACACAGAATCTGAAGCAGGCTCCAGGCTCTGAGCTGTCAGCACAGAGCCTGTCGTGGGGCTCAAACTCATGGACCACGAGATCATGACCTGAGCTGAAGTCAGACCTGAGCCACCCAGACGCCCCTTTCTTTCTTCTTCCCTCTCCCTCCCCTCTCCCTCCTGTTTGAAATAAAATATTGCTTGCCCAGCCCACCTCACCCCTGGGTTGCACTCTTACCTTGCCTGGACTGGACAACCTCCATCTCAGCCCTGCTCCCGGCCTAAGTGGCTGCATTAGGCCCCAGCGCAGCAACCGTCAGCAACACTTATTAAAATACAGACCCCTGGGCCCTGCATGGACACAGGTGTGTTTGTACACTGGGGATGGGGCCGATGGAGGCAACACCCAGAGGAGATTCGGACACAGGTGATCTGTTGGACGCTGCATGAGGGTGTCCTTGTAGGGCCTTAAAGACTGAGACTAAAAGTTGGGCCAGGAGCAGGGCAGGGGCTGGGGAGCTGGACCCCTTGGAGTTGGAATAGACTGAGTGAGAGCAGGGTTCCTGAAGAAGGGGACCACTCAGTCTATTGGACATTTGGACTCAAGTTCCACCTTAAGCAGTTTTTCATGCTGCGCAGGTGTCATAATTTCTCCGAGGCTTGGTTTGCTCAGCCGAGAAAAGGAGATTCAAAAGCAAAGTCCTCAGTATGTGTTAGGCTGTCAGTAGGTACCAGGTGGTAAATCCTCAGGACCCCATGAGGCGGGTACTGTTATTACTTTTTTAGAAAAGAAAACCAATGGGGCGGCTTAACCGACCTGGGCCGCCGGGGCAGAGAGAGAGGGAGACACAGAATCCCAAGCAGGCTCCGGGCTCCAAGCTGTCAGCCCAGAGCCCGACGCGGGGCTCGAACTCATGGACCGCAAGATCACGACCTGAGCCGAAGTCGGACGCTCAACCGACTGAGCCACCCCGGCGCCCCTGTGTTGGACTTTTTAAATACTCCTCCCCTGATCCGCTTTTCCCCGCGACCAGCTCAAGAAAGGGGCCCAGTGCCTGGCCCAGGATAGACCTCCGTGGATGTTTGTCGAATGACCGAATGAAATGCAAGCTGGCTGCCGCGGCCGAGCGTGTCTGGCACAAGCCCCGCCCACCACCCACCGTCTGCCAGCTCAGAGCCAAGCCTGGGTTTCCACATCTGCCGCGGCTGCCGGGAGGTGAGCGGGCTTTGGGGGTGGTAGTTCCCGGCCGTAGAGCTGGGGATCGTGGGAAGACTGCCAGGGGGAGGCATTTCCTTCACGAAGTTAAGCTGGGGCTGAGTAACTCCTCGTTGGGTCCTTGTCCAGCAGTGGCTGGGAGGGCCGGCCCGGGGCCGTGGGACTCGCCAGTCACAGCCGAGCCTGGAGCTCTGCCAGCTCCAGGCCTCGGGCCTCCGGCTCTGCCCCAGCCTGAGGGGCAGCGTCCAGGAAGTGTCACTGTCCGCTTAGGTTGGTCACATCGCCTTTCTGAGCCTCGGTTTCCTCGCTGGCACCACGAGGGGCAGCTGCCCTGGCGTGGTGGGGCTGTTCTGAGATTCCGAGGGGCCACGCGTGTCACTGGGCTGGGTTTTATTATTGTACGCAGGGCAGGAGCCTCCTGGGAATGAGGACGGGCCTGGCCTCAGAGGCAAGAGGCCCGGAGGGCCTTGGGTGAGTCACTTCCCTCTGCAAGCCCCGGCTTCCCTGAACGGCCCGAGCCTGAGACAGGAGCACGAATGTTCTCGGAGGCAGGTACTTCTGAGCCAGGTGTTTGACCACAACGGAGAGATTTAGCAAACACAAAAGCAAAATCAACAACAGTAAAAGACCCAGGATGCCCAGTTCAGTTTGAATTTGAGATAAGCAACAAATTAAGCCTTTGGTAGAAGCACATCCTGTGTAACATCTATTAGTGGTAAGTATATCCCATGGCAGGCCCGTGGGAGGCGTTTTGCTCATGCTGCCCCATTTCTTTCTCACATCGTCCCGTTGGGGCGAGAATGATCACCCGTGTTTACCCCCGAGGAAATGGAGACTCGGAGGGGTGTCTCCACCTGCCCACGGTCCCTCCGGCTGGGCATCCCGACAGAGGGCGGGGCCGCACTTGCTGAGTGAGAGCCTTTGGCAGAGGCCCGCTGACGTGGGGACTCTCACCCTCTGCTCAATTCCCAGATGGCAGTTTCGAGGGTACAGGGCCGGCCAGGCAGCGCCCTCGCACTTTCCCGCTGCCCCAGCCGCCACCTGCTGGGGAAGCCCCTGTGGGTCACCCAGTGCCGGAGGCTGTGACAAGCAGGATGTGGGCTGGGGAGCTGGGTGGGCAGGACCCCCAAGATGTGTGAGCAGAGGGGACATCCAGAGGGAGGGAAACAGATGGGCTTGTGGTCACCAGGGCTAGCTTGGGCTCTCCAACAAGCCCCTCACAGATGTCCTGGGTGTGGCCTGGGCTGAGCCCTCCCTGGGCTCCTGGAGTGAGCCCTCTCCCCAGCTGCATGCCCCTTGGAGAATTCTTGGCCCCCTTCTGGGCTGAGCCCCATCCCCTCTACAAAGAGGCATTCGTTCATTCACTCCCTCACACATTCACTCATTCATGTTTTTGTGCTTTACTCCCATAGGTATTTCTTGAGCACTTACTATTTGCCAGGCATGATTCTAGGCATGGGGCACAGACAGGGGGCTACACCAGAAAACAAGACAGACAAAAAGCCTCGCTCTCATGGAGCTGACGGTTCAGCAGGGGAGACAGGTAACAGACTTGTAAAGATGATTTCAAGTGGGAAACGTATTAGGATGGAGATAAAGCAGGGGGTGGTGATGGAACATGATTTCAGGGGCCCCTAAGGACAGGGCAGTCCAGGAAGGCCTCCCTGAAGAGGTCAAGGTCGTGTGAGAACAGACCCAAATGGAGGCAGGAGAGAAGCTGGTCTTCTGGGACAGATATGGGGAAAGTGCTCCAGGCATAGGATCAGCAAGTGCAAAGGCCCTGGGGACAGAGCAAGCTGAAGGACAGTGAGAGAGGGTGTTGCTGGAATTCGGTGAATCAGGGAGAGTCCGGTGGGGCTGAGGAGGCTGTGTGCGAATCATGCGGTCTGTGCGTGCGGGTCACAGCTGGAGACCCTCTTGGTTCTGTGAGTCACCTCCTCCAAGGGAGCTTCCCTGACGACCCTGACTGAACTAGCCCCCTTTCCGTTCTTCCTCATGCTCATGGCTATGTGGCATCCTGGTCTCTGTGTATTGGGTGCATGGGACGTATTGTCTTTCTTTCTCCATAATTACAACGTCAGCTGGCCAGAGGTACCCAGAGTCACCTCCTGGCTGCCATGTGGCACAGAAAATGTGGCCACAGGGACCCAAGCATGGGTGCCGTCGATGGACGGCAGGGAAAATAGGTCCTGTGTTTTGTGGATTGTGGTTTTGACTCGATTTTGGCCTCGCGAGCCAACTCTGGAATCCAAGCCCTGAGTGCAACGAAATTGTCCTGAAATAATGTTAATAATCGTGGCTAACTTTCTTTGGATGCTTGCTGTCTGCCAGGCACTGTGCTAAGCACTTTTTAGAATTATGGTAAAATACACATAAAATTTACCGTTTTGAAGTGTGCAATTCAGTGGCATTTAGTACATTCACAACGTTGTGCAACCACCGCCACAATCCAGTTTCCAGAACATTTCCATCATTCTTAAAGGAAGCTCTGTGCCCATTAGACAGTCACTCCCCAATCCACCCCCCCTCCCTCGAGCCTCTGGAAACCACTAACCTACTTTCTGTCTCTACGGATTTGCCTTCTCTGGGTGTTTCACGTTAGTGGAATCACACAGCGTGTGGCTTTTTGTGTCTGGCTTTTTTGCAGGCACGTATCGGTGCCCCAGTCCTTCCGATTGCCCGAGAATAGTCTATTGTATGGATATACCGCATTTTTTGTTATTCCTTCATCAGGTGATGGAGATTTGTTCCCACTTTTTGCCTGCTGCGAGTGGTGCTGTGAACTTGTATGTACAAATTCTTATTTGAATCCCGTTTTCAGTTCTTCTGAGTGTAGCACAGAGAGAGGAGTCGCTGGGTCACGTGGTGACTCTGTGTTTAATTTATCGAGGGGACGCCAGCTGAGCACTTTGCAAAGCGTCCACAACCTTGGCGAATTCTCACCAGCGGCTCATGGAGGGAGCTCTGCAATGCCCCCATTCTGCAGATAGGGACACTGAGGCTCAGAAAGTGGAATTCACGAACCAAGGTCCCACTGGTGAGAAGTGATGAACTTGGATTTGTTGGATTCTGAACCCCCTTGAGCCCAGGCTGAAATGGGAGAGAGGGGAAGAGTGAGAACAAGGCTGTCTTCCATCCATGTATGGAGGAAGCTGAGGAAAAAGGTAAAAGCCAGCGTTTCTCCGTCAGACTTGCTTGGGTTTCAATCCCCCTCGCTCCTTCCTGCCTGTGTGACTTGTAGGCAAACCGCTTCACCTCCCTGAGCCTCTGTTTCCCCATTAAATGGTGCTAAGGAGAGACACATCCTTCAATGGTAGTTATAAGGATGAAACGAGAAGCTTGCTTTCCTGTCATCATTACAACTGCTGTTACTACGTTTTTTGAACACAAGGGGAAGAGGTGTTTCCAGCAGTGAGATCACTTGCTCTTGGCTTAGGTGGGGCTGGGGGGACAGCAGGGAGTCAGGGGCCCCCAGAATCTCCTCTCCAGGAGGGCTTGTGGGGGCAACAGGGCCCGGGCCTGGAAGGGGTGGGCAGCCCGGGCGTAGAAGTGGCATCCACCTCAAAGTCCCATGTCCATAATGACACGGGAATACTTTGGATGGGAAAACAGTGCAGAGTTTCCCAGAAATGCTAGGGATGCCACCTCATCAGAAGGGAAAGTAGCCTGGGTCCATTAATTTCCCCAAACCACACTGTATTTTAGGCCAGAAATAATAATAACTATGGCTTGTTAAGTGGACGCCAGAGAATAAAAATCTAACTTGGACATGTAACTAACGGGAGGGACAGGGTGACTGAGGAGTTTCACAGATGAGCTTTCAATGTGGGCACAGGGTGGGGCGCCCAAGCCTCTTTGCTCAACTCGGCACAGACTCAGGCCTGCATTTGTGGAGAACCACGGGGACAGTTACGGAGCACTTACTTGCTGTGTGCACCGGCTCCTTCAACGTGCAAAACAGCACTGGAAGGTGTGATAAGCCCCACTATTCAGATGGAGAAACTGAGGCCCAGAGAGGTGAAGGCAGCCGCCCAGGACTGAACACCTAAGAAGTGGCTGAGCTGGGATTTGAACCCAGACAAGTCAGGACCCAGTCGAAGCCCAGACCCTGAACCACCACGGACCTTCCTCAGGGAAGGCCAGGAAAAGGTTGTTTCATGCTCTGCAAAACCAGGTGACCCTGTCTGGCTGAGGTCACTGGCTGATGGGCAGGAGGTTTGCTGGTGGAGGAAATGGGGAGGGGGGTAAAGGCACCCCAGGAAGTGTCCTGTGTCCCACTTGCTGGGTGTTTTCCTTCCTGGACTCTTGAGTCAAGTTATTTCTTGGTGAGTGTGTGTGTGGTTGGGGGGTTAAGCGAGAGAAGGGAGACCCCAGCTCTGAAGTGGGGGGGGGGTGTTGGGATTCGAGGCCGGGTCAGCAGCACGGGGTTCCTCCAGCCTGGGAGGTGACTGGGGAGGCGTGTGGTCTGTCTACACTGGTGAAGAAGGCTGGGCTCCACCCAGCCTGCTGCCTTCGACTTGCCAACCGGGCATTTCCACCACCGGCACCGTAACTCCAGGGCGCCAGGCCTGCTGTGTGACCTGGGCAAGTGTGGCAGCTTCTCTGAACCGCAGCTGCCTCCCCTGGAAGGTGGGGATGATCACCACACACGGCTGGAGGGCTGCGTATTCCCACTGCGGCTGCCGGTAGAAATTCACATGGCGAGTCTGTCCTGCCGAGGGGCGGACACCCTTGGCCTGAGCCCAGTTAAACGTCAGGTGGGAGGGCCCTCGGTGGTGTCAGCCAAGGCTGGCTCCTGCCCGGCCACCCGCCCAGACGCCTGCCCGGATGTGGAGAGAGGCAAGGGGGAGGGAGGGGGAGGGAGGCCCCTTGTCTTCCAGACTCCTGAGTCACAGTTTCCCGTTCTGCCAAGCACCAGGCGGGAAAGGGGGAGGCGGGTGGAGACGGGGGGAGGAATGGAGGGGGGTGCAGTGGGTGGAGAGCTGAGATCCCAATTGTGGCTGTTGTTGGGTGGGACAGACAGAAAACCATCAGTCAGGAGCAAGTCAGATACCAAGGGCGTCTTGGGGAGTCAGCATGGGATCCTTGCACCCCCTGGGTTTCAGGCAGCAACAGCAACCCCCCAAAATCTCCTAATTGCCCTCTGCCCTCCATATACACACATGTTACACTCAGCTTCATGATCCTCTTTCTGTGTCTTGAGTTTGTTGATTAGGTTCCAGCCTCAGGGCCTTTGCACTTGCTATTTTCTCCTCCTTGAACACTTGGGGGATTAGCTCTTTTTCAGCCTCAGGCTCCAGCTTAAATGTCACCTCCTCAGAGTGGCTCTCCCTGAACACCTGTGCTTTATTTTATTTTATTTTTTTTAAATTTTTTTTTTTTTTCAACGTTTATTTATTTTTGGGACAGAGAGAGACAGAGCATGGACGGGGGAGGGGCAGAGAGAGAGGGAGACACAGCATCGGAAACAGGCTCCAGGCTCTGAGCCATCAGCCCAGAGCCCGACGCGGGGCTCGAACTCACGGACCGCGAGATCGTGACCTGGCCGAAGTCGGACGCTTAACCGACTGCGCCACCCAGGCGCCCCTGAACACCTGTGCTTTAAAATGTGCTCTTCTCACTCCCCTTCCCAATTTCTCCAGCTCAACCATTCATTCATTTATCTGCCCCAAATATATTGAGCACCTACTGTGGGCCAGACCTTGCTCTGGGCACATGGGATAAAACAGTGAACAGAGCAGACAGTCTCCCTGCGCTTGTGTTGCTGTCATTGTACCAAGGGAGCTAGACAAGCACATTGTAGCACAATGTGTGGTGGTAAGGGTTAGGGGGGAAGAATCAAGCACAGGTGGGGGAGTCGGAACCCCAGAGAGACTGGTCTTCATGTTGGGTAGGGGTTGAAGGAAGACGTCTCCGGAAGTGATGCCGAGTGAAGATTTGAAGGCAGTGAGGAGGGGGCCATGTGAATATTTGGGAAAAGGAGTTTCAGGCAGAGGGAACAGCAAATGCAAAGGTCCTGAGGCAGGAATACGGTGGGCATATTCAAGGAACAACAAGGAAACCGGTATGGCTGGAGCAGAGTAGGTGAGACGAGATAAAGTCATTGAGGGAAGGGGATGGGCAGATTGGGCAGGCCACAGTGAGGATTTGGCTTTTGTTCTCAGAGCCCCTGGCTTTTGTTCTGTGAGCCCCTGGAGGGTCCTGAGCAGAGGGGCAATGGAGGTGGTGAGACAGGGTCAGATTCTAGATAGATTTAGGGGGGGAGTGACCTATCGCAGTGACGGATCGGGGTGAGGGCTAGGGAGAGACAACGCTCGGATTGGAATCAGGACCTTCCAACCCTCCCGGCAGACAGGCAGGATGCCCCTACTTTGCCCCCCACCCTGACATGAGGCCCAAGCCTTGGGCCAGGACCCCACCCCACAAGTGAATGAAGGCTTCCAAGGTCAGGCCTGAAGGTCAGACCTTCCAGGTCCCCTGTGGAGGCTCTCTTGGGGGGGGGGGGTCCGTAAGTCTTCTCTTCTCCTCTTTCTTAACCGGCAGGCTAGCCAGGGCCTTGGTCAGGCCTGGGTGGGGGCTGGGTCCTTCCAGGGCCATGCAGCGGGGAGAGGTGAAACAGAAGCCACCAGTGAGGGGGAGAAGGCACCCACCACTCACATAGACGTAGTGTCTCATCCTTCTGGCCATCGTCCCTCACCCCCTGCACGATTAGACCCATGGGATCCTGAGAGCCTAGCCAGTGACTCAGCAGGAATCACCCCAGACAGGAGCCAGTGCCCCAGTGCCCAGACCAGAAACCACCCCTGACCTGTCCGGCTGGACAGGAACAGAGACCATGTGGGTGGAAAAGCCCTCAGACTAGGGTAGCTGGAGGGAGGTGGCATGGGAAGACCCCCCCCACCCCCCGCCAAAGAAAGTCCAAATGTAGCTCTCAGCCGCTTGCCCCCGATGGTGCCCCTGGGGTTCTGGATCATAGTTTTAGGAGGGGGTTCTTGGCTGTTCCACCAGGTTTTGAGGCCTTGAGGCTCATCCTGGCTTTGCTGGGTCGTGTTGGGTTGCCACGGTGTATCATGTCCAGTCCACTGCGCTGTTCCTGTTCTGTCATGTGCTCTGGTCTGTTCTAGAGCCTTCCATTCCTTTCTCTTCTATTGTGTCTCTTTATGTATTCATTCAACAGGTATTTATTGAGAACCTGTTCTGTGCCTGGCAGTGTTCTAGGTGCTAGAGTTACAACTTGGCAGAAAGCAGTTTCCGTGCCCCAGGGGATTCACAGGGAGACTAGCAACAAAGAAAAGAACACCACCAGGTAGCGGTGAGAGTTGTGGAGAAGAAAAGTGGCCAGAGACCCAGAATAGAGCTGCAAGGGGAGGGGTGGGCTACTTTCAGCGGTGGGTGGAGTGGGGTCAGGAGTGGCCTCACTGCGAAAGTGACGTTTGAGCAGAGACAGAAAGCAGGAGTTATTCCCTCTGGGGAAGGAAATAACACCGACCTAATGCTAGCAATGAGCAGTGAGAGCCCGTCCCTTTCCTGAGCCTTTACAGAACTAGCTCATTCCTCCTTGACACAGCCGTTATGGTCCCCATTGCACAGATGGGGAAATGGGGCCGTGCAGTTATCTGAGGGTCAGGAATAGCATTCCGGGCAGAGGGAACAGCGAGTGCAAAGGCCCTGAGGCAGGAATGTGCCTGATGTGTTCAAAGAACAGCCAGGAGGCCAGTGTGGCTAGAGCAGATCCCAAGGGGGACAAGGGGCTGGTCTTTAGTGTATTTTGAGCAACTTAAGGATTTCTGAGAATGTTGTGGCCTTTACACCACATAGAGCAGCAAACCCCACCACCTGAAATGAATCTGCAAGCATTTGGGTCCAGGCCTTCCCTGGGTAGGGCTTGATCTTGCCAAATGGTCTTCTCACTGCCTTCTGGAGCTGGGCCGGCTGTAATAGGGCCTGGGACTGGCCCATTCATTCCTTCATGCTTTCATTCATGTGTTCATTCGTTCCACCAACATCTACGGAGCTGGAACAGTGAGGAACAAGACAGACACCGTCGCTGCCCACAGGGAGCTAGAAATCCAGCAGAGAAAGCCCAGGTGGAGGATCCCAGAAAGCCTGGTGAGAAAACGAAACACCGGCTGCCTCTGGGGAGGGAAATCACACCTGCTCCTACTAGTAATGCCTGCTGAGCTTTATTGGACTAGCTCATTGATTCTTACATCTGTTACTGCTCCCATTTCACAGATGGGGAAGGGGAGGTACGGGGAAGTCAGAGGCGGGATGGGCAGAGCCAGGCTTTGTTCCTGGTTGTTGGTCTAGACCGGCCCTCTCAATGCATCCCACTGGGGCCGGTCATCACGCGTGCTGACAGGTTTATGCCGTTGTTAGGTGTGAACCCTGCCGGCCGAGTGGAGGGCAGGGAGGGACGGGAGGTGATGTCACACGGGCAGGCTGGTCATCATCCGAGGTGGACGTCGCGGTGCCGGCCGGCCGGGGTGGCTTTGAATGGCAGGTACGCGTGCGAGCATGTGTCTGTGATGTGGGGGCCTGGGGGTGCGTGTCCCTGGGTACTTCCGTCGTCCGTCTGTGGCTCTGTGCTGGGTGTCCGCTGTGGGGCTGTTTGTGCTTCTGCGTTTGTAGGTGCTTGTGGGCGTGTGCAATGCAGCATGTCTGGGTTTTGCGTGATCGTATACGTGCAGCTACCTGTGTGTTTTATGCCTGGTGTTTCTGTCAGGTGCCCGGACGCATGTAGGGGGCTGGGTCCCAGCCACGAGCGCAGCCCACGGGAGCAGGAGGGTCTGGTGTGGAAGGAGGGTGGGGGTTCAGCTCACTATTCTTTAGAGGCCCTGCAGGGTCCCCGTGGGGTCAGAAGCCCCCAGGGCAGACGTGGATTCGTGCACACGTGGTGGGGGCACCTACATGCACTTAGGTCACGCGGGAGCACGGGAGTGTGCGTGCACAGGTAACACGTGCCTGGCCGGAAGGGTAAGCGTGCGCTCAGGGGCGGACGTATGTAGGCACAGAGAGACGTGTGTGTGCGATCACAGACACACACAGCCACAACACACACACGGACACGCATGCACGGGTATGTGCACGCAAGGCCCGGTCTGCCACTCACACACGCACGCTGAGCCCCGGTGAACTCAGGAAACCCCAAGGACAGGGTGTGCCCCTCACACTCGATATCAACCATGAAACGGGACGAGTGGTAACTGTGCTAAGAGCAGCATTCTCCGTGTGTTGGGGGAGTCGGCACGTGGCCCCAGGAGCCAGGAGGCCTGGGTTCGAATCCTTCTTCCCCTCCTGGCCAGTGGCTCTGGGCCATGGGCTCCACCTCTCCGGTCCTCGGGCTCCTCACCCCTTAGGACGTGCCAGACACTTGGCTTTACATCAAATTGTAAAGCCCTCTTCCCTCTTCTCTGGCACCAGCCCTAGGTTCATTTTACGGACAAGAAAACTGGGCCCAGAGAGGGTGAGGCCCTTGCCCAGGGCCACACAGCCAGGGAATGGTAGATCCAAGATTTGAGGCCGCCAAAGGTTTTCTGTGCCCGCAAACACACGCCGGTGAACACATTTGTGAATGAGCTCACAAATCCACTTGGAAGAGGCCTCAGGCCATGCACGTACTCGCCTGTAGGGTCCTGGCTAGAGAAAGGCCCGGGGGTCAGCAGCTCCAGGAAAGGTCAGAGGGCTGTTCCTTCCCAGCAGGGGCTGCAAATTCTGGTGCCTCCAGGGGCTGCTTTGGGGAGCCCAAATCCTTTTTCCACTGACCCCTGCCTACAATTTCACTGTTTGTTCTTCTTTCCCTTGCTTTAAGCAAGGGTCAGATGACTTCACTTGCCTGCAGATGTTAGGCAGGTACTTAAATGAGCAAAGAATGGGGCAGTAGGGTTTGGTGGGGACTGTGGTGGACGGGGTTCATTGTCATGTGGGAAAGGGCCATCTCCGTGGGAAAACAGGAAGTCTGGGTACTGATGGAAATCTGTGGGCAAGGAATTCCTGTGTTTTAGACCCTGTGGGGCCAAAACGACTCCTCTGTCCCTCTGTGGGCCTGGCTTGGTCTGAGGGCCCTCAGTTTGCGGTCTCTGCCTGCTGGCGGAGGCTAGAGGCTGGATGCTTACTGGATGCCCTAGAGAAGTCCCAGGCCTCTCTGCATTCAGTTTTCCTGTGGCCTGGGCTGAGGGAGGACACATGGTAGGGAGCTGGGACTCCGGGGAAAAGCCAGACCCGGACAGCAAAGGAGGCACTGTCCTGCCTGCAAAAGTCATTTCTCACCCACACCTCCACCCCGCCCGTCTCCTGGCGTCTGCCAGGACTTTAATGGATAAAACATCCTGCCAGTGCCTAAACTTTCCCTCCATCCTGTGATGGGTGCCAGCTCCGGGCGGGCGAGTGTCTCGGGGCACCCAGATGGAGAGTGTCAGTGTCAGTCAGCCTGTAGAGTCCCAGAGTTCCCGCAGGGCAGGGTCATTATGGAAGGCTTCCTGGAGGAGGAATGGGGCTGGATGCAGTTCTGTGGCTGCCTGGCCTGGGAGTCAGGACACTTGGGCTCCACCCAGAGTCCCCAACAGGGCGGTAGCTGTATCATCTCGGTCACTCTGTGTCCTAAGCTTCCAGACTAGAGCCTGGTACACAGTAGGCACTCAATAAAGTTTTGTAAAATGAAGGAACAGAAAACAATAGCTTTAGAGAGCAATTTCCCTAAGAACTGTAAACAACCCTATGAGGTACGTGTTACCATCACCTCCCATTTTACACAACGAAGAAACAGGCAGAGAGAGGTTAAGTAATTTGCCCAAAGTCACGCAGCTAGCAAGAGACAACCCAGACCCAGGCCCGTCTGCAAAGCTTAGTGTATATCACTTCTTGAATGGTTCCATGTCTGTCTCTCCCACGGGGGTGTAAAGACCATAAAAGCTGAGTGTGTCTGTTTCGATCCCTGCCCATCTATTTTGGCCTGCACACAGTAGGTGCTCAATAAATATTTGTTGAATAAATTACAAAAGCCCTGACCTGTCTCTGAGTCCTCAGACAAGTCACTTCTCTCTGCACCTGTTCCCTCGTCTGTGCAAGGGGCATACTCTGGGTGACGACTTCATGGGTTGGTTTGACAATGAAATGATTTGCTTGGTAAATCCCTAGCTACTGTACAAGTATTTTCAATGAATTTGGGCCTGGCTGAATGCCTGGTGCATGCTAGGTTTTAGCAAAGGCTACGGTGACATTGATGGCCCAAGGCAGGACAAGTTGAAGGAATAGGGGAAAAAAACACACGTGGATTCTGGTTCTGCCTGCTATGTGACCTTGGGCAAATGCCCTGCCCTCTCTGTCCCTGGGCCTCCATTTCCTCAGCTAGGATAAGGTAATGACCACAGGGACTGCCTCCAGGGTTGCTGGGAAGCCTAGTGAATTCTGTAAAAACCAGAACCAGCCTGCCCCCAGCAGGTGCCCGCATGCTCTCCCCTCCCCCCGCCCCTGTGCCCCGAGGTTCCCCAGCTGGCCAGGGTGAGTGGGGAGGCAGCAGCCAATGGTGTCTATGGAGAAGGATGAAAACTCCTGCCTGCTGCCTCCCCGGGCCAAAGCAGGGTGCACCTGCCCCAGGTCACAGAACACAGGCGGGGAGCTGAGGGGGTGGGGAGGAGGCATTCTGAGGGTCTCTGAGGACAAGCCATCCATTGTGGCCTTGTGGGTGGTGGGTGGGGACTCGCAGGGTCTGAATGAGGGTGAGGGGGCAGGGGCAGGTGTGGGAGCAGGTGTCCACTGTCATCCCTCAGCATTACCCGGTGGGAGGGAGGGGTGGGGCGGGGAGTGCCCCCCCAAACATGCCCTGGAACCGGCCTGGCTGGTCAGACACCTGTCCCCAGCTGCTTCTTGTCAGGAACCATCACAGGCATGCGCCAAGCCCTGGGTGAGGGGGGGTGGGGGGTGGAGAGGGCCGGGAGGGCGGGGAGGTGAAAGGTGGGAGGGGGCATGGGGGTTGTGGTGGGGAGGGGGAGGGGGAGCGGAGACCATGGGGTCTGGGGTAGAGGGGCCTGGGATAGAATCCCAGCCCTATTCCTTCAGGCTGGGGACACTGGGCAAGTCACATCATTTCTTCGAGCCTCAGTTTCCCCATCCACAAAATGGGGCTGAAACTCCCCTCTGTGAATTTCCCAAGCACATGTGAGACATGGAGGTTGGGGGCCCTGAGAAATGCTTTGGGGGCTCCAGCTGCCCACGGTTCACCCCTCCAACAAAGATTCTTAGAAATGATAAAATTTCTTTTGAAGATTTCTTTGAAATCTTCTTTCACTCAAGAAACATTGATTGGGCACCTACTGTGTGCTAGAACCATGCTAGGCACTGGGGACACAGGAGCGAGTAGGACGAATGAGGGATGTGCCAGGAAGAAGGCAGAAAATCCACAGGAAAAAGAATGAGCAACAAAATTCCAGACAGTGATACAGGTGATGAAGAATTAAGTTGAGGTGCGGGAGGGCGACAAGGGTGGGAGCTGCTTTCGCCGGGAAGGTCAGGGAGGCCTGAGGCGACACAGAGCGACCTGAGAAGGAGCCACAGTGTAGCACTGGCAGAGCTGGGGAGTGGGCTCCAGGCAGCTGGCATAGCGAGAGCAAAGGCCCTGAGGTGGGCCCAAGCTGGCTCCGCGTTTGCAGAGGAGGTACAAGGAGGCCCCTCTGTGAGGGCATCTGGCCCGGGGGGGGGGGGACCCTCTGCCCTGTTCCCAAGGGCTGAGGCCAGGGGGCAGGGCAAGGGCCAGGCTGGAGGAAATGGGGCCAAGACCCTGGCCAGCAGACTCTCCCAGGACTGCTAATATCCCGAGTGCTGGTGACGAGACCCAGTCCCGGGTGGCAGGGGGCGGGGGCCTGGGCCTCCATAAACAGCCACGGCTCATAAAGCAGATCAAAGCAGCCTGTCCTAGCCCTGGCCACTTCCTGCAGGGCCCAGAGCCCCCTAGCTCCTGGGAAGGGGCCTCTTGGACTTGCTTTGTGGGTCTCTGTGTGGCTGGGGGCAGTTCCCTGAGCCTGCCCGTGCCTCAGTTTCCCCACTTACCTTACAATGGGGCTGAGTGGAACCTCTGGACAGCCTGTTTCATTCTCCAGCTTTGACAAGAGCTTGGCCTCTGGAACCGCAAGTCTGGGAGTTCAAATCCCAGTTCTGCCACTGTGTGACCTCAGGCAGTAACCCCCACCCCCCACCCCCCACTTGCCGCCAGACTATCCTCAGCTCTCAGATGTAGCTAATGATAGTATCTAATGCAAAATCCTTAGACTGTGGAGTTTTATTATATAATTTATAATTATAGCTAAAATAATGGTAAAAATCCTCAGGCATCCTGGTGGAGAAGTCATGTCCCAGACAGCAGGATTGGCAGAGGTTTATAGAGCCGGCCAGGGTCCAGGCACCTCAACTGTTCCTTCTGCGCAGGTCTGGGCAAGGAGAGGCCCCAGAGGTGAGGATTTCCAGGCCAAGCGGAGGCTTGTCTAGGCCAAAACCCAAAGCCCAAGGCCCTTGATGAATCACACGGTGCTTCCCAGGCCTTCCTTGGGGCCCCGGGGTACTGGGGCTCCAGGACCGCAGGCCCAATACGGCCATCCCCCCACCCCGCTCTCCACCGCTCCCCATCACGCTCTCAGACCCAGCCACACCACGTAAAGCTACGACACACTCTCCCTTCCACCAAAAACCCCCTTGATAGGACTGCCTTTCCCTGCTCTTTCCAGTTCTAACATGCTTTATAAATACAGATGCACCCTGTCTCCCCTCCACAGACATCAGCTTCCTAAGGACAGGGCCGTTTTTGGTTTTTGTTTTCTGCTTTGTTCCTAGTTGTACCCTAAACCAGTAAGGTGCTTAATAAGCATTTGTGGAATGTGTGAATGGATCCTCACCCAGCTCCGAGAAGTAGGTGCTATTGTTATTACAATATAATGAAGCAGGAAAGTGAAATTGAGCAAGGTGGTGAGTTGGTGAGTTGCCCAAGAACTCAGACAGCTGGAGAGGGGGGAAATCAGGGCCATAATAACAGTAATAACCTCAGCTAAGACATATCGAGTACCTACTATGTGCCAGGCACCGTGGTGGGTGTTGGAATGGAAACGGAAGAAAAAAGCCAGGCACATAGTAAGTGCTTTATATGGATACTCTTGGAATCCTCAGGGGGACTCTCTGTAGAGGGGACTGTTGTACCCATTTCACAGATGAGGAAACAGAGGCTCAGCGGGATTAAATAACAGGTCTCTAATAATATCAGCTATAAGAACAAGCCTGGCTTACTGAGCTGTGTTCCAGATACTGGCTTTACATCCAGGATCTCTCACCGTTACCTTCTTCTATTGTATTTTACAGCAAAGAAACCAAGCTTCCGAGAAGCAGCTTAGTGTCTGTAGTAAGATGGAATGAGGCAGCTTGAACTCATTTCCCAAGTTCTTCTGTCCCAGGACATGCCTGGCACTGGGAGGTGGGCAGGCCCACCTACAGAAGCCCATTGCACATTTGGTGCCTCAAAGCCAGATGACCCTCCCTGGAACCTTGGTTTCCCCAAGTCTCTGAAGGGTCTGGGGCTCATGCTGTCCCTCCTCTCCACCCCCTCATCCCCCAGCATGGAACTGGCAGGTGGCTTCCTTCCCATTCACGCTTGGGACGGTCACTGTCTCGGGGCGGGGGTGGGGCGGGGGAAGGAGGCTGGAGACTCGGCTGTGTGCCGTCAGGCATGCTGCTGTGCCTCTCTGAGCTGCCAGCCTCTCCTGACTCCATGGAATCACAGCTTGCTGCGAAGGCCCTGGGCTGGGATCTGGAGCTACTCACAGAAGGCCTGGCACCTGAAGGCACCCTCTTTCTGCCTGGAAGGACCAGGGGGAGGCACAGAGCCACCTGCACCCCTGCCCCAGACCTATTTCTTCTCCCCGCTCTGTCCCCTGGGAGCGGTCTGCAAGCCCCCAAGAGATGGGGCCCAGTCCTGCCCCCTTGTCCCACCTGGCCTATCCTGGCCTGCCTTTTATCACCAGGAAAAAAGAGCAACGAGGAGGCCACCTTCTCCGGGCCCCCAGAAGCCCTTATCGGTACCTCTCTTGAATCCACTCCACACTCCCCCTTCTCCCGCTGCTGCCTGCCTCCCAATCCCTTCTGTCATTCAATCCTTGCAACTCAGCCAGTGTCCCAGCTCTGCCTCTTTTACAGACTGGGAAAGTGAGGTGCAGGGAGGTGCCTGGACCGGTCCTGAGTCCATGGAAGCCGGGACATCTTTCCCAGAGGGCCCCAGGAATCTTTCTGAGGGCCAGCCTTCCCCATCACGCCCCTGCCTGGGCAATAAGGGTTCTGTTGGGGGAGCATGTCCCCCAGAAGACGGAGCTGGACTTCAGGGGAGGACAGCCACCTGCCTGAGGTCACACAGCCAGATGACAGCAGAATTCTGACTCAGAACCTGTGACTACAGAGGGGAAAACTGAGGCCCCAAGAGGGGAAGGGTCTTGTCCAAGGTCATGCAGGCCCTGATAGGGCCTAGAACCCCACCAAGGCTGGGCTAGTGCTGAAGCACCAGAATCCCAGGCAGAGCCTTCCCACAGCCCTGGTGGGGGTGGGGGACTGCCTGGCATTTCCTGTTTCTTTGGGCAGGACTTAGGGCATGACCTGAGTGAGAAGATGTGGGGAGACTTCCCGTGGCCCCTCTCTGCTCTCAGGCGATAACTGGGACTGAGGGGCCAAGGATGCGGTGGGGGGCAGAGGCTGGGAGTTCGAGTCCTGGCTTCCAGGCCTCCTCTCCCTCATTGACTGTGTATCTTTGTCCCCGCCCACCCCCACCCCCCCACCCCAAAGTCTCTGCAGCCTTGGGTGGCCCCTTCTTACCATCCAGTGAGTGGACTCAGACAAAGTCCCAGACCCTCAGGGAAGCACGAGGTCATGACCTTGGAGAGTCACTTCCCCCTCTGAGCCTCAGTTTCCTCTTCTGTCAAGTGGAGTCATCGTGAGGCAGAATGGGGGATGCCAGCTCAGCACTTTGGAAACTCCGCTGCCCTGAGGGAGGGAGTCATCAAAGTCCTGACACGGACCTGACGTAGTTTCCCCGATGGGGAACTGAGGCAGTAAAGGTCAGGGGACCCACACAAGGACACAGCCAGTGGAGGGCTCCCCGCTGCCATTTCCTGGGAAGCAGCTGTGCAATGTCAAGACAGCATGTGATAGTGTCAGACCCCCCCGAGTTCACACCCTGGCCCTGCCACTCACTGTGTGGCCTCAGGCAGGTCACTCTACCTCTCTGAGGCTCAGTTTTCTCTTCTGCAAGATGGGGAGAAAACTGACCCGATGGCCGGACTTAGGAGCGAATTAAGCACGTAAACCACCAATGGCAGAGCCTGGCACCCAATAGGTGGTAAGTCTTCTTCCCCGAGCAGAGGTTGTGCTGGACCCTCGTGGCTCCATTCAGGGCAGGAAGGGCCCCTGGCTGGAAAGGGTCAAGAGTCCAGCTAGTGTTGCTGGTCACTGACCCTCTGCTCTATGTAAACAGGACCCGGCTGTTGTGCATCTCAACCCTCCCCGGTGCTGGCCCGCTGGCCGCAGCCTCTGCCCTTTCTTACGCTCTCGGGTATCCGGCCCCGGGGCCTTTCCTGCTGCACCCCAGCCTTGCTCGCTCACGAGTGCTGTTCTCCAACCTCACCAGCCGCTTCTGCTTCTCTGTTGCTCTGAGCTCACTCCTGCCTCAGGGCCTTTGCACCTACAGGTCTCTCTTCCCGGATTCCCTTTCCCCATGTTTTCCCTTCTTTAACAGAAATTTTATTTTTAGATTCTATCATTGGAATCTAAAACAAGACCTAGAATAGTTTAGGCATTTAATAAATATTTGTCCCATAAATAAATGAATGAATTTTGATTTCTGATCTAATGTAAGAGTCCTTGTTTGTTTGTTTGTTTTTATTTGAATTCAAGTTCGTTGGCATACAGTGTATGTATTGGATTCAGGAGTAGAACCCAGTGATTCCTCACTTACATATAACACTCAGTGCTCGTCCCAACAAGCGCCCTCCTTAATGCCCATCCCCCATCCCCCCACCCACCTCCCCTCCAGCAACCCTCAGTTTGTTCTCTGTATTGAAGAGTCTCTTATGGTTTGCCTCCCTCTGTTTTTACCTTATTTTTCCTTCCTTTCCCCTATGTTCATCTGTTTTGGTTCTTAAATTCCACATGAGTGAATTCTTATGATATTTGTCTTCCTCTGACTGACTTATTTCACTTAGCATAATATGAGAGTCTTTGTTTTGTGTTTTTTTTTGTTTTTTTTTTTTTTTTTTTACAGAGAGGGTGCAAGTGAGTGAGAGGTAGAGAGGAGAGAATCCCAGAAGGGGGAGAGAGTGGGGGGAGGGATGGGGGGAAAGAGAGAGAGAGAGAGAGAGAGAGAAGCCGGGCTTGTGTTCACCCGAAGCAGGGTGTGCGCTCACCCAATGTGGAACTTGAACTCACAAACCCTGAGATCATGACCTGAGTGGAAGTCAGATGCTTAATGACTGAGCCACCCAGGTGCCCAAGAGTCTTTGCTTTTTAATAGACCCATTCAACCCATTTATGTTTATTGTTTACATGGATACGTTTGGTCTCATTTCTTCCTCTCTTCTGTTTTCTGTTGACTGACTATGAATGAATGAATGAATGAGTGAGGTGAGGCAGAGTACATTCTGGTCCTGGGGTGAGCTGGAGACTGGGGGTCCTCCAACAACTCATTCTTTTTTATTTCTTTAAAAAAATTTTTTTTTTAAAGTACACTCTATACCTAACGTGGGGCTCGAACTCACAACCCTGAGATCAAGAGTCACATGCTGTACCAACCGAGCTGCCAGACGCCCCAGGACCCCACATTCTTGCAAGTATTTATTCCATGACCCTCGGTGTCCCCAGATAAGGGCTTATTTTCGTCTCTCCCGGAGCCCCTCATCCCTTCCCTCCCACCCCCGCTTCCCCACAGGAAGTGCCAGGTTTATGACTCTGGGTTCCCACCCCAGGTGCCCTGTTATCTGGTGGTGTGGTCTTGACTTACCTCCCCAAGGCTTCATTTCCCCATGGGTAAAATATTGGTCATAGTATTCACTTCCTACAACGAGGTTGTTGAAAGGACTGGGTGACAAAACTTGGAGCAGAGGGCTTTGCACAGAGCACCTGGCTTGGAGTGGGGACTCCGTAAGCATCAGAGTTTATTATTGTGGTTCCCGTACCTCAGTTTCCTTCCATTGTAAATGAGGCTGCTTGTCATTTCCTTCTAGGCACCTCAGGGTCCCGCCTCAAAGTCTGGAGCTAGAGGACTGTGCAGTCCACCCTCTCCGGTCCTTCTGCCCCAGCCCCAGAGAGGGTCTTTCACCAGGACTCTAGGGGTCCACAGAGGCCTGACTTACCATCGGGAGGCAGGGAGAGGAGACAACCCCCAAGTGTGATGAGCGGTTTGCTCCTACCCCACGGCCACACCAACGTTATCTCCATCACACGGATGAGGAAACTGAGACTTGCGGGCTCATTTAATCCACAGACACGCCCTGAGCACCTACTATGTGCAGGCTGTGCTCGGCCCTCTCCCATTGGGCTCACAGCCTAGCGGGGAGGACGGAAAAAGCAACCCACTCGCAGGATTTAAATCAAGTGCCTTGCAGGGGCGCCTGGGCGGCTCAGTCGGTCAAGGGACCGACTTCGGCTCAGGTCATGATCTCACAGTTCGTGGGTTCAAGCGTCGGCTCTGTGCTGATGGCTCAGAGCCTGGAGCCTGCTTCCCATTCTGTGTCTCTCTCTCTCTCAAGAATAAATAAACATAAAAAAAAAAATAACCAAGTGCCTTGCTCTGCCCCTAAAAGTCTCCCAGAGAACCTTCTAACATCCCTGCTGGGGCCGGTGGGGGTGGGGGCACCACTTCATTTGCACAAAGGAGAAAGTGAGGCGGGGGGGGGTGGGTATTGCTGGGCAGAGCTGCCAGCTTCCCAGGGGTGTGGCAGCCTTCCTGCCTCTGCACCAGCTCCTGCCCCCGAGGGAAGATTCCTCCTCAGCTGCTGCTCAGGCGTCACTTCCTCCGGACCCTTCCGGGCTGGGAGGGCAAGGTCAGGCCCCGACACTCTTGCTCAGCGCCTGAGGGCTTCCTCTCCTGTAACCTGTTCCCTACTCACTCCCACTGTTCTCCGGGCTTTACCTGGCGCTGAGTAGGTGCACTGTCTATGTGTGAACGAGCCCTGCAGGGGCCCCGCATCAGGGAGACACCTGCCTCCCCACTGCAGGTGCCCATGGCCCCAGGAACGTGTCTCCTCCTTCTCCACGCACTTCATGTGCAGGATGACTGCGTCACTGACAAGCTGCGTCCTCTAGAACATCCACATCCTGAGGACGGGGATCTCTGCCTGTTCCCTGCACTGTTGTGTCCCCTGCAGGGCCTGGCCCATAGCAGGTGCTTAATTAGTATCTGCAGTGGGAAGGAAGGAAGGAAGGGAGAGAGAGAGGGAGGAAAGGAGGGAGGGAAGCAGGGAGGGAGGGAGGGAAGGAGGAAGGAGGAAGGAAGGATGAAGGAAGGAAGGAAGGAGGGGAGGGAGAGAGAGAGGGAGGAAAGGAGGGAGGGAAGCAGGGAGGGAGGGAGGGAAGGAGGAAGGAGGAAGGAAGGAAGGAAGGGAGAGAGAGAGGGAGGAAAGGAGGGAGGGAGGGAAGCAGGGAGGGAGGGAAGGAGGAAGGAAGGAAGGAAGGAAGGAAGGAAGGAAGGGGAGGGAGAGAAGGAGGGAGGATTCACGTATCTTGCTTTTCATTTGTTCATTCAGCAAATGCTCATTGAGTGCCACCTGCTCACTAGTCTGGGGACAGAGCATGACCAACACAGACACGATTCCTGCCCTCGAGGCACTTTCTGGTCACTGCAAACAGTTGTGATGTCGGGTGGTAAAAAGCGCTATGGGCAAAGGGAAAGCCGGAGGGGCAGCAGGGAGGGTGTCTGGGCTACTCCGCGGGCTGCCCGGAGGAGGCGGCAGCCGGCAGAGGCAGACGCGGGCCCTGAGTCCCTGCCCCCAGCGGGCAGATGTGGGGCTGTCGTAACTGTGGGCAGCCAGGGTTGCCAAATGTCACCACAGCCGCGTCACTGAGAGCCGGGAGGGGCGTGGGGGGCGGGCGGGGCGGGGCCTCCACCCCCAGGCGGGCCTCAGGCCCGAGTCACGCAGAGCTGGGTCAAAGCCTGCCTGGCGTCCACCGTTAGTCACTCTGTACGTCGCGGCTACCTGGCTACTTGCTGTGACGGACCATTTTCAACATGCCCGAGCGTCCACGTTCCCACTCCAAGAGAGGAAGAAAACGAGGCGGAGACTGTGGAAGACCCTATGCGTGCCCTGCCCTCCTTCCAGAGGAAGGAATTTGGTGTCCTGAGTCTGGGGTCCATGACCTTCTGTGTGATTTCATGTTACTTCCCTGGGTTTACTCTGTGTGTCCCTGGGCAAGGCACTTGGCCTCTCTGGGCCCCGGATGCCTCATCTGTGTCTTGGGAGCAATAAAATTCCTCCCTCAGAGCTGTGTAAACTGCGTGGACGAGGCCCGGTGCATAGTAGGCCAGTTACTGTGCTTGAACACCCAGAACAGGGGCAAGGAGACATCAGGTGTGTCAAGAATGGAACCTTTGTTGTTTTTTTTTTTTTTGAACTAGAAAGAGAGAGAGCGCGTGCGTGCGCGTGCAAGCAGAGGCGGGGCAGAGAGAGGGAGAGAGAATCCCAAGCAGGCTCTGGGCTGTCAGCTCAGAGACTGCGGGGCTGGAACTCACGAACCAAACTGCGAGATCGCGACGTGAGCCGAAATCGAGAGTCAGACGCTCAACCCCCTGAGCCAGTCAGGGCCCCCCCCGCCCAAGGATGCAGCTTTCAAACAAGCTGTCTCCCGGCTGCAGAGTGGGGTCGTGCGGTGCTGAGGCACGAATTCGGGTTCATTCCGCTCCCCTTCCTGTTGGCTGTGCCTCCCCCACCAGCTGGGAAAGCCCGGGGTTCCCGCCTGCCTTGTTCTTTGCTGTCACCCTAGCTCCCAGCCCGGCGTCTGGAGACCCCCAGGATAGGTTTGTGGATGGGCAGGAATGAGAAAGTGCCTGGTGCGCAGTGGGTGCTTTATAAACTCTTTGTTTCCTCCTCTCCCGGCTGTACCCTCTTTTCCCCCTGCCCCAGGGCTCCTGCAGGACCCCACTGCCCCCACATTATGCCAGCAGATCCAGGCTTTCCACCGACTCATTCACTCATTTATTCATTCATACATTCACTTCCGCATGCATGCACTCAACAATTTCTTTTTGTGCACCTACTGTGTTCCAGGCTCTGCTCTAGGATCTGGGGATACCGAAACATGTAAGACAGGCAAAAAACTTTATCTTCCTGGAGCTGCCATTCTGTCATGGGACACAGTCATCAGACAACAGTGTGATCCAAGCGAAGATTCCCTGGGGCCAGTTCCGGGGGAACCGGGGGAGACAACTGCTTAACCCAGTCTGGGGGTTTGGGGGAGGCTGTGGGCTCAGACCGGAAGGGTGAGAAGAAGCCAGATGCAGGGTGTGGAGGGTGTTCCGACGGATGGACCGTGCAAAGGGTGAGGTGGGCACGGCAATTTGGGGACCTGTCTGTGGCTTGGCCTGGATGGAGGGGGTTGGACCCTATCCTGAGAGGTGGGTGGTGAGCTGGGAGAGGCCTGGCTTGATTTAGGTTTTACAAGGTTTGCTCTGGCTGCAGCACGGAGCCCAAACCGGAGGGGTGAGGCTGGAGGAGGGAAGAGCAGAAGGGAGACTGGAGTCCCGTCTGCCCATCAGAGGAGAGCAGACAGGCAGGCTTAGGACAGACCAAGGAGCTGGAAACCCTGGATGTGCTGGCCTGGACCTGAGTCTCCCTGGAAATGGGCCCGGGACGCGGCTGCTGCCGAGGCTTTCTCCGTCCTCCCAGGGGACCGGATCAGGCGTCAGCGCACCTCCACCACGAAGACAGTTGGGCAACGGCCCTCGGCCCTCCGACTGCTACCCCCTGTGACTGGCCAGGCCCTTGAGGGAAAGGACCTCCCCCCCCGCAACCCCGTGCAGCATGACGTCCTGCCACAGTGTTCACGGAACGGCTGGCACCAGCCCAAGACGGAAACAACCCAGTGATGCATCACCCGAAGCCTCCTCAAATTCACCAGACAGAATATTCTGGAGGCTTGGGAGAGGCAAAATGGTACAGAGGTTTGGAGCACAGACTTGGGAGCCTGTCAGCCTGGGCCTAAATCCCAGCTCTGCCAGCCACTGCTGTGGAGCGAGGCAGGTGCCTTGTTGCTCTGTGCCTCAGTTTCCCCATCTACAACATAGAGATGCTGAGAATAATACAGCCTCCCAGTAGGATCACTTCAACCTTATGACTGGTTAACTAATCCATGCACAGCATCCAGAAACTGTGTCCACCACATAGTAAGTAAGCACTTCAGAAACGTTTGCAGCCTCTAGTGGCATTATTAACATTATGACGCTTAGCGGTGGTCGTGCTAGAAATATGGATTAATCCAAGGGAGGGAAAAGAAGGGGTGGGACAGAATGCAAAGTGGGCTGCTGCCTGTAAAAAAAAAATGGTCAAGAGGAATGAGTAGAGACTGTGTACAGACGCTTGCAGCATCGTGGGGGAACCAAGATACTGGCATCGTTGAATTCTCCGGTCGGAGGGAGTGGAGGCCCCGGAGGAGGGGGGGATAGGGACCCGGACTTTTCACTCCACACCTTTTCCACCCTCTGTGCTCTCTGAGAGGTGTGTGTGTGTGTGTGTGTGTGTTTCCCCTATGTCCTTGTATGTACATTCAAAACCAAACACCAAAAAGCAATTCTGCAAGAGGTTTCCTCCGGGAAGGCCCCGGATCCCCCACCCCCACCCTCCCCAGCCCGCCCCCACATCCTGGCCTGTGTGTGGCCCAGTCTCGCCGCCTCCGCTGCTGGTTTTCAGAGCTGTAGGCCTTGGAGCAGGTCCGAGCTGCAGTGCCCTGCAAGAAAAGGGGCTCCTTGGAGACCCCCAGAGCAGCTTCGGCTCCGGGTGGTGCGGGGTGTGGGGGCTGGGGGGGGGGGTCCCGACCAACTGATGAGAACTCCAAATGCTCCCCAGCCCAGGCTGCTAATCGCTTCCAGATTGGCCGGGTCAGGGCCAGGGCCGCCGCCGCCTGGCTCCATAAACAGCCCGTTGCTCCAGATGGTGGCTGGCTCCAGCCTGGCGAGCAGGTTCACGGGGGACTTGGGGGGGGGGGTGGCAGCAGGTGGAGGACCCCCACCCCGTCTTGCTGGGGCAGAGAGGCCCCAACCAGCCGGCCTCGGCTGCCGCTCATCTGAGTCGGGGACACAAGGGCCAGAAGGGGCTGCAAAGATGGAACCCATTGCCCAGAGGAGAGAAACTGAGGCCCAGAAGGGTCAAGGACGGTACAAGGTTGGTGGTAGAGGAAGGGGCTCCTGAGGGTTGGCGCTGGGTTTGCTCGGTCTCCGTGAACCCAGCACACAAAGGGGACACAGTAAAAACCCAAGGAAGGAAGAGAGGGCACGAGAGATGGAAGGAGAGAGGGTGGGAAGAAGGAGACAAGGAGGCATGATTGCCTCCTGCGTTCGAGTTCCGGCTCTGGAGTTTACTCCCTGAACAAGTGAACTATTTTGGCTCTCTGGGCCTTAGTTTCTTCATCTGTAAAATGGGTATGGCTGTAGTACAGCCTTCGGCAGGTGGCCGGAAGAGTCAGCGATATGGCTCACGCGAACTGCCGGGTGGTGTGCTGGCTGTATACGTAGCAGGTGCTCAGTCTCCTTTCCTCTCTCCCCGATACGCCTTTGGTCCCTGCTTCTCCTCCCACCTGAGAGCACAGCCTCCTCCAGGAAGCTGCCGTGACTTCCACTCAGGTCTCTCTCTTGTGCCAAGCGCCGTGCCCTTCCCATGGCCTCTTGCAGAGTCTCTCCAACACCATGGCACCACTGGAACCCGTGCTGTTGCCTCCACCTTCTCCCCCTGTAAATGAAGACACGGAAGTCACGGAGGCGGCAGGACATGCCGGGGGCCTCACTGCCAGGGGAGGGTAGAGCCCGGCGCGCACAGGGGCTGCTTCTCCCGGTCACACGGCACGTGGCCCGAAGTCAGGAGACCTGGTGGCTGCTCCCGAGAGCCCACATTGTGGACAGGCGGTGAGGACCCAGGCCGGCTGTTGCCCCGGGTTGGTTCTGGGTTGTGATCCCCCAGAAAAGGGGTGTGGAGCCCTGGCCTGACCACCTGCTCCCACACCCACCTGGAGCCCGGGCTGGGCAGTAGCCTCGTCCCAGGGGAGGAGGCTGCAGGACAAGCCGGTGTGTGTGTGTGGGGGGGTGTTCTCCTGGTGGTCATCCCTCCCTGCTCAGCTGAGCAAGAGCCCCGACAGCTGAGCCCCTGTCTCTCCCGATCCTCCCCTTGTGCCTGGCACAGGACTCCCCCGATGCGGCTTTGTTGAACGAGGGACCGAGTCGTCAGGCTATTCAGCACTTACAGACAGGCCAGGCACTCTTTGGAGCAATGAACTTGCGGTAACTTTAATATTCACATCAGCTGCGGGGGGGCGCTATCATTCCCATTTTACAGATGAGGAAAAGAGGCTCAGAGAGGTTGAGAGCCTCGCTCAAGGTCACACAGCTGAGTTGGGCTGCGAACCCCGGACGTTGAGCCCCAGAGCACACACTCTTAACCCCATGTCCCCACTCCCAAGACAGCGGGGGGGGGGGGTGCCCGGAGCGAGTTGGGCCCCCTGGCAGGTAGTAGGTGCTTCTCCTCGCCCCCCCCCGCCCCCCGCCGCGCCCCCCCTCCCCCAGCCCGGCGACGCCCAGCGCCGGGATTCGGATCTCGGCCCAGCCGCGAGGTCAGCAGCCCGTTCTGCCCTGAACCGGGAGGAATGTTCGCGGCGGCCTCGGCCCGGGTCCGAGAAGAAAGGCAGCCTTGTGGGCGAAAGGTGAGCCGCTGGGTGGGCGCGGGCGTGTTTACCCAGGGCCGGGCGTGTGGCTCAGGGTGGCGCCGCTGTCAGCCGCGCCGGCCGCCCCGGGCCTGTGCTGGCCTCCAGATGTGCGCTGGCTCCAGCCGGCCGGGCCCCCCCACCCCACGCACAGAGGGGCTTTATCAAAAGCGGCTGCGAGGAGGGCCCGGGAGGCCGCCTGGCTCCAGCCTGCTGGCTCCGAGCCCCGGGCCTGCAGAAGCCAGGCGAGCCGCACGCGGGCTTTTGCGCCCGGGTCTCGCTCCGCTCCGCCGCCGCCCGGCCACCCGGACCCGGGGGGGGGGGGGGCGCGGGGGGCGAGGGGTGCAGCCCCCCCCTTCCGGGAAACCGAAGCTCCAGGAGCCACCCGGAGGGGCGACGAGCCAAGAAGACTTCTTTTTCGCGTAAGCTTCCGCATCCCTGATGGGGGGCAAAGGTGACCCACCCAGCATAAAAAAAAGGGGCAAAACTCGGGAAGACTCACGGGGTGCTCAGCGAGCGACCAGAGAGAAGCCACGTGTGGGAAGGATACGCCGCGGATTCGGGAATGGCGATTCCTTGGGGGGTGGGGGTGGGGGTGAGTGAGGAGGGGGGGCTCCGTTCTCTCCACGGGGTTTTCTCTCTTGGGTTGGAGATGGGGGTGTCATTCTTCATATTTTCTTTGTTGGCCGGAACTGGTTTGTCTCAGTACCTAATAATAAGTGGAGGAAAGGGGAGCAAACGGAGACTTCCTCCTGCTCCCACCCCTCAGCCCTACCCATACCTTCCAGGGGGTGCCCCAGAACCCACACCCAGGTCCGCACACATTCTCTTTCCTATTTTTGTTTTTGTTTTGCAAATAGCATTGAAATATACACTGCTGGGTGCCTGGCGGTTTTCTCTTAACAGTAGGCGCGAGGCTTCCTGCAGCCTTGTGCTTTTTCACGGCTGTGTAGTATTCCATCGGGTTGTGGCCCGTCTTCACTCCCACAGACCCTGCTGCGGGGACACCCCCTGTGCTTGTGTTTGGGGGCTCGGGAGTATTTTCTGGACGATCAGCTCTTAGAACTGCAGGTGACTGCATTTACTCTTCTGAGAGCCATCGCCGCCGTGCCCTGTGGGAGGCCTGTGTCCTGTAGCGTCCCACCAGCCGTGCCTCACCCACGAGGAAACTGAGGCACAGACACAGTCAGCTGTTCTTAAGGGTGAGCAGAAATGCTTCACCTGAGTCTCTCCTAAAAAAACAAAACGCAAAAAGCCAAAACACTTCTTTCTTGCTTTCGTTTCTTCCTGATTGCAAAAGAGAAACGTGTCCGTGGCAGAAACTTGAGAAAATACAGATCACAAAGTTAGAAAACAAGGCCGTCACCCTCCCCACCGCCCACCACCAGCCTCTCTGGCTGGACTCGCAGTCCCCTCCTCACTGGTCTCCCTGCTTCCAGACTAGCTCCCCCACAGTCCCTTACAGGTTAACAGGGCCATTTTGCAAAGCCCCAGCGCCGGGGCCATGTGGCAATTCTGGGGACGTTTTAGGTTGTCACAACTGGCAGAGGGGTGTGCTACTGGCATCTGGTGGGTGGAGGCCCCTGCTAAACATCCTGCAGTGCCCAGAGAATGATCCAGCTCCAAGGTCAATAGCACCGAGGCTGAGAACCCTATGTAACCGAGTCACGTCCTGTCCGTCCGGTGCTCAGACCTTCCACGGCTCCCACCTCACACAGGAGACAGCCAAGTCTCACAGTGGCCACAGCGCCCTGCAGGACGTGCCCCATTGCCTCCCCGCCCTCCCTCCCTGGGCTCCGGCACATGGGCTCCTCCTTCAGAGCCTCCTGCCGTCCATCACTGTCCCTGTCAAGTGTCACTTCCTCTGGGAGGCCTCCCTGACCTGTTTAATATTTAATATAATTTAATATCTGCCACTCCCTCAACCTTTCTGCCCTCTTTCTCCCTGACACTCGGCCCTGAAGTCTTACTGACTCGTCTGCCCCTCTCCCCATCCAGGACACCAGCTCCATGAGGGAGGGAGACGGCTGGTCTTATGCAAAGCAGCCCCCGGCACACAGTAGGTACTCTATAAGTGCTAATAGATCGGCAGTGGACGCTCCAAAGTCCTGATGTCTGGGCAGCGGTTGGGGACGGAAGATCCAGATGCTGAAAGTTGGCCCCTGAAGTGGAGGCCCAGAGGGAAGAGCAGGTCCCCAAGGCCACCGGGCTGGAATTCCTACACCTGGCAGCCTCCCGGAGGCCCTCCCAGCAGCTGTGCCTCTGGCCCCCCGGGGCCCACCTCACCAGGTCCCACCCTGAGTTGACCAAGGGCTTCTCTCACCAGAGACGGCAGCAAAGATGGGAGGGGACTCCAAGGGCAACTCCTGAGTCATCCCCAACATTTATGGAGCACCAACTGTATGCCCTGCCTTGGACTGGGCAGCACAGAGATCGTACCTCAGTGACTTCCTGGGGGCCGGGGGTGGTGACTCAACCATCTCCCTGTCCTGAGGCCCTAGCTCTACAAAATTTACGGAGCATCTACTGGGTACCGGTGACTAAACTGAAGGTACCTGCCTACCTGCCAAGAGGGAGAAATTCCACACAGTGGATTTAGGGAGGAAGACAGTGCACTTTTCTGTTGACGCTTTTAATTAATTTTCTTTAACAGAAAGCAATCCTTTTGGAAAGAAGTAAAGCATTCCCAAGTAAGAAAAAATACAACCCTACCACCTACCGATGCTGGGAGGAAGTTCAGGAGGCCTCGGAGCCCAGAGGGGGCACCTGGGGAGAGGCTTCCTGGAGGAAACGAGCTCTGAGCTGAGGCCCCAGGACGCGCGGGCAGGAAGGGCCCTGTGGGAGGCAGCCGGCCGGAGGCTGGGGTGCTGATGTCGTGTACCCAGGCCCAGCCTTTGCAGCATGTCCCCGAGCCAGCGTTTCTGGGGGGAGCTTCCTGCAGCCCTCGTCCCTGTGATTGTCTCTTTCTGTCTCCCCGGCGCACTCTTGTGCTGGAACTCTGCGAGGTCACAGCCCTCTGTCTCATCCACCTGTCTGTCCCCAGGGCCCAGAGCTCACAGCAGTCACCAAAACTCCTGTCTTTCCAGGAGTCCAGAATGTGGTTTTATCTGGACATCGGTCTTTGCAGAGGTCATTAGTTTAAAGACCTTGAGATGAGACCCTCCTGGATCAGGGGTGGGCCCTACCTCAATGACCGGCGTCTGTGTGAGGACAGGAGAGGACACACAGACACACGGATGAAGGTCACGTGGGGACGAAGGCAGAGACTGGAGTGATGTGTCGATCAGCCAGGAAACTCTGGGAGCCCACCGGTGCCCGGACAGGCACGGGTTCTGTGTCCCGGAGCCTTGGAGGGGTTCTGGCTCTGCTGACCTTGGTTTCCCAATTGTCCAGAACTGTGGGCGAATACGCTTGTTTTCAGCCACCAAATTCGTGGCACTTTGTTCCAGCAGCCGCCAGACGCTCGTAAGTTTTGCTCGTGTGGGTGAACAGGTGAGTGAAGGAATAAACCAAAAGCGGCTCTGGTGGCCGTCCAGGGCCACTTGGGTGTGGCGAAGCGACTGCCCTCGTCCCCTGTGACTGGGCTTGTATTCTGGGGTGCCCGCTCGGGCTGTGGGGCTGGGGAGGCTGGAGGCCGTCCAGTGTGTGTGTGTGGGGGGGTGGGTGTAAGGAGCTCCCGAGGTGACTAGGAAATCGGGTCGTGTAGACGTCGCCCGCCCTCCCCCGTCCCCAGAAGCCCGTGTCCACACCCAGCGTGGACGCCCAGCTTCTGGGGACCTTGCCCCTCCTGAGGCCCTTCAGATACACTGCAGCGAGTGCTTATCCTCAAATATGAATGCTCCTCGAAGTGTCCCCCCAAGTGACTCTCCTCACCTTCAGTTAGAGCCCAGGGCCAGGCTGTCGGGGGGATTTTCTCCACCTGTCCTCCCTTAGTTCTCCTGCCGGTCACTCTGAAGGTCAGGAGGCAGCGGGATAAAGGGGGAAAAGCCTGAATCCGGGCTCTGTGCTGAGCGATGGGGGGAGGGTCGCTCCTCTCTGAGTCTCAGTTTCCCCATTTGTAATGGGAAGAATGTCGCCCGGCTTCGAGAAAGCCGTGGTGGAGAGTGGATGAGAAGAAGCTGGTCCTGGGCTGGCGGAGCACCTGGCCGGTAGGTGTTTCTACGAGAGTGGGCTTGGGGTCCTGCTCTCCCGGGACATAGCCCTGGATCCTAAAGGGCGTTAGACCTTCCCGGCCTCAGATCCTTTCAAAGCCTCAGTCACTGGCCTGTGGCCTGTCCAGTGGCCCCACAAAGCCACCTCCACTCCCAAGGAGCCCAATATCTTTAGAAGGACCAAGGCTTGGATTTCTTGCCCATAAAATGCCTGAAATCAAAGCAGAGCTGAAGACACCGAGGGTTTTGAAGTTGGCTTGGGGCAGGAGGGGCTGTGAAATCCCCAGCGGTCTTGGCCTCTCTCCGGGAACCATGTAAACGGGGGCTCCTGGCAGGAGGATAGTGGCTAGGTACCAGGGGACATCTGTCGTTTTAGCAATGATCTGGATTCCAACAAAGACTTAATGGTACCCAGGTTTAGAGGAGACAGTTGGGGAGACTCAACTGACAACCGCCCTTTTTTCTGGTGTTAGAGGCAGGAAAGGGAGCCAGCAGCTGGGCCCTGAAACAAGAATTGTAATCCCTCCTCTGCCACTTACTTGCTGTGTGACGTCAGGCGACCTGCCCAACCTTTCTGTGCCTCAATTTCCTCACCCGCCAAATAGGAGATAATAATAATCTCTTCCTCAAAGGGTTGCGCTGAGGGTAACCTGAGTGATTTTGTGTGATGCACTAGCCCAGTCCCTGGGCATGGTTGGCTCTCGGGCACCGACATTGTTACTGTCGTTTTTCCTAACGACACAGATGTGAGCTTCTCCTGAATCTAGCCAGGGCCTACTATGCTTCAAGACCTCCACAGACATCATCCCACCAAATCCTCCCCCCACGACGGGGAGGGGGGGCATCGTGCACACCCCCAGGCCACAGCTGGTGACCAGAGAGGAAGGACTCTTGTCCGGGGGGTGCACAGCTGTGGGGGGGCCCCGGGCCGCGATGTAAAAGCCCTGCGGTCTGGCTGCATCGTCCGTCTGTCCTCCTGATCACTTCTCTTCTGAGGACCCCAGTGGGGGACAGAAAAGCCGCCCACGTTCCCGCAGGCCAGGGCGTGGCTTCTCCACCTTGTACCTTCGACATTCTGAGTTGGACCATCCTCCGTGGTGGGGCTGCCCGGTGCAGGGTCGTTAGCTGCCCCCCAGGGCCCTACCCACCAGCTGCCAGTAGCACCCCTGACTTGTGACAACTGAAAATGTCTCCAGGCAAGGCCAAGTGTCCCAGGGAGGGGGCAGCCCCTGGCTGACAAGGGCTGGAGTAAGGGTGTGAAATGTTGGAGGGTTTCCTTCTGGATTTCCTCCCTGTCTACACATACACGTGCACAGACACACTTAAAAAAGTAGGGGCGCCTGGGTGGCTCAGTCGGTTAAGCGTCCGACTTCAGCTCAGGTCACAATCTCGTGGTCCGTGACTTTGAGCCCCGTGTCGGGCTCTGGGCTGATGGCTCAGAGCCTGGAGCTTGCTTCCGATTCTGTCTCCCTCTCTCTCTGCCCCTCCCCCGTTCATGCTCTCTCTCTGTCTCAAAAATAAATAAACGTTTAAAAAAAAAAAATAGTAGAACATTTTAGGTGAGTCCTACATTTGCCCATAAAAATACAGCTGGGTGGCAATCACACGTGCACTTGGCTTTGACAAATCCATCTTCTTGGGGTGGGGGCTGAGGCGAGAGAGTTGGGATGGCGTATGAATAGTGGGGTGCTCTGGCACCCGTGAACTTGAGTCGGGGGCTGGGCCTGCCCGCTGGCCTTGGCCGTGGGCATCTTGCTGTGCTGAGCAAACCAAAAGTTCAAAAGCTAGGTTTTCAACCCACACACTCCTAGAGCCTCTGTGAGGTGCAGCAAAGAGCCGCCCGGATTCTGGGGTGGAGGGATGGTGGGGGGGTGGGTTTTTGGGGGTGTTTGGCCTTTCACTGGGAGTTCTCTTAGGAGCCACGGTGACTATGCCTGGGGTGGGGGTGGGGGTGGGGCGCCTGCCTCGCTGGCTCCACACCCCATGTGGTGTGCGACAGGGGACGTGGGTCTCTCCTGGCCACTCTGGACATCCAGAGGTCCCCCCTTTCTCTGCCACAGGACCCCAGCCTAATCTCACTCTCCAGGCCAATTCACGGTCGACAAGGACGCACCGTTCTTGCTATTGTGGAGATGGGGAAACTGAGGCTCAAGGAGGGACCAGGGCTGCAAAATCCCAGGCCCAAACCTCTGGAACCCAGGTGTGGCTCCATATCTAGGGTGTGAGTGTCACTCCAGGAGCTCTGGGTCAGGCCCTTGCTGCTCCTTCGGGCATCCCCTTGTCTGGACCCCCTCTGATCGATCCCAGGGCCCCAGAGTGGGGAGAAGAAATCAAGATGTGCTGAGCCAAGAAGGAAATGAGGGAGGGAGGGTGGAGGTGCCCTGGGGCCCTGAGGAAGTGGCCCTGTACCCACTGTCCCTGTCAGTGGCCACCTGAACTTCTGCAGCGCGAAAGCCCCTGAGCCGAGTGCCGAGGGAGGCCCGGGACTGATGGCTTCCTCACGCTGCGAAACCCACACTAAGGGTCCGTCATCATGCCCATTTCACAGACCAGGACACTCAAGGCCCAGAGGTCGGGTGGCTTGTCCAAACTCACAGAGAAGGATGTCAGGGGCCTGGGGTTAGAACCCCGGCTAACTGCTTCGGAGCCCATGTTTACCCACTCGCTACGTTGTACAGCTTCTCGACACGTGCACAGTCTCAGGTGCCCCCCAGATTCAAGGACCCCCCGTACCCGCCTCCCGGGCCCTCCAGGGGCACCCATCAGCCACTTGCCAGCTGGGCGTCTTTGGGCCACTGGTGCCCCTCTCTGGGCCTCAGGGGCCCCGGCCCCTCCCCCTGCCCCCACCAGCATGGGGCTGTGCTGTTTCCAGGAACCCGGAGGTGCTTCACTGAACCAAGTGCCCGGTGCCCAGTTCTGTGATTTAGCGGAGCAGAGCTTGCACGGCGCGTGCAGGTTCAGCCCTGGCTGGTTGGCGGGGGTCGGGCTCCCCGGGCGTGGTTCAGGGCCCCGAGGCGGGGGTCCCTCTTCTGGCACGTATCTGTGATTTCGTAGGAAGTGCTGGCCTCGGGTGACCGTGTCACGGGGCACCGGCCCAGGGGATCTGGTCCCGGGCTGGGGGTGAGCGGGGGTTTGGAGTATCCCTCCTGGGGCTGAATTCTCGGTGGTGGTGGGTGTGTGTGTGGGGGGGGACTCAGGGCTCTGAGTCACAGTCTGTGGTCAGGCTGAGGGGACCAAGGCTCAGGGGCCAGCAAACTGCTCGAGGTCACCCAGCATGGCTGGCCTCTCACCACCTCCGGGCCTTTGGGAAAGTTGGGGTCAGAGGGGGCAGCAGGAGCTCTAGGGGCCAATGGACTCCCTTTAGGGCTCCATTTCTCCTTCCATAAAATGGGCTTGATAAGTAGTCCCTGCCTCTTAGGGCTGGGGGAAGACAGTTTTGTAACGTGCCCAGCTTGCAGAAGGTGGCTCTTAAGGTTTGTTATCCTTAGTCCCTGGGTTACCTGGCTCCCCTGCCCCACTGGGGGCATAGAGGGAAAGCTCTGGACGAAGACAGTTAGGGTTCAGATCCCAGGTCTGGTGGGCCACACTACACTAGTGACTTAACTTCTCTGAGTCTCAGTTTCCGCATCTGTAGAATGGGGGCACCGACATCACAGGATGGTGGGGAAGAAAAGTGATATGGGGGGTGTGATGTATTTCAGGCACCAGGATTTATTCAGTCAGCGCTGAATAAACTGACCTCACCAGGCTGGTCAAGGAGCTGACAGTCATGGGGGGGGGGGGCAGGTAATTATGGCAGCATGACTGGTTCAAGGCCACACTGGTTAGAGTGAATCTCACTGTGGCTCAGAGCTGTGTGATCTCGGGCCAGTCACTCAGCCTTTCTGGGCCTCAGTTTTATCCTGTTAACACAGGAAGACCCCAAGGTCATGGAGCAGAGGGCTGAGTGGGGCCTGGGGTGCGGTCACATCTGTGCTCAGCGACCAGTGCAGGGCTGCACCCACAGGGAGAGGCAGAGGCTGTCGACTCCCAGACCACCGGCCCAGGTGGCTGTGCCTATAGGAAGGAGACCTTTTCCTAATTCGAAAGCATGAGTAGCAGAGGGCTGTACGGGCCTCCCTGTTTCTTTTCATCCATGCTGCCTCTGGGAAGCTCAGACACGGGCCACTGCAGCCGTCTGTCCTCAGCCCTGGCATCTGTCCCCAGTCCCAGCTCTTCCCTCGGCTCTGGACCCGCCAGCCTCCTTGACCCCTCCGTCTGGCATCGCACGCGGTGGAATATACCCAGTGCTGAATGGCCCCCCACAAACTGGCTCCTCCGAGCCTTCCCCGGGGCAGGAGAAGTCAACACCGGCCTCCCTGGACTGGGTCCAGAGCTGGGGGGGGTCTCTGCTCCTCCCCCCCCCCCCGACCCCCGCACCCACCCCAGGTGCTCCACTACCCCAACAGTCTGGTTTCCGTGAATCCGAGAGGCCATGGAAATCGACTGGAGAGGTGCACAGTGTGGAACAATGTCCGTCTTGAACCAGTGAAGCATGGCGTCCGCCGTCCAGTCACTTCTTACCCGGTGTCCTGGGAACACCTGCGGCAGCCCCGTCCTCTCCTCCCTCCGCACCCTGGTCCGTCTCTGTCACCTCCGCGTCTCCTGCTTCCACCCTCACCCCCATGGTCTGTCCTCTGCATGCAGCTAGGACTGAGAAAACCCGAGTCACATCCTGTTCCTCCTTTGCACGGTCTCTGTCTCCCTCAGAGAAAAAAGGCAAATCTTTACAAGGCCCTGCATGATGTGTCCCTTGTCAGTCGGGCCTCATCTTCTCCCTTATCTTCCTCGTTCACTCTGCTCCAGCCACACCGGCCTCCTGGCTGTTCCTGCAACAAATCAGACATGCTCCTGCCTCAGGGCCTTTGCACTGGCTGTTTCCTCTACCTAGAACATTCCTCTCCGCCCCCCCCCCCCCCCCCCCCAGGATCCACATGACTCACTCCCTCGTCTTATTCGGGTCTTTGTCCAAATGCCACCTTGTCAAACAGCAGGACTTTCCTGCCCCACGCCAATCACCCCCATCTGCCTACCCTGCTTTATTTTCCACCATAGCATCTATTGCCAACCAATATGCTACATAATTGAGTTTTTACTTATTTTTTCTTCCTGTACCCCCCTCCGTGGTCACCCCCCACCCCCCAGAATGTCAGTTTTATGAAGACAAGTGTTTCTGCCTGTTTTGTTCTCTGCTATATCCCCCGGGCCTGGGGCAGAGCCTGGCACCCAGTAGGTGCTCATTAAATACTTGTTAAATGAATGAATCTGGAGGTGTGGATGCTGACACATCTGTGGGTTATCTGGGGAGCCCTGGGGAGCTCTATGATTTGGAATCACTCTATAAACTGTAGAGTATAATACTTGCTGGATGCCATGGCTGGGTCAGCATGTTCTCAGTTGGGGTTTGTGGGAAAGGGGCAGCTGAGGGTCCTGGTGTTTAGTCAGATTCCCAGAGCTGGGTGCTGATCAGGGGCCAGGCAAGAAGGGGAGGCAAGGGGGCTTCTGGGTCTGGCTTTAGGCCTCTGACCACAGTGTCAAGTTAGTGGAAAGAAAGATCAGGAAGGCAGTGGGGTCAGTGTGGCCGGAAGTGGCCGGCCCAGTCTTCTGGCCTGAATTATCTGGGAAGAAAAATAATCACATTCCAAGGAACCCATGGCTTGGGCGCCAGAACCGCTGTGGGGGTGGGGTGAGGAGGCGAGAGGCAGGCCTGGCTGGGGCAGGTGGCGGCCCTGCCTGAGGCTCAGCGAGGTCAAACGGTCAGGTCGGGGTGACCCAGGATGGCTGGCACTTGGACCAGGCCGGGGGAGGTGCCCCCAAGTTGTGAACACCTGGGATGTGGCCACCAAGGGGCAGGTCCTGGGGAGGGGAGGCCACTGCTATAGACTGGGGCGCAGCTCGGGGACCACCTCACGACAGGCGGTGTTCACTCTCATCCCCCAGGCCTTGGTGGGGGCACCTGGGCGCACAGAGGGGGTTACTGGCCCTATAAGCCACAGATAGGGCCCGAAAGACCTCATGGCCTTTCCTAGAATGGTCCCGAGGCCCAGACCTGGGGAGGATGATTGACGTATTGTGTTCCAGACCCTTTTCTGTACTGTCTCATTTATCCTCACATCACCTCGCGAGGCCACCCCGTTCTTGCTCTCACAGGTCCTCGAGGGCCCGCGGGGTCTGCCTCAACCCCACTCCTACCACCCACATCCTCTCACACTCTGTTCCAGGCGCACTGGCTTCCTTGCCGGTCTGTCATCCCACCGAACTCATGCCAGCCTCAGGACATTGGCACCCTCAGCTCCCTCTGCCAATTCCTTCCCTAACCTGCACTCAGCTCAGATGTCACCTCCTTAGAGATCTTCTCCCCACACCCTTTCTCGTCTCACATCAGCTCACTGTGCTGTTTTTACCGCCCCGATCCAGTAGTTAAATTGTCTTATAGACTCATTATTTCCCACGTCTCCCGTGCCTGGAACGACAGCTGGGTGAGGGCAAGGGGCTTCTCTGCCCTATCCTGCCTGTCCTGCAACCCCAAGGCCTGGCGCAGAAGCCCTCCCAACATCTGTTGAATGAACCAGTGTCAGACAGACCTGTCCTCTCTCTAGGCCTCACTCATGAGTGGATGCGCCAACGTGCTGCCTTTTAGGAAAGATCTCATTTCATCCAGGCTGGACTTCAACGCAGGACAAGGGTGGGGGTGAGGGCTTCTGTGGCCCCAGGTCACTGCCTTTCTCTGAGGAACGGCCTGACGCTCTCGGAACCTCCTGCCCACTACTGGCACCCCATACCCCTTGACAAGCCCATGCAGACTCTGAGCCTGTTTCTAGAACATAGAAAAGGGGGCTCGGGGCAGATGTGGGGGATGTCTTGGGGCTGTGCAAGGGCCCTTAGAAATGGAAAATCCTTCCCAGCCGGGCTGCATATGAGGCCAGCGCATGTGAGGGAAAGGCCTGGGGCAGAGCTAATGAATCCAGGGCAGGAGCAGCAGGCCCCAGCAAGCCCTGGGTCTGTTCGTTCGTTCGTTCATTCATTCATTCATTCATTCATTCTTCACCAGTCATCGCCCTCCCCTGTGCCCAGCAGGGGACCCGGCACAGCACATCCCTGTGTCTCCCTGTTCATCTGTTCACAGAATGCCTGCGCTGGGCCAGGCACCGTGGACGTTTGCATCTTCCCACCCCAGGGCCTTTGCTCTTGCTGTTTCTTTTACCTGGAACTGTCCACCCTGCCAGGCTCTGGGCACAGCAGTTCCTCCACACACTTAACAATCACCTCCTCAGAGAGGCCCTCCCTGCTCAGTGCTGCCCTCCCATCCTGTTCCTTTACTTGTGTTTAATGTTTCGAAAATGACCTTATCTGTGGTCTGTCTCCCTTATTCAGTCCGCAGCTCCACGAAGGCAGGAGTTGTTTTGTTCCCTGCTGTGTCCCCAGCACAGCAGGCAGCAGGTAGAAAGCATGCAGTTAATGCTTGTCGCTTGTCGCTTGTCGAAGGAACAAGCGAAGGAATGAACCAGTGAATGAAAGCTCTACTGGGAAAGCTCAGGGATGGGGTGTGGCTCCTAACCGAACCCAGAGGGGGGGTGACCAGCAAACTGAAGCCAGAAGGAGGGCGGCTGGTGGGCAGGTGAGGAAACGGAGGGACGTGGTTTTATCTCAAGGCAGCATTAAAAGGTAGCTCGGGGGCGCCTGGGGGGCTCAGTCGGTTAAGCGTCAGACTCTTGATTTCGGCTCAGGTCATGAGCTCATGGTTCTCGGGGTCGAGCCCCGCATCAGGCTCTGTGCTGACAGTGAGGAACCTGCTTGGAATTCGGTCTCTCTCCCTCTCTCTCTGCCCCATCCCCACTCACACTCAAGCTTTCTCTCTCTCTCAAAAATAAACTTAACAAAGATACAAGGTGGCTCAGAGGTGGCAACTGGTGGTTAAAAGTAAAAAAAAAAAAAAAAAGCCTTTAATCCATTGCCACCATAAAAATTGAGGTTCTTTACTAAATACTGATGTCTGGCTTCTCTTTTGAAAAATCAAAAGATGTGGCCACCCTGAGTCCATATTCCAGAGCTGAATAGGTCAGTTTTCCAGTTCGCAGTGGCCCCCATCAAGCCTTTGAAGCATTTGGGTTTGCGACCCCTGAAGCCAGAGGCAGCAAGGGTGTAGCTGGGGTAGAGCTCCCCGGGTATGGGGGCGGGGCGGGGAGGTTGCACCCCCCTCCCCCCCGTGTTTCCTGCAAGTCCCCCTTCGCCAAATGCACGCAGGCTCCTGAGAGCCCTGCTCTGAAGTGGTCCCTCCCTGCCCAGAGGCCACATCTGTCAAGGTGGGGGCCTGGCTGGGACCGGAGGTGTGGCCCCAGAGCCCGCGCCTCGGTCTGCAGCGCGCGGGCGCCCTCTGCTGGCCGATGCCGGGTGCGTAGCTCTGAGCCGGAACTCGTTCCAAATGTCCGCAGACCTGGGAAGTTTCTTTCCTGTTCTGCTCAGCGTTCAGGAGCTAACGTTTCCTGAGGGTTTGCTGTGTGTTGAGGACTGTGAGAATCCCACAACACGTAAAACCTCCAGTAATCCTTAGAATAACCCTGTGAAGTAGACAGAGAGAGGTTAAGGAGGCTGCCCAGGGCCACACAGCAGGTAGACGGATGAGCTGGGGTTGGCCCACCTGACCCCGGGGGTTCGTCGCTGGGGTCGTGGGATACATTACGTGAAGATCTCACCTCTCCTCACTCCTATGCTTGTCCTTGCATCCACACAACCACTTACAAGCTTCCCCCGGAGCCAAACTCAGCCAGTCCCTCCACCAACTCATCCATCCACCCGGCTGTCCAAACATCACCCCGTGAGTTCATGGAGGGGCAGCCCAAGGCCTCACGGACCATCGAGGCCCTTCCCTTATCACTGTCCATGGCCGGGAGAGGAAGGCCCAGGCCCAGCCCTGGGGAGTAACTCATGTGCTCTTTTAACGGGTTTCAGCTTTGGCGTTGCTTTTTGGTATGGGGGGCACAGCATGGGATAAACAGGTCCGCTCCAAGGAGGGAAAAAAGAATAACTGAAGATATTGTTAGATGTCAGTAACTGCCCAGAACAAAACACAAGCGGGTGCTGTGCCCAAAGGAGGACAGGGAGTGGGAAAGCCTCTCTTGGGAGGATATAAACGAGCCGCTATCCTGGCAATGGAGAGCCAGCCACACAGAGAAGAGCTGTGTGGGGAATGGCCTGTGGGGGCTGGGGGGCGGGAGGGGGGGACCCAGGGAGGTGATGGCGACTTGGGCTGGGAAGGTACTGGTGGATGTGAGAACCGGCTTCTGGAAGCAAGAAGTTTCTTAGTGCACCCACCCATCGGCACGAAGTCTGTGCCCTTCCAAGCACTGCCGGGGGCAGGACACATCAGGACACATCAGGACACACACCCGTGTCACGCAGCAAACCATGGGTGGTGTCAGAAAGCCGCTCTGTGGGCCTGTCTTCACCCCTATTCATTTACAGGACCCTGAGGCGGACAGGCCTTGAGGAGGGACTGAAAACGTCCCCGGCTGACCACAAGCGAAGGTTTCCAATTTGAGCTACTTGTACCGCAGGGCCCTCGATGGCTGGTGGAGGTGGCCTCCCATCAGCTAACCCTGCCAAGAACACCAGACCCGTCCGTGTATGCGTCAAATGTCCGTCTCAGACAGCGAGAACTCTTCTATGTAAGGCACTCTTACAAACTGGTAGGGAAAACTAACAAAGAGGTCACGGTTGGGAGGGAAAAACACGACTTTTCAACTTGAGAGGACCCAGCCTCTCACCTAAGAAAACGCACAGGAGACTGTGGAATAGCCAACTCAGCTCAAAGATGGGCGGGCAGAGAGGTAAGATCAGAGGGACAGGGAGGGGAAGAGACCCGTCCTACATTGCCGATGGGAGGGTGAGACGCTATCCCCTTGGCAGGCAACTTGAAAATGACCCTAAGTGCCCACGTCCTTGGATGAAGAAGCCCACTCCCGGGACTTGACTCTCCAGATGTGTGCACGCACACCCACACGCACCCTAAGGCTGGTGAGGGCTGCAAAACGTCAGAGACCGCCTGGGTGCCCCTCAGGGCCGGGGGAGCGGGGTGGGGGTCCACCGCCTACTGGGTGCTCAGCGGCTGTTCAGAAGCACACGGCTCCTCCCCAGGGACCTCGGCAGGTCCCGTTTAGGAAGAAAAACCTGCAGGGGGAGAGCAAAGTGGAGGCCACGTTCCCGGTTGTGTTAAAAAACAAATGGTGGGAAGGAGGTAGGGGAGTGGAGGGAGGCCTGGTTTCGACCGGATTTGAAGGGCCCACGATGCAGGTGCTGGCCCGGAGACGATGGCTCAGAGGCCAGAGAGAACTTCACCTTCCGCTCTACTCCCTTTCTGCTGTTGGAAGTGCTTCCTAGGTCCGTGTGTTCTGTATTTAGTAAAGGCAGAGATGGGGTCTCTGGCTCGGGTTGGCCCGTCGTAGGTTTGCACATCAGTGTTTTCAGCGGGGGGTGCGATGTGGCGACTGTCCGTCACCACCAGTGAGGCCACCGCCTCTGTCCTTGCCGCAAGTGACCATACGGACACCTTCACATCTTAACATTTGTGGAATTGGGACGTTCCTTGTAATCAGTAGTGTCTTACATTTAACAGCGACAGCATTTTTGTCTTCGTGGTACATAAAAACGATGGCACGTCTCACAGTGGGACTGCATTGGACTCCGTGAAACACGGGTCTGTTTTTCGTGAATTCTGCAGCAACTCTCGGCTTCTTAGAAGCTTCCACCTGTGCTACGGGTGGTGCTGCCCATGCTCTGAGGACCCACAGTATGCCCGTGGGCGGGGCTTCCAGGACCACAAGCCTCCCAGGGGCCAAAGGCCACCGTGATAACAACCAGGGGAGGGCCAAGGTGCAGCTGGTGACAGAGCCGTCTGTCCACGGAGCTCTCTGCTGTGGCCCACAAGCTGTGAAGGTCTCTGTTCTACGCGGGGAGTGAAGTGGATTCCACCTAAAAATCTGCATTCACAGCTTCTCTTACAAATCAAAGAGCTGGCGTTCGCTGAGCCCACATCCCGAGCACGGGGCAGCACCTCCATACTCACCCACCCCCAAACTCCGACGTGTGGCCCGTGCCTTCTTGTTCACGGTGGGAAGTCCGGCAGCAGCAGTGAGGCTAGCTCCGGCACTAGGCCTCCCCTCTTCCAAGGTCACCTCCCGCCAGCCAGTGGAGGCTCGGACTACAAGCAAGGGCAGGTAGCCTCCTGTGATCCCCACAAGAAAGCCTTCGGGGTATGTTCAGTTATCACGCGCACAGCTCAGAGCTCTGTGGCCCGTCCAGCCCCCGCCCCGGCGGATTGGGACTCACCCTGGAAAGACACGCTTTCACAAGCTGCCCTTCCTTAGAATTTCCTCCTCGGCTGAGGAAGGAAGGGGACAGCCCTAATGGCAAGCCATCGCGCCCGGGGTTCTGATGAGGAGTGTGGAGCAGACACAAGCAAGGAAGGGGGACGTGGCTTAGCGTCCACGGGCTCCTGGGGCGCAGGGGAAGAGTACGGAAGGGCAAGAGGCGGAGCCGGGAGCCCCGACAGCCGGGGTGGACACAACGGCAGACCGCGGAGCCTGTCCGTGCCGTTGACCTGCCCCCACCCGAAGGGCTCCAGAACTTCCTCGACAGGGCCCAAGACACACAAGGGCCCTGCCCTCACTCCAAGATCGTGGTCAAAGGTCCCGGGGTCCTGGAGACCCACCGCGGGTTTGCTCTGGGTGCATCAGAGGGTGTGCTTTCTCGTCCACTCTGTCAGGTCGCCGTGCAGACCTCCGTGCACCCCCGGACCCCGCGGTTCTACCCAGTGAAAAATAATAGATGCATCTTCTTTCTTTCGAGAGCAAAGACCCGGCAGGTCCGAGCAGGCCACCTGGTGAAGCGGCACACTAGGCCCCCAGACAAGCGCGTCTTCCCTGCCCTAAATCTAGGCCCGACCTGCAGACCACCTGTAAACCCGCCGGCAACAAGGAAGAGCAGAGCACATGACCGTGGCACATAACTGCAGATCAGACTCAAACAGTTACCACGAGACTCGAGCCGAACTTCCAAAGCTCTGAGGTCAGTTTTGTTAGCCCGCTAAGAAGGTAAAAGGTGCACGCTCCAGCATCTCCGACGGCTCCTCCTTCTGGAGGTCACACAGCACATGGGAGCCGTCACCTTTAGATTCGGCCCCGAACCTGCCTTGGGGTTTCCCAGCAGCCCTGTGAAGTAAGTTTAGAACCTCCCGTCCTTTTCCTCCCTCAGGGGAACTGAGGACGGAGGGCAAAGAACCCACACGGGTCCCGGCCAACTCCCTTCAGGGGAGCTGAAAGGCAGTGGAATTCGGGCTGTGCTTTCTGGAGGATGAGGCTCTGACATCTGAGCTGGCCCCAGCAGCCACAAGAGAACGGCCCGGCCCCTGCCACAGGGCACTCCAGTCGTGCCTGCTGGCATTGGGACCGCAGCAGGAAGTTCAAATCCTGGATAAAAACAGCCGCAGACACGTTTCCACTCCTTACACAGTAGAGAGCAGACAAACTGTCAAACAAAATTCTGGTCTCACGCACCAGAAATCCATGTGAAGGTCCCATTTTCCCCTTCCCAATAGACTAAATCCAGCCAGTAAGTACGCACTACAAGGGACTTAACAAAGCTACTTAAAGGAGAGCACCCCCCCCCCCTTATTCACTACAATCCTCTAGGACAGGGGTTGGCAAACTGTGGACCATGGGCCAAACCCGGCCCACTGCCTGTTTTTGTACAGCCCCTGGGTGAAGGAGGATTTTCACAACTTCCCTGATAATCAGGAATACTATCTCTGAATTCTCATGAAGCAAAACGTTATCCCCCCAAAAAAGAATTCCATTGTTTTCATCAGACTTGTAACATTACAAAAAGGATTGTACTCAATTATTAGATATTGAATTTCATCAATAAAAAAATTTTGTGGGAATCCGTTTTCTCTCACTATACGAAAAAAACACTTACATAGGGTCTTCCTTCCATTTTGCCTCTCGGCCCACAAAGCCGCCCAAGGATTTACTGACTTAGGCCCTCGGTGGAAGAAGGTTTGCCGACCCCCGCTTTGGGAACATCAATTTGAATCCCAAAGCATCCAAGACATTAAATCGTTCCTAAATTACAAGCCAAGAGGAAGAAGGGCACAGCTTCTTAAATATTAACGCACACTTTTTTTTTTTATTATATTAAAATCAGGCAATGGTCTGACAATAAAAAGGCTGCTTATGGAATACTGTTATGTTAAACTTTACTTACAGGATGTTAAATCCTTAGAACTAAGGTTTCCCCCAGAAAAAGATTAATGGAAACATCGATTGCTTTTCAGACTTGATAGTTGCTGCTTCAAAAGGTGGTTTTACACAAACATTAAATAAAAAAAAAAAAAAAAACTTTAGAACACAATGAATCGCTTTTATTTCGGTATGCATCCACATCTCAGCATTTAGTGGTCCTGAACAGAAAAGTGGAAAAACGCAGCAATTTGCCAGGAAGTCAAGCCCGCCAATTTCGGGGATCTGCTGTGCACACCGAGTTCTTTTTCAATCCCTGCTGAGGACCGTGAGAAACAGCAGCACCAAAACCAAAGTATGCACCGAATTCAAGGTTCTTTTTGTTCCAGTTGCCACATTCCAAACTAGACCCAAACGGATTGCAAGATGACCACATGAGAACCCTGTGTAAAACTTCTTCAATTTTTAAAAGCAAAAGCAATTACAGGAAAAGAAAATTCATTCAGAGGGATCGTGTGTGCTTACAAGTGTCTTCTGTGGCCTTTCTCCAAGTTTAACCACCAAGAACTTTGAGAGCTGGCAGGTGTGAGTACCCCTGGTGACTGTTCTTTTCACTTTATCAAAACCTGAGCTAAAAAACCGCATCAGCTGACGATGACAGCAGAGGGTGGCAGGGCTGAGGACCCAATATTCATTCCCAGGCTGGTGGAGAGTGAGTAAATGTGGTTCCAAAACTAAACGAGGGAAGTCAGAGACTCTTTCCAACCTTACCTGATGGCTTCTGGCCAAAGCAAGGAAGTATTGTGGAAAGTGTTGGGTGGTGATGGTACAAAAAGGGAGTTGAGGAGGAGGAAGGAAAAAGCAGCACCCCTCGATTAAGGTGGGGGAGAAGATATGGGGAGAGCCCTGAATTCCTCACCAAAGGCCAATTTCAGAGGGGAGCAGAGGGGGTTACAATCTATGCTTCGGCCAAGGGTGGTGGTGGAAAGTGAAGAAGGGACAATGGCTTGGGGGGTGTGTGTGGTGGTGGGGGGCATCATTTAAGACTTAAAAAAAGCAGGGGTGCAGCTGGAGCACCCCCACGCACCCAGCAGTAGTCCCACAGGCTGTGACCTGAAACCTTCACACCTACTCTAGCAAGCCACCCCAAGCTGGAGGGCTGTTGCAGGGAGGGAGGGAGGGAGGGAGGGAGGCAGGCAGGGAGGCAGGGGGAGGAGAAGGGGAGAAGGCAGAGACCCCAGGCCATGTAATCAGCAGCAAGGTGATTGTGTGATGTGTCTTTTCACAGTTGAGTTAGATGTGCCCCACCAGTTATGATGGGAACCAATTTAAATATACTTTCTTGATCCCAGAAGTTCAACTATGTGGACAGTGGTTACACTTGACAGGATGATTTGTTATAGCACAACTTATATATTTTAAATGAACAAAAAAATTAGTATCGTTTACAGTATCTTAAGATAAATTGCCTTTGAATGGGAGCTTCCTTTCCAGTACTTTGAGGTCTACAAGACGTATCTAGAAAATTTACTACTGTGGAAAATGAAGACTGCTTAAATCGAATGGGAGGGGGGTAGGGGAGGGCCTGTGGTTTTTCTTTTTGATTAATTGCTGTAACACTGTCCTTCGGGCGGCTGAGGGAGTTTCATGTTTTCTTTAGACATCATTAGGCGCCGGAGCTCTTGCAGGACGACTTTGATGCTATATGAATTCTGCCATTTTGCTAGCACTGATATGGCTCTTGGGTCCACCTACAAAAAGGCAAACGAAAAAACTACCGTCAGGCTCTCAAACAAATGAATCGCTACATGCTGGAGTTAAGCTACCGACATGAGTGAAATGCACTTTTCAAGCTGAACATGCCAGTCACACAATGAGACCCGACACGCAGAGCCCCTGCATGATCCCCTCCCTCCAGTCAGTCTGTTTTTCTGTTTGTGTCTCTGTTTGGGAGAAGGAAGTCTTATGGATAAGTAGAGCCACCTTTAGAGAAATGGCTCACACACTCGGCGAGACTCAACCCAACTGGCTCTAGAACGGTGGCCTCTTCTCTTGGGCTGGCTGCTGCCACTGCTCACAGCCTGTCCTGTCTCAAGTCTACACCCTGGTGGACGATAACGACGCATAGGGCAGTAGGACAGCCAAGGCAGGTGGTGGCCCAGGTCCATGCTCTCGTGACAAGGATTGCCCCAGAGTCACACTCTCAAGTTATGCTCGCAATTCCCAGAGGAAATTTTCCAAAGTGTGGGTAGAGTTCCGGGTTCTGGACTTCAGGTGGAACTCAGATATGACCTTAAACCCTGAACACACAGCAACAAGGCTCGTCTCTTCCCAGTCTGCTTTCAAGTCTTCTGAGTACCTCAAAACAAAGGCTTAGTTCACATGATGTTAACGTGTAAAACCCTTCAACCCTTGCTGATTTTCCCTTTGAACGAGAGCAGGTCTCAAAGGTGCAAAGCCTTTGGCAAGAAACACACGGAGGAAGAATGGATTAACATCACTTTGATTTTGCAGCATTTACTGTACTGTTGCTGTTACTGCCTTCTTACGACAAGTGACACTGGCTTTCCGTATATGGTAGTAAAAATAAGTATAAAACGAGGCCGTTAAACAGAAAAAAATGCTATGTACCACAAATAAGGCTCAGGAAGTAAAAGTATGATCCTGGATAAGATTTTGCATCTCTGGGCCTTGGTTTCCTCATCTCTACCTCATGAATAGAATGAGCCGATATCTCCAAGTGACCTGCACGGTGCTGGCCCAGAGTAAGTGTCGTATGAGTGATGATTTAAATACAGCTGGGGAACAGGCCTTCGCCCCAAGTCCGCATATGTTCATACTGCAACGCATTTCATCATCAAAGAACCAAGGAATACACGGAATGAGGGCCAAAGTGCCCCTGATGGTAAACACAAAGCATTTCTCAACCCAAACAAGTATGGGCAGGAAAAACAACTTACCACTCCATTAGAACTATTAACTCCATTCATATTAATTTTTGTTACAAATCTTACAAAGGGGGGTGCTTCTGGGTATTTAGGTCCACATTCTATTTTAAGGCTGTATATTCGGTTTTCATAAATTGTCTGGAAAAAAAAAAGGTACAGAGACATCAGGCAATTACAAACCATGAATTCAAAAAGGCAGATCTTTTGAAACCCCATTTATTCCTGACTGCAGAACTGGTGCATCTGCTTTCTTTATACACAGGCTACTTGTTACTTGTCAAGTTAGTAGTAACTAGTCTCCACACTAGTGTATATGAACTCTGGTCTCTGGGGGGGGGGGGGAATAAAAAGACAGACAATTTAAAACAGTATCATTGAAATTTTGAGTTAGTATTAAGTCCAATCAGATGGACTGGTTTTTCTATTAATTTCTCTACCTTGCAGATCTGTCCCATGCTCTGGGAATGGTGTGTAAGGAGTATTCTTTACTCCGGGAAGCAACACTAAACGTCTGCTCACGCCAGGGACATCAGCCAATGCATCAGATGCCACTATGTGCAGAGCAGAGAAGAGGCAGCTCTTCGCTTCAACATTAAGGCAAAGTCAGAGGGCGTGGATGCAGATGCGAGAGCTGCTTCCCCGCTCCATCATCTGTCTGGGGTTGGGTGCCACACGAGGGAGCTCAACTGCTAGGTGCCGCCTCTCCCTGCAGGCGTGACACTGACCTGAGAGATTACAGGCATTTAGTGGGTGAGGCGGGAGGCTAAAGATACCAGGCCCGCGGAGGAAAAACCTGTCCTTCAAATGCCAACGGGGTTCTGTAGAAAAACACGGCAAAGTCCGACCCCCCAGGCCGATGGACTCCTCGCTGCACTGCTGCTGGCAGGCTGTTCCGTCTGCCTAGAGCGCCCTGCCCCCACCTGAGCTGCCACACATCCACGGAGACCCAGTTCAAACATCACCTGGTCAAATGTCACACAGGACAAGCTAGTCCCAGCTTTCTGTTCGTTTATGAAGTCCCAGTGTTATCATTTACTTGTCTGAACACCACCGTCAAAGGTGATGCCTCTCCATAATATTGGCCCCCTTGAAGGCAGAGGCCATCCACCCTCCAATAGGTCCCCCTCGCAGGCACCAGTGTTCCCCTCCCCAGTGCCTGCTGCACCAGTAAAGGCTCCTGTGTAAACAGCGACATCTAGCTGTCTTGGGGGAAACAAATTACAGAAGACGTGATTTAAATCCTTGAAAACACGTCTAAACAGTGATCAATCCCTGACAAAAAACTCGAACATGTTTTAAAATTCAGAAGGCATTCATGTGGGGTGCCTGGGTGGCTCCATCAGTTAAGCTCCGGGCATGGTCTCAACGGTTGGTGGGTTTGAGCCCCACGTCGGGCTCTGTGCTGACAGCTCAGAGCCTGGAGCTGCTTCAGATTCTGTGTCTCCTCTCTCTCTCCCTCCCCTGCTTGTGCTCTGTCTCTCTCTGTCTCAAAAATAAACATTAAAAAAAAAAAAAAAAGAAGGCATTCATAATATCCCCACAGGAACCTTACACATCCATGTAACAGGGACTCCAAACTGTGACAAACCTAAACTCAATTCTGGATTTCCACCTACCCTCACTCAACCTGCTCTTCCCCTCTTCTTCCCTTGTACATGGCACCACCATCTAGCCATTAGATAAAGCAAAACCTGGCAGCCACCTAGAATTCCCTTTTCTCTTACCCCTTACCTTCCAATCACAAGAAAGTCTCAGCTTCCACCTCCAAGAGAGATTCCACACCCACCTGCTTCCCTCCACCACGCACCTCCTCTCAAGCACCCCTGGTCTCTGCTCTCTTGCTCCCCCTACAATCTGCTCTCCACATAGCAGCCTGACTGACCTTCCAAAAGCAAGAAGTGGCCCGGCTGGCCTAACCCCTCCAGTGGCTGCTAGTGACCCGAGAAGGAAGCCCATGTTCCTGGGTCAGACCCTGCTGTGCACCCCTGCCTTCCTCTCTTTTTATTCTTCGCCCCGTCTAGCCCCAACTTCTCTCCACCTTGGGGCCCCGAAACTGGTTGCGCCTCTGCGTCCATCCTAGCTCTTTGGCTCAAGGGCACCTTCCTCTCAGAAGTCTTCCTGACTCCCCATCTGAAGTCTCATGTCAGACCTTCTTCGATAAACTCAGAACAAGAAGGGCAGGGGTCTCAACCGAATTGGTACTCAAATGTTCCTGGACTTGAATATTGCTCTTTACAAGTTAAAAAAAAAAAAAAAAATCAGTAAACACAAGAAGGAAGCCAAAGGGACTTATGGAAAATACGATAAAAGGTCTATCCTTAGCATCTAGCATGGTCTCCATCAGCAACATCTGTTAACTGTATGAGCCCAAGTTCATCTCTGGATGTGTCCAGCATTCATGCTCAATGGTTTGTCACACAATTGAAAGACAGAATCTCTTATACAGAATAGTCCCTGGGGGCATGGGCTTGTGGTAATTATCAAAGTGAGTCTTTTTAAAATATTGGATCTACATTTTGGAGTTTCTGATGCATCAATTTATTCACCTGTGAGAACGTTTTACGGCTTATTAGCCTCGATAAACTTTTACTAATCATTCTATTAACAACAGCATCAAAATGGTTAAGAAGGTGGACAGCTTGGTAACAGGTTTCTGATTATTCCATACATTAAATCTCATAACTCTTGACACTATGAAGTCTAATTTAAAAATAGGCATTCTGTGACGAACTTCCTAGAAAGCAAAAAAGAAATACTAAATTTCTGACCATTGACATTCAACTGGCAATTTCACTGAAACCCACGAAAAAAATGCCTCAAGTCAAGTGAACACAGAGACACCGGAAGGGTCATTAAAAAGCCCAAAGCAAGACTTTTGTAGAAAACAGGGTTCTGGTTTTCTTCTTTTGTTCTGTTTACTAGTGCTCCAGGGACCTGCTAAAGGTTTCACTGAAGAAAGGAAATGTGCCCCAAGAGGTGCTAGAACATGGTACCTCTGTGAGGAACACTGTTCCAGATTCATCGTTTGATCATGAAACGCTTTCCACCTTGTTGACATGGCTTGAGCTTCATGGGGCAATTTGGTAGTGCCTATCAGAATGAGAAACACGCAAGCTCAAACCAGCAAAGCCATTTCTAGGTATTTCCTACAGGCAGACTCATACTTATGCACAAAAATGTGGAACACTGTCTGCAACAGCAAAAATAACTGTAAACAATCAAAATGTCCACCTGCAAGGGACTGACTCAACAAATTCGGCATATTCATAAAATCGGGTACCTTGTCGTCTTTTCAAAGACTGAGGCCAGACAAAGACTGCCAAGACGTGGCTCTTGGTACAGATCAAGGTGCAGAATAGGTACATCCTATAAAAGCAGGCAGACACCTCCCTCCAAGTGTGGCTATGTGAATGTGCACACGGGTTGTTTCATGCATTAGACACTACGAGCCCAGAGCCTAGAGATTACAAACTTCTCCTGGGCCTAAACTATATACAGGAGATAATCCCAGCCTAATCATGATGAAAAACATCAGATAAATTCCAATACAGACATTCTACAAAACACCTGACCAGTATTCTCCAAAACTGTCAAGGGCAACAGAAACAAGAAAAACCTGAAATTGTCACAGCCACAGCCACCCTTGTGGGACAGGATGACAAAATATAATGTGGTATCTTGGATAGGATTCTGGAACAGAAAATAGACACAAGGTAAAAATTAAGAACACCTGAATAAAATATGGACTTTGGTTAACAGTAAGCCATCCGTATCTGGATCACTGGTCGTAACAAACGTACTATCCCAACATAAGATGCTAACAACAGGGAAAGGTGGGGGGGGGGGGGAGGGGAACACATGGGAACGTTCCATACTACCTTTGCACCTTTTCTTTAAGCCTAGAAGTATTATGAAATAAAATTTATCTTTAAACTGTATGATACATGAGAAAAGGAAAAGGTACTGACTGCAAAAACAAGCAAAATGACGAAATCTCAGTATATAAAAAGGTGATTCAGGTCAACCAGACAACTGCTCCTCAGTTGAAATCTGACGCAGGTATACACAAGTTATGTGTGATGCACAAGGTGGGCACATGCTACGTGAGAACGAGCGGTGGGCCCTTTAAAAGGTGAGAAATCCTTAATGGAGTGGCTCTGAAGATGGGAAGGAAAATGCACAGGAAGAGGTGTGAGAGGGGAGGTACTGAATGCTGCTCCCAGTTAATCTGGAGAGCGGGGATATGGCAGGTAGGGACAGCCCAGGAAGGGAGATACCGCACTAGGTACTTTAACAGAGAATTTAATATAGGGAAGTGGTTAAACAGGTGTCACTGGACTGAAAAGGCAGAAAGGGATCCGAGCTAACACAGAGGGAACCGGCAGAAAGCAGTGGTGTCCCTTGGCTGGGGGAACAGAGGGAATAAGCCAGTTTTTCAGACCTAGAGGCTCAGGGTTACAGGTCTCCAGAGCTGAACCCAGACCTCTGAGGAGGCACTGTGGGCCAGCTCTGGGAGCGCCCCCTCGAGTTGGATGGAGGCTGAGACCCATTGCTGATGCTGGGCTGAAGGGCCATTACCAGAGTGGCTCTGACAGAACAGGCCCTTCTTCTTGCCTTTCAGGCGCTCTCCTGTGTCCCTGATTGGAGGAACCCAATAGAGCACCAGCTGACAAAGGAAAAATGTAGTTTGCAGAGTCCTGGCCCCAGTATCCAAAGCAGAGCTGAGAAAGGTGGGCTTAGAGCTTAAACCGGCACCTGCAAAACACCCCTCCAGACAGTGATGAGACACAACCTTCCTTCGTACCAAGCCTCTCCCTCTTCCCACCGGCCACCAGGGTATCCTTCTGAGCAAGCCACTGGACCCATCTTCAGGTGACATTAATTATTCCTTTCTCTGACTTAATGCCGGCACCACCTGAATATTCTTCAACCTAAAGACTAAACTGTCAAGTTAACCGCACAATCATCTAATGTAAAATACAAAGGAGAAAGGAGGCACTTGTTCCTGTCCATTAGATTTCTCTTCCTGCCACGTCAGCCTACATGAGCCCCTCATTGTGGCATTGAGAGCTGCTGTGACTTCTAGCGTCTTTTAATGTCCCCAAGCATTTTCACTGCCTCCTGGGACCACTCCTCCAGGTGCTTGGTTCTGATGGGCCCGTGCCCCCCAAGTCTTCCTGGCCCCAGGGCTAAGTTACTGTTTCCTGCTGCATTAGCTCTGTGCTCCCACACTGTGCCTTTTCTGCTTTTGCAGTCCAACACCAATTTGATCACCTTCCTTTATTAAATTAGCTTTCTTGAAATACCTAGCATGGTTTTCTTTTCCTGACACAAAGAGTTAAGGGGAACAAAGTAAACTTCTTCCTTTACATATTCTGTATTGTTTGAGAATTTTTATGAGGATATATTCACGTATCATACATGTCACATAAAGCTTTTTAAAAAGAGACAGATCAACATGCACTGATATGGAAAGACTTCCACCATCTGTTATGTGAAAAACACGAAGCTGCAAAACATTGTGTAGAGCAAGGTCTCATTTTTATTAAAAAGGATATGCATTTATGTTTGTGTACCCAAAAGCAAAAGCCAGTAGGAACACACACAGTCTGTGGGGAGTATAATGAAATGGGGGAAAGGATCAGTCTCCTTTTAGTTCACACACTTGTGTAATTATGTTTCGTTCTTAAGCATGTGTAGGGACTTTTAGAGAAGTACGTGTATAAACACACACCCAGGCTCTAACCACGTGTATGAACACACACCCAGGCTCTAACCACGCACAAAAACATTATCTTGGAGAACTCCAGAGGCATAACAGTGTTTCTCAACCCAGGCAATTTCTGCCCAGCCCCCCACCCCAACATCTGGAGACATTAATGGTTGTCACAACTGGAGGAGAGAGGTGCTACTCTGCTAGTGAGCAGAGACCTGGGGTGCTGCTGACCCTACAATGCACAAGACAGCCCCGCAACAAAGAAGGATCCAGCTCAAGATGTGAATGGCGCTCAGGCTGAGAAACTGCTCTGTAACCTGGCCACTCTGTAACCTGTTCTCTGTTGGAGACAGTTGGACATTATGTCAGAATTTTGCAAATGGCACTTGGATGAGAAACTTTAAAGCAACTCAAAGTACAAAAAGGAAAATGGCAAAAAAAATAAGCCTCCTTTCCACGCTGGCCCCAGCCAGCTAGATCTCTTTTGAAGAAGGCAACCACTGTCACCAATTTCTTTTACGTTCTTCCAAAAGTACTGTAAACACGGTATATGTACGACCTCCTACTCTCCCCCACCTCCTCAGTGGCAGCATATTCTATACTGCCTTGTACCTTCCTTTTCGCCCTTAAATATCATGGAAAGCGTTCCAGTTGAGCACACATAAATCTGGCTCCTGTTTTTCAACAGCTCAACAGTACATACTATGGTCTGCTGAAAGACACCGAGGTGGTTTCCAGTATTTTGCTACTACTGAAAATGCTGCATTCAATAATTTTGTACATAGAGGCCTTTGGGCAACACACTAAAAAGAGCAGAGTAAATTCCTAGAGTTGCTGGATCACTTTTTTTTTTTTTTTTTTTTTGCTGGACCACTTTTGATGGAAGATTTTCTTGTTGAGTCATACAGCAGCAAAAATACAACAGGGAGATAAGTTACTCAAGTGCTCTATTTAGATACTAATAACTATGTTGATATTGCAAAGTCACAGTTTATCCCTTGTATAAGGGATGCTAGTCATAAAATAGACTGGTCATAGGAAGCACCCAGAAGCAGACAGTTCCCTTTACAACTTTGCTTTTAACCTTGGGGATCCAGGGCAAGCATAACGACAGGGATAAAAAAAAGAAAAAAAAAAAAGTCAATAACAAGCGTTGGTGAGGGTGTGGAGAAACCAACACCCTCGTGTACTGTTGGGTGGGAATATAAAACAGTGCAGCCGCTTTGGAAAACAGTCTGACAGTTATTTAAAATGTTCAACATAAAGTTACCATATGATCCAGGCAGTTCCACTCCTAGGTATATGCCCAAGAGAAATGAAAACATACGTCCACACAAAAACCTATACACAAAAATTCACAGCAGCATTGCTCATAATTGGCAAAATATGGAAAAAATTCAAATGTCTGTCAATCAATTAATGAGTGAAGAAAATGTGGTCTATCCACAAAATGGAACGTCATTCAGCCATAGGAAGGAATGAGCTACTGGTAAGTGCTGTAACACGTATGAACCTTGAAAACATGCTAAATAAAAGCTCGTCACAAAAGACCACATATTGTATAATTCCATTTATATGAAATGTTCAGAAGAGACAAATTCACAGAGACAAAAAGTAAATGAAAGGCTGTCAAAGGGGAGGGATGGGGACGGGAGACAGAATGGGAGTGACTGCTGATGGGGGAGGTTTCTCTCCGGAGTCACGAAATGTTCTGAAATTACTGACAGGTGCACAATTCTGAATATGATAAAAACCACTGAACTGTACAGTTTAAAGGTGTATTCTACAGTTTTCAAATCCTAGGATATAGGAATTTTTACCTCAGTAAAGCTGTTATTAAAAAAAAAAAGAAAAAAGAAAAAAGAAAAAAGAATGTGTCGAAGGCAGGCACTGTGCGTACCGCAGCCACTCACTGCAAGTTAGCTCCCTACGGAAATCACTAAAGTGAAACTCAGGGTCATCCAAGGTGTTGTAGGTAGAACAGAATATTTTCAATGGGATTTGGTGGTTCATTTTGTTCATTCATTGTTTCACTGTGTAACTCAGCAGTATTTAGTAGATTCTCAATGTTGTACATTGGTTCATTCTTAATTTGTTAGAACCTAAAAATCAGTCGGTTGATTAATAAATCTATTGAACAACTACTTGATTCTGAGTCATCTCCAGGTGCTCTGGAGAGTAAGGGGGAGGGAAGAATAATTCTCATCCTCGAGAAACCTAACCCATTCTCAGGAAGAGAAGAGATGTAGTGAAGGAAGCTGTCAACCACGCAGTGGACTCTCAGAGACAACGAGAAATGATTTCCATGAAGAAACTAGCTTTCTAGATCAGGTTTCCCCCAGTATTTTATAGATCCATAAATCCTGGTTTTCAGAGATTAAAAAAAGAAGATAAACAAATGAGTAAAAATAGTAAATTGGATAGGATAGGTTTTCAAAACCCCAAAAACCAAAAGTACAGGGTCAAAAATGACTCAACAAGTAACGCTGAACGGCAAAGCTAGCCATTCACCATCAGTGTTTATGACCGTCCAAGATGAACATCAGATGGTCCTAACACTTAGTGAGCATGGCCCTCTTCCTTGTTCCAGCCGGGACCACATCCCACGTGTCTTCCTACTCCCCACAGAGCTGGTGGAGGGCCTAGGCAGCAGTGAGAAGAAGGAGGGCGCCAGCATCTTGAAGCCCAAGCAGAAGGAAAGGTCTTGCTCCATTCAGGCAGAATCTCCTATTGTCTGCACCAAGTGTCACATTGCAGGAATCTATTTCTTCGCTCCTACGTTAGCTGACTGCTTAACACCCCAGGTGATTCTCAAATGGGAACGGAGGAAAACTCACAATCTAAGCAGTGGGGAGACAATGTAGCACAGTGGTTAGGAACACAGAGTCTGGAGCCAGGACCCCTATGGGCATTAGCAGCTACGTGACTCTGGGCGAGGAACTTCATTTCTCTATTTCCTCACCTGTAAAACAAATGCAACCAGAGGCTGAACCTAACTACAGGAGAACCTAACAACAGGTTCTCATGACAGTTAGATGACATTTCTTGGGGGTTTCACTATGTATGCTAAAACAAAGTCAGCTGGCACTATGAAGCCTGGGAACTCTCACAAATCAGGAAACTCTAAAGGAGAGGTCAGTTTTCTCATCCCTGTTGTCACTGTCTTCTTCACAAAGGCCTCTGGGTCTCAAAGTGCCTGGAACAGACCAGAGCCAGCCAGGCAGGCAAGAAGCCTTTGCTGAACAGCCCGATGAATTAAGATATGGGTGCATGGGTCCCGACCTGGGACACAGTGAATGAAAACCACAACTGTGAAGGCCAAAGTTCATTTCGATCGGGTCTTTTCAGAACCCTGGCTGTATCTGGAGCCTTGTTATCTGATAAGCCCCAGAGTTTGTTCGAAACTACATCTGAGGGTGCAATTACCTCAAACCTCACTGTCTACATTGTCATGTAAATTCACACTAGGAGTCTAAACAGGTTTTTGCTTACCATGTGGAGGGATTAAACAGCATCAGAGAGGGTTCAAATATATAAACTGAAACTGGTCAAAAAAGAATAGCCACATTTCAGAAAATATACCATTGGTGAGCTTTTTCCGTGATAAGGCTAATATTTCTTAAAAGGAGGCACAGTGAATTTAAGACATTGACATTTATAGCCGTAGCTCGACGCTTACTCTTGGAGGCCCAATTATCATCCCTGTCCATCTTGTAAGTGTCATGTCTTCGTCATCTTCTAGACCCCAGCTAACTGTGCCATCTCCTACTCCTTTCTGGCCTTCTTCCAGTTCTTCCAACAGTCGAAAATTGCGAGGGACTTTTACTCCTAAAATAAATGGAAAGAAATTCAAGATACTAGCAACTCCAGGGGAACCTGTAAGCCTAGATCTAGCTGCTCGTTATTACTCCGTGGAAATACAGATGCTAACATGCAAAAAAGGCCGAAAGTTGTCGTCCCTTAAACTTGTTCCCAGGGCTTCCGGTACCGACCAGGGTAACCACAGGAAGGGGCACGTGGTTTTGTTACAGGTGAAGCGACGACTGAACCCAGCCTGGAGAGACACCCCACCCCCCACCTCCGTAGCTTTGATAAACTTCATCGAGAGTTTACGTGTCTAAATGTTGATCAATTTGGGTCCACGACAGTTGAAAACCATCAGTATCAGTATCATGAATACGAAGCGCCTTGGAAGGGAAGAGGCTATTCCTTTCATTTTGCTCTTATCATGCATTTCTGAGGCTAAGGGTGTGCTCATTTGTTGGAACAGACTCTCAAACTACCTCAGGAGGAACAGCCGCCGTGGCCGCATGAAATCAAAACGGTGTCCTCTTGATCAGCTAAGAGTCACCTGAAGGCGCCAAGGATAAAATTTTCAATTATTCAAGCCATGGTTTCTCTCTTGTGAAAAAGCCCAAAGAGGGTGGCTAGTTCTCTGATTCGTTTCCAAAAATCCCAAAGCCTGGTAAGTAGCTCCGGGAAGAAACCACACAAACCCATCCCATAAGTTTCAAGCCACTATACCTGAGTTCAGGCTGAGGCTTCGGCCATTTCTGGGTGTTTTCCGGAACAGAGCCGAAGCACTGGGGCCAGGTGGGGGACGAGGTTGGGGGAGGGCAGGGACACCGATTTTCTTCCTGTGCCTGGGCACTAAGCAACTCTCCCAGGGATGCCTTCCCAACCGATCCTGCCGGCTTCTCTCTCCTCCTACCTCTCTCCCTGGCATCTGAACTATTACCTCTGGAAAAAGCTTCAAATTCAGGCAAGTTCCAAGCTTGCCTTAAATTTGCCTTAAATGCTGAGCCCCCAACCGGCCAGACTCCCAGAGGTAACTGAGCAGCACTTACCACATAACTCTGGAGAAAAGCCCACTGGAGGGACTCCAGACTGGGAGGTGTTCCCAGTATATCTCAGTGTTTCCCAAGGTGGGACTCCTGCTACTATTGGTTCAACTGGAATAAATACTTGAGCATCTGCTAGAGGCCAGGCACTTTTCTAGGCAATGGGGGGAACAAGCAGTAAACAAAACAAAAACGCCTGCCCCCACGGAGCTTACATTCTAGTGGGAACCACATAATGACAAAACAAAAATACATATCACGTAGCGTGACAGCCTGTGGTGGTGTGGAGCAGGAGTAATGGGGGAGGAGCTAGGATTTTCAACGGAGGGATCAAGGAAAGCCTCCCTGCGACCAGGTGTCATGGCTAAAGAGCCGAGGGGAAGGAGCAGTACCTCTGCACAGCCGAGGAGAGTCTTCCAAGTAGAGGGAACAGCCAAGTGCTAAGACCCTTAGGTGGGATCTTGCCTGCAATGCCGAAGAGCAGCAAGATTCCAACTCAGCTAAATCTGAGTCAGTGACTTGGAAAAGCAGTAGACGGTTAAGGGCTCCAACTGGTACTGGCCTGAGAAGCCACTGGAACTCTGAACACAGGGGGCACAGGATCTGACTTGCTTTTTCAAATAGGCTTCCTCTGACTGCCGTGTGCAGAAGACAGTGAAGGGAGCCGGGCCCTACTGCAATTACCCTGGCAAAGGAAAATACCGGCTTGAGCCAGTGAAGGTAGCGAGAAGCAGCACAATTCCAGATGTGGGGGGGCGGGGGGTCTAAGCTGGTAAGATTTGCTGCCAGATTGCCTGAGAAGCACGAAAGAGCAGCCGATGATGGTGGCTCCCAGGCTTCTGTCTGAGCAAGTGGGAGGCAGTTGCCAGGGGCGGTAGAGGATTTTGGGTGGTACAGACATGAGCACTCACTTTGCAGTCAGGCCACCTCGCTTTTTTAAATGTTTGTTTATTTTGAGAGAGAGAGAGAGAGAGAGAGAGAGAGCGAGCAAGGGAGGGAGAGAATCCAAAGCAGGCTGTCAGCACAGAGCCCTGTGAGGGGCTTGATCTCATGACCTGAGCTGAAATCAGGACTTGGGAGACTTAACTGACTGAGCCACCCAGGCGCCCTGTCACGTGTTGATTTTTAGGAATACTTTAAGGCAAGTCATGTTATACTAACTTCCCAGGTACAATGATGGTGAAAACAATTTCCTTCTAACGTAAATGTAAGCAGAAGACTCAGCTGGCTGAAGGTAATATTAAGTAACACAGATGGTATTTGAGAGGAAACAGAATAAACCTGAAAGCATAGCTGAATGGCTCATTTGGAAAATACTGGCGTTTTCCATCCACATAGTCAAGTGGATTATTCAGCTATACTGGATTGTGTTCCCTAGCAAACACAAAATTAAAGGATGTTTGTGACATTATAAGCAAAAAGCCAGACAATGCAATGTCTTTCATCCAGAGAGAGTTAAATCTAAATCTTTTATTTTTTTATTTTTTTTTAACGTTTATTTATTTTTGAGACACAGAGAGACAGAGCATGAATGGGGGAGCGTCAGAAAGAGGGAGACACAGAATCTGAAGCAGGCTCCAGACTCTGAGCTGTCAGCACAGAGCCCGACGCAGGGCTTGCTTGAACTCATGGACCGCGAGATCACGCCCTGAGCCGAAGTCGGCCGCTTAACCGACTGAGCCACCCAGGCGCCCCTAAATCTAAATCTTTAATAATCCTCACTAACTATTTTGGCTGGGCAGTGGAGGGGGGAGGGGGAATCATTGTGTAGAACTACAGCTATTACTGTTTAATTTACAAGCCTGCACTAATGACGATGAATATACCAAAAGAACACGCAATCATGTCAGGGAGATTGGCAAATATCAAAGATGGCGTAGTAGGCTGAACTGTGTCCCTGCAAATTTGTATGTCGAAGCCCTGATCGCTAGTACCTCAGAGTGTGACAGTATTTGGTTATAGGGCCTTCGAAGAGGTGATTAAGTTAAAATGGGTCCACTGGGGCACCTGGCTGGCCCAGAAGGTAGAGCATGTAACTCCTGATCTTGGGGTTGTGAGTTCGAGCCCCTTGCTGTGTATGGAGTTCCTAAAAACAACCAAAAACCCCCCAAAAACAAACCCAAAAACTCTTAAAATAAATAAATATATATATATATATATATATATATATATATATATATACACATACATACACACACACACACACACACACACACACTAAAACAAGTCCATTAGGATGAGCCCTAATCCAATCTGACTGGTATCCTTGTAAGAGGAGGAAATTTAGACACACAAAGGAAAACAGGGATGCTCGAGTGCATGGAGAAGAGACCTTGTGAGGACACAGCGGGAGGGCAGCCATCTGCAAGCCAAGGGGAGAGGTCTCAGAAGAATGAGACCTGTTGACACCTTGATCTTGGACTTCTAGCCTCCTGGGCTAAATCCTGTTGTGTAAGCCATCCAGTCTGTGGTACTTTGTTATGGCAACCCTAGTAAACTAATACAGATGCTCAGTAACGTTTTAAGAAGCTTAAGAAAGTTGGAAAGGTTAGAGACCAAGATGGTAACAGTGGTTATCTTTAGGTGCAAGGATTATGGGCGACTCCCCTCCTTTTCTAGATTTTCTTTTTTTAAATCATTTTACTTTATTCATCATGATGACTGTATTCTTTAATCACCATCCCCATTTCTTCTACCATGATCTTGATATTTACAAAACAAAACATTTAAGGAACTATGCCAACTATACTCTAGACAAGGTTCTACATCTGGGCTTCAGCATCTGTTATTCCCTCTGCTTGGAACATCTTTCTCCAGATATCCGTCAAGCTCCCTTAACTTCTCAGGGCTTAAGTTATATGACCCCTGACTGCAATAAGGAACAAGGATCCTCTGAGACTAGGAATCCCATTTAATAGTATTTCCTAAGTGAGTAATTTTAAGTAAATAGTCCATGTTTTTTTTAATATTAAAACCTGTTCAGGCCAAATGAACAATGGCAAAGTACAACAGCTTCCATAGCTATTAATGAAGGGAAGCTACACGTGTGACCTCTATTTTAAGTTGCTCTTTTTGGCGAGATGAAAAATGTGCCTTCTTGTGTCCGGTTATTTAAATCAGGCTGGGTTAGGGGCGCCTGGGTGGCTCAGTCGGTTAAGCGGCCGACTTCGGCTCAGGGCGTGATCTCGCGGTCCATGAGTTCAAGCAAGCCCCGCGTCGGGCTCTGTGCTGACAGCTCAGAGCCTGGAGCCTGTTTCAGATTCTGTGTCTCCCTCTCTGACCCTCCTCCGTTCATGCTCTGTCTCTCTCTGTCTCAAAAAAAATAAATAAAGGTTAAAAATAAATAAATAAATCAGGCTGGATTAACTATTTCTGGTATGACTATTTCTCTTGTAAATGTTAGCAAAACTTTATGGCTGGAAACGTTACCCCTTCATTAACAACTAGGTCTGATTAGGGACTCCTAAACATTGCAAGCTCATTACATTAGTTTCAAACAGATAGTGAATTCGAGTTATATTTTTCGCATGTTTGATATCTACTTGTGAAATAGGGAAAACTATCATATTGGTTAATCCTATACTTCCAACAGCCATTTTCTACTGGATCAGACAATTCAGTTAAAGCCCGCATACACAATTGAACCAAACAAATAAGGAATCAGGTTAGCATTTGGAACAGTAATGGAGTACCACACAGGACGGTGCAATTTGTGGTTACTGCAGTACTGATATTATAGGATCATTCAACTTGCTTCAAGTTATAAATCAGGCATCAGAAACAGTTTAAAAAACCGAAACTTTATATTGGCCAGTATGTTTTAGGTAGTCACAAAACATTCCAAGTGGGAGCTGGAACATACATATAAACATGGGAAAACTGCCCTACATGCTGATTAATTACAATAAGCATTCATTCCATTTGAACAGTAGTTCACAAACTTTTCTGGTCTCAAGACCCCTTTATATACTCTCTTAAAAATCACTGAAGACTTCAAAGAGCCTTTGTTTACGTGGGTTATAGCTACTGATATTTGCCAAATTAGAAATTACAACTGAGAGGGGTGCCTGGTGGCTCAGGTCAGTTAAGCATCCGACTCCTGATTTCTGCTCAGGTTGGTGGGATTGCTCTGACAGCGAGCGCCAAGCCTGCTGGGGACTGTCTCTCTCTGCCCCTCCCCCAGTTACACACACTCTCTCTCAAAATAAACAAACTTATAAAAAAATAAAACCGAAAAATTTTTTAAAAGTTCATTTACAACTAAGCACAACAAACCATCACGTGTTGAGATAAATAACATATCTTATGAAAGAACTACACTTTCCACAGAACAAAAGAAAATTAGTGAGAAGAGTGGTATGGCTTTACAAATTCTCTTTAATGGCTGGCTTAAAACGGGAGTATTAAGAACTCAGGTGAGCTGGAAAATACATGTCTGTCTAAAGGGCGCAGTCACTCCTTTGCTCTGGCCAAGTATCTGTCGGTCCGATTCAGCTTATGGACCACCATTTTACAACATTTGGGGGTCACCTAATTGTTCTCAAGAACCTCTTTGATCCTGGGGCGCCTGGGTGGCTCCATCAGTTGAGCACCCGTCCGACTCTCGATTTCGGCTTAGGTCATGATCTCACAGTTTCATGAGTTCGAGCCCCACGTCAGGCTCTGCGATGCTTGGGCTCTTAAACTGACAGCATGGAGCCTGCTCTCTCTGCCCCTTCCCTGCTCCCACTCTCTCTTTCTCAAAAATAAATAATAAGTAACTTAAAAAAAGTCTCTGATCTTTAACATCCTAGACTTAGCTTAGAGAATATTTTAAACCCTTTCTTTTGTCAGAAGGGTGAGATTGATAAACACTGGGCGAATCTGGCATCAGCGGGTGCAGTACTCTGTTGACCTTTATTTAGCTAAATATTGAAGAGTTCAAGTCCACAAACTATAGCTCTAAAACAGCACTGTTACCTTGCATTTATTTTACTAAGACATAAACTTTTATGTTCACTCAAGAGCTGACTAAAAGCAGAGTTTGGGGAATAACGACAGCTAGCAGAAATCGGAAATTATAAAACTATGGAGTGGTTCATTTAGTTTTTCTGATATTTAAACAGAAGGGGCTGATTAGCACCCGGTTAGCTGGTTTACTACTCTACTTGGTAAGGCACCATTTGGGGTTCACCATGTTTAACATGCGTAAAACTGAGCTCACTCCACACTTCAGGCAAAATATCCACACGTCTCAGGACTGTAATTAAAAGTTTGCTAGGGGGAGTCTGGGTGGTTCAGTCAGTTAGTTACTCATCCGATTCTTGGGTTCAGGTCCTGATCTCACGGTTTGTGCGCCGTGGAGGGTGCAGGGCCTGCTTGGGATTCTCTCTCTCTCTCTTCCAGGCTTTTTACCTGCTTGTCAGAATTTCCTTATATATGAATGTCAGTAACATATATGTACACAACTTTCTTTCTGTGCAATAACATCCAACACTTATCCAATCCCACGCTAGACCTTTATAGCAACTATGAAAGAAAAACAGAAGTCTCCCAACTGGAGTATAAAGTCTCACTATGGAAACAAGATATACACAAAGTTCAATGAAACAGAACAGCATCAAAACTTTGGATGACAGAAATATAACCTATCACAGAACAATGGTTTTGTTGTTTTGTTCTGTTTTACCTCTGAGGGGTCCTAGGCCCCTCTGAATTTGACGAAAGCTAAAGAGGTGGGACGGAGAGGGACTGGACTTTATCCTCAGGAGCACCGGTGGGAGCTACAAGACTCTGAGTAGGACTAGAGATAAAGCAAATCTCCCGGGTAATGTTCAGGGTGGGCTGTGAAGGATCAGAGGCCAGGTGAGGGCTGTGCCACCATTCACCTCAGGATGCAGAGCCAGAAGCATCTGCTTGGAGCAAATACTGGGACAGAACATCTAATCAACTTCTTATAGGCCCAGGGGGTGGGAAACAGAGGAATGCTAAGAGATTTAAGGCAGTGCATATCAATTTGCATGAGTATGGCAGCAGTTCCCATTTTTACAACGTGACACAAAAACAGGCTTTGCATAAGAGCTTGTTGATAAATCCAAAATTGGGGTGGGGGAGAGAATAAAAAGGTATGCAAACCCCATTTTATAAAAAATAAATACCCTCCCCTGTTCATGCTCTGTCTCTCTCTGTCCCAAAAATAAATAAACGTTGAAAAAAAAAAAAAGTCTATTAAAAAAAAATAAATACAGGGTGCCTTGGGTGGCTCAGTTGGTTAAGAGTCGACTTTGGCTCAGGTCATGATCTTGCAGTTTGTGGGTTCGAGCCCCACACTGGGTTCTCTGCAACCAGTACGGAGCCCACTTTGGATCCTCTGTCTACCCTTCTGTCCCTCCCCCTCCACTTGTGTGCTCTCTCCTCTCTCTCTCTCTCTCTAATAAATAAATAAACTTAAAAAAAAAAAAGCACTAAGTCATCCATGCTTCCTCGCATGGTATAAATGACATAAATTATTTTTAGATGTCACAAACATACAATCATGAGAATACCTGGTCTATCATTCTATTTGTTATTATTTTTAAAAAGATTTTGTTTTTAAGCAATCTCTACACCCAACGTGGGGCTCAAATTTACAACCCCAAGATCAAGAGTCGCATGCTCTAATGACTGAATCAGTTAGGCACCCCATACCATTCTTTTTTTTTTTTTTTTTTAATGTTTTATTTATTTTTGAGAGAGAAAGCACACACAAGCTGGGGAGGGGCACTGAGAGGGGGACACTGGACCTGAAGCAGACTCTGTGCTGACAGCAGACAGCCTGACGTGGGGCCTGAACTCAGGAACCATGAGATAATCAGGACCTGAGTTGAAGTCAAATGCTTAACCCACTGAGCCATCCAGGCGCCCCACCATTCTATTTTCTAAATGCTCGTCAGAGCAATGGTTATTTCCCACAAAAAAGAATCAGAGTGTACTCTAGAGAAAATTCTACGATCTTTCCACAGAGGATTAAGAGCACAGATCTGGGATCAAGTCCAGATCAAGTCCACAGCTTCCTCGTAACCTTAGCTGTGCGACTTTACCAGTTACCTTGAGCCTTAGCAAAACGGGGATGCCGTCACTCTCTGCCTCTATGGGTGGCAAGGAACAATCAATGAGATAAAACCTGTAAAGCAGTGTGTGTAGTATCTGGCGGAGTAATTTTTTTATCGAGTCACCGTCACTGGCACATTGTATCACAGATCATAAAATACAAAACAAACCCCCTCACTTGACTCCATATCCCTTCTAGTTACCATCACATTTCTTTGTTCCTTCTTAGCAAAAAAACTCAAAAAGGCTGCCCTGATTCCCTGTCTGCCATTCTTCACCTTACTTGCACCTACTCCAATCAGCCCTTTCCACCAGTCACCCACCGAAACCACTCTGGTCAGGGGCACCAGGAGCACCCTCTGGCCAAATTTTCAGCTCCCACCCCCACTTCCTGGAGCTCCAGTGGCAACTCCTGGGCTTCCCTGGGCCTCAGGTTCTCGTCCTACCTCCCTGGCTGCTTGGCTGCACCTCCCTGACCTCCGAATACTGCCTGCCTGACCTCAGAGCAGAGCCCGTAGCCCTCTGCCTTTCCGTCTACTCTACTTAGCCATCCCCAAGCGGTCTTACCCAGACCAAAGAGGCTGGAGACTTTCCAATTTACATTTCCAATTAACAGCCTCCCTGACATCTCCGTTTAGATGGCTACTAAGACTCTAAAAACACTTCCAAACAGAACTTGCCTTGTACTCCTCGAAAAACACAAAAACTACCCACTCCTCAATCCCAGTATGTGGCACAAACATTTACCAGATTGCTCTGGCCAAAAATCTTGGAAGTCGAGATGAGAACCCTTTCCCTTACACCCTATACCCAACCCATTTCCAGATGCATTCCAAACGTGGCCCATTTTCACCATCTCCACTACGATCCCTGCAGTCCATGCCCTCTCCGCTTCCTAACTGGTTGCTCAGCCTACCTGGCCTGTACCTGCAGTCTAGTCTCCACAGTTAGCTTTTTAAAGTAAGTTCACTTCCATCACTCAGCCACTTCCATTGCCTTATTTTGCCTTTTATTTAAAAAAATCATTTTTAACGTTTATTTATTTTTTGAGAGACAGAGACAGAGCGTGAGTGGGGGAGGGGCAGAGAGAGAGGGAGACACAGAATCCGGAGCAGGCTCCAGGCTCCGAGCTGTCAGCACAGAGCCTGACGTGGGGCTCGAACTCACGAGCTGTGAGATCATGACCTGCGCCAAAGTGGGACACTTAACAGACTGAGCTACCCAGGTGCCCCATCTGCTTTTTTTTTCTTCACAGCACTTGTTACCACTTGACATTTTAAATATATTCATTTCTACTTCATTAGTGGTTTACTGTCTCTCCCCATCTGAACAAAAATAAGCTTCACGAGAGCAAAGCTTCATCTCTTTGGTTCACGCCAAACCTCCAACCCCTCAAGGAGTGCCTTGCCAGAGTATGCACTCAAATGCTTGTTGAATGAATGAATGGGTGGCTGGGTGCTAGCAAGGGATCTTATTTCAGAATGAATAATGTTCGATGTCACAAAATCCTAACTCTGAAACTCTGTTTATTTCTGAAAATACAGCACAGAAACGCTCATAGCACTATTAAAAGAAATTCTTGACATCATAAAGATTATCAAAGGGGCTGAGTATGGATTTTCAGTAGCCCAAGGAAAGTTACACATTGAATTCTGAATGATCTTGAGAAGAAATAGGAATCTTAAATTAGAAAACCAGGCAGTCTACAGAGGTCTTGTCAAGCACCCCTCTCTCACATACCTTTACCCTCACACAATGTCTGTGCCGGGCCTTTTCTTTTTCTTTACATTTTATTTTATTTCCTTTTTATTGTCTGACTCACTCTTGGAGCTTCTTGAGTTAGAGCTGTGACTCATTCAACCCTGCCTCCCCTGAATCTGTTATGTTACCTGTCATATAATGGTACTTAATAAACATTTCCTGATTGGAGAAACAGCACCAACTCTTCCTTCCCCTTTTTGTTTGTTTATTTATTTATTATGAGAAAGAAGAGTGTCAGCAGGGGAGGGGCAGAGAGAGAGAGAGAGAGAGGGAGGGAGGGAGAGAGAGAGAGAGGGAGGGAGGGAGAGAGAGAGGGAGAGGGAATCCCAAGCAGGCTCTGCACTGTCAGCGCAAAGTCTGATGTGGGGCTCGATCCCACAAACTGGGAGTTCATGACCTGAGCCAAAATCAAGAGGTGGACGCTCAACCAACTGAGCCCCCACGCAACCCAACTCTTCCTTTCCCACCATAAACTCTAACATGGTCTATGTGGCCAAGACACTGAACACTGCTACCACGTAACGGAGATACCTAACGTCTTTTGAGATCATTAAAAATTGATAACTAGCTTTTTTAAATCAAGTATAATAGATACTTTCAGGGAAACCTACATTTTTTTTTTAAATGAAGGAAAATTGGTTTTTTACCCAAACCACACAGGTCAAAGGATTCTTCACTACAAAATGAACTTTGTTTCAGAAAACATATATGAAAGCATGTTACTGATATTCTAAACCATAGAAACTGTGTGTGAAGTTATTACATCAGTATTTTCTACAAAGCAAGCACACTCAACTCCAAATGGCCTGACTATGCCCTAGTGCTAGAACTTCAGGGCCTATCCAGGGATATAAATCCAAATATTGGTGGAATTCAGGGGTGCCTGACTGGCTCAGTCGGTAAACCATGTGACTCTTGATCCTGGGGCTGTGAGTTTGAGCCCCATGTTGGGTAGAGATTACTTAAAAATAAAATATTAAATAAATAAATAAATAAATAAATAAATAAATGGATGGATGGATGGATCCTATAGACCTTGTGAGTGCACCAGTCATAAGTTAGGACTTCATCCCATCCCAAATGGAGAGTATAAGCTTAAAATCGTGATACCCTAATTTTAACATAGGATTTCACTGAATATATTTAAATGTTTACTTATGTTTGAGAGAGAGCACAAGCACGGAAGGGGCACAGAAAGACGAAGACAGAGGATCCCAAGCAGGCTCTGTGCTGTCAGCTCAAAGCCCGATGCAGGGCTTGAACTCATGAACTGTAAGATCATCACCTGAGCCAAAACCAACAGATGGACACTTAACTGAACGAGCCACCCAGGTGCTTCTTCAGCGAATATATTTAAAAATTAAATCCACACATGTCGAAGAACTGAAGCATAACAGATCAGAAAAACTTAAGAATGCTCTAATATATGTTTAATTGCTATGGCTTTTTAATCTACTGAATCAACCTAAATCTTAAGATTCCTAATATCTGTGTGAATCTGACACCAAAAGACAGCTGGAGAAACAGCTTCAAGGGGCAATACAGAGGATGTAAAAATGAACTCTTAACTAATCTTAATAAACTATTAAAAAGTTAACATGAAAATGTTAAGATAACTTCACCAAGGTGCTAAAATACCACAGTAATCCAAGATTTTTAAAAAGAAAATATTTGTTCCTGTTACTTCAGAATTCTTTCCAGAAGGATTTTTCCTGGATCTGTGTCAGTATCGAAAGTCAGCCAGTTATTCTCCCGGCTAAATATAAACTGAAAAGTCAGCAGCTGCAGGATATTACAAAGAAAATATGACAACCAGGTTGAAAAAGCATGAATATTTGATAGGGTTTTATACCATGTCATAGTAAAACATTTAATGCAGTAATATGAAACACAGCCACCTATTAAAATATTTGTGGTACGAAATGGATTTGAAGCCCTTTAAAACATCTTTTGGGAAAATCACGGCCACCAAGCAGCTGCTATTATACAACATGCAATCTTGGAAAACCCTGGCCTGACCAAGCCTCACAGGTTTCTCCTGAAAGTTGCCAGTTAAAACTGGTTTGGTTGCCTATTTTAAGAAGATAGTGAACTGAGCTAGGAGTCTGGTGCTGCTTCTGTCTTGGAAAATAAGGAGGCCTGGAAGGTGATGCACCAGCTTCAATGTTCCTGAAAAGTAGACAGAAAGTTGGCAGCGGGTAACTTTTATTCCTGAGCAACTGGCCAGTGCAGTCTGGCTCCCTAGTTAGTGCCTGCCCAGAGGAGGTGTTTTCTCTCCTCTACAGCAATGGTCCTCCGAGTATGGTCCCCAGCCCTGCAGCCTACACATCATCTGGGAACCCACTAGAAATGTAAATTCGCAGCCCCATCCCAGAACACTACAACACACTACAGAACTCCTGGATCTGGGACTCTAAGGGTGGAGCCCAGCAACTGAACAAGCAATCCTGGTGATGCGGATGCACATTAGTTCAAGAACTGCCAATCCAGGGGAAGAAACAGTGGCGATCTATCTTTACAGTCCACACAATGGGACAACCGACAGCTGGTGACAAATTACGAGACCTTGTGTTTCTCTGACACTAGGGTGGCCAGGGACAAGGACCAGATTTTCTGACAGGGGTGGAGACAAAGAATAAGATGTGGGAAGTGTGTCGGGACAGTTAGGGAAGGAGAGGACAGAGTTAAGTCTATGCTAAAGTCCCTTTAGAAATACCAACTAATCAGGACAAGGGCTTTTCTTTTTGAAAAGCTGAAGAGTCAGTCACTTTTGCTTCTGTCTTATCAGACACACTGTTCCTCCAAAATCTGTCAAATTTACGTATTGGCCACATCAAGGTGAGACCTTTGATTAATTCACTGCAACAGTCAACAAATATTTACCGAGCACCTACTATGTTAGGGAAAGGGACTGTGCTGGGTGCCGAGGACATAGGAGCACGAGCAGGGGAGGGGCAGAGAGAGAGGGAGACACAGAATCCGAAGCAGGCTCCAGGCCCTGAGCTGTCGGCACAGAGCCCGACGTGAGGCTTGAAATCACGAACCACAAGATCATGACCGGAGTCGAAGTTGGATGTTTAACCCACTGAGCCACCCAGGTGCCCCAAGGTGAGTGCTTTAGGACAGAGGAGACATGTGATAATGACTCAAAAGACTACACCGAATGGGGGTCGTTAGGGATGGCCTTTCTGGAGAGAGGAGACCGGAAGAACAAGAAGCAGCCAATCACGTGAAGATGTGGGGGCAGAGCATTCCCAAAGGGGTCGGAGCAAGAGCAGAGGTGTGCGTGATACCACATGAGGTCAGGGGGTGGGCAAGACCCAGATCACAGAGGGCCGTCTGCGCCTCAGAAAAGAGAATGACTTGATTCTAAGCGCAGGGTGATTTGATTCTGAGGGCTTTCTGCAGGGGAGTGGCGGTTTCCGCTTTCGGTCTGCAAGAGTTCATGCGCCTCCTCTAGAGAACGGACTGGAAAAGGGCAAGACCGGAAGCTGGCTTCTGCAGTCTTCCAGGGGAGAGACAGATGGTTCTGGTTGGGCAAGAATGGCAAGAGTAGAGATGGAGAGGAGGATCGGGCATCTCTCGTTGGGTTATACCTTCTGGACTTGTGATGGGTGGGTGGAAGGGTGAGGAAAGAATCCTACCTGAGGGCCTCGACTATCCACCCGTGAAAGACACTTGGCCGAGTCGGAAATGTCAACAGACCTGTGAGGGGCTGAAGGAATGTGAGATGCCTGGCTGGAGAGAAGGCAAAGGGGGCTGGAAGAATGAGAATACGGCCGAGAGCAAGCGCCCTGGAGCAGAACTGCCCCAGGCCCTGCACCCTCGCTCTACACATCACTGGCTCTGCGCCCCGGGCAAGTCCTTTCCCCTCTCTGGGCCTATTTTCTCACCTTCAGGACAGACACGGGTCTCAAATTTCTGCCGGGAGGACTGAGATCATTTAATTTGACGGAATTGAAACCCGCGTCTAGCACACAGTCAGCCCCAGAAGTAATCTTTCAAAAGAAGTCTGAAGGGCCTGCACGTGATGGAAGACAAGTCCTGCTTCGTACGTGACACGAGGGGCCCCAAGCCCAGTGAGTATGAGGTACCGAGTATAAGGCACAAGAAAGAACTTCCTTAAAAGTGGATTTCACGCTCACAGGACAGCACGTTACCCAGAATGGGACAAACAGTGGCCAGGGTTCCTGTAACAAGGGACCCTGCTACAGCTGCAGACCCTTCTCTTTAAAGCCCTTTCTCTCACCAAGATCAACGAAACACCCCAAGACCCAGGAAGGGCATACGCCCAACTCCAGGCCTTTCCGTTTCTTTGCTAAGGCACTGGAGAGGGTTGGGGAGGGCGGTGGAGCAAAACCCCGGGGCTCTAGTCTCAGTGCCACCGCTCAGCCACCAGTCTCCCTCAGCAATGACGTGGGGACAGCACTTTCCCTGGTTAGCCCATTAGGCTGTGGAGCATTGCATGACATGACATAACAGGGAAGTCAAATTACCCGGAAAACTCTGAAGTATTTTAGTGTTAAACGTTTACTCCACCAAATACACTGCTCCGTCCTTCAACTGGGGCCTTTCGGAATTAAACAGAGGATTCCCGACTTCACCTTTTGTATTCCACCTTCATCAAAGTACTGTAGCTACAGTTCAGGTGAGAGGGAAGGGGCAGGAGAGAGAGCGTGTGCTGGAGTGAAAAGCACGGTTCGAAAGTTCCCACGAAGGGGAACATCACAATCGTCACGATTAACCTTGGGAATCCCTGAAGAGAGCAACAGGCCGTACTGGCCCAACACAGCGCTTCCCCTCCACCAGCGGAGCGCGAGGCAGGTGAGCGGTTCTCCCGAACGCAGGGCCCACGCTGTACAAGAGGCAGGCGGCCACAAGCGGCACAAGACGTTCACACAGCGAGACACACAGGACCAAGCCCAACTTCCCGGACCACAGGCTCTCATCTCCCATCTCCAGCTCTCTGGGAACACCCCTGAATGGAACGGAGGGCTCCTGAGCCCCCACTGCCCACACGGTCAAGTCTGCACGTATGCTGAATGTGTAGAGGAGGCCACTCCAGCGAATGCAAACTTAAAATCACACCCCATCAGGGGTTACTCTTGGGGCACTCAGGTTTGCTGGGCAACTGTCAGGGAAGCCCGTGGGATGCTGGGTGAGACGAAGGACCTGGCAGCCAAGGGCCTGAGGTCCCGCAATCCTGGCCACGGCAGAGGCAGTCACCCGCCACAGCACGGGCATCCTGAAGGAGTCTCGGGGGCTTTTCACAGTACCACCCTCTAGGGTCTATGCAGAACTCACGCAGCACAGAACCAAGGGAGATGCCAAGGTGTTGGACCAAAAGAAAATGAAGGGCAGCCCTTTACAGGAACTCACAGGCTTCCCAGCTGTTTCCTGGCAACGAGGGCACAGGTTAATCAGGTGGCTGGTTCGAAACCTAAGGAAGGCCTCGGGGCCCCTGACCAACCTGAGTGACTTCTCAGGGTTAGAGAGCAGAAGCCTGAACATTCGTTTTGGTTTAACCCAACTAAGGCCCTTCTGCTTCTACCCTCGGCACTCTGCACAGGCCAGATTGTGTTGTTCCCCTCCTTTTAAGACTCGTTCGTTCATTCATTCATTCATTCAACAAACAGTTACTGAAGGCCTAATGCATACCACTCGCTCACTCGATGGCTTTCCTTCACACTTAATAAAATCCAAAGCTAGAGCTCTTCAACTCATCTCCTTAGCAAGCCTCTCTTGCACAGGAAGGCCTTTAATCTGTTCTTTCAGGACACTGAGCTTGGTCCTGCCATGAGGCCTTTGCACTCACTGTCCCCGCCTCCCCTGCCTACGATACACACTGTCGGGCTGGCTCCTGCCATCCCTTCTAACCGTTCAAATGTCATCTTCCCAGATCACCTCCCCACCTGCTCTTGATCACATCGCACAATTTCCTTCGTAGCGCCAACTGCTATCTGAAACTGCCCTTAATCATTATTTACTCCTTTGGCGGCTTTCTTCCTGACTAGAGTGGAAGCTCCTGAAGGCCAGGGGCTGTGTCTCTCTCACCCACCGTTCACAATGGGACACAACAGGCCCTCGATAAACATCTGTTGAATAAACAGACAAAGGACTTTCGGGAAGCCTGTGTTGGAGCACCTGGAAGCCTGCTCCTTGTCACCCAAACCACGCCAAGTGCTCTTGACATTAGGACAGCAGCCGATGAGGTTTGATCTGACTGCAGTAGCATTTATGAAGCAATCATCAACTGGCAGGGCCTCAAGAAGTTAGAATCAAGTAGCTGCTAAGCCGGACTGTAGGTGGCCAATCTCAAGTGCCTGCACACAGGGCCGAGCTGCAACGCAACCATAACGCTGGCTGCCACGGGCACGCTGTGCCCCCCACTTCCTAGCAACCTGACAGGGGTGCTATTCTGGTGCGAAGTTTCCCACAGCAGGCTGGCCTGACTCAGCCTCTCTCTTCTGTGGCAGTATCGTGCAAGACGAGTTGACTCAGCACTATTCCAGCTGAAACCAAACTCCAGGAAAAGGATGTGTGGTCTCCTCCCTCCCCCCGGAGGACCCCACTGCATTAAGTTTAAAAGGCAGCTTGTGACAGGTCACTTCGGTCTGAACCCCTACAGCCAATCCCCTCCACGGCCACTGCAACAGACAAGGATGGCTCCCTGGGACACTGGAGGCGCATCGCCCCGGAAAGACGGGACTCCCATCGCCCCGTTCCCTTTAGGTCACCTCCCCTGACAGTGCTGATGCTGTGGCCTTAACTAGCCAGAGGATTTCAGTAGCCGGGCTGGCGGCCCTGCCTGCTTCATCAGAGGTCACCCGTTGTCCCCGCATTTGAGAGGACCTCCTTGGCCGACAGGTACAGCCGCCTCTCCATAAGGGGGACACTGAGTCTTCCCCCAAATCCTGCACTTCTGGATTCTCTCTTACCTTATCAGCGTCTCTGGGGGACCTCCCCCAGCTAATCCTCACCCTACCTCCTCAAGAAGGCCATCTGAGTCCATCCCCTGATGCCCATTTGCGGAACGTTAACTCGGAAACGGACTCTTCGTGATCTGATCCTCTGGCCCATCTAAAGAGTGTAGAACAGCGAATCCAGTCTCAAAATAAATGCTGCTTCCCTCTACCTACACGAGACTGGGAGCACTCCCCCTCCTCCAAAGTACAGCCCCCTTATTCCCTCTGCTGCATCCTGGAGATGGGGATTTGCTCAGCTTTCCTGCCCCAGTCACCCAGACTTCTCATTTCACTTGTCCCTCTCCCCATACCCATCCACTCAATAGGGAACTGCTGAGCTGAACCCACTTATCTTTTCCCAACATCCAAAGGAGTGGAACGGAGTGACAGTCTCCGTAAAACAGGCACTACTAGGGTATGCTTCCCTCACCCGAGAGAGGAGATTTTTCTTTTCGGAGAGAAACATCTCTGAACTTTCCCCCACTCTCAACCATCGCATGTGGCTTCCCTCGGTGGACCTCCCGCACCGAACAGGTACCCCCAGGGCTTCCAATTCACCCAATGTCGAAAGTTCCCACCGCTGCCCCACTCAGAGCTTGGCTCCTAAAACCTAACATGTCTCCTCAAAGAAAAGCCTGATAACGATGGGGTCATTCCCCTTTGGAATCTGAGAGATCGTTTTCCCTTCTCACTTCGCCAGTCCTGATGCCCTTAATCCCCCCCGCTCCGCCAAAACCAGCCACGCCAAGACGCCCCCTTTCCAAGCGACATAGAGATTTCCTCGGCTAACCCCATCCCCCAAACTAACGCTGGAGCCGTCCCCTTAACCAATGGAGGATCCTCGGTCACCCCCTTGAGATCGTTTTCTCCTTCCATCCATCCTAAGGGGTTCTCTGAAGTCCCCGCCAAACGGACATCCCAAGGATGGCTACCCCCTCACTCGGACCTCCATCACCCGGTAAAGGACTCTCATCCATTTAGGGGCGCTTCCTTATCCTCTAGGGGACCCCTGGATCTCCCCCAGAGCCGCCAGCCTCGTCTCCTCAGGAGTGCCTCTGGGCTCGCCCCTCGATAGCTCCGGCCGCTCAGCATTGCCTTGGGGCCGGGTCCTTCCTCCCAACAGGGCCCTCACGCCGCCCGGGGAAGCCTGTGAGCCCCGCCGCGCCGCCCACAGGCCCCTCAGGCCCCCGCCCGTGCTTCCGGCCACCGCCTGCTCCTCCTCCCCACTCTGGCCGCCAGGGTCGCCGCCGCGGAGCCCAGCGGACAGAGGCAGCGCAGAGGCCCTGGTCCCGCTGCTAGGGCCTTTGCGGGTCCCCAGTCCCTGGCCCAAGCCCGCGCCCCCTCAGCAGGCCGGGTCCGGCGCCCCAGCTCACCCGAGCCCGTGGTGGCTGCCATCTTGCGTCGCTGTCGCTCGAAGGCCGGCCCCTTCTTCACCCCCCCACCCGTTTCCCCGGGCCCTTCTGCGCAGGCGTCCGCGCCTGCGCAGACGACACCGCTGACGCCCGCTACGCCGACCGCGCGACCCGTTGCCGGGAAGGTTTTTTCCCTGCCTTTTCAGAGAGGGAGGAAACGTGATTTGTGTGCGGGAGGGCCCAGCAACCTGCATGTCCCTCCAGGCTCGGGTGCGAGGGAGTTATTGAGGTGCTTGGTGAGAAGGGCGGGGGTGATCGGACTTGGGAGGACTCGATTATGAAAGATACAGAAGAAAAGAAAGCTTAAAAAAAGTTACCTATTTCGCTGCGAGCGTTTTCCTATCTAGCTGGAGCCTCGCAATATTTCTACCAGGTCGGGATTAATGTGAAAAATGAAGCTGAGGAGGGTTAAGCGATTTATCACAATTTAGCAGTTAAGTGACTAAGTCTGAATTTGAACCCAGGCCAGAAATGTCTTGCTTCCAGGATCCATGCTCCCTGGCCAGAGAATGTTGGGGGGCATTAAGTTGTCAGGGAAAGCATTCACTCATTCATTCATTCACTTATCAATCCATTTATTCATCCAAAGAAATATTTACTAAGAACAACTATGTGCTAGGCGCTGTGCTAGGTTGTGGGAATGGATACATACCCCTGAAGTCTGCTCTTGCGGGCTTACATTTTAATCGGAGATAGCCAGTTAACAAAGAAATAGGAAAGAATATATAACTATGATAGGACGGAGAGTAAAGCAGGGACGGGGCAGCAGAGGGGCCTCCTAAAGTGGTCACATTGAAACTGAAACTGAATGATTAGGAGGTAGGGAGCAGCATGTGCAAAGGTCCTACAGACACATGTTTGCAAATATATATTAAATCCAAAAAGGGACTGCTCCTTTATTGTAAATGGTCTTAGAAGCCCTGAAACGGATGTACAAACAAGCTGCGAGGTAAAGGGACTGCCTCAAGGTAACACAGCTAACCCTGGCAGAGGAAGGACGGGGACTTTCAGAACAGGCAACAAGGAAATGGGAAGCTCTCATCCAGCACATCCATTGCATCACCTGGTTCTGACAGCAGTGCCTCCTAAGCATTTCTCGGCTCCATTTATTTCTCTTACTTAGGATAGGCTGTCCTTGTCTCCCACTTGGGTGACCTCAGCACCCTTTATTCTTGCCCCCATGGTCCAGTCTCTGTGTGGCAGGCAGAATTTGCTCAAAACGCCCTTCAGTTAAATCTTTCAGTGGCTCCCCATTTCCTTGTGATAAGATAGGCTCTACAAGTCACGTGACCATAGAATGCTCCTCCGACTAAGAGGAACGTCGGATTCAAAGAAGGCCCGGTATAATCGTGCCAGGACAACAGGACTCTTCTGGGCAAACCACGATGGATGGCCACCCTAACCAAAGGCCTAGGGCGGGACCAGTAAGACACCTGTGAGATGTCTAGAGCTTTCACTTAAGCCTCATTTAAGGAGACTTTTAGTCTTAGGTCTCACTTCTGCCCCTGCACTGTCCTGCAAGTGAATACTTCCCTAAAATTTGCACCCTGGGTGCCTCTTTCCCCCCTCCTAACACAGCCTGTACCTCTGAGACTTGCCTCTACCTCTCCAGCAACACTGGCCTTTTTCAAGCCCTCTGCAACACGTGCCCTCTACCCTTAGGGCTTTTGCCTGAGCTCGCTCTTTGCTCTTCGCCCTTCCGCTCTTCAGTTTTCAGATCCAGCATCACCCCCTCAGGGAAACTTTCCTTGATTTCTCCAACCTGGTCGGATTCAGCTATAATTGATTCTCAAAGTGCCACGTGCGTCTCCTTCCCAGCCTGGCAACAGGTAATCACCTTGAGAGTGTCCCGTTTATCACGTGATTCAAGTTTATCTTGAAGAGCACAGAAAATATTTGCCTTGGACTCTGGGTCATTGGAAAGCCTCAGTAGCAAGTGGGAAGCATTTGGGCTCCTAAAGTGGACTCACCTCCAGAGTGAAAATTTCTGGGTTTCTGTCTTCCTTCACCACTCCCTTTGCTTTGTGACTTTAGGAAAGAGACTTGAATCTCTTTTGGCATCAGTTCCCCCTTCTGAAAAGGGGGGGGGGCGGGGTTGATAGTATCAACCTCATAGGGTTGCTGTAGAGATGAAATGCTTTGATAAAACTCTTTAGCACAGAGGGAGGAGGGGACGCTAGCTGATATTTACCAAGCCGTCATTTCCAGTTTTCAAACCTTTCAGCAACTGGATGCGGCAAATTCTAGGGACATCCCCATTTTAGAGATGAGAAAACAGACTCAGCTGACAGGTGAAGGAGTGAGGATGAAAACACAAGCCATTTATCCACGATGCTCCTAAACGTTTACTCGCATAGATTCCTTGGTTCTCTAGGGGAATTTCTGCAAGCAAAAGTCACAGTAGAGCAAATTCCGGTGCGGAACACCTTGCAGGAGGAATAGGTTAAACCCGACGGTCCGGGGCATGCTGGTTATTGTAGTTCAGCGGCGTCGCGGAGCCTGCCGGGAGTTGTGGTCCTCGGCGCTGAAGCTCCCTCCGAGAAGCTCCATCCCCTCTTTCGGAAGTCGCAGCCAGTCCCCCGAGCCGGATTCGGCGGGTGCCTGCGCCTCATCTCCGCCTTGCGCTGGAGCTGGTAGCTGTTTACAGGACAAGAGTCCTGTTTATCGGATTGTTGGGAAAATTAAAATGGTTAATGGAACTAAAGAATTTAGAGAAGGCCTTGACACAGAGCGAGTGCCGTATAAGTATTAGCTATTATTTTTCTTATTAATCCTCAATGACCCTTGCAAAGAAGCTTTTATCATCTCTATTTGTCAGATAAGGAAACTGAGGCTCAGAAGCGTAGGAATGCTTTCCCAGGATCCCACAACAAGGAAGGCATAAAATCAGGTTTGGAATTCAGTTCTCTGAACCCTGGGGCACCTGCCGTTTCCTCCGGGGAGCTTGGGAGATTTGGGGGAAAGCGTGGGCGGGGTTGCATTTTTTACCAATTGCAGCCTGGCGGCCTTGAGGAGATTGAATGGGGCGGCAGCAAGGTTGGAGGCGGGGAGCCAGAGAGGGGGTGTGTTGGACTCCGTTGACTGCGTTCAGTCACCATGTCCCTTCGTGCCCACATAGCTGGTTTTGTTTAGGAGGCTGAAGGTCCGGTTCCAGGTGTGAATCCAAGCTAATCACTGGCACAACCATTTCCTTTTGCCAGTGATTGGTCCCAGGGTGCGCAGGTCACCTAGTTCTTTCCCGCCAATGAGTTGAGGAGGGGACGTGTTTGGAAAGTTTCCCTCCCTTAAGAATAACTGAGGAGAAAGCTTCTTTTTGTCCCTTTTCCTCCATCCTATAAAAGGAGGTTTTTTGATGGTTGGGGCTGTGGCGATCAAGAGGCCACAAGTCTATGGTACATTACAGGTGTACAGAGAAAGAAGGTGCTAGCACAGGAAGATGGCAAGAGCTAGGACCTCGGATGATGTGGTTGGGCTGCTGAAGGAATCCCGGGGCTGTCTACCTACAGGTTTCTTAAGATTTCGTAAGATGTGAGATAAGTGTCTTTATTGCTGAAGCTGCTCTTAAAGGTAGGTTTTCGCTATTTACAGTCAAAAGCATACCTGGTAGGTACAGGAGGCTGCACAGTGCTCCAGTGAAGAGACACATGTGGCCTGTTCCCTAGCGTTCAGTCAAACACTATTCTCAACAAGGTGGGAAAACATCTGGGCAGTTTGGGAATCTGTGTGATGTGAAAGGCATGAGTGCCTCACAGGTATAGTTAAGAAAAAATGCCTCCTGCATTTTTACATTTCAAAATGTAAAAAATGCAGCATACTTGCTGAAGCCTACAGTATTATTTTTTAGAACAATATATTTTTTAGAACAATATATTTTTTATTTTTTTTTAACATTTTATTTATTTTTGAGACAGGGAGAGACAGAGCATGAACAGGGGAGGGTCAGAGAGAGGGAGACACAGAATCTGAAACAGGCTCCAGGCTCTGAGCCGTCAGCACAGAGCCCGACGCGGGGCTCGAACTCACGGACCATTAGACCATGACCTGAGCCGAAGTTGGCCACTTAACCGACTGAGCCACCCAGGCGCCCCTAGAACAATATATTTTTTAAATGTCTATTTATTTTTGAGAGAGAGAGTACGCACAAGCAGGGGAGGAGCAGAGAGAGAGAACACACACAGGATCCCAAACAGGCTCCAGGCTCTGAGCAGGCAGCACAGAAACTCACAAACTGTGAGATCACGACCTGAGCTGAAGTCGGATGCCTAACTGACTGCACCACCCAGGTGCCCCCCGAGCAATACTTTTTAAAACTCTAATGTGCACACAAATCACTAGGAGTCTTGTTAAAATGCAGATTCTGATTCTGTATGTGTGTTTGGGGGTGGGGGTTGTGCTGAAATGCTGCATTTCTAACAAGCCCCTAGGGGATGCGCAGACCGCACTTGGAGTAGCCAGCTTATAGATAACATTATATAATTTTATGATCCTATTTCCGATTTATAGTTAAGAAAAAACTCCCCAACCTCCTGCTACAGCTTTTATAATACAAACTACAGAATGTAAAGCTGACAAATTGTTCACAGGAAGGATCGTGGGCACCCAGAAGACAGAGAGTAGAATGCCTGGGGAGGGGGTCTGAGATTGAGTGGGTGTGGGAAACACACTTGCTAATGGCATTTCATGGCACATACATGGAATGATGTCCCTCTGGGGTGTGTCTGAAGCATAACATGAAACTGTTTTATTTAACATTTGATGAAGTTGCTGAAGTATGTAAAACCCAAAAGGGATGGGAGTGGGTGGATAGGGGGATGTTACAATTTATCTACCCACTCCTCTCGATGGACATCTGAGTTGTTTCCGTTGGCTTCTTCCTATACAGTTCATTTCTGTAATGTCTGAATTTTGTATCATGTTACTTTTGTGGTCAGGGAAAAATAAATAAGAACCAGAAGTCTGGGGCGGTGGGGTGGGTAGGACCAAAGGGTGAGTTTCCCTACATTATAAAGAGCCCTTGCAACTCATTGTGGAAAAAAAAAAAAAAAAAAAAGATAAACAGTCCAAAAGAAAAGATGTTAATCATAGCGAACATTTATGCAGCATTTACTACGTTCCAGGAACATAGTATTTTGCATATATTAATTCATCTAAGCTTCACAACTACCTTATAAGGTAGGTACTGTTATCTCTTCTTACAGATGAGGAAACAGACACAGAGAGGTTTAGTAACTTGGCCAAAGTTACAAGCTTGTAAGTGGCAGAGCTCGGATTTGAACCCCAAGCTCTTAACCACTACTGCCCTGCCTCCCGAGAAAAAATAGGAAAAGGACATGTACAGAGTAAGGAAATGAGGTAAGATACCCGCGGTCATTCAACATACTATATTTCAATGATTCTGAGATGCACATTATTACATTCGCACATCTGTGGAATCGGGATGCATCTTACAATCAATGATCTCTTAGATTCAATGAAAGAGAGTAAGAGAAATGCAAATTAAAACCACCTATCAGATTGGCAAAGAACAAAACACTTGATAACACACTGTGTTGGCAAGGGTGTGGGGAAACTGGCACTCTCAAAAGTTGTGAGTTTAGATGGGCAATTGGAAAGCAATTTGGCCTGAACTATCCAAATGTAACACAGACACCCGGGGCCCAACCATTCGGTTCCTAGGAATTAACCCCTCAGGGGTCTGCTGGCCCCGATGAGCAAAGACTCAGGTTCTCCCCTGCACATAACAGCAGTCTTGTATTACCCAAGACTGGAAACAACCTCAACGTGCAACAAAAGGCGAGTTAAAACATGAAAGTCCAATATGAAGTTGGAATGCTACACAGCTGTCAAAAAGAGGAAGGAAGTATTGATCTAACATTGTCTCCCAAATACGCTAAGTGAAAAAAGGTAAGCTGCCGAACTGTGTGTATAATATTCTACTGATCGTGTGAAAGCAGGGGCCGGGCACGCCTCTCTGCCTGTTCAAGGGATTTGCGAGGGACTTGTTGAAGTATGGCTTCTGGGGAGGGAAACTGAGGGCTTGGAAAAACATGAGTGGGAACACGTTACTCTTCACTCTAGACCAGGAGTTGGTAGATTTTTTTTTTTTTTTTTTGGTAAGGGGCCACATAAGTAAATATTTTAGGTTTTGAGGGCCATTTGGCTCTCAACTTTGCCGCTGTATTAGGCAATGTGCAAATGAATGGGTGTGGCTGCGTGCCAGTAAAACTTTACGGCCACACTGAAATTTGAACTTGATGTGTTAGGAAATATTCTTTTTTGCCCCCCAGCCACTTAAAAAAATGCTCCTGGGGCCATAGAATAACAAGTGGGCCAGCTTTGGCTCACGGGTGGCCATCAGTGGACCCCTGCTCTAGATCCTTCTGTTTGATTCTTAGTCTTTACCTTACGCATGCATTACCTATTAAAGAATAGTTTAAAGGGTAGCTTGAAATTATTTAGGTTTATCAAAAGGGGGCGGGGTAAAGTTGGGGACAGGTGCCCCTCGAAGATCCCCTGGAAGAAGCAGCCAGCATAGAGGGGGATGCAGGGCATTCCCAGCCAAGCTGGAAATACACGTTTGCCCTGCGTTGCTACCTGCCCCACTCCGCCACCAGATAGCAGCACAAATCCACCTAAAGGCAGGCCATCCCGCACCAGCTGGGAAGCTGAGGGCAGAAGTCAGCCCGTACACCTGTTTTATTTTGCCTACTGTATATATTTTTTTAATATGTATTTTTGAGAGAGAGACAGAGACAGAGTGCAAGTGGGCGAGGGGCAGAGGGAGAGGGAGACACAGAATCAGAAGCAGGCTCCGGGCTCTGAGATGTCAGTACAGAGCCTGATGCGGGGCTTGAACTCACCAGCCATGAGATCGTGACCTGAGCTGAGGTTGAGGGCTTAACCAGCTGAGCCACCCTGGCGCCCTTGTCTACTGTATGTTTAAAAAATGGAGCCAACATCTTTAAAAATCTGGATTTCTGGCTCCTCTTTAATCGGCTGGTGTGAGCAGCAGCTGCTCTCTGGGCCTGATGTCTCCAGGGCATCCCAGCCCTCTGTGTCAGCTGCTCTTTCTCATCCTGCTCTGTTGCTATTTTCTCGACGCGTTTCTCACTTGCCACCTGCCTCCTCACTTCCATCCCTCCACTGGGGCTACAGGCAGGTGTGAAAGCACAGGGGCTCCGGGTCACATCAGGGCTCGGATTCCAGCCCTGCCACCTACTAGCTATGTGACCGTGGGCCTGTTACCTGACCCCAGTGCCTCAGTTTCCTTATCTGCAAATGGGGCTAAGTGTCTTCACCTCTCAGATCCGATGTATGGAGCTCTCTGCAGTCCGGCATGTGGTTAAGTGTTCAGCAGATATGAGCATTTCCCCCTGCCCAGCCCTCACAGGCACTTGTTTGCAACACCCATATCTCACAATGACCCAACACAATCAGACCGGACACTCCTTCTGGTTCTGAAGGTGTTTTCCCAGTCCCTGGGATTCAGGAGCAGCAAGACAAGTCTGTGTGTGAGGCCTGGCTCTGCCTTAGCAGCTGTGCCGTCTTGGGCAAGCCAGTTCACCTCTCTGGACTTAGGCTGTATTTTTGCTGGGCCAGGGTAATTAACACAGGTTGTTAGGCCTGGACAGTCTCCCCACCGGGGCTTGTGAACGGGAAACCAACTCTTGCAGCCCCAAGGCTGCTTATCTGACCCCTCCAGAGTTTGGCTGGCTGCCCCATCCACTGTAGACCTCCTTTGATAACACCTTACCTTTTCTTTTGGGAACCATCTCCCTCCTCTCATCCTGTGGCTTGGGAAGTGTTGTTCCCATCCCTGCAATTCCGGGTGAACCTGTTTCAAACCTGGCCAATCAGAACCACGAACCACCACAAGACACAATCTGTCCCAGTGGGAGCCTGGCCTGGGCTTCTGCTGCGGCCACTGGGCGGGGAAACTTTTCCACTGAGATTGCAGAGCTGGTCCAATCTCAAGTCTCAACTCAAGAGAAAAACGGAAGTAGATTGACCAAGGTCTGGTGAATCATGTGAACCCTTGGGTCCTGCCAAACCTTAAGTCAGTTATTAACTCAACTTTTCAGTTATTATAGGAGTTAATAAAAATGATTTTAGCTATTTTTACTTAAGCTATTTTGTCATTAATGAATTGAACTCTAATTCCCCTTCCTTTTGGGATCCCCTCGGACAGTCACAAATCAAGTCTAGTGGTGGGCATACTTTCAGGGCAAAGCTTTATCTGGGGCGCCTGGGTGGCTCAGCTGGCCAAGCGTCCAACTTCGGCTCAGGTCATGATCTCATGGCGGGGTTTCGAGCTGTGCTGTGCTCGACGGCTCGCAGCCTGGAGCCTGCTTCAGATTCTGTGTCTCTGTCTCTCTCTCTGCCCCTCTCCTACACGTGCTCTCTCTCTCATAAATAAACATTAAAAAAAAAGCTTTATCTGTGACCACTCTGAAGAGTATTTTACAATTTCTGTGTCCCTAACATCTTTTTTTTGCTAATATTGCAGAAACTATGAAGCTCAGGCTACATATTGACTGTAATGTTCACTACTGAATCTCAGTGCCTAGCACATGGGAGGTGCCTTGTAATTACTTGTTCAATGAGTAACTGAACAAGATATTTATCTAAAACGTCCAGTGTCTCCCAACTTCCTCAGCTTGTGAGGCTCCATATAACAAGTCCTGATTTTTCCAACCATATCTTCCACTTTCCCCTTGTTCACTCCAGTCCAGTCCCACTGTTTCCTAAAAACCTCAAACTTGTTCCTGCCTCGGGGCCTTTGCACTTTCTGTCCAGTCTGCCACCGCTTCCCCTAGTTGGCTCAGTCTCCTACAGGTCTCAGGTCAGATGTCACTTCCTCAGACCCTCCCTGACCAATGCTGCCGAAGCAGCCCCACCCTGCTTTTCCAATGTGATTCAGTATTGTTTGATTTTCTTTACAAATCACCATCTGAATGTACATATGCATTTATTTATGTTTATTGTCTCTCAGGAGGTCAACTCCACCAGGGCAAGTCCTTGTCTGTTTGTTCAGTGCTGTGTCCCAGTGTCCAGGTCAGAGCCTGGCACACACCAGGCCAATAACATTTGCTGAAGGAATTCACTAATAGGGATCAGCCTTCATTACTCGATCATCATGACTTCCTGCAAGGCCATTCCTCACCCAATCATGGGTCCCCTCCAAACGTGTTTGGAGCACATGGCAACATTAATTCACTGTGTCCGGTGAAAAAACTCCCATTCTGAGCCCAAGGTTGGGGGAAGGGAGCTGGGAATGGGGTAGAGGTGGGGTCTTACTCTCCAGGATCCTTAACCACCCCCCCACCAGCCAACCAGGAAATACGAGGCAGCCGAGGTTAAGTAGACTCTTGCTGCTTTGTTATAAATATATTATGTACATCCAAAACGTGACATTAAAATATTACTCCGTGTTACAGAAAAGATATTAAGGCTTTCTATTATTTACATTAAACAAGCAAGCACCTTTAAAAAAAAAAAAAAAAAAAAACCAAAACAAAACAGCCCAATTCTTCCTTCTCTGACATTCCCCTAGCCAGAGGGGACACCGTGTCCCCTTCCAAATGACCAAGACCCATTGCAGGGGCTGCACTCTGTGAAGACATCCTCTGATTAGAAGTATCAGCTCTGGCTGGAATCACATGGGCAGGTGGGGGACGGGCAGGGGAGAAGGGGTTCCAGACTTGGGCAGGGGATTCCTGCCTCTTCTGGCCTGCTGCCCTCAGACCCTTGCTCACTTTGCCATTCTTGGGTGGACAGGCTAGGCTGAAGGTGGTGCCTGGGGCTGTCCCCCCACCCAGGTCTTCGGGGTCAGTTCACAGGGCCATGGCAGGGCAAATGCTCCGGGGACGCTTAGGTGTGCCTGGGGGCTCCTAGACCACTGGGGACAAACGAGAGACAGATAAGACGACTCAGTGGCCCCAACGCCAGCCACGCTGAAGGGCTGCCCAGTGGGGTGGGGGTGGGGGTGCTGTAGGAGCGCAGGGAGTGGGTGAGCTTCTCCTCTACCCACGGAAGAGCTGGCAGGGCGGGGCTCCTTTTTCTGCAGAGTCAGGCTTGGAGACAGCAGCTCAGGTGGCTGGGGAGGGGCCAAGGAGAGAAAATGAAAAAAAGGAAATGAAAAATCAGTGGCTCAAGTATTCTGTGTCACGAGGGGTGGGCTGGGGGTGCCCGGGCCCAGCCCAGGAGGCGTCCTCTCCATCTGGAGGGGCCAGCACGAGGAGGCTGGAATTTGGCAGATGGCTTCGGTTTAGGGGGCTAGGGAGGGTTGGCAACAAGGTGGCAGGCTCGGAGTAGTTATTTGATCTTCTGGGCCCATTTCATGTCATCGGCCCGAGGCTTCTCGCCGGTCAGGCCCTGGATGAGGTCTTCTAGGCGTCTCCAGAAGCCTATCTTCTCCAGAGGGTAGTTGAGCCAGCCTGCAGGGGGCAAACAGGGCACCAGGGCGTTGAGTGGGAGAGCAGCAGTTGAGGAGACGGAGCAAAGTTGGCTTTGCCTGGGGCAGGAGCAACAGGGAGTGAGTCTGTAGAGGGACAAGGGCTGACCAAGGGGATGGGGACCTCCCACCAGTGGGCTTAGGGCTGCTCAGACATGCCTTTGTCCCCTCATTCGTTCACTTTCTTACCGAGTGCTTACTATATGCCAGGCACAGTGGCAGCATTTCTTATCACTGGGCTGCACTGCCACTTCTTCCAGGAAGCCTTCCTTGACCACATCACCCTCTTCTGTTTCTTTATATCCTTTATGATAACCTGTGGCCACTTCCCTGTTTTGTGTTGGTTTTTCTCCCCAACTCCCAACCACAGCATCTGCTCCAAAGAGCAGAACTCTGTTCTCCCTCTGTTGATCCTGAGTGTCTGGGATGGTGACTGGCACAAAGATGTTCAGTAAATATTACTTCCCATCTTATTTCATCTGTATGATAGCCTCCTACCCAAATCGTAGATACTCCCATTTTCCACATGAGAAGACGGGCTCAGAGAGGAGTCTCCCCGTTAGCGAGTGGCCAAACCAGGCCCGATCAGCCTCAATTCCACCCCCTCCACCTGCTCTCAAAGAACATGACCTTAAGATGTACGAAGAATATTTTCTGTGGTTCTCAGTTCTGTCTCCAGAAAGACAACGCACCGCTCTCCCCGCAGAGACTAGTAGCCGTGACTTATCGAGTACTTATTATGTGCCAAGCACTTCACATCTGCCATAGCGCCCTTCACGCCCTGGCCCCGTGACAGTCCTATGTACGGTGGCGGCTGCAGCCCCACGCTGCGCGTGAGAACAAAGCACATCCAGGGAGGCTTGCTTCCTAAAGATTCACACGGAAGAGTGGAAAGCTGATCGTAAGCTGTAGCCTGACTTGTCATCAAGGTGCTGACAGCACCTCAGACACCCTTAATCTTGAAAGATGCCAGCTGACCCCAGAAAACCTGCTCAACTCACCTCACTTCTTTGGTACTGGTCCTGTAACTACTGGTGGCAGGTGGGTTTCCTTCCTGTTCCTTGGTCTCACCAGGCGTGTTCCCGCCTCAGGGTCTTTGTACTTCCTACTCCCTTTGCCTGAACTGTTCTGTCATTATTTAGCTGCAGGGCCCTCCCACGCTTTTTTTTTCTTCTTCCAGATTTCTGACCGCCTACACTCCGGCCTCCCTACTCCTTCTCTGCCCTTCACCCTGCTTCGCTTTCGCCAGGGCACGCCTCACGACTGGGCATTTGTCATCTCCCCTGCCCCCTGCCCCCAGTGCCCTTTGCTCCAGCCACACTGACCTCCTCGCTGTTCCTCAAACCAAGCAGGCCTGTGTGTTCCTCCTTCGGGGACTTCACACCCTCTGTTCTTCCTCCAGATCTGCGTTATTTTCTCCCTCAGCTCAACTGTCTCCTCGGTGCACTGACCACCTTATTTAAAGGGTAAAGTCCCCCATTTCCTTCTCCTCACCTACCAGCAGTTAGCATGGTTAAATGGAATGTCCCCTACTAGAATGTGAATACCATAGAGGCAGGGATTTTTGCCTGTTTGTTTCAGTGTTGGAGCCTCAGCCGAGGACGGCGCTTGGCACATAGTAGGTGCTCAACAAATATCTGCTGGATGGATGGATGGTTGAAATCACGACTCTAGGAGGTGGGAGTGGGGGAGGCGGTCTCTCTCGTGCTGCTGCGTCCTCAGCACCTACGCGTGGCACATGAATGTAAGAGCATGTTCCTGCAGGGCAAGGATGATATGACCTCCTCCTGTGACCTCTGCCCTCCTAACCCTGAGGATAGAGGCAGAGCTGGGGTGGGGGCAGGGCAGCCTCTTCCACGCCACCCTGGAGCCGCACCTGTGGTGATGCAGAAGTAGGTCTCGTGGGGTGAGACGTGGTGGATGCGATGGTGTTTGCGTGGCAGGATCACGTGCCAGTCCTGCAGGAGGGTGACCCAGCGTGGCAGCCCGAAGTACGTGTGCGACCACTTGTGGATCTGGTTGGTGAACGTGCCGAAGATGGTCAGGCAGAAGACGAAGCACTCCCAGGGGTACAGCTGCTCCAGCGCTTCTGCGGGGGGGGGCGACAGGGTGTCGAGGCTGTCACGGGGGCAGGGCCACCACCAGCCTGGCCCTGGCTCCTCGCCCCTGGGCAGCTCCCTGGCCTCCTTCCACCCTCCCCCATGGTCTCAGGCAAGTTCAGACTCCCCTCTGGGCCTCAGGCTTCTCTTCTGCTCAGTGGGCAGATCGTGCAGGAAGCACAAGAAATAGTTACGGGTGTGGGCTCCGGAGTCAGGCAGAGCTGGGTTCAGGTCCGTGCTCTGACATTTCTTGGCTACATGAGCTTGGGCCAGCGATTCTGCCTCTTTGAGTCTCAACTTCATCGTCACTAACACGGCAATAAGTCTTTGTCCAGGTTCCCAAAGGCAGAGCCTGAGACAAGGGTTCACCGGGGGGGGGGGGGGGGGGGGAGGGTATCTTCTGTTCGGAAAATCATCTGAGGGAGTGGGGAAAGCAGGGGGTGAGCTAAACAATGATGGGTTTGGGGGAGTCTTGTCTCAGCCTGATCCTGGGGGCAGCTCTGGAGGGTTAATGGCTCCACAGAGTTGGTCCCACCCAGAAGTGAGAGGGCTGGTCTGTCGGCTTTTCCTGTCCCTTTACGTTTGGCTTTAGGTTTATCCCAAGGGGAGACGTAGGACCCGCCCTGGCGGTTCCCAAAAGGGACAGCTGGGAGCCGTTAGCAGCCGCCGCTCGTGGCAACTGGGGGATGGGTGCACACGTGGGGAGGATCTGAGCGGGCACCATGGCACCACACCACAGACACCCACACCTCTACCCGCCAAGGGGCTGCTCCAAGGACCAGCGACGTATCAAGTTGTTAGGACAAGACGCGGCCTGGCGGGAGTATTCAACCTCCCTTCCCCCGCCTTCTGCCCACCTGGCAGATGATGTAACTGAGGCTCTGACAGGTGAAATGACTTGCTTTGGGACAGGTTCCCTCCTTAAAATAGGGCAAAGATCAGAGCTCAGAACTTCCTGAGTTCACTGCCCGTGTTGGCCCTACTCAGCCAGGGCAACCAAGCCAGAAGCCCTGGGGGCCAGGCAGGTAATGCAGGTGAGCAAGCCGGTCCAGGTGTAGGACAGCAGGGAGGAGTGGGGACTGTGTAAAGGGGGCGGCCGCAGCTCAGCTCCCTCCCAGTGAAGCCAGAGGGGAACAAGGGCCCAGGATGGCCGGACTGGATTGTTCAAGAGAAGCTGGAAGCACAGATTTTTATGTCAAATGTGCCAATTTTACAGGATGATAACTAAAAGTTTTTTAAGGTAGTGAGGGGACCGTGTCCCCACAGCCCCCTGGCAGCTGGCAGGCACACTCACCCGGGCTCTGGGTGCGGAACTGGTAGGCCATGTTCAGCAGAGGCAGCAGTGTCACCAGGCAGTTGTCCCCGTTGGTCTCGATGAAGTCGTGTCGCGTGATGGCTGTGGGGTCGATGTGATGCTCGCGGAAGGGTCGGATAAAAGCCTGGGGTGGAGGTGAGGGTGGGAGAGGGGGTACGTCCGACCGGTCAGCCTGTGGTGGCCGGCCTCTCTCCACCACTTGCTGCGCATGCTGGACTCGGGTTTACCTCCTTGCCTTCAGGATGCCAGAACGCTCCCCCATCATACTGCTACAGAGCCCCCCCAACCTTCAGGGTCCTGCTCTAAGCTGCTCTAACAGAAGGCAGTCAAAATGACTAGGTGGGGACCGCGGCACGGTACCGCCCCACTCTGGGCCTCAGTCTCCCCAGCAGGGGTGTGAGGGGAGTTGGAGACCACCTCCACCCTTCTTCCCCACTCTAATACAGTTGAGGACACCCCTCACAGTGGCAGGCAGACCCCTCTATTTCTTCCCAGTGTCCAAGCCCCTCTTTCTGGTAACAGCCTCCCCTCTTCCTCTTCTGTTGGTACATACTGTTCCGATGGGGCAGAACCTAAAGGTGAGCACGTGACCCTGGCCTGGCCAATCAGAGCATCCCGGCTTGCTCGCCACAGTGACAGGGATGGGCACGTGACCTGCGCTGGGCCAATGGGAGCGTGCTATGGGACTTTGGCTGCAACCGTGGGAAAGGAGAGTTCTCTTTCCACTGAGGGGGCCGAGCTGGAAGGATGAAGGGAAAGCCTATGTGACAGGGAAGCCAACAGAGAGGAAAGCAGGGACAGACACAGAGAGAGACGGAGTCATGAGAGCATGGTCTGTCTATCCTACTGGACCCAGCCACGCTTTCACTTGGCTCTCCTCTTGAAATTTTCGGGTACGCGAACCAGTACCTTTGTTTGGTTAAGGCTGTTTGTATCGGATAACCCAAACAGTGTGGCACAAGGTAAAAGTTCAACTAGAACCAATGGTGAGGTGCAACAGGGCTGGCAAAGGAGAATGAGCCGTGGTCCCCAAATTCAAGGGGTTCAAAGCTCTCTATCCCATGCTTGATGCTTTTGCTTCCAGAAAATTCCAGAAATCCCAGGATTTCTAGTCTGTTCTGGTCCTCGAGGAGACGCAGGGGGTCAGGCTGGAATGATGGTTTCTGCCTTTCAAACAGGGAAACGGGAAGCTCGGAGAGGAAGGGGGCTCACCCCGCATCAGACAGCCCAACCTGCTTCTGCAGGAGACGGGCTGGGTCAAGGTACTCACCTTCCCCACGATGGGCAGCTCCACGGAGCCCCAAGTGTCAGCTCCCCAGTGCACCAAGCCAGACAAGAAGTCAGCAATGAGAGCGCCTGCAACTGTGGACAAGAGGTGGGTGAGGCAGGGGACCAGGCAGGCGACAGTCCTGCCCACCCTTTGCCCCAAATCAGGGAGTCCCGCATTCATTCACTTGCTTGCTTGCTCACTCACTCGTTACGGGGGGTGGTATCTCTTCTCTACTTGGGATGTTTTCCTCCCTGTGAATGGAGTCTCAGGTAGAGCACTCCTGTCCCTTTACTTGCTCTGCCTAGGGATATGTGGGGACTCATTTGTTTGCGGAGTCTGGAGGGAATCAAGGGGGCAGGCACAGATCAGCTCGACTTTTCCCTATCAGGAGCTGACTGGGCCCTTCTCTCTGAGCCCCAATCACTCCACAGAGGGAGGCCCACTCTGCTCCAGTGCTGCCAGTGAATAGATGGAAATGTGCTTTTGGGGTCTGTCGTCAGAATCCCCTCAGGTGCAGGCAGTAGCCATGCCTTCCCCCCCAACCTAGCTTGTATCACAATAAATGTGGTAATTTGGCCTCTGGCAGCCTTTTCCTTGTTCTCAATGTGTTCAGAACTGGACTCGGTTCCTGCAAAGACCCCAACACCATCCACTTGCTTGAAGGTTCGGTATAACATAGGGGTTAAGAGCTGTTAGATCAGGAAATCCCAGCTGTCTCTCACTAGCTGTGTGACGTTGGGCATGATACTCAACCTCTCTGTGCCCCAGTTTCCTTTAGATAGATGGGAATGACGATTACAAAAAACAGTGGCTGCCATTTATTGAGCACCTTCAGTGCCAGACAAGCGCTTTACGTGTTTGATCTCAGTGGATTCTCACAATCCAGCTGAAGCTGGTACCCTCCTCATTCCCCCTTTGCAGGGGTGGAAACAGAGTCCTGGAGAACAGAAGTTTAACTGGACCAAGGTCACAAAGAGGGCAAGTGGCAGAGCTGGGCTCTTAACCTGCCTTGAGGTCCCAATCTAACACAGCTGGATGCACAACCACTCCTGCACACAGGGAAACTGAGGCAGAGTGGCTGACTGCTTGGGCGAGGTAACATCCCAGTGCTGCCCCCATCACTCTCCCTGCTCGCTGCATCTCAACCCTACTGGCTTACTGACGCCCTTTCCCTTGCATACCCTCACACGCCTCTGGGTCTCTCTCTGCATTTACTGTTCCCTCCGCCTGGAACATTCTTTCCCAGGGTATAGCACAATTCCCTCCTTCACTCCCTCCCGGTCTTTGTTCAAACATCCGTTGAGTGTTTGACATTATAACCACCCCCATCTTCCAGCGTTTCCTATTTCCCGTCTCCTTCCCAGTCCCTGGCACTTATTAGGGGTTCAGTAAATATTCCCTGAGTTAATCAGTATAAAGCTGTTAGGAGTCAAGCTGCTGTGGACATTCATACCCAAACCTGGAGGCGGACATATGCCATCATTTCTTCATAAAAACGCCAGCTATTTATTTATTTATTTTTACTCAACATTTACTGAGCACTTATAGGTACCAGGCCCTGTGCCAGCCCCTTAAATGTTTTATCTCTTTTAATCCCTAAACTGTACCAAGGCCAGTTCTAAGCCGGTTACACATCTTATCTCCTTAATCATCCTAAGCATTTAATCCTTACAGATGAAAAGAATGATAATAATAAAAACAATATTAGAAAAACAATGTTTGTGACAGTGGTTAACATTTATGGGGTGCATCCTTTACGCCAGGCACTATGTCAAAGGTGTTAGACATGCATTATTGGAATATACAACTCTTCATACCTTAAATACGGGCTGTGCCCAGGGACTTTCTTCCAGGGAGGATACGGTGGGGAAGCGGGAGGAGAGTAACTTCAGAGTGGGGAAACCTGACACCCGGCGGGCCAGGTGGTCAAGGTCAAGTACATGCCCTGGCTATGTGATGGAAATGGTGCTTTGCCTCTCAGCTCCTCCTCCCAGAAACATACAACGTGGTTTAACAAAAGCATGAGACAAATTCCTGTAGCGAGGCATCCTGTGAAACATCAGGGCTCAGGGCGCCTGGGGGGCTCCGTCGGCTGAGCGTCCGACTTCGGCTCAGGTCATGATCTTGCGGTTCGTGAGTTCGAGCCCCACATCGGGCTCTGTGCTGACAGCTCGGAGCCTGGAGCCTGCTTCGGATTCTGTCTCCCTCTCTCTCTGCCCCTCCCCTGCTCGCACTCTGTCTTTCTGTCTCTCTCTCAAAAATAAACCTTAAAAAAAATTTTTTTAAAAGAAATATCAGGGCTCCTCAAAACTGTCAAGGTCCCCCAAAACAAGGAAAGTCTGAGACACTGTCATAGCCACAGGGAGCCTAAAGGAACCCGATAACTAACGTGAGTGGTATCCTCGAAAGGACCCTGGCACAGGAGAAGGACATTAGGTAGAAACTAAGGAAATCTGAATAAACCATGGTCTTTAATTTGTAATAATGTATCCATATTGGTATGTTGATTGTAACAAATGTATGACACTAATGTAAAATACAAGATGTTAACAACAGGGGGAACTGGGTGCATGGAGCCTACGGGAACTCTCTATACTCTTTTTTGTTCTAGTAAATAAAGTCTATTTCTGAAAAACTGCATCATCTTATTTCACGTCCATAGTTTTGGGCCCCAACACATCCCGACTCTCCAGAGGAGAGGCCAGAGGAGGAATGAGACTCAGAGGGTAAGGGCAGTCCGGGCTGCTGACCGGCGGCCAGGGACTACTGTGAGGGCCATTCACAATGATGCTGTGTTCACATCCAGGTCTGGGAAATGGGAACATTAATGATAGCACTTAACTTTACTTAAGTACAATCGATTAATAACCTGGGCTAATACGTGTCAAGTGAGTCCCTGGGACATGGTAGGCGCTCCCAAATGTAGCTATAGTTAGTAGTTTAGGTGTTACCACCCTCTCCAGGCCTCAGTCTTACCATCTGTCAAATGACCTGGCCTTTTCAGGCTGCAGAGCAGGGAGGGATGTGTGCTTTGGACAGATGTCAGGAACGATTTCTTGGCGAGAAGAAACAACTTGCTCCTTGGGCTCTGTGACCCCCAGGCCTCTGCGAGTGGGGGTTTCTAGAGCAGTGACTCTGGGCCTCCAGGCCTGCTGCCTCAGGGAGCTTTAGTGGAGACAGGAGAGGCAAGCACACAGAGCTTCTCTGTCCTGGCGCAGGGGGCAGTGGCTAGAGCTGGCTCATCGTGAGGGCAGCTTTGGCCTGGTTAGCACCCCATGGTACCACAGGTACAGGACAGACGATGAGTCACCCCAGGCTACCCTGACTCACCGGGTGACCTTGGGATAGTCCTTGGGTCCCTTGGGGCCTTCGCCTCGCCACAGGTTACCCAGCTGTGGCTTCTTAGCTGCTGCCCACCTCAAGGCCTGGTGTGGAGACCGCGAGGGTGGACCGCGAGGGTGGACTGCTGAAATCCCGCCTCTACCATCGTTCAGCACAGACTCCTCACCTGACCTGAGGCCGTGGGCCCTCCGACCTCATCACCAGTCTTTGCACTCCCCGGGCTCCCTTGCCCGGAACGCCCTCCCCGCTCTGTCTGCCGGAAAACTCTTACTCAGCTCCTCAAGGGCCAACTCGTGGGCGCCCACACTTTTCCTCCATTTTCCCCGGGTGCCGCTAACAGCTCAAGGCTCCCAGGGCCGTTCGTTTGTTCGCTCTTTCATTCACGACAACGCTGTCCCTGTCAAGGTCACTAACGACCTCCATGTGGCCAGATCCGGCGGTCCCCTCGCTGCCCCGTCCTGCTGGCACTGCTCAGCGGCTGCTCTCAGTTGAGCCTCAAGTCTTCTGGAGACACTCTCCCCTCCCGGCCTCTGCAGCCCCTCTGGCCGCCCCGGCTGGCTCTTCCTCCTCCCCCCCGGCATGGAAGCCCTGGGGGCTCTCTGCCGGCCTCTGGGCTTCACACACCTCTTCTACTGCGAGGTCTCCCAGATTTCTACCTGTAGCCGCCTTCCTGGACTCCAGACTCGGGTTTCCAACTTCCTGCTCGGCACCTTGCCCTGGCTCTCAGGCAGGCGGCTCGAGCATCTCGTCTCAAGCCGCCTCTTCGGGCCTCTGCCGATGGAAGCCCATCCCTTCCATCAAAGCCCGTGGGTCACCACTCACGGCCAGCGTGACAGGATGCTCTGGCCGCTCGCCTCGCACAGCTCACTGAGAACTTGAGGATCCTGCACCACCGCCGCTGCCCTCACCGGGTGTGGGCCAGCATCCCCGCCCCCATCCATCCCGCCTGCAGCCCCAGCTGATGTCAGCTCCCTACGGGACACTCCCCAGCGGCTCCGCACGGCCTGTAGAATTAAACCCCAAGTCCAGACCAAGGCACTGCGCAACCTGCACCCTGCCTCTCTCAGCAGCCAGCAACTACCTTTCCTTTGATCAATTTTCCCCAGCCACGCTGGCCTCCCGCCTGTTCCCTGGGCGCATCCCAGCCTCTGGGACTTTGCACCTGCTGTTCCCTGCCGCCCCTCCCCAAGATATCTGCCTGGCCTCCTCCCTCACCTCCTTCAGGTCTGCGTGCGGATGTCATTTTTCCAGAAAGGCCTTCCCTGACCTCTCAACTCTTCCCTGGCTATTCTCTTATCTCGGTTTTGCTTCCCAGCATTGCATCATCTGTCTGTGTTTATCAACTGGGCACCTTTTCATGTTTCCGCCTTCCCTGGTTTCCAGGGCCTGCCAGGGGCACCAGGCTTCTGGAGAGATAGTGCTGGGCTAGAGGCAGGCTCCGCAGACTGGCACGGTGCCTCGCCTCCTGCATGTTAACACACAAATCAGGGTGGCTACTTAAATCAATTAGGGACTGTGCAAACACCACTATCAGGAGATGGTCTATTCTCATCAGCTCAGAGGCCAAGGCGTGGGATGGGGGAGCTGGTGTCACATTCGGTGACCGGACGGCCGGAGCGCTCCCGAGCCAGGGCCTGGAGGCTCTGATCCCAACCAGGGAAGGAAGGTGGCGACGGCCTGGGACACCCATCCTTCTGCCTCACACAACACAGACGTGGGCTCAGACACACTCTCCTCCCAGTGCTAACCGGAGGCCCTACGGGCCCTGCTGGGGGAGTCTGTGGCTCTAGAGCTGGGCACGTCTGGATGTGTGATGCCGGACTCTGCTGGGCCAGCCGGCAAGTGCCCGGCCTCTCAGGGGACGGCGGTCCCAACCTCCGCACTGGCTCGACACCAAGAGTTGAAAGTACTCCACGTGCAGCTTGGTGCATAGTGGACACTTGGGAAAGAATCCATTGCTAAAGAGACCACGGTGGTCTGAGCCCTCGCGAGTGGTTATGTCGGGTGGGGTCTCCTTCCCACCTCTGCTCAGTCGCTGGCCTCTCAGCAGCTACACACCTGTGTGAGGCCCTCACAGCAGCCCGAGGAGGCAGGTGCCACAGGCAGCCTCGACTTACAGGTGTGGAAACAAGGCTCGGAGATGCAACAACCCTAGCCCCGAGGCAACACAGCCACAAGGCCGTAGAGCTGGGACTTGAACCCAGCGCCTGCATGCAGCCACCCCCAGAGGGGGCATCAGGGCTCACGCTGGCCACATTCCTGCCCCTGAATGTAGGGCTCTGAGGCAGAGAGGCTGCAGGTGCACGGTCCTTCTCACCCCTGGGTAAGGGGGGGCGGGTGTGGCTCCTGAGGCGGGGCCCAGGCTCCCCAGCACCGGAGGGGTTAACTCCCTCTCCCCCAGCTGGCCCGCCCCCGCCACGTGCCCACCCCAACGCAGACCCAGATGGCCCAATTAGCCAGCCTGAGCACTATTGGCTTAGGCGGCCAGAGTGCTTTTAATGAGATTGTGGGAGCTGAACACGCAGGGAGGGCTGGGCGGACAGACCAAGGGCACAGCCGCCCCCCTCAGCCTGGGAGCCCGGAGCAGGGGAGGGGATGAGCGCCTGAGTTCAAGGGCAGAGGGGAGGCCGGTGCGCAGGCAGGAAGGAAGGGAGTCACCTCAGGACCTGGGAGTGGAGACGGTGAATGGAGAGCTCTATTGTGCTTCTGGCTTGAGGTGTGATGCTGGACGGGCCCTTCTCTGAGCCTCAGTTTGCTCATCTGGAAAATGACAACAAGTGTAGCATCCACCTCCCAGGCTGTGGATGGGGGAGGACTGACCAATGGGAAACACTCAGCATGTGCTATAAGTTACAGCCTGCCCATTCATTCATCTCCTGATGCCATAAATATTTATCAAGTACCTACCATGTGCCAGGCCTCGCACTTGGGGCTGGGGACCCAACAGTGAGCACACAAGAATCGCTACTTTCAGGGAGCGAGATTTGAGTGAAGGGAGACAGATACTAAACAAACAAATGTACTGGACAACACAGTATGCTGAGGTGACGGTGTATGGCAGGGCTGTTACTTTTGAGGGATAATCAGGGAGAGCCTCCCCGAGGAGGTGACCTGTGAGACCTGGATGAGGAAGTGAACCAGGTAGGTGTCTGAAGGAAGAGAGTTCCAGGCAGAGGAACAGCATGTGCAAAGGCCCTGAGGTACGAGTGTGTCCAACAGTGCACGTGCACACCCAAGCACACACAGCCACACACGATTACACATGTATGCGAGCTGCCATCAGAGTGGGTCCCTGACTCCTGGGGAAACTGAGGCCGGCGGCGGGGCAATCGGTACTCACTGACACCCAGCATGACGAGGGGCGTGTGCTCCCAGCGGGCCAGCAGCAGAAGGTGGACCAAGTTGTGGGCAATGAGGCTGAAGCACAAGACCACGCAGCACCACTCCTGGAAGCGCTTGCCTGCAGGGAGAGGAGGCCAGAGGTGAGTGTGGGGCGGGTGGGGGAGGCCGAGGGATCGAGGACCAAAGCCAGGCAGAGCTGAACCCCGTAGGAGCTCTTCAGAGCTCAGGGAGTCTACAGTGCTAACCACAGGCTGAACTTAGGGACTGCCACGAAGAACGCCCACCCATTTCACAGACGATGTCACTGAAGGCCAGAGTAGGGGGAGAGTCTGCCCAAGGTACAGGCCCGTGAAGCCTGCCTTGAAGGGCCGATTCTTCGGCAGACAGGACCAGAACTCATCTCCGGGCCCTGGTGGGCGCTCCCCGGAGGCCCCAGAGGGAGCTTTAATGAGCTTTTTCAAACTGACATCATGGCATCACCTATCCCCTTTTATAGGTAATCATTGGGAAGTGGAGTCTTTAATCCCAGAGGATCAGATCCTGCGCAACCTTCATCCAGCAAGGCTCCAATGAGTCAGGAATTTAGGAGAAATGGGCCTTGGTTACCACGTGCAGGGCTCCTGCCAGGAGCAGGGGGTCTGGGAGCACAACACAGGAAAGAGGAGGTGCTCCCAAGCCCTCCAGCCACCAGGCAGGTGACGCGGAGCAGTAAGGTGGGCTGGGTGGGGGCCGTGGGATACTGGCTGCCCATGGATCCTTTGTCAAGTGTGGGCATGGGGGGTAACGGCCTGACCACTGCCAGGTGGGAGTGTGGGCCCAGGACGCCTGAACTTTCTAACACCCAAGGGAAGCCAGGAATCAGAAGCGGTGTGCGAACTCTTTTTAAACTTCCTGCCGCGTGTTTTTAAAAGGCATGTGAGCTCAGACAAGCTGATTCACTCACTGCAGCTCCGTCTGAGGTGTCTGAACAGTCCAACACCGGAGGGATCAGCCAAATGAACTTGGTCTACGGCATCTCTGCAGCCAGAAAATAAGTCTGGGCGGCTGTCTGTCTGTGGACAGGGAAGATGTCCAGGGCCTACTGGTAAGCGCAAAAAAGCAGCCATTTATGTGTGAAAAGAAAAGAAAGAAACTGTCTAGTCAAGACTGGCTTCCACTTATTCCTCTCGGAATTTAATATTCGTGAATGTGCTCCTCCACCAAAAATCTTTTCTTGTAATTGTAAATTAAAGTAAAAAATAAATGAATAAAAGGAAACGAAAACATCGCGTGGGTGACACAGAATGTGTTGCAGGTCCCCTGGGGATATTATTTTCCCAGGCAGCTGGTCCCAAGGGCATGGAAGCTCCTTAACGACAATAATTTTCTTATCATTAGTGTTTAACATCTACCGAGCAGTTGCTATATGCCAGGTACCTGCTGAGGTGATGCCGTTTTGCAGATGAGAGATCTGAGGGTCAGAGTGGCCCCGAGAAGTAGCAGAGGCCGCAAAGCTAGTCAGTTACAGACTCGGATCCTATGGCCAGGCAGGCCCCTGTGAGTGGTCAACAACTGAAGGGGGCCATGGCAGATAGAGAGGCTTCCTCCTGTGTCTGCTCTCCTCACCTGGAGCGACTCTGGCAATGCTCCTGCAGATCTCAACCCGGAACCTCCACCTCCAGGAGGCTATCCATGATGCTTCCTCTGACTCTCGGACTCCTCCAACACGGGGCCCATCCTGAGGGGCTGTCACTGCCCGAATGACGTCCCTCTTCCCCTACCCGCATGTGAATTCAGGAGGCCCAGGGCCATGTCTGGCTTGCTCACCAGGGCCCTGGCACACAGTTGGCACTCAATAAATGCCCGTGAAATAAACAAATTCCTATACGTCATCTTAGGGGACAACTGCCAGACTTTGTCTCTGGGTGCTCGTCACCAAAGCACCTTAGAAGGAAATATCAGCTATTCCATTGCTCCTGTTAGGCATTCCATCCTCCCTCAGAGAGAGAGAAGGGCCTTACCCAGGATGTACCACACACAGCACACTGTGCCCTGGGCCAAAATCAGAACAGCTGCCCTCCCCTTGCCCCGTGAAAAGACCGAGGGTCGGAGGGGAGAAGGAACACGCCCAGGGTTGCATCCTCTTGGCCCCCACTTGTACAGATGAGGACACTCAAGTCCAGAGAGGGCAGGACCCCAGTGGTAGTCACACAGAAGCAGAAGCGGGCCCAGAACCCTTCGCATTCCACTTCTTCGTCAGGGACTGTTCCCCGTGGGCCCCATGACCCTGTTGCCCCAGCAGCCCCTACCTGGGGTCACTGTCATCTGGCCCAGCTGGCCCTTCCCCTTTCTGGTTCCTGTTTGCGGCCAGGGCCTGGGACTCAGAAGCAGAAGTCCGGAGGGGCATGTGGAAGGGGTAAGGAGAAGATGATTCTTCAATGCCGACCCACCTGCCTGACCCCCAGCCTGCAGGGACAGCAACGTGATCAAATAACAGTAACGGTGGCTGATACGCACTGAGGCCTAGCACAGCTGGGGTGGTCGGGTGTGGCCCACATCAGGGATGCAGCTCCCTCCAGCATACTCAGCTCTCAGTTAAGAAAAAAAAAAAAAAAAAACTAGCTACATTAAAAAAATAAATCAGATAAAACTCCTAATTTCCTGCTTCCCTTGAGAACACAAGGCTCTGGGCACCGTCGTCAGATGGGGCAGGGGTTCCTGGTTCAGCCCAGTCTCCTTCCCTCCCTGTGGCCTCACACTGGGTGGCTTCCTGCAGTCACCTGCATTGAGCCTGAGACAGTCTCTCTCTCGTTCAAGTCTCAGTCCTTCCAGGAAGGAACTATGTGATTTCAGTTCCCAGACGAGGAAACTGAGGCTCAGTGGGTGAAAATGAGGAGCTGGGTTTGGATCCTGAGCTTGTCAACGGGACATGTTAGCTTGGATGTTCTAAAGACAGCCCAGCTCTCTTCCCATGCCTTCGAGAACGTCCCTGAAGTCTGAATATTTTCCCTTCTAGACCCCATCTATCTTTGGCTTCTGGGATCTGGATCCTTCGCAGACCAAGTGCTTCAACTTTGATTCATAAGAAGTACATCTATCATAAAAGCAGTCTTCATTGAGCACCTACTATGTGCCAGGTACAATGTCAGGATGAGCTCAGCCAGCCCTTCCCATACACTGTGGGCTGGGGACCACTTGCCCTGTCTTTCACAGGGAGAAACTAGGCCTGAGTGATGAAACGACTTTTCCAAAGTCACAGCATGGACTGTCAGCCTGGCAGGGCCTATAGGGTCAGGTGGTCTAAGTGGTGTCACTTTACAGATGGGCAGACTGAGGCCCAGGGAGAGAAGGGCTCTGCTCAGGACATAAGAGCTTGGGCCACCTCTGGCAGAGAGCTGGGCCTTGTTTTCCTGAGCCAGCCTCTGGCCTGGCCAGGGTCCATGATCTGGGCTGAGTTATGGCAGTGAGTGCTTGTTGGCCTGGGGAGGAGATTGGGCCTATGTGTGGTGGCTGTAGGGCTTGGGAGGAGCAGGGAAGGCCAGGCGCCAGGCCTCGGCCATCTTTGCTTTCCTGGGGGCAGGCCACGGCAGCTACGGGCTTGGCATCGGGCCCGACTCTTCTAGTTTCAGTCAGAGAAGCCCTGAATAATCTGCACTTCTGATGCCCCTTGGCCTCAGGGAGGTGGGGGCACAGGAGATAGAAGGCAGGGAGGGACCAGAGAGAGGCAGAGGAAGAGGGACAGAGAGACAGAGACGAGACCGAAGACGGATCAGAGACACAGAGAAATGAGAAACAGAGAGAAACAGAGTCGCGGAGAGATTATGGGAAGACAAAGAGAAAAAAAGAGAAAGAACATGGCCAGAGGGGAGAGACAAAGAAATAGAAAAAGAACAAGACAGAGGAAAACAGAGACAAAGCTCAGCCCAGGGTGGCAGGGACCAGGCCTGGCCAGGGAAAGGGCCCCAGGTCTCTGGCTTCAGTCAGGCCCACGTGGGGGGACTGAATCTTTCCTCTGACCCTAAGCTAAGAGACCCTTGTGTCCCCCAGGGCCACAGGCACCTGTACTTAGCCAGGGTGGCTTGAACAGCTGGCTCCAGTGACCCCTCAGGATCAACCTCTGGAGCCCGGGGCACCTGAGAAGTGGCACACATATAGGCAGGTTTCAGCTGGCACCTGCCGGGAAGCTGGACACCTGCCTTACCTGCGGGCTTGCCCACGAGGCCTGCGAGCCCACCAGGTCCTTCGCAAATCCCAGCACAGGGCAGGCTGCTGCCGTAAAACCCAAACCCAGAGCGCAGGGGGCTCCTGGGATCCGCAGGCCCGGGCCTCAGCTCCCTGGCCAGACCCTCGGGGGCCACGGGGTACGGCTGAGGCTGCCTCCCTCCTTGGGCCCCGCTGCTCCCACCACCCAATGCCGCCTCGATTAGACTACTCACAGCTCCCCGCGGACACTAGGCCCACTCTCTCTGCCAGCGGCCCCGCACGCATGCTTTCCACTGACCTGGAACATTGGTCCCCCTCCTGCACACCCACCCCGGGGCTGGCTCACTCCCACAGTGAAGATTAAGAACACAGAACCTTGGGGCGCCTGGGTGGCGCAGTCGGTTAAGCGTCCGACTTCAGCCAGGTCACGATCTCGCGGTCCGTGAGTTCGAGCCCCGCGTCAGGCTCTGGGCTGATGGCTCGGAGCCTGGAGCCTGTTTCCGATTCTGTGTCTCCCTCTCTCTCTGCCCCTCCCCCGTTCATGCTCTGTCTCTCTCTGTCCCAAAAATAAATAAAAAACGTTGAAAAAAAAAAATTTTTAAAAAAAGAACACAGAACCTAGAACACCCCCCTTCTTCCACCAGTGTTCTGGTTCTGCTGCTAACGGGCTATGGGGCTCCGGGCAAGTCCCTACTCTTGCTAAGCCTCCGGAAATGTCTTCAAGTGGGACAGGGTATCCCTGAAGTGACAGCACTTCAGGCAAATCAAACACAAGCCGTCCCCGGGCTTGCTGACCTGGCCCTCTGCTAGGGGCAAATGCAAGCCTAATCCCAAGCAGGACAAGCATTAGGAAGAACACCTTTAGGGGGTGGGCGGTGAGGAGGTGATGGGGTCCTCGGTTTCCTCCCCTGAAAAATGGGGTTAGTACTGAGGGTGTGCCCCAGACAGTTGTAGTAAGTGTGAAATGAGCATGTGAAGAAAATGTCCAGCACAGCCAGTGCTCAAGAATGTCAGCTATGTCAACTGCCTTCTCATGGCTGCCGACTGTCACAGTACCAATCCACTTCTGTCCCCAGGAATCTCAAGAATTCAGTCCTGGAACCCAGAAGCTTCTCCTACACTCCCCTTGCTCATTTTGCTCCAGCCCATGGGACTCCTACCACGCAGTCCCACAAACACTCCAGGCGTGCTCCCACCTCAGGGCCTTTGCACTTGCTGGGTCCCTGATCTGGACCATCCTTCCTCAAATATCTTCAGGTCTCTGTTCAAATATTACTCACTCAGTGAAGTCTTAACTGCCCCCTCTCTGAAATGTTATTGCCCCCAATATTTCACTTCCCCCTTTTCTGCTCTATATTTGCTCCATAATGTTTGCCACCACTGGGCAAGTGGGCTATTTTCCTTATTTACTGGGTTTAGTAAAATGCCACCTTTTTTTTCCCGGTCTTGTTCATTGCTTTGCCCCTGGGGCCTAGAACAGGGACTGGGACAAAGATGCTCCCTATGTGTTGAGGCTGGTCCCTCATTTTGTAAGTCAGGTCCAGAGAGGTCAAGGTACTTCCCCCAAGCCCCGCAGGAAAGGGACAGGGAGGTGGAGGCCTATGAAATTTGGAGAAACCAGTCTGATCAGTCTCTCACTCCTCTGCTCTTCACTGCCTGGCTTCCTCCCCGCTCCAGGTCAGGAGAAGGCCTTGACTGAAGGTTTGGGGCAGCCGGAGGCTGCCTGCAATCTCAGATCCCTCCGGGGCTGTTCTTCAGAGGGTGAAGGGCATTTGGGGAAATCAGACCCAAACGGCAGTCCCTTGGGGAAGCTCAGGATGCCGGGGTATGATTTGGTTGAAAGTGGGTAGGGTTTACTCAGGTGGGGAGAGCTGGACACCAAAGGAGGAGGCCTTTAAATCCTTACCCTCGATTCTCACGTGGTGAGTCTGAGGGCCAGAGAGGAGAGACAGCTGACTCCGAAACTCACGGGAAAGGCCAGACTACTGGGTTAGCAATAGGGAGTGCCCACTGCAAGCCAGGTGCTGCTCAAAGTTTGATCTCAGGGAGCCTGGGTGGCTCAGTCGGTTGAGCGTCTGACTTCAGCTCGGTCATGATCTCACAGTTCCTGAGTTTGAGCCCTGCGTCGGGCTCTGTGCTGACAGTGCAGAGCCTGCCTGGGCTTCTCTCTCTCTCCCTCTCCCCAACCTGTTCTCTCTCTCTCAAAATAAATAAATAAACTTAAAAAAAAAACCAAACAACAGGTGGGTGATCTCATTTTGTCTTCCCCCAAACACCAAGGGACAGATAAATTTTACTTTGTATCCATTTTTTAGAGGTGAGGAAACTGAGGCTCAGAGAGAGAAAGTGGCTTGGTCCAGGTCACACAGCTAAAGAAGCAGCCAGGATGCCACGTCCAGTCTGTCCCAGGATGTGCAGGCGGTTTCAAGTCCATAGGCTAGGCGCTCTAGGAACAGGCTAAAGAAACCGCGGCATCATGGACCAGGTGCCCAAGTCAGGTTCCAAAAAATCACTCCCAGAGCATGGAACTGCAAGTCTAGAGAGGCCTCTGTGACCTAGGACTCAACAAGAAAGCCAACGGCCCAAGGTCACACAGCCAGTGATGGCAGAGACGGTCTGCAAACCCAGGCCAGTCAGAGTAGAAAGCCAAAGGTGGTAGTCGACCCATGCCCACGCCAGGCAAGGGCTGTGCGTGGTGGCTGTCCCCTGGCGAAAGGAAAGATGTCAGAATGTTTGACAAACAAAGCTTGGTGTGATGGCGACATTCAGGCGGAGGGGCCTCCTGCGGCTCCTAGTCACCTGACTCTGGAGTTGATGGCACTTCCTTAACCCCTGGGGACAGAGTGCCCAGGCAGTGAGATTCCCGGGGCTCTTCTGGAAGTCCGAGAAGGGTGGGGGAGCTGGTGCTCACTGGAGCATTTAAGTGGCAGGCACAGTAGGAAGGAGCCAGGGACCTTGGTCTGAGGGCTGAATGGGGGGGCAAGGGTCTGGAAACTGTGGTCTGGTTTGGGGAAAGGGAGGGCTCCAGCCCCAAGTCCTAAAGGGAGGGGGCTAATATATGCAATGGCAAAGGAGCAAGGGCTGGACTTGGGGCTTGCGCAGGGGAGGGGCTGAAACTGGAAGATTTGCCATGCCCTCACCACCTGGGATTCTGGAATACAGCGAGGGCTGAGGCCCCTCTCTGCGGGAGGTGGGGGGGGGGGGGGCGGGGTGGTCTGTGGCCACTGAAGCTATAACTAGAACAGAGCTTGGGGGAAGGGCGGCGTCGGGGATGCTAGGAAGCCTGGACCCCATGCGCTGAGGTTCTAGAGCAGAGAAGCTGATGTGCCCAGATTTTGGGGGGGGGGGGGGGGGGGTCACTGTTTGCATCCCGGGGCCCTGGCTGGGGCACAACTAGGGCTCTAGCGTGTGCATTCCGGATCTAGGGAACGTGGAATGGGATGTGACTTTTAGGAGGCCGGGGGCAGTGCATGCAGCTGAAGGGCTGTGTCCGGCTTGGACAGGGTCCTGGGATGGGGGTCCTTACTAAGTCTTGGGGCGCTCTTTGCAGCCTCGGGTGCTCTGAGGCTAGGATCCGGATCGAGGGGTGCGATGGGAGCTCTGTATGCGGCCCGGGGAGCTGATGTGGCAGTTCCTTGATATAGGCACTGTACGTTCATCTAGAAAGCCCCGTGGCTGGGGCTGTGGCTTGATCTTGGAAGGGGCGCTGGGGTGGGGTCCCCGGACTTGGGGGCGCTATTTGCAAGTTTAGAAGCAGAGGCTGGAGTTCTGCATCGGGGCCTGAGGCTGGGGTTCCCATCTAGGGAACCCGGGATCGCTGTCCGTAGCCCGGGCTAGTGACTGCAGGCCCGGAGGGGGGCCCGGAGGTCCTACCTGGAGAGTAGAGCGCGGCCAGTTCGCGGGCCCCGGCGTGCTGCGCGCCCCAGCGCCGGCAATACGCCGCCTCGTCCTCATCGAGCTCCGGCTGCTGACCGGGCCCGTCCTCGGCGCCCGCCATGGCCACTAGCCCGGCCCGCCCGGTGCGCTCAGCTAGCGGCGGCGGCGGCGGCAGGGCCGCGGAACCGCGGCGAGATCACGCCGCCCAATGACCGCCCAGCGCCGGGCGCGGCGGCGGCGCCGGCGGGGGCCTCGCCCGGCCGCGCGTCACAGCCAATCGGGGACCGCGCCGGGGCCGCGATGGCCAATCAGCGGCCACCGAGCCGCAGCCAACCGCGGCGCTCCGGGGGCAGGAGCGCAGCTGGGCGCAGCTGGGCACGGAAGCGTGGGGCGGCGGCGCGTCCCAGCTCGTCGCGGTTCGCCCCCGGCGGGGGCCTCGGTTCCTGCCCCCACGGAAATGCCGCCCGTGGCACCGCCCATCTCTCGCTCGGTTTGCCGGCCTGTGCAATGGGTCGAGGCCGTGCGCCACCGGACCCAGAAAAGGGCGTTTCTTCAGCACGCACTGTCAAGCGCCTCCTGCGTGCAGGGAGCGCGAGTGGAGGGCGCCGGGCCGGGGCTAGAAAGCCAGCACTTGGTGGACACTTTGAACCGTACTCCTGGGCTGAGGCCCATTCCCACTGGGCTAGCTTCTCGAGCCCTACCTCGTGCGGAGGTCAGGAGGACCCTGCGTACACCTACTGTGTGCCAGCTGCTGTTGAGCGTCCCGGGGAGGAGAAACGTCGAGCCCCATCCCCAGGACCTCTTGTTCTCCCGAGGGAGAAGACAGTAAACTGAGGAGAATGACCCTAAGCGTCACTATAAGATTTGGTGAGCGCTTAATATCCGTTAGGCGCAGGCCCAGGAGCGAGTCCACAGCCTTTCATTTACTCTTAATTACCGATGATGTTGCCTCCTCGGGGGCGCCCCTCTTGCCCTCCCTACTCAAAGTTGCCCCCTCCTCCAGTCACTGTGACATCATCATGTTTTGTCTTCACAGCGCTTGTCATGGGCCATAACATGTGTCATTCACCAGAAAACCAGTTCCTGAGGGCCCGGACTTGCTTTGTTCACAGCTGAATCCCCATGTCGGGATCAGCATAGGGCACGTGGTAGAGGCTCAGTTCACACTTGCCGAGTGAATTAAGGCTCAGCCCAGTGCATTTATTCAAACCTTTGCCTGTTTCAAAATGGGATGATTTGTCTTTTTGTGGTTGAGTTGTAAGAGTTCTTCATGCATTCTGGACGCTAGCCTCTTACCAGATACATGATTTGCAAATCTATTTTCTCATTTTGTTGGCTGTGCTTTCACTTTTTGGATAGTGTCCTTTGGTGCACAAAACTGTTTTTGCTTTTGATGAAGTCCAGTTTCTGGATTTTTTCTTTGTTTTTGCTCTAGGTGTCCTGTTTCCTCCTTCTTCTTCTTCTTCTTCTTCTTTTTTTTTTTTTTTTTACAGCATTATCGTATTCCCTTATGTGGCTGGGCCACATAATTCATGTAACTAGTTGTCTGTTGAATAGGCACTTGGGTTGTTTCCTGTCTTTGGATGTTGTAAAATTTTTTTAATGTAATGTCACTTTTGCATGGGAAGGACACACTCTTGAAGTGGGATTGCCGTGATAACTGTTACATGCCCTTGTCATTTTGGTAGATAGAGACAAACCATTCTTAGGTAGGTGGATACTGGGATTAGAATCACATCCTAATTTATACTCTCACAGCTGTGTTCAAGAATGCTTGTTTTCCCACAGCCTTGCCAACTATTAAAGTAAGTAAAATTAAAAATTCAGCCCTTCAGTTAGACTGAGCCCATTTCAATAGTCCCATGTGGCAGGTGGGAAACGTATTGGGCGGTACGGATGTGGAACACGTCCGTCATAGTTCTGTCGGGAAGCTCTGGTAAAGAATTGCATGGTGACTTTGACTTTATATTTTTAACAGGGTCTCTCTGGCTCCACGCAAGGAATGGACCCAGCGACCGTGCAGAGGCAGGACACCAGGGACAGGTGCTGAAATAGCCCAGGTAGGAGTGGATGGATGGATGGTGAGACCAGGGTGATCATGGACTTGGGAGAAGTGGCTGATTCTGGATGTATTTTGAAGGTAGAGCGGCCAGCATTTGCTGGTTGATGAGATGTCAGGGATGACGCTCAGGTTCCTGGCCTGAGCCTTTGGGAGACGGAGGTGCCACTGGCTGAGCTGGGGGGGATCAGCTCTGGGGGTGGGGAACCTGGGAGTTCTGTTTTGCATATATTACATGCGATGGGTGTTGGGTGTTCCGGGGGAGACGTTGAATGGGTGTCAAGTTGTTTTTCTGGCCTGGAGAATGACATGTGCCTTTGGTCACCAATTAGAGCAAAGCCAGAAAGGAGGGAAGAGGTGGAATCGCAGGGATGAGTGGGTGGGGCAAAGGTCAAAGGCAATGGGAGGAGCCTAGCCTTAGAAACTTGGAGTCTCATAGCTGTGTTTCTGAGCCTATGTAGGTCCATTTTCCTTCATTAAATGGAAGTCTAATGCTTCCTAGGCTTTAGAAAGGTTCACAGTGAACACAGTGAGAGGTAGGGTACTGACAGGCAGGAGACACTGAAGAGATGTTTATTACTTCCCCTGTGCGTTATACTTGACTATGAAAGTGTTGGGATGAGGTCCACACCCTCACCTGACATTCAAGGCCCTGCTGACTCTCCAGCCTTGTCTCCTGATGTCTCCTACTGTCATCCTGCCATAGGGCCTTTGCACTCACTGTACCTACTTCCAAGTGAACGATCTCCCTGGAGAGGGACGTGGCTGGCCCCTTCTCTTCCTTTAGGTCTATGTTCTCCGCTTCCTCCTAGCTCTGAGACTCAGGCTGCAAAGCTGCCCGAGATGGACACCCCCGAGGTGTCACGGTGTCGGGGGACGGAGCCCCCCATGGCTTGTGCCGAGTCATATTGATCTGGATTGCCACATTCATTCACTCACCAAATCTTTACCAAGAATTGCTGTGGGCCAGGTACTGTGTAAAATGCTGATAATTCAGCAGCAGACAAGACATGGGAGGCCCCTGCCCTCAGAGTCGCAAGAGGGACAGACAATAAACAGGTAAAGAGATAATCTAATTTCCGGTAGGGACAAATGATGTGGAGAAATGACGCAGGCTACAGGGATGGACGGAGAATGACGAGGAGTGCTTCAGCAGATGGGGAGGGGAAGGTGTCGGCAGAGCCTTTCCGAGGAGGCAGCAGTTAAGCAGAGACCTGCAGGAAGTGAAGGAACTGGCATGAAGATACCCAAAGAAGTGCAGAGGCCCTGGGGCAGGAGCATGCTTGGTGTGCTCAAGCAATAGCAAGGAGCCTTATGTAGCTGGAGCAGAGGGTGAGAGGAAAAAAGGGGGAAGGTGGGATCAGAGAGATATTAAAGAGCCAGATCATTATGCACCATTTAGGCCAAATAAGTGTTGAATTAATGCATGAATGAAAGACTGGGGCAGAGAGAGAACTATGGGAATGCATACGTAGTCGTGATCTACCTCAGGAGGAGAAATCAGGGAGGGCTTCCTGCAGGAGGGGAATCAGCTGAAATCTGAAGTTAAGTAAGAACCCGCTGGGGAAAGGGAATCAGATGAGGCATGAGAGTCCTCCACACAGAGGGAATAGCACGTGCCATGTGCTCTCACCCTGGTGGCGAGAGGTTGTTTTACTCACTGAATTGAAGAAAAAACAATCGGCGAGACTGGAGTGAACATGAGAAGAAAGTTGTAGAAAAATGGAAGTTCCATGGGGGCTTGGGCATGCTTGGTGCCCTACAGAGGAATCTAGGCTGTTCCGAGGGCAGCAGGGAGCCCCCCAGAATTGAAGATCCAATTTGTGCTTTGAGAGGATCCGTCTAGCTGCCGAGAGGAAGCAGGTTAGAGTGGGGGTGCACCGAGAGGGAAGGGCAGTGAGTAAGAAGGGTGCACAGAGGTGAGGGGGCTGGAGGCAGGGAGGCTGTAATGGGGGCTCGTGCCAACTGACTTCCTTCTCCCACCTGGTCATCTGCCTGACGGTACATTTGCCGGTTAAACGTTTTCAGCATCTGCTCCGAGCCAGCCCTGTCCTGGGGGCTGGTGGACCCATGGGGAATGGAGTCTCATTCCTAAGAGACGTTCCTCAGTGACGCACAGCGCCTGATGTTGAGGAGAACGTTTAAGGTTCCTCATGCACATTTACATAGGTTCCAAACAACACAAATTGACTGCAAAAATGAGCTTCACTATAATTTTTGCTATTCATGTATTTATTCATTCAGCAAATATTTATTGAGCAGATATTACAAGGCAGGGCCTGTTCTAGGTACGGGAAACAGCAGGAATAAAAGAAGACAAAAATCTCTGCCTCCTGGAGCCGACACCTGGGGAGGTGGTGGTGGGGGGTGATGGATAATAATAGGTAATGAACTTGTTGACATGCCAGAAAGTGATGGCTGCTTTGGAAAACAAACAAACAAACAAACACAACACAAAGCAGGATAAGGAGGATCTGAAGCTGGGAGGCTGGAGGGCAGGTTGAGTTGTTGATGAAGGTGGCCAGGGACTGCCTCACTGAGAAGGTGATATGTGAGCAGACTTATGGGAGGGGATGGAAGGAGCCATGTGAGACTGTAGGGGAACAGTGTTCCAGACAGAGCAAACAGCCAGTGCAAAAGCCCTGAGGCGGGAAGAAGCATTACTGGGTTTTTAATGATTGAATGTGTGGACTGTTAAGAAAAGTGGGCTTCAGGGCACCTGGGTGGCTCCGTCGGTCGGGCGTCCGGCTTCGGCTCGGGTCATGATCTCACGGTCCGTGAGTTCCAACCCCACGTCAGCTTTGTGCTGACAGCTCGGAGCCTGGAGCTTGCATCCCTCAGATTCTATGTCTCCCTCGCTCTCTACCCCTCCCCCACTCACGCTCTGTCTCTCAAAAAATGAATAAACATTAAAAAAAAAAAAAAAGAAGGAAAAAGTGGGCTTGGGGCCCACAGGGACTTTAGAAGCTCCCGGTTATAGCCTGGTGGAAGGACCAAGGGCCTCAGCGTTTCCTGGCTGTGAGACAAGAGGGGCCACTGTGTTCTCAGGACGTCAGGTATCCCTGCCCACTATCCCTAGAGGCTACGTGTGCCCAGCCGGGGCTGCTTGTTCCCTAGGTCAGTCTGTGGGAACATCTTCACATGTTCCCTATTCCCAGCAGGGCCTCCTGCCCAGAAGGAAGTAGCCCAGAAGTGACCTGGTCGTGCTGCAGGCTGTCTTCCAAAATCCTGAGTGTGCCTGCCCTGTGACCCTGCCACCACTTCGGGGTGTGGGTGTGGACAGGAAGGCCTCCTTCCCTGGAGGGTCACGGCCAGGCCAGGCTGGCCAGATGGTGCATGCCTGGGCTACAGCATAGCCGTCCCCAAACCAGGCCTCCTCCTCTCCTCCTCCTTCCTCCTTTCTCCATTCTCCATTCTGCATTCTCCATTCTCCTTCCTCCTCCTCCTCCTCCTCCTCCTCCTCCTCCTCCTCCTCCTCCTCTACATTTTACAGTGTTTTATTGTATGTGTGAGTCATGGGGATGCAGACATCTGTTTCTGGTTGCCCACAGCCATTCCCCCTCCTTCAGGGAAATAATACCTTGAATTTTTGGAGGAATCTCTCTTGCCTGCTTTCTCAGCAGACTCCACCTCTTTAATACAAAAGCCAAGCAACATTGTCCAGCGACTTGGAACATGGCGATTGGTTCAGAAATAGGTGTGTGACTTCAGATGGCCCAATGAGAGTGAATTTGAGGATCTTGGCATGGAATTGAGACACGGGTGCTTTTTTCCCCCGAGGGAAAAAAGTCTCATCAGAATCGGGGGTGAGTTCCCTGGAGAAGGCAAAGAGGAGAGACCAAGGGAAACCAGGTCCTTGGTGAGATCCTCAAGCGACTGGATCAAGCCTTACCTGAAAGTGGATCTCCCTTTCTAGTCAGTCAGACTAGTCTGAGCCCCACCACTTGTGTGCTGTGTGACCACGGCAAGTTTTTATTCTTTTGGGATGTCGTTTCCTAATGTGGAAAACAGGGATAATAAGAGTATGGCTACCTCATGGGGCTGTTGTGAAGATAAGCTGCTAAATATATTGTGGTTAGAAGAGTGGCACATTGTAAGCACTCACTGAGTTTTAGCTATTATTAGCGTTAACCGCCTAGAGCAAACCTTACCTGAACTGCGCGTGATCATCTTCTGGACTTTGCAGTTATAGGAGACCAAGCCATCCTCTGTTTCTATTTTACACCCTCTTTCTTACTTGCAGAGTGTGGGGGGATCAAGATCGGGGGGGGACTGGGGAGAAAGGTGTGGGGGACTGGTGTTTGCAGGTGGCTGTCCCTGTGTGCTGGGTATTTTAGATACACTTGCTCTTTGGCCCAGTTTTATAGAAAAGAAAATTGAGGCTCAGAACACTTCACTTGCCCAAAGACGAGTAAGATTTCGCCAGGGAGAAAGGGTGAGGGAGTGTATGCTGGGCAGCAGGCTTGGAAAGATCAAGGATCCTGAGGTAGGAATGTGCTTAGTAACAGATTAAAAAACCGTGTTTTAAAAACTAGAATAAGACATAGGTGACTGTTACAAAATCCCTCCAAAATAATTTCTAAGATGATTTCAATTTTACCGAGAAGTTGCAAGAATAGTGCAATAAGGGGCACCTGGGTGGCTGGGTCAGTGAAGAGTCTGACGCCAGCTCAGGTCATGATCTCGCAGTTTGTGAGTTCGAGCCCCATGTCAGGCTCTGTGCTGACGGCTCGGAGCCTGGAGCCTGCTTCCGATTCTGTGTCTCCCTCTCTCTCTGCCCCTCTCCCGGTCGTGCTCCTTCCCTCCCTCTCTCTCTCTCTCTCTCTCAAAAATAAATATATATATAAAAAAAGAATGGCTCAATGAGCTTCCATATCTCCTTCACTCAGATCCCCCAATTTGCAACATTTTGCTACACCTGATTTATCATTTTCTCTGTGTGTGTAATTTTTCTGAACCATCTGAGAGTCAGATACAGACCTGATGATTTTTACCCCTAGTGCATTTCTTTTTTTTTTTTTAATTTTTTTCAACGTTTATTTATTTTTGGGACAGAGAGAGACAGAGCATGAATGGGGGAGGGGCAGAGAGAGGGAGACACAGAATCGGAAACAGGCTCCAGGCTCCGAGCCATCAGCCCAGAGCCCAACGCGGGGCTCGAACTCACGGACCGCGAGATCGTGACCTGGCTGAGGTCGGACGCTTAACCGACTGCGCCACCCAGGCGCCCCAACCCCTAGTGCATTTCTGAAGAACAAGGACATTCTCATACGTGGCCACAGGTTTGAAATAGGTTTCAAAGTCAGGAAATTTAACGTTCACACAACATTGTCATATAATTTCTCAAAAAAATTTTTTTTTTTTTAATTTTTTTTTTCAACGTTTATTTATTTTTGGGACAGAGAGAGACAGAGCATGAACGGGGGAGGGGCAGAGAGAGAGGGAGACACAGAATCGGAAGCAGGCTCCAGGCTCCGAGCCATCAGCCCAGAGCCCGACGCGGGGCTCGAACTCACGGACCGCGAGATCGTGACCTGGCTGAAGTCGGACGCTTAACCGACTGCGCCACCCAGGCGCCCCTCAAAAAAATTTTTTTTAATGTTTATTTATTTTTGAGAGAGACAGTGAGAGCCAGGGAGGGGCAGAAAGAGAGAGAGGGGGAGACACAGAATCCGAAACAGGCTCCAGGCTCTGAGCTGTCAGCACACAGCCTGACACGGGGCTTGAACTCACAAACTATGAGATCGTGACCTGAGCCGAAGTTGGACGCTTAGCTGACTGAGCCACCCAGGCGCCCCTATAATATAATTTCTATTGTCCACATTCAAATGCCACGAATTGTACCAATAATGGCCTGAAATCATTAATAACTACGAAGGCCATTGTACCCCTTTGTAAGAGAAAAAACATACACCTGCCCACAGCGAAGAAAATCACTAACATCCATAAATCTGCTTAAAGAATCTGTGCTTAAACATCCTACTTGCAGGCTCTGTCTATCTCAAGCAGTGGTTTTCAACTGGGGACGCTTTTGACCCCTACGGGACATTTGGCAACATCTTGAGACATTTGTGGTTGTCACAGCTGGGGGTGGTGATATGCTATTGCCGTCTCATGAGTAGAGAGGCCAGGGACACTGCTAATGTTCTTGCCACGCACGGGACAGAGAATTCTCTGGCCCCGAATGTCCGTAGTGCTGAGGTTGAGAAACTGATCTGTAAGTAAATTGGAGAGAGACACCTCCCTTTCTTGCGGTCAGAGCACCCGGTGGGACGACGCTTCGCCCCGGCAATCCTGTTTCTCCCCAGCCAGTCTGGAAAACCCCGCTCCTGTGGGCTTAGGAGGTCCAGCCAAGTCTTTTTCCGATCGCTCCATACTGGAACTGACCCACACATCCCAGCAGGGGGAGGCTGATAAAATCAAACTGTAGTCACGCTGTGGTCACGGCTCTTCCGTCAGCTCTGTTTGCTCCTCTGTAAAATGGGGCCGGGGTGGGATTGGAAGGGTGCCAGTTATCTCGGGTCCAGCTGCGACTTTATGACTTAAGGGCATAACTGCTTCTGACTCATGCGTGACGGACGCGTTGGGATTATGTGCTGAACAGTCTCTGAGCTTTTGTTTACAGGAGGCTGCATTGGAATGTCTCCCCATAGGACTCGAGGGCAGGGCCTCTGCTGAGTCACCTCTCCCCGCCACCCCCCTCCCCCCCAGCCCAGGAACCCGGCTCAGCGTCTGACTCTTGTAGAAGCATGTGCCATTTCTTTGATGCCAACTCTACCCTGGACCCAACGCTGACTCCGCATGCTCTCGCAGTACACGAGCACACGCACTGTCTTGTCTCCACTTTCTAAACGAGCGAACTAAGGCTCAGCGAGGTCATGACACACAGCTGGGAAAGGTAGAATTGGGGTTCAACCCAAGATGAATCAAATTCCCAGGTCTGCACTCTTTCTAGGTTGCTGCACCTTGTCTCACACATAGTAGGTGCTCAGAAAATGTATGGGTGGCAGGGAGTGGCCAATGTATTCATTGGTTGTAGTACCCCGAGTTTTAGCAGAAAGCATAGCCGCCCAGCTAATACTGTTCCAGCCTCCTCTGCAGCAGTGTAGGACATGTGACTCAATCTGGCCAATTGAATGAGAGTGGAAATGGCAGAAAACATTCTGGTTTGTGCCCTTAAAGATGTTGGCTTCTACTTCCTTTTCTCCACTCCCCACTGGCAGGAATGTAGATGTGATGGCAACGCTACAGCTGCCACGTTGGGCCATGAGATGGAAACTGCCAGTCTAAGATGGAAGACCTGTAAGACGGAAAGAGTCTGGGTCCCTGACACCATAAAGGCATCACCCAACCCTGGACTGCTTTCATTCAGATTAATATCAGAGAGGAAAATAAATTATTTGCTTGTGTGGGAGACACTTGTTATTTGAGTGGGCAGTGTTGATTCTGTATCTCACCAATGTATTTGTTAAGTGAGTGAATGGAGGCTTGGACGACAGAAGGAACAGTCAGATACAGGTCCGCATGCATGTACAAGTGCACAAAGACTGCACTTGAGCCTAGGTGGAAGCATCCATCCAAGTGCGGTGGCAGAATCTGTGGCCGGAGGAACCAGCTTCAGACCTGGCTCTTGTACTAACTTGCTGTATGCCCTCAGGTAAACCGTGTGCCCCTCTCTGGGCCCCACACTCTTCAGCTGTAAAACCAGGCTTCGCACGTTCATGGAATCTATGCAGTTTAAAGATGTTCATTGATCTTTGCAACTCCATTTCGAGAAACCCATTCCCAGAGAAATCCTCCCCTCATAGCCTGTGACCACAGGTGCTAGGATATAGCTGCCGCTTGGTTTGTGGAGGAAAAACTGGGAATATCCTTAAAAGTGATTTAAACTATGGCACGTTCATCGCTGGGGTGCGGACCCCAGACCGTGGCCACGAGACTTCTCTGGTGACACCTCCTGGCACAAAGTGTTACTGCAGCCCAGCTCAGCAAGGCCCTGGGAATTTCCAGGACAAGAGAGGTTTGGGGGGTAGCGGTGAGGGTAGTGTGGGAAACCACAGAGCAAGGAGAGATTTGGAAGGAAGGCACCAAGGCAAGAAGGGGGCGCAGGTGTTCAGGTCGAGAGCAACGGACCTGGCTTCGAATTCAGCTTCGCTACTTACTAGCTAGGTGAGCTTGGGCGAATTTGGGACTTTCTCTGAGGCTCAGTTTCTTCTTCTATAAATGAGGACCCTCGTGCCCACCTTATGGATGTCTGGTGAGGATTTCATGAGAGCATTCTTTAGATTAGTTATCGAAGCAACATAGAGTACCTATGATCTGGGTGATTGATTGAGACTCTCATCCGGGCGCTAAGATGCACCAAGACTCAAGTCCTGCCCTCATGGGGCTTACAGTCTTGAGATGGGGCAGGTGGCGGGGGAGATAATAGACGAACACTCGTATGGGATAATTTCAGTTACTGATAAACTGATAATGCCATAAAGGACAATAAAGCAGAAGATGGATCTTTGTTGGTGGCAGCATTATAGGGCATCTCTGAGGAGGTTTGAGTGGAGGCCAGAAGGAGCCATACCTTGTGTATATCGAGTACATGTAAAATACTAGTGGAAAACCCTGGCACATAGTAAATGCTCAACTAATGGTGGCTCATAGTCCTATCATATGGATGCATTTCCAATTTTCTGAGGGGCCAAAGGCCCTGTCCTGCCGTAACATTTCCTCCTCCCCTGCTCCCTCCAGCTTAGAGGTGGCACTGGCTTCTGCGAGGAATCTCTGAGCTTTTCCGCAGTCTCTTTTTTGACTTTTGGGCTCCTCCATCACCTCCGTAAGCAATTTCCTGTTGGAAAGTTTCTCTGTTTAAATGCACAGTGGTTTCTTTTTTAGCCCCTTCCTCCTTCTTGCGGATAAAACCCCAGTGGGCTACAGATAGGAGAGGCAGCTGGCGGCGGGGACCAGGGGGCAGCTGGAGAGTCAGACCCGCCTTGTTTTGTCCTAGCTCTGCCATTTGTCGGCCCTGTAAATCTCATCAGGTCACTTCGCCTCCCTGAAGCCTGGCTCCTCACTGGCTTGTGGGAAAAAGGGTTGTACCTGTTGACACGGGGATGTTCTGGGGATTTGATGAGACGTGGCGTGGATGCCACAACCTTAAGAAAGAATAGTAAGGAGGAGCCTTCCCCTGCCAGTCGAAAAAGGCACACGCCATTATAATAAAAGCAGTGGGGTGCTGGCGCACAGAGAAACAGACCAACGAGGGAACACGGTGGGCTGAGCCAAGTGTGTGGGTAAAGGTGACCCCACAGCCCGCCCAGGAAAGGAGACAGGGTTCAGAAGATGGTGTTGGGAAACTGGCCCCCAGTTGCAAACACAGGCAGACTCTTAACGTGGATTAAAGTCTTAATGTGAAGGTGGGGCACCTGAGTGGCTCAGCGTCCGACTTTGGCTCAGGTCATGATGTCACGGCTCGCGAGTTCAAGCCCCGCATTGGGCTCTGTGCTGTCAGCGTGGAGCCCGCTTTGGATCCTCTGTCCCTCCGTCTCTCCGCCCTTCCCCAACGTGTGCTGTCTTTCTCAAAAAATAAATAAACTTAGGGGCGCGTGGGTGGCTCAGTCGGTTAAGCGGCCGACTTCGGCTCAGGTCATGATCTTGAGGTCTGTGAGTTCGAGCCCCGCGTCGGGCTCTGTGCTGACAGCTCAGAGCCTGGAGCCTGTTTCAGATTCTGTGTCTCCCTCTCTCTGACCCTCCCCCGTTCATGCTCTGTCTGTCTCTCTCTCAGAAATAAAAATAAACATTAAAAAAAAAAGTCTTAACATGAAGGGGAAAATCATAAAATTAGCAGTTATAAGCACATAGTGGAATGTCATTTAGCCATAAAAAGGAATGAGATTTGAACACATGCTACAGCATGGAGAGTTCTTGAAAGTGTAATGCTAAGGGAAACAAGCCAGACTCAGAAGAACAATAATAGATAGATTCATACAGATAGAAAATTGGATGGTAGCTGCTGGAAGCAGGAGGGGGGAGGGAGGACGGGGAGCTACTGTTTGTTTTATTTATTATTATTATTATTTAACATTTATTTATTTTGTGGAGAGCTTAAGTGGGGGAGGAGCAGAGAGAGGGGGACAGAGGATCTGAAGTAGGCTCTGTGCTGACAGCAGGGAGCCTGATGTGGGGCTCGAACTCACGAACCATGAGATCATGGCCTGAACTGAAGTCAGACGCTCGACCAGACTGAGCGACACAGGTGCCCCAGGGAGTTATTGTTAATGGCGACAGAGTTTATGTTGGGGACGATGAAAAAGTTTTGGGTATGATAGTGGTGATGGATACAGGACTTGTGAATGTAATCGATGCCCCTGTATTGTACATTTACAAATGATTGAAATGATGCATGTGATATATATTTCACCCCCAGAGTGCCCTCTCATTAGTAGAAGAGTAGTCAGAAATCACTTTGTGCCTAGAGGTGAGAAAAGACCTCTTAAATGAAGCTAATTTCAAAAGCACAAGCATAAAGAATCTGATTCAGAAATGGCCAAACAACTTAATTAGACATCTCACCAAAAAGACACTCAGATGGCCAGAGTACACACGAGAGGATGCTCATTATCATTAGGGAGATGCAAATCCAAAGCCACGATGGGATAACACTTCACACCCATTAGGATGGCTCTCGTAAAAAAGAAAAAAAAACGTCGAAACTACGTCTTGGTGAGGATGTACAGGAATCGGAACCCTGTTGTAGTGCCTGGTGGGAATGCAAAACAGGGCAGCTGGTGTGGAAAACAGGTTGGCGGCTTCTCAAAAAGCGAAACAGAATTGCCATATGATCCCCAATCCCGAATTGAAAAATGAACTCAAACAGATGCTCGAATCTCCATTCATAGTAGCGTTATTCACAACAGCCCAAAGGGGAAAACAATGCAAATATCCACTCACAGGTGAATGGATGCGCCAAATGTTTGTATTCAAAGGAGGGAATATTATTCAGCCTTAAGAAGAAATGAACTTCCGACACAGGCACCAACATGGATGAACCTTGAAGACACTAAGCAAAGGGAAATAAGCCAGACACAAAAGGACAAGTATTGTGGTTCCACACTCAAAGAGACGGAAAGTAGGATAGAGGTTTCCAGAGGCTTGGGGAGGAGGACAGAGTTTCCGTCTGGGAGGATGAAAAAGTTCCTGAGATAGACGGTGATGATGGTTGTCCAACCCAGTGATTGTCGTTAATGCCACTGAATTGTACCCTTAAAAACCACTAAAATGGTAACTTTTATGTTATATGTGTTTTACCACAACCAAAACCCCCACAAGTGTATAAAAGGCAATATATATATATATTTTTAATTACTCTGATTACATCAAAATTGAGGAATTCTGGCCCAAGGGTACCATGGACAGAGTAAACAGGCAGGGGTCAGAGAGTGAACACACAGCAGTGTCTAAAATTGCAGTGCTTAGGGGCGCCTGGGTGGCTCAGTCGGTTAAGCGGCCAACTTCGGCCCAGGTCATGATCTCGCGGTCCGTGAGTTCGAGCCCCGCGTCGGGCTCTGTGCTGACAGCTCAGAGCCTGGAGCCTGTTTCAGATTCTGTGTCTCCCTCTCTCTGACCCTCCCCCGTTCATGCTTTGTCTCTCTCTGTCTCAAAAATAAATAAACGTTAAAAAAAAATTTAAAATTGCAGTGCTTAGGGGCACCTGGGTGGTGCAGTTGCTTAATGGTTCGACTCTTGGTTATGGTTCAGGTCACGGTCTCGCAGTTCGTGAGTTTGAGCCCTGCATCGGGCTCTGCGCTGACAGTGCGGAGCCTGCTTGGGATTATGTCTCTGTCCCTCTCTCTGCCCCTCCTCTGCTCGCGCTGTCTCTGTCTCTCTTAAAGTAAATGAATAAACTTAAAAAAAAAATACGTAAAAAAATTTCAGTGCAGTGCTTAGGACTGGGTGGTTCAGCGAGTTGAGCATCTGACTCTTGATTTCAGCTCAGGTCATGATCCCAGGGTTGTGGGATCGAGCCCTGCATCGGGCTCCACTCAATGTGGAGCCTGCTTGAGATTCTCTCTCTTCCTTCCTCCCTCCACTCCCTTGCTTGTGCTCTCTCTAAAAATAAATAAAATAAAATAAAATAAAATAAAATAAAATAAAATAAATAAAGTAAAATAAAGTAAAATAAAATAAAAAATAACATAGTAAGGTAAATAAAGTAAAATAATACAATAAAATAAATAAAATAAAATAAAATTGCAGTGCTAGAATACACAGGAAGCTTGCACATACACAACAGCAGAAGAGACAGTGGCCCCAAAGGATAAGGGACAATGGATGTGGACAGGAATTTACAGAAGAGGAAAAACACCAGCAAATGAATCAGGCTCAAACTAGTTAGTAATAGGAAATGAGAATGAAAACAACCAGGAAATATCACTTTACGCTTGAGAGATTGGCAAAAATAAAAAAGCGCCCAGAGTTGGTTTTAAATCTCATTCTCCAGCAAAAGGAACCAGGGCGGGGGTAAGAAAAGTAGAAAGTGAGCCTGAACATCTTGTGCCAGAAATAAGTAAATGCCCAGAGAATGACTGGGACGTGGTGACAAGACACAGGAGCCAGCAGAAAGTGACTTGGGCTGTGGCCGAATCTGGGTCACTTTGAGCACTGACATAAGTAATGGTGGTGATGGATTTTTAACCCCTGAAATAAAATAAAACCCATGGGTCCATCTTGATATAAATGAATAAGCAAATAAATGGGAATATGGTGATTTTAAGATACGACCACCAATTCTTTGACATTCTTCTCCTCAAGAGGTGAAATCTAATTCACTTCCCTTTGAGTGGGGGCTGGATTCAATGATTCTTTTTTTTTTTTTTTAATGTTTATTTATTTTTGAGAAAGACACAGAACATGAGTGGGCGAGGGGCAGAGACCGAGGGAGACACAGAATCCGAAGCAGGCTCCAGGCTCTGAGCTGTCAGCACAGAGCCCAATGTGGGGCTTGAACCTATGAACTGTGAGATTGTGGCCTGAGCTGAAGTCAGATGCTTAACCAACTGAGCCACCCAGGCGCCCCTCAGTGATTCGATTCTGATGGATAGAATATGGCAGAAGTGATACTGGGTTGGAGAACAAGGTCATTAATAAGCAGGTGCTTTCTCTTTGCCCTTTCTCCGCCATCACTCTGTCTAGGTGAAGACAGCTTCCATATCGTGGGGACACTCAGGCAGCCTTATGAACAGTCCCATGTGGTGGGGACTGAGGCCTCCCCTAACAGTCCTGTATGAACAGGACTGTATGAACAGCTTTCACGCAGGGGCCTCCTTGGAAGCAGGGGCCTCCACACTGACTGTCCCACACGAGTCACTAGCCACCAGGGGCTGTTAAGCACTTGCTACGGCCGCATCCAAACTGGAATATATACACTGAATTTCAAAGACATCATGAAAAAAAGAGATGTCAAATACGTTGTTAATAATTTTTCAAGTTGAGAACATGTTGAAGTGTGACTTTAGTTACATTGAGTTAAATAAAATATATTACAAAAATGAATGCCACCTGTATCTTTTTGTACTTTTAAAACCATGGCTGCTGGAAAACTAAAAGTTAAGTGTGTGGTTCTCATGTCTGGCTCACATGTTATATTCCCACTGGCCACCAATGCCCCAGCCCAGCGGAGCTTTCAGATAATTGCAGCCCCAGCCGACATCTTCTTTTTTTTTAATGTTTATTTTATTTTTGAGAGACAGAGAGAGACAGGTCATGAACAGGAAGAGGGGCAGAGAGAGGGAGACACAGAATCTGAAGCAGGCTCCAGGCTCCGAGCTGTCAGCACAGAGCCTGATGAGAGGCTCGAACTCACAAACCATGAGATCATGATCTGAGCTGAAGTTGGACACTTAACAGACTGAGCCGCCCAAGAGCCCCAGACCCAGTTGACATCTTGACTGCAAGCTTCTGAGAGACTCTGAGCCAGAACCTTCCAGTCAGACTCCTCTTGAATTCTCAGCTCCCCAAAACAGTGAGAAAATGAATGTTTTTTGTCTTCAGCTGCTATGTTTTGGGATCATTTATTACGTAGCAATAGATTGATTGAGGCAAGCATCATACGTGACGTTAAAATTAGTGAACGTTGGAAGATTAAAAGGATATTTAGATGGTTTAAAAGTATCTTCCCGGGGCGCCTGGGTGGCTCAGTCGGTTAAGCGTCGGGTCTCGGCTCACGTCATGATCTCACAGTTCGTGAGTTCGAGCCCCGCGTCGGGCTCTGTGCTGACAGCTCAGAGCCTGGAGCCTGCTTCCGATTCTGTGTCTCCATCTCTCTCTGACCCTCCCCCATTCATGCTCTGTCTCTCAAGTAAATAAACGTTTAAAAAAATAAATAAATAAAATAAATAAAATAAAAAATAAAAATATCTTCCCACAAGATACTTTTCCTTATAAAGAGAAAATACGGTAACTTGCCAGTGGTGAAAACTGGCAGACAGCCACTTGACCAAGTGACCACTATTGACATGACCAGTAAGGGGGCAAGTGGCTCTCAGGTGTCCATGATGGCAAGCACCGAGGAGGACAGACACGCCACCAGCAGCGGGGGTCCTGACAAGTGCAGAGCTTGAGTCTGACAGCGAGGAAACTTCAGAGAGAGCCACACGAGGGACAGTCTCACAAAATAACTGGTTTGTCCTCTTTGAAAGTGTCAAGATCATGAAGGAGAGGGACTGAGGAATTGTTCGCAGTTAAAAGAGCCAGGGCAACTCAATGCAGTGAGTTGCAGACACCGGTGTGTCTCACCCCTAAGCACTGCAGGGTGCATATCACTAGTTGGAGCTCGATATCTGTTTCTGTCTGTAAAACTTACATCCAGTGAGATGCACAAATCTTTGGAGTTTTGATTATTTTTGATACGTACATCTGCCTGTGTTGTCCAGACTCTTTCCAAGATAAAGAACATGAACTGGGCTGAATCGAGTCCCTCGAAAAGATATGTTCAAGTCCTGACTCTTGTTTTTTTTTTTTTTTTTTTAAGTTTTTTTTTTACTTTGAGAGGAGAGAGAGAGTCCCAAGCAGGCTCCACACTGCCAGAGCGGAGCCCGATGTCACGAACTGCAAGATCATGACCTGAGCTGAAATCCAGAGTTGGAAGCTTAACTGACTGAGCCCCCCGGGCGCCCCAGGTCCTGACTCTTGGTACTTGTGGATGCAACCCGATTTGGAAATAGGGTCTTGCAGATGTAACGGAGTTAAGATGAAATCATCTGGGACTAGGGTGGATCCCAAATCCAATGACTGGTGTCTTTATAGAGAAAGGAGAAGGAGATTTGGATACAGACACACATAGGGGGAAGAAGGCCGCGCGAGGACAGAGGCAGAGACGGAGGGATGCGGCTCTACGCCCGGGAATGCCAGGACTGGTAACCACAATCAGCTAGAAGAGACAAGGAAGGATTCTTCCCGAGGGCCTTCAGAAGCAGTGTGGCCTTGATGTCAGATTTCCAACCTCCAGAATGTTTCCAGCCTCCAACATGCATGTTGCACGTGTATGTTGTTTTAACCCACCTCGTTCGTGGCGGAACTTTGTTATGGCAGCTCCAGGAAACTAACACAGAGTGCTTACCATCACCCCAAGAAGGACTCTCACTCATACTTCCCCACTCAAGCCTGCCCGCTCCCCCGTTTGAGGCAACCGCCATTCTGATGTTTTCCGCCATAGATTAATGTTGCTTATTCTAGAGGTTCATAGAAAAGGAACCGTGCAGGGTGTTTTCTTTTATGTCTGGTATCTTTCCTGGGTGTAAGATGTAGATTCGTCCAGCTTGCTGCCTCTATCGGTGGTTGGCACGCCTCTAATTAGAGTCATTTTGCTTGGGGGGAAGCAAATTTTGAAGCTGAGGAGGAGGGGAGTGGGAGATAAGGATGGGAAATTTCTCTTCAAAGCTGGGCTTGGGGCCCCCTGTCCTGGCCTTCCCACCCGACAGGTGCTTTTTCAGCTCCGACAGCTGCCTGGGGAGGTTGGAGGCTGGGCTCCACTGCCACCTGGTGGCCATTCTGGACAGTGCAATCACAGATGCTAGCAAAGGCCCCGTGGGGTGGGGAGATTGTGGACCAGGTGTGTATTTTCCTGGGTTGGGTCCCCAAATCACTTTAGAGCAACTTAGCATCAGCATGATTTCAGAGTGTGTGTGTGTGTGCGCGCGCGTGTGTGTACGTGTGCTCGGACATGACCTAGATTGGGCTGACCTCAAGAGGCTGCCAAGAGAGGGGGATTAAGGCCAGTAGGGGCAGAATAAGATCCTAGAGGCACCAGATGGGAGGAGTGCAGAGGAAGCAGGGAGTCATTTGACTTGGGCATTCAGGGAAAGTTTCTCCAGGCATATCTCATCTGTAGGTGGAAGGGAAGGGTGTCGAGGCAGAGGGAACAGCGTGGGCAAAGGTATGGAGGCAGACCCATGCAATTGTATGGCTTTGTAAACTCAATAAGGCAACACGCTATCCATGAGCATTCATTTTTTTAATTAAATTTTTAAAAATTAAAAACTTTTATTTGAGAGGGAGAGAGTGCGTGAGTGGGGGAAAGGGGCAGAGTGAGAGAGAGAATCCTAAGCAGGCTCCGCGCTCGCACAGGGCCCAACGTGGGGCTTGATCCCACAACCCTGGGATTATGACCTGAGCCAAAATCAAGAGTCAGATGCTCAACCTACTGAGCTGCACTGGTATCTCCCCCCAGCCCCCCACCATGGTGAACATTTTAAAGTTAGGAGAAAAAAAAAACATTTAAAGTTAGGTCTTCCCCCCACCTCCCCCCTCAGCCCCCACCCCTCTTCCTGTGGAGACTTCCTTTGAGGCTCCCAGGGAACCCGCCTCCTGCTGTGCATGCCTCTGTGCAGTCCTGCCCCTGGAAGGTGCCAGGAATGATGACTGAAGCCTAAGGAGGCCTCACAGTGCCCAGTTCTGTGCTCTGGGGGAAGCCGGCTACTGTGCAGGGGAGATCACGTGGGGAGGGAGAGACTGCCTCACGGGGAACCGAGGACCAAGCACAAAGCTGGCAGACATGTGCTCCGGCCAACCGTCAGCCCCCCCGGGGCCCCCTTAGCTGAGGGGTCACCCACAGGAGGGTGGGGACACTCCAGCCAGCAGCTGGCACTGTAGCAAGAGACAGCAGCCTGGATTTCTGACCCAAGGGACCGTGAGCCCACAAATGGTGGTTGCCGTAAGCCACTGAGTTTTGGGGTGTGTTATTCTACAACAATATTCAGAGCAGCCCGGACCCCAGGCTGCCACCGTTGCCTGTTTCTTATGTCCCTTCCACTGGGAGGCCACCTCCTCAAACAGACGGCGGAGTGAATCCCCACATGGCCTCTCATTTATGGGGCGGTTTACACACTGCACAGCCCGGCCTGCACTTGGCTTTTCTCCTCTCAATGATGGATCTTGTTTCTGGATGCGTGTTTTCAATGCAGTAGTCACTAACCGCAGGAGGCTATTTGAACTTAATTAAAATTGAATAAAATAAAACATCCATCCTCAATCACGTTAGCCTCAGGTGCTCACTGGCCATATGTGGCTTGTAGCTCCCATATAGCACAGTATAGATATAGAACATTGCCGTCATCCCAGAAAGTTCTATGGGAGAGCGCTGGTCTAGAGCCTCTCCCTCATCCTTTTTATTTTTTATTTTTTAATGTTTATTTTTTGAGAGAGAGGCACACACACACGGAGTGCAAGTGGGGGAGGGGCAGAGAGAGAGGGAGACACAGAGTCCGAAGCAGACTCCAGGCTCTGAGCTGTCAGCACAGAGCCCGACGTGGGGCTCGAACTCACGGACCACAAGATCATGACCTGAGCCGAAGTCGGACGCTTGACCGACTGAGCCACCCAGGCGCCCCCGCCCTCGTCCTTTTTAGCAGCTGCATAGCATTTCCTGGTAATGGTGGCCATTGACGCTGTCTCGCAAGGGCTTGCTGTTCCCACGTCTGTCCTTCTCTGTGCAGGTGTATCTCTCTGGTGTAAACGCCCAGCATTTCTGGGCCCAAGGACATTTCTGGACCAAATTGCAACGAGAGGTTCTACCACTTTGCACAGCCACTAAAAATATGTAAGAAGGTTTGTTTTCCCACACCATCTACACTATGTGTAATTAAAAAAAGTTTTAGCTAGTGGCAAATGTTTTCAAGACAAACACAACCCTACCGGGATCCTGCCCTGCACATCCTCCTTCCACCTCAGAGCGCCCCTGGGCACCTTTCCGTGTTGACATATGAAGGGCTACCTTGTCCTTTTCTTTAAAAAAAAAAAATTGTGGTAGAATTCAGATAACATAAAATTTACCGTCTTATTTTTTCCCATCTTAATTATTTTTTATGTGAAATTTATTGGCAAATTGGTTTCCATACAACACCCAGTGCTCCCATCTTAATTATTTTTAAGGGTACAGTTCAGGGCCACTAAGTATATTCATATCATGGGACAGCCATCAATACCATCCATCTCCAGAAACTCTTCTTTTTCTTTTTTTTAGGTTTGTTTGTTTATTTATTTAGAGAGAGCACGAGCGGGGGAGGGGCAGAGAGAGAGGAGAGGAAGAGACATTGTCCACGCAGAGCCTGACTTTGGGCTTGAACTCACAAGCCGTGAGATCATGACCTGAGCCGAAACGGAGTCGGATGCTGAACCAACTGAGCCCCCAGGTGCTCCCAGTACTTTTCATCATCTTAGACTGAAAACTGTGACCCCATTAAACAACATCATCTCACCCCTCTCTCCCCGGCCCTGGCAGTCACCACTCCCGTCTCTATGACTTTGACTGCCCTATGGACCTTCTCTAAGTGGAATCATCCAGTATTTGTCCTTTTGTGACTGGTTTATTTCACTTAGCATAACGTCCTCAAGGTTCACCCACGTTGTAGCGTATCAGACTTTCCTTCCCTTTAAATTTTTTTTTACATTTTTTTTTTTTTATTATTGAGAGACAGAGCATGAGCATGGGAGGGGTACAGAAAGGAGGAGACCCGGAATCGGAAGCAGGCTCCAGGCTCTGAGCTGTCAGCACAGAGCCTGACGCGGGGCTCGAACGCACAAACTGTGAGATCGTGACCTGAGCCGAAGTCGGTCGCTCAACCGACTGAGCCACCCAGGCGCCCCAGACTTTCCTTCCCTTTACAGGCTAAATAATTGTTGTACGTATAGACCACGTTTTGTCTGTCCATTTGCACATCGATGGATACTGGGATGGCTTCCACCCTTTGGCGATTGTGAATAATGCTGGTATGAACATGGGTGTGCAAATATATCATCAGAACCTTGCTTTCACTTCTTTTGGGTACGTACCCAATAGTGCTAGACAGGGGAGTGCTGGATCATAAGGTAGCTCTGTTTTTAATTTTTTGGGGAACCCACCATACTCTCCAACAGTGGCTGTGCCATTTGACATTCCCGCCAACAGTACGATTTTTCCACACACACAACAACACCTGTTATTTCCTGTTTTTCTTGACAGTAGCCGTGCAACTGGCCACGAGGCGTTCTCTTGTGGTGTTGATTTGCATCTTCCTCATGGTGAGGGATGTTGAGCATCTTTTCATGTTCTTGTTAGCCATTCATGTTTCTTCCTTGGAGGTATGTCTATTTCAAGTCCTTTCCCCACTTTTAATTGGGTTGTCTTTCTGTTGTTGAGTTGCAGGTGGCTGCTGGGGCTGGATGTTCACCTGTCAGATATTGCAAAATATTGCAAATATTTTCTCCCATTGCTTAGGTTGACTTGCCATTCTCGTGATTTTGTCCTGGGCTGCATGGAAGCTTCTAGTTTGGACATTGTCTGATTTATCTACTTCTTTCTTTTGGTTGCCAGTGCTGTGGGCATCATACGCTTTATCCCTTTAAAAGGCACGGAGTGGGGGCGCCTGGGTGGTGCAGTCGGTTAAGCGTCCGACTTCAGCCAGGTCACGATCTCGCGTTCCGTGAGTTCGAGCCCCGCGTCAGGCTCTGGGCTGATGGCTCAGAGCCTGGAGCCTGTTTCCGATTCTGTGTCTCCCTCTCTCTCTGCCCCTCGCCCGTTCATGCTCTGTCTCTCTCTGTCCCAAAAATAAATAAAAACGTTGAAAAAAAAATTTAAAAGGCATGGAGTGGTCCATATGGAGTGTGGCTGTTTTATAATTGGATCTATCAGCAAATCCTGAAGATGCTACTTTCTTTTTAAAAATTTGTTTTTTAAATGCACTTTTTTTTTAAATTTTTTTTTCAACATTTATTTATTTTTTTTGGGACAGAGAGAGACAGAGCATGAACGGGGGAGGGGCAGAGAGAGAGGGAGACACAGAATCGGAAACAGGCTCCAGGCTCCGAGCCATCAGCCCAGAGCCTGACGCGGGGCTCGAACTCACGGACCGCGAGATCGTGACCTGGCTGAAGTCGGACGCTTAACCGACTGCGCCACCCAGGCGCCCCTAAAAATTTGTTTTTAATGTTTATTTATTTTTGAGAGAGAGAGAGAGTGCGAGTAGGGGAGGAGCAGTGAGAGATGGGGGGCGGGGACAGAGGAGCCAAAGCAGGCTCTGCTCTGACAGCAGCGAGCCTGATGTGGGGCTTGAACTCATGAACCGTGAGATCATGACCTGAGCTGAAATACGATGCTCAACCGACCAATCCACCCAGATGTCCCCTGAATGTTCTACTCTCAGAACAGATTCGGAATCTGTCCCCTTCTCACCACGTCCACAGCCCCCACCCTGGTGGCGTCTACCATCAACTGCCGGCTTCTCACTGGGCTCCCCGCGTCTGCCTTCACTGCTAACACTGTCCACCCCCCGCTTGCAGCCAGAGGGATTCCGTTAGACCCAAAGTCAGATCCTGTCCCTCTTCTGCTCAGAACTCTAAATGGCTCCCGCTGACCCGGAGTAAAAGCCAGCGTCTATTCAGTGCCCCATAAAGCCCTGCGTGAAATGGTCCCCACTGTTTCCGAGGTAATTTCCTGCTATTGTCCATCCGCTCTACCCACAGCAACCCCATGGGCCAGGCATGCTCCTACGGTAACATATGCCTTACTGTTCCCCTTGCCTGGTCCAGTGTCTCCACAGCTATCTGCATTCGTGTTTTTGATCTGGTGTCATCTCAGCGTGTCCTCCCCTGTCCACTCTAACCTACGGTGAAAATCCAGGGGCACTGGCGTGGCTCACTCAGGTGAGCGTCCAACTCTTGATTTCAGTTTGGGCCATGATCTTGCGGTTGGTGAGATCAAGCACTGTGTTGGGCTCTGCACTGACAGCATGGAGGCTGCTTGGGACTCTTTCTCCCTCTGCCCCTCCCCCCCTTCAAAATAAATAAATATTTTTTTAAAAAATCTAAAATTAAAAAAAAAAGTTAAAATCCAAACTCCCCAGCTCTCCTCATTCCCCTCCTCTGTTGTATTTTTCTCCAGGGTGCTTGCCAGGATCTAGCACACTGCATGCTTTACTCATTTATCTTGTTATCTTCCAAGGGGAATGTTAACTCCATGAAAACAGGAATCACTCTGTCTTGTTCATGAATGTTTCTAGGGCCTGAACCACAGTTGGTGCCAAAAATTGTTTGGATGAAAATCAAGTGAAAGTGAGCACCTTTTGTCAGTAGACATTGGTTCGTGGGACATTTTTATTCTTTTCACTAGCCTTCCCGTGTCCTATCATATCCGTAGTGCCCACTTTTGGATCCCAAAACAAGAGGGTTCACATAAACCACTCCTGCATTCCCAGAGCCTGCCACATGGTGGCAGCATGTGCACAGGCAAGTTTCACGAGCCGGGCCTGAGCGCCTCCCAGGACTCCAAAAACTCTGGATCCCAGGATATTTGGCTTTGAAGTCTTCAGGGATCTAATTTGGGTCCCATTTGGGAGATGGGGAAAGTGAAGCTTCCAAGAGGAGGCATAGTGGAGAAAATCTCGGACACTGGAATCCGGAATCTGGCTTTTAGGTTTGGCTGTCTTACCAGTTCACTGTGGTGTGGGTGGGGATCACTGCGTGTGAAGTTTCCGTGGCTTACCAGGGTCAGGCCCTCTGGGGGGCCGGGGGAGGGCTGATGCACTCGCATGTGTCGTGGTGGGCTAGCAGGAGGGGGAGCTGCTGGCCCAGCACGCCCAGGACAGGGGGGATATTATTACCCCATCGTGCAGGCCTGGGACTGGGGCGGAGAGGACACACCCGTGTCATGGCCAGGAGGGCACAGAACAGGAACCTGAGCGCCCCCCCCCCCAGGCCCCCACTCCAGATCCACCAGAGACTGGCTCCAGGGACCATCTCTGATGGTCCCTCTTTCAGCCTTATGTTTCTGCCGGCTGGCTGATCTCTACCCTCTGCACACAGCTGCCTCCATGCTCCCCCAAAGGGGCGAGCCTGGGACTCCCTTTGGGCGAGTTGCCTCGGTTTTCTCCTCCTGAAAATGGGGCTGAGGAAAAGCTGCAGGCTGGGGGAAGGGATTTCGAAAGCAGTTTGGGGGCAGAGGAGGGTTGTGTATCCGGGGAGGAAAGATCTGTTCTCCACGGCCCCGCCTGGCTCCTGCCCAAACACTTCCAGCCACACACAGGCCCAGCCCACAGATTCTGGTTTTAAAAGAGAAGCTGGAAATTGGAATTTTGATGTGAGGTCTCCTGGTTTTTAAATGTTGGCAATAGAGACATTAAAAGAAGCAAACAAACGAAGCCAGAACGCCAGGGGGTCAAACTGAACGCATCTGTGGGTTGCCTTTGGCTCTTTGCTGCCAGTTTGAGACCCTTCCCCACCCCAGGTTTCTGCAAACATCTAGGTGGGCCGGTAAACTGGAGAAAGGGTAGTGTGGGTGGCGTTGGCCGGAACCTGGCTCCTGGGCTCTCCCTGCCACGGTGCCACTGTGTGTGCTCTGTGCCCATCAGCCCTTCCTTGGAGGGAAGGCTGAGAGTCCCTGAAGCAGCCAGCAGGGCCTGTTGAGCAACGAGGCTTGTAAAAACAAGGACTCACGTCACCCGAGCATGCAGCCTCCGTGCACACACCTGAAGTGGCTCTGGGATGGACACTCGTTTCGCCGTCAGACGGGAGCGGGGGAAGCACAGAAAGCCAAAGGCACCCTTCTCTGGGTCCCAGCTTTCCCATTCGGAAAGTGGCGTTCACGTCACCAGACCTGTCACAATTTATGACGAACCCAAGGGGGAAGGTGAGCCTGGAAAGACTTTAGTCCTTCCCACCCCTTAGATGTGACCCTGGCCTCAGTTTCCTCATTTGCAAACTGAAGATGATAATAAAAGGATCTGCTTCCTACAAATTATCAACAGGATTAAATGAGTTGTTACATGCAGAGAGCTATAAATGCGGTACAGAGAGAGTGCAAAGTTGGCTCAAAGACACATAGGAAATCCTCTAATTAGCTTCAGACCCCCCCCCCCCCAGGTCTCACTGCAACTAGGTGGGCTCAGAGATGAGCTGAGGCTCAGACAGGGAAGCCATCTTGCCTAAGGTTACATAGCCTAGCTAATGCGTGACCTCACTTTCTCAGCTTCCTCCATTCATTGAGCATCTGCTGTGTGTCAGGCACTGTTCTAGGCACTGAGGGCCCAGCAGTGAATGAAACACAATTCCCTACCCTGGTTGGGATGACATGGGGAGGGGGCAGTGGGGACAGAAACCCAGCTGCATAGAAGAGATCATTTTGACTATAATGAGAATATGGGGGATGCAAAAGAAGTGACTGGGGGCTTGGGACTTTTGATGGGGAGGTTAGGGAGGACTTCTTGGAGGTAACCTTTGGGCTGAGCCCTGAGGAATTGACTTGGGCAGAGCTAGGAGAACAGTGTTCTTGGTCCAGTGGGAATGGCAAATGCATTCACCACTGGTAGCTTTTGATCACGCTGGGCTCAGGAGTTCCAGTATTCAAGGGCCAGCCCTCACGGAGTGGGCAGTCTTCTGGGGAGAGGGGAGACTGAGGTGGACTAGACACCGAGGGTCATTAATGGTAGCTGGTGATAGGCTGGGAAGGCAATTCACTAGCAGGCAGGGCCAGGAGGGCCTCTTGGAGGTGGTGTGAGCGTCCCACTTTGCAGCTCGGAAGGCCTGACTGAGTGGCCCTGGGGCCTCGATCCCTCCCTGGCCCAGAGGCTGCTGGGAAGGCCCAGAAAGCCAGCAGGCCCGGTCAGTGTTCATCCTGTTCTTCCTGCCCCCCATCCCCCAAGGGCACTTGGAGATGTCATTTCTGCAGCTCTCTGGGGCGGAGGTCACCCCAGCTCAGCAGATAACACTGAAGGTTGAGCAACGCCTGCCTTCCCCGCCAGGGCCAGGGCTGGGGTCAGTGGGCCGGGGGTTATCCCCAGGCAAGCTGGGAGCTGTGGCCCGAGCGGCCTGGGCCAGGAGTGGCAGAGGGGTAAGCCCAAGGAGCCGCCCAAGTGGCCTAGGAATGGGGCTGGAGAGGGCAAGGGGCCCCTTGAGCCCACTCCGCCCACTGTTCAAATCCAGGATGGGCCATGGCCTGTTTTCCCATCTGTGTACCAGGAGTAGCAAAAGCGTCCTCATGCCAGGGCGAGAAAAATGAACCCCGGGTCCAGGCCCACCCTCAATACAAAGTAGGGACTTGGTGACAATAGGGGAAGTCCCTTCCCTCTCCGTGGCTCCCCGTGGGGTTTGGCCTGACACCTCCTCCGTCCCCAACCACCTCCCCCAGCCTCAGAAATATGTTTTTTGGCCTCAGGTTGGCAAATAGGTCTTAGGGCACCCTGACAAAAGCTTCTGAGACTAGTGGGGGACATGAGGCCATGTGACCTTGGGAGTCCTATGCCGGCCCCTCTGCCTTCTTTGCACCCTGGGAGGGGGGCGGCTTATTTCTAATGCGCCTCCCAGAGTGGACTTCAAAAGTAAGCCTTGTGTTTGGGAGACTGGTGGAGACAGCAATACAACTAATAATAACAACTGTAACGACACCTTCATGGATGGAGCTTGAAGTGAAGTGACTTGCCCAAGGTCACATAAGTGTGTTAGAGTCTAGCACCCCTGCCCCCTTCCACTTCCCTGGGCCCATGTCAGGGTCAGGTGGGGCCAGAGAAGACCCAGGTGCCTTCTAACGGGGCGGCAGGTCTAGTGGGCGGGGCTAGGGGAGGGGCGCGGCCACCGCGGCAGAGGCCCCAGTGGAGTGCGCCGCAGAACTGACCCTCATTCCCCCGACCAGGGTCCTTGTATTGGAGGTGGCTTTAGGAGGGTTGTCTCCACCAGCGTGGAATCCCCTCCTTCCAAGAGCCATGGATGGGGGCAAGTTTAGGGCGGGGCCGCACCCGAGGTGGAGATGGGTCACCTCTTCAGGAGCCAGAGCCGGGGGTTGGGGTCTCCAGGATCCGGCCTGGGGAGCGCCCCCTCTGAGGCGTTCCGGCTGGGCGCCGCGGATCCTGAAGCCACCGCCTCTTCCAGCAGGGGGCGGGCGGCGGCCGTGTTTTGGGTGGGGGAAGGCGAGCGCGTTGCCCCCTCCCGGATCCCCACCCCCCCACCCTTTCCAGTACAGCCTCCAGCCCGGAGGGGGCGGTCCGGGGGGGGTCGCGCCTCCCCTTCTCGCTCCCAATCCGGGGCCTCCGGGTGGGGGTGGGCAGGGGGCGTAAGGCCGCCCCCCACCGATCCGGTGGACCCCGGAGGGCGCACTCCTGGTCTTGGGTCTGGCCGTCGTGCCCCGCCGGCGCCCTCCCGGGGGTCTCGGGCAGCTACACCGCGTCCCGGCGGCGGCGGGAGGGGCCGGGGCGGCTGCCAGCGTGACGCAGCCGTTGCCATGGGCCGCCTTATAAATAACCGGGCTCAGGAGAAACTTTAGCGAGTCAGAGCCGCGCACGGGACCGGGAACAGGACCCACGCGAGGGTCCAGCTGCCAGCCCCCGCACTAGTAGCGGCCACCCCGGCGGCGGCGGCAGCAGCAGCAGCAGCTTCAGCAGCGACACAGCGGCGACAGTTCGGAGCCGGGAGGCCGCGCCACCTGCGGGCCGGCCGGAGCGGGCAGCCCCAGGCCCCCTCCCCGGGCACCCGCGTTCATGCAACGCCTGGTGGCCTGGGACCCAGCATGTCTGCCCCTGCCGCCGCCGCCTGCCTTTAAATCCATGGAAGTGGCCAACTTCTACTACGAGGCGGACTGCTTGGCTGCTGCGTACGGCGGCAAGGCGGCCCCCGCGGCGCCCCCCGCGGCCAGACCCGGGCCGCGCCCCCCCGCCGGCGAGCTGGGTAGCATCGGCGACCACGAGCGCGCCATCGACTTCAGTCCGTACCTGGAGCCGCTGGGCGCGCCGCAGGCCCCGGCGCCGGCCACAGCCACGGACACCTTCGAGGCGGCTCCGCCCGCGCCCGCCCCCGCGCCGCCTCCTCGGGCAGCACACCGACTTCCTCTCCGACCTCTTCTCCGACGACTACGGGGGCAAGAACTGCAAGAAGGCGTCCGAGTACGGCTACGTGAGCCTGGGGCGCCTGGGGGCCGCCAAGGGCGCGCTGCACCCCGGCTGCTTCGCGCCCCTGCACCCGCCGCCCCCGCCGCCGCCACCGCAGCCCGCCGAGCTCAAGGCGGAGCCGGGCTTCGAGCCCGCGGACTGCAAGCGGAAGGAGGAGGCCGGAGCGCCGGGCGGCGGTACCTCAGGCATGGCGGCTGGCTTCCCGTACGCGCTGCGCGCCTACCTCGGCTACCAGGCGGTGCCGAGCGGCAGCAGCGGGAGCCTGTCCACGTCCTCTTCGTCCAGCCCGCCCGGCACGCCGAGCCCCGCCGACGCCAAGGCGCCCCCGGCCGCCTGCTATGCGGGGGCGGCGCCGGCGCCCTCGCAGGTCAAGAGCAAGGCCAAGAAGACCGTGGACAAGCACAGCGACGAGTACAAGATCCGGCGCGAGCGCAACAACATCGCGGTGCGCAAGAGCCGCGACAAGGCCAAGATGCGCAACCTGGAGACGCAGCACAAGGTCCTGGAGCTCACGGCCGAGAACGAGCGGCTTCAGAAGAAGGTGGAACAGCTGTCGCGCGAGCTCAGCACCCTGCGGAACTTGTTCAAGCAGCTGCCCGAGCCTCTGCTCGCCTCCTCCGGCCACTGCTAGCGCGGCCCCCGCGCGCGGCCCCCTGCCGGCCGGCCTCCGCGCTGCTGGGCGCGCCGCGGCCGCCGAGACTCCGGGAAGCGCCCGCGCTCCCGCCCCCGCCCCTGGTGGCGCCGGCAAAACTTTGGCACTGGGGCACTTGGCAGCGCGTGGAGCTCGTCGGTAATTTTAATATTTTATTATATATATATATTTTTGTCCAAACCAACCGCACATGCAGATGGGGCGCCCGCCCGTGGTGTTATTTAAAGAAGAAATGTCTATGTGTACAGATGAATGATAAACTCTCTGCCTCTCCCTCTGCCTCCTCTCCAGGCGCCGGCGGGCGGGCCGGTTTCGAAGTTGATGCAATCGGTTTAAACATGGCTGAACGCGTGTGTACACGGGACTGACGCAACCCACGTGTAACTGTCAGCCGGGCCCTGAGTAATCGCTTAAAGATGTTCCTACGGGGTTGTTGATGTTGTGTTGTTGTTGTTGTTTTTTGGTCTTTTTTTTTTTTTTTTTTTTGTATTATAAAAAATAATCTATTTCTATGAGAAAAGAGGAGTCTGTATATTTGGGAATCTTTTCCGTTTCAAGCATTAAGAACACTTTTAATAAACTTTTTTTTTTTTTTTTGGAGAATGGTTAAAAGCCTTTTGGGGGCAGTAGTTGGCTTTTGATTTTTTTCTTTATTTTTGGTGTATATGATATTATTTGCTTTCCTGGTGTGGGCTTGTGTGTTGGGGGGCTGCTGTTATTTTTGGCTTCTATGGGTTGGGTGGGGGTGTTACAGCTGTTTGTGTTTTTCCTCCTCTGCTACAACCTTCAGGGTCTGTGCTTGGAGATGGTGGGGGAGGTGGAGTGCTGGGTCAGGCTTTCAGGGTGACTCAGCGCCCCTGGGTGCTGGGGAGGAGTGACTGGGAACCCTCCTTGGGGAGACGGCTATGGTCCTGAGTGCCAGGCTTGGGTTTAGAGGCCCTGCAGGTCTGTGACCTCTGCACAGTGTTTGGGGCATCAGGCCAGCAGGCCAGATTACATAGGAGGAGGGGGGTACAGATCTTGGTCCTGCTAAGCCCAAGTTGGGGCAGATTCTTTCGCTAAGTGTAGATGGGCGGGCTGTTTAAAAATACTTTGCGTGTGTATATATTTATTTTAAGAGGAGCCTGGGTGTGTGGGCGAGCTTGTGTTTGTGTGTCCCTGGCCAGCCGGAGGGGAGAAGCTGGGCCAGGTGGAGGAAGGTGGGGGAAGGGTTCCCACGTTTCCATTCCCCTTCCTCGGGGTGGGGGGTCTACCGCTTGTCCTCTGCCCAGCTGTGGACGCCACGGCCCCGCTTCACCTGCTTGCTCGCGGTGGCCTCGCCCGGTTTGAACCTGGGACCGCCGTCCCTGATTTCCAGAGACATAAGGGACCCCTGGCAAGGCTTCTGCTTCCCTGCCCCCTGCCATCCTCCCACCCCTCTGCACTGCACCCCCACGGCCCTTCCAGCCCTGGACAGCGTTCCTGGGAGCCGAGGCTGGACACGGAGGGGTCGGTGTGGATACACATTCAGCGTCCCGCAGTGCCTGGCACGCAGGAGGTGTTATATAAGCGTTTGCTCTCGTTATTATTTTTTGCTGGGAGGTTCCTGGCATTTGGCAGCCAGTCTTCAGCACAGCGAGAGTGTGGCGAATGCCTGCCAGGGGTCGGGTGTCCAGTAAATCCTGGACCTGACCCACGTCATGTAAACCTCCCAACAACCTTTGCACAGGTGGGTACTGCTACAAAGCCTGTTTTTAGAGCCGTGGGGCAGCCTCTTGTCTCATCCCTATGGGTAAGAAAGTGGTTTGGGGACCCCGTCTGCTAGGAATTCAGTGGTGGGGTAGAATGGAGCTTCATAGATTAGTTTGCCAAGGGCCTGGGGCAGCCTGGGAGCAGCTGCTGGTATGGCGGTTTTAGAAGAGGAAATGCTTTTTCCCCTCCCTTTTCCTCTGGGGGCCTGGATGTGCTTTCTCACTGGGAACCCTGGGTATGGGGGACAGAGGCAGGCAGCTCCCACCATCATGGAGCTGAGGGTCAGGTCAAGGCAGGCTACCCCATCCCGGCCTCTTTTGTTTTTGGCAGTAGGGCCGTATGGGGCACTGGGCACAGACAATCTCACTTTGGTCCCGGGCCTCCATCAGTTCCCCCCACCCCCCACCCCCTAGCAGGTCTCCCTGTCCTGGGTGTCCTGGGTGGGTAGATGGCTGGTTGGGACCCTGGAGCCTCAAAGTCAGTCAGGTACCAGCAACAGCACATTGGTTCAGCTGCCTTTGAGATTTATCCGCTAAAGGGTGAAGGCTGGGGGCTGGACTCCAGGGAAGGAGGTGGCTCAGTCCTTCTGTGGGTGAGGAGGTCACGATTTAAGAAGGAATTTTCCCAATCCCTGCTCTCCTCTTTGTCGCTGAGAGTTGGCTGGTGGCCGCTGCTCACCCAGAGGAGGTGAGAGGGGAGCAGCCTAGCCACACAGTGACCCCCCCCCCCCAAGCTCCCCTTTCCTGAGCGCCGTCTTGGAGCCAGCACTGAGCACAGACCTTTACATACTCCCATCCGGATTTAATCTACATGAGCACTCCATGGAAGCTGTTATGCCCATTTTATAAAAGTAAACTGAGGCCCACAGAAGTGGGGTTAGTGCTTAAGGTGGAACGGGGCGAAGCCAGTTCCAAAGTTAGGTTTTGACCCTCAAGTCTCTGCAGAAAAGCCTGGGGTCAAGAGCCTGTTTTGTAATCCCAGCGCCTGCCCCCAATCCTGGGCCCTGCCTGGATGACTCCTTGCCCAGTCCCAAGTTCAGGTACCCCACATGCTGGAATTAAGTGACTTGCACACAGTTTCACAATTTGGAAGCGAAAGAAAGGGGGTTTGACCCCGAGCCCATCTGACTGCCCCTGAAGAAGGTTGGGGAAAAGTTAACGGGTTGAGGGCTCTGCTGGTGGCCTGGGTGGCCTGGTGTGGGAGCACTGTGGACAGAGCTGTGCCCAAAAGACCGGGAGACTTCTTAGGTGGGGGGACACTCACCCCATGGATCTAGGCTAGGAAGGTTAAAGGCTTGCAGGGAGGAGGGAGGAGGCCATCCGTAAGTCAGGAAACAGAGTAGGTTGGGGGAAGGGGCACTGGTGGGGGGGGGGTGGCACCCAGGAGGCCAGAGAGGAGTCTTGAGGTATAGTAACAGCGGGTGTGAGTTCAGGGATTACGATGTGTAAAGCACCACTCCAAGGCCCGGGCTCCTATGGACCAGCAAGGATCCCTCTGTCTGCCCGAGAAGGCCGGTCATGTTAACCACAGACCCATTTAATGGGGCTGACCACTGAGGCCAGCTGGGAACCCCAGTGTTTGCTCAGGACAGGAGAGTTGACAAAACACAGTCCTACCTCATAATCTTGGGCAGCTGTCTCACGGCCTGGTGATTTCACCGAGGAGAAAAGTGGGTGTCCAGGGTGAAGGCGGGAGACACCGCCGGGGACGTGCCAGTCGAATCAGCCCATCCGCGTCTTCGAGGCCGCGGCTTTGGTTATGGGCATTTTCCCGCCAAGCAGACAGGCTCAGAGAGGGGAAGAGGCCTATCCAAGGTGGCACAGCTAAGAATGTGGGAGTTGGGGAAGGAAAGAGAAGGGACACTTCCCCATGGAAACACCTAAAGAATGTGTCCTTCTCCCCCAGGGTCCCATCTAGGCCTCCCTGGGACTGTTTTGTCCGTGTGCCTGAGACATTTATTTGTCCAGTTCCTTTTTTCATTTCTTCGGCAAGCATCTATTGAGCACCTGCTGTGTGCCAGGCCCTATGCTGTGTGCTGGGGACGTGTGGTGACCAAGCTGGCAGTGACAATTTATGGGGAGAGGCAGACACTAAGTTCCAGTAACTAGAGCACGGTAATGATAGGTGGGGACAAGGGCTCTGAAGGAAGGAAAGTGGGGCAGGGAGGGGCTGGGAGGTCTAGGAAAAGCCTCTCCTAGGAGGCAGCATCCGAGCAGACACCTGAGCCAGGTGAGGTGTGAGGGGAAGGGCCTTGGTTTATGGGGCACACGTGCTGTGCTGGGTGCCGTCGTTTTTTTTCACGTGCCCTTTATCCTCACAGTGACCCAATGACTTGAGTGCTGTGTATCATCCCCCTTCCCCGGTTGGGGAAACCGAGGCACAGAGAGGCGAAGTCACTGGCCCAACGGCTGATGAGTGGCCTGTGTGAGATTTGAATTCATGCCTTCCATTTGAACCTGGGAAGCCTTCTCTACCTGCCTCTGCCCATGCCCCAGATTTCCTATTTGCTCTGTTTCCTGTCCTGCCTCCCTTCCCCCATCTTTTCCCCGGTCTGGCCGACCTGCTGGGTGAGCCCGGATGGAGTCCAGCAGCCCCAGCCGCCTGTCTGTCTGTGCCTCCTTGGAGGTTTTCAGCCTCTTATTGGGGCATGTGCAGGCAGGTGTGGAAGGAGGCTGGGGTGGGTGGGGGTGGGGCTAGGAGACTGGAGCTTCCGGGGTCCCTACCTGTTAGAGTTTGAGTCCCTCTGGTCCTCTGAGACCAAGAGGTAGGAGTCCCATTTTACAAAGTGGGGACCTGAGGCTTTGAGAGAGGGCATTACTTGTTCAGAAAGCAGAATAGGTCTTAGAATCCATATCTGCCTGAGCCCAAGTTTGGGTACCTTGTCTGCTTGTCACTGTCTACTGGCGGGGGAGGGGGGCGGGTACAGATGGGCAAACCTTGATTTTACTAGCCCTTGAGGGGTAAAATGCTCGGGCCCAAAAAATAAAAATGCTCTGAGCTTGTCCCTTACTTGCTGGATGACTTGGGCAAGATATGCTAGTCTCTTTGGGGCCTGGTGGTACATTTGCATATTCAATCAGGATCAAGTGAGCAGCTACCGTGGGCCCTGGATGGTCTCTGGGCTCCCAGAAGTGACATTGAGGCACGGGAAATGGGTGACTGAACAGCTGGAAAACTGCAAGCTAATTTCAGATTATGCTGAAGACCTTGAAGAATGAAGGGGGAAGTGGTAGAGGGTGACAGGAGGAGGAGTGTTTAGACAGCATTCCAGGCAGAAGTAGCAGCACGTACAAAGGCCCTGAGGCAGGACAAAGCTTTGTGTGCGAGGGAAAGAGTGAGGAACTGAGGTGGCTAGTATAGAGGCAGCCAGGGGTGGCATGGGGACAGGAGAGCAGAGGGGTGGCAGGGTCCTTTGTGCAGAGCCTTTGTGGAGGCTAGGGTGAGGCTGAGGGAGGCTGTTTTGAGGATGAATGAGTGGGTGTCCCTGGCAGGGCCTGGCACCTGGAAGGCCCTTGACAAGTTTGTTGATGGGAAGGAACAGGGCCCTCAGCCTCAGGAGGAGGCAAAGTGCAGTAGGTAAAGGGCACAGGGAGGCTGCCTGCCTGTGCCCAGGAGACCTCGTGGGTGAGGAGCCTCTGACCCAGGGCCCGGGCCACAGGGAGCTGTTCACCAGGCAGGAATGAGGGGAAGGGCCTGCCAGGAGGGGGGCACCGGAGGAGCGGAGGCCGGGAGCCAAGAGGGGGAGAGTTCCTTGGGAAGCCGTGACTGCAGAGGAGAGGGCACGAGGGAGGAAGAAGGGCCAGGCTGAGAGACAAGTGGGTCCAGGTTGCCCTGAGGCCTCCAGGGTGGGCATGTTGGGGTGTCAGGGGGCAGCAGGGAGGCTGGGCCCCAGGAGAGGTGTTTTCTTTTTTATTTGATTTCCAAGCAACGCACGAGCCTGGTGGCGAGGTTGAAGATTGCAGAGCATCAATAGAAGAAGGAAATAAAAAGCACCTGTAGTTCCATTACCCAGAAACAACCCCGTTGACACTTGCTGTGGTGGCCTCGGGCAAGTCCCTTTACCTCTCTGCGTGTGCCTCGGTTTCTGTGTTCATAAAATGGAAAACTAATAATGCTTGTCCCATAAGGTTTTTGTGAGGATTAAATGAGTTAATTCATGCAACATATTTAGGGCCATGCCAGCACATGGGTAAGTATTAGCCGTCATCATCATCATTAACAGCGTTCCCCATTTTGGTGGGGTAAGAAGCTCTGGTGCTGGAATTTACCTGCATTCTAGTTCTGGACCCCCCATTTCCTGGCTGTGTGATTTGGGGCAAGTGGCTGCATCGTGGTGTCCCTCAGTTCCCCCATCTGTAATACGATAATAAAGTTCTTCATGGGTTTTGTAAAGATTTGACGGGTAAACTCATGTAGGGTGATTGGAGAGAGAGCTCTGTATGTGGTAATTGTTCTGTCCTCCAGAATTTTCACTTCATGTGCATTTTTTCTTCATTGTAGCTAACATCATCTATTTGATATTCACTCCCTTCCTTCTTCCTTAGCAATAGGGCCCTCTATTGTGGGGGCAAGCGCCCTACGAAGAGACCACATTTCCCAGATTCTCTTGCAGCTAGAGATGACTAACAATACAGTAGAAATCGTAGGTGAGGTTTCCAGGAAAACTCTTTAGAGGGGGCTGATTCAGTTATGAGGTACATTTCCTTTTGCCTCCTTCTTTGCAGCCCCCCTCTTCCACCTTCTTCCTGCTTTCTGCCTGGAACTCAGATATGATGGCTGGAGCTTCAGGGGCCATCTTGAACCATGTGGCAAACATGGCAGCCTGGAAGCCACATTCTGAGGGTGATAAAACTGGGAGAGAAGAGGCACTTGGGCTCTCGATGGTAGTGCAATAGCCACACCACACACAGTCTTTGCCTGCCTTCTCTGGCATGTATATATGTGTGTGTGTGTGTGTGTTGTGTGGAATATTCACACACACACACACCACACACACACACACACACACACACACACACCCTTATGGAGGTCTCTGTCATTTTGACTTCCTGTTTCTGGTAGCTGAATCTATTTCTAACTGATACATTTGCCCAAATGGAATCACCTATATGGATTGGACAGACTCTCTTCTGCTAACCCCAGCAAGGTCAAATCCTGGGTCCCCCACCCTCCCTATGCAAACCACCAGGGAGGTCCTCAGTTTAGAAAATAGAGAGGGTCAGTCCCCGCTGCAAAGCTCACAGAGCATGTTGGCAACTATGCTGGGACCCGACACCCCACACCAACCCTGAATAACCCCTCTCTGCCTCGTGCTGCCCCTGCAGCAACCTGCCCCAGCGAGACCTTAGCCTGCCAGGCCTGGGAGGTACCTTTGCCGGACGGCCTGGGGCCAGCCCAGCTGGGATCGCTGTGGGGTGAGTCTGTAGGCCAGGGAGCCAGGCTGGGTGAGCTTTTATTTTTATAGCTGTCACCAGATCCTGCCTCACAGGCCCTAGCCCTGGAGCCCTGGTGAGGACAGAGGCAGTCAGGGAGGAGGAAAGGCTCCTCAGGGAAACTGGTGGGTGGGGATCAGTGGGGCCCTGGAGGAGAGAGAACTGGGGGCAGAAGTTGGGGCTGCCTGTACCGCCTGACTCGAGTCAGTCCGCACATCAAACGGGGCTGGTCATCAAGCATGCCTCGCTGACGCTCTTGGGGGGGGTTGGTGAGGGACATACAGATAGTGGGGACCCTTTCCTTCCTTTAGTCTTGAAACTCAGGTGCAGAGCATCAGCCCGTCCTGGCTGCCAGTTCTGAGGATGCCGTTGCTGGAAGTCCTTGCAAAGCCTGCCTTGCACTTTGTTCCCCCCTTTGTTCTAGCTCCCCACACCCACGCCACCCACTTCTCATAGCCCCCACCCCCACTGTGGCTGATATCTGTCCTTATAGACGTGCGTCTTGTTTGATGTACTTTCTTCTCAGTGAAGTACACACAGGCAAGTGCACACAACATAGGCCTCCAGCTTGGTGGGTTTTCCCTGTGTAGACCCCTGGCTGGAACCAGCAGCCACCTCAAGAAACAGACCATTCTAGCACCCCAGAAACCCCTTGTGCCTCTTCTAGCTATAAGCCCCCCTCTGCCTCCCCCTACATCACCACCTAAAGTTAATTAATCATTATCCTGATTAGTTTTGCCTGTTTCAACACTTTGTCTAGAAGGAGTCACACACTATGCATTCATTTATGGCTGATTTTTTTTTTCTACTCAGTATTGTAACTGTAACATTCACCCAAGTGCTACGTATCAAGATTTGTTCCTTTTTGTTACCGAACAGAATCCTACTGCATGGGTATCACACAATACATTGACCCATTTTATTGCTGAGGGACATTTAGATTGTTTCTAGCTTTTAGCTCTTCAGAACTGGGCTGTGATGAATGTTCTAGAATGCATGTTTTTTGGTGAGCATACTTACACATTTCAGTTGGGTATAGACCTAGAAATGCTTGCTGAGTCATCTGAAATGCTGAGTAGTGTTTTAATTCCTGTTAATGGTATTCAACCCTAGATCTTATTCTATTTAAAAAAAATTCTGTCTTACTCAGTCTGGGCTGCTCTAACACAATACCGCAAGCTGAGTAGCTTATACACAACAGAAATTTATCTCCTGCAGTTGCGAATCCTGAGGAGTCCAATACCAACTGGTGATAGACTTGGGGTCTGCTGAGGACCCGCCTTCTGATTCGTAGACGTTGTGTCTTCACATGGTGGAAGGGGTAAGGGAGCCTTCTGGGGCCTCATTTATAAGGGCACTAATCCATTTGTGAAATAACCCTCACATTGGGTCATTCCAACATGTGAATTTGGAGGACACAAACGTGTAGTCTATAGCACTTTTTTTTGAAAAAAGATCTCAAGTGTATAGACTGTGACAAAAACAGTACAAGGAACATTTCCCCCCTGAATTATTATTATTTAAAAATGTTTATTATATATTTTAAGTTTTAAATGTTTATTTACTTGGTGGGGGGCAGCGCCAGTGGGGGAGGAACAGAATCTGAAGCAGGCTCCAAACTCTGAGCTGTCAGCACAGAGCCCGATGCAGGGCTCGAACTCATGAACTGTGAGATCATGACCTGAGCTGAAGTCAGATGCTCAACTGACTGAGCCACCCAGGTGCCCCTACTTATTATTTTTGAGAGAGAGAGAGAGAGAGAGAGAGAGAGAATGTGCACACAAGTGGGGGAGGAGCAGATATAGAGAGAGGGAGACACAGAATCCAACGTGGATTCTAGGCTCCAAGCTGTCAGCTCAGAGCCAGATGCGGGGCTCAAACCCATGAGCCATGAATCATGACCTGAGCTGAAGTCGGAGGCTTAACCAACTGAGCCACCCAGACTCCCCTGCCCCTGAATTATTTAAGAATAGATTGCTCACCTGTTGTCTTATCCCCCCGTAATACTTTGATATGTATTTCCTACAAACAGGGATATTTTCTTGTTTTTGTTAAAAATTTTTTTTAACGTTTATTTATTTTTGAGACAGAGAGAGACAGAGCATGAACAGGGGAGGGGCAGAGAGAGAGGGAGACACAGAATCGGAAACAGGCTCCAGGCTCTGAGCTGTCAGCACAGAGCCCGACGCGGGGCTCGAACTCACGGACTGTGAGATCATGACCTGAGCCGAAGTCGGACGCTTAACCGAGCCACCCAGGTGCCCCAGGCCTATTCAACTTTCACCAGCTGCCCTAACCATGTCCAGTAAGAGGATCCAATTCAGAATCACGTGTCGCATTTAGTTGCTATGGCTCCTTAGTCTCCTTTGATCTAGAACAGCTCCTCAGTCTTTCCTTGATGTTCATGACCGTGACATTTTTGAGCATGACAGGCCAGCTGTTTTGTGGCACATCCTTCGCTTTGGGTTTGTTGCTGTTTCCTGGTGATTAGACTCCAGTTTTGCATCCTTGGCAGGTGAATCACAGAAGCGGTGCTCTGTCCTTCTCTTTGTCCCATTATTGACGGTGTTCACTTGACCCCCGCTGTTTATCGAGATATAATTGACATACAACATCATATGAATTTAAGGACAACGTAATGATTTGATAGATGGATATACTGTGAAACGATCACCACAGTAAGTTTAGTTAACATCTGTCACCTCACGTGGTTACAGTTTTTTGCCTTGTGATGAGACTAATGGTGTTCACTGTGATTACGCAATTGAAGGGATATCTGTCAGACTTCACGTCTGTGAAGTCGCTTTTCTCCCCTTTGTAGTAAATAAGTATTTGAGGGGAGGTACTTTGAAACTGTGTAAATATCCTGCTCCTCATCAAACTTGCAATGGTTCGTTAATTTTTATCAGTATGGACTCATGGTTTTTATTTTATTTAATGGGTTGTAGTACATTATTATTATTATTATTGTTATTTATGTGCTTAATTTTCCCATATATGGCTGCTGGGAGCCCCTTCTGGCTGGCTTCTGTGCCCTTCTGACATGCCGCCATTGTTCTTTGAGCACCTCCTTACTTTCCCTGCCCTAGCCCTGGAGTCAGGCATTTCCCCAAGGAGCCCTAGCTCCTTTGGGTGGAGAATGGTATTTAGAAAGGTCTCAGCACAAGTGTGCTCACTGCTGCTTGGAGTATCGCTGCCCCCAAACCCTCTCTAAGACTGCATGCGTGTATATACATGGACACATACTTATATCTGTATCATTTCTGTATCTGATTACCTGTCTTCTGTGTATCATCTTTGAGAAAACGATTACAGTATTAAACTCTATTTCCAATCCAGTTCCATGTTTGGAACTATCTTTCCCAACAGTTAGAAGAATATTGGCTTTCATTATTCTGTTGTGTTTTTTTTTAATTTTATTTATTTGTCTGAGAGACACAGGCACAGTGTGAGCAGGGGAGAGGCAGAGAGAGAGAGAGAGAGAGAGAGAGAGAGAGAGAGAGAGAGAGAATCCCAAGCAGGTTCTGCACTGTCAGCATGGAGACCGATGTGGGGCTCAAACTCACGAACCTTGAGATCATGACCTGAGCTGAAACGAAGAGTCAGACGCTTAATCCCCTGAGCCACCCAGGCCTTCATTATTCTTAATGTATATATGTATCTCACCAAATCCCCTGGATGTCACCAATTTCCTGTTTCTGGATCACCTTCCCCTCCCCCCTCCCACTTGGATGCCCTCACTATACTCCGGCCCCCAAACTGCACCACCTTCCTTGTGGATGATCTCCGTTCAACTGCTCATGGAATTTACACATTTTTATTTAATTTGAATATATAATACATATGCTTTGTCCAGGATTCAGAAGGTATAAAAGGGTTTAAGTGAAAAGTTGGTCTCCCTCCCCCCCACGGCCCTCGCATTCCCTTTCCCTTCTCTTCAAGCTCACCCCCGTTCTCAGCAGTTTTTCTGGTTTTGGGTAGTTTGTGTAAGCCAGCCTATAGGCCCATGCACACACACATGATATTCACACACATCGCACATTGTGACACTTTCCACACTGCTGTCTCCTTTGGTTTTCTCATCTAACAATGTATCTTGGAGGTTGCTCATACCAGTCCTGTAGAGCTGCCTCATTCTTCTTTGTTTTTATTTTAAGTTTTCCTGCCTCATTCTTTTTGATGAGCACACAATATTCCATTGCACGGAGGTACCACGATTATTTAACCAGGCCCCTTTCGATGGATATTTAGGTTGTTTCCAACCCTCTTCCAGCTCACACAGTGCCCTTGGACAACCAGATCAAATAGGTCACATTTTGCAAGAAGACAAGGTCGATTCCCAGAAGACTGTTTTGGAGATGTCTTTGTGTTGCTCTGTGGCCCTCTAACTCATGGCTTTTTGCTCTGATGCACAATGTGCCTCTGGATGTAGCTGCCACATTGTAATGAACTATCCTCCTTGAGATGAACACTGATGTTGCCTCTGTTGCCAGTCGTCTACATACTGAGTTAGAGTTTGGGGGGGTGATCTAGAGATGAACCGAAGTTGACCCTCCACGGTCACCCTGCCAGCATCAGACGGCTTTCCTTATTGCCTTTGGCTCCTTCACTGCCTCCCTGTCAGGCTCCCGAGTCAGACGGGCGAGTGCTCATATCTCAGCTTTGCCACTTAGGTGTTTGATCTGGAGAAAGTGACCTCTCCCATCCGGGCCTCAGTTTCCTCATCTCTACAGTGGTTCTTGTCACACCCCTGACGGGTGTACAGGGTGGAGCTTGATGGAAAGTAAGCCCTTGATAAACAAAGGGTCCCATTGCGTTAGGGTCCCCAGGCCTTTGTGGCATAAGTTTCTACCCCAGGCTTTAGGGACACAGTCCCCCTAAGTGAGAGGGAGGGGGCTGACCTGGAGAGGACCGGGGAGTCAGGGGGCTTGGGCTGGGGTTGGCAGGCCCCAAGAAGAGTTGTGACCTGGCTTTTGGTTTAGTAATATTTGAAGGAAAAATGCTAATGCAGATGGGATCTGGTATTTATTCATTCCTTCTCCCTCCCTTCCTTTCCTCCCTCCCTTCCTTCCTTCCTTCCTTCCTTCCTTCCTTCCTTCCTTCCTTCCTTCCTTCCTTCCTTCCTTCCTTCCTTCATGTTCCTCTGAACAGCTTGTGACTTTAAGCAAGTAACCTAACTTTTCTGTGCCTGAGTTTCCTCTTCTGCAACATGGGGATGGCGATGATAGAATCTACCTCACAGGGTGTGGTGACGTTAAATGAGATGATGCATGCATAGGGCTTAAACAGTGCCTAGCACATAGTGAATGCTCCGTAAATATCAGTTATGATCGCCGTTAACTTTTTTCCAACAAATCATTTGCTACATACCAGGCTTTGTTGTCTCTCTCTACCTAGAACTAGAACCACGCGGAGCCTCAGATTCTGTAAAATCAGAGCCCAGAAAAGATGACAGGATCTCAGGGTGTAACCACCCCCACCCAGCAATCTGGCTGTGGGGGTGGCTTGAGATCCCCTACTCCTTGCATTTTCAGGCCAGGGATCCTAACACCCCTGTAAATACCACCCCCAGCTCCCCAGAGGTTGTGACAGCCTCAACCCTTCTCCAGCAGTACTGATCGGAACCCTTGCGGACTCAGAACAAAAACAGATTGGGGCAGCAAAACCCTTTTTGTGCAAGCGGGACTCTCCTTTTTAAGCCCCAGGTGCTGCTGAAGGTCCGAACTGCCTTTTCTTTGCGGCCGGTTGGACCCTGGGAGAAAGCTGCCAGTGTGAGTTGGCCAGGGGCTCACAGCTGCCAGCTGTTGTTAGTTTGGTGTGAACCAGGGCCTCTCAGCCTGGGCACCATTGGCATTTGGGACAGGATCATTCTTTGTTGAGGGGCACTTTCTTGTGCATAACAGGATCCCTGCCTCTGTGCACCAGATGTCAGTAGCACCGCCCCCCCAAGTTGTGACAAAAATGTCTGCAGACATAGTCAAGTGTCCCCTGGGGGTGCAAAGTCCCCCTCAGTCGAAAATCCCTGCTGTGGAAGATCCAACAGCCGGGCGGAACAGAGTGGCTCGCTGTGTGCCATGGCAGAAGCCCTCTGCACGTTCGGTGCCTCAGGTCCCCATCACTTAGTTAGGGGACCAGGCTGAGCCAGCATCAAGGGGCCTCCAGCCTGGTCTGGCTGGAGTTCTAGCTCCTACGCGTTCTTGTCTCTCTTTGCATCCTGGTTGCAAGGGTTAGGACGCAGGGTGAGGATTGGGGCACAGGAGATAGGTCTGGGCGGGGCCAGCCCTGTGCTTGTTCTTTACCCCATGTCTGGCCCTCCCTCCAAATGCAGGAGAGATAATAAGCACAAAAACGGGCCCTGGGCTGTGTCTTATTTAATCCTTGTAACAGCTCTACGGAGGTGGGAGTGTGTGCCATTGGACCGGGTGTGCAGGAACACAGCATCGCTTCTGTTACCGCCACACAGAGACACAGGACCTGAATCTGGCAGTGAGGAAACATCAGGGCATGCCACAAAGTATCTGGCCTGTCATCCTCAAAAGTGTCAAGGACAGGAAAGTCAAGGAGAGACTAGGAGCTGTTGAAAGAGCCCAAATACAACCGAAGGAAGTGAGGTGTGATCCTAGACCGAAAAGAAATCGTAGACCTTTTTGGGGACAATTATGGAACGTTGAACATGGCATGTGGATTTGATGGAGGTGCTGAATTGATGAGAAGTGTCCTGAATTTGTGTGCTCTGTGTGTGTGTGTGTGTGTGTGTGTGTGTGTGTGTGTGTGTGTGTAGTGGGGGGTCAGGAGATACATGCTGGAGGGCTTGGAGATCAAAGGACATCACGTTTACAACAGACTCTGAATAATTCAGGACAAGAGAGGAAAATAAATAGAGGAGAAATGATGAACGGGGACAGAATGTAAATATTCTGGGCAAAGGATATCCTGGCATTCCTCATAACCCCAGTAATTCTTCTGTAAGTTCAGAAGTTATGCCACAGTGATTTTAAAAGCAAACCAAAACACCTGACCTCCGGTAAACCCAAGAGACACGAAAACGTATGTCCACAAAAAAAGACCTATAAGCATGTTCGTGGCAGTTTTATTTATAATAGCCCCAAGCCGGAAACAACCCAGATGTCTTTCAGCATGGGAGATCAACAAATTGTAGTGGCTCCGTGAATGGATGCCATGGAGGGAGCTATTGATTCACGCACACAATGGGTGAATCTTGAAAGCACTAGGAAAAGAAGTCACACGCAAAGGACCAGGTACCGTGTGATTGCTCTGATAGGAAGTCCGAGAATAGGTCAGACGAATCTAGAAGTCAAAACAGTGGTTCCTTTTGTGGGTGGAGGAGTTATTGCTTGGGAAGGGGGATGGGGGAGCCTTCTGGGCTGCTGCCGAAGTTCTGTCTTGACCTGGGTGGTGGTGACATGAATTTATACATATGTAAATAAATATTCATTGAGATAAAAACTCACCAAGACAGATTCCCTTTCTGTATTTTGCATAAGTTAGACTCAAAATCAAAGTAAAAAAAGAAAAAGAAATTAAAGATACACATCAAACACTGGGGAACGAGGTGGGCGGGGAAGGGGGTGGGATTGAAGGGAATAAATAAAACCAGGGAGGAGCCTCGCATGACAATGAGGACAATGTGTGATGAATTGAGGAGCTGGATAACTTGGCCCTTGGTACCTGAGGTTCAAAAGGAGAAACCAGAAAGGACAAAAGGGCTCAGAGAGGGGGATTACCTTGCCTGAGGTCACACAGCTGGTGGGTAGCACCGGCAGGATTTGAACTTGGGCCTGGGTGACCCTGGCCTGTGCTCCTTACCCAGTGCTCTGGCCCGGACTCACTGGGCTGGACAGCCCTGTTTGGCTCCCCGAGGCTTCCCGGGGCCTGGCAGAGATGGCGAAACCACTGCCTGGCAAAGACCATTGCAGCCCAGAGCTCAAGACTCCAAGTGGGGTGAGGGAGCAGTAGGACAGAGGGCGGCCTGGCCAGCAGCTCCCGTCCTCGAAGCCTTGCTCCCTGGTCTGGGGAAGCCCTGCCAACCTTGCCCGCCTCCTGCTGTCCTTTGCCTTCCTTCCTGCGCCAGTGTGTGGGCTTTGGAGCTCCATGGGCCTGTGTGTGAACCCAAGCTCTTTCCCCCATCTGGCTGTGCGACCTGGGGTGAGTGGCTCCCCACTGTGTGCCTCAGTTTCCACTTCCAGAGCCGGCCCGCGAGAGCACGTGCCTGAGAGCACTGGTGAACAGTGGGCACAAAACGCGACACGATGCCTTCACTTGCTGAGTACTCAAAAAGGGTGCCCGCTGTTGTTGTTTATTATCGCTGTGTGTGGAAAGGGGGAGCCTCTGTTGCCCTTAGGCCTCACAAACACCTGCATGTTAAGACAGCTGGCATGGAATGGAAAGTTCTGGAGAAAGGAGCTTTCAGACTGCCTGGAGGTTACTCAGAAAACTCTCTTAATTTCCATTCTGGCTTTTGAAAAAGTCGTTGGTAAGCCAAGGCAGGCCTGGGGGTGGGCTGCCTGGATGGTCACGCAGGGCTCGGTGCTCACAAGGGCCCTCCCCTTGGCCTAATGCTCTGCGGTTGCATCTCAGAATTCTTCATGATTTCAGAATGAGGGCCTCGGCGTTTCATGAAACTGGTCCCGGGCAGGGCTGTGGCATCTGGCGAGGTCACTCAGCACTTTCACCTGGGTTGTCTCCTTGGACGTTCAGGAACATTCTTTAAGTGTAGGTGTCCCCATCACTAACCTTGCTGACCTCAGTTTTCTCATCTGGGAAGTGGGAAGAAGTGCTTTGTGCAGGGCCATAGGGAGATGAGAAGGACCCAGGTCTCCTGGCTCCCAGCTTCCATCGGTGGCTGAGTGAAGGTGAAACCTGGGGACCTAAGGACTTGGTGGGCCTAAGTGTGTTCCCCTCGAGGGCATAGTAGGTGCTCAGTATGTGCAAGCCGCTCTTTGATGCCCCGGCTGGCCTGTCTTTTCACCTCTTTCACAATTAAATTTTGATATAAAATGATGCTAATAATACACACATCCATTTTCTTAAAACCTGAAAATATTTCCGATAAGGCTGAAGTCAGTCTTGAACCACTCACCTCGCGGCCGGCCCTCTCCTCATGATTGTATCATTTGAGGGTACAAACATGTGCAGTAGCTGCCTATGCATTAATGTTGTCCTCCCTTTCTTTTTTTCTGTTACACTTTTCTATTATTTATTATTATTTTAAAGTAATCTCTACACCCATTGTGGGGCTCGAACTCACAACCCTGAGATCAAGAGTTGCACGTCCTACCGCAACTGAGCCAGCCAGGCGCCCCTCTGTTATACTTTTGAAAAAGTAAACTTTTCATGGGAGCATACCCTGGGTCCAGAGGAGTTGATACACTTTCAGCAACCCGGCCCACTCAGTGCCCACTTGTGGGGTACACCTGGTGGCCTCACACTGCTCCCTGTTTCCCCGCCCATCTTGCTCCTCGTTTCTGAGTCTCGGTGCGTCAGTCCCGTCTGCACGCGGGCATCCATGATACCCCACGATGGCCACACGCTTGGTGCCCAGTAAACAGATGGCTGGTAAATGAAACAATGGAAGCAAGAGGAAAAAATAACCACAAACCCAATTGTGCATAATTGAGAAGTCCGTCAAGGTGGGTTTGGGTTGGTTGGGGTTTTTTGTAAAAGCTGTAGAAGCACAGACTATATGGCATCGACAGGAAGCGAGCCCAGCGTTTCCGGAGAAGAAGAATCACACTGGATGTCACAGGGTCCTTGCAAGGGGCCAGGGGGATGGCACCAGGGAAGCTCTGCTCTGCGGGGTCAGCTGCCCTTCAGCCTCTGGTATTTTTCTGAGGCCCAATAACTGGAAAGTGGCTGCATGAGGACCTGGGGTCCCTGAAGCCTCATTTGACAAGGTTTTCAGTTTGTTCTCTGCCCTCTCTGGGCTGCCCACTGAGCCCGGCCCACAGAAGGCTCTCAAAGATGTGCTCCAGGAGTGACTTCATTGAGCACCTATCACGTGCAGGCACTATGCTAAGCCTGGGAATCTAGCACAAAATGAGGCAGCCCCAGAACCTTGTCTTGTGTTCATGGAGCTGACATCTGCAGGGTAGGGGATACAGTCGGTCGGATGGGCAGTGTTGTAAAGTAAAGAAGAGGAGGGAGAGAAGTGGAGTGCGTTTGAAGAAAGAGGTCAGGGAAGGCCTTGCTGAGAGATGGTGATATGGAAGCAAAGACCTAAAAGAGCTAAGGGAGAGAGCCGTGGGGGTATGTGGTGAAAGAGGGACCGGCAAGTGCAAAGGCCCTGAGGTGGGGCCGTGCTTCTCCGTTCAAGGAGCAGCAGGGAGGCCATGTGGGGCAGTGTTGTGAGTGAGGGGGACAGGGTGGTGTGCCGATGTGTGTATGTGGTTAGTGGGGAGGTGGGGTTCTGAGCAGAGGAGGGATATGATTCGACTTCTTCTCAGGGTTCGGGGGTGGTGGCGGCCAGGGAGAGGAGAGCACACAGGGGAGGAACTGGTGGGAAGTGCTGAGCCCAGGGTCTGGTATCCAGCAGGCACTCGATAAACACATTGAGTTACCGCCGAGAGCGTGTGGAGGCTTTAGGTGGAGTGACCTGCTCAGCTTTAAAGGGCTCCTGGCAGGCTGGGTGATGCCTGAGGGGACCCGTCTACTGCCGCCTCCCCCCGTGGAGGGCTTGGTTCCCCTGGACGAGCTGGGGGTGAGGAGGCAGGACCCCCCCCCCCCCCCCCCCGCAGTGGGGCAGGATCAGCAGGTGAGTGGGAGGAGGAGGCCAGGCCGGGGCTGGCAGGGGCCCAGGGAAACAGTGTTCTGGCTGGGAGGCCAGGCCGGGGCCGGTTGTCCTGGGGGGAGAGGCAGGAGGCAGACCTGGCCCTGAGTGGAGCTTCCCCACTCCCCAGCACCCCCCTCCTGCCCCCTCCCGCCCCCCGTATGGACTTCCCGGCAGTCTGATTCCTGCCTCGGTGGCTTCCGCTCTATCCCGGCCCCTCTGATCCTCTCACCCCCTCCCTCCCCTCCGTAGCTGGGGCGCCAGTCAGGCGTCCTCACTGTGTCCAGGGTGCCCTGCTCACACCTGCACCTTTCCTGGGCCTCCCCCATCCCTCCAGCTTGTCAGTGCTCCTTCTGTCTTTCCTTCCCCTTCTTACAAGGTTCATGCCCACCCGTTACTCAATCCTCAGGGGAGAATGTCCTCACCCAGGGAGGCCTCCCCTGACCCCCACCTCCCCACGGCTCCCCTCCATTCCCGTGCACGGTATTCTCAGCCAGGACGCCCGTTCGGGGTCTACATGTGTGTGATTATCTGTCTATGGTCAGTCTCTCTCATAGGTGCGGAGCTCCTGGGGCAGGAATAGTCTGCCGTCTGGCTGCTGTGTTCCCAGCACTTGGAACAGCACATACTGGGACGGAGGGCGGAGGAGGTGGTTGGTGGTATGGACAGACGAACGGACACACGGGTGGATGGACTCGGGCAGGTGGGGTGGGCTGGGTGACGGCATAAGCAGGGACAGATGGAGGAGGGACGGTGGGTGCGTGGGTAAGCAATGGTTAGCTGACAGGAGACAGAACTGAGGTGGGTGGAGTGGAACAGAAAGCTCCTGGCCTAAGCGTTAAGAGACCTGGGTTCAGGTTCAGCCTTGCGTCCCATTAACACGAAGGCCAGTGGAGTCATGGGTGTATCCTGTTGCCTCTCTTTGCCTCTGTTTCCCCATCTGTTGGTTTTTCAGCTTCGTTGTTGCTTTTATTTCACTGCATTGAACCCTCTCCGTTCCCTCCCAATTTTTCTGGAGCCTCACCACATGAACAGAGAAAAAGGGAGCAGCTGAGAGTGGGGGGGGGGGGGTGGGCAGGGCATTCCCTAGGAGCCAAGAACGGAGCATGAAAACCCAGCTGGACAGCCCACTATTTTGCCACATCCCCTGGCTCTCTGAGTCCCTCTTCTCCAGAGGACTTTGCAGAAAATGCAGATTCCAGGGTCCCTCCACATAAGCTCCCACATCAGGTGCTTTGGAGCAGGCCCAGAAATCTGCAGTTTGAACAAGCTCCTCTCCAGGATTTTGACCTCATTTCCGGGTGAGACTCAGTGCCACCTTCCAGGATGACTGGGTCCCACGGCTCAGCAGCCCGATGTGTGCACGTGCATGCGTGTGTGTGCTGTGGGGGATGGGGCTGCTGTGACAGTTTCTCTAAAACACAGACTAGAAACAACCGGGGTGTGCGTTGGTGGAGCTGGTTGAGTATGTTGGGGCTGGTCCACTCCCTGGAGGACCCAGAAATAAGGAAGAAGGTCCTGATAAGACAAGATCTCCAGATATGGTGGAGTGAACAGGCAGGTGCAGATTAGAGCTCTTGCCATTTCTCTGCTTGTGTTAAAACATTCATAAGAGAAGAGATACAGGGATACGTACGGACACTTCTGGAAGGACACACAAGAAATGGGCCAGGGTGGCCTCCGGGGAGGAGCAGGAAGAATACCCTTGGTTCTGTCCGAATCCCTTCTTGAGTCCAGGGTTGGGATTCTGACCCTAACTAGCTGTGTGACCCTACGCCCTCTCTGAGCCTCAGTTTCCCCTTGTGTACATGGGGCTGTACAGCTTCTAGCCTGGGCCTGGTCAGCATGGACGGCCCAGGCAACCTGATCCTGCTTCGGCTTCCATTTCCCGGGGCACTCCTGGCTGGGCCTCACCTTCCAGTAGCCCCGCTCGACCCAGAGAGGGTGGGTCCCGGGGAGGGGGCAGCCTGGTCCAGGGTGGGGCTGAGCTGGAAAAACCGGCAGGGTTGGAGCAGTCTCTGCAGGCAGAGTCTTCACTCCTCTGCCTGGAGGCTGCTCAGGGACACTCACCCCTACCTGGTGCCCCTGAGGGGCCGGGACCAGAAGAGCATCCTCCCCCCCCCCCCCCCCCCCGCCCCCGCCAGCTTCAGGCTGGAGACCAAGGGAAAGGGGAGAATGACGGCATTGAGCTAGGTTCGGGGGACGAGGACACAGAGAAACAGAGACACACAGAGAGAGAAGGAGAAACAGAAAAGAAGGAAAGGCAGGGAGACAGAGAAAGAGGGCAGGAGGGAGACATGGTGAAAGAGAAGAGACAGGGGAAGAGAAAGACACACGCATACGCACGCACAGAGCCAGCTTCAGGCTGGGAGAAGCAGAGAAATCGGTGAGACGGAAGGAAATGGTGGAGCTCTCTGGGTCTGGGTCTGGGTCTGGGTCTGGGTCTGGGTCTGGGTCTGGGTCTGGGTCTGGATTGGGCTGGGGGCTGGGCTCACTGGCCAGGTGCCTGGGGCTGGTCAAGGCGCCGGAGTGCGAGGGAAGGAGGGTGGGGGGCAGGGGCCGAGGGTGCTGGAGCCACCCGCAGCTGGGCACTGTCCACACCTCTGGGGCTGCAGCTGCAGGCCCGAGTAGTCCTAGGAAGCAGCTCAGGGTCCCTTACTTCTCATCCCTCCAGTCCTCCTTTGGGACCTCGTACCTGGAGGCTGCCTCCCCAGGAGGCCCTCTCAGAGCAGCCCTGGGAAGGCCTGAGGTGAAACCAGGCTAATTAGTGCTCAGAACTGAGATAATCGCTGTCTGGAATGTTCCCTAGGAGGTCCAGGTGGGGGCAGACGGCCAGGGGCCACAGGGTGCCTGGGGTTGGCCAGCCGGGCCTCTGCCTGCTGGCTGTTAGAGCCTGTGTATTGGAAGTGAGGAGACCTGGGCCCTCAGGATTTAGGATCTGCAGTTCCTCAGGTCCCTCCATGCCATCCTGTACAGCCGATCCACTGGACTCCAGTCTGGTCACATCTGCTGCCTAAAGCATTCCGTGGCTCCCGTGGCCCGTAAGCTATAACCTGAACTCCTCACCTTGGCCTCATCTCCTCACGACCCACCTGCTCATCTGTTCATGCTCTTGCCTCATCACTGTGGCCTTCCCTTTCCGTCTTCTTACCCTTAAATTGCACACTTGGCCCACCTCAGGACCTTTGCATATGCTGAATCCCTTTCTAGCCTCCTCTTCTTCCGCCTTCTCCCAGAGCTCTCCCTACACATCCTTCAGGCCTCAGCTCAAAGTCACCTCACGGGGGAGGCCTCCCTGGTACCTTCCTGTGCAGTCCCTGCACCTCTCCTTCCAGCACTCAGCACTACCCATTCTCTTAATGGGTTTCCTTATTTGATGCCTGCTTCCTCCATGCAAGTGTGGCTTCCTGAGGACAGGTGCCAGGTCTGCTTGGTCACCACTGTGTCCCACAGGACTTGACACACAGCAGGTGCTCCTCAAGCAAGCCAGGACAAGAAGTGGCCTGGACATTTTTTGTGCTGTGGGATTCCTTCTAGAAAGGGACTCTGCTGACCCCTGTGTCTCCCTTCCCCATCCCCGTCCCTTCCCCCAGCCGCAGCCGATCCTGCCTCTGAGTCTTCAGACTCCATGGGGGCAGCCCTGGACATGGTGTTGTAATGAATCACCGGCCAGAATCTGGTCTTGATTATCTCTAGGCTGGGCATGTCCTGCCTGTCCTCAGGGAGGCTGGGGCCACAGGCCACTGTATCAGGGGCCCCAGGTGTCCCACTGGGCCTCTTGCCTCTGGCCACAGATAACAGCACAGGGCCTGGTGGCCTCACCTCAGCTGCAGGCACCTGCACCAGGGACATGCTGAGTGGCCTCGGGCAAGTCCCTGCCTCTCTCTGGGTCCCCGGCTCACACAAGGCGGTGTTTTGCCCCATGAGAGAGAGTGAGGAACTCGGTAGAAATGGGTCTGTGGCTGGGAGTCCATGGATGTGATCACACTGACTTCGCAAGGAGGCTGAAATGAGAAAGTGATCGGTGACACATGGCTGGATTCCCATGTGTTCCCACCTGGAGGTTGTGGAGGGGAGCCCTGCCCCAAGGTACCCTGGATGCCTGAGGCTTACAAGTGTCCTGGGCCCATCCAGGTGGGGCAGAAAGTATTGGCATGTGAGGGTTTGAGCCATTTCTAGGGCATCGATCCCACCACGTCTCAGTTTCCTCATTGTGGAGCAGAGAAAACAAGAGTTTCTACTTCACAGGGATGTGCTTAAATGAGATACTCTCTGCGAAGTGCCTGGAACAGCACCTGACTTGTGGGAAGCCATCAATAGCTACCATTACTGTCACCTCCTAAAGTCTTGCGTCATCCTGTTCCCACCTCTCTGTGCTTTCTACCCCCACGACCATTCAAGCTTGGGTGATTCACCTGAGTGATTACAATAGCCTCCAAACGATCTCTGCTCCCAGTCTCAGTCCTAGGTCTATTCTTTGAGTGCTGCCAGATGGAGCCTTAAAAAACGTAAGCTGGGTCACCATCCTCCCTTGCTCAACAGTCTCCCGTGACTCCTGCTGCCCTCAGAATCAGGATTAACTTCCCAATCACGACCTGCAGGTGCTGCGTGATAGCCAGCCCGTGTCTCCTAATCTCCTGCTACTCTTGCTCTCATTCACCCTTCTAGAGCTGCCTTGGTTTTCTTTCAGTAAATGTGGCTCCTGCCTGCCTCAGGGCCTTTGCACATGCTGCCTCCACTGCTGAAATGCTTTCCTCTCTGCTCCTCACCTAGTTAGTGCCCAGCTCTCAGATCAGGGGGACCTCCTGAAGCGGGTACTGTGGTGACCCACCCAGATACCCTTACACTGGACCCTGCGCTCATCTCTCAGCTGCCGTGCAATGTTGGCAGCTATGAGCTCCTAGCTAGAGCTTCTTTCTGGAGCTCTCACTGAACAGGAGCTGCCCTGTCTGTGTGGTCCTCTCACCCTCAAACAAAGGCAGACACAACCAATGACTGATTAAATTAGAAGAACAAAGCCCCCTTAGTTCAAGGTGGGATCCACTCTGAGGCACAGTTCATGCTCCAGAGCTCCCCATGGGATTAGGCTGAAGCTAGACATCGGTTGAGACCACATCCTAGCTTAGCTCTTCCCACATGTCCTGTTTCGCTTCCTCCTTTTCTCCCCAAAGCATTCCTTAATGAATCACATGCATTCCAGTCTCTGTTTCAGGCTCTGCTTCTGGGTAACCCCACCCAAGACACCTCCTCGGGGAAGCCTTCTTGATCCCCTTTTCTGGTCTCACCTCCATAGATCTCTCTTTGCAGCCCTCATTATGGCCATAGTTTTACATTTCCCCAGATGTTTACTCAATTGAGGTCTGTCCCTTACCCCAGAATGCAAGACAGAGATTATGTTGACTCTGTTCCCTGCCTCATCCCCAGTGCCCATTTCGGGACTTGCCACACAGTAGGTGCTCAATAAATATTTGTTGAATGATTGAATGAGTAATGGCTGGGTGAGCTGGAGGCTGGGGGGCTGGGCATCATCGAGGCCCCACGTTCTTCCTGTCTCCTGGTCCTGTCATCTCCTCCCGGCCCAGCTCCTCACAGCTCCATTGTAGTGCCAAAGCTCCTGCCATCTCTTTGTGGCACAGCCATGGCCGAGACAGGAAAAGGCCCTCACATGTCCTCTTAAGAATGAAGAAACTATTCCCAGAAGTCCCTTGGCAGACTTCCCCATCTCACTGGCCGCAGATGCATTCCAGATCTCGCCGCAGCCAATCACTGCAAGGGGAGAGAGGGGGGCCATGTTTGACCTGAGCCAATCAGCATTCCCCCCCAGGGTGGTGGGCGGAGTTTGCCCTTGCCGGGAAAGAGGGACTCCATGTGGCGCCCAGCCAAGGCTGGCCGTGAGCCGTGGACCCTGAACTGGGGACGTTTTCCATGTGGATCCCTTACCTGCCCTCTCTCCCTGGGGAGCCCTCGGGGGGTGGTGTTAGGGGGGAGGTGGGGCTGGGTGGCTGCTTCGAGCCGCCTTCCGTCAGTAAATGTTTATGGCCAGTCGTGGAGAGGAGGTGGGTGGGCCCGCAGGGTGAGCGCGTCGGGCAGAGGCGGCTTGGGCTTGAGATATCGGGGGAGAGACAGAGACACAGAGGAGAGACACAGGGAGCCACACTTTGAGAGTCGGGCTGAGAGACACAGGGAGAAGAAGAGACAGGGAGATAAAGAGGGGAGAGACACAGAGAGAGAGAGACATTGCCAGGAGAGCTTTTGCCATCAGTGCCTTGAGTGGTTGGAGGGCATGTCACAGTGGAAGCAACATCCCTGTCCCCTTCTCTTTGGCTTGGCGTCCAGCCTGAGCCTCGCTGTCCTCCTCTGCCAGATGCGCTAAATGACCCTCTTTCACAGGACTGTCCTGAGGTGCCCAACGCACCGGGATTATCCTTGACCCAGTGGCCTTCTTTGTCCTGTAAATGGCCTGGGACGGTGGGAATTGTCACTCCGGTGATGGGCCCAGGGACACAGCGGCAAGGCAGGAGGGATCTGGGCCATGGGTGTAATTCCAAAGCCCCTGTCCTGTCCCTGCACAACATAGCCAGGTTGGGCAGTGAGGAGAGGGAGGGCGGTATCCTGGCTCAGACGCCCCTGGAGCAGTGCTGGTCAGGAACAACAATTTTGGTCATAATTGTGACGGCCGCCGTGTTCTGAGTGCCTTGCAGGTGCTAGACAGCAGCCCCGTGTGGGAGGCACTGCTTAACTCCATTGAGTTTGTGATTCCCATTTTACAGATGAGGAAACAGCCTCAGAGAGCTGTACTGACTTCCTAAATAATAGAACCAGGTTTGAAGTCAGACAGGCCTGGGTCAGAGTCCCTGCTCCACACCCGACAGGTGAGGTGACCTGGGGGCAGTCACTCCCTCTCTGGGCCTCAGTTTTCACATTGTAAAATAGGATAAGAACAGCTTAAAGGTTGATATGAGGATCAAATGAGATGATGCACAGAGAGGACTCAGCAGCGGGCCAGGGACACCGGTCCGTGCTCAGTACTTGTTGAAAGGTATGCTGGATAACAGTATTAGAGTAATTTAAAAATAATTCCTTTAATTGCCCCCTCCTTTTTAGAGGAAGAGCTGAGGTTCAGAGGGGGAAGTGACTTGCCCAATGTCACCAGCCAAGTGGAGGTGCTAGATTTGAACCTGGTGGGTCTGAGGCGGGGGTTCACTCCCAGCCCTCCATGCCGCCATGATGGCTCAGCCCTGGATGGCCCATTTGGGGCTCAATCCTTGTGGGTCAAGGAGATGCCGGTGGCCCGGCTTGATATCCCTCTGGCCTGGCACCAGCCGTGATCACCCACGGGGGCTATTGCAAAACCTCACTCTCTTCACTAGCCGATAAAGGGTGCTCATTGCAAAACTCAGCGGAGAAATTATTAAGTGTTGTGTCATCCTGCGGCCAGGCTCTGGGTGCCCCTTTCCTGCCCAGAGGCCTGGGTGGGGCCAGCTCCTCACTCTCTCCCTTCACGGCCCTGACCTGAAAGAGGCTGGGGTGGGGGTCGGCAAGGGGCTTTCGGGGAGTGGGCAGAGGACAGACCCAGCCACCGAGTCCAGCCCCCTACTCTCAGCAGCTTCATCCTTTCAAGTGCTCGGGCCCAAGCCTTGGGGTGACCTGATTCATGTCTTGCCCCACATCCAATAATTGGTCGGGAAATCTTGTCAGCTCTACCTTTATATATATATATATATATATATATATATATATATATATATATATTTTAATGTTTATTCATTATTGAGAGACAGACACAGGGCGTGAGCAGGGGAGGGGCAGAGAGAGAGGGAGACACAGAATCCGAAGCAGGCTCCAGGCTCCGAGCTGTCAGCACAGAGCCCGACGCGGGGCTCGAACCACGAACCGTGAGAACATGACCTGAGCCGAAGCCGGATGCCCAACTGACTGAGCCACCCAGGTGCCCCCTTGTCAGCTCTACCTTTAAAATACATCCAGAATCCAACCAGATTCCCTCCTTGCACTTACACATGGGATTCAAAACACCTCCCCTCTGGTCTCGCTGCTCCTGCCTTAACTCAGCCCATTCTCCGTCCACAGCCAAAGGGATGCTGTTCAATCCAGGTGGATCCTAAGTAAGATCTTGCCTCTGCCTAGAACCCTCCATGGCTCCCATCTCAGAGCACAAGCTGAAGTCCTTGCAAGGGCCACAGGACCCTGCCTCATCTGGCCCCATTGCCTTTCTGACCTCATCCCCACCATTCTCTCTCCCTTGTTCACTTTGCTTCAGTCCCACTGGCCTTCGTGCTGTTCCTCTAACACACCAAGTCTGATCTAGCCCCAGGGACTTTGTACTTGCTGTTCTCTCTGCCTGGAATGCTTTTTCCCCATCTCTTTCACACAGCTGGATCTCTCACTTTATTCAGATCTCATCTCAATGTCACTTCCTCAGGGAAGCCTTCTATGGTCACCCTGTCAAAGTATCACCTCCACGGTCACCTTCAGCCCTTTAATCCTTCTTCCTGACTTGCCATCATTATACATTTGTTTATTTGTTTAACGTCTGTCTTCTTCCTTAGATTGTCCCCTTCCTCAGGGCAGGGACTAATGTCTGCTTTGTTCACCATGCTCCCTTGGCACTTGGCCCGGGCCTGGCACATAGTAGGTGCTCCACAGAGATTTGCTCAGTCAGTGAATGGGTGGGCAGGAGGGGCCGTATCAGCCCAGATCATGCCTTAGCAAACCTCATGAGCCCCCCTTCCTCCGGCCGGTGGCTTGAGGTTGGTGCCCTGGAGGGGCTTCCCTTGCCACCCTGTCAAGAGGCTCCCCGACGGCCCAGCTCTCACCCAAACCCTCTACCCAGCTCCGTGATGGCACTGGCCGCGAGTGCTGTTTTGTTTTGTTTTGCTTCCCTAATTATCAGCCTTCCTCTGCCCAGACGCTGAGCTCTCTGAGGACAGGACCTGGTCTGCCTTGGTCACACTTCTGTCCCTAGTGCCCAGCACCGGGCCTGGATCCCCGTGGGGGGTGTCAGTGGCTGGCTGATCAGGGCTCGCCTCACCTGCCCCATTTTCGGGGCCAGTCACGGGCAGGAGGGAGTTAAGAGGAGCCTCGGTGCCTAGACCTGCAAAGTCAGAGAGAGAAGGGGGCCCACTCGGGCCTTAATTATAACACGTCCCATAATGACACGGTGTTATAATAGGCACACAAAGTGTACTAATCTGATATTATATCTAGGCTTTTTACAATAGATACAATCAGCCGGCCGCAGTTTGCTAACTCATTCTCGACCTATCTCCACGCTCCACCTAGATTATTATCAGCTTCCTTAATTAAGTGGAGGGCAAAGGTCCGCAGGCGATGCCCACAGCCCCAGCACCGACGAGTCCGGCCTGGCCCTCCCATAAGCCGGGATAATAGCTACTCCCACATGGGGTGAGGCTTGTGCTGCCTTCTCCATCCCAACCCCCTGTCCCGGGCTGGGGCGTGACAGGCCCATTCAAGGCCTACTGAGCCACAAAATCCTCACCACCAAGGACTCAAACTGGTGGCCCGTGGGCTGGGTCGGCCTTGAGGTGCATTGGGTTTGGCCTGTGTGGTGCTTTTGCTGAAAGTCAAATGGGTTGCCAACGGTGAAAAATGAGGACGTTGTATACAAACATCCAGATTTCTGGCTTCCCTTGAGAGATGGGGAGATCCAGGAATTCTGGGGTCACAAGTGCTGTGCACTAGAGCAGAGAGGTTGTCTCCACAGGCAAGAAATGGCCATGTTTGTCCCCCCGCCTCTTTCACTTTTGTGCCCCTGCCTGGCTCCTGGCGGCAGCTGAGTTTGCAAACCCCGCTCCAGGGTTAGAGGCCAGTTACCTATTTGCAAGATGGGAAACTGAGGCTCAGGAAAGGCAAGTGGCTTAGTCGATACTGCACGGTGAATCTGAAACTCAGGTCACAATCATTTAACAAGTCTTTACTGAGCACCCACTGTATACCAGCTACTGGGGCACAGGGAGGCCATGAGAGATAGAGTCCTGCCCTCTGGGGATGACAGTCTTCCACTGCACAGCCACATCGTCACCTTTATTCCTGGGAAATAGTGTCTGCTGGAGGCAGGTCCTTTCTTATCCCCTTGGGGTACCTGCTGGCCCCCATCCCGGGACAGGGACTGGAGGCGGCTATCTTGGAAGGAAGCCCCTGGCAAGGGGCTCCCCGGACCGGCTGCCATCTGGGGCTCTCTGGGAGCAGGAGGGGTGGGCAGAGCTGGCTGGCAGGGAGGTGGGGTGGGGAGTGAGCAGAGAAGGCACAGTATCAGCCTGACAGAGCGTGAGCTCTTCTCCCACTGCCCCTGTAAAGGCAGGAAGTGGAGGGACAAGTGGCCGAAATACCCCAATTCCCCACTTGCTAGTCCAGAGAAAAGGTATTTGCTCAGCCAGCTTGGGACAAAATACACCCCCCACAGCACCTCCTCTGGTCAGGAGGAGAAACTGCAACCTGGAACCTCTACCTCCAGTCCCTTTGCATTGGACCCAGCTTGGGTCTCACTGACCCCAGGCCCACAGAGACGTTACAGACCTGCTGGTCTCCCAGGAGCCACATCTGAAGAGCATTAAGCAGCCCGCGGTCTCTGTGGCCAGCTCCCCACTGACGCGGGGGGCGGGGGGGGGGGGGGAATAACAGTCCCAGCCATCATGTGCGTTTGCTAAAAATAAACTTGACATACTTTTGCGTTGGGAAACAATGTAGATTCCAAACATTCTCAAAGGGCAGAGAGGGGAAAAAAGGAAGAATGGGAATCAAGTTTTCGAGCTTAGTAATTAATTAGCCTGTAAACAAATGACTCACACTCCTTCTTGGCTATTTTTCTTTCCGTTTTGCGTGGATCTTCGCAGGGGCCGGGGGAAGGAGGCCAAGTGAGCCAAGCTGATGGGCAAGACAGAGCCCAGATGTGCCTACCTGGGGCTGAGGGTGGCGACTGCCTGGAGGAGTTGGCCAGTTGGAGAGAGAGCGGAAGAGCCTCAGGTGTAGGGAATGGCATGCATGGCGGCCCTGAGAACCGAAGGAGTTTGTCGTGTTAGAGGAACGGTGAGGAGGCCCGTGTGGCTCAAGTAGAGTGGACGGGGGGTGAGGCCAGAGAGGTCTGTCGGGGCCGGATCACACAGAGCCCCATCGGCTACATTAGGGCATCTAGACGTGATCCTGAAGGCAGTGGGAGCCAGGGAAGTGTTTTGAGCTGAGAAGGAACATCATCTGATTTATGCAATGATGTCATTTTCAAAATGGATGATCAGAAAAATAAACTCTAAATGTCCTCTGTTGTTTAGATGCTTCTGGTATTCAGATCTCCCAAATGATTATCTAGTGGTCCTATTTCTTAAGGGTGTATGTGCTTAAGGTCTGTCTCCTCTCTGTAGAGCATCGGCCCCATGATATCAGAGACTTTGTTGGTCTTATTTACTTCTGTGTCCCCGGTTTGAGACCACTACTTGGCACACAGTAGGAGTCCAGTAAATGTCAGGTGACTGAACCCTCTCTGCAAGGTCAGTGGCCTCATTCCATTTTATAGAGGAGGAGTAGAGGACACGGGTCTCCGTGGCAAGCCTGGGATGGTCCCAGGAGAAGGCAGGTTTTATTTAGTTCAGAATAAGGAGAAGTTTTATGGCTGAAAAAAAATCTATTTTGTGAGGGACTGAGCTCTCCAGTAATGGGGGCATTCAACTAGAGCCCACACTACCAGCCTTACAGTACCCCTTTCCGATTGAAGACACACTCTGTGCTGGCTCATAGATGCCCCCTGACAATCTATGAGGTTGTCATATTGTTATGTCCATTGTGCCTACGGAGAAACCGAGGCCCAGAGAGGAGTTGTGATATGCCCAAGGTTACAAGTGGGGAAGCCCAGATCTGACTGTAAAGACTGTACTTTTGACTCCTTTTCTGAGCCGTAGACTTTGATTTGAATCCCTGCTCCGCCTGGGATGGTGTGTGACTTGGGGAAAGTCACTCTACTTTTCTGATCTTCAGTGTTTTGCTGCACTAAATGGGGTTGTGGGTACCTACACTAAATGGAGCTGAGTGGATAACAGCTGGCACATGTGTGCTCAAAACTGGTGCACCCCTCTCCTCTCAGCTGAGGTCCTTCTGCCTTTGAGCCCGCTCCTGGGCTATTGACCCCCTTCTAGGCCAGCAACTCTGGAAGCCCGTTCTCCAGCCTCCACCCGCCCACTGGGTGTTGTTGATTCACCCACGCCGTGAGCTTCTTGCCCTTTGCCTGTGCTTTCTTCCTCCTTTTCTTGGTAAACCCACTGCCTTCTGTGATTGCCAAAGCTTCTCTCAGGGAGCAGGCAGATGGTGGGGGGGATCCCACCATCCCACAGAACGTCTCTGCTGCTTCCCCATCCCTCCCACCCTCGCCACACCCGGCTGAGGTCACCAGGCGCGAGCCCTGGACCCGGGACGCAGGTCACTGTTGGGGGCTTAATTCATCTCACGGGGCAGGTGAGGGCCCGGCAGGTGGGGGATGGGAGAGGGAGTACCAAGGGAAAAAGGCTGCGAGCCACGGGCTCACAGCCCATGGTGAACAAGTACGTGGAAAAGCCCACCTGAGTGCTAAGGGGGTGTGTGCTGATGGGGCAGGGGTGGCAGAGGTGGGCGGGTCTTGGAGAAGGTCTCATGGAGGAGGAATGTCTTTTCGTTTAAGTTCGTTTATTTATTTTGAGAGAGAGACAGAGAGTCAGATGAGTTGCCAACGGTGAAACATGAGGGGCGAGTGGGGAAGGGGCAGAGAGAGGGGGAGATGGGGAATCCCAAGTAGGCTCTGCTCTGTGAGCACAGAGCCCGATAAGGAGCTCGAACTCACAAGCTGTGACATCATGACCTGAGCTGAAGTCGGTTGCTCAACCGACTGAGCCACCTGGGCGCCCCAGAGGTGGAGATGCTTCGACCTCATGGAGTTCATCATGAGGATGAAGTACATGAATCCACGTGAGTGCTTAGCACAGTGGCTGGCACAGAGTAGGTGCTCAAAACGCAGTGATCAGCCTTCTCTGGCCTTATGGCCTCGTGGCTGACAGCAGGGTTGGAGGGTTGGCTGGGTCTGAGTTCTAGCTCTGCCGCCCTGGCTTGCTGTGGGGATTGGGACCGTAGGTATAATGCACCCACTCTGGCAGCTGGCTCACAGTAGGTGTGGTTCTGCCACTTTCACGGTGAGGAAACTGAGGTGCAGGGAGGTGCAGTCACTGGCCCGTGGTGGGACCCTTGGTCGGCTTGGCTCTAGAGGCTGTCTTTTGTTAAAGAGGGGGTGGGTCTTTCGGTGTGTGCGTTGCTTAGGGGCTGTCCCACCCATGGTCCCTTCGGTCCGCCATGGATGCTGATAGAACAGCTTTTTAATGGTTAAAGCAAGCAACGAAGGCAGTGACTCTTGGCACGATGTCCTGGGATCCAGCAGTGTGTTCCCAGGGCCCCTGTCCTAGGCTGGGGAATGGGGGGTGGCTTTGCACATGGTGGGGCCGGCCTGGGCTCTTGGGGCAGGGGGCAGCCTCTATCAGGCCCAGCCTTTCTCTTTCCACCCAACCAGCCCCATAGCACTCTGCCTTACTTCTTTTTTTGTTACTGTTGGGCAGTTTGGGCCCCCTTTTTTATGTGTCCTGAATCTGAATCTCCTTCGGATGTTTGGAGACTTCCCTGGTCTATAAGCAGATTCCACCTCCCACAAAGGATGCTGAGAATATGAGAGTCATTTTCCAGCCTCCCTTGCAGCTAGAGAGGGACACATGACTCGGCTCAGCCAATCACATGCACTGTCCTGTGGGGAGTCCGTTGTGGCTCCATCCAGAGGCTTTTAGTTCCATGCAGGTCATGAATCCTCCATGGCTCCCATTGCCCTTAAGATAAAACTCAAACTCCTCCTCGGGTCCCATAAGGACCTCACCTCCTTCTGTCTATCTCTTCCTCACTCCTCCAGCCACATGGGCCTCCCTCAGCTCAACTCAACATGCTGAGCTCATACCTGCTTCAGGGCCTGTGTGTTTTTTGTTCCTTCTGTTATTATATCTCCATTGCACAGGTGAGGAAATAGGGGCTGTAGGGAACCGTGCAGGGTGCAAGGGGAATTGGAGCTGAGGTTGACCTAGCCTCTGCCTCTGCCTCACCGCTGCCTGCCCCCAGTCGGAGGCCCCTTCCTCCAGGAAGCCCCGACTGCTCCCCTTTGAAGAGGCGTCCCTCCGCTCACCTCAGCTCAGCCTAACTGACATGTCCTCAGGGGAAGTGGGGTGGGCATGGGGGGGTGATATTGCCCCCAAGAGGGTGGACACTGATTCTTATGGAGGGAAAAATACTTGTTTATGTATAAAGCACAGACACATCCATAAGCCGTAAACAGCTGCTCACTGTATCTGTGGAATTATAATTTCTCGGGGGGGGGGCAGTTGGGAAAGAGGTGTCTAAAAATGCTCCTGGGGCTTCTGGGTGGTTCGGTCAGTTAAGCATCCAATTCTTGATTTCTTTGATTCTTGCAGTTTGTGAGTTTGAGCCCTGCATCGGGTTTCCACACTGACAGTGAGGATCCTGCTTGGGATTCTCTCTCTCTCCTCGTTCTCTTCGCCCCCCCACCTCTCAAAACAAACAAACAAACAAACATTAAAAACATGCTCCTTGGGGGCAACAGCAGCAGTAACCAAAAGCTGAGAAACATTAGTTGAACCCAACTCAGTTTAAACTCACCAGAACTTGATTTGACTCAACTCCTCAAGTCAAGCCAACTCAACAAAACTCATCTCACTCAGTTGGGAGTAGCCTCAGCTCGGTTAAGTTCCCCACCTAACCCCTCTCAGCCCATTTCCACTCGGTTTACAACAGCTCCGTGCGGCTCGGTTCAGTTTAAAACGCAGCTCGGCTGAACCCAGTCAACCCAACTCAGCTCACCTTATGTCAACTAGTTTGCTCACCTCAGCTCGGCTCCCTTCACCTCGACTCACCTCAGCCCCCTTCGCTTCAGCTCGAGTCAGTCCCACTCAGTTTCATGCTCAACTCAGCTTAGCTCACCTCCTGTCCTCGACTCACCCCACCTCACCTCGATTTAACTCCCCTCAGCTTGACTTGCCTCCAGTTTGCCACCTCCCCTCCCCAGGTTCCCGCCCCTCCCCTCCTTCCCCCCTCCCGGCCCCATGCTGGTCTTGCAGAAGAGGGATGCCTCAGACTTTGTTTCTGCCTCCGACGTGTTCCCAGTCTAGCTGGGGACTCTGACACATCCGTCCTTTCAACAGGTGCTGCGATGAGGGAAGCACAGTGCCCTAAGTCAGCAGCATGTGGCAGCCCCAGGGAGCCCCAGACGACTTCCCACAGAGGGAACAGCATGTTCAAATGGCCGGAGGCAGGCTGGGCTGAACACTCAGAGGGCTGGGGGTGGCTCCGGCTGGAGGGCAGAGCGGGAGGATGAGGGCAGTCCAAGAGGTGGCTTGGGACAAGTGCCGGCCCCTTGTGGGGATGCTGGCCTGGGGACAGTGGGCCGCCGTCCCAGTGTTGAGCACGGAGAAATGTGGTGGAGAGGATCCCTCTGGTTGCTGGGAAGAAACAGAGCTGAGAGGTGGGGCTGGACGTACTGGGCAGTGCCCCAGCTGGGAAATCCGGCATTGGGTGTTGGTGGGGGGCAGGCAGGTGGGGAGCTTAAAGAAGGAATTCAGGAAATGAGTCATAAAAAAATGACCAAGAATTGAGCTTACTCTGGAGTGGGCCCTGTCTACTTGCCTTCAAAGTATTAACTAATTTAATCTTCCCAACAACCTCATGAGGTAGGTATTACTACCAACCCTGTTTTGTAGATGAGGAAACGGGCTCCGAGAGGCCAAGACGTTTGCCCAAGGCACACAGCTCCTAAGGGGCAGAGCTCAGACCTGACCTCAGGCATCAATGCTCCAGAGCCCTCGGGAGCAGCTGAGTGTTCTCTTCCACATTCCCATGGTTGCCTGCAGGTCTCCACTTCATGTAGTAGGTGCTCAGGAAATCGTTGTTCCGTGAGCTTATGGGGATTTATATCATCACTGTCATTTGATTTGGGAGGGCCTGACTCCCTTTCAAAGGAAGAGTCTGTTATCATTGTCGTGTCACAGGAGAGGAAATTGAGGCCCCAGGTCACAGAGGCAGGAAGTGGTGAGGCCAGGATTTGAACCTCCAGTAGGAAAGTGTTCTACAAACAGGCAGGGTGGTCATCGTTAGGATCTTCAGCCATTTGAATTGTAATTCACCTTCATGTATGCCTTGAGCGGGCCCTGCGTCCTGCACCGGGGCGGGGGGGGGGGGGGGGGGGGGGGGGGGAGATCCTGCCCTTGTCCCTTTCCTGCTCACAATTCTCCCATGGCTGCCCACTGCCCTGAGGATGCAATCCAGGCTCTCTGCTGCCTAAAGGCCATGGCTGATCTGGTCCCCACCCTGCCCAACTCTCTGACACCCCCCCCCCCAATCTCCCCTTTTCCCTCTCCACTCCAGTCTCCTCCAACACACATTTCCCACCCCAGGGCCTTTGCACACACAGCTCTCCTGCCTGGAACTCTCTTTCCATGGCTACTCTATCTCACCCTTCGGTTCTCAGCTCTAATGTCGCCTCCTCAGAGAAGCCTTCTTGATCATTTGAGCTCAAGTCCCCCTCATTGTTACCCATCACATTGCCTCTTCTTTTCTCTCTTTCCGTATCCTGCTGCCTTGCTGGAATTTTATTTGTTTATCATCTACCTCCTGTAGTGGGCTGAGCCCTCATGGGCAGGGACCACGTTTGTTTTGTTCACTGCCGAACTGCCTGGTGTATGGTGGGTGCTCTATAAACACGCATGGAATAAATGAATGAGTGAAGGATGGATGGAAATCCTCTAAGAATCTGGGTGCTGAGAGGAGGAGTAGAAGCCTTGGGGCCTAGGCTGGGGTCTGAGACCTCCTTTCCCTGGATCTCCTTTCCCTGGGGAGGCACCCCTGCCAGGATAGGAGGGTGGGCGTGGGGGCAGCGGGCAGGGCTGGGCGAGGCCTCCTCGCTCCTTACTGTTTTCATCCTCTCGGTAATTATGGGCTCAGACACTCCTCGATGCCTTCTCGGAATAATAGCCGGGCCTGTTATCAGCAGCATCTCCCGGACCTTTACACAAACAGTCATTAATCAAGTCTCGCTGCCACCCTGCCCTCCCTCCTGGTGGAAACCGAGGCACAGAGAGATGAGGCTACTTTCCCAGCATCACACAGCCAATTCGAGGAGGAGAGGCTGTTTTGCCCCCAACTCTCTGGGGTGGGAGGGGCGGGGTTCCTTCCCCATTCCACTTAGGGGGAGCTTCTGAGCCTGCCATGGCTGGGGGGGGCCCTGCCCCCAGTTCCCAGCCCCCAGCCTGCCTTGAAGCCCCGGGGGCCTTCCAAGGTGGCCTCTTAATCACTGCCGGTTAATTAAGGAGGTTAAACAACTCTGTGGGGCCCATGCGGGCCTGCCCAGAGAGAAGGTGGCAGGTCTGTCTCACGGAGAGGCCCCTGCTCCCCAGGCCTGGCAGGGCATCGTGCCGCCTCTGCCCTCCGCGGGGCCTGGGGGTCTCTGGGGAAGGTTCCACAGGACTCCATTGTTGGTGGGTGCCCCCTCCCCTTCTTCGGGTGGTGTGTGGGAGGTGCTGGCATCACTTAATGAGGCCTCCACGGCTGCCAAGGAGAGCTGGAGGAGTTGAAACAGGTTCTGGGTGAGGTGAGTTTCGTGGGCTGGGCAGAATCTGTGGCTCTTTGCCATGTGGGCGCTCCCTGGGGCGGTGGGGGGCAGGCGTGGGACCCCTGCCTCCTCCCTGCCCTCCCTCTGCCCCGGGGGACAGGCGCAGAGGAAGCTTGGGAGGGGACAGTGAGGATGACAGAGGATGGTCGTCAGGACTCCCATGACCCCCTCTTCCCACAAGCCCGTGGGAGCCATACCGAATAGGCCCACAGCAACAGGGCCCGGGGGTCCTGAGACATTGCTAATCTGTAGTCTGATACAGACTTGGGCGCTGGTCTTCCTACCCGGGAAGTGAGGGTGGTTGGATGTGACAATGTCGGTCTCGCAGCTTTAGTTCAGGAAGGATCTGTCCCGGACAGAGCAGCCTAACTTGCTGCGTGACTTTGTGCAAGGTGCTTTCCTCCTCTGGGCCCCCGTAGTTCTGGCTGTACTGGTGGTGGTGGGCTGGACAGAGTGATGACAAGTGGTCATTCCTGCTGACCCTCTGTCTCTGGTGAGGCTGAGAACACCTCCTGCGGGGCACCCAGACCCGCTTTCTCCAGGCTGCAACAAAGAGGTTATTCAGTAGGCCTCTCTTGGCCCCGGGGAACCTGAGGCCCTGGACTTGGGCCAAGGAGGCTTGGGAGGAAGCTCCCATCTGGTGCTTGGACACACTCCCTGGGGCTGGGCTGTGGATCCCAGGATGGAGAGGGCCAGCCCCTCTGCTGAAGCCCCCAGGGTCCACAGTGGGACGGGCTGAAGCAAGGCTGGCTCAAGGCAGAACCCACTGTGCTCCCAGAGCCGGTCTGGGTGTGGGGCCCTCCTGGCTCTTTGTGTCCTACAACGGTTTTTTTTTTTTTTAAATTAAATCACATTTTGGAGGTATAATTTACATGCAATAAAACTCGCCCTTTTTTGGTGTCGCATATAGTTACATAACCATTACTACGAAGAAGGTATAGCGTTGTTTCCCTCCTTCCAGAAAGTTCTCTGTTTCCCTTTGTCATCAGTCCCTTTCCCTACCACCAGCCACCGACAATCCCTGATCTCCTCCAATTTGTTATTTTAGAAATTTTTGAACTTACAGAAAAGTGTAAAAACTTCACAAGGAACCTCAGCAGTCCCTTCACCCAGATTCCCCAGCTGTCAGCACTTGGCCCCATGTGTGTTCTTGGTCTCTCTCTCTCTCTGTCTGCATGAGTTTTGCTGAACTGTTTGTAAGTTGCAGACGTCCTGACGCTTTACCCTAAACACTTCAGGGAGCATCTCTGAAGATCAAGAAAGAGCCTGTTCCAGCATAGCACACAGCTGCAATGCCATTATCACACCTCAGTCATCTAGCATCGACCCGGTCCTATCACCTAATATCCAGCCTGTGTCCAGACTACTGAGATTGCTCCCAAGTGTCCCCAGTAGCTGGGGGTTTTGTTGTTCTCATTGTTTTCTGGTCCAGATTCTGATCAAGGATCAGGCTCTGCATTTGGTGGCAAGTGTCTTTGGTGTCCTTTTATCTGGAACATTCCCCCGTCCTTGCTTGATATGTAATGCATTCTTTTTTTTTTAAAGCTGCCCTCGTGGTCCTCCACACCTAGAGCTCAAGGGCAAGTACTGGGGGGGGCGGGGCAGAGTGCCAGGGAAGGGGCTGCTGACTTGGGCACATGGCGTGTCCTGAGGGTCCTTTCTTAAAAGCTTTGTTTGGAAGGAGGGGGCAGGCCGGAGGGAGGCCGGGTGGGAGGGAGAAGGAGAGAGAGACAGACTTGGGCTCGTTGTTTCAACTTCCAATAATGCTGAAAAATTCAGAGCAAAAAGCATAAAACAATTTGGATAGAGAGGAGTCTGTAGTCCCGTGGTTGTGGGTCACACCTCAGCTCTGCCCAGCCCCCCTCCCCGGGCTGTGAGACCTTGGGCAGAAGACGTCCCCTCTCGGGACTCAGTTTCCCCATTTGTGAAATGAGGACAGTATCAGTCTGTCCACCTCCCCCAGCTATCTTGAGGATTAAACAAGTGAACTCATGCAGCGTATAAATAGCAATGACTCCGATTTTTGACAATTTGGTGACAGTCTTTCCAGACAATTCTCTATCTACCTACACGCATGGAAATATGTGAATATTGTAGTATGTAAGTTGGGTCACCTCCTTTTTCCCCTCAGTAGTTTATTAGAAGCATTTTCCCACAGTGAAAAATGCAGCACTCTTCCATCGTGTAGCAAATTTTAACTTTTACTAATGTTGCCAACAGATAAGGAAGGTGTGCAGTTAAAAGTCTGCGTTCCTCCTGCCCCTGTTCCCTCAGTTCCTCGCAGGACATTTGGTTTGGCTTTCCAGAAGGGTTCTACACGTATCCAAACGAAAACATAGATTTTCTTTCTTCTTCTATTCCTACAGCTGTCGGAAGACAGCTGTTCCCGTGCCTTGTTTTTTTCCCCTTAACAGGAGATCTAGGAGGTGGTCCACATCAGTGCGTAAGGAATGCCCTTCCTTTTTTCCTTTTTTTCTTTTTTTCCCAAGCAGTCCCTTGTGGAAATGGACCATGGTTTAATGAGCCAGTTCCTTACTGATGGCCATTGAGGTACTTGCAGGCTTTCGCCACTGAAAATTGCAACAGACAGTCTTGTGCAAATGTCTTTGTGTCCATGTGCAAGTCTGTAGCATATATTCCTAGAAGTGGAGCTGCTGGGTCAGACGTCGTGTGTATTTTGAGCTTTGCTCTGCCGTCATAGCTAATGGCCGCAAGGATCCCCATGTATTTAACAGTCCCCTCCTGGCGGACATTTAGGTGGTTCCAGTCTGTCTTTCCTATAAACAACGCCACAATGAACATCTTTGTGCAGCTGTCTTTGTGTGCAGAGCAGCCGGCTTGTGGGGATTTCCCAGGAATCCGAGGACGGATCAACAGGAAGTACTGAGAAGGGAGAATGGAACCGAAGGGGCCTGTGGGTATGGCTGGTGGTCGGAGTAGCTGTTGATGGGACCCTCACCACCACAGACTCCTCTAAACCCTGTTAGTGGGGTGTGGGCGAGGATCCACAGCTTGGAGGCTGTTAGAAATGCAGAGTCCTGGGCCCCCACCCTAGCCCTGTTGAATCGGGACCTCCATTTGGCCGGCAGACAATTTTGAGAAGCGTTGCCCTAAAACAAACCCAGAGACCCCATTTCCTCCCTGTTCCTGGAAGATAGGGTTTAGCCTTGGCTCTGGGGCAGATCTGGGGCCAAACCTGGCTTCCCCACCTACTGGCTGTGTGAGTGGGGCGAGCTGGATCACTTCTTGGTGCCTCCGTTTCCTCATCGTTAAGCGGGAATGAAAGTAGCCCTCACCTCACGGGGCAGTTGTGAGAACCACACACACTCACTCACGTGGAAGTGTTCAGCGTAGTAAGTGCTCAGTAAATACCGTCATTGTTCTGCACACATTAGGTAATGTGTGGGGGTCAGATCTCTCTGTCTCCATCGTCATCTCTCACTCTGTCGCCATCTGTCTCTCCTTCTGTTTTATCTCCCCGTCTCTCAGTGTCTCTGAGTCTCTGTTCTTCTCTCTCTTGTGGGGCCATATGTGCTGTGTAAGCATCTGTGTAAATGCTAAAAGCCTGGACAAATAAAGCTAGAATACAAAGAGGAAAACGCAAGCTGAAAACTAACAGTATCGTGAGGGCAAAATCAGACCGTTACACAAGCTTGGAAATATTACCAGCAAAACATGCACGTTTTCAGGGGGGATGTGGTGGGGGCCTGCCAGGACATACAGCCTGGCCCACGGTTGTGTCTCTTTCCTATTTCTCTGGGCCCAGTGCAGGCTTGGACCTGGGTAGAGCTAAATGATGAAGAACAAAGATTCTTGCCCCAGATGGCCACTAAGTTTCTTCTTCTCTGTCACATCTTCTCTGTGTGACCGTGGGTAGGCACAATCAGTTGGCGATTTATGTTTTTCCAGCTCATTGACTGAGCACCTGCTACGTCAGGTCCTGGGACGCAACCGTGGACAAGATGCACAAAAGGCCTGCTTTGTGGTGTTTGTATCTACGACGGTATACCTGTGGCAGATAATGTAGAAGTGAATCTTAGATAGTGCTAAGTTATCTGCCTAAAATAAAATATGGTTATATAATAACAGAGATAGGGGTGGAGTTACTTTACCCTGGGGGAAAGGGTCTGGAAGGTTGCTCTGACCTGAATTCAGGGACCAGAATGATGAAAAGGATCAGGGCATAGAAAGTTCTGGGAAAAGGGCATTCCAGAAGAGGGAACAGCAAGGGCAAAGGCCCTGAGGCAGGAACAAGCTTGGGGGCCAGTCATGATCGTAAGCTTTCAGAGGAGGAAAAGAGTGGAAAAGAGCAAACACACTTTGCTGAGTGTTTTGAACAAGTCACTTGCCCTCCCAGAGACTTGGTTTCCCCTCTGTGTGAAATGATTAAAGCCAGTAGTAGGCGAGAACCTCTTTATTGGAGGGGCTCAGGGAATGGTTGCGGTTTGGGAGGATGTGTCTGGAAACTGGGCACAGCAGGACCGCTTTTTATTCTTGGATTATTTGGGGTGGCTTTTGGGGGGTGACAATGGAGATTTAGGCTGAAAGCAATGCCCCAGCCTCCTCGTGGCTCAGCCCCTGATTTCAGGAGTTAATAGCCTGAAGCGCTCGGCATAATGCCTGGTGCAGAGCAAGTAGACAGGAATGGGGAGGGCATTCCAGGTGGGAGGAAAGGCGTGGAGATGGGAATGTTTAAGGCGTGTTAGGGGACGAGTGAGGAGACCAGCTTGGCTGGTGGGGAGGGATGAGAGAGGAGGCTGGAAAGACAGGTTGAGGCCCAGGTTGAGACCTTGAATGGCATGCAAAACGGAGGGTGGGCCTTGGCCTGTAGGCAGTGGGGAGCCATTGTATGTTCTAGAGCAGGAGAAGCCACAGAAATGGTTTTCGGTTTTGGTTTGGTTTTCAGTGAAATATTTTATTATATTTATTTAATAAAAATTTTTTAATGTTTATTTGTTTTTGAGAGAGAGAGAGAGGGAGAGACGGAGTGAGAGCGGGAGAGAGGCAGAGAGAGAGAGAGGGAGACAGAATCCAAAGCAGGCTCCAGGCTCTGAGCTGTCAGTACAGAGCCTGACGCGAGCCTGGGCTCGAACCCACGGACCGCGAGATCATGACCTGAGCCGAAGTCAGTCACTTAACGGACTGAGCCTCCCGGGCGCCCCTTCAGCAAAATAGTTCAGACTTTCAAAAACGTTTGAAGGATAATAAAATAGGCTTCCATGCAGCCATCATTCAGCTTAAGAAGAAAACGCCCCAATATTGCTTACAAGCCCGGAAGCCCCTCCGCAGTTGTATCTCTCCTAAAAGTCACTGCAGGCCCGGATTTGGTGTTCAGGATTCCACGCATGTCTTTGTCCTTCTGTTGTCTGTTCGATGGAGGACAGTCGAACGCACGAATCTCACTTGTACGATTTGACAGCTCTGGGGTCACCACCTACTTGCAACCACAGACCAATTGTGGCATTTGGTTGTGCTGTTCTTGGGCGTCATATATATGGGACCATTCCGTAGGTGCTGTTTTGTCTCTGGCACTTTCTTTCACTCAGTGTTAGGCCCGTGAGATCCCTCCGTGTTTCGGGCCGGTGGTTCCTTTCCTTTCACTGCTGCGTCTTAGCCTACTGTTTAAACAGACCACCGTCCCCTTCATGTGGAGCTGGTCACCACTTCCGGTTTCTTGGACGGTGCTGCTGTGGACATTCTTGTACGTACCTTTTGCTGGACCTAAGAACACAATTCTTTTAGTAGATGCTCCGGAAGGAACTGCAAGGTGATGCGGGACGTGTGTTAGTTTTTACAGCTGTGGCCAGTTTCCCAAAGTGGCTATGCCACATCTTTATACTTTTACACACACACACACACACACCCCTGAGGGTTTTGGTGCCCTGCTGTGGTCGTGCGTGTGATTATACAGAGGGTGTCACGGGCACATTCACTTCTGCAGCTGGCTTTTTTTCCACTCAAAGCTCTGTTTTGGAGATCTGCGCCCATTGGTCTAACACACAGCTTGAGTGCCTCTATTCTCAACGTAGGATCTGTCATGTAAACAGACGGCAGTGCTCTCCTCCCAGCTCTGGTGCCTGGATGCTTAGCTTATTCCCCTGGGATTCTCTTTCTGGATTTTCATGATCATCTGTTATGTGTCGGGTAAGGCCAGTGAACACGGGTGTGGGGGAGCTATCACGGCCCATCCTGGCAGGAGACGAGGTAGAGGGGCTGGGGCAGATGGAGGGACATTTAGGGAACTTGATTGTGGGGGAGGAGGAAGGAAACAAGACTTGGGACTGGGTGGGGGCAGAAGCCCAGGGTTGAATCCTTCCTCCCACTTTCTGGCTGTGTGACCTTGGGCATGTGACTTTGCTGGCCTATAGCCTCAGTTTCCTCATCCGTAACAGGGGATCATTCACCGCACCTGGTAAGCAGAGTGAGCAGAGCCGTTCGGCGGACTCGGCAGGGTTTGAATCCGTTTATTAGCCGGCTGACTTTAGTTGTCTTAGCTGAGCCTCAGTTTCCTTATCTGTAAAATGGGGATAATAATAATACCTCCTCCTAGTGGTTTTGTGACAATGAAATGAGATCCTGTACGTAAGGCACTGATTAAATGCTCGATAACTGATAGCCCCGTGTTATTATTACTGTTGCTGCTGCCTTCTCTTTCTTTCCAGCCAGAAGGTGGGTGCCTGGAGGGCACAGCCTGGCCTTTTGCCTCCTTCTTCCTTCTGGGGGTCACTGGAAATCTGTGGGGTCTAACTATGTACCATTGCTGTATCCCAGGTGGATGACCTGGTTGAGCCCAGCCCCTGTCAGAGCCTTGGTTTTTCCCTGTAACGTGAGGCCCGTGGCAAGGTCTCCGGCCGGTTGGTTTCCTGCTGGGCCTATGATCTAGAAAGTGGAAAGGGACGTAAAGTGGGTAGGTGGGGTCTTGTGCGGGGGCGACACCTTCCTAGCAATGCTGTGGATGCAGTCTTGGGGGACCTCCTAGAGGTGAAGCAGGTGGGGGTGCTTCTGGCTGAACCCCTTTGGAAAGGAGCCATGGTGGCAGGGAGAAGCAAGAGGAAGGGGTTTGTGGTTCTGCTGACCCCCTGGAGGTTTCAGCAGCAGGGACGTCCGAGCCCCTTGATGCAGGGTGGGGACACTCAGGCCACAGGGAGAGGGGGGCCGGTGTCCCAACTCCCGACCTGTCTCTGAGGTCCACGTGCTGTGTGGTCCCGGGTACCTGGTGTACCTTCTCTGTGCCTCAGTTTCCTTTGCTGTGAGTGGCTCAGGTAGGCCTCACTGCCTTGTCTGCTGGATTTCCCGGCCCCCGCAGACCCCCTGGCCCGGCCCCCTTGCCCGCGAGGAGGCTGAGGCCAGGGCTCAGGGCCAGGGCCGCGCACCTTGACAACCCGCCCACGCCGGGCACAAAGGCCCATTGTTTGGGCCCACGTTGGCGGGGAAGCGGGCGGGGAGCAGCCGCCTTTCACCCAACCCGCTTGTGGTCGGCGGGGACTGAGGAGCCATTCACAGAGGCCCCCGCCCCCTGACCGGGCCCCGGGCCAGGCCGCCTCCCGGGCAGGCGCCCTCGCCAAGCTGGCAGCTCCTGCTCCGAGCTGGGCCTCAGTTTCCCCAGCTGAGAAAGGGGTAGCAGAATGGCTCTGGTGGGGCCAGCAGAGCTTGCTTGCTCTCTGACCTCGCTGCCCTGAGGTCCATACCCGCGGGGCCGCGGCTTCACCTGGCACAGAGAGGCTGCTCCGGCTGTGCCCGAGGATGGGGAAACTGATGGGGAAACTGAGGCACCGGGCCTTCAGGGCCCCACAGGCCTGGCTTCACATTCTGGGTGACGTCGCGAGTCTGTTTGCTTCCATGAACCTTAAGTTTCCTCATCTGTAAATGGAGACTCTCAATCTGTGACCGTCAGGGTAAAATTCAGAAACGCATCCTAGGTGTCAACCATGTGCAGGACTGATTCTAGGATTCGGGGGCCCGGGGCAAAAGGAAGCACAGTGCCCCTCGTTCAAAACAGGGGTTTCAAGATGGCACTTAGCATCGCACCGAGTGCGGGAGCCTCTAAGTGTGGGACTGTGTGTGACGACACGAATCGCATCAGACCCTGTTCCAGGCAGAGGGGACATGGCCAATAAGCAGGAGAAAGCTTGCGTTCTCGTGGAGCTGACGGTCTGTCACAGGGACCCGGGGCGTCCTCGGGGGGCTGCCTGATAGATCTTTCTGAAGCCAGGTGCCCCTGGAGGCCTGCTTCTCTGGGGCCTGCTGGCCGGGCCGAGGAGGGTGGGCTGGGGCACCCCAGCTTCCCGTCGAGGCTTTGGTCTCCGTGACGTCACATCAGGCTGGGCCCCCACGGGAGTGACGACCGACATTTACCGACTCCATGCCGGGGCCGATCCAGACGCTCTTCCCAGCTACCTCGGAGCATCTCTGTAACAGCCCTAAGAGGAGGCAGGGCTGTATGGTTAGGCTCTGTACAGATGGGGAAACTGAGGCTCGAGTCAGTGAATGGGAGAGGCAGGGTTTAACCCGGCTGTCTGGTGCCAGAGCCTTCATCTCCTCATCCCACTGTCTGCCAAGGGGCAGCGGTGGGCCAGGCGGTGTGTGCCTGGGGCAGAGGCCCTGCTGGGGTTCGAGCTGGGAGGGGCGCGGGTGTGCCCGTGGCCCGCCAGCTGCCACCTGGGTTGGCCCTGCTGTGTGGCCCTGAGTCACAGCCCTGTGTCCTGGGAAGCTGGCTGCGCCTCGGGCATCCGTGGGGCCTGAGTCACGGCAGAGCGCACCCTGCCACCCAGCCCATCTCCCGCCCGGGCCTGGGGACAGGCAGGTCCTGGAAGCAGATCCCTGGGCAGGAACTCACATTTGTGCCCACTGTCGGGGGCAAGAGAGATGCACCCACTTGCGCCCCAGAAGCATATTTCTTTCCTTGTCTCATTGAGCTCAAGCTCACCCTTGCAGGTTATCCCAAGATGGATTAGCTGGCTGGGTAGTTACTGAGCTCCCTGTCACCAGGAGCATTCAAGGAAGGATAGCCTGTCAGGGTGCTGAAGAGGGTTGTTGTATCAGATTGGGTCTGGTGTTGCAGTATGTGACTTCCCGAGCCCTACACTTCGTTCAGGTACTTATTTTTGAGTAGCTAACGTGAACCAATGGTACAAAAATCCAAAAAGTACAGAAGGATATGGAGTGACGAGTAAGTGTCCATCCTCCCTGACTCCCAGCCTCCCACCTTTCCTCCCCAGAAGCAGCCGCCTTTAACTGATTTTTTCCCCCCAGAGCTGATTTACGTACATACGAACAAATATATAAATTGTCCTTTCCTCCTGCCCTCCTTTGTACAAAAATGATAGCCAGTATAGTTTATATCCCATTCTGCCCCTCATTTTATTTTTGTTTGACTTGACAACTTATATTGAAGGCTGTTCCGGGTAGCACACGCAGGGCCGTTCCATCCTTCTTACTGTGCCAATGGTATTTCTCCTCACCTGCCTAAATAATCTATATGACACATTTAATTAAAGGGCTTTTAATCCTGAATTCTACATTTTGGGATCCACACTGTCCTTCACTCTGGTGGTGGCCTGAGGAAATTTTCAAAGTTTGACTGGAAACTATAAGCTCTTCCCACATCTGCAGGGATTTGTGAGGACGGTGGGGGCAGGGGGGTGTCTGTTTTTGGTTGAGATTATATAAGACGTAAAAGACAGAGCGAGAGAAAACCTTTTACCCACACACCTCCATGCTGGGCACTCATGATCCAGTGGTGAACCCCCTGGGCACCAGCTCATCTACCTGTAATGTGGTCAGGCTGTGGGGAGGTACGTGTGTGTGTGTGTGTGTGTGTGTGTGTGTGTGTGTGCACATGTGTAAGGGGTCAGAGATGGCTCCTCAGTGGAGAGACGATTTAGGGGGGGCTTTCAGGGATGCATAGGAATTCATATGAGAAATGTGGAGATGGTCCTACCAGGCAGAGGGAACAGCATGAAGAACAAAACTCAACCTCTAACAAGGTTGACTGTGTAATCTGAGCTATTCAGACATTTTTTTCTTTTTTCTCTTGATTGATTCTTTATCCTATAAAAGCTTCCTTCCGTCTGCCTCATTTTGGAGTTCTCTGAGACTGTCCATTTCATGAAGTGTTATATAAATTAAAAAAAAAAAAAAAAAGGAACTACTTGGTGGGTGCAGAACAGACTACCAGCTTCAATTTATTGAGCACCTACTATGTGCCAAGTACTGTGCTCGGTGCTTTAAAAGTCACTGCTGCATTTAACCTCCCCCTCACTTCTAGGCTATTATTGCTCCCATGTTACAGATGAAAATCGAGGTGCAGAAAAACCTAGTCACGTGCTCATGGCCATACAGCTGTAAGTTCTGGAGCCTGGATTTGAACCAGGCAGCTTGAGCTCTTGGCCATTCTAATATTTCACAAAGGCAAGGGGGTAGCTGGTGAGGCCCTGAATGTTAGACCTCAACTTTGGACCTTCCCAGCTCAGGTCCTGCCCCTGCTCGGAGGCCTTCGGTGGTGCCTCACGGCACCAGCATGGGTGCATCGGGCAGCATGAGACCTTTCTGGTGTGCTGGTCAGTAACTGTCAGGGAGGAGTCACGAACGGCAGCTGTGGAGCAAGGGAGTGCTTAGGGCACACATAGCCCGGCCTGTCCCCACTGGTGGGTTTCAGACATGGCTCGATATTGGACTGGGCTTCAAGGTCTCAGGTGCAGCTCTGGTTAGCCCTTTGGCCCGGCCCTTCTGGGCTCTGGGGAGCAAAGAGTAAGCACAGATCCTGGCCCCATAGGTCTGTGTCCCATGTGCCCTAGTGGGCCCTGGGCCTGGGGCTTTTGAAGTCCCACTGACTCTGCAGCGTGCGAATTCATCACCCCGTGTCGCAAGATGAGAAAGTGGAGGTTCAGAGAGGTGAAGTGACTTGTCTAAGGCCACACAGTGAATAAAGAGCAGAGCCGGGACGTGAATCCAGACGCCGAGTTTGACTCTTGACCACCCCACGCTCCTGCTTCATGCAGGAGAGTTTGCCAGTCTGCCCCTGGGCAGGGGCTTCACCTCTCTCTCTCTCTTACCCGGTCTTCTGGAAAGGAGTAATGATCCCATTTCCCTGGGAAGCTTGACTGTTGTCCTGTTGTACCCAGGGACTCAGGATTGGGGGGGGGGGGTGGCTGGAGATGGCCTGTGCTGCCCCCCTAAGCCCTCTGCCAGCATTAAGACATGGGCCCACGTTCTCTCCTTGTTTCCCTCAGAAGTGAGAACATAATAGTCGGTTCAAATGTCAGGCCTGCTCTGCTGCTTTGGGGAGACTGGTTGAGCAGGTCTGGGGGAGGGACAGAGAACGGAAATTATTAATAATTGCAAAGCAGCCAGCCGTGCTGCAGGCCTTGAGATGTCTGTGTGTGTCTTTGGAGGTGCAGGGTTGGGGGATGCTAAATGTAGGGACCCTGCCCTGGAGTGAGGGGCAGCCTGCAGGGGCCTGTGTGGGGGCGGGGAGAGGAGGGGGGAGCACAGAGGCAGCCTCTCTTATTTGAGACACATCTTGGCCTCCCTGCCTCCCATCAACTCGTGTGAGGAGGGCTCCACCAACCTCAAGAGGAGGAGGGAAAGAGCCTACTGTGTGCCTTTAGAAGGTGTCTCACTACATGCTGGGTATAATTCTCCCCACACCCAGATGAGGTTGGCATTGTTATTATCTCGGATTGGCAGTGGGGGAAGCAGGCACAGAGGGGTTCAGTCCAGATTTGAACTCAGGATGTTTGACTGCAGTTAGACTGCCCTTGCTGGCATTTCCACACTCTACTTGGGGTGGAGGGATCCCCGTTCCCTGGAGAAGCTCCCCCCTGCCCCCAGCATCAGCACCATCCCCGGAGGGTGGGAGTTGGTCCCAGGCTTCTCTGAACCTCAGTCTCCTCATCTGTAGAATGGGAACCAGAGTCCCTTCCTCCAGAGTCAGAGCTTGCTGACAAGGGGCGGAAGGAAGGCAGTGAAGGGCAGGTTTATGGCCTGCCCACCATCTGTTGCCCTCCAGAGCCAGTCCCTGGGGACTGTGCCCCCCCTGGCGTCCCTTCCTTCCCCCTTTCTCCAGCACCCACCGCAAGCTCTGCCTCGTAGCCATGACCACAGGCAGCTGTGCATTGGGTCTTCCTTGGCCCCTCAGGCACCCACAGAGTGGGTTCCCTAGCTGGGCTTGGGATGACACAGTCCGAAATGTCCCAGGGTGATCAGAGCACACTCTAGAAACAAAATGCTTGAATGGCGGAAGCCGAGGCTGTTCAGGGAAAGGACGCTGGGGATTCTGGGAGCCAAAGCCAACCTCTGGGCTTGCGGCTAGCTACCACCGACGGCAGAGGCATGCCCAGATCGCGTGCCACTGAGCTCCAGGACCGCCGCGTCTGGGGGGGACCTCCGGGCGTCCCCCTCCTTGGCCTGCCCTGATGGACTGATAAGGCCCAGCTTGGAGGAGGCAGAGGCCATAATTACAGGCCTCAGCGGTGGCGGGAGGCGAGTCATGAGGTGGGGGTGACTCAGCGGATTGCTCCATGAGTGGGGCGGGGGTGGGGCCGCCCGTCTGCCCCTCGCCCAGCTGGCCTGAGGAGGGCCTGGGCGCCCAGGAGGCCCAGTGGGTCCACTGGGTGCGACCAGGCGGGGGGCTCACCCCTGGGCCTGTGACTGGGTCCCTGTGCCTCTTGGCATCCTTGGAACTTGGTTTTGTGTCGGGATTGGGGGCGGCTGGGTTTTCCCCTTGCTCCGTCTCAGGCCTTGGCTTCTGGGAAGTGGGAATCAGGGCTCAGAGGTGCCAAACAGTGGGAACCGACTGAGAGCAGCGGGCTCGTGGCCTTGCGGATTTACTGAACCTCAGGGGCAGGGTGCCGGGAATCCCAGACGAGTGAGACATAGGATCTCAGACATGTGTGGACTCCAGGAACCAGCAGGTGATGGTTTCTAGAACCAATATTTCCAGGTTCACAGATGCATGGATTAGCAGGTTTGTAGAATTACAGATTTATAAAATCAGGAGATCAGTTACAATTGGTTCCAGAGAATTCATACATCCATTGAGGGAGAGATTTAAAAGAAAAGTCACAGCAGCTGAAGAATTTAGGAATAAATTATCTCGGTGTCTCCAGCTTGCTCCCACATTGGTCGGAAAGAAGAAATAAGAAAAGGAAACAGAAGTATAAATATTCATCTTGTTCTATGTAGCGAGGAGGAAAGCCCACGAAACTAAAAGTCATCAACTGGTGAATTGAGACGTTCGTGGTGCTGGAAATCTCTTCCGACTTTCTACGGTTGAAGTTTGTCAAAATGAAAACCTGGGAGAAAGTGAAATAGGGAAAGAGATGCAAACGTGGAGTGTAGGATAACAGATGATACAACTCGGCGGTGGGACTTTGTAATCCACGCCCCTGTAATTCTCTCGATTCATCCATCGTGTTTTTTTATCTACGTGGTGTTCAGGGCCTATCCTAAAGGTTCTGCAAATGTTAATTTATTTAATTCTTACAACAGCCCTACGAGGTGAGGGTTATCATGATGCTCGGTTCACAGATGAGGAAACTGAGGCACAGGGAGGGGGAGTAACGTATTCAAATCATGCTCAGGTGCTTGCTGCCTGCCAGGAAGTGCTAGACTCCGGGATAGAGCAGTGCCCAGGACAGACACTGTCCCTGCCCTTGGGGGACTCGGCAGGGGAGACACAGAATAAACAAACGAGTAAGATTATCGTAAGTTTAAGGAGGGCAGTGAGCCTGCTGCTTTGATGCGTGGCAGGGGTGCGGGCACCCTCAGATCCAGTGAGCAGGAGGGCCCATCTCAGGAGGTGGTTTTGAGCAGAGGCCTCAGGGAGAGAAGGTGGCTCACTGGGCAGAACGCCCTCCCTTTGCCCTGGCTCTGCCTTCTGCCGGGATCACGCTTCCCTCCGTATGTCTGTGCCAAACTCCCACTCACTGATCCAGGCCCTGCTGGGCGGGCACCTCCTCTGTGGTGGGAGGTGGACTGGGGGGCTTCCCCAGCCAGGGGGGGACGTGTCCTCCTGTGTCCTCTTTCTCCTCTCTGTTCCTGGGGGCAGGCCCTGAGTGTGGGGGACCTCCATAGCAGCAATGCCAGCCACTATTCTGGGGTCTCTCCTGGCGTGGGAGGCAGGATTTTCTCCTAGGAAGGAAGTGAAGGTCCACAGAAGTTAAGAGACTTGCCCAAGGACACACAGCTAGCAAGTATTTAAGGAGGGGTCTGCACTCAAGGCTTACGGCCTGCCTTTGGGTTATTATTTACTTGCCACCTCCCTGCCTACCCTGGCTGGGGGCTGCTGGAAGGCAGGTGCTGGGAGCCAGAGTTAGCTCTGTGCCTGGCATCCCCTCGCTCTGGGTCTGGGCTGCTCGGAGAGGGCTGCAGAATGAAACTGAGCATGAAACTGAGCAAAGGCTAGCGAGGCCAGGGCCTTGGGGATCGGCTTTACCTCCCGGGGGAAGGCTGGTGGGGATCTGAGCCCCTGGGCGTCTAGGAACCCTGTGCCCGCTGCCACCCTCTATGCCCCAGTGAACATTAAGAGCCCACTTGGGACAAGTGGCCCATATCACCCCCACATGGGGCTGGTCAAGACCCTGCTCCCCAAGCCAGTTCCTGGCACTGATTGGCACAAGGTCCGGCTGCCGGCACACCCGGCTCCCATCCTGGCCCCAGGGGCTCCACCAGGCGGTGGGGACAGGGAGGTGTTCAGAAGGCTCTACCTTAGATGAGGGGTGCATGTACATGCGGGCAGGGCCCTCTCTCCACGTCTCTGTCACTGAGGAACCTGGCAGGGTGGAAGGAGCCCAAACACTGAAGTTCTAAGATGGGGTTCAGAGCTGCTCTATCCTTCGAGGCTCTGAGGCCTGAAAACTTGGTCTTATCTGCAAAATGGAGACCATAAAACTGCTCACCCCTGAGATGAGACATTAGCACAGTGACTGGCACAGAGTAGATGCTCAATAAACGCCAGCTGTTGTATGTAGCTTAGGGCCATTGCTGGGGATTTCTGAGTCTTTATTCACTCATTCATGTCACCGTATTTCCTGAGACCGTATTATGTGTCAGGCCCTGGGTAGAGTGTTAGGGTGACATGACAGAACAAAGCAGACAAAATCCCTGCCTTTGGATAGGCAGACAGCGGTCAAGTGAATAAGCAAACGACATCATTTCAGATCGTGGTAAAGGCTTAGAAGAAAATAAAGCAGGGAGGTGTGATGGGAAGTGACCAGGGGCTTCTTTAAGTAGGGTGATTGGAGAGGACCTTGCTGAGAAGAAGTTGCAGCCTGAAGGAAGGGTGTTGAAGGTGCAGGGAATAGCAGATGCAAAGGCCCTGTGGTGGGAACAAGTTAGGTGGGTTCACAGACCCATAGTGCCGCCAGTGTGGGGGGCACAGAGTGAGGGAGAGGGAGAGGGTTGGAAAGAGAGGGAGGCAGGCATGAAGAATTTGAATTTCATTCCAACGGTTGATTATTATAAACAAAGACCGAAGCTATGAAGGACTACAATATACAAAGTGCAAACTCATGGTGATTCACTTCCAGCCCAGAGCTCCGGCACTTTGCATCAGGCACCTTAAAGAAAAGCACCTGCACGCCCCTCCCCTGCGGCCTTTCTTTTACAAAGAAATACAAAGGGAACAGGTCATTGCAACTTGTTAGATGCAAACGCAGTGTGTTGGATGTGAATGTGAGTTTGGCCCTTGGTGAATGTGGCCACAGTGTCGGGGAGAGTGAGGGGGACAGGGGGCGCGGGGAGGGGGGGGGCATAATATCACCAGCCCTGATTTCATCAGCACCGTGTCAACTGGGGAAGGCTTGAGCTCAGCTGGTCCAACCCCCTGACTCCCAGATGAGGAACCTGAGGTCCAGACGTGGGGAAGTGAGTGGTGAAAGGTGACACTATGAGTCAGAGGCAGATTCAGGACTTGAACCCAGGCCCCCGACCTCCAACCCAGACTTTCTGAGAAATGGGTGTCTTGCCACGTGCTTTCCCTTTGTTCTTTCCTCCCAGACAGAGTCAGCTGCCCTCAGGGCCAGGGAGGAGGTCTGGGGCACGGGTCCCGAGATTTGGGGCCCACCCTTGCTCTACTGAAGAATTTCTTCACGGCCCTGTTGGCATTTTGACCCAGATAACTCTCTGCTGTGGATGGAAGCTGTCTGGCGGAGCCTTACCCCCCTCTCTCAGACGGACCCCTGCCTAGAAACGGGCACAGGGGTGTCTCTCGAGATCATAAAACCGAAGGGAGGGAAGAAGTTCACCTGGAACTAGTAATGACCCCGATAAACCCTGAGGATTCGAACCCACACCCCGCACCCACCAATGGCATTGCCGATTGCTGATGTAAACGGCAGGCATCTACGTAGCAGAATAACCGAAGGAGTGCTCCCATGCCAGGAGAATAGGTCCTCTGGCTCAAGACGCGACTTCCACACAGAAAGATTTGCACAAAGCGCCACGTGCCATCGACCCAGAGATGAGCAGGCCGAGATGAGGAAACCTGAGGCAGGGAACTCGCAGAACAGACGGCAGGCCAGTGTCGACTCTGAGGCCGAAGGGGCATTAACCAGCGAGGTTCAGAAAGGGTCGTTCCACGGACTCTAAGAGAATGGAAAAAAAGCAAACTGGAAAAAGAAACGAGTTTTTAAGGGTAGACTTTATGTTTTAGAACGGTGTTAGATTTGCAGAAAAATGAAAAAGGTAGCGCCCTGTACCCAGTCTCTCCGACAAGTCACGCCTTAATGTTAGATAGTTCACAGGCCTGCTTGTTAACCATCCACCCACTGGTGTTGGTGCATTGCTGTGAACCAAGTCCATAGTTTATTTGGATTTCCTCAGTTTTTGCTAACATCCTCTTTCTGGTACAGAATCCCACTCAAGATTCCATATCACATTTAGTTGTCGGGTCTTTTTTCTCCTCTTGGCTGTGACAGTTTCTCAGACTTTCCTAGTTTTTGGTGACCTTGACAGTTCTGTGGAGTGCTGGTCAGGTTTTTGGTAGGCTCTATTGGGATAATAGGTGTCCTCTCTTGGGATAATTTGATGTCTTTCTTATGGTCAGGGGAAGGAACTTCTCAGAAGGAAAGTGACATTATAAATTTGTTTTAATGTTTTTTATTTATTTTTGAGAGAGAGAGAGAGAGAGAGAGAGGGAGAGAATGAGCGGGGGAGGGGCAGAGAGAGAGGGAGACACAGAATCTGAAGCAGGCTCCAGGCTCCGAGCTGTCAGCACAGAGCCCTATGTGGGGCTCGAACCCACGAACCGTGAGATCGTGACCTGAGCCGAAGGTGGATGTGTAACTAACTGAGCCACCCAGGCGCCCCGGAAAGTGACATTTTTATCATATCACATCAAGGGTAGATCCCATGAACGTGATTTATCACTGTGGGTATTGACCTTGACCACCTGGCTCAGGCAGTTTTTGTCAGTTTTCTCCACTGTGAAGTCACTCTCTTTTCCCCTTTCCATAGTATCCTCTTTGGAAGGCAGTCATTCTGTGTGGCCCCCACCTATGGAGTAGGGACTATACTCCGCAGCAGGGATGATTGAGAGTCCTTCCGTATAGCACGTTTGTCTTCTCCCCTACGTGCGTATTCAGCTTCGCTCGTATCGGTACGGACTCAAGGATATTGATTTTATTTATACTTTGGGTTACAATTCAACACACTGCATTTCGTTGCTCAGGTTGTCCCAACCTGGACCACGGAGAGCTCTTGAAGGTGGCTTCTTTGCCCTTTGGCGTGCCCCCATCAACATCGGGGGTTTTTTGTTTGTTGGTTGGTTTTCATCTTGAGCCCTTTCTTACCTCTGGCACCACAAGCTGCTTCAGGCTCATCGCGAACATTCCTGCCCCAGTCTTAGCATCAGCCATTTCTCGGTGTGGAGCCGTGGTTCCTCCTATCAGAGAATGGCATTAGGACCCAAGCTCTGGATGCCAGGTGTACCTGTGGCTGGCGGGGTAGCATTTCTTGTAGGCCTTCCTGGCTGATGGAGCAAAGAAACATGTGTTGTGTATTCAACCCATGTATACGCACACATCTGCAAATATTTTTATATGTGGCCATCTATATCTGTATTAGGCAAATCTGAGTTTATGCCAATCTCCAGAATCCATGATATCTTATAACGTGGTCTGAAATAGCAGTGTGTTACCCTATCGATGACCATAATCATAGCTGGCGCTTACTGAATGTTCACAAGGGTTGAAGTTCTTTCTAAGTGTTTAATGTGCATCATTTTTACACTGCATGATGGTCCCGGGTTCTGGTGACTCCCCTCAACCCCGTTTTACCAATGAGGAAGTGAGGACACAGGGAAGGCAAGTATCTTTCCCGAAGTCTCCCAGCCGGTAAGTGGTGAAGTAGGTTTCAACATCAGCCTCAATCATCTCAACCTATCATATCAATCATAGAACCTATCATCAATCATTGAAATACACCCACATCTTGCATTAATAGAACTTATATGTGATGGGAAACAAGAAGAAAGAAAGAAAGAAAGAAAGAAAGAAAGAAAGAAAGAAAGAAAGAAAGAAAGAAAGAAAGAAAAAAAGAAAAGAAAAGGAAAGAAAAGAAAGAAACCCAAATGTTACCTTGCAGCTGACTGGCTGATACAGTCTTACATTTCAGGACATCTCACTTAAATGTCACGATTTCCCATATGTAACCCATAACATACATTTATGTTTTGGCTCTCAGACGCTTTCTGCTTCAGCGTCTATTGTCTCTAATGACGACAGATGAAAGAACTCAGGTATTCCCAGTTTGCCTGGCCACCGTGCTGGGCCATCCTCAGGACCTCCCTCCAGCCGGCCCCATGGGAAATTCTCAGGGACAGAGTCTTCTGGGAAACACGTCCTAGGCAGCTCAGATCCCAGAGGAGGATGGAAAGGAAGCATGGGTGCAGGGAGGGGGCAGGCAGCCTCGGAGCTGACTCCCAGGTGTTCGCCCGCGTCAGGCTGGTCTGACCTGCTGGGCCTCTTCCGGGAATCCTGGACGGAGCCTACTTGACCCCCAGCATGGCCAAGAGGCAGCCCAAGGCCCCCTCTTCTCAGGCTGGCCCCACCCTCCTCAGGCCCATTAGCAGCCTGGTCCCACCTCCTCCAGGAAGCCTTCTTTGCCTGCCCCACCCTCAATGACGTCCATGTTCTATGAAATCCCAGGCGTAGACCAAGGGTCTCGAAGTAGGAGCCCTCGGAAATTCTTCCTTTAACGTGCACAGTGTTTTCTAGCATTTTGATTTGGTTCTAGCATTGAAAAGCAAGCGGTTTCCTGCAAAAATGTGGACACTCGGCCCAGCTTACAAGCGTTGAAAGCCCGGCCGCCCTGAGCTCACATTCCCATCGGCTGGCTCAGCCCTGTGCATAGTAGGGGCTCTGCCACTGTGGACAGCGTGAACGGGCCGGTGCGCTCAGCTTGGGGGCCTGCCTTTGGAGGCGGACAGGACTGATTTTCAATGCCCTGCCCCTCCCTGGCTATGGGGCCCGGGGGAAAAACACTTCTCTTCACTCAGCCTCAGTTTCCTCGTTTGGAAAATGGGCTTATGTCGTGAGGATGATGTGAGCTAATGTCGGGGGTGGGCTTAGGGTGGGACAGGCACTCAGGGAACCTGCATAAATAGCTTCTTCTCTTTCCTGTTTGCTTTGCTTTGGTATCTCTCGGTTCCTGGTGACGTCACTATCCATCCGCTCGTGCCACAGGTGCCTGCTGTGTGCCAGACGCATGTAAGACCTCGGTTGCTGCCTTCCTGGTCTAGCTGAGGAGGCATTTTATCCATGCTTGCACTTGTCCGTTCACTACCGAATACCCGCTGTGTGCCAGGAGTCGTTCGGAACACTGAGGATCCAGCAGTGAACAAAACGGACAAAAATCCCTGCCATCACGGGGCTGACAATCTAGTGGTGCCTGTTAGACAATAAACCAACATAGTGTCGGGTAGCACGAAGTTCTGTGAGGAAGAATCATGGGCATGATAGAGGGGCTGCTGCTTGGTCAGAGAAGGGGTCTCTGTGAGCAGAGGGCGAGAGGGAGGGAGCCATGTGGCTGGCTGTCGGAGGTAAGAGCATTCCCGGCAGAGGGAACAGCAAGTGCAAAGGCCCTGAGGCAGGCGTGGTGTGGCATGTTTGAGGCTTAAGGAAAGGCCAGTGTGACTGATGGGGGCTGAGTTACATGTTTCCGTAATGTTGGAATTCCTCTCCTTCCCTTTTCTACATCCATCTCCCCTCCTGTCTCTCTCAATGTCTTTTTTACAACGGGTCTCTTAAGTTTATAATCCAAACGCGCAATGACAATTTATAAAAATAGAAATAATATCTGGGAAGCCCTTGGGTATGAGTTGATGTGGCACCACCCTGGTGTTAGCTACCCCCTCCAGCAGAGTGCCTTTCTTCTTCCTTCTGCCCCATCATTCTGTGGTTTGGGGAAGGTGAGTGTGGGGTGGGCACAAGGGTCTGTGGCTGGGGAAGGTACCTCTTCCCCCCTCCTTCTTTCCCCTCCCCTGCCCTCCCCTCCTCTTTTTTTCCCCCTCTTTTTTCCTACCTGCAAACTCTTCAGCGGAAGGAAGCACCCAGATTTGGGAAGTCTTGTTTCAGAACCACTGAGAACGTGTGAGGTCTCTGGAGCCCGTGCCATGCGGGGCCAGGGGCTGGGGCACAGATCATCGTGTCAGAAGGAGGATGTGCTTGAGAAAATGAAGGTCTTCAAAGGGGCTCTGGTCCTACCTGAAGGCCCCTCACTGTCTCCAGAGCAGAGCTTCTGGGCTCCGTCCCATCCCCCACCGCCCCTGGGCCAGCCTCGCTGTCTCCTGCCCTCCCTGCTGGCTCACCTCCTCCCTGGGCTCCCTGCTTCCTCCCAAGGCCCCTCTGTTGGTTCGCCACACACAGCCAGAGGAGCCCTTAGGACGAAGTCAGACCGGGCCCCCCTGCTCAGGCGCCCTACCAGGCCCTGGAGGCCCAGCATGACCGACCCCATCACCTCTCTGAGCTCACCTGCCCCTTGCCTTGTCCCCAGCGCACTGGCCTCCTTGCTGCCCCATGAGGGGCTCCTGCTCTTTGATTGCTGTACCTCCCCTATGCAGGCAGTTTCTCCCCTACCATCATGGGGTCAGCCTGGCCCCCAGCAACCTGCCTGCCCCCCACCCCCCTGGGGGAATAGGGCCTCCAGCCACACCTGCTTATAGCTCCCTGTCTCCACCAGCCAAGCCCTTTATCACCGTGTGAAGAAACACATCCCTGGGTCTGCTCACTGGGCAGCCACACCTGTCCCCACAGGGTGTCAGCCTCAGGAGGGCCCGCTGGGTCTGGGGACCTTGCCCCAGGGCCTGGGAACAGTGTCAGGCATGCGGTATGCAGTAGGTGCTCAATGCATGCTTGGTGAATGAGTGAGCACTAGTGTTTTAGAGGCAGGCCTTGGAGTCTTGGCACAGTTCTTGAAATTCTAGCCAAGGGCAGCTCAAGACTCAGGGGCTGTGGCCCCACCAGCTCCCGCTGTTTGTCTTTCTTTATGTCTCTCTGTCATCCCCTGCCCTGGCCTCCTCCGCGGGCCCTGGGCCAGCTCCTGCTGCCGGACACGTTTCTGCCACTCGAGCTGCCATGCGCCCCACGAGGGCCCCTCCAAATGTGACAAAGTGGTCCCGCGAGGAGCAGGGAGTGAGCCGAGGAGGGTAGGAGCTCTCGCAACCTTCTCGCGGCACGACTCCTTGAAGTCGATAAGCTCTCTGCTCTCTGTGACCTGATTTCCTCGTCTTTACAAAGAGAATTGACAATTTCTGCGCCTTCCTTTATTTCTCTTCCAAATATGCTTATTATCTTATTGGCTTATGGTGAAGCTCTCCGAGAAGTTTACGGGTGGGGGACCTTCACCACTGCAACCGCCCTGGCAACAGAAGCAGTTCTTGCCAGGAGCTGACCATGTGTGGGCCTGGAATGGGCGTGTTCCTGGCTCAGGCCACTGTCTGCCCTGGGCTTGGCACACAGGGCTCCTTCTGCCTGGCCAGGCCTCCTTTCAGAGACTTGAACTCACTAGGCTCTGCCTTTAGTCTCAGGGGTTTGGCAGGTGCTTTTCCTTCTGCTTGAGATGTTCTTCCTTCTCTCCTTGGCCTGGTTAAATTCCTAGCTCTGATTCTGATTCTGGCTCCAACACCACCTCCTTCAGGAAGCCCTCCCTGATGACACCCCACGAGTCAGGTCACTCTGTTAACCACGTTTTATCATTTATCACTGTTGTATTACTTTATTTACTTGCTCTCAGCCCCCGTAGGGCTCCCTACCCCATTATCTGAGCTCAGGCTTCCCCTGGGGGGAAGTTGGGAGGCCCAGGCCCATGAATCAGCAAAGTTCTCCTTCCCCTCTTGGCACTTTCTCTGTGGAGGCTGAGAGTTGGCTCACTCCAAGGGGGACTAAATTCAAGGGGTGTGTAGATGGAGGGGGGGTGGGCAGGGCCTCTCCCCAGCCATCTACTCTCAGACAGCTTCTCCCACCTCCATGACAGTGGCCTCCCTGCCTGAGCCACCAACACTGCTCTCCTCTTTCCCCCACCCTTCCTGGAGAGCCAGAGTGGGCTTTTCAAATCCCAGCCTAATCCCCAATCTGCCTTGCTCCAAACCCTTCCCTGGCTCCCTGTTACTCAGAGATACTCCAAGCCCTCTGTTCTGATCTTACCTCTCTCCCTTAGCCCCAGCAGCACCTGGATCCTTTTGCACTCGCTGTTCCCTCTGCTCTAAACACTGTTCCCCCAAATGGATGAAAAGCCACAGGACTCCCTCCCTAACCTCCTTTGGGTCTTTGCCCAAACATCCCTTTCCCGGTGAGGCCCTCCTTGACTGCCCTGTTTAAAAATGTAATCTCCCTGCCGTCCCTTCTCCCCTTTCCCTCCTTTATTTCTCCCTATAATCTTGCCACCCGGGAATAGTCCACATAGGTTACTGATTCATCTTGTTTCCTGTCTGTCTCTCCCACTAAAATGTCAGCTCCTCCAGGGCAGGTGCCTGGGTCAGTGCTGTTCCCTGCTGTATTCCCAGCAAGGAGTGAGCCCAGGGATCAGACCGGCCTGGCTTGGAGTTCTGGCTCAGTCACTTCCTGGCCTCTTCCTTTCCGGGCCTCAGTTTTCCCACCTGAAAAATGGGAGAAAACGTGGGACCGGAGTAAGGGCAAAATAAAACCCTGTTTATAAAGTGCCTGGTGCCTACATGTGTCAAGAGACCACCCCCTCCCCCAAACCGGCCCACATCAAAACTCCTCATTCATCATTTTGGGGAAACGGGTGACACCATTCTGGTCTGTCCACACCATGAACTATTATGCAGCTATTAAAAAGAATGGTTCCCAGTGTTCCCAGGTGACTTGTGTGGCTACTCTTGTTTGTTTGTTCTCTAGCGCATAGATATTTTTTTCTCTAGGACTTATTTTTAACCGAAATAAGTTCCAAGTGGAATACAATGTGCGTAGCAGTCTACCTTTGTTTTAAAAAGGAGGAGGGATATATACGTTGATATATATTTTTTTAGTTTTAAAAATCGAAGTGGAATTCACATAACAAAGTAGCCATTTTAATTAATCGTTACATAATTAACCATTTTAAAGCCTGCAATTCGGCGGCATTTAGTCCATTTGCAACGTTGTGCAACCATGACCTCTGTTTAGTTCCAACACATTTCATCACCCCCTAAATAGACCCTGTACCCATCAGACACGTCACTCCTCGCCCTGCCCACCCCCAGCGCCTGGCGATCGCTAATTTGCTTCCTGTGTCTATTGGGTTTATCTATTTTGGGTATTTCATATAAATGGAATCCTATAACAGATGACCTATTGCGTCTGGCTTCTTTCAAATAGCATCATGATTTTTTCGAGTAGTGAGTAGTGTGTGCCAGTAATTCGTTCCTTTTTATGGGCAAATAATGTTCTATTGTGTGGACAGACCACATTATGTTTATCCATTCACCTGTTGATGGGCATTTAGGTTGTTTTCACCGTGTGGCCATTGTGAATAGTGGTGTTGTGACCAATCGAGTAGAATTCTTGTTTGCGTAGAGATTTCTTAAATGCGAAAAAGCGAGATGCTAGAAAGGGTGAACAATGTGATCCTGATTTGTAAAAGAAATGACAGATAAAGAAATCCCTTGTCCAGGCATGGTCTGTATAGGATTTTCATGCTTACAGAAAAATATGTAAAAACCCATTCTCAACTGTCAACACGGGGAGAGAGAAGGCTTTTGCAGAAAAGGAAAAGAGAAAAAAGGAGGCCAGATGCCAAATGAAAACAGTGCACACAAAATGATTCCATTTAGGCATGTGTGACAAGTTACAGATTGAGAAATTGTGTACGTCGGTCTAAAAAAAAAAAAAAAAACCTGAAAAACAACAAAAACCCCCCAAACTATTCTCTGCAAGAAGGGCTGGGCAGGAGGCCGATCCGATGGGGAAAATGAGGTCGGGATAGAAGGGATGTGGGGAGTGCATGTTCTCCAGGGTGTCCCCCCACCCACCCCCCGCCCCCGCTGATTGTGAGGTCCCCTGGAACCAAACTGCCCAAGCGTTGCTGGTTTCTGGCTGGGACCTGTGAATAGGAGCCAGAACCTTCCCTGTGGGGGTGCAGTGGTCCTGCTTGGGGCCCCTCTGCAGCGATCCCCTGCATGTGGTTCCCATTTCCTGTAGGGAGGTGCTGAGTCAAGGGGAAAGGTAGGAAGGGACGCAGGAGGAGGGAGAAGTGGGTGAGTGTGGCCAGACTGGGGGATGGACCCATTGGCCTCCACTGGCCTCAGGGCTCTCACCCAGGAGGCCTGGCCTCCTGACTGCTGAACCTGCTTTGTCTCTGCTGTCTCTTTCTTCCTTTGGGAAATCTTGCAACCACCTGGAACATCGCAGGAGATGGTCATAAGGAGCCCCAGCTGCCCATGACCTGACTTTGTCAAATCTTAACATTTTAGCATATTGATTTCAGATCTGCAGTAGTCAGGGTGTGGCGGGAAACAGACGGCTCAAACCTGATACTTTGGGGAAAATGGAATGAAGTGACTCTTCACAGGTGTGGGCAGGGGTAAGGGAACCAACCAAGGAAAGGTGCAGAGTGGGGCCGGCATGGGTGGGGAACAGATGTCTGCAGGGAGGGGCTGCATGGAGAGGCCCCCTGGCGGGAGCTGGGAACCTCGGGAAGGACGGCTCTGGCCTGGGGGACAGGACGCAGCAGGGAGGGGGCTGTTACGCCCGTCCAGCCCTCCCATCTCCTCCATTCAGGGAACCCCATAGGAAGCCCGGAGCAGGGGTGATGGCGCCCCTTCAGGTCAGCCTCCTAGGCACAGATTAGGGTGGGGAAGGTGGTGATCTGGAGGGAGCAAAGGAGGACGCTCACCAGTTCGTCCCCCTGGAGTGGCAGGTGAGAATCCACGTTCGCACCCAGTGTGGCTCAGTCTTTAGCTCTGGCCCACGATGTGGGTGACGTGGGGGGCTCGTGCTGACTTGGAACCTTTGCCATTGTCAGGGCTTTGAAGCTCTGTTAATGAAGCACTTACTACCAGCTAAGTGTTGCACCCCAGCTGGTAGCCTGATCCCCTCCCTCCCTAGTTTTATAGCTTAGGAAAACAAGGTGCAGAGAGGAGCCAGCTTTGTGCAAGCAGGGCCCAGAGCTGGACCTGAACCCGGAGCTGCTGTTGTGGAAATCGGAGCCCTTGGCCGTGATGCCCTCTGCCCCGCGGCCCAGGTGTCCTCCGTTTGTGCTCTGTAAAGTCCCCAGGAGGACTGCCTCCCAAATTCCCTCTCACGCTTGGGGGCAGGTCCAGGGTACCCAGGCCCCCTCTTGGGAAAGCATCCTGATTCAGTCTGACCCGGGCTCTGCCAGTTCTACCTAGGCCTCAGTCTGTCCATCTGGAAGATGGGCACATATGAGCCCCTCCCAGCAGTGAAGTTTGAAGCTTTGCTGAGGTGACAAAGCAAGAAACCTAGGACCCCCGAGGACCCCCGCACACGGGAGGCCGGCCCAGCTGGCCCCGCTGGGTTTCTGATTTCTGAGACGCCTCCTGGGGGCCAGATCCCCAGCTGGAGGAAGGATGAGGCCTGGCCCTGGGGGCCCTGGGGGAGGCCCGGTCCCAGGACAATGCCGAGCATTGAGTTCATGCCAGCCCTGGTTTGGGGTTGGAAAAATAGAGCAATCTGGGCAGGACTGACACAAAGGCCGGGGGGCCAGGTTGGCTGAGGGGCGTCAGGTTACCCCCCACAGGCTGCAGCCACACTGGCGGCTTCCCTAGCAGCTCGGGGGGGGGGGTGTTTTTCTTTCCCCAAAGATTATAATTAAGTGAGCGATCAGGGCCCCTCGCTAAGGCCTCGCAGGCAGGTTTCGTTACAGGAAGAATTGCACGTACGGGGGTTCAGAGGGCTGACGGGGGCGTGTCACCACCACGGTAATAATGGCAGCGGTAATAACAGCCAGGCTGCGGGAGGGTCTCGGGAGGGTCTCCCCTGGGCCAGGCCCCAGGCCCCAGGCGAATGGGTCCCCTGCACCACCTGGCTCCTGCCCGAAGCGGGGGTCAGATCCCCATTTCATAAAGGGGCAAACAGAGGCTCAGAGTCGCTTTGGAGGCGGTTTCCTTCATTTCTTCAGCAGAGGTGGGGGGAGGTGGTGCAGGGTCTGGACTCACACGGGCCTCTGAGCCCCCCTGCCTCGGTTTCCTCCTCTGGAAAAGGAGGCTAGCCCCGGGGCTGGCCTTGCTGAGCTGTGAGCGACGACTGAGTGGGTGTGCAGTGAGGCCTCAGAAAATGTCTGTCCCCTCCTTCCTTCCACCATGATGAAGGGGGCCAGGCTCGGCCCCTGAGGACTTTGTGCTGGCCACATGTCTGCCCCCACCTCTTCCTCCGTGAGTGAGGGGCTCAGGCCTTCAGGGGTGCTGGAGTGTAGGTGGGGGAGGCTTCAGATGATTTCTGATGTTGGGAGTGTAGTCTGGGCAGAGGGGACAAGTGGGTTCAGTGGCTAGGCACTGGAGAGCACTGTCTGGGGAGCAGTGCAATGCTTCAGTTAGACCACAGGGTTTGAATTTCAGCTCCATCGTGTCTTTGCTGTGTGACTTCAGGCAGGCTACTCGAGCTCTCTGGTCTCAGACTATTACCCACAGAACGAGTGTGGAAAACCTTCTGCAAAGCGCTGTTGTGAAGAGAACACTGCCTGGCACATAATAATACTCAATGTGTGTTGTTATTCGTAACCGCTTCCCGCAGGAAGCCCACCCTGGCTTCCTCTGGCTCCGGAGGCCGCCTGGGCACCCTCCCTCATGGGATGTTGCCTCTTCCACGTGCCAGTCTCCCACCCCCAGCCAGATGCTCGGCCTGGGACCACCACGAGGGCTGCATCCCAGAGCCCAGCAAGAACCCAGCATGCAACAGCCGCGGGAGGCCAGGTGTTGGGCGAACGGCATCACTGAGCACCTACGTCCTGTGTCGAGACCTTCACACACAAGTCTTGAGTTTAACGGCTTTCTTCTCCTGGGATGTCGGCTTCCCCAAGAGTGACGCATAGTAGGTGCCCAAGAAATACGTGATGGAATTGTTGAGATAAACATGTACTCGGAGGAAAGGAGGTGTCTGAGACTGGGGGCCTCAGCGGGCTGAGATCATGGGACTCACCAAGAAGAAAAATAATAGTAATACTTGTCACTATTTTCCGTGCTCCAGGCTCCATGCTGAGTCATCTCAGTTCATCTGCCCGGCAGGCTAGTGCTGTTACTGTTTCCACCTCCCAGTTGGGGAAACCGAGGCACAGAGAGGCCAGCATAGCTGACCCCATGTCACACAGCAAGTGAGTGGCAGAGCCAGTATCCTACCCAAGCCTGCTGAGTGAGGTGCCTGCCCTGAGACTGTAACAGCATACCTACTCCCACCTAGGGGGAAAGTACTCTTACTGTACCCGTTGTGCAGATGGGGAAACAGAGGCCGGATGGCCTGCCCGTGTCTGCACACAGAAACTGTGGTTGAGCAGGAGATGCCCGAGGGAGGGCCCTGGCTACCCAGGCTAGCGCCCCGAGGGAGGGGTCGGAGGCCCCAAGCAAGCTGTCCCCTGCCTGTCAGCGTCTCTGGCCGATGCTGCTCCTTCCGCCTGCCCAGGAATCTCAGGTGCCTTCACAATAGGATTCTCTGTCCCTGCAGCTGATTTTCATTCAGCCCTTTGTGCTAAAAAGAAAAAAATGAAAAGAAAACTTGGCTCTAGGCCCCCCTGTCCCTTCCCCCACTTCCTAGAGAGAAAGGAAGATCCTAGCCTCTTTTTTCCCTCGTTCTGGGGCCCAGAGATGTCTGCAGCCAGCCCAAGGTCACACAGCAGGGTTGGCCTTGGACTCCTCATCCAGTGCTCTGCTCTTGGCACCCCGGCTTCAAGGCCGGTTGTGCCCTCCCCACCCCTGCATTTGCTCCTCTTGGCTCTGTCCTCTAGGCCTGGGGGAGCAGAGGAAGTGGGGCCAGTGTTCCTTGAGGCTTATTACATGCGGGGCGCTCTGCCATCCCCAAATTCATAGGATCCTCAGCACAGCTCTGTGAGGTCCTGTCACCCCATTTAACAGATGGGAAAACTGAGGCACAGAGAAATGAAGTGCCCGAGGTCACAGTGACGGAAAGTGCCAGGGCGGAGATTTGAACTTGCGTTCCTACGGTTCTGTTGCTGCCACACCTGGTGCCTTCTTGTAGGGAGGCCTGAGCCCCGTTGACGGCGGGGTGGGGGGCACGGGAGGGAAGTGGGAGCCTGGGCTGGGCCGGGACCCTGGAGTGGAGCCAGACAGCAACAATGGGTCCTCAGAGATGGTGGTGGCCCCGGGCGGGGCGTGAGCCGTGGCCAGGGGCCGCAGGGCTGGGCTGTGGGCCGGCAGGCTCAGCACAGCTTCCCTCCCCTCCAGCTCCTGGGTCGGGACCTGGGGACACCCCCCTGGCACCTCAGCTCCCAAACCCAACAGGTCCAGGGCTCGGGCAAGAGGCGGGGGGGGGGGGGGGCCGGGCCAGCAGCCCCTGGCAACGATAATGGCTAAGTCACCATACCTCATGCTAATCTAGAACTACCTGTAGGCCAGGCACTGCATCAGGGGCCCTCCTGGATCCTCACAAGCAGTGTAGGAGGGGGGACTGGTAGGAATGCCCTTCTATGGATGCGGAAAGGGAGGCCCAGAGAGGCCCTTGGCACTTGCCCAGGGCCACAGAGGGACAAAGAGCTTCGGAAAGTGGGGCCCTCAGAGAGTGAGCTGCCTGTCCCAAGAGGCATACAAGCAGAGGAGGAGGGACCTCACCGGGGTCGCAGTGAGGCGTTAGCGCTCACCAGTGGCGGCTCACTGAACTCGGGGCCTGGGCAGTCGGGAGTTGGGGAGCGGATGAGGCCTCTTGGGCTGTGGAGGGATTAAAAGAGTGACTGGATGCCCAGGGTTGGAAATGTGGCTGCCATGGAGTAGGCACACCCTTCGTGGGGCGTCCACTGTTTGCAGAAACAGTAGCTCACACTTCTGGAGCCTGCCATGCACCCAGGCCCTGTGCCTCTATGGTTTTGAGGGCTCACTGTTTCTCATTCGGCTCGCTGAGTGCTTCGGGGATCCTTGAGACTCGTGATACCTCAGGAGAGCCACCTCATTCACATCCCTCATTCACGCCGGCAGATGAGGGAGCCGAGGCTCAGAGAGGCCCAGGGACATGCAGGGGAGGTAATCGGCATGGCGGGATGCGTGAACCAGTCTGCCTCTGCTGTGTGGCCTCGGGCAGCTACTAACTTCCTTGGGCCTCAGTTTCCCTATCCGTACATTAGGTTGGGCATCCATGGCATCCTAGGCTTCTAGGTGAAGATTTGAGTGTCTGCGAGGCTACACTGTCTTCCCCCCAGGACCTTGCTGCCCCAAGTGAAATCCTCTCTAAAAGACTCCTTTTCAGCCTCCGCATTCCCACCACCTCTCTATTTCCTCCCCTGCCTCGGGGTTCATTTCCATTTGCCTCTAGTCCCAATTAGGCCATCTTCCGTGCCTGGAACGGTGAAGGCATTTAATTAAATCTTAGAACAGGAAGTCTGGATGTGGGGCTGTTCCTGGATCGGTTATCTGGGTTCTTCACGTCTCCCGTCTTCATGGGTCCCAGTGGCTGCTGTGGCACCAGACATCACATCCCATATAACCACATCTTAACTAGGAAGGGAAAGGGGTGGGCCAAAAAGGAGGTTTTTTCATCCAGAATCTCACTCTTTCATCAAGCAGGAAAGTATTTCCTAAATGTCCCAGTAGACTTCCCCCTGTGACTAAGTAACCATGGAGTCACGTGTCCACCTTTAAACCAGAAAAGAATTCCCGGGGCTGACTTAGATGAATGTGAGGATTCCGCCTCTCAGGCTGTCCCAAAGAAATGTGGCTCTGGGGGCAACGGGGCCACAGCCAGGCCAGCCATCTGGTGCCAGCCTCGCTGACGTTCATTCCCCCTCTAGACTACACCGGTGGGCCTGGGGGTGCTGGCCTTTCTCTGGCTGGTTCTCTTGGTGGTGAGCAGCGTCTTCCCAGGCCTCCAGATGCCGGGGAAGATGCTCTGGTTCTCCCCTTCCTCCCTGCCCCGTCCTCCTCAGGCCTCGCAAATGGCCCTTGGGCTGAGGCGGAGCCCTCTCCTGCCTTCACCTGCCCATGCCCGGCGAGCCGGGCAGCATGGCGTCGGTCCCGCATTCCTAGTCCCTGTCAGTGTCGGCCTCGGTGCCCCACTGGACACACGGACTGCCTGAGCCCAGCCTCTTCCTCCTCCCACGTCTCTGTCTTGCTCGGGTTTCCAATCAGAGGTGTGGGTGTCACTTAACCTGCCACATCCACCTCCCCTCCCCCAGCACACACTCCCCGGCTCGGAGAAAGGCACTGCCGCCCCCAGCGATCAGGTCTCAGACCCTGGAGGTGCTTTCCACCCCACTCTCTCCTACCCCACGTCCAGTCCGTCCGTCGGCAAATCCCACTGGCCTGACCTTCCACCTGCGCCCAGATCCGACCCGCCTCCCCTCCGCTGCCACCACCTGGCATGTCTTCTTCACCGGTGGCCGCCTCCCAGAGTCCTGTTGGAGCCTCGGTCGGTCGTTCACACCGCTGCCCTGCCCAGACCCCTCCCGTGGCTCCCACCTGCTTCCAGGAATGCTGGGTCCTCCCCAGCCCCGGAGATCCTGAAGGATGGGCCCCTCCCCTCCACGCCTCCACCCTCCCTTCTGGCCATGCTGCCTTTGGCTGCTTCTTAAACAACACCCCAAGCGTTTCCCCGCCCTCTCCCCACTTTTGCCCTTATCTGTCCCTCTACCGTTCTTCTGGATTTTTTCCGTGTCCTGCCCCCTCCCCTCACTTGGGCCCGTGCTCCTCAGTGAGACCTCCCAGCCCACCCCCTACTGCAGCCCTCCCTCTTTCTCGGTCCCAACCCTGATTCAGTTTTCTGCCGCACACTCGTCATCCTCTCTCTGTATTTACGTGTCCGTCTGCTCAGTGTCTCGTGCCCGCCCCGAAGGTGAGCTCTAGCAAACGGGAACTGTGTCTCATTTGGCACGGGGCCTGGCACACAGGTGGTGCACTAAACCCCCGTGCCTGGCAGCGGTCTGGGCAAGATGACCTCCCGCGGATGTGGCCGTGGAGACACCGTTGGGGCTGGAGGTGGCTCCCGGCTGAGGTCTAGTGGGCCCCCTCCCGCCCCAGGGGTGCTGCCTGGGCCTCAGGGCAGGAGAGGGTCCCAGGCAGTGGGGAGAGGATCTCTGAATGGAGCCAGGACTTTCATGGTGTCACAGAGCCTTCGGGGGTCCGGAGGTGACGCTGGACAGGAATGGACTGTAGGAATTTTCAGTCCACCCTCGTGCTCTCTTTCATCCTGTCTGATGGTTTAATTTTTTTTTCTTTTTTATGGAGAGGTGTCACCCACTGTTCAACAGAAGATCCCAGTGCGGTGGCCCACGTGTCCCAAGTACAAGCTCTAAAGCTGGTTTGTAAGGTGGAAATCAACCACGGCCAAGTTCCCCTTGGGGATTCCACAGGAAGGACACGGCCCTCGCCACCCGAGGCGGATGTACGGTTTCCATAAATTCGGCCCACCAACCCCCCACCCCCACCCCAGCGTTGGGACCCTGCCCAGGGGAGGCTTGGCTTATGTTTGGGGGCCACGGTGTGGCTGCATCTGAGCAGACCCAGACTGGGGGAACCGCTAACCCATATCTCCCCCTCCTGGCATATCCACCATCCGATGGCTCTTTTCTCTCTGAGACTTTTTATTTTTTGCTGAGCACGTGTAGTTGAATTCCTGTCAAAGTACCTAAATTGTGACTGCCCTGAGTGTGACAGAGACAAGAGTGTGTGTGTGTGTGTGTGTGTGTGTGTGTGTGTGTGTGTGTGTGTGTATGTGCTCTTCTGGTTCATCTTGGGGGCCTCCTGGCCTTGACCCCTTCTCCGGAGTGACCCCAAGGCCCATCCTTTGAACACCAGGCTCAGGGGATCCCAGTCTGAAAGCCCACGATCAAGGTCCATCCGTCTCGTTTCCATGCAGGAAAATAAGGATGTGAGAGGTGAGGGAGGCAGAGCTTTGGGGACAAGGAGCAGAGTGGCTGCAGCCTGGGCAGGGCAGGGGTGGTGCAGGGTCCAAGGCCAGACCAGGATCTGAGGGAGGGCGTCTGGGGGCATGGCTTGCCTGTCGCTCTATTCATTCTGTGCTTAGCGTTCGTTCATTCAACAAATGTTAATGAAGCATGTACTCTGTGCCAGGTGCTGAGGAGACAATGATCCCTGCCTACAAGGAGCTCATAGCCCAGTGTGGGAGATGGACATTAGCCAACTCACTCCCAGAAACGTCAATTTGTGACTGACAAGTATGAAGTGATGAGGATCTTTGATGGGCAGGAGGGTGCATGTGGTTGGGGAGGTCAGAAAGACTTTCTAGAAGATACCGAGCTGAAAACTGAAGGATGAGTAGAGGCCAAGTGGATGAGAAATGGAGGAACAAATGTTCCAGCAAGTGGCCACAGCATGTGCAAAGGTCCTGTGGTGGGACAGAACAGAACAGAGGGAGTTGGTGAATCTAAAAGACCTTGTACCTGGAGCTGTGAGGTGAGGGGTGAGTGGGGAGTAGGGAAGGCTGAGGCTCCACAGCAAGAGCAGCCTGGTCTCATGCTGAGAGCAGTGGAGGACCTTGGGAAAGGCTGAGCAGGGAGGAAAGTCACGAGGCACCTCTGCCCGCCTCTGCCTTCCCACCTGACTACTTGGCATGCCCTGGCTCAGCATCTTTCATGAATGTTCTCTTTGAATCTCTACCACTTCTGAAGACCAGCTTCTGAAGGTGCCAGGAGCTGAACCCACTTGTCAGATGAGGAAACTGAGTCTCTGGATCTTCCCATGGCCCCACCCGCTTCCTCCTGCCCAGAGAAAAGAGGAACGGAGAACTGACGCCCCACAGTCAGCTGGGAAGAGCCTGGGCTGGGAATGGGGAGGGTGGGGCCCTCAGAGGCCCGCACCCGGGATGGGCAGGGTCCTGCTTCCGTTTAACCACATCCCTGTGACATGCCCCAAAAGGGAAGCAGAGGCCGCCTGTCCTCATGCCCTGTACCCCAGGGAGGGGGCCAGGGATGCCCTGGTGCAGGGCAGGGCAGACTTGGATCTTGAACTTTGGGGTCAGCTGAACCCAGCTGGGTGACCTTGTGATGGAGCCTCATTATCTTGGCTTCCTCCTCTAAGTAGAGGGTCAGAACCTCTCCCTTGGCGGTTCTCAGGATTAGCCCACAGTGGGCCTCACTGAGCAGCTGGCCGCTGGTTGTTGGATGAATGAGCTAAAGGTGTTTCTGTTCCTGAAAGGAGAAGCCAGTTGGATAAAGAACTCACGTATTTGACATTGGACAAATGTTTATTGAGCATCAAGACAGCAATGAACAAAGCAGACACGGATGCCTGCAGATGCCCACCACCCTGCCCGCTCTGTGGCAGACATCGCACACCGGTCCTCTTTCCCACTGAAACCGAATTCTCCTCAGCGCTGTGCACCAGCTGGGGTCTGGCGCTCAGGAGGGCCCCACCTGTCTTCCCAGGGTGAGGCTGCGAGTGTGGACCCGGAAGATTCCAGTGAGAGCCCCTAGGCGACTAAACTGCCTCCCCTCAGTCTCTTTCAACAAATATCTATTGTTTTTAAATTTTTTTAATGTTTGTTTATTTTTAAGAGAGAGAGAGAGAGGGGCGCCTGGGTGGTTCAGTCGGTTGGGCAAGTCATGATCTCACGGTCCGTGAGTTCGAGACCCACGTCGGGCTCTGTGCTGACAGCTCAGAGCCTGGAGCCTGTTTCAGATTCTGGGTCTCCCTCTCTCTGACCCTCCCCTGTTCGTGCTCTGTCTCTCCCTGTCTCAAAAATAAATAAATGTTAAAAAAAAATTATAAAAAAAAAAAGAGAGAGAGAGAGCACAAGCAGGGCAGGGACAGAGCAAGAGGGGGACAGAAGTTCCAAAGCAGGCTCCATGTGCTGTCAGCACAGAGCCCGACACGGGGCTCGAACCCACGAACGGCGAGACCACGACCTGAGCCGAAGTCAGACGCTCAGCCGACTGAGCCACCCAGGTGCCCCGATTTTTCAACACATATCTATTGAGCTCCTGCTGTGTGCCGAGTGCCAGGGGCATGGCAGTGACCAGGGTGGATAGGATGCCTGCCCTTGTAAAGCTGGCATTCTGGCGAGAGAGAGACAGACAAACGTACACATAAGTAGTTACTTCCAGACACGGATACAGGCTATGAAGACATCGGCAGAGGGGGGCAGTGGGGCGTGATGGGAGAAACCCCCTGGCAGGGGCTGGGGGGGGGGCGGCTCTAGGAGGAGGGGGCATCTATTGAGACTAATGAGACCCAGCGACCAAGGGAAAATATGGGGGAACCTTTGCAACAGCAGAGGTCTGGAGGTGGGCGTCAGGTTGACTTACTTTAGGAGCAGGAGGATGCTTGTGTTTCTGGGGAGGTGAGTGACAGCGAAGAAAGAGAGGGCATTGGAGGGGACAGGCGCCAGACGGCCAGGGCTGGAGGTCAGGGACGGGCGTGCGGATTTTATCCTGAATGTGATGGGCAGTCACTGGGGCGTCGAATCAGTGACTTGGTTGGGGTTACATTTTCGGCCCCTCCAACTGCTGCGTGGAAAGGTTATGTAGGGGACAAGGGTGAAGCAGGAGGACCAGGTTGGGAAGAGCTGTGGGTGTCCAGGCGAGCGGCGACGGTGGCTTGGACCAGGGTGGGGGCAGTGAATACAGAGATGGATGGCCAGGGCTGGCGGGAGGCCCGGGGCTCTGCATTTGGTTTCATCTTTCCTTTTACACAGTCCACCCGTGGGGCTCTGGGTCACTGGAGTTTCCCTGGCAGTGCGGATGGAGACCACGGCCTGTCTCCTGGAGAAAGGCCTGTATCTGGCCTTTCCTCCTCCCGGCCCTGGACCCGGCGCCTTCTCAGTTACTCTGTGACTGTCCCCCTCCCCCCACAACCAAGCCCAGGCTTTGCCTGTGGTCGCCGTCCATAAACCACTCGGCAACCCCTCTGGGGAGATGCTTATTCTGCAGATGCCTTCTTCAGATCAGGCGCGTCCCCAAGGAGGGGGCCCTAGAGTCTGGGCCAGCAGGGGCAGATTTGTTTCGGGGTCCCTGACTACAGGGAACTATCCGGAGGTAGCTTGCTGGAGGGCGGCCTCTTTCTTGGGGCGGTGTTCCTCCCATCCAGCCTGTTGCTGGGATGGAGCTGGGGGACGTTCCCTGCTTACTTCCTGGGGTCTCAGGTGCTCGCTTCGACGGCGGCTGGAGAGCTGTGCTGAGCAGAGGCCGCCCTGGCGACCTCCAAGGGAGAATCGTAAGTGATCGGCCCGGAGTCCCACTGGCCTCACCTCCGTGGTCTCCAACGTGCAGTAGGTCCTCAGGGCTGTGCTCCCTCATCGTGTCCCTAAGCCTTCAAGTGTAATAGATGCTGTTTGAAAACACCCTATGGCTTGGGCTTTTTCGTCAGCAACATGGGCGTGATGGTGACATGCGGGGGCAGGGAGGCTTGGAGGAGAGGTTTCCCTGTTCTCCAGCAGAAACTGGAAACGGAGGTCCTGAGATGCGTCGTCCCAAGTCGCGCGGCTGGGAGATGGCGGAGGTGGGATTTGAACGCAGGACCCCTGAATCAGGGACAGCGGGTGGAAGAGTTGGGCCGGGGTGCGGAAGGTGCTGCCTGGATCGCCCTGTGACCCCGGGCTCCACTTCTCCTTTCTGCCCAGTGTAGTCAGCACACAGGAAGCTGGCTGGGGCCTCCCTTGCCCATCCTGTCTGCAGCGGGTGGACACGGGGTCCTGGCGTCACCCACCACCACCCGGGGCCTCCCCCTTCCTGTCTTGTGCAAGACGAGGCGTCCCCTGCGTGGAATGGGCAGGCGGCTTTGGCGGATGGGTGGACGGGTGAGTAGGGGCCTGTCAGGTGGGGTCACTGCCCGCAGTTACCGCGAGCAGGCCTGGCCTAGGCCCCGGCCCCTTCCTCCTCCTCCTCTTCTTCCTCCTCCTCCCCCTCCGCTTCTCCAAACTTCAGGCAGCCTCAAGCAAGAGGCTGGGGGACCCAGGAAGCTGGGGAGGCCGCTCAGCCAACATCTTGTCCCAACGGAGCGGGCCTGGGCTCAGGCCATTAGGGACAGGGCCCTAAACAGCAGTGACGGCTGTCATGATGATTCTCCCATTTGCTGCATGGCCCCTATGCACCAGGCATGATCTCATTTAAACACACATATTTACCTAAGCACCTACTATTTGCCATGTGCTGTTCTAAGGCCTTTAGATCTAGTGTCCCATTGAATCCCACAAAAATCTCACAATGTCATGCTTTTTTGTTTTTTGTTTTTTTTAATGATCCCTTTCTTCAGATGAGGAAACTGAGGCCCTGAGAAGCGGAGGGACCAGCACATAGTCACACAGCTCAGCTGCTTCCTGCTGGTCATTGTCTGTGACCCAGGGCCAGCACTGTTCTGGAAGCTGGGTGGCCCGGAAGGGAAGTTCGTTCAGCCACCCTCCCGCTGAGCCGCTCCTGGCGTGTGGTCCTCAGTTTTCCCATCTGTACCAGCTCTGCTGTCTCAGGCTTCTGTTTTGGGGCCAGAAGGTCTGGGCCAGTGCAGGGCAGGCGGCGTGGGGGGAAGCGACAGGGACGGAAGCCATCTCTGGGATGGCCGGGGTGCCAGGCGCTCTCAGGGCCCACCCGGGAGGTACTCTGGTTGCAGGATGTGGGGCAGAAGTGAGAGACCCTTGTCAGCAGAGGTGGGGAAGGGCACGGGAATACCTTGACTTCCTCGCCTTGTGGGGGGCAGTGCTGGGCCATATTCTCCTTCTTCCCCCAGAGGTTCCTGGGCGCTGAGCCCACAGAGGTGGCCTGTTCACCTCCCTCCCTTGTCTCACTTCCTCACTCCCTCCTGGTGTTTCTGGGATCACCTCCCAAATAAATCGCTTGCTCTCAAAGCCTTGCCTATGCCCACCTGAGCCAGCCGCCGTACCGTGTGGAGGTTGAGAGCCTTGGTGTCAGACAGACCTGAGTTTGAATCCTGGTGCTGCCACTGACCTTGCCTGTGACCTTGGGAACCTGCTCCCTCTCTCGGAACCTCAGTTCCTCCATCTATGAAACGGGAACTTAGACTCAGAGAACCAAGTGGTGATGAGGTTGACGGGGAGTTTGGCATCACAGTGACCGGAGCAGAGTTGCCAGTTGTGAGTCCCTCGAGGGATGCTGGGTGCTATCTCTGAAGGCTTCTGCCAGGTCGGCGGGGGGTTGTGGGGGGAGCAAGAGTCAGGTGGTGGGCTAGGCAGGGGAAGAGGCCAAAAGGGAGCGGGCCGGACAAAGGTGTGGAGGAAGAACCGGCCATGAATCTTCCTCGGCCCTGTTTGGCCGGCAGGGGAGGCAGGTGGGTGAGAAGCACATACAACCTCGTGCCGTCCACCCCCACCCCCGGCCCCAACCTCTAGGATTCCAGGGAGCCTGGAGGCATGGTCAGGGCAGGGCAAAGAACAGTGAGTTTGTTCACCGTGGGGTGAGGTCGAGCTGGTCAAGGGAGCTGTGTCTGCAGGGCTCACCTGGGGTCACATTTCTGGGGTCACAGATTCCGGGGCCATCTGGCCATGGGACCCCTTCACCGATGCTCTGCTTGAGGCGGGTGCGTGGGGGACTCGGTGCCCCACTTTTACCCTGAGTGGGGCCTCATGCCCAGAAGGGGCCCCCTGCTCCCCCCCGCCCCAAACAAGCCTGGGGTTTTCCCCATTGCAGTGATGGGAGCTTTAACCTCTTGGCTGTCCAGGCTCCAAACCCGGGGTTTCCCTCCGCTTCCCCATGACCAGTCCGTCCGTGAGCTCATTCAGGCGTCCGGGGGTTCACGTCCACTGCCCTGCCCTGGTCCAGCACTGACTTCTCCCACTGCGACCTCTGCAGCCACAGCCATTCTTCATCTCCCTGCCTCCAGTCCTGCCTTCCTGAGCCAGAGGGATTCCCTCAGAACCCAGAACCCAAGACAGATCCTGTCCCTCCTCTGCTCGGAACCCTCCATGGTTCCCACTGCAGTCGGGTGGGAAGCCAGAGTCCTTCTCTTCCCGGAAGCCCTTTGTAATTTGGCTCCCTCCCTCCCACCCATTCTCTCCCCTGTTCTGCTCAGCTGCAGCCACACTGGCCTCCTGCTCGCGGCCCAAACACGCCAGTTATGCTGCTGTCTCAGGGCCTTTGCACTTGCTTTCCCCACCGGACTGGAGAATCCTCTCTGCTCAGCTCTCGCCATGAGGTGACTCAGGCCTCAGCTCCAAAGTCACCCCTCAGAGAGGCCCTCCCTGGCTATTTTTATCAGCCTTCCCGCATTTTTATCAGCCCGTGCGATTTCATTTTCTTTCTAGGACTTATAGCTTTCTGTAGAAAATTACTCTGCTTATTCATCTGACATTTTTTTAACTTTATTTTTATTTGGGGGGGGAGGGGCAGAGAGGGAGGGAGGGGATCCCAACAAGCTTCACGCTGTCTGCTGGAGCCCATCGCGGGGCTTGAACTCGTGAACCATGCGATCATGACCTGAGCCAAGATCAAGAGTCAGACACGTAACGGACTGAGGCACCCAGGTGCCCCTGTTTATCTGACTTCTTGACTGTTTCTTCCACTGGAATGTGGGAAGCATCACTCAGGTGGGAAGCTTTGTCTGTGTTCGCTGCTGTAGTCCCAGCTCCCAAACACTCGTGAATGAAAGAGTGAGTGATGAGCGAATGAATGAATGAATGCTTTGACGGATGAGGGGGCTGAGGCTCAGAGGAAGCCCCAGGGGACTCACGTTCCAGGACTTTCTCCTGACTCACCCTGGTCTCTGGAGCCGTGCATTGCCCGTGCAGACACGAAGGTGTGCCAGGTTTGGGGTCCTGGGTAGCAATTTGACTTCTGCGTGTCTTCACTTGTGCTGTGGGACTGTCGGCTTCCTCATCTGCAAGATGGGTCACATGGGGGTCCTGGCGGCACGGGGTTGGGAGGGGCCGGTGTGTGGTGAGGGTTCAGCGCGAAATAGGTGCTCAGTAAATGGGAGTGGCCGTGGGGGAGGCTCTGGCTTGTGGTCCCCTCCCCCTCTGCTCCAGGGCCTGTAATTACCGCTTACCCTGGCCAGTGGGCCCGAGAGATTCCATGTGTGGGCAGGGCTGTGGCCGGGGTGCTCGCCCAGCCACTGGCGGGTCCCATGGGCACTCTCTGACCCTGGGCCTCATGGCTGACATTCCAGGCACGTTTCCCAGCCCTGGGGCTGCCACAGGCCACACAGGGTGGGGGTGGGGGTCGTAGGCTTCAGGCTGGACAAACCAGTCAGCCTCCCGGGCTGGGCTGCCTGACCACCAACTTCCTGCTGGGCCTCTGGAGGCCCAGAGGGGCCTCCAAGTCTTTCCTTCTGCCTCCGCTGCCACCATCGCTGCTCATCCACACGGGCACAGAAGCTTCCATCCAGACCCCAGAAACTCCCTCTTCACATCCAGCCAGAGGGGTCCTTTAAAGCTGTGGCTCAGCCCATGTTATTCCCCTGCTGAGTTGTAGTCCAATTGCTTCGAGAATCGGCCTTCAAGCTCTTCCCTCGGCACACAAGGCCGCGCATCATCTGACCTCCTCTGTGTCTCTGAAACAGCAGAAGCTTGGGGCACCTGGGTGGCTCGGTCGGTTAAGTGGCCGACTTCAGCTCAGGTCATGATCTCACGGTTTGTGGGTTCGATGCCCATGTAGGGCTCTGTGCTCACAGCTCAGAACCTGGAGCCTGCTTTGGATTCAGCGTCTCCCCCTCTCTTTGTCCCCCTCTTATTTGTGCTCTGTCTTTGTCTCTCTCAAAAATAAATAGTTAAAAAGAAACCAGCACAAACTCATGCCGCCTCAGGGCCTTTGCACTGGCTGTTCCTTCTGTCTGGAATACTCTTCACTCGAGTGTCCACGGAGCCTCCTCCCTTTCTTCAGGTTTCTGCTCACGTGTCATCTGCATGTGACGCCTCTTCTGAACCCCCGCCCACTATTCTCCATTCCCTTTTCTGCTGTATGTCCCCCTGGGGTGCTCATCACCATCTGACACACTGTAGATTTTACTTATCCACAAGGACACAAGATTTTTGTCTGCTTTCTTCTCTGTTGTGTCTCCAGTGCCCAGCACGGGGCCCAGAACATAATAGGTGCTCAACAAACATTTGTTGAATGACTGAACAAACAACTCTATGAGTTCTTGACAAATGAGGACCCTGAGCTTCCTGGGGGTAGGTGACCAGCCCAAGGCCACACAGCTAGTCTTTTTTTTTTTTTTTTTTTTTTCAACGTTTATTTATTTTTGGGACAGAGAGAGACAGAGCATGAACGGGCGAGGGGCAGAGAGAGAGGGAGACACAGAATCGGAAACAGGCTCCAGGCTCTGAGCCATCAGCCCAGAGCCCGACGCGGGGCTCGAACTCGTGGACCGCGAGATCGTGACCTGGCTGAAGTCGGACGCTTAACCGACTGCGCCACCCAGGCGCCCCCCACACAGCTAGTCTGAGACTGAGCCAGGGGAGGAGATGAGCCCAGGTTCATGAGATCCTGGAGCTGGCATCTTGGAACCCGTTTCGGGAGAATACAGATGGGACGGAGGCCCTAGCAGTGGATGCTGGTGATTCTGTGGCCCTGCCAGTCCCAGGCCGCTGCCTGCCCAGGCATTCCAGGCTCTGACCCAGGTTCCGAGCTTTCTATTTTGAGCCTTCTAGTCCCGAGGACTGTGTGTTCCCAGCAGGCGGCGTGGGCCAGAGGCTGAGCCTGGGTGTGGCTGTCACCCTAATCGGGGCCTGGTGGGAGGCGAGGGAGAGTGCTGGAGCTGGGGCCCTGCCAGGGAGCCCAAGGACCCAGATCCCCCAGTCCTTAACCTCTGTGCCCCTGGCACAAGCCTTGTTCTCTGCCTCACTGTCCCGCATCCAAGGCCTGGTATCTTGCAGGACTGATATGGACTCATTCCACCCTGGATTACACACCCCGGTTTGTCCCCAGGACTTTGGGACCCACTCGAATTCTGGCTCTGCCCCTTTCCAGAAGTGACCTTGGGCAAGTCACTTCCCCTGTCTGAGCCTATCTCCTCAACTGGGAAGCAGGGACAGTAAGAGCACCTGTCTCCTGGATTGCGGAGGAGACTCCGTGAAATACAACTGGTGAAAGTACCCAGCACTCAGGGAGTACGCGATAATGATAAAGTTTTATTGGCACTCAGCATGCCCGTTCATTTATTTATCTATAATTGTCTTCATCCTACAACTGCCATGTTGGGTAGTTGTGAAAGAGACCGTAAGACTCCCCCAAGGTGTGGGGTTGCCCGGGTGGCTCAGTCGGTTAAGCCTCCGACTTTGGCTCAGGTCAAGATCTCACGGTTTGTGGGTTCGAGCCCCGCATCGGGCTCTGTGCTGACAGCTCGGAGCCTGGAACCTGCTTTGGATTCTGTGTCTCCCTCTCTCTCTGCCTCTCCCCTGCTCATTCTTTCTCTCTGTCTCTCTCCCCCTCCCCTGCTCATGCTCTGTCTCCCTCTGTTTCACAAATAAATAAACATTAAAAAAATAAAAAGCCTCCCCCAAGGTGAAGATATTTATTTCCCATCTGGCTTTTTACAGAAACAGGTTGCTAATGCCCCAAGTAATCCATCACAGCCACGGAGGGGCTCATTTGATGGATTTTACGGACGAGAAACTAAAGTCTTCGCTCAGTGAGTCTTGCAGGGTTAGGCCTCAGTAAACAGACTCTGGTCTCGTTCCTCCTCCCCTGCCCCTGAGGGTCCCTCCCAACTCTTGTTCTCATCCTGCATGGCTGCCAAGTGGGCAAGGGGATCCCTACAGTGGAAGGAATCCGGTTTGAGGATCAGGTTGATCTGAGCTTGAATCTCGCCTCGGCCCCTCTCTTGCTGGTGACCTTGGGTGAGAGGTCTGACACACAGTAGGTGCTTAATCAGCGCACACCCAGGCTGTGAGCCTTAGCTTTCTCTCAGGCTCCATCCAGGTTATGGTACATTTCGGGGAGTACATTTTACAAATCACAGCCATTGGCTGGCTGGGCGTTATGGCTGTGGTGAATGAGAGTGGGAGGCCTCGGTGGGAGAGCACTTTGGGTGACCAAAGGGCTTTCCAGAGCTCCATATGCGTGGTGGGGGGATCTCACGGTCCCCGGCCTACCCCAGAGTCTCAGTCTCTGTCCCTTGGCTTGAGGCCTCAGCCTTGTCCTTAACTACAGTCCCCCCTCCTCCTCTGCTTGTCTCCCAAGATCCCTTCCAGCCTCTCTCCTGCTGATCCTGGGGAGCTCTAGTTTGCATTCAGCCCTTTTCCAGGGTCCCAGAACCCCCAACAGGCAATCCTTCCTGCTGCCTGGAGGAGGCGATGTTGGTGACTCGGGAACCTCTGGCTTCATCCAGCCCCAGCCCCAGCGTCGGGGGCTGTAAGAATGGAGGGGGTTCTCCCCTAACAGCCTCGCCCACTGCCTGCTGTACTTCTTTGAGGGTGGCCTTCCCAAATTCATTAATTCGGTGGTTTATTTCCCCAGTGCTGGTGAGACCTTGGGAAAATTCCTTCACTCTCAGCTCTGGACCCGGGGCTCTGGTGGTACCTGCTCCTTCGGGATGTTGTGAGGAAGAGGTGAGTCAGTGAGAGGAGGCGCTTGGCTTGGCCCTGAGCATGGCAAGTACTCAATACACATGCTCCTGGGTTCGTTTGAGGGCCCCCCGGTCGCTCCCTGAGGCCTCCCCAAGACATGCCTGGGGCTGGGGTGAGGGGCAGTGGGGGACACAGGTGCCAAAGACACAGTCCTTGCCCTCATCTAAATGCTGGAGACTTTCACATGCATCTCTCCAACGTGGACACCTCCCCTGCCTCCAGACTCGAGTCTCACCTCCCCCCACCCCCCGCCCCATTGCTGCTGGGGTGACTGACAGCCAAACATTCAGCCTAGCCGTTATCCAACCCGTGATCCTGCCCCCAGACTATCCCTGTCTCAGTTCCTGGCACCTCCTCCAGGGTGCCCCCAAAGCTGGGAGTCCCCTTCGACCCTTTGTTCTCACTCGCCCCCACATCTGATTTCTCACCATATCCTATTGGCCCCCCACCTCCACTGCCCCACGCTGGCCCGTGCCACCAGCCTCACCCACCCGGGGGACTCGCACCTACAGTTTGTTCTCTGCACACAGCCAGAGGGATCCCCTTAGACCTAAGTTAGATCCTGTCCCTCCTCTGCTCCGGGGTCTCCCAGGGCTCCCACCCTGCTCAGAGTAAAAGCCAGAGTCGTCCCCATGGCCCTCAAGGCCCTGTGTAACATCCACCCCCAGGAAACCCTATGCCTCTCTGATGACTTCACATCCTCTCACTTTCCCCCTTGCCACTCCTTCCCAACCCAACGGGCTCCTTGCTGTTCCTCTAATAAGCCTCGGACCTTTCTACCTGAGGGCCTTTGCACGTGCCAGTCCCTGTGCTTGGAAACCTCGCCCACTGTGTATTCACATGACTCACGCCTTCACCCCCTTCAGGTCTTAGTTTGGACGCCACCCCTCAGAGCAGCCTTCTCTGAGCCCCCCTCCCTTGCCAGCATAAGTATTATCCACCTCCTCGGGGCGCCTGGGTGGCTCAGTCGGTTGAGCATCCAACTTCGGCTCAGGTCATGATCTCATGGGTGAGTTTGAGTCTCGCATAGGGCTCACTGCTTTCAGCACAGAGCCTGCTTCAGATCCTCTGTCCCCCGCCCCCCCCCCCCTTAAAAGTGAATAAACATTTAAAAAAACAGATATTCCACCTCCTTTATACTGCCCTGTCTGTACCCTGATCCGGCTTTATTTGTCCTTTATGAGTGGAGGAGATTGCACAGGGGAAAGGCACTCCCACGAGGGGGACAGCGTGCACACAGGCATGGGACTGTGAGCAGTGGGGGAGTGCAGGGTGGTGGCTGAGGGGCGATTGGTGAAGAGAGTAGGGCAGGCTGAGCTCCAGGATAAAGCAGCTTCCAGGCAGGAGGAAGAGGGCTGGGCCAACAGTCAGCAGGCCAGGGTTTCTTTGGCTCTGTTACTAGAAGTCATGCCTCTCTCTGGACCCAGGAATCCTCAGCTCCCATTGGAGACCACCTAAGTGAATCTGTTATTTGACAGGTGGGGAAACTGAGGCCGCAGAACTTCTTCTATTACCTGGTAAAAGGTCACCCCAGGGATTGGGATAAGCCAAGGATTGCTAGCAGTCACTCACAATTTAGCTTGAATGAGTTCTCTGGGTTCTTGGCTGTCCAGTGACCTCTAGACCTCAGGGGGCCTAGGAGGTGGGAGGGGGTAGGGGCGCAGGGCTGAGACTCCCTGGGCTGGGCAGAGAAAGCAGGAGTGCCACGATGGTGACGATAGGATCTGAGGGGGCTGGGACACAGTCACACATCTGTGGCTGTGACACAGGCAAGTGACACATGCTGTCTGGGAGTCGCCCCTGGGCCATGCAGCTTGTCACATACACTTCCCCTCCACGCACAGTCTGACTTGTGCTCTGTTCCCTGGGCTGCCGTTTCCTGACTGTGTGACTCTGGGCAAGTCACTTCCCCCCTCTGGGCCTCAATTTCCTCTTCTGTAACAGGAGGTAACGGCAGTACCAGCCCTGCTGGCCGTTGGGACTGACCCGCTTGCTGTTCCTCAGACGTGCCAGGCACGCTCGCACCTCAGGGCCTTTGCAGTTGCTGCTCTCACTGCCTGTTACACCTTTCCCAAAGATGGCTTGCTCTCACTCCTTCTTCAAGTCTCTGCTCCAACATCACAGTGCAGTGAGTCTTTCTCTGGCCCCTGCACGCCCTTCCCCTCTGGAGTTCTTACTACCTGATGCGTCGTGATCTTGCTTATTTGTCTACCCCTCAGAGACAGCAGCTCATGATCATTGTTTTTTCCCCACCCCCCAGCATGGCACCCGACACAAGAAGCTGCTCAAGAAAGACTTGCAGAGCGGCTGAACGAATCAATGAATGAATGAACAAATGGAAGGCACTCAGCACCGTGCCCTGCCCATACCAAGCACTCGGTACCCAACATGGTGAATGGTGTTATTCTTGGCAGTGGTTTCCCTCCCAGCCCCGCTGAATCCCGCTCTCACCAGCCCTGCGCTCCTGCTTCGTCTGCCCGGCCCAGCTCCCCGCTGCCGGCGCAGTCTCGTCCCTGGGTCAGAGCGACCTCTGGGGAGTCGCAGGGCTGTGGGGCGGGCTCCCTCAGGCTCTGCCTCTGGCCTCCTCTTACATCCCCGGGGGGGGCAGAGGCTTCTGGGAAATGGGCAGAGCGAGGCTTTGAAGCTCCCCTGGGTCAGACCCACCGAGCTCCTGGGCCTTCCTTCAACGTTGCCTGACGTGACCCTGTTGTTAGCAAATGGGACAGTGAGACTAGAGAGGGGCGGCTGTGTGGGTGTGTGGCCTTCAGGGGCTCCTGAGGCGGTCAGAGCCGCTCCGCGAGGCCGGCTTCTCTGTCGCTCCCAGAGCAGGGCTGGGGCTCAGGCGCCTGTTCTCCAGATGGCAAGAGCGGTTCTCGATTCTCATACAGGCTCCGGGACCAGGTTTGAATCGCATCCTCCCACTTCCTGGCCGTGTGATCTGAGGCTTGTCCCTCGGTCCCTCTGAGTGACAGTTTCCTTGTCTGGAGAACGGCACGCTAATGATTCCCAGCTCACGGGGGTGTCGGGGGTGTTTGGGAGGACAGGACCAGCCATCTGGCCGGCATCTAGGGTCTTTGGCCCCTCCCCTGGGCCTCAGGTGTCCTGGCTCTCGAGCCCCCGGGGCCGTGGCCGCTCTGGGGCCTGGCCCTGTGCCTCACTGTTGGGGTAGCGACAGTCCCAGAGGCTGCTGCTGCTGCTTTATTTTTTTCCCTTCCCTGACTTCTCCCCTCCTCATCCTGGCCTCCTTTCTCCAGAACCAGCTTGTTTTTGTTTTCTGTTTTTACGGCTCCATAAATGAGTCACGAGCCTGATTTGATTTAATTTCGTTGTAATTGTTATCTTTTCAAGCTTGTTTTTTTCCACTCAGTTACTCACGAGACCACAAAACCTAAACAGGACGGGGCCTTCCCCAGCTCACTGCCCAGCACCCCCCCGCCCCGGCATGGCCTCCTAGTCCTCTGGGGCTCGGGGGGAGGGGGGGGGCAGGGTCAGCAGCTCCTGGAGAACGGAGGTGGGGCCCGTGGGCCTTCTGGGGGTAGGTGCTTAGTGTGCTAAGCAGAACTGGGTGTCCCGAGTCCCAGGTGGTAGCCCTCTTCTGTGTGCTGTGGGACCCTGGAAGGGTTGTTTAAGCTCTCTGGGCCCAGTTCCCCAGCATCCTCTTTGGCTGGCTTTAGAACAGGGAGTCGGGGGTGCCTGGGTGGCTCGGCCGGTTAAGTGTCCCACTTCAACTCAGGTCATGATCTCGCGGTTCGTGAGTTCAAGCCCCGCGTCGGGCTGTATGAGGACAGCTCAGAACCTGGAGCCTGCTTCGGATTCTGTGTCTCCCTCTCTCTCTGCCCCTCCCCTGCTTGCACTCTGTCTCTCTCTCTCTCAAAAATAAATAAACATTAAAAATAAATAAATAAATAAAAAAGAACAGGGAGTCAAAAACTCAGACATATCGGGGTCAGGAGGTGATATGGTGAGTGAGGTGGGCTGGGTGGTGACTGCCGTAAACTGGAGAGAATAGGCCCTTCTCAGGGGACAGCTGCCTCTTAGTCGGCACGCAGCCCAGATCTTTCCATTTATTAAGAGAAGCCAGAAATCTGAGGTCGCATGTGAAAAGTCCTGATTTTTAAATGCTGGCCAACGAATCAAATTAAAAACAACAAACAACCCAACTCTGTGGACACGTCTGGTTTAGAAGGTTCTAGAAGCGTCAGCCCTGCCCACACTCCAGCTGTGGCTGGAGTTCTTTCTCGCTCCACACCTTTGCCAAGCAGTTCCCTCTGCCTGGAGCACTCTCTCCTCTTCCTCACCTCATCGTTCTTGATGGCGACTGTGTCCCTTTCTCCCACAGTCCGCTGGGTGCCCCTGGTCACCGTGGGGCAGGGGATCACCCTTTCAGTCATTTCTCCCATTGACAATGAGGTCAGGAGGATGACGTTAGCTTTGTCCACCTTTGCATTCTCAGTTTCTGGCGCCTGGGAGGTACCTAATCTATTTCTGTTTGTATGTCATTTTCCCCAAGGAGAGTTTGTCTTGTTTGAGACCACCTTCATAATGGGAGAATTCCCCCTTAATTTTTAAAAACATAAAAAATATGTTTTCTGGTTTGTTTCTAAAATGGGAAATAGTAAGTCTTCAGCTCTTTAAAAACGGGAGGTGCTGGGCCGGCCCCTCCTGGGGCACGGAAAGGGCTGTGGCGAGGGGCTGCGGTGTGGGGGCTCAGGGGGAAGGCAGGACCCCAGCCCGGGGGAAGGAGGGGTTGAGGACTGCTTCTCCAAGCTCCAGCAAGGCCATGTGACCAGTGTGCACCAATCAGGTGCATCCTTGCCAGTTTATGAATCAGAAGTTGGAAATAATGGGGGTGGTGCTCACGGAGCCCTTTCTGGGGTGGGTGGGGCCACAGCCTCCTCTATTTCCCCACAGGCTGCAGTAGGCAGGCGAGTTCTAGGGGCAGTGACCAGGGTCCAGTGGTAGCCACAGTGTCGACTGAATAACTTTGCAGAAACGACTCTCTCCGTGATTATTTAGGGGTGATCAGATGCAATGGAAAGGACATTTCACTGTGCTGTCATGCAATTTTGTTTAAATATATTTAAATACAGCAGCACCCGATTCGCTTTGTTTGTCCTAAGAATTTGCATAATTATATTAAGAGATGGGAAAATCAATTTATTTTCAGTTTTTTTTTTTTTTTTAAACATTGCAAAACAGGGGCCTAGTCAGATTTCTTTAAGGTGGATCTTTATTTGGATATGTTGGCCCCGATTCTCAATAAATTCACTTTATGTGGCTTTTTCCTGGGCCAAATTGTCTACCTTTATTTTCTGAGCTTCCATGTGAGTTCTCCAGAAATTCCCTCCCCTACACTGCCAGGCACAGTTCTTGTTCTGTGAGGGGTCCCAGGGTCTCCAATGGTGGGCGGCCCTGGGATGCCTCCCAAGCAGGGACCTGCCATCCATCACCCCTGCCTGTGACCTCAGCCTACTGACCTTCTGGTCCAGCCCCTGCCTCCCCTTCTCTCTTGCCCTCTGCCCTTTCTCTCTCCAAGCCAGGATCTGAGTAATCCTTAGTAGTGCTCCAGCCTGGAATGGGAGCTCAGTGGATACTCAAGATCATTGACTCCTAGAAACAGAATTCTTCCCTCCAGGACAAAGAAATCCTGGCTTTCAGTGGACCAAGCCCCTGTCATTCTAAAATTCAAATGCATGGGAGGTCTGGTAGACCAAGCCATGCACTTACTCAGTAGATATTTTATTGAGCATCTATTATGTGCCAAGCACAGCAGTGAACAAAATGGGCCAAGTCCCTGCCTTCATGGCACTTATGTTTTAGCAGGAGAGACCATCAAGAAATAAAAGTAAAAGGTGGAGTATGTCAGATAGTGAAATAAATGGCAAAGGGGACTGAGGAATTTGGGGGCTGCAGTGTAACATGGGCCATTGCAGAAGGAACGGGAGGCTGGAGGAAGGTGAGGGGACCGGCCCTGCAGACATCTGGGGCAGAGTGTTCCAGATGGTGGGAACCTCAGATGCAAACGCCCTGAGGTGGGAAAAATCTTGCGTTGTTGGGGAAAGATAAGGAGAGCAATCTGGATGAGTGAGCAGGGGGGAGGCCAGCAGAGCTCAGATCACTCAGGGCTGTTGAGCCCCAGGAGGAGGGGTTTGGATTTTATTGCAAGTGGGAGCCTCTGGAGGGTTCTGACGCAGGAAGGACAGGGTCTGACTCAGGTTCCTACGTGGACTTTCTCAACCTGGGTGCTCTAGGCTTTCGGGCCTGCTGGTGCTTTGTTGTGGGGGGCCGGCCTCTGCACTGCAGGAGGCTGAACAACATCCCTGGCCTGTCCCCACCGGATGCCAATAGCACTCCTCCCCCCACCCAGTTGTGACAACTGAAAATACCTCCAGACATTGTCAAATGTGTCCTGGGATACAAAATCGCCCCCAGTTGGGAACTACTGGTCTAACAGGATACCTCTGGCTGCGGAGGGAGGAGAGCTGGGTTGTAGACATTCCAGGGAGGGTGAGGGAGTGGAGGGAGGAGAAAGCCCGTGGATTCTGGGCCCATTTTGAAGGAAAAGTTAGCAAGGTTTGTTGGATTGCATTTGGAGAGATGGGGGGGGGGGGGGGAGAGAGAGAAAGGGAAATTGAGAGAGATCAACCTAGGATGTTCCAAGAAGGGATACTGAGACTAAAGGAAGCCTTGGGACCCCCGCTGGAGTCCAAGGATTGCAAATGCAGGTGCCTCCAGGGCCAGGCAAACAGCCCAGATGCTGAAGTGGCTGGCAGGAGGGCAGGCCTGTCTCAAGCGTGGGTCCAATGTCGCCTAGGGGGAAGGCCAGGACTTCCAGTTTTTCCTGAGAAGCTGTAAATCCGGATTGATTTTTCTGGAGTTTTAATGCTGGGGCAAAGCTACTAATATACAGGCCAGATTTGTTCTGAAGGCCATGAGTTTGACACCCCTGTCCCACTCCAGCCAGAGGAGTGGGGAGGGACAGCTGTTGCAGAGGGAGGGCAGCTTCTCCTGGGGCGGGGCGGGGCTGGGGGCGGGGCTGGGCGTTATCAGGGAGGTGGGGCTTGGACTCTGCTCGAAGAAGGGTCAGATGCGGCAAAAAAAAAAAAAAAAAAAAAAAAAAAAAAAGAGGCGAGGGCATTCCAGGAGGTGGGGGAGTGTGAGCGAGGGTGTGGAGGTGGGAATATGGGAGACGTGGAGACTGTTTTGGAGGAGGACGGAGATAAGAGATGGAACCAGGAGGGAAGAGAAGGAGATAATGGGGGGCTGGCGGGGGTTGGGGGGGGCGGAGGGGAGAAGAGGTGCCAGGAAACAAATGAAGAGGCTGGGAAAATCACAAAAGAACTTTAATGGTATTAATAATTTCACTTCCGAAATTGTTTGGCAACAGGCTGCTCATTTATTTTACCACTGACTTTGGGTTCTTGGCAATCCCCACGTACACCAGGGAGTGTTTGCCCAACAAGGAACATTCTCGCTTGCAGATTGTTTTCAAACAGCACAAAAATTTTCGTAAATACTAAATTAGGAATTGAATGCTGAATTGTGAAGTTTGAGTGGCTTAATGAAAGATTGATTAATTTCGATTTAGCAGGTTTCTTTAAGTATTTTAGAGGCAATAAAATTTCTTTTCCAAAGCTCCCTTGCAAATTTTCCACCCCACGGCAGCCAAAATTTGAGGTGACGTGTGCAAAAATAGCTGATGTGTAATGATAGGAAGGGGTAAGTGAGGTTTAGAGAGAATCCAGGAGAGTTTGCTTTTAGGGGGAGGATCCGGGCAGGCTCCCTGGAGGAGGCGGTTTGGGATCCGAGTGGCAAAGGATGGGTGAAATATAGAGCAGGCAGATGGGCTAGGGTAAGTGAGAGCATGCGAGGTGGAGGACCCCGTGAGTGCAAGTGTGAAGGTGGGGATAGCGAGGTGAGGGTCTGGACCAAGGGGGTCGGGGCTGGAGCTACCGATGGTCAGAGGCGCCGCAAAAACCAAAGAGCAGAGATGAGGCCGGTCAGGAGCACAGCCGGGCCCGGGGGGGGGGGCCGAGAATGTGGAGTAGAATGAGGGGCTGACCTCCTCTGTTTAAATTGCTTGTGGGACCAGAAGGGTGGCAGAGAGCATGGATGCCTTGTCCTTCGTCCACGGCCTAGGGCCCCTTCCCCTCACCCCAGCGGAGTCATCATATGTGGGACAGAAGAAGAGGTCACCCGTGCTGACTGCCTGTGCAATGCCCAGCTCTTCCTCCCGCTGGCGGCATGAGGGAGGCGAATGATGCCCGTTTTACAGAGGACGCAGAGGCCCAGAGAAGTTAAGCTGTGTACCTGAGGTCACCCGGTAGGACTGGAGCCCGAAGTCTGCGTTCCAACCGCTGCTCTGCAACGACCCTTATGTGCTCACGCCAGGTCTGGCTCCCTGTGTCCCGAGTACCATAAACATCCCTACTTACCCGAGGGGTGAACCCAGGCTCCGAGTGGTGGGGTCGCTTTCGTGACATTATACCGATGGAAGGGGTGAAGCCAAGGTTTGAATCCCCAGGTCCAGGGGACTCCGGGGCCTACTCTCCTGCCACCAAATGACACAGCCGCTCGCCTTCCTGGGCCTCTACTTCCTCATCTGGTAAATGGGGGTGAGGACAGTGGGCACCCAATAGGGTCCATGTGAAGATCAGAGGTGATGCCTATCAATCACCCAGCTCAGTGCTTGGCATTTAGTAGATGCTTAAAAAATGAGGGCTGTGGTTATCTGTGTGAAGGTGGCTGCATATTACATGCGTGACTTAATGTAAGATACTTAGAGAAGAGCCTGAGTGGCCCTCATGTGCCTAAGGACGCATAGTAGGTGCTCAAGAAAGGTGAAGTCTTATTATTCTAGGACCTACCACTGGGGACAGCCTGATATCCTTCCAAACCCACTTCCTGCCCAAATTGCCTTCTGTGTGTTTTTCCCTTCATCCAACAAACTGGCTTTGGGGTCTAGGTCAGGATTTGGGGGGTAAGGAGGATACAGAGCCTCCCACCCTTCAGTCAGACAGATGCTGAGAGCACTGGATGATGAGTCCAGAATTCTGGGTTTGAACCCTGGACTCGCTGTGTGGCCTCTGGCAAGTGCCTTGCCCTCTCTGAGCCTCAGTTTCCCCTCTCATCTGCTGAGCCTGGGCCAGGCTGCCCTGGGAGGTGCTAGTCCTGCCTAGGGATGGGGGCAGTTCCCGTGTCCCCTGTGGCCACGGGTCCCCACCTCCTGCCTCCTGAGCTGCAGGCCCGCCCGGCTCAGCTGTGACGACCAACCAGCCAATCTGTTTACTGAACTGACTGACCCCTTCCGGGAACTCGGCCCAAGCTTCCCAGAACTCGGGTATTAATGACCCGGAGCCACATGACAGAGCATGACACAGCATTTTTGGGCGCAAGGCAGGGCCCAGAGGGGCGCGTGGGGGGCCCGCAGCCCAGCCCCCAAGCCCGGCTGACTGGTGAGTCAGCCCAGCCTCCTGCAGCTCCAGCCGCTCTGCCGCCCTCTCCCATCCCCCAGACCTTCTCAGCCTGGCAGGGCCACCCCAGGACCCCCGGGTTTTGCTCCAGTGACCTAGAAGAGGTCCTGGGTGATTAGGGCTGCCCTCCCGGTTGCAGGTGGGGAAAGCAAGGCCCAGACGACTGGACTAAATAACTGTGAGCGCTTATTAAGCACTTACTGCGTCCAAGGCACTGGGCACATATCTTATCCTGGTCTTAGGGTAACCCTATGAAACCGCAAACGCCAGGTGGGGAAACCGAGGCCCAGAGGGGCTGAGTACCCTGCCTGCGGCCTCAGTGCTGGTCGGCCTCGAGGCCCAGTGCTCAGAACCAGCGCCTGGCACATAGTCGGAGCTCACACGGAATCCGTGGGCTGACCAGGGTGGGTGGGCACGCGCGGGCTTTGGTGGCCGGCAGAGCTGGGTTCGGATCCTGACTGTGGCTTTCTCTGGCTGCCGGGTCTGGGGCATGCTGCTGCGCCCCGTGATGCCTCAGTTTCCTCGCTGGCAGAGCATCGGGGTGGTGATCCTCACCTTGTACGGTTGGCCGTGAGTGCTGTGTGCGGTGTGCAAACAGCTGCCGGACCCACACAAAGCGCTCCATGAACGCTCACTGCCACGGTCTGCACCTTCTCCTGGCCCCGGTCTCTGAAGCCACGTTGGGGTCAGCCTCTGGGCCCCACGCCTGCCTCCTTCACCCTCTGCTGCCCAGGGGCAAAGTGAGAGTGATGGTTTTTATGAGGCTGGGAACCAGACGGGATCTGGGGCTCGGAGGGAACCACCTGGTTCCCAGGCCCTGAACTTCCGACTAGGGGTGGGGTGGGCAGGGAAAGGGAAGCGCTTTGATGATCCTCCCTTCGTGTCACAACCGTTGCTTGAGCACCTACTATATACAAGACTCCGGGGAACACAGCAGCGAACAAGGGGTCTCTGCCTCAATTCTGGTGGAGGACACAGGAGATCAGCAAGCAAACCCACGAATAGATAAGACAGTTTGCACCGGGGAGAAGGCCAAGACGGAGATCAACAGGGGTTGCCTTGGAGCTGCGTGAAGCTGTGAAGGCTTGCTGTCTGCTCGCTCGCAGAGAGGGCTTCTCTGAGGAGGGAGCATGGAGAGACATCTGAAGGAGGAGGGGGAATGAATCCCAAGGGAAGGGATTTTCAGCAGGGGAAACAGCGAGGGCAAGGGCCCTGGGGTGGGCTTGGAATGCTCCAGGAAACGCAGGAGGCCAGGTGGCTGGACAGGACAGAGGGAGGGGCAGGTGACAGGAGATGATGCTGGAGAGGTCAGCAGGGCTGAGATCATGTAGGGATTTGTGGGCCGAATGCCACTGGCAGGATCTGAGTAGGAAGGGAACTGATGTGACCCGGTTGATGGACAGCAAGCCTTCACTGACTGTGACAGTCAAATTTTCTACCCATCTGACAGATGAGCTAACGATGGCCCAGGCCGAGTTCACCCGGGAGGTCAGCGGCAGGGTGGGGATGAAACTAGGGTGGCTGGACAGCTGGTGCGGGCCAACTGCCCCTAAGGAGAGGGAAGTAAGGACATGGGCTGGAGTGGAGGGCCCGCGGGTCAGCAGAGTGGGGCCCCGCAGCCCCAAGTGCCTCGAGCTTCCCGGCAGAGGAGGTGGCCTGTAAGCTGAGGGTGGGGCGGAAGTGCTGGAAGAGTGTTCCTGGTAGAGGGAACAGCATGTAAGGAGAGGCGAAAGGCGATGGGGTGATGTTCTGAGGACCCCGATCCTGGGAGGTGTTGGAGCCAGGAGGGAGGAGCCGGAATTTCGTTCTGAAGGCCTACTGTGTGCCAGGCCCGGGCTGGACCCTACGGACACCGAGACGGGCAGGCACGTGTTCACCCTCCTGGGCCCCGTGGTCCAGAGGTGGGGGCAGCCTAGAGAGGGGTCAGGGCCACGAGGGGGCAGGAGGGCAGAGGGGACTGAGCTCCCACTTTGCGTTTTACAAAAGACACCCGAGCTTCAAATCTCAGTTCTGTGACATCTTCACTGTGACCCGGGGCAAGTCACCTCACGTCTCCGAGCCTTGGTTTCCTCGTGGGTAAATACCTCCTGGACAGGCATTGTCAGAACTCCGGGAGCTCGTGCTTTCACTCACCTGTTCGTTCACTCGCTCTTTTTGGAGCACCGGCTACGTGCCAGGCCGTGGACTCGGTCCTGGGGACGAGCAGTGACGAAAGCCCTTGCTGGCTCTGAGGGAAGAAGTGGTGTGGAGGAACAAGCAGTTAAGAGCGTGACCCTGGAGCCAGAGGGCCTAGGGGCCTCCTGGCCCACCACTTACCCGCTGTGTGACTTGGGGCGAGTTACTTTACCTCCCTGAGCCTAACCTGTCAAAGGGAATCATTATGGTACCCGCCTGGTCGGGTTGCCGTGAGGACGTCGGAGTCGATCCCTGTGTTGTGTTTAGTGTGGAGTCTGGTGCACAGTGGCCAGTCGGTAAGTGTCCTCTGTGTTTGTACTCAAATGGGGGAGACAGACGATGCTCAGGCGGCAGGCGAGCGGACGAGACGGTGTCTGATGTGGGAAGGGACAATGCCAGCTCTCAGTGCCGAGTGGGCACATAGGAGGTGCTGAAGTGTTCCTCCTCCCTCGTCCCCTTGTGAGCCGGCTTGGACTATGACAGGGACCTGAGGCGTGGGAGTCCGTGGAGAAGGCGGGAGGCCATCTGTGCGGGTCCAGAAAGCCAGGGCTGAGCCTTGGGGCCGGGAAGGGCAGAGACGTCCCCGCCACCCTCTGCCCCCCGTGCTCCCTGCACCCCGTCCTCAGCCACGTTCTCAGCCTGGGTGGCTGGGCCAGCCGGGGCCTGCCTGGCAGGTCCCCAGTCGTGACACTCATTACACAGGTGTGTGGCTGGTCTGCACAGGGGGAGGCAAGGGCCCCAGGGGCTGCGTTCACATGGCAGCCAGCCAGCCCACCCCAGGCCCTTCCTCATCCTTTATGAGTCTGGTGCCCAGGGCAGGCAGGCGGGTTGGGGGAGAGGAGCTGGCATAGGGCCAGCTGGCGCCCGGTGAAAGGAGGGAGAGTTGAGAACTTTGGGTGCCAAGGGCTGATGTGGAGGACGGGGTAGAGGGTGCTGGGTAATGGTGTGTGTGTGTGTGCACGCAGGTGCGAACAGGGGCACAGTGAATTGGTCTAGGCATCCCTCCAGCCCTTCTACGTGGAGGTGAGAGGGTCTGTGTAGATGAAGCATTAACGGCCCCAGAGTGGGTCAGAATCTCCAACACTGACACAGGTAGGCGAACGCCAAGCTGTTCCGGGTGACATCAGACCCAGTGCTGGGCCAGTCGTAGGCTCTGCCATGTAAAGCTCCAAATCCAGAGAGAGACAGATGCCAAACCAGAGGGCAAGACATCCCAGTGAAGCCTTTTGTGAAGGAAAATAAGGCAGGATGAGGCTAGAGAGAGCAACGGGATGGGGGGGGGGGGGGGCGCAGGAAGGGCCCCTCTGAGAAGGTAACCTTAGAGTTGAGGCCTAAAGGATGAGCAGCCATGGCAAGATCTGGAGGAAGAGAGTTCTGGGCAGGAGGAACAGCAAGTGCAAAGGCCCTGAGGCAGCACCAGCTTGGCACGTCTGCAGAGCATTAGGGGGGCCCTAAGGAGAGGAGTGAATGAGAGAGGGGGTAGGAGGCAGGGTCAAGTGTGGGCAGAGCCAGAACTCATGGACCAGGGTCAGGAGTGTCGATCTTATTCTGGGTACGAGAAGCCTGGCACATGGCAAACACACAAATGGGGCACCCCCGGGGCGAATGGGTTTGAAGAGAGTAGGAGCCAGGCCTGCTCGGTGTGGGAACTGTCAGCTTTCAGACCGACAGACAGGAACGTGGGCTGTTCAATTTGTGTTTGAACCTCTTCTCCCGGGTTCAAACCCCCTGGCTCCAGCAGCCTGTTATTAAGCTGGCTGTGCCCTGAGGCGCCTGCCTTTATCCCCAGACAGAGCCTGGCCCGCCTGCCCTGAGGTCGACCCCGGCCCCCAGATGGGAGTGGATGGGCAGGACTCACAAACCCCTGTGCCCGCCCCAGCCCCCACCAGGTGCTTCGGCAGGGCCACATCTACTTCTAAGAGCTGGAAGGAGACTGGGGAGCAGCGAGAATCTCCAGATGGGGAAACTGAAGCCCAGAGAAGGAGAGGGTATGGCCCAGGGTCTCGTGGCAGGGAGCTGCTGAAGGCACCTAGGACGCCTCTGTCATAGCTCATACCTCCCTCCACTTCCTCCCCTGTCCACTGGGCTCCTCTCACTGTGACGCTGGCCAGGGTGTCTGGGCAGGGCCACAGGGAAGAGCTGGGGCCAATTCAAGAGGCCTCTTAATTGGGCCTTACAGACAGAACTGCCCGACAGTTTAGATAGTGAGTCTCCTGTCACTGGAGGCATGCACGCAAACCCAGAGAGCAGTCCTTGATCTGCTTACAGGGTTGAAGAGAGGTTTGGATGAATGAGAGATCACTTCCATTCAAGCTCTGTGATTCCACAGGATCTTGGCCCAGTCCTTCTCTGTTGAAGTCTCGGTTCCCCATTCATTGAAGTCTCCGTTTCATTCATTCATTCACGCAAATAATTAAAGTGACCTTGATAAAAGAACAGCCTTGATGACAAAACTCCCCTGCTTCCAGTTCTTCCTTGACATCCCAGACCTCTGGAGACCGCTCCGGCCCTCACCACGGCCCAGACATCCTGCAACCCTGGCCCCTGAAGCCTCTCTCTCCCTCTCTCTGATGAAGCCACTCTGACTCCCTGAATGTTGTTCAGATCACTGCCCCTTCTTGAAGTGTAGATGCTGTGACAATTGGATACCAGGCCGAGGGCTTTCGATCATTTAGGGCCCCAATCAGCGCGTTGTGGGGTCCATTTTACAGATGAGGAAGCTGAGTCTCAGAGAGGTGCAGGGTCTTGTCCAAAGCCACACAGCCTGAAAGCAGAGGAGTCAGGACTTGAACTCAGGCCACGTGGAAGTTAACGCCATTCTCTTTTCTTCTTTCCTTGTAACTCATTTTCATCTTCAGAATTTTGCTCAATAGTCTCCTTCTCCGGGAAGTCTTCCCTGGTTCCCTTCCGAGTCCTTCTCCCATGGCTTTCCTGAGTTTCCCCATTGCTTCACTGATCACTCCGCCTCAGAATTATCTTTCTTTTTTCTTCACAGCGTTACTGAGGTATAACAGACATACAGTAATTGGCACATATCTTAGTGTGCAGTTTGACGTGTTTTGACACACATTTGTACTCATGAAGCTGCTGGTGAACGGACACATCACCTCCACAGGCTTCCTTGTGTCCTTTTGTCATTCATTCCTCCTGCCCCCCCACCTCCCCTCTCCCATCGCCAGGCAACTGCAGTGGGTTTCTTCTGTTGCTGTGTTCTCTAGAATTTTCTGTAAATGGAATCATGGAGCATATTTAACCTTTGTTGGGCTTCTTTCCCTCAGCGTAATGATGATGAGATTCATCCATGTTGTTGCGACCATCATTTTTTTAGGTGTCTGCCCCGCTCCCCGTCAGGCTGTGAGATCCACTGGGCGAGGACTCGCTCTCGCTTATCTCTACGTCCCCAGCACCTAGCACAGGGCTGGGCACAGAGGAAATGCCTACTAAATGCTGATGACGAGCTGGAAGGAGGGTGAGGATGTGCCCACGTGAGGAAAGGGCATGAGTGGTTGCACGGCAGAGAGGAGCCCGGAGACTATCAAAACAGCCCCTGGAATGAGCTGGAGGCTTCGTGGCCCCATCAGATAAGCACATCCGCTCATCCCTGTGGCTGTCTCTGTGGAACAAAGATGTGGATTGCACAAGGGCTGGGCTTGGGCTGAGGAGGCACTTAGTGGCCCCTTTATCTGGCGCGGGCATCCGGCCCGGTGTTCTAGAACTGCACAACCCACACCTCCCAGCAGGCCGCACGTCTTGGGCTGGGGCAGTGGCAGTGGGCGGGCAAGTGGGTGGCGGGAAGGGGGAAGTGCCACCCAGTCCTCCCCAAACCAGTTGGACTCCTTCGCAGAGGTTTCTGGAGGTGCTTGGAGAGCTGAGTAAGGGAGAGCGGGAGGCCGTGGCCAAAGGAGGAGGAGGAGGGAGGAATCATTTAATTAGCGAATATTATAGGGAATTTCCAGTTCATGCCCCATCAGGCTGGGCAGGGACGCCGTGGAATTACTCAGGCAGTTTCCAGGTACCAGCCTGGGCCGCAAAGGCTCGGCGAGACCCAGAGGCCCCCAGGTCTCTCCTCCATCGTTGGCTGGAAACTCAGCCAGCCGGGGCGAGAGAGTGGCAGGCTGGATGGAGCTACACCAGGGACAGAGCCTGCGGCACAAGCCCAGTGTATGCACAAGCCCAGGGTATGCGCGTGCTTCCCGTATCAGGCCTGCCAGCGTGAGCTTAGTGCCCATTCTGAGACTGAAAAACTGAGGCTGGGGGCTGTGGAGTTGGCTGAGGTTACAGGGGGCTCACTGGGGAATAGGAAGAGCTTAAGAACCAGGGGTCATTTAAAAATTTTTTTAATTTAATTTATGTTTTGATTAAAAAATTAATTTAATTAATTTTACTTTTAAATTATTAAAAAAAATTTTAATTAAATTAGTTTATTTATTTTAACCAGCAGTCATTTTGGAGTGACTGCTTCAACAACAACATTCTTTTGACAAATGCTTATTGAACACCTACTGTGTGCCAGACGCCGTGCTCAGCTCTGGGGATTAAAAAAGGAGTCCTGAGGGGGTGCCTGGGTGGCTTAGTTGGTTAAGTATCCGACTCCTGATTCCAGCTCAGGTCAAGATCCCGGGGTCGTGCGATCAAGCCCCATGTTGGGCTCTGCACTGACACACAGAGCCTGCTTGGGATTCTCTCTCTCTTCCTTTCTCTGCCGCTTTCCTCCACACTCACTCGCTCACTCTCTCTCTCTCCCTCCCTCTCTCTCTCTCTCTCAAAAATAAATAAATAAACTTAAAAAAAATAAATAAAATCAAATTTAAAAAAGAGTCCTGGGCACATATTGTGTGTTGCATCTTACACACAGATGAAACAATTTTTGAAGGCAGAGACTGTTTTGTGGAATTTTGTTTTCTTGTTTGTGAAAACAAGGAGTTCTCACCTGGGGTTCTGAACGACACAGATTCTCCGAGAAATTAATTGGAGTGATGTGGGGAAAGGGTTCCACGGTCCAATGAGTTTAAGAATTATGGAGTTTAACAATGTTAATGTTTGCTACAGGACTTATCAGAGTCTTTAATGTAATGTGTTAAGTTCAGTGAACATCTACGTAGACAGGTGTTCTGAGTCACCCTTTGAGATATCTAAGAGATATCTCACTGTTTTCCTGTCCACTGTTTTCCTGTCTTTATGAATCTTTGTTTGGATGCCACCTCCTCCAAGGAGACGTTTGAATCCCAAATGGACCTGAGTTCCTCCTCATGAGGGCACCTACCTAGGGCTCCCTTTGACCTCTTAAGATTTTCCACCTTGAGTCTGTTCCCATCAGTAGACTGGGAGCTTTTCAAGGGAGAGACCAGCTGTGATTCATCTCTTGGTTCTGGGACAGGAAATGGAATGAGTGGATGGGGGAATTTAATGGGTGGAAGAATGGGTGATGATTTGATGGATGGGTAGATGGGTGGATGGGTGAGGGAACTATTTATTGGTGGGTGAAATGGATGAAGAGATAGGTAATCAATGAATGAAACGATGAACAATCGAAGTAATGGAGGGGTGGATGGATGGATGGATAGATGAATAAAGAAATTAGTGGATGAATGGATAGATGGATGATGGATGAATGGTTGATGGATGATAATTATGAGATGGATGGTGTGGAAGATTTCATGGTTGAATACTGTGCATTACTGATGGTGAATGAATAAACATATAATTAAATGAGTAAATAAATTAATAAATGATGGGTAGTTAACAGATGGCTAGGTGAGTAAACACATAAAGGGATAAATGAATAGATGGACTGGTGATTCCATGAGTGAATGGATGGACAGATTGATGGATGGTTGGATAGGTTAGTGGGTGGAAGGATGGATGGATGGATGGGATGGATGGATGGATGGATGGGTAGATGAGTGAGTGGATGGAAAAAGGGGTGAGTGGGTGGATGGGAGAGTGGATGCACGCATGAGCAAATGTATGCCACGTCATAAGGTCTGAACTGAGGTCAGAATGACAGAAAGATCGCCGCATCCCTCCCTGATACAACAATTTATCAAGATTTTGGAGTTTGAAAGTTTAATGAAAGCAACAAACCCTATCTCCAGGAAATTGCACCCGGACATACAATGTTGTTGGCAATTTGAAGAGGGCAGCAGTCATTCAGCCTAGCAGCCACCTATAGACCCTAGGTGAGGTGTCTCAGTGCAGTGTAATTAGTTTCTTTCCATTTCTTGAGCTCTGACCTTGGAGAGGAACCCGGGCCCAGAGGGATGAGGCCAGCTGGGATGGGGACAGCAGGTGTCCCAGTAGACAGGGCTCTTGTGTATTCATTTGTTCATCGCACAGCATTTTGGTGACTTTTCTGGGTGCCCGTGAGAAGCCAAAGCTGCCTCTCCTTTGGCAAGTGTTTGGAGCCGCTTCAAGTCAGACGGGTTTCATTTTTAATTTCATCTCTAATAGTTACTGAGTGATCTTAGGAAAATCATTTCACGTCTTTGGGCCTCCTTTTCTTGAATGAAATAGGGACGGCAATAATCCCGACCCTACTGGGTTGTAAAACGTAACAAGCACAGTGTTCGGTGTCTAGTCAATGCTCAAAACTTGCTGGTGAGCCAGGGGTATCTGGGGCACCATTCTGTCCCTCAAAGTGCTCACAGTTTGGTAGGAAAGGTGGACGAGTGAACAGGGGATTCAACACAGGCCGTGGAGAAATCCTGAGACATCATGCTTAGGGTCCATTGGCTCTTAGCCTCCATTTACATTAGCCTGGCCTTCTGGCTAGAGTCTGTGGAGGCTGGGAAGCTACAGGCTTCATCTCGCAGCCTCCTTTGTAGCTCAGTTCTGTAGGCTCCTTGGGTCCCCCCAGCCAGATGCTCTCCTGTGAGATTCAGGAAATGGAGACCATCCCTGTTTTGCCTTGGCACACACACTCTCTCTCTCTCTCTCTCTCTCTCTCTCTCTCTCTCTCTCTCTCTCTCTGCTAGCAAGCACGGTCATGGGCTGCATTTTCTTGCAGCAACATAACATTCCTGGTTACCAGTTTGGGGGAGGGGTGTCTACAAATGGTATTGGTGGCCTCCTGATCTCTGAATCGCTGCTCGGTGGTATATTCTCAAAACCTGCGGTTCCCTTCTTTGCCTCCTGATTCCCCACCACCCTGAGCGGCTGAGGTGGAGCTCCCCTGAGGAGCCAGTTCTGCTCTGTTGTTCTGGAGCCCCTCCAGCCCTACTGCTGATTTGGTGGGCGCCCGATTCCCCGGATTCCATCCTTACTGTGCAAAATACCTGGAGGGGTTTCTGGTTCCTGCACACAGGGTCTGGCTCGCACACAGGGCACTGTCAGACCCCAGCGGGTACCTAAACCAGACTTAGGGGATCAGGGAGGCTTAGGAAGGCCACGACACCTCAGCGGAATCCTGAAGGGCGTTTGTGGGATTGTCAGACAAGAGATGGGGGTGGGGGAGGGAAGAACACCCCAAGCAGACGGCCCAGCTGTGCAAAGGCTCCACGAGAGCATACACAGCGTGCTGCAGAAGTGAGAGCAGTTGAGGCCGGCTGAAATGAAGGGGCCACAGGGGAGAGGTCGCCGGACCAAGCAGGGGTTTTAAGGCCAGCCATGGTGTTTGGGCTTCCTCCTGAAGGTGATGGGAGCTACATCTGACAGCTGCAGGAAATGGGGAATGTGCCCGCTGTGGGAAGCCGGATTTGGGGATGAGAGAGTGCCAACACGGGGCAGCCAGTGAGGAGACAAGTGTTGAAGGACGTTGAGGATGAGACTCCCTGGCCTTGGTGACCAACGGAGCTGGGAGCGTGGAGGGGAGGCATTTTGGGTGATGCTTGGGCTTCTGGCTTTGGCCATTGGGCAGATGGTGGGGGGCTCCTATGAGAAGGGAAACGGGGGCAGAGGAGCTGTTGGGGGAAGCTGCTGAGTTCACTCTGGGTGATTTGGAGGTTGCCTGGAGGCCATCCAGGAGCAGGCATCTGGGAAACATGCAGGCCTGGGTCAGAGACATGCGATGTAGACAGGGGCCGTGGCTTTTGGGAAAACGAGATTCCCAGGGAGTGAATGAAATATTCATTCAACAAACATGGTGGGGGGATCCTGAGACAAATCCTATTTGTTCATTTCTTTTTTGTTTTTTAGGTTTATTTATTTATTTTGAGAGAGAGAGAGAGAAAGAGAGAGAGAGAGAGAGAGAGAGAGCGCATCATCAGGAGAGGGGCAGAGAGAGAGGAGAGAGAGAATCCCAAGCAGGCTCTGCACTGTCGGCACAGAGCCCAATGCAGGGCTCAAACTCACAAATCGTGAGATCATGACCTGAGCCGAAATGGAGTCTGGTGCTTAACCGACCGAGCCACCCAGGCACCCCGATATTTGTTCATTTCTAAATATCCGGCACCGGGCCTAGGACCTGGGTGCTTGTCAGATAAACCAGAAAGACGCACTGGGGCCGAGCCACGAGCCTGGGCTGGTTTCTAGCAGGAAGAGACGGGGTGAGGTTCCCATGGTCAAGTGTGTGAGGCCTGTGTTTGAGAGCAGGTCCTCTGTGTGCTTGCTGGAGGGCCCTGGCCCAGACATTTTCCCTCCGAGTCTCAGTTTCCTCATCTGGAAATTGGTCACGAAGGGACGTGGTAAAGAGTCAGTGATGCCTGTGGAGGCCTGTAACTTTTGGAGCACAAGGGGTGGGGCAGGGACACGAGCTGCTGTGAAGGCAGGGCTGCGGGGGACGGTTCAGTGCACAAGAAGGAGTCACCTCCTTCCTGGTGCTGCAGGGACATGGGGGACGGGAGAGGGAAATTAGGATCTGCCTGGCAGACACATCCACAGCTGTGTCCCACGTGGGAAAGGAGACCTTAGTCCCGCCCAGGCTCCTTCCCCCCACAGCTGGAGCGGGGCGGGCGGGAGGGGGAGGCTCATCCCCCCATGGGGTGGAGGAGGGGGCCAGATGACAGGAACCTTCTCCGAAGTACCTCAGAGCAGCTGGCTCGAGGTCCTGGCCTCAGTCCGGGCCCCAGATCCTGACTCACGATAGGGCTGTGATTAGGAGCTTCCCCGGCCGCCCTATTAGGCTGGGCCCGGGGTGCAGACTGCAGGCCCAGGGGGCTGAACCTGGCCCTCGGGTGGGCTTTGTTTGGCCCACAGAGAATTTTTTAATGAGCGGAGCCATTAAAAAATGTGTAGATGTTTTCTAAGAATCTGTCTCCAGCTCCCCTTGGAAAATCAGAGGGTCTGAAGATCTGATTGCCTGGGGTCCTCATTCCCAAGGGGCCAAACTCAGCTTAGGGCGTGTGCCCCAGTCCCCACCGCTCCTTCTTGTCTCTCCAAAACTGAGGTCAAGGAAGCGTAACTATTGATTGTTGGACCCTGACCTGCTTCCTCGATTTAAAATCCCCGCTGGCCCCTGGTGGCAGAGCGTTCTCAACGGGAGCCAGTCTCGTGTTCTCCCATACCACCAGGGCCCTGGCCTGGTTCCAGCTCTGAGCTGCCTAGTCTGTGCCTCACGTGGACTTCTCGGAGCCACTGTTCTCTTCCCCCCTTTGCCCCACAAGGCCCGGCACCACGCCCTGGGGGTAGGGGGTGGGGGATGGGCTGAGACTTGGCGGGGGCCAGCTGGACCCGTGGGAGGCCGACCCACATCTGCTCTGAGATGTGTCAGCTGGGCCTGGTCACACTCTCCGTAGCTCATCCCTGAGGCATGTGGGACCAGGCGCTGTGCTTTTGACCCAGCCCGGGCGGCGGCGGGGGCCAAGCCTGGGGATGTGAAGGCTGCACGCGGCCTCATATTTCAGCTGCGACTGCATTGGCCGAAAAGAGGCAAGGAGGAGGGGAGAGACACAGAGCTGCTGTAGCAGAAAGTACCTAAAACACAGACGTGGAAAAACCTGAATTCACACCCTTAGTTGCTGTGTGACCTTGGGCAAGTCACTTTACCTGTCTGAGCCTCCCGATTAAGAGGGAGCCAAGGACACGCCCAGTAGCGGTAATGTGGCTGATGCGGGGCCTCAATGCCAGAATAGAGGGGAAAAATCAAAGACTTTGGGGCCATATCAACCTGCCACTTATGAGTTGGATGGCCTTGGGTAAGTCACTTCTCTAGCTGGACCCCGCAGTGAAGGTTGTAAGCTCTGGTCCAGCTAAATCCTCACCAAATTATTCTGAGGGACAAAAAGAATTCATTCAGTCCATGAATATTCACTGAGCACTTCCTGATGTCAGGCACTGGGACACAGCAAGACACAAGACCGTCAATGTCGCTGTCCCCATGGAGTTCGCACTTCTGTGGGGTTAGCAAACAGTAAACAAGATAAATAAACTGTGTTATATTTGAAATAAGCAGTGCTACAGAAAGAAATAAAGCCAGAAAAGGAGGTGGGGCATTCTGGGGATTTAAATAGGTGGGTCAGGGACAGCCTCACTGAGCAGGTGACATCGGGGCAACAATCTGTAGGAGGTGAGGGAGGGTGCCGCTAGGGAAAGGGTTTTCCAGGCAGAGGGGACAGCCAGTGCAAAGGCTCTGAGGTGGGGTGCAGCAAGGAGGAGGCTGGTATGGTTGGAGCACAGGGAGGGAGGGAGAGTGGGAGGAGGTGAGGGCAGCGAGGGGATGGGGGCAGAACGCGTAGGGCCTTGTGGGTCATTGTAAGGACTTTGGCTTTTTCTCTGCATGAGGTGGGAGCCATAGAGGGTTCTGAGCAGAGGGGGGACATGCCTGACTTGGGTTTTCACAGGATTCTTCTGGCTGCAAGTAGAGAATGGCCAGTAGAGGCCAGGGTGGACGCAGGAAAAACAGAGGGGAAGTGACTGTAGTGGTCGGCCCTCTGTTTAGTGATCATGTTCCTCCCAATGCCTTCATGGCTTCCCATTGCCCCTGGACAAAGCCCAAAGCTCCTTAGCATGACATTCAAGGCCCCTATTACTTGACCCAGGCCTCAACGCTCCCCGTCCCTAGCCCCTCAACCTTTCCACCCCAACCTAACTAGGTATGTATTCTTCCTCCGCTGCTCCCAGAGCTGTCTCTCCTTTCCCTTGCTGTTCCCACTTGAAGCACAAGAAACAGTTCCCTTCTTGCCCCTCTTGGCGACCTAGCTCATGTGCAGCTGAGCCTCATTAGGAAAATGAGAGAGGTTCCCAAAGACGGGCAGGAGAGGGCCAGCTTTCATCTCCTTCCTCCTCAAACACCCTCCAGGGCCTCTGCCAGATAAGGGCAGGTGCGGGAGGTGAAAGCCAGGCTGTGTTCCACATGTCTGCTGCGTGACTTGGGGCAAGTCACACGCCCTCTCTGGGCCTTGGTATTCCTGCCCTATAAAATGGGGAGGATAGTGAACCTTCTCAGAGGTGGTTCAAACGATGGTGCCTGTGAATTCGGGGGCTGTTGCAGTGGGAGTCACGGCATCCTGGAAAAGGTGTGAGGTCACATTTCTTCCCAGCCACGCAGGCCCACGCAGGATGGGTCTGAGCTGATGCCAGGGATATCTTGGGGGAGGGATGCCTTAGGCAGCCCTGGGCATCTCCAACCTGGATGTCCTTGAGTTACCTAAGCACTCACCGTGTGTCCAGCTCTGTGCCTGGGTAGGGACAGAAGCCAGAGGGCTTGGGTTCAAATCCCGACTCTGGGTAGCTGTGCTATCTGGGCAAGTTGACCCCTCGGTTTCCTCTTCTATGAAAGGGGAGAATAAGAGTATTCACCTCCTCGGGTGGTAAGAGAAGCCAGGGAGATGATGTAAATAATATACCTAGCATGTGGAGTAAGCACCTTATCAGTGCCAGATATTATTATTATTATTATTTTGTTTGTTTTAATTATTATTATCACTGCTATTTGCCAGCTCTTGGCCTCAAGCCTGTCACTTGCCTCCCTGTGCCTCAGTTTCCCCCTCTGTGAGGTGGAGTAAACAGAGTTTTCTTGAGGGTTGAGTGAGTCGGATATGTGTAAACGGTGCCTGGGGCAGGGAATGCGCTCGGTGACTTTTTCAAAGATTTCAAATGCAGAATTTATTTAATTCAGTACCGTAAGTCACCACTGATCTATGAATAGTCCCTCGGCAATCTTTCTGTTGTCCCTCTAGTCAAACAAACATCCATTTGGTGTAATCAAACTTAACAAAATAAATGAGAGGAGGAAGAGAATCCCAGCCTCCGGACATTCACTGCTACACAGTGGGGTGACGAGGGGTACGCGTGCTTTCAATGAGAAGCCGGGGGGGGGGGAAGCGGAGGGAGAGTCACACAGTCGTGTTAACATGGCAAGTGACTGTGACCGTGGGGCTGGGTGAACTCGGGCAGGCCCCTGCCCTTCTTGAGCCCTCCCTCTCTTCTTTACAGTGGGTGTCACAGCTTCCCTCCTGCTCTGTCTAGCTCAGGTCTAGCTCATCCCACCTATCGTTTATTAAGCGCCTCCTGCATGCAAAGCCAGATTTGTCACCTCCCTCTCCCGGTCCAGCCTTCCCTCCCAGGAGGCAGGGTTGGGTGCTGCCCTTTTTTCCAGAGAGAACAGTGAGGCCGGGGAGGCTGGGGATGCGGGCTGAGGGAGGGAAGGAAGTGGGGGGCTGGGGCAGGCTGTGCTGACGCAGCTGTGATGTCAGAGACTGGCCGCAGGAGGTGGCCAGCCCAGTGCTAATGGCTCTCTGCTGGCCTGGCCTAGTGCCTCCCCGGGGAAGAGCCCGCCGCCCCCCTTAACCCCTTCCCGGCCTCTTTTTCCCAGACAGCCATCCCCCGGGCCTGGCCTTGCCCACAAGATTCCCAGATTTCACAACTGGGGCTGGCGCTGAATCATGTACAGTAAGTCCGGAGAGAGAAACTCCTGGCTGCCCAGCGTCCCTGGGACAGGACAGCCGCCAACCTGCTGGCTCCCTCTCCCTGTGGGCAGGGCCAGTGGCTGCCAGGGGGCCAGGGGGCCAGGGGTCACCCCTCCAGGCTGCTGCCCAGCTCGGGGGCGTCAGACAGGACACTCAACCTCTCTGGGCTATGCCAGGAATCGTGGGGTGGGGAGGGCCGGTGGGGGGGGGGTGGTGGTCATGGTGGCCTGGAGCGAGTCCCTTACCTCCCTGAGCTGCATTCTGGAGAACGGGATGATCACAGGACTGGCCTCACGGGGTCGCCGAGAGGGCTGGGTGAGGTCTGTGCACAGCGCCTGATAAAAACAGGATGGTTGTTATGATGCTGTTCTTGGTGACACTCTTCAAGACCCTGGAGGGATGATCCAGTCCTTCGGGTGACATCTCCCCCGGAACTCCCCACCCCCCCACCACCCCCCCCACCCCCGTGAAGTGAATTACGCTTCTCTTTTGAACACTTCTTCGTTTGCTGAACACCACCGTGTTCCAGGTGCCCTGCCGGGTCCTGGAGATCCGACAGTGAGCCAAACGGACAAAAACCCCTCTGTTCTCGCGGAGCCTGTATTGTCATTGAGGGAATCAGGAGTTTGAGATTCTCTCAGAGTGGTCAGGGCTCTGGAGGAAATAAAGCAGGGTGTGAAGGACAGAGGCTGGGAAGTCCCCTCTGAGGAGGGGACATTGGACCAGAGACCGGAACAAAGGGAAGAAGCCAGTGTGGGAAGGTCTGAGGGGACAGCGTTCCAGGCCCGAAGGCTAGGCGATGGGAATCAGGATGTGTTTGGGGATCAGCTAGGCCGGTGTGGCTGGAGGAGGGGGGGTGGGGGGAGGGGTACAAAGGGAGCTTGGTAAGGCGGCCACGCGCCCTGAGCCCTGGACCAGCTCTCGGAACCCACAGCTCTTCCTAAGCGTGGTGCTGCCTGGGCCCCGACCCATACCCGCGGGGGCAGCGACAGTCCCAGCCTCTAACAAGGACCTGGCCTCTTTCCATCCCAGGATCGCCATGGAGGGCCAGGCCCGCTGGGACTCTGACTCCCTCCCTTAAGTGGGGGCGAAGCCCAGAGGGCTTGGGTCAGGTGGCCACGGGGAAGCCGAGGACCTGGGTCAGACCTGAGTGTGAGCCTCCCTGCCTCCTGCTAGCTCAGGGCTTTGGCATTTGCATCTCAGGGCCTCAGTGTCCCCACCTGTGAGATGGGCATGATGCTGCCTCCTGGAGGGATTAAAAGAAGGAAGAGGGGTTCCAGCTTCAGTATCTGTCCTCGCTCCCCCTCCCTAGCCCAGGGCTGAGCCCTGTATGGAAAGAAACCTCTAGGGGTCCCCAGGGACTAGGCTCTGTGTTTACAGCTGGACCAAGAGAAGGACGTGTGTGTGTGTGTGTGTGTGTGTGTGTGTGTGTATGTGTGTGTTGGTGGTGGGGTGGGGGTGGGGGCTAGATCAAGACCGGGAGCCACAAGAGAGGGAGGAGAGAAGGGGTGGGCTTCCAGGGCAGGGGGCGGTCGGAGCCTGATAATGGGGCCCACGTGGGGGGTGGGGCACCATGAGCCGAGCGTGTTTTAAAAATCATTTCTCCCTAGAAAAGTCCTTCACCATTTTGCTCCGGTCATGGAGGCCAGGATGACTGACAGCATGGGTAGCTGTGGCCTGATTTGTCACTTTTTCTCTCCAACTGAGGCAGCGGGGGTGGGGGGGGGATGAAATGGGCAGATTTCATAGCGTCTGTGTGCGTGTGAGAAATAACACAGTCCCTGTGGGATAGGCCAGGTTCTTATCCCCATCGTACAGATGAAGAGACTGAGGCCCCGAGTGGGGAGGAGCGTTGCCCACGTCTCCCCTCCAGTGGATCGGCAGAGATGTGATTGAACCCCAGCCCGTGTGGCTTGTGACTGCTCAGCCCCAACAGCCCCCTAATGCCCCACCTCCGGTGCAGGGGATCTGGGGGCCGGGATGGCGGTCAAAGGCAGATGCCTATGGCATGTTGGGCCCTACACATCTGGAAAGGAGCCTGGGGTTGAATCAGCACCAGGTGCGACCCCTCTCCGTCCTCCCCCAGGCTGGGAGTAATTACCTGCCCAGGTTAATAGTGCCCACTTCCTGCCGCCTTTCATCAAGGCTCCGGGGTTGCCAGGCAGTAATTAACCCTCAGAGCACCTCTCTGAAGTTGGCACTGGAGGCAGACATGTTATTAAACCCATTTTTTTTACAGGTGGGTAAACTGAGGCAGAACTCATTGTTGTACCCTCATTACTCAGCAGCCCTAATCAGCCTCCACTTTTCTTCCCAGGAAGCACAGGGCCTACCCCCAGGCCCCCGAGGGCCAGGCTGTAGGTGAGAAGCTTGTAAGTCCTGGACGCTCCTTATTCCTGCCCTCTCACCTCTCAGAAGCACAGGAGCATGGGCTTGGGGCCAGATGGAAGGAGCTGAGAGATCTGGCTCTGCTCTGTGACCCTGGGCAAGTTACTGCCTTTCTCTGGATCCCAGTTACCTCCTCGGTAAAAAAGAGAGTGATCGAAGCCACTTTGAAGGTTTTTCTGAGGCAAAAAGCATGGAGCCCACCTCTAAGCCATCTCCCCTCCCTCTCCTTGCACTGGCCACACTGGCCTCACTGTTCCTTGAGCACTCAAGGCACTTCCAACCTCAGGGCCTTTGCATGTGCAATGCCATCTGCCTGGAATGTCCTTCCTTAATGACTGACTCCTTCTCATCTTTCTCTGGTCAAATGTCATCTCCTCAACCTAGAGATCCCCCCAACCCCTCACCCTGTTTTTCTTTTAATGTTTATTTTTGAGAGAGACAGAGAGAGACAGAGAGAGAGGAGAGGAGGGGCAGAGAGAGAGGGAGACGCAGAATCAGAAGCAGGCTCCAGGCTCCGAGCTGCCAGCACAGAGCCCGGCATGGGGCTTGAACTCACAGACTGCAAGATCATGACCTGAGCCAAAGTCGGCTGCTTAACTGATTGAGCCACCCAGGCACCCCACCCTGTGTTATTTTCTTAAAGCATCTATGAATGCAACTCATTATCTACCTTGTTTGTTTCCTTCTCAGCTCCACCGGGGCAGGGATTCTGTCTGCTTCATTAACCACGTATTCCCAGCGCTCAGCTCACTGTCAGGCACACAGTAGGTGCTTACAAAACAATCACTTCCTCCACCTCTCTCCTTGCTAACTGCAAGGTCAGCTATTGGCTGTGTGACCCTGTGAACTTCTCCCCCGCACCCCCCTTGTTAACTAAGGATAGACTAGGCATCATTCTCTAGAAGGACTCAGGTAGCTTTGACATTCCCAGGACCTCACTTCGCATCTCCCCAGGTAATGGGGTTTGAGAGCAAGGAGGGCGAGGGAGAACAGAGCTGTCTCGGCTGCCTCTCTGCCCCCTCCCCTGTTGCCTCGGGTTGCTGGGCTCTCTCTTTGGGCAGATCCCCACGACCAGCCACCCCTCCCTTGGCATGTCTGTTAGCACCCTTGGGGGAAAGAATTTGGAAAGGGGAGGAAGAGAGAGAAAAGAAACCAAGGGTGCAAGGGGATGGTTCCCACACCTGTGTAAATAATTTGTCATCTTAAAACTCATCAAATATGCTCACCTTTAATGCCTGGTTCTTGGGCTTGTTTTCCTTGGCAGAACCCCCACAGGAGTGGAATTTCGGCCGAAGGGAGCCCAATTGTCGTCTTCTAAGCATGTTCCCAGGCTAGGGGGCCAGGGGCGGCTCTGGCTGACGCTCCACTTCCGTCCTCAGAAGTACCGGAAGGTTCCTGGGATTTAGGGAGCAGCCGCCAGTTCTGGAAGCTGTCCCAGAATTCTGGAATGTTGGAATTCATACGGCCTCCTGCCCATTTTCCAGAGGAGGAACGTGAGGGCCAGAGAGGGGAAGGGGTTGGCCTGAGGTCACACAGCATGCTGGGATGAGCGAGGGTTTGCCAGGAGAAGGTGGGAAGTTTATGAACAGGTGAGTAGCCGTTTCTCATTTTCAGGTAGTAGCATCCCAGTTTCCTGCTGGAGAAAGTCCTCTTCCCCCATGACAGTCCCTGAGGTTTGGGTGGGATGCCCCACAACCCTGTTTCTAGGAAGGGGTGCACGACCGGGTCTGGCTCCAGTGATTAGCCCGGGGGGGGGGGGTGGGCATGTACCTGAGCCTGTCCTGTGAAGCTCAATCCTGGGACTTTGGTTGCTGGCAATTATTTGTGAAGGTGCAATTCTCCCGTTGGATTGAGGGTGAGGGAGAGAGAGCCTGAGGCATCAGAAGGCATTACAAGGAAGAGGCTGCCCGAGAGAGAACATGGAGCTGGATAGGGTTTGAACGCCTGGAGCCAGCTGTACCTGACACCCTTGGGCTTTATAGTTTTGCGAGGCACTACATTTCCCATTTTTGGCTGAAAACAGTTGAGCTCGTTTTCTGTCACTTGCACACAAAAGGTCCCGACTGACCCAAAGGACGGGTGGGGGGCAGGTGGGGAAAAGATTCCAGGTATCATTCAAGAGACAGGGAGGAGAAGGGGGAGGCACCCCTGACATGAGTTTAGGAGTTGGCCGGCGGTCAGGGTGGGAGAAGGGTGTATCCCCAGCAGAGGGAACCACCAGTGCAGAATCCCAGAGGGGTGACTCATTCGTGGGGGCTAACGATGTGCCAGGTTTGTGTTGGGGGCCAAGGGACACAGGGACGCAAAAGGCAAAATTGACCCAGCTCTGCCCCAACTGCTCCCGCTGAACGTGGGCTCTTGTGCTTTCGGAGCTGAGCCTCCACACGCCCTCGCTCTTGTCTCTGCTGTGCCCTGCTGGCACGTTGCCTCCGACAGTCGGGCGTTCTACTAACTGGTGAGGGGCACCGTCTGCCCACACGACATTGTGTGCGCGCACAGAGCGACAGATCACATTCCCACCGGCAATTGTATGAAAGCCTCAGCTGCTTTCCCAACTTCACCAGCACCTGGTGCGGTCAGGTTTGGTTTTTTTTTTCTTTTTCTTTTTCTTTTTCTAAAAATTTTAGCCATTCCTAGTAGGAGTACAATGGTATATGTCATTATGGTATTAACTTGAATTTCCCTAACGATGAATGATGGCAAGCGTCTTTTATGTGCGTATTTGTCGTCTGTTTATTTTCTTTGGTGTCGTGTCTGTTCAAACTTTTTTGTCCATTTGAAAAATTGGATTGTTTTCCTATTAATGAATTTGGAGAGTTCTTTATACATTCTGGATGCAAGTCAGTCCTTTGTCAGATATGTGATTTGCAAATATTTCCTCCCAGTCTGTGGGCTTGTCCTTTTGTTCTCTTAACAGATAGAGGAACAACATTGTCTTGTTTTCGTGGTGATGATTTTTCTGGTTATCTTTGATTTGTGCCAAGTGTTCTTTGTTTTGTTTTGTTTTTCAAATGTAGGGATAATATAAAGTGTTTCCTTTAAAATTTTTTTTTAATGTTTATTTATTTTTTGAGAGAGAGAGAGAGAGCGAGCGAGCCTGAGCGAGGGAGGGGCAGAGAGAGAGGGAGACACAGAATCCAAAGCAGGCTCCAGGCTCCGAGCTGTCAGCCCAGAGCCCCACGCACAGCTCGAACTCACAAACCGTCAGATCACGACCGGAGCTGAAGTTGGGTGCCTAACTGACTGAGCCACTCAGGCGCCCCAAGTGTTTCCTTTTAAAATAAGTGTATTTAAATTAAAAAGTAAGTCAGTGTGGGGGCACCAGGGTGTCTCAACCCGTTAAGCATCGGACTTTAGCTCAGGTCATGATCTCGCGGTCCGTGAGTTCGAGCCCCGTGTCGGGCTCTGTGCTGACAGCTCAGAACCTGGAGCCTGCTTTGGATTCTGTGTCTCCCTCTCTCTCTCTGCCCCTCTTTTGCTCGCACTCTGTCTCTCTCAAAAATGAATAAACATTAAAAAAAATTTTTTTAAAGTAAGTCAATGTTAAGAAAGATATTAAGTAATAGAATTAGAAAGCAGGCTGCACAAAAATCATGAAGGCAGTTACTTGAATAACCAAGTGTGGGCAGCTCCATTTAATTCCATCAGCAAATATCGGTTGAGCACCCACCGTGTGCCAGGCTGTATCTTAGGTACTGGGACACAGTGAAGAGAGAGCAAGAAGAATAGTTCCCACCCTTTGGTGATGATTGCTCTCCAGCGAGCCTCCTCTTTATCCTTCAAAACCCAACTTGGATAGCCCTTCCTCCGTCCGGCCCTTCCCTGGAATACTTACCACACTGTATTGAAATTTTCCGTTTGTGTGGGTGTCTTCCTGGGAAAGAGTATGTCTGACAGCTTCTGATTGGGTTGCATAGAGCCCGGTGCACAGATTCCCAATAAATAGTGCCTCGTAAAGTAGACACTATTATGAGATGCCAGAGAGGAGTTTGCTGATTTCATTGGTTGAGATCAGCCAAGTCTGCCCTGGTGAGCTAGCCTGAAGCCCCTCTCTGCTGCATGCTGGGCTGGCCCCATGCAAGTCAAGGTCATCCTCCTTGGCCGTGTCTCCCACTAACAAAGACATCAAGAGGAAATACTTCACAAACCCAATGTTGTCATCTCCTCTCTTTGCTTCCCATCCAGGGTCCATGGATGCCATCTTTGAGTGACTCATTGATCCCACAAATACTTGCCAGGCAACTCTTCGCTCTGACCTGGCCCTGGTGACCACTTCACCTGGCCTCCTGCTACCCTTCCTCCGTTTCCTCCACTCCAGCACCTCAGCCTGCTTCTGTTCCTCCAACACAGCAGACTCGTTCCCACCTCCGGGCCTTTGCACTTGCTGTTCCCTCTCTCAGGAACTCTCTTCTTTTTTCTTTTTTTTTTTTTTTTTAACGTTTATTTATTATTGAGAGACAGAGAGACACAGAGCGTGAGCAGGGGAGGCAGGCTCCAGGCTCTCAGCTGTCAGCACAGAGACCGACGCGGGGCTCGAACTCATGAACTGTGAGATCATGACCTGAGCCGAAGTCAGTCGCCTAACTGACTGAGCCAACCAGGTGTCCCCCCCCCTTCCTTTTTTAAAATACAATGTATTGTCAAGTTGGCTAACATAGTGTATCCAGTGTGCTCTTGGTTTTGGCGGAAGATTCCCGTGGTTCATCGCTTACATACAACACCCAGTGCTCATCCCAACAAGCGCCCTCCTCAATGCCCCTCACCCACTCTCCCCTCTCCCCTGCCCCCCCCATCAACTCTCAGTTTGTCCTCTGTATTTAAGAGGCTCTGATGGGTTGCCTCTCTCCCTCTCTGTGTGTAACTGGTTTTTTCCCCTTCCCTTCCCCCGTGGTCTTCTATTAAGTTTCTCAAGTTCCACATATGAGGGAAAACATATGATATCTATCCTTCTCTGACCGACTTATTTCATTTAGCGTAACACCTTCCAGTTCCATCCACGTTGCTGCAAATGGCAGGATTCCATACTTTCTCATTGCCAAGTAGTATTCCATTGTGTATATAAACCACATCTTCTTTATCCATTCATCAGTTGATGGGCATTTAGGCTCTGTCCGCAGTTTGGCGATTGTTGAAAGTGCTGCTATAAACGTTGGGGTACAAGTGCCCCTATGCGTCAGCACTCCTGTATCCCTTGGGTAAACTCCTAGTAGTGCTATTGCTGGGTCATAGGGTAGATCTATTTTTAATTTTTTTGAGGAACCTCCACACTGTTTTCCAGAGTGGCTGGAACCCTCTTCGTCTATCTCTTTGGGACCCTGGGTATTTCTCCACATTCAGTTCTGGGCTTAAACGACCCCTCCTCAGAGACCCTCCCAGGCCATACCATCCAAAGCCTTCTCCCCTCTCTCCCCTCTACTTTTTATTGTATCATTCTAATTATTTTCTTTGTAGCACCGAAGACTCTCATATTGGAGTTTGGTTCTGTGTTCACTTGTATTTTTGTCTGTGTCCCCCACTAGAGTGTCAGCATCATAAAGGATTTTGGTCGGCCATTTGCGTCCCCAGTACTTGGCACAGTGAGTGAATGCGTGCGTGAGCTCGCCCTCCTCAAGATGCACTCCACACAGAGTTGAGCTCATCAGCCCATGTGTCTGGCGAGGGGCCCCCTGGGCGCTCTCAGACTGGGACCACGTGTCCTCCTCCTGGTCCCCATCCGGCCCCTGTGCCCAGCCCAACACTGGGTGCTGCTCACTGGACCCACCCAGGCTTGTGTTCTGCCAGCTGCCCGGCCTACGTGGCTGTTCCGGCACCCCCGGAGCTGGCCTCTTGTTCCCAGGACCTCACGAGCCGTGGGCCACCGAAGGGCCTGGAGATAGCTGTGTGGCAGGCAGGCGCCCTGAGCGATCTCACTCTGAGAGTCGTCTCGCCTCCCTTCCGTCCTCCTGATTCTGCCACGGGAAGGAGAGGCTCCGCGTGGGGCCCGTGTGTCTCTATCGCCTTTTTCTACCACCTGCTCTTTCTTTTTAAGACACACAGCAGACCCCAGCGTCAAGCCGGGAGCAGCTGTGGTGTCTGGCTTTGCTTCACTTCGTGTAATCTGCTAAATACCTTTGATTCACAGCAAGTGACGTAGGTTGGGCTCCTCTAGAAGTGGGTCCCTAAGAAAATACTTTGAAGGCAAATAGTTTATTTGGGAGGGGACTCCCAGAAACACTGGCAGGGAAGTGGGGGGACATGAGGAAGGGCAGCCAGTGCAGAGTGTAATCGAGCAAGTAACCTCTTCGGGCACCTGCTGCGGGGCCTGGTGTAGACCGCGTGCCTCTGAGTTATCCCACCGGGGGGGGGGGGGGGAGGGGGTCAGGGTGGAGATGTTGCTGAGGAATGTCAACGTCCTCTCCTGCCAGTTCACGGTCGAGGGCGCCTCCCTGGAGCGTCCGTTCCCAGCACCTCCCGCCTGCCCAGGTGGGCAGAGCCCGCAGGTAAAGGGCAGGTGCTGGCTGCTGGAATTTGGTCTGTGGGAGGGGAGGTGGGCAGAGCACGGACAGCAAATACCTCACCCTCAATACCGGTTTCTCATTTAAAGCAGAGATTTAAAAGTTTCCTTAAAAACTAGATTTAAAAAATTTTTAAAGCACATTGACTTAAAGAAAAAAAGCATGTGGGGTGCCTGGGGGCTCAGCCGGTTAAGCATCCGACTCTTGGTTTCCGCTCAGGTCACGATCTCACGGTTTGTGGGTTTGGGCCCCACATCGGGCTCTGCATTGCCAACGCGGAGCCTGCTTGGGATCCTCTCTCTCTCCTTCTCTCTCTGGCCCTCCCCCACTTGTACTCTCTCTCTCTCTCTCTCTCTCTCTCTCTCAAAATAAATAAATAAACATAAAAACGCTTTTTAGAAAAAGTATGTAGTGCACAGGGGAAACGCTGAATTTGGCAAGCGCTATTTTCGAGGGCTCCGTCTCCTTTGTGACCCACCAAAATGGGTGTGTGTGGGGTGGTGAAGAGACCCCCCCCAGCTCCCCCCAGTGTACCTGCTCCACACCCTACGGCATTGCCCGGTGCTCCTGGGAGTCTTGGAAATGGGCTAGGAAGTTTGAAGCCCTTTGTGACGCAGGGTCTGTCATCTCTGGGCCTGTCTGTTCAAGGGTATGTTCTAAAGTCCCAGGAAAGAGTAAATTTGCAAAAATGGGCAAGACAGTTCTGAAGAAGAAAACCTAAGAGAAGGACTTGTTCATCCAGACATTAGAATATATGACGGAGGCACAGAGAATGGAACAGTGTGCTATTGGCACAGCCGCGTGTAAGTACATCAAGGAAATAGAGTGGAAATTAGCTCCTAATGGATGCAAAAGGCTTTGGAAAAGGGAAGCCGTCACGTAGCATGGGATGTTGTGGATTACGTCTGGGCTGGGGCAGTGGCTTCCCAATAGGCTCCCCATCCTTGGCCCTGCTCTCGGATCCACCTGTAGGGGTACTGGGCAGACTCACCCTCATGGGCCGCAGAGATCCCATGTCTCCCCTGGAAATGTCAGAGGCCCCCAGTTCAAGATGACTTAAATAACAGGTGGCCCCGAGGAGGATTCCTCCCTTTGGAGTTCTCTTTGATTCTTCCGATTAACCCATGCAGAGAGCCTCATGTGGCTGCTGGTGGAACCTTAACACCTCTGCAGGTCTCGCTCAGCTCCCTTTACGAGGCAAGCAGGCCTGGACCCAGAGCCCTAGGCAGGCCGCGGAATCCAGCTAGAACTTAGTCGTGCAGTTTTCCATCATTGCTTTTAAGGTTGCTTTCCCTTTCTAGTTATAATGCAAATTTCCCTTTAAAAATCATTTCGGGGGCTCCTGGGCGGCTCAGTCGGTTAAGCAGTCAACTTTGGCTCAGGTCGGGCTCTGTGCCGACAGCTCAGAGCCTGGATCCTGCTTCGGATTCTGTGTCTCCCTCTCTGTCTGCCCCTCCCCTGCTAGCACGTGCTCTCTCTCTGTCTCTCTGTCTCTCTGTCTCTCTCTCTCTCAAAAAGTCAGTTGAGTGTCTGACCTTGGCTTGGGTCATGATTTCTTGTGCTCTCTCTCTCTCTCTCAAAAATAAATAAACATTAAAAAAAAATAAAAATCATTTCACTGACACATGCTACAGAAGGATGAACCTCCAAAACATGATGCTAAGTGAAAGAATTCAGACTTAGAAGATCTCCTATTTTTTTTATTTTTTAATTTTTATTTATTTTTGCTTTTTGAGAGAGACAGAGACAGAATGCGAGTGGGTTGGGGCAGAGAGAGAGGGAGACACAGAATCGGAAGCAGACTCCAGGCTCTGAGCTGTCAGCACAGAGCCTGACTCAGGGCTTGAACTCATGAGCTGCAAGATCATGACCTGAGCTGAAGTTGGACTGTCAACCGACTGAGCCACCCAGGTGCCCCTTTTTTTAAATTTTTAATTTTGACTTCTGAGAGACAGAGAGAGACAGAGCATGAGCAGGGGAGGGTCAGAGAGAGGGAGACACAGATTCGGAAGCAGGCTCCAGGCTCCGAGCTGTCAGCACAGAGCCCGACGTGGGGCTCGAACTCACGGACCGTGAGATCATGACCTGAGCCGAAGTCGGACGCTTAACCAACAGAGCTACCCAGGCGCCCCAGAGAAGGTCTCCTATTATATGATGCCATTTCTGTGAAATATCCACAGTAGAAGAATCTATGGAGACAGGAAGCAGATGGGGGTTGTGGGGGGACTGGAGAACTGGGAGCAAGTGCATGATGGGTGCGGGGTCTCCTTCTCGGGTGACGAAAACGTTTTGCAATTAGTTAGAGGTGGTGGTTGCACAACGTTGTGAAGGTACCGAATGCCACTGAATTGTTCACTTTGAAATGGTTGATTTGATGTTACGTGAATTTTACCTAAGTGAATTATTTTTTAAAAACCAACCAAGCCAAAAGGAAAAAAAAAATCAGTTTACTTCATAGAAAGTCCTAATGTCTTTAAAGATGTCTTTTAAGTGCGGTGTAGGAGTCACTGGCTAAGACGATTGGTCTCACCTCCTGGCCTTGGCTCATGCCGTGCCCAGGCCTGGAATGCCCTCTCTGCTCACTGACAGAATCCTGCCCATCCCTGGGAGTTCAGGCCAAGCCTCACCTCTGCAGGAAGCCCTCCTGATTACGTAGGCCCATTGGGTGACTGGAGCAGTCAGGTGGGCCCAGTCCTACAGCCCTTTAGACCCAGGTGTGAAACCCAAACCAGCTGCTTACTAGCAGGGTGGAGTCTCTTAACTTTGGGCACATTGCTTAACATCCCCAAGAGGGCCTCAGTTTCCTCATCTTTAAAATGGGTCTCATAGGGCACTTGGGTGGCTCAGTTGGTTGAGTGTCCTACTCTTGATTTCAGCTCAGGTCATGATCCCAGGGTCATGGATCCCAGGATCTGTGCTGGGCATGGAACCTTCTTAAGATATTCTCTCTCTCTCCCTCTCTCTCTCTCTCTCTCTCTCTCCTCCTCCTCCTCCTCCTCCTCCTCCTCCACCTGCCTCCCCCACGCATGCTCTCTCTCTCTCAAATAAAAAAATAAACTAAAGAACATGTAAAGAAATAAAATGGGGTTCATGATAATTCTTGTTTCATAAGATTGAGTTACTACATAGAAAGTCTGTGGACAGGGCGTGCCTGGGTGGCTCAGTAGGTTAAGCGGTGACTCTCGATTTTGGCTCAGGTCATGATCTCACAGCTCGTGAGTGCGAGCCCCACGTTGAGCTCTGCACTAACCGTGTGGAACCTGCTTGGGATTCTCTCTCTCTCTCTCTGCCCCTCCCCGCTCTTGCACCCGCTCTCTCTCTCTCTTTGTCAAAAAAAAAAAAAAAATAACCTTGAAAACAAAAAGAAAGAAAGAAAGCCTGTGGACAGGCCATGGGGCTGAGTAGGTCAAGTGCTGATCACACCATAATTGAGTTTATTTGCCTCCTGTTTCCTGAACTGTAAGCAAGGGCTCAACCTTCAGCATCTCTGTATCCATAGTTCCCACACAGGGCTCACAAACAGTGGGTTCCCAAGAAAGGCATGTTGACTGATGCCCAGAGGAATTCCTAGAATCCCGTCTATTCTCCCCAACTCCACTGCCCTTACCCTGGTCTAGCCCCCTTCATTGCTTGCCTGGACTATTGCAGTCACCTCCTTCCTGGTCTCCTGGCTTCTGTCCTGCACCCTCCACCCCCAATCCATTCTCCATATACAGCCAGAGGGATCTCATTAGAACTGAAGTCAGATCCTGTCTCTCCCCTGCTCAGAATGTTGCCACGGCCCCACCTTGTGCAGAGGAAAAACTGAAGTTCTCCCCGTGGCCCATAAGGCTCTGTTTTGCCTGCCCACATCCCCTGTCGCCCCCCCCCCCCCACCCCCCCCCCCCTCCCCCCCCCCCCCCGCCAAGTCTCTCTCTTCTTGGCTCTGGCCGTGACAGTCTCCTTGCTGCGGCTTTAAAACTCCAGGCCTTTGTGCCTGATATTCCCTTTGCTGGGGACCCTCTTCCCCAGATGTCATTCACTGCTCACTTCCTTACCTCCTTTCATCCTTGGCTCTAACGTCCCCTGTTCGGGGGCTTTCAGGGAAAGCTTTCCCTGGCTTTCCAGATCTTACTGGACTCCAGAACTTGCTTCTTCCCTCAGGAAAGGACCGTGGCCGGGGTCCTGGGCCCCGTCCCCATTCTCGGGCAGAGGGGAGGCTCCCGGGCCTCTTTCTGGACTTGGGGCCTGGGGTCGGCAGTGTAGGCCGGTGGCACCCAGGCTCAATCTGGCGCAGAGGCCTCCGCTCCCTTGCCATGGGAGGGGCCCTGGCCTGCTCACACGGGCTTCCAGGGTACAGATGGGAAAGCCCCACGTCCTCCTCCACTTACCTGGCTGGGGCTGACTCAGACCCTCACCCCTGGCCAGAGGGAGCCGCAGCTGCCCCACCCGCCCCCTTGATGGGAAACAGCACTGCCAGGGCCCGGCTGGGCCAAACACTGACTCACCTCACCCCGCCCAGCCTCTGCCACTGGAAATCACACCTCCCTCTGGCCAGAGACGCTCCAGCCCTTTGCTCCCAGGGGAGAGTTCCCACTCTGCGCCTTTGCCCAGACTGTGCCTTGGCCGGCAGTGCTCTTCCTCTGCCTGGAGCCCTTCTGTTCCTTCAAGCCCAGCCTGGGGGCCATCTCCCGCCGGGCAACGTTAGAGATGCCTCTGGCCCTAAGGGTAGAGGGGTGGTGGGAGAGCTGATACTAATACACTAATAATACTCTCACCCTACTAATAATAGCTATTACGCAGCAATAATGGTAACTAGCCATGCGTACCATGCACCAGGCATAGTACTACACGCTTTATTGTATTGACTCAATCGACCATCACAATAATCTCACACGGTAGAGACTTTCGTTTTCCCAAGGCACAGAGTGGTAGGTAACCAGCCCAAGGTCCCCAGCTGGTGAGCAGAAGGAGGATTTGAATCTAGGCAGCCTGGATGTCAGACTCACACAGCCAATCCGAAGAACAGAGTGGGGGGGTGGCCCTGAGGCTGGCACCCAAGGAGCTAGGGATGCAGGTGATGCAAGCCCTGGGTTCTGTGTCAGGGGCCCCTCCTGCCAGCCGTGCAGACTGGCCCTCGGTCCCTCTGTCAAGGTGAACCCTCAGAACACAGGTTCCGGGCAAGCCACCAACAGCCTCTGAAAGGGAATTTACACATACAGAGCAGGGGCCGTGGTCTGGGCACTGAAGCCACGAACCCGTGGAGCAACCCTGCGCAGTAAGGACAGTTACTAACATCCATTTTACAGATGGAGGAGACTACGGCCCAGAGAGTAGCAGGAGTTGGCCAAGTTCACAGAGCCAGGCTGTGGCAAAGGCTGAATTCAAACCCAGGATTGTTCTGCCACCACAAGGCCGGAGTCCCTTCTACTGGGAGGTGACACCACCTCTCACTGAAGAACAGGACAGGACCCAGATGTCAGAAAGAGCCTGCAACTTCAGTTCTCATTGCCTCCTCTCTCCAGAATCCCACTAACCTCCACCCATCCATCCATTCATGTATCTATCCGTCCACCCGCCACCCACCCTTCCATTCATGTATCCATCTGTCTGCTCTTCCATCTGTCCACACACTCATCCGCCATCCAGACATCTATCCGCCCTTCCTCCTGTCATTCTATCTGGCTCTTTCATTCACCCCTCCGTCCGTCTACCCCACTTCCATCCACCCATCCTTCTATTCCTCTGCCTACCCACTTTCCTATCCCTCCACCTTCCATCCTTTTATCTGTTCATCCATCCACCCACCCATCCATCTACCTACTCACCCATCCACCCATACATTTGTCCACACATCCGTCTATCCCTCCACACATCCGTTCATCCATACATCCCACAAAAGTTTATTTAACTGATGGCTGCTGTGCCCGAGCCTTCAGATCACTGTCTCTTGAGCCAGGAGAAACACGCCTAATTAGGTTTCTATTTATTTGTTGTTCCAGGAAGGCTAATTGTGGGGCTTGTAAACAGCCCTTTGATGGCTGGGGAGTTACTTAAGAGGACAGTTAAATAAACAACCGCTGGGTGGAACAGTCAGTGTTGGTACAAAGCGGGTCTGGAGTCATGACCTGCCTTTCACAGTGGGAAGAGGGCTGAGTTCCAGACAGTGCAGAGACTTTGGGGTCAGAGAGGAAGTCAGAATAATGGAACAGTGGCAATAACAGCTAATACGTGTTGAATGCCTACTGTGTGTCAGATGCTCTGCTAAGCCCTTACAGCGATTCCAGGTGATGGGAACCATTACGACCCCATTATGGATGGGGAGACTAAGGCTCAGGGAGAGGAAGCCATGTGCCCTTGGCCACACAGCTGGGAGGTACCAGTGTCACCATGCCGATCTAGACTTGCCTGTGTACCACAATGATGATAATAATAGCAAATAATTATGTAGCACTCACGATGTGCCAGGCACTGTTGTAAGCATCTTGACTCATTTAATACCCGTACAACCCTGTGAGGTTGGCACTGTCGTTACCCCCATTTTACAGATGAGAACATTGAGGTCAATAGGAATAAAGTAAGCTGCTAAGATCACTGAGCCAGGCAGCAGCATTTAACTTAGGAAGACTCAGCCATACATGGTCGGCCAAATATTATTTTAATCGTCTTTTTAAATCTATGGGTCTAAACATACTATAAAATTTTAACTTGATTATGTCTGTTTTGTTACTTAGTTGAGGGGTTGGTAAACTTTTTCTGTTAAGGACCAGATAATACATGTTTTAGGCTTTGTGGGCCATGTGGTCTCTGTTGCAACTGTTCAACTCGGCTGTGGTAGCTGGAAAGCAGCCACAGATAATATGAAACTAATGGTGTGGCCGTGTGCCAATAAAACTTTATATCCAAAGCAGGTGGGGGGAGGGCGAGATTTGGCCCGAGGGCTGTAGTTTACCGACCCCTGACTTTGTGCATTAGACATGTATTTCCATTCACCAAACCGTGTTCTCTTGCCCTTATATGAGCAACATAAAGGATTTTCAAGGATAATTTCAATCGTGGCCAAGTTTTACCTCCAGGCCGTTTGCTCACCACATGCCCTCTACACCATTTACCCATTTGCCCACTATTGGCAGCTTCTGGAGTTTGAAAATTCCTGAGATTAATCGAATTCCTTTGTTCGTAAGGTCAATAAATGAATGACACCTGCGAGTGGTGCTCAGCCTAGCTGACTTCCCACCAGGGACCCTAAGAATGCCAAGAGCCCTGGGACTGGATCTTCTTTAGACCAAGTTCTGTAAACTTATTGCCTGGAAAAAAAAATCATAAAGTGAAAGTTAGGAAGTCTGATGGCTGAGGCTCTACTACCATTTCCTATTGGTGACAAGAACAAGGAAATGAAAGGGTGACTGGCGAAGATATTACAAAATGTACTCAGGGCTAGTAGGAACAAAATGGGGTAAGGTCAGAAACATCCCCTTTCCTCTTTATCCCCGCCTCCTTCCCCTCAACGTCTGTTTCCCAGACCCAGAAAAGTCGTCAGCCTGGGGGAACAGCATGGTGACTCCAAAGTTAAAAGACAGATGACAACCTGGGTAAAAATATTTGCAACGTAAATGTAGATACGTGGTTTATTTCCATAATATATAGAGAATCTCTGCAGAACAATAAGAAAAAGAAACCACCCAACCTACTAGAATGATGGGGTAGTGGGTGGGAACAGGCAATTTACAGAAAATGAAATGCACGTGGCAAATAAACATGCAAGATGTTCAACCTTGCTGGTAGTCAGACAAACGCAGTGAAAAAGAATTATTAGATAACATTTTCCACTCGTCGCGCTGACAAACATAAAAGAGTGGTGATGTAAAGTGTTCAGGGGACTTGGGGGAAATGGCCATGCTCATATACTGCTGGTGGGACTGGTATAATGTGGAATTGCCTCTCAAGAAGACGATTCTACAACGTCCAGTAAAATCGTGAAGTCATATTTTCTACAACTCACCAATTGCGCTGTTTGGCATCTCCCTTAGAGAAACATCAGGCACAAGGAGTATGTGCCAAGATGGTTGCTGGAAACAACCTAAATATCCACTGATTGGGGAAGGGTTAAGCACCTTGCGGTGGTCTCAGGACTCCCTGTCTTCTGAGGCAGAGCCTGCCCCCCACTACTCTTGATGCTAAACCTGCTGGATGTTCACTCTTCCCAGCCTCCCTTGTATGTGACCTCGGCTCCACCCACCAGGCACGCCTACCCAGACGCGGAAGCAGGGACGGTCCAGCGGGAGCAGAGATGTCTTACTCGACCCGGACCTGACACACCCGATGGTGTGATTTGGGGGGCTGTTCCTACTGACCTTGAAACCTGGTCCTCCAACCCTCCTGGCCTCTGCAAATCTATTTTAATGTGAACTTTCACTCAAGTATAGCATACATAACAGAAAGGGGCACAGGTCACAGGTCATAACTTGACGAATCTTCGCGAGTGAGCACACTTGTGTAAGCAACCCCACATCAAGAAACAGAACGTTCTAGTCCCCTTGTGCCTTCTTCCAGTCGTGACTTCCCCGAGGGTAGCGGAGGGTAGAGTCTAATTCTAGTACTTAACATAAATGGAATCAAGGGCTATGGGTTTGTGTCTGGCCCCTGTCTCTTAACGTTAATGTCTTGGAGATCCATTCATGTTGTTGTATACAGTGGTGGACCATTTATTCCCATTGCTGGGCAGTATTCCATCGTCCGAATGTGACTCAGTTCATCTGTTCGCGCTCCTACTGAGGGGCAAGCGGGTATTTTCTAGCGAGGAGCTATTTATGAATGTGGCTGCTATGAACATTCTTGTGCATGCCTTTTGGTAAACATCTGTCTGCATCACTGTTCAGTGTATAGACCTATTGCTGGGTCACGTGGTAAATGCATGCCTCACTTTATTAGAAACTGCCTATTTTCCGAAATGCCTGTACTGTCTTCCACCTCCTCATCAGCTCTTGGTATTTTGCATCTTTTTCATTTTAACCATCCCAGTGAGTGCATAGTGTATCCCACTGTGGCTGTGATTTGCATTTCTTTGCTGGTTAATGATGTCAAGCACCTTCGCCTGTTTATTGGTCGTTTGTTGTATTTTTTTGTGTGGAATGTTAAAATCTCTGCCCTTTTTGTCTATTGTGTTGATCGTCCTTTTCCCCCCAAACTCCTTTTAATAGATTCTCTTCCTGTTTAAATTACTCTATCAGCCAGGGTTCTCTAGGGAAACAAAATCAAGGAAGGAATTAAGGAAGTGGCTGATGCAGTTGTGGAAACTGGCAGGTCTGAAATTTGTAGGTCAGGCCAGCGGGCTGCAAACTCGGACAGGATTTCTAGGTTGGATTCGAGAGGCAGAATTCCTTCTCCCGGAAGCCTCAGTTTTTGCTTTCAAGGCTGTCAAATGATTGCATGAGGCTCGCCCACATTATTGTTGATAATTTACTTAAAGTTAGCTGAGTGCAGATGTTAATTACATCTACAGAACACCTTCACAACAACGTGCAGGCTAGCGTTTGAACACGAGCCTAAACTATGACCAAACAACCATAGCCTCGCTAAGTTGACACATAAAATTTAACCATCCCAATTACTCAGAGTTGTTTATGTTGAGTCCTACTCTGAGGCCTGTCTGATCCGCCATTTATCCACATGCACGCACACACACACGCACACACACAGAGCCAACGTCAATAACAGTGTGATGCATTTCTAGGTGTGTAAATGCACAGAAATAAGTGTGGAAGGATGCAGACCAAACCTTTTGTATGGCTGGTCTAGGGAGTGTCCAGCATGGAAGCCAAAGGGAACTTCAACCATGAGTTATAACAGTCAAGAAAAATTTAAAGAGTGTAATTAATGTGTTAATCACATAATTAAAAAATTAAATTTTAAGTGGGGCAAACTTTTATTTTTTTTTTTCCAACGTTTATTTATTTTTGGGACAGAGAGAGACAGAGCATGAACGGGGGAGGGGCAGAGAGAGAGGGAGACACAGAATCGGAAACAGGCTCCAGGCTCTGAGCCATCAGCCCAGAGCCCGACGCGGGGCTCAAACTCACGGACCGTGAGATCGTGACCTGGCTGAAGTCGGACACTTAACCGACTGCGCCACCCAGGCGTAAGTGGGGCAAACTTTTAAAGAAAAACAAAGGAATCATTAGATCTCCATTATTCATTCCCCACATACTTCCTGGGCACTGGCCATGTGCTAGTTGCTGGAGATTCGGTGGATAAGGTGGGCAGTCTCTATCCTTGTGGAGCTGACATTATAGTGGGAGGAGTCAGGCAAAAAAGAAATAAAGAAATGAGCAAAACATGTCAGAGAGTTTTAAGGAGTATTCTGAAGATAAGAAAACCAAGAATGAATGGGGAGGTGGGTTTATGTTGGATCGAGTGGTCAGAGAAGCTCTCTCTGAGGTGACATTTGAGCTGAGTCCGGAAGGAGGAAAAGGAGCTGGCTTTGGAAACTCAGCAAGTGCAAAGGCCCTGGGGTTGGAACAGATCAAATGAGGTAGGATGAGAACCTGAGCAATGCTTCTGACGTGGGAACTGAGGCCCAGAGAGGGAAAAAGACAGCCCGAGGCCGCGGCACAGACATGGTGGAGGCAGCTGGGAACGTCTGCTCCTGCCGCAAGAAGAGCTTTGTACTGCTGAGCTACCTGTCTAGGATGGAAGTCTCTGAACTGCTCAAAGGGCTTTCTCCATACTCCTCTCCAGAAGTCTCCCTGTGGTTTGAACTCAGCATTGGAGACCCAGCCCCTAAGCTTGTGTCAGCCTCGCCCTGTAAGCTAAGGCCAGCAGCACTGCAGAGGGCCATCTGAGGGCCTCATACTCTGTATCTCTGAGTTGGAGGGTCAGCAAAACTTACCACCACTGTCTTACCAAATTATAATAACAGCTAGGGAAGGTGCCCAGAATAGACACTTTTCCTGCACCCTCCTTTCAGTTCCTGGTAAGAGCCTGTAAGAGATTATTATTCCCATTTTATGCCTGGGAACACGGAGGCTCCAGGAGATTAAATACCTGACTCGAGAGCCTGCATTCTTCACCCTTGGTGAGGAGTCTACATCCTGCTCCTCTAGCTCTCAAGGCAAGAGCAAGGCCATCTTTTTTAAATGACAGAGCCCCAGATGGGAAAAGATGATCCTACCTAAGCCTTCATTATGTAGATGGGAACTCTAAGGTCTAGAGAGGGAAAGGAACCATTCCCCGACTGTACAGAGCCAGAGTGGAAGCTAGGTCTCCCTGCTCCCAGTACCTTTCCAGATTTATCCCTCTATTTCCCTCCATCCACTTCCCTCCTTCATGAAGGCTTAACTGGCCTCTAGGCTGTTGCGCCACCGTGTCAATCCCAATTCCTGCCTCAGGTCCTTTGCACTTGCTCTTCCCCCACCAGATCTGGCTCATCACATCTTTCTTGCCTTCCTTGACAACTCCATTGACAGTAGCCCTGCATTAACTCTTCCTATCTTGATTTATTTTCTGCCTAGTGCTTCTCACCTTCTCTGTCATTATATTAAATATACAATGTTTGTTGTCCATCTCCCTGCCTAGAATATCAGCCCCTCGAGGGCAGGAACTTTATTTGCAGCTGTTTCCCCAGTGCCAAACCCATGGCCTGGTCCCCCCATAATGCTCAATATGGATGCATGGGCGATGGATGGATGGATGGATGGATGGGTGACAGGTAGATAGATAGGTGATGGATGGATAGATGGATAATGGATGGATGGATGGATGGATGGATGGATGGATGGATGGATAGGTGACCATTTCTTCCAGCATTACTTCTCACCCTTGGGCTCTGGGTCTCCCACTTGGCTGTTGTGACTTGCCCTCCTCTGGCTCTTATCCTAAGAAGGCAGCTCTGGGGGCTCCCACAGGATCGGGCAGGAGTCTCAGTTTCTTGCCTTCCTCTGAGGCTGGGTAAACAAAAGCCTTTGTTCTTCCTCTCCTGCCTAGTTCCTCTACAGCCCAGGGCAGGAAGTTGCTGGCAAGTCAGCTGGCAAGGGAGTTACTGCAACTTAACTTTGAGGCTTAAGCTGTCAAGTTGGGCCCTGGGGCTCCTGGGGTCCACAGTGGAGCTGGGCACGATGGGGGTGTGGTGGGAGCATTATGGCCAAGGCACAGAGATGATTCCTACCTGGGCAAACCCCAGTCTCCTGGAAAGATTGCGGTTTTGGAGGTGGTGGGTAGCTACAAGGTGAAGTTGGCTCTGGGTTTTCTACAGACAACCAGGGACAGTGTTTCTTCTTGTCCCCCAGATTGTCCCCACGGGGCAGGAGGCGAGAGGAGGGGCCCTCGCTTAGTGCTGAAGCGGTCCGTGAGGGTGGTGCCATCACAATCCCCCTTGCGCAGAGGAGGAAACAGACCATTTAGCACTCGCAGTTGGAAACCAAACTGGATGGGCAGCTATTATCCAGTTGGACTGTCTCTGCCAGTCAAAGACAGTGGCCTTTTGTCAGTTTCCCTGTTGCCTTTGTCCAGGTCAGAATTGGACCTTATTCAAATAACTCAAAGGCCGGTGGCTTGCCGAAGCACCGATTGAAGAATTTGGTACTCAAGCCTGCCAACCTCACCAGAACATCCTTGAGAAGTCTCAGCCATCAGCTTGTTTCTCCCGCCTGCCCTGGAGCCCAGTTCCTGCGGCCTGGGCAGAGAACGTGGAAGAAGTCTGGGACCTGGGTGTGGCAGCTGAGGCCCACGCGGCTGCTTCCTGCCTGGGTCTCTGGCCTCTTCAGCTTCTTCTCCTAATTTCACCCCCTGCACTGAGCTATTGGTAATTTTCTGCACATATCATGTGGTTTCCTGCCTCTGCCTTTGCACATGCTGTCTTTTCCACCAGGGATGATGTCTGCGTCTGAGTTCTCCCCCAAACAGACCCTGAGACAGGATTCAAGGGCAAGGAGCCTGTTTGGGAAGTGATCCCGGGAAGCACCCCTAGTGACATGGGTAAGCAAGACAGGGAAGAAGCAAGTGAAACATATGTTATCCAACCAGGCACCATCGTGGGCAACCGGACCTCAAACCCACTGGGGAACCCTGGGAGCCGGTGTAGAACATTCACTCCACAGTTATTTCAAACAAGCGATGAGAACACGGGCTATGTGTCCTCCAACTCCCCATTAATCATCAACTAACGGCCAGTTCCAAGGGCATCAATTTTCTGGAACTTCTGGCCACGCACATGCCCACAGCCAGAGCCCATCTCCCAAGCAGAGTCATAGACATTTGCAGCAAGCTGGAGTGAGCATCGAGGGAATGTGGGCAGGCACGGACAGCATCTGCTGCCGACGTTGACTAGCAACCGATCTTTTCCTACCAAACTCCTATTCATCCTTCAAAACCTGTCCTTCACCCTCCACCCCGCCCCCCGGCCTGGGAAGACTACTTTGACCCTCCTAAATCAGCCAAGCACTTCACTCCATTGCTCCCATGCACCTTAATATTTGCCTTTATCACAGGGGATTGTCATGACCCTTTAACACCCCTGCCTGCCCCGCTGGGAACGGAACAACTTGAAGGCAGAGGCTACATCGTGGGGGTTAAGAACATTACAGGTTGGGGTCACAGAGTCCTGAGTTCCGTTCTCTTGGCCTCTCTGAAACTGACTCTGGTGCTCACATCTGTGTCTCCAGGGCCAGGCTGTTCTCAGGCCCTCGGTGAGCCTACAGGCCCAGGGATTCGAGTTACATTTTCAGCTCCCTGGCATTTCTTCTGTGTCCTGAAGCTTCTTGCTATCTCCGTCATGGAGATTTTGGTTAAGCCAGCGGGTCTCAATCCTTATGACTCCTCCTCAGAATCACTTGCAGAGCATTTTGAAAGCTTCAGAGGCTGGGGCCCCACCCCTGAGATTCAGATTCAGTCACTGGAGCCGGGTTAAACCTCACTGATAGTATCAGGTCTCAGAGAAATTCCCTCCGGGTCAGGCAGGGCATTCAGGGAGAGAGTGTGTCACGTGTCGTGTCGTCTGTGGAAGGTGGGGGTTGGAGGGCGGCCTAGGGTCTGCGCTGGGGGAGGGGCTGAGGGAGACGTGGAGGATGCAAAAAATGTAGAAACTGGAGGCAATGAACTAGGCGTCACCCAAAGTTAGAGCTTAAGAACAAATGGCAAAAAGCAGACACATGTTTTGTCACCCTGTGATGTAAATGTGTTGAGCCCCACCATGAGACTGTGCTGTGCCTAAGGCGGGGGTTCCCACACCTGCCAGCCAGCATCACCTGTTACCCTGGTGCCCACCCGCCCCCCCCAAGGCCACTGCGGCAGGGTTGCTGGGGTGGATACCTAGGAACCAGTATTTTTTACTTTTTATTTTATTTTATTTTTTAAAGTTGGCTTCACTCCCAGTGCAGAGACCAACTTGGGGCCTGAGATCAAGTCCTGATCTGAGATTAAGAGTTGGACCCTTGGGGCGCCTGGGTGGCTCAGTCGGCTAAGCGTCCGACTTCGGCTCAGGTCACGATCTCGCGGTCCGTGAGTTCGAGCCCCGTGTCGGGCTCTGTGCTGACCGCTCAGAGCCTGGAGCCTGTTTCGGATTCTGTGTCTCCCTCTCTCTCTCTCTGACCCTCCCCCGTTCATGCTCTGTCTCTCTCTGTCTCAAAAATAAATAAACATTAAAAAAAAAAATTAAAAAAAAAAAAAAAGAGTTGGACCCTTAACCCACTGAGCCACCCAGGCACCCCGGAAACCAGTATTTTTTAAAACATGAAGCGGGGGCTGCCGACCACAGAACACAGGAGTACGATTACCTCAGTTCTTTATCCTCAAAGGGTTATTTTTCCAGTAATGATGTTACAAGGGCAAGCATGTATTGAGGGCCTACTGTGTGCCAGATACTGTGCTAAGAGCTTTACATGCATTACCTCACTTCAGTTTCAGATAGCCCCTAGGTGGTAGGTACTTTTATAATCTCCATTTCACAGATGGGAAAATTGAGGCACAGAGTGGCAAAGTCAATGTCTGAAGACTCACAGCTGTTCAATGGCAGAACAGGCTTGTAGCGGGGTCTGTGAGTCTGTCCCCAGAGCCCTCGGCTACCCCCGCTCCTGCCTCCTCCAAAGTTACTCTCTCTGATGCCTTTTGACCCACTCAGTCCAACAACTGCCAAGAATTGACCCACTCAGCTCCTCAAGGAATTATTGTTGTTGATGTTGTCTCTCCCCATAAATCCCTCGTGGTCTTTTTCCCCCCGTAACCTCAGCACACAGACAAACCACACATCATAAAGCCTGAGCGGCTTCTGAATGTGAGAGCTTCATTTCATGGATCATAGCTGTCTGAACCACGTTTATTAGGCTTATTTTGAATTGTTCCCCCACCTGTCTGAAAGGCGGAAAGCCTTAAAATTATTTCTGCCCCAAAACAGTGCTTGGAGGCGCCAGCCTGCCCCGGGAGCTCGCTGACCTGCCTCATAAGGAATTATTAATTATGATTTGTTTTTATAACCGTCCACTTGGAGACTGGGTTGACACATGCTCAGACTTGTCTGTCCTTTAAAAGAAGGAATCAAAGTTTCATGGAAATCAGTTATACCTTACTAGTGGAATCACTCGGACTCAGCCCTGGATTTGCTGTGTGACCTTGGGTGCATCCCTTCCCTGTCTGGGCCTCTTTTTTTTTTAGTTGTAGAAGGACTGTGAACTAAAATCTAACACAGTGTTTAGAATACATGTTTCCCAAACTGTGACTGTACCAGGGGTACATGAAATGGTTTTCAGTTGTATAGGGATGGACATTTTGTAAGTTGTACTGTTTAACTTTTAAAATTTAATAGTGTTCTAACATTTCATTTATAAATGCAGACATTTTTGTTCATCAGGATGGCCACAGGGAGGAGGGGCCCTGATTCAAATACTCAGGTATCTTGACTGATGTGGGGGGGGTGGGGGTGTAGGGCTATGCCTCGTTCTTCATCTGGTAGCTCCCAAGGTCACCGCGGATATCAACATCCAGCCAGAGAGAGGAGAGAGGAGGCACCTACCTAACCTTTCCCCTCACATTCCATTGGCCAGAACTAGTCACATGGTTCTGCCCAGGTGCAAAGACAACTGGGAAATGTAGTCCCCTGGCTGGGTAGCTCCCTTCCTACACTTGTACACTTTATTTATTTATTTTATTTATTTATTTTTAATATATGAAATTTATTGTCAAATTGGTTTCCATACAACACCCAGTGCTTTCTACGCTTGGTGAACCTTGGCCATCTCTGCTTCAATATTCCCTTTTTATTTTATTTTATTTTTTTTTAATTTTTTTTTCAACGTTTATTTATTTTTGGGACAGAGAGAGACAGAGCATGAACGGGGGAGGGGCAGAGAGAGAGGGAGACACAGAATCGGAAACAGGCTCCAGGCTCTGAGCCATCAGCCCAGAGCCCGACGCGGGGCTTGAACTCACGGACCGCGAGATCATGACCTGGCTGAAGTCGGACGCTTAACCGACTGCGCCACCCAGGCTCCCCAGAATATTCCCTTTTTAAATGACTACATTGAGGAAACAAAGCTTTGCCACACCACTTATCAGTGAATTAAAGTATGACTTCCAATTTTCTACAACGTGGGAGGACTCCTTTTACCCAATATCAAGGTTTACCACACAGCTACAGCAATCAAGACAGCGTAGCGGAAGGGGGGATATACGATCAATGGAATAGATAGAGAATGCAGATAGACCCGCACAAATATGCCGGGATGATTTTCGACAGAGGTGCGACAGCAATTCGCTGGAGGAAGGATCACGTTTTCAGTAAGCAGTGCTGGGGAGAACTGGACTTCCGTCGGCAAAGAAACAAGAACCTTGGCCCAGACCTCACGCCTTATACAAAAATCCACAAAGCGCATCATGGACTTAAATGTAAACCATAGAACTATTAGAATAAAACCCCATGAAACTATAGAACGTTAACCATTTTTTTTTAAGTAGGAGAAAATCAATCTTTGGGACCTAAGACTAGGCAAAGAATTACTAGATTTGAATGCCAAAAGCACGATTCATAAAAGGAAGAAACTGATACATTGTACCTCATCAAAATCAAAACCTTCTGCTCCCCCAAAGACCCTGTTAAGAGGATGAAAAGACAGGCTGCAGCCCGGGGGGAAAATACTTTCAAGCCACATATCTGACCGAGGACTGGTATCTCGAATATATCAAGAACTCTCGAAACTCAGCAATTAAAAAACTCCAGTTGGGAAAGGAGCAAAAGGCGGGGCACCTGGGTGGCTCAGTCAGTTAAGCATCGACTCTGGATTTGAGCTCAGGTCATGGTCGGGCTCTGTGAGGGGTGTGGAGACTGCTTGGGATTCTCTCTCTCTCTCTCTCTCTCTCTCTCTCTCTCTCTCCTCCCACCCTCTCTTCCCCTCCCCCACTCACATGTGCTGTTGCTCTCCGTCTCAAAATAAAGATGTAAACATTAAAAAGAAAGAAAGAAAGAAAATGAGCACAAGGCAGGAGCAGCATTTCACTGACGAGCACACAGGTGCATATGAGCACACGAAAAGGTGTCCAACGTCATTTGCCATAAGGGAAACGCAGCTTAAGGCCACAACAAGATATTACTACACACGTATTCAAATGACGAAAACAAAAATGATGGGAACGCGAAATGCTGTTGAGGGTTGGAGAAACTGGGTCACTTCTGTGTCACTAGTGGGAATGTCAAATGCTACAGTGTTCTGGAGAACAGGCAGTTTCTTAAAAACTACTGTATGACTCAGCAACTGCAGTCCTGGACACAGAAACGAAAACTCATGCGGGCGCCTGTGTGGCTCAGTCCGTTGAGCATCTGACTCTTGATTTCGGCTCAGGTCACGATCCCAGAGTCATGGGATTGAGCCTTGGGTCGTACCCTGCACTGAGTGTGGAGGCTGCTTAAGGTTCTCTTTCTCCCTCTGCTCCTCCCCTGCCCGTGCTCTCTCTCTGTCTCATGTAAAAAAGAAAAAGAAAAAGAAAAAAGAAATGCAAAGGTACGTACACGAATGTTCATAGCAGTTTGATTCCTAATGGACAAAAACTGGAAGCCACCCAGACACCTGTCGCTAGTGGTTAGTTAAGGAAACGGCGGTACTCCCATACCGTGGAATTCTACACAGCAACACGAAAGCGAAATATTGATCACACGACAGTTTGGGTCAATCTCTAGAGAATTACACTGGGTACAAAAAGTCAATCCCAAAGGGTGACACACGGCATGATTCCACTCATATGACATTCTTGAACTCACACCGTTCTAGAAGCGGAGAACAGACGAGTGGTTGCCAGTGGTCGGGGCAGAGGTGGAGGTGGGATCTGGGTTTGGCTGTGAAAGTGTCCCTGATGGGGGCGCCTGGGGGGCTAGGTCGGCTGAGCGTCCGACTTCGGCTCAGGTCACGATCTCACGGTTCGTGGGTTCGAGCCCCGCGTCGGGCTCTGTGCGGACAGTGTGGTGGCTGCTTGGGATTCTCTCTCTCCCTCTCTCTGCCCCTCTCCTGCTCATTCACTGTCTCGCTCCCTCTCTAAATAAATAAATAAACTTTAAAAATAAACAAGTAAACGTTAAAAAAAAGTGCGGCACGGTGGATCCTTGTGTGATGGAAATGTTCTGCATCTTGGCTGTATCGGTGCCCACACCCTGATGACACTGGGCTGTGGTTTTGAAAGAATGTTACCATTGGAGGAAACCAGGAGAGGTCATGGGCTCTCTCTGTTTATTTCTTACAACTTCCTGTGAGTCGACGATAATCTCAAAATAAGAAATTTAATACAGAACACAAATGTGATATTTTTATACCCATGCACTTCTGAATATAACCATATCTATGGTGACTTGGAGGCACCATCAGAGTCTCAAACATCGGATGCGGTGCGGTGGTTAAGTGTGTGGCTTTGCAGTGGGGCAGCCCGGGTTCAAATCTCAGCCGGGTAGACCTCTCACCTCCCCGAGCCTCTGGTTCCACACCTGCAAGGGGCTGAGCAGTGAGAGGCCCTACCTTGGGGGGTTGCCGCGGGGGCTCGGGGACATGGGGCACACGGAGCGCGGTGCTCACTCACAGGGACTGCTCAGCAAATGTAATTGCTGCCTTTCCGGGCTGCGATGGGTGGAGGGACAGATCTCAAGGCATCCTCTGAGAGCTCTCGGTTGGGACGGTGACCCACCATCCTGCAGAGCAGGTACTGAACAGGCTGCACTGAGGTTGGCCTGGTTGGTCCTCACGTGCCCTCCGGACTCGGGTGCCTGCTTTCACGGACCGTTCTCCGTGAAGGAAGAACGCAGCTGGTTTCTGTGGGCCCGGCTGCTCAAATAGCCCAGCGGCTAGCCTCTTTAAGGCGATCAAGAGAAGGAATGGGACCCATGTTTGCTGCGTGCCCACGAGGTGCCTAAGGGTTTACAATCTCGTGCAGTAGGCATTCCTGTCATCCCTGCTTTTACAGGAGGAAGCTGAGACTCAGAGGTGAATGGACCTGTCCAAGGTCATGCAACTCGCAGGTGGCAGAGCTGAGATCTGAGCCCTGGTCTGTCTGATTTGAATCCAGAGTCACTTTCACCATTCATAACAACCTTACCTCTGCCAGGGTCAGTTACTATGTTTGACTCTTTACATAGGGTGGCATCACCCCCCACCCATTCTGGAGAAGAGGAAACAGGGACTAAGAGAGGTGAGTTGCCAAGATGGACAAAAGATCTAAAGACAGAAAAAAGAAAGAAAAGAAAAAAACAGCCAACTGGCAGCTCGTCCTTGGGCCCCCAGCCCCACCCTCAGTTTCTGCTCAGCCCGGTCGAGACCACACGAGCCTGGAAACTTAAATGCTGAGTCAAAAAACAGTTGGCCCCTAGCTATGATGCCTAGACAGCCTGTGGGCACTTGAACTTCATCTGCAGCTGCCCAGAGTGAGCAGACGCAGCCAGAGCCTGGCTGGGGGCTGGGTGGGGTCAGCGGGAGCCACCTAGAGACCCCTCACAGTGACAGCCACCGTGGCAGTTGGAAGCAGCTCGAGGCGGCCGTGGCGGTAACAACTTCCTTTTGAGTAATAACATTTACTGAAAAGCAATTCTGCTTTTAGCACCAGAAGTTCATCACCCTCGCAGGCAGGCGCCTAAGAATACCTTCGTTCAACCACAGTTCAGAGATTCACACAGATTCCCTTCTGTGTTACCTCCAGGAGAGTTTCGCATTTGGTGTTGAAGGGAAACCAAATACCACAATTATTGGAGGAGGCAGGAGGGGTGCAGAGGGTGGGGGGCGGGGGGGCAGGCAGCGGGGAGCCAGGTGGCATCGACCACGGCCCCCAAGGCCTCCACAGGCAGCCTCTAGGCGGTGGCCCAGCCCCTTGCTCCTCAGTTACTGGAAAGACATCAGCAGAGCTCAGAGTGAAACCCAAGAGCTGACAATTTCTCTTCCTTTTACAAGAAAAAGAAAGTGATTGTCCTTTAAGCAAGTGTGACTTTGGGGGCCAGGGACTTGCCCTGGCCACTCTGCAAATCAGAGGCGGAGCCACAACTGCCCCAAAGCCCCCAGGCCCTTGCCCGCCCCCCCCCTCAGTCAACCCTGGGATCCTTTGAATAGCCCTTTTGTCCCACACTGAAGATCCAACGTGCACATGGGAGGGGATGGTCCTAAAAGTCAGGAGCTCACCCAGGCCCTGGACGGCTATCGGATGGCTGAGGGTGAGGGCGGAGGCACAAGTGGGGAAGCCATGTGGTGGGTCAGGCAGAAGCAGGAGGCTCCAAAGAGTGGCTCTAAGAGGGCCTCTCCTTCCTCACCTGATCTGGCCTCCTGATTTCATGCCAGAGCCAGAACCAGTCAAGGAAATGGAAAGACTGGGTGTCACACAGATATGGGCTTAAATTCCACCTTAGCCATTCCCTGGCTATGTGACCTTGGGCTATGTGACCTCACCTCTCTGAGCCTCAGTTTCCTCATCTCTAGGATGGGGATAATAGTGGGAAGTCAGGTCATGACTCGTCTCTACTCAGAATCCTCACATTGTCTCACCTCACTTGGCAGAAAGCCGGTCTTCCCTGTGGCCTCAACGGGCCCTACGTGATCTGCTTTCTGCTCCCCCTTACAACCTCATCTCCTTCCATTCCTTGTTTCCTTCCCACCCCTCCAGCCACACTGAGGCTGTTATCCCACCAAATACGCTAAATACAACCCTGCCTCAGGGCCTTTGCACTTGCCGTTTCCTCTTTCTGTAACACCCTCGCCCCCAGATGCCCCTCCTTTACCCTATTCAGGTCTCTGTTTAAATGCCCCCAGGAGGCCTGCTCTGACCCCCCCCCTTTTAAACTCCTCCCCATTACCCTTTATCCTTTTACTCTGCAACAATTTCCCCCCACTGCTTAACATTATAATTTTGGAAGTTTGTTACTCCCGACCCTCCAGACTCTAAGCTCCAAAGGGGCAGAGTTCAGTGCTGTGTTGTTCTCCGTTTAATCTTCGGAGCCTGACACACAGCAGGTGCTAGGTTCAGCTTGTCGGCTGAACAAGCGCAGGGTTATATGGGGAGGACGAAGAGAGATGTGTGTAGATGGTTCAGTCCCAGCACAGAGTATTTGCTCATTAAACGTCACTTCCTTTTCTCCCTCCTGGCACCACCCATATGCCATGTGCTTCCTGCCATTGACTTCCTGCCGTAGAGGGATGCCTTCCACAGATACAGAACCAAGGTCAGAGAGCCCAAGTGACCTGCCTCAGCTCACACAGCAGGGTGAGGCTTTGAAGTCTTGTGTGTGGGGCTCTTGGCCTCCTGAAGGATGGTTGCGGTGTCTGATATGACCTGGGCCCGGCCGGTTTGGAGTCTGGCTGAGGGAGATGGCTGCTAGTGCCCTTTAGACCCTCGAGAGGGCTGTGGGTGGTGGGGAGAAGGCTCTGGCTTCGAGGGTCTCCAGGCAACATCGATCCTCGGGACCGGGTTCATGCCCCTGCTCTGCGGTCTCACGCTTTCTGTGCAAGGGGGCCCAGGGTTCCCAGAGAGGGGCTTTTTCAATTTTCTGTTTCTGGAAAGTTCTGTCCCAGGAAGGGCAGACACTTAAGGAGCTGTTGGATGGGGCTGGAGCCTCAGAGACCGGGAGCCCCGGGTGTCCTCTCTCGCCGGCACTCAGCCAGGTCCTGAAGAAGAGGGACTTTCCAGAGAAGGCTGTCTGCTGGCTGCCTCTGAGCCTGCCCAAGAGACCATCAGCCAGGGTGCCCATGAAACCCAGCCCCGCCTTGGTTTCCCTGTTTTTGCTTCTGAGAGAGGCCAGGTAGTCTGGGGACGAACAGCCCGACACGGGTGTGGTCTCCCCTGGGCCTGCCAGGGAGGTCTCTGGGGGCCACAAAGCCTGGTCTGGGGCAGGGCTGGGCACGTGCCTGGAGCAGGTGGTGTTGCCTTTCTGCCCGTCAGAGTCGCCTCAGCGGTACAAGGCCCCCCTCCTGTAACTGCTGCAGCAAAGGGGACGTGAGGGAGACCCTAGGAAGAGCAGTCTTTATCGTACTCGAAGGCGACCGTACCCCTTAAACCACCTAGAGCAGACCTTGCTGACCGGCGGCCCGCAGGCCAGATCCAGTCCAAGGATGTGTTTGTTTTGGCCATTGAAGTAGTATTAAAAATGGGAATCAGTTGCCAGCCTTTGAAAGAGTAGGAAATTTCACGTAAAATCCATTTCTCTGGCTTCTCTTGAAAAGTGGGCAGAGGTAGCTAGACTGGGGCCACATTCCTGCAGGGCGTAGGAAGGCTGGGGCGGGTCATGGGCGCCCCTGACAGGGTGGTGCAGGGTGGGTGCTGTCCTCCTCACTCCCCGCCTCTGCCAGCCCACTTTGCTCGTATATGCTGCCTACTGGGACCTTGAAGCATGAATAGGAGTTCACCAGACAAAGGAGTGAGTGGAAAAACATTTCTAGGAAAGGGAAACAGCACCGATCCATGGGATTCATCTGTTCAAGACTCACTTGACAAGTGTGTGTTGAACGCCTACTGTATGCGTTGGAGCATACAGCAGGACACCGAACGGATAAAAATCCCTGACCTCCTGGAGACCTTCATCCCAGCCAGCCGTTGTTAGCTGGGCACTCTTTCGTTCCCCGGGGGCATTGGCCGCGTTTGGAGGCACCTGCTGTGTCACCGGTGGGTCGGGGAGGGCGTCTGGTTGGCAGAGGCCCGGGGTGCTGCTAGACTAACCCTGAGGAGCAAGGGACAGCCCTTCGCAACAAGGAATGATTGCGCCCCAACATCTGGGGTCCGGAAGCCCCGGTTTAGGGGGAGATAGTAAAGCGGACACGCCAGTAAACGCATCATCCGAAGTCAGGTGGTGCTGAGAGTGTCCTGATGAAACTGAATGGGGACGTGCGGCAGCTGCCCGGGGAGGTTGCGCCTGAGCAGCGACCCGAGGGCGAGGAGGAACGTACCGAAAAGATCGAAAAGATCGGGGTGGTTCAGCGGGGTGGCTCCGACATCATCATTGCTCACTGAGTGGCGCTTTCCCTCTTTCTGCCTGGCTCTGACCTCGGCACAGCCTTGCGTGTGGAGCAGGGATCCTGTTCCCATTTTATAGATGAAGAGCTCTGGGCGGAGGTCCCCGGCCCCTGAGAGACGGACCCAGCCCACCTGACCTGACGCTCTTAGCCGTTGTCCTCGGGTGGGGTGCGTGTTAATGGCTACTGAATTGCCTTGTCTCATTCATTCGCCGACAAGCACGTGTGGGGGCCCAGTGTGGCCTAGTGGAACGGAGCAACTTCTGGCTAAGATACTTAGCACCAGCCGCGCACATAGTAGGTACATCGTAGTGAAAAGGAGGCATAAATGAGCAAACAAGGAAGTCCCTGTAGGATAATTACCACGGCCAGTGCTGTCTGAGTGCCAGACCCATCGTGAGCCACATGTGCGAGGCTTTCACAGACTGGACGTCCTCGGAGGGAGGGACAGTGATCATCCCCCCTTCCACCACGAGAAGACCGCAGTTCAGGGAAGGGATGTCACCTGCTCAGGGCCTTGTGGCCAGAAAGCAGCAGGGGTGTCACGGGAGCCCGGGCCTCCCGGACCCCGGCTGGACCCGCTGCCTTGGCATGTTGTATGCTCGGGCAGTTTCTCAACCCACCAACCCTGTGAAGGAGCTGGTGGCACTGTCTCATTTTACAGTCGAGGAAACTGAGGCTGAGAGGGGCAAAGTAACTTGCTCAAGGTCACGTAGCACGTGTGTTTGGGTCTACATTCCGGACCTTGCCCCTTGCAGTCCTGCACCTTGAGGAGAGTTAATCCACCCCCAAGGGAAGGAAGGAGGGCCAGGGGGCTGGTTAGGCTCCTCGAGGTCTGCAGGACCAGGCAGGAGGCTCTGGAGGAGGTAGGGTGCCCGGGTGGGCACAGGGTAGCAGGTGGGCCTGGGGAGCCTCCAGCCTTCTGCCCCCGCACGGAGGCACAGCTGCCGGGAGGGCCTACGGAGAGGCGGCCGTGTGGTGTGCACCAGGCTCACAATGGCTCCTTGTGTCTGCTCAGGTGGGGGGGAGGGAAGCATTGTTCCCTAGGACACCTTCCCCGCCATGGCTGGCTGCAGGCTGTCCCTGTCCCAGGACATTTGGCATGGGGCTGTTCCGGGCGCCCGAGGGAGGTGTGTGTGTGTGTGTGTGTGTGTGCACGCACGGGGGGGGGGGGGGGTGTCTCACACTGTCTCCGAATGTGCCCACACAAGTCTTGCACGCTGGTGGTGCGTCCCAGCAGGCCTGTGGCTTTCGGCGTCTGTTGTGCGTGCCAGGATAGGTCTCCCCGGGCGTACCTGGCTGTGTGCGTATCGGCCTCCGTGCTCTCCGGGTGTCCATGGACCTTTAGTTGCGCGCTCCGTGTGTTGAGGGGGCCCGTCTGGGTCTCCGTCTCCACCTGGGTCTGGAGGGTCTGGACACCGAGGGGACGGCAGAACTTTGGCTTCGGGTGGGGGCCAAGCGAGGAACGGGCTTGTGGGCAGAGGGGACGCCCCACCCCCACCCCTACACAAAAGCCAGGAGGCAGGAGCGGGCCGGGCGGGGGGTGATCGGGAGCTGCCAGGGCACCGGGGCAGCCGCCGAGGAGGCAGTGAGGGGAGGAGGACGCCTCAGGGCCACCGGTCGTTCTCAGTGAGATGGACTTGCGGGGGTTTGTGGAGGTGCCTCTGGCTGTGGGTGGAGAGCGGATTGCCCGACAAGCCCCGAAGCCGTGTGTGCGGTGGGCGGGGGGGGGGGGGGGGTCACTGTGTCGCGTTTCACGAAGCAGTTCCACGGCTGTGACCTCAGGTGGCCCCACCCCGGCAGGAGTGGCAGCTCCCCATTTTGCAGAGGTGGACACTGAGACCCAGGGAGGAGAAACGCCTTCCAAGGCTGAAAGTTTGGGAGCCCGTCCAAGGCCAGAGCCAGCTCTCGTTCTCCTCACCTGGCCTCCCTGCCCCCCCCCCCCCCACCGGCCAAGTCCCTTCCTGTTGCGAAGAGGGCTCGGGTCCAAATTGAAATGCTGTGTGACCTTGGGCAAGTCACATAGTCCCTCTGTGCCCCAGTTTCTCATCTGCAAAATGGGGATAGTGTTCATACTGACCTCCAGAGTGTGCCACTGATAACCTATCCATATGTGCCCTCTCTTTCTCCAAAACACTTACACCTGCTAACACACTACGTGTTCTATTTATTGGCTGGAGCACTCGAGTGTCATGTCCATGAAAGCAGGAAGTTTGGGTGTTTTGCTCACGACTAATGTCTAGACTAGTGTCCTGCACATGGTTGGTGCTCAGTGAACTTTTATTGACTGAATGAAACCAGGCAATACATGTGAAATACTGGAACAGAGCCTGATGCATAATAAGTGGAACCTGAGTATAATTATTGTTCGCTGGGGAATGGTCCAGGAGTGGGGAATTTGGAGGCATGAAAGCCTAGACAGTCCACACTGGGAACTGGGGTCCCCCTTCCATTTTCTGCACTTTGTTCTTCCCCTCCGAATGTGCTGAGCCCTCCCTGGGCCAGATGTCTCCTGTCGTTAGTCTCCATGGCTGGCTGGTGCAGTGAGGTGGGGGTTTCATGCCTCTCTAAGGCATCCGTGACTCATTTTCCCCGACTGGCCATGGCTTATCCAGAGGCTTTAATGGTCTCTGCTCTCTCAGGGCATTCCCCAGCGTTGGGGCCTGACCACTCCCACGGCCCAGGAGCCCGGCCCGCCTGTCACCAATAGCAAACGCTCTGGGCAGGGGGGCAGATCCAGCTGACAACTTTAGCTTAAAATGTGCTGCCGATGGCACCAGGGGCCATTTGGGCAGGTATTTGTCAACTCCAGCATTTTTGTTCTAGGAGGCAGCTCTGTGAGGCTTAGAGACCAATGGGGTGGGGTGGGGTGGGGTGGGGTGGTGCCCCCCCCCGCCCCCCGCCCCCCGCCAAAGCTCCTCGCATCCAGCTTCCTGCCACCTGGTCATCGCTCTGGGCTCGCCCCTGCTCCCTGGGTCCCTGAGTCCCTGCCCTCGCTGAGGATGAACAGCATGGCTAGGACTGCTCTGTGAATGCGGGAGGCGGGGCTGGGGTGGCTGTGATTCCTCCCTCAGGGACCCGCGGGGCTCTGGGACCTTGTTTAGCACAACTGGGCAACCTTGGCATCCGCCCACAGACCCCCACTCTGTCCTCACGCCGCGGCCGGGGTTCAGGCCTCTGTCTCCGGGTCCTCCGTTCTCCCCACATTTATGGAGCACCTACTGTGTGCCCTGCTCCGGGGTGACAGTGAAAAGGCCCCTCGGTAGGGAATGGCTTGGCCCATTGGCAGAGGGTGAGGGGCCTGTGTGGCTGGAGCAGGGTGAGTAGGGGAGGGGAAGGGTGAGGTCCGAGGGGCCACGGGTCCAGATTGTGCAGGGCCTCCAGGCCAGGGAATCTTGGACTTCCTCTTAAATGCAACGAAGACCCACCTGGGGGCTCTGAGCAGGATGTGCAGGAACTGCCTTTTCAATTCATGTCACAAAAGAAGCATTGTTCTTTTAGAGGCTCCCTCTGGCCGCTCTGGGGAGAATACAGTGGTGGGGGGGGACAGTGAGGTGGGAATGGGGACCAGGGAGGAGCGACAACGGTGGCACAGAAGTGCTGAGAAATGGCATCCTGGGTGTATTTTGAAAATTGGAGCCACAGTGATGTCCGGCGGGGGGGGGGGGGGGGGGAGGGGAGGGGACTGTGGGGGTCACAGGGGAAAGAGAGGAGCCTACGACTCCAGGGTTTTTCATTGAGTGACCGGGAGGCCTGTGGGACCATTTTCTGTAACGGGGATGTGGAGGAAGGTGCAGACCTGGGGAGCAGATGCTGTACTCAGTGCAGGGTGTGGACGTGTTTTGAAGGGGGAAGAGGAAAGCTTCTGCCCGCACGGCCCTCCCCCCGTTTTTGTCCTGGTCCAGATGCCCAGCACCTGTCCCAGGAAAACTGCAGCCGCTGCTCAGTTGTCCTCCCAGTCTCTCCCCAGTCCAGCCCTTCCTCTTCCACATCCGTCAAGTTCATTTTCAGAAGGCACACCTCTAGCTCCTGTCTCTGCTCGGCTCTAGAACCGTCCATGGCTCCCTGCTGCCACCTGGATAAAGTCCAAACCCCTTGGCTGGGTTAGCCTGGCCCTGAACGATCCACCCTGACCTCTGCAGCCTCACCCCCCCCCACATGGCCAACCAAGCAGACGACCCTTGTTTCTTCTAACGAGCCCTGTCCCTTCCCACCTCCTCAGCCTTGCCAAAGCCAGTCCTGCCAGCTGGTGCCTTTCTCACCCCACCTCGGGGATGAGTTTAAAGGCCGTGCCTCCGATGTCTATAGCCTTTTGTTTGTTTCTTTCTCCGAGGACATGTCGCACAGCGCTTTGAATTACACTTATTTATAGCTTCCCCTCCTCCCAGAGGGCAGAGAGGTGCCAGATTCATTTCTGGGCTTGTCGCCAGGCTCGGAGCAGATCCTTGTTAGATTCGGGGAGTGAGCTGTTAGAGGCTGCATTTGCAGTGCTCTGGGCCCACCCAGCACCCATTTCCCCTCTGCCGGAGAATATGCTGTGAGTTTCCCTGGGGCATCACCACTCTCTTTGCTTGCCTCGGGTGAGCTGACCCCATCCCCAGGCATAGACTCGTGGCCCAGGCCTGGCCAGTCAGAACTTCTTAGGCCCCTGGGCCACAGTGATTGGCTCAGGAATGGACACATGATCCAATCAAAGCCAACAGAACAAAAGATCTCTGGAATAGAAGAGAAGAGGTTGTTGCCTCCAAGTGGCTGAGCTAGTGCGTTATCAGCCTGGAGCTGCTGTGGCCACGGTGCCACCATGACAGCAAAGAGTGTCTGAAAATACAGTCAACATAAGACAAACCAGAGCTGAGAGATGGAGACAGCCCAAGTCCCAAAAACATCATTGGTGCTCCTGGATCCAGCTGTATCTGAAGCAGGCATCACCCTGAACTTCTCAGTTACATAAGCCAATATATTTTTCTCTCGCCATTCTTTCCTTTAAAACCCACTTTGGCTTGGGTTTCCACTGCTTAACTTGCAGAATTCCTGAACGATACACGAGCTTCCTCGTGGATATATCTCTTGCCATCTCGCTGCTCGTCCGTCCATGCGTGGCCCCGTGTGAAGTTCCCTCTCAAGGAACTGCTTTGAATATCGATCCGTGGAGCTGATGTGCTTGTTTCTTTCCTCGCTCTTGGATGATATGAGTGATGATCACCGGTTCTATAGCTGCCTTGAGCAACTTTTGAAACAAGGCAGGGGGAGGGGCAAATAGAATAACCTGAAGAAGTAAAATGGGCTTAAGCTCCTGAGGGCTAAGGCTGGGCCTTCAGCCCTATGGCTGCTCAGCATGGGCCTTGGCGCACAGAGGATGCTTCTGGACCATTCTTTGCTTGATAACGTAAGGCAAGGTTTTTTCAACCTGGACATAAAGGGCATTCTGGACCAGACCATCTCTGTGAAGTACCTTAATCGGAAGTCTTTCCTCCAGAATTCGTTAGGAGCGGGTTTCTCAACCTCCGCACTACTGGCATCCGGGGCCGGGTCATTCGTGGCTGTGGGACCATCCTGTGCAGTGCGGGATAGTTGAGCAGAATCCTCGTTTCTTTTCCTACTGGATGCGAGTACCCCTCCCTGCCCCAGGCTGTGACAAGCACACAAGGCTTCGGACATTGCCACATGTCCCCTGGGGAGCAAAGTCACCGCTGGTGGAGATCCCTCACTCTGCAACAGGCCTAGCACGTGGCAAGCGCTCCATAAATACCGGCAATCGGAAGACGGCGATAACGGGCTGAGGTTATCGCAGCTGATCAGTGAGAATCAGATCTGGCCAAGTTAACGGGGAGGGGAATTTATTGGAGGAACAGGGGAGCTTACGGAATGTATGCGGGAGGGGGAGAATCGGGGTTAAAAAACAAGCACAGAAGCAAAGGCAGGGTAGAGGGTCCAGGTAGCACGAGGTGGATGTGCTGATACGGTAATGGGCCAGTCCTCCTTTCCGCAGCTCCTCTCACCTCCTCCTTCTGACGGACCCACCTTGCTCAGGCCCTCCCCGCGCACCAGCCCATAGACTCAGAGAATAGGCTGCACGGGGAAGGAAATTCTGGCCAGTGATGCCAGCTGGGAGATCTGCTGGGGGCTTCTGGGAAAGGCTTCCTTGCGCTCTCGAACCTCCCTTCCGTTTTAAGGTTGGAAAATATTCCACTGTATGCAGAGCCCGCATGTTCGCTATCCATTCCTCTGCCGGCGGACAGGTTGTTTCCGCATCTTGGCCGTTGTGACTAACTGCCGTGACCATGGGGGTGCCAACACCTCTTCCAGATCCTGATTTCAGTTCCTTTGGATAAATACCCAGGAGTGGGATTGCTGGATCCTTCGCTAAGGGAGATAAGCCAGTCGCAGAAGGACAGACACCGTAGATTCCACTTGTATGAAGTATCTAAAATAGCGAAACTCCCAGAAGCAGAGAGTAGAATGCTGGTTCACAGGGGCTGGCGGGGAGGGAGGCTAACAGGAGTTGCTATTTATCAAGTAGAAAGTTTTGGTTACGCAGGGTGAATTAAGTTCTAGACATCTGCTGTACATCATGTCTATAGTTAACAATATTGTATTGTACACTTAAAAATCTGTGGAAAAGATAGATCCTAAACGCTCTCACCACAACAATAAAAAAAGAGAAGGTTTATAAAACATTACGTGGAGTTTCCGATGATACCAACATTTAAACAATCGTTTACATATGAAAGTTCTTAGATAAAAGGGGAAAAAAGAAACAGGCTCTTCCCTCTCTAGTGTTGGGGCGGGGTGGAGAGATGGTATGATGTTTGGAGCAGTGGCAGCCATCTTGAGTGAATGAAGAAATCCGGTTGGGGGGGCAAGGCCTAAGTCCCAGGACCTGGGTCTTTGCTGATATCACTAAGCTGCTGAATTAACCAATCCCCTGCTCCCCATCACTTCCAAGGGTGTTTGAGATAATAAGTTTTCTTATTCTTGAAGCCTCTTTAGGTTGGGTTTTTATTCCTTACGGCCAAGAGCACTGCAACAACGTGCCAGATCCTACAGATAAGTTGTTGCTTCCAAATTGCCCTTGACATTTCCCACCTGCTTCCTGAATAATGCAGAGGGACTCACCTTCACTGCCAGGCAGGTCGGATACACAGGTCCTCATCCATCTGTCAGACATATTCTGTGGCCTGGCGATGTACTCAGGGTTCAGGCAGGAGGACTCCCAGGAGACCACCTGCCAGTTCCTCCATAACCCTCAAACGTTGCCTCTCTGCGCCTCAGTTTCCCCATCTGTGAACTGGGGACGCAGTCATGGGACCACCTATTTCACAGGGTGTTAGGACGGTCAAATGAATTATTTCCTGTAAAGTAACAGACACACTGGCAGGTGCATGGTAAGTGCTCAAGAAACGTGTGCTATTATTACTTGGGGAAAGGATGGAGGGACTCTGGCTGCCCCGGTGTGGGTGGGAGGCGCAGGACAAGACTGGCAGCCTCAAGGTGGGGAGACTGAGGTGGAAATAAAAGGTTCAACCTAGGGAGCTGCAAGGGAAAACACGAGCCACTTCTGCTCCTGAAGTGTGGGAGACGCCATGGTCCCCATGTGGACAGGAAAGTGCCTTTCTCCGTGCAAGTGAGAGGAGAGGGGCTCCAGGGGGAGGGGAGGCTGAGAAACACCGTGGCATTAAGCTATGAACAGCGGAGACGGCGCTCACTCCTTCTTCCAAAGACCCCGCAGTGTCACGACAGCTTGGGGACGTTCCCCTTACACCCTCCAGAGCGTTCAGGCTTGGGCTTCCTTCCTTCCCAGCCAGACTCCCCAGCACCTGCACACTGTGCCCTGAGCACCTCCTCGCGCCGGGACCCGTATGTGGCTCCCCCAGGGTGACGGAGGGCCTTGCCGTCACCAGATGGATTGAGCAACTCAGGTGAGTGTGCATTTTCCAGCACGCTCACTGGCATTCACTCACTTCCCCTCCCGCTCCCAGAACAAATGTCCTTGTCATTTCACCATATGACCCTTCCTGTGGACCCTCTACGATGCAGCCGGGAACCTGAGTCACCCTGAGATGGCACCTCGCGTGACCTTGGTCCTGTAAGCCCCTGGCCTGGTCCACAGATGCAAACAGAAAGACTGATGATGACCATGACGGTGATGATGGGGGTGACGGCAATGGCCCCCAAGTCTAACGGCGCCCTGAGCACTTACACAGACTACCATCAGGGTGGTCCTGTGCTTATCCCCGTTTTCTGGATGAGGAAAATGAGGCGAAGAGAGGCCAACGGGCGAATAAGCCAGAGTCACGATTTGAACCCACGCTGCCTGGTATAGAAATTCAATCACGTTTAGTTAGAGGTTTAACAAAACACCTTTATATGGGGAACCTGGGTAGCTCAGCTGGTTGAGAGTCTGACGATTGATTTCAGCTCAGATCATGATCTCAGCGTTCGTGAGTTCCAGCCCTGCTCGGGGTTCTCTTTCCCTCCCTCTCTGCTCCTCCCCTGCTTGCACCCTCTCTCTCTCAAAGATACGTAAATAAGCTTAAAAAAAACAACAACACCCTTATAGAAAAATAGGCAGGAAAAAAATAGGAATTCCATTCTAAAAGCTATCCGTTCACTCGTTCATCAAACAGATATTTCCATGGAAGCTACTGTGTGTGCACCGTGCTTCCCACTGGACGAGGAAGTCAATGAGCAGTTTCCCGGAAAGGTTGAACACAGTTACCACCTGACCCAGCAGTGCGACTCCCAGGTGTGTTCCCAGGATTGAAGACCTGTGTCCACACAAACATCTGTGCACAGGTGTTCTGGGAAGCACTGTTCACAACAGCCAAACGGTGGGAACGACCCAGAGGCCCATCAGCTGACGAAGGACGAATCGTGGTGTTGCCCCCACGACGGAGTACTGCTTGGCAACAAAAAGGGATGAAATAGTGATTCGGGCTACCGTGTGGACGAGCCTCGAAAACGTTCCGTTACGTGAAAGAAGTCAGACGCAAAAGGCCATCTGATGTCGGCTTCCATTGACGTGGATTGTGCGGAATAGGCAAAGGTCTAGAAACAGAAAGATCAGTAGTCACCAGGGGTATGAGGGAGGGGAAACGGGAAGTGACTATACATGGCCCCAGGGTGTTCTGGGGAGGGAAACGGGTTGTGGCAGTGGTTGGACGCTCTGTGAATGTAGTGGAGACCGTTGCATCTTACGCTTTAAGTGGGTGAATTGTGCGGCATCCGAATTCTATCTCAGTAAAGCTGTTACAATAAGAAAGTGTTGGGGGCACCTGGCTCTCTCGATCTTGGGGTCATGAGTTCGAGCCCCATGTTGGGTGGAGAGATTACTTCAAAATATATAAAATAAAAATCTTGAGCGGAATGAAGGAAGGAAGAAAGAAAGGAAATTAAAGAAATGATGGCCTCACAGGGCTCCTCGGCTGGTCAGAGTCAAACACCAGCTGCGCTTTTGAGCCCCTGCTGAAGGCAGCCTCCTCCGCTATCTGGACATTCAGCGACCCGAACCCCTGGCTCCCAAAGAGCGTGGAGAATTGCCCCAGAAGGCAGACTTTCCCCCCAGGGCTCGGCATCGCCTGCAATGGAGGCCTTGCTCCCGCCACTTCCCTTTTTGCTCCTTTGAAAAACAAACGATTTAAATGCAACCCGAGAAAGCTCCTGTTAACTTCTAGCCCCAAACAAGAAGGAGATAGAGGCAGGTGAGCTTGTGGTTCAGGTCCGCCCTGAAGAGCAGGCCCAGCGTCTTCCACTGGGTCCATCTGTGAAGGTTCTGGAATCTGGTGCACAGGCGTGGCAGGGTGGGGACTGCTTTTCTGCCCCTTTCCTCCTCCCTGTCTCACCTGTGTGCGTAGAGTGGCCACAGACACTTAGCGAGCATCAGAAAGATGGACCCCAGAAGAGGAGCTCTGGTGGGGGAGGCCTGGCCGTCGCCCTCCGATCCCATGGACCTGAAGGAGAAAAACCATCCAGTGTCAGGCCAGGACTGTAGGGTCAGGAGAGACCAGAGAGCCGTCAGGAGGAAATCTGAGCCTTTTCTGGGAGCAAGACAGGCGGCCTCCAGCTCAGGGAGGGGCTGAGGAGAGAAGATGGTAACGGGGAGGGGTCCCGGGGGCCTTGAAATCCTGTGCGTGCGGCCAGCAAGGAGATGCGACAAGGCAAGGGCTGACCTGAATCCTGGCTGGGTTTGTGACTAGCTAATATTCCTTCACCCGTCAACCACTGGCTGAGGACCTACTGTGTGCCAGGTACCAGAAGAACTTCCTGTGCCGGGTGTGGGGGAGGGGCTGGGGAGAGACAAGGTCTCTGCACTCACGGAGGTGGGCCCTAGTGGGGGGACCAGCAATGGACCAATAAGCAACACACCCGGCACAGAATGCTACGTGGGGACAATCTTGAGGACGTCAAAGGGGGATGAGAAGCCAGAACAAATGGGCGATCCGGGAGGGCCTCTCTGGGGTGGCGGCACTGGAGTGATGTCATATCTAAGGCAGAGGAACTGCCCACTGCAAGTGCAAAGGCCCTGAGGCAGGGTGGGAAGAGGGCGATTGATGAGGGGGATCATAGGGGCCAGACCAGGCAGGGTCTGACGCTCTGTCTTGAAGACTTTGGCTTTCCTCGGACTGAGGTGGGAGCCACGGAGTGTTCTGAGAACAGGAGGCCCTGATCCGACCTAGGTTCCGATAGGATTCCTCTGGCCCCAGACAGAGTGGACTGTGGGGTGGTGGGAGGGGCAGAAGCAGAGGCGACTGTGGTCATCCAGAGGTGGGGTGACAGTGGCTGGCCCAGGGCAGAAGCGACAGAAGAAGCAGTCACTGTTTCCTCTAATCACATACACTGCCTGCTGCCCAGAGAGACAGTGGAAACCAAGGAGGTTGTAAACACACACAGACACACACACACACTCAACACACACAGACACGTATATTCTACAATCACTCGGTTTCACACGTATCACATTCTGCACACAGATCCCACATCTGTATGATGCCTACATGGGCGTATTCTCCGCTCACGAGGAGTCGTTTGTGCTGTAAACCCAGCTGGCCTTGGGTTCTAAAACCCTGGGTGAGCGGACCTCACGTCCCGGAAGGGGCGCAGCTCTGGAGTTTGGGAGTGCGGACCCTGTGTGACTCAGGCCCGGCTTCTCTGATCCTCATTTTCCTTGTCTTTAAAATGGGGATGACGATGCCTGCCTCGAAGGGTTGTCGGGAGGACTGGATGAGATCACCATGTATGCAAAGCAGCTGGGCTGGCGTGGGAGCCGGGACGATTTATTAATAGTCATCACAGTAATAATGAGGCCTGTTTTGGGGCCAAGCAAACCCCACGGAGCACCTTCCTGGAACAAGGGTGCACACACACCCGCACACCCACTCTCCTGCTTGGGGCGCATGGGAAAGGGGGCAGACCTGTGGCCTCCGTATGGGCAGGATGGACCAAGAACTACCGTGGAAGCCTGTGAGTCAGCTACAGGCATAAAACAGTTAATGGGCGTGCCGCCCTGGCTACAGTAATGATGGAGAGACAGAAGCTTAGATAATATCCGGAAGGCAGGTGGATTAGTCAGGGCTCTCTCGGTTCTAAGGGACAGAAACCTAACTCAAACCGGTTTAAGCAAAAGAGAATTTATTGGGTCATGTAAAAAAAAAAAAAAAAAAACCCAGGGGTGTTCTTGCTTCAGGCATAGCTGGATCCAGGTGTTTGAATGATATCATCAGTTTTCTCTGTCTCTCTGGAAGGTTGTGCTAATTAATATATGTGAGGTTCTAAACAGCACCTGACACACCTAATGCACCATAGTATTAGCTTTTGTTTTATTACTACTATTTCTATTACTGCTACTACTCAGAAAAAGTCAGTGCTTTTTCTCAATTATTCCTATGGAAGTCCCAGGACTGGATCTCATTGACTTTGGTTGCGTTATGTGGCCATTTCTGAATCAAACCCTGTGGCCCACGGCCAGGTTCTGTGACCATCAGGTCCTGTGACAAGGCTCCTGTGACTATCCTTGAGGCTGGAGATGGGGTCAGCCCCACTCAAACCCCATGCACTGGGGATGGTGGAGAGGGGCTCCTCCCAGGAAGTGGGGGCTGGCCAGGCTCAGCCATCCCCCCCTACCCCGTGGTGGCTGTGCCAGAGTCCTCGCCGATGCCTGCCCCCCCCCACCCCCCCCCCCCCCCCGAGGAGAGCCCTAGACTCTAGCAATCATTGCTCGTCCATCACCTGGGAGTCCTGAGCCTGGCTTCTGCCTAGTGTTGCCTTCTTTGCACGAGGGCGGCCTTTAGAGTCAGACAGACATGGGCTTGGTACCCAGTTCTACTGCTTAATTAGCTTCCCCCGTGTCTCAGTTTCCCCACCTGTGAAATGGGACAATTATCACACCTCCTTAATTCAACAAATAGTTTATGGGATACTCTATCCGACATTTATTGGATACCAGTAGCCTCAACACTTTTTATGTATTAACTCGTTTGACCCTTGCAACAATAACCCTGGGTGTTAAGTATAACCATCCCATTTTTACAGTAGAGAAAACCGAGGCACAGAGAGGAAGAGTCACTGGTCGTAAGGTCACCCAGCCAAGGAGTGGCAGGGCTGAGATTTGACCCAGTCGGCCTGGCTTTAAAGCCTCGGAACCGTGGATTATGAGATAAGACTCAGTGGCTGCCATGTAGTAGCTTTCTATGTGGAGGCTGTCCCTGCCTGGAAAGCTGTGTCCCTTTTCACCTGCCTCGGTTTTTCTCATCTGTAAAATGGCCCCACAGTCGTGGAAGAGAGAGTGAGACAGAAGGGGATGAAGTGACATGAGGGCCTTCGTTTAGTTAACAAATACTTAGTGAGCACCTATTATGTGCTGGGCACTCCGCTAGGCACTGTGGGCACAGCAGTGAACGCAACACACTCCCTGTCCTCTCGGCTGACGTTCCAGCGCTGGGACGGGCACCAGATGAGTCAACCCAGAGGGGAACAAGATGATCTCGGGTGGTGAGTGCTTTGGAGAAGATAGAACGGGGTGACAGGACAGTAACAGAGCGGCCAAGAAGCCTCTAGGAAGAGAGGCACCTGACCTGTGTCCTGAAGGAGGAGAAGGGGTCTCCCTGGGAAGATCAGGTGTGGGAAGCACCTTCTGAGCAGGGAGAACACCAGGTGCAAAGGCCCTGAGGTGGGAATAGTGAGACAGACTTGGAGCAAACCCTGTTCTTGCCACTGGCTGGGAAACCAAGGCACAGAGAGAAGGGTCAGACCCCAGGCCACGCAGCTGGCACAGGTGGTGCTGGGGATGCACGGGGAAGGCACACAGGGGCTGGGGCCTCTGTAGATGCACCGCAGCCAGAATCTTCCGGGCTGCCCCAGGGGCAGCCTCCCCGTCCTGCGCCGTCCCAGCTGTTTGGGGGGCGGCTGCTGATGCCCCGGTTCCCTTATTTAACGACAAACAACATCTTCACCCTCATTGACTTATGAAACAGATGCCCATCAATCTGCCACCATCCGGCCCCACTTCCTGGGTGGGATGACAGGTCCCAGTGACTGTCTTTGGGGGCTGAGAGAGGGGCACCTCGACTGGGGGGCACTTGGTATGGCCTCAGTGCTGGGGCTGCGCCCGGCCAGGGCTGCATATCCTTGCCTGCAGCGAGAAGGACAGTTGAGGGTCAGTGTGAACATCTATGCAACAAGGGAGGCGAGCGCCTGGCACCGAGTAGCCCTCAGCTCTCAAAGGGGCCAGGATGCTGCCCCCTTTGAGGGGCAGGGTTGTCACCTCCTGTGTCCGGAGAGCAGGGCAGAGAGGGTACAATTCTCCCTCCCAGCGACCTCTGCAGGGGGTTAAAGAGTTCCCACTTGGTGGATGGGGAGACTGAGGCTCTGACAAGCTCGGGAACTTGCCCGAGGCCTCGCACCATCCGACTGAGGGAGGGTTCGGTGCTGGGTTCCTGCAGCCCCAAAGCCTCCCCTTTCCACGCCAGCACCTCGCAAACCACAACTTTTCACAAGCTGTCGATTGTGACGGTAACATCCCCACGGTTTGTCCTCCTGGGAGCTTTGCACTGGGCTGCATTTGCGGGCCTGCGTCAGTTCTAATGTCTTGGCTGATTTGAAGCTGGGGAGGGGAGCTTTTTAAGTGAATTATTTTTTATGCCCAAGTAATATTGTGATAATAATGTTCACTGACAATTATTGAATGCGATAGCTATGTGCCAGGGACTTTCCACACATTATCTTACTTTGGAATTCACACCAACCTTCTGAGGAAGGCTCTGTTATGCCCTCTTGACGGGTGAGGAGCCCAAGGCTCTGAGCCATGAAGGACCTGCCCAAGGCCACACAGCTGGGTTGTGGTAGAGGCAGGATTCGAACCCAGGCCTGTCAGACAGCAGAGACCCATGCTTCTGAGAGCTGGCTTTGGAACATGGGACTTTTCCTCTTCCGACTTTTATTTAAGAAGCCAGTGTGAAGGGCTGGATCCCTTTTTTAGAGTCGGTGAATCCTAAGGATGGAGCGTTGAGAAAAATCCCAACAACAAGTGCCCTGTGCCAGCTTCCGGCAGGTGCCTGGGCTCTGAACACCCATGGAGAGGGTCCGGGAAGGGTGGGAGGTATAGCCGTCAGGCGCCGTGGCATGAAAAGAAACACCCATGGGGATTCGTAGCCAGTCCCTTTAGCAAGCTAGAAGCTTCTGAGCGGCTCCCCATTACTCTGCCTGTCGTCTGGCATTCAACCTGATGCCACATCCCCTAAATAACTCACTCTGTCTCTCTGCCTCCATTGGGCACGGCCCCCATCACTGCTCCCCTGGACCACTGCAGCGGTCCCCCCCTTGGCCTCCGCCATCACCCCTGTGATCTATTCCTCACTCAGAGGGATCCTGTTAGAACCCAAGGCAGAGTATTTCTAGCCTCTGGTGAAAACCCCTCTGAATGTTCCCCTTTGCTCTTAGAATAGCCCTCAAGTTCTTGTCACCAAGGCCCCACAGAGCATTTCCCCTTCATCTCTCCACTCTAGCCCCCCGGGCCCCCCCCCCCCCCCGTTTCCAGAACCCTCCCAGCCGGTCCCCACCCAAGGGCCTTCGCACTTGCTATGCACATCGCCTGGATTTCTCAGCCCCCAGGCTACACAACTATTTCCTTCTTGGCTCAGACGTCACCATCGCAGGGAGGCCTTCCCTGACCCCCCAGCTCCGAAGAAAGCTTGTCTTTCCCACATTCCACCTTGGCACCCCTGAGGTCCGGTCCGCACTGTAGCCAGAGGGAGCTTCCTGAACCCTGAGTCTCAACAAGGTCCTCCCCTACCGAAATCCTCTCTGGCTGGAATCCCACCCCCCTTAAGTCTCCAGTACCTTAAAGCAAAGCCCCCGATGAGGCCACTGCTGCCTGAACCTCCTTCCTCTCTCTTCCTGAGCTCTCCCGGCCCCCTCGCTCAGCCAGACTTAGCTAGCTCCCCCAAGGGCCAGCCTTTAGGCCGGGGTTGCGCAAACACGGGCGGGATTATTCTCCGCGGTGGGAATCTGCCCTGGACACTGTAGGGTGTTGAGCAGAATCCCTGTCCTCTCCCCACCCGATGCCAGCAGCAGCCCCCTCCCCAGCTGTGACAACCAAAAATGTCTCCAGACTTTGCCAAATTCCCCAGGGGGAGCAAAATCACCCCGGTTGGGAACCACTGGGCTCAGCTTTTGACCATTCCCTACCAACATTCCCTACCAACCCTCCACCCTCATCCTGTTCAGGTCCCTTTAGATGCCGCCCACAGGGGAGCCTTCGCCACCCCAGGCTGGGTCAAGAGTCCTGTGGGTACCGATCTGCCCTCAGAGAGACCTGGTGATGCCATCTTGAAATTGTGCGGTCTCTATTTGTGCCCCAGAGCACATCATCTCCACAAGGACAGCACAGTGTCCTCTCTGTTCGTCACAGGGCCTGGCACAGGGGCTCAGTCCACATCTCACACTCCCTCACCCCTTCTCCGCCTCTCTGTCCCCTTTCATCTTGGCAGCCAGTAATTCAAGCCCGCACAACGTGCAGAAGCAATCCAGAGACACTGGAAGCAATCAGGCATGGTCCCCGTGCCCAGCCAGCTCGCATTCTGGTGACAGTCACAGACACATGGAGGCAAAGGCGACACTCTCGGGTTGAAGTCGCTGTGGGGGGAAACGCAAGGCGTCACCTAGGCCAAAATATGTGAAGGTGCGGTCAGGATGGGCTTCTTGGGGGAGGTGACGTCTGGCAGGTAACATCTAGACAAGTAGAAAGAGGACATGTCAGAGTGACGGTTGCAGTCTTGTGAATGTACTGTCACTGTCACTTTAAAATGCTTAATTTCATGTTATGTGAATCTCACTTCAATTAAAAAAAATGAGAATAAAAATAGTGCAACCTGGGTTCCAGTTCGAGGAAACGGTGCGCAAAAGTCTGGAGGCTGGACGGAGCACACGGGGCATTGAGAAGTGCTGGTTGTATTGTGTGGCTGGAGCCTCGGGTCACAGGGGGCTGGTGGCGGTGGAGGGTGGTGGCTCTGAGACAGGAGGCGGGGCAAGGGGCCTGTGGCCACCATGACGAGTTCGTATTTTTCCCTAAGTTGAGAGCCATGGAAGGTTGCAGGGGGAGGAAGGACAGGATATGACTTGGGTTCTATCAGGATCCTTCTGGCCGCATGAGAAGGGACTGTCGGCGGGTGAGGGTGGAGGCAGGGACAGCAGGGAGGAGGCGACTGCCGCAGTCCGGGTGGGAGAGGACAGTGGCCTGCCCTGGCGGGGAGGAGAGCGCCTGCAGGTGAGAAGGTCCAGTCGGAGAGCTATTCAGGGCATAAAACAGACGACGGTGATGGTTTGGGTGTGGGTGGCAAGAGGGGGAGCGTCAAAGACAGTAATCAAGTAGCCGAGAGCAGAAACCCGCTGGAACCTGGCCCCTGCATCCTCCCAGGGACCCAGCTCTGCCCCCCCAGGGCCTCTGCTTCCCCTCCAGGCTCCCTCAGACACGGCCTTGGCTCTCCCACAACACTCTGTGCGACCCCTGGCCAGCTCTTGACTCCTCTGGGCCCACTTCTGGGGCATCCGTGTGCCTTCCTCTCCAGGAAGAACACGAGGGCACAGGAAGCCACCGGCTCAGGCAGAGAACCTTGAAGAACCTGTCCTGCTGGCCTCACCCGCCCCTCCCGGGTGCTCAGGAGGCAGAGGGGGCACCCGGGGCAAGGTCTGGGCAAGAGGATGTGCCCCAGCCCCTGCACGCCCTACGCTGACCACCAGCCCTCTGCCCACCGGAGGCCCCTGTGGGGTCCGCACCTGCAATCCCAGGGGTGGTAACCCCAGGCCCAGCCTCAGACTCTGAGCCCCACCCTGTGGCAGAGGCTGCCCGGGCCTTGGGGAGGAAGAGCCTCCTTCAGCAGCATAGCTTCGTGGTCAAAGGCACGGGGGCCAGAGCCGGGCCTGCGTGCATATCCCAGCTCTGCCCCTTTCTGCTCTGCAGCCTTGAACAAGTGACTCAGCGTCTCTGATGCCCAGAGAGAAAGAGGGCTGGCCAAGAAGTCACGTTTCACGCAAGTGGGGTTTTTCTTCTCATGAGGTGCTATGAGTCTCCATTTACAAACCGAAGCTTTATGGGCTTTTTGTGGTTTTTTGCACATTGAACGTAACTTCCATTTTGGGCCACCTGAGCGCTGGTGGAGACCTCGTTGATTCTTTCCTTTTCCTTTTCCACCACCCGTTCCCTACTCCTCCTGGGTTCCTGTCCTTCCGTGAGGTGGAGATGTTGGGGACAAGAGCAGAGTAGGGACATGGGTTGGGGACAGGCAAGTTCCCACCTATCAGGCCCCGTGTAGTACTGCGGCTGTCCCTTCCCCATAGCCTGTGGCCTGGGGTCCTCTGACTGTTTCCTGGCCACTCCTAGGGGCTGGCTGGAGGCTGCCTTTCCAGAATCACAGAGAAGCCATTCCCACCACCGTTCTGGCCTCGTTGAGCTCAATCTGGGGCCTTGGCCACCCACACCTGCCACCCTCCTCTCTGCCCTGGAATCTGCCTCTGGTTCTGGATGGGGGAGCCTTGCTCTCTGTAAGATGCTTTTTTCACAAATGTGAGTTCTTCCTGCTCCCCTTGGCTTTTGAAACTCTGAAGCCAGGAAGCCTCCTGGGATTCCTGAACTTCGGTCCCACTCTTTCCCAGGAGGCCCGGAGCCCAAGCTGGCTCTGCTGCTTTCTGTGGGGAGGGGCCAGGGCCGGGGGCGCAGAGAAGAGGGAGGAGACGTCAGCTAACGCAGCATTCCCTAACATTTTGGTCTCCGGATCCCTTTCTATTTTAAACAATTATTGAAGACTGCAGGAGCTTTTGTTTGAGAGGATTATATCAACCGCTATTTGTATTAAGAATTAAAACGAAATCCAGTATACGTTAATATAATTAACATATTTTTATAATAAATAACTGTATATTTCTTTTTTTTTAAGTTTATTTTTATTTCTGTTTGACAGGGAGAAAGAGAGAGAGCACAAGCCAGGGAGGGGCCAGAGAGAGGGAGAGAGAATCCCAAGCAGGCTCCACACCGTCAGCACAGGCCCCGAAGCAGGGCTGGATCTCACGGGCCATGAGGTCGTGACCTGAGCTGAGATCAAGAGTCAGATACTTGGGGCGCCTGGGTGGCTGAATCAGTTAAGCGTCCGACTTTGGCTCGGGTCGTGATCTCGCGGTTCGTGAGTTCGAGCCCCACGTCGGGCTCTGTGCTGACAGCTCGGAGCCTGGATTCTGGTTTCTGTGTTTCCCTCTCCCTCTCCCCAAAATAAATAATCATTAAAAAAGAAAAAGAGAGACACTTAACTGACTGCGCCATCCAGGCGTCCCAACTATATCTCAACATAAAAAAAATTAGGGAGAAAAGTGGCATTAGTAACCCTGTTCACATTTTGCAACTTTCTCAAATGCCTGGCCTATTAGGAGGCATGACCTCTGGGCCCTCATTCGGCCTGTCGTGACATTTTGTTTTGTCTGAAGTGTCTGAAGAAGAAACTTGGCTTTCCGGAGGCACCTGGCTGGAAAGGGGGTGAAATCCAGCCAGCTGTAATACGACTCCTCTTTGATAAGGTTCCGTTCAATATGGAATCTAAATACCTGTCAGTGAGCTTTTCAAACTCTTTACCCTCACGGGAGAAGCGACCGAAAAAGGTAGATCATCTTGTGAACCCCCGGAAAGGGGTCCTGGGAACCCGCGGGGATCCTTGACTTTGAAAACTGCTGAGGTTCCAAAGAAGAAAAATGTCCCATCCGACATAAAAATCCGACATAAAACCCTCTCACAAGAGGCATCTCAGAATAGGATTAAGAATCTGAAAAAAAAAAAAAAAAAAAAAAAAAAAAAATTAAAAAAAAAAAAAAAAAGGGCGCCTGGGTGGCGCAGTCGGTTAAGCGTCCAACTTCAGCCAGGTCACGATCTCTCGGTCCGTGAGTTCGAGCCCCGCGTCGGGCTCTGGGCTGATGGCTCAGAGCCTGGAGCCTGTTTCCGATTCTGTGTCTCCCTCTCTCTCTGCCCCTCGCCCGTTCATGCTCTGTCTCTCTCTGTCCGAAAAATAAATAAACGTTGAAAAAAAAAATAAAAAAAAAAAAAGAATCTGCATTCAGTTCCCATTTCCACTGTCTCTGGGCTGTGTGTCCTTGGGTAGGTCACTGTAAATGGCGCCTCTCTATGCCTGTAAATGGCGATAACGAGGCCTTATAACCAGACAGCATGGTGACAGCACATGCTTGCTGTCAGGACCCATGAAAAGCACAGGATAAATGCAAAGGAGTTTTCGAGTATCAGTCCTCTAGCCTCACCTACTCCTTCCTGCCACAGGGCCTTTGCACCAGCCGCTCCTTCTGTCTGAAACCCCTTCCTCCCTGGCTTTGCCAAGAGAACTCCTTCTCATCCTTCAGCTCTCAGCTCAAATCCTACTTCTTCCAGAAAGCCTTTCCTGACCTTCCTGGAATGCCAAACGTCTCTACTGGAGACCCCAGAGCATGGCTGAAGTTTACATTTTCTAGAGTCATTATGTGATTATCTGTCTCCTACCAGGCCATGAGCCCAGGCTAGTTTTTGCCTTCCACCTTAGTCGTGCTTGTGTGGACTGAATGCTATTGAAAGAATATTAGGCATAAAGTGTCATCTTTAGGGATTCCTTGGTCCTTCTATCCTTAGAATTTGGAAAAGCTGGGTTTTGCGAAGTGCTGCCTCCCCAACCCCCCACCTTCTCCACTAACAGCTGGTTTGCACCAGGGATAGGGGAGGCAAGGGTCCATGCCCCTTTGTGCCGGGTCCCCTGTGGTCCTCTGGGGTGACGTCACCTCCCCCAGCAGCTCTTTTCTTCCTTCAGGTGGTTCCCTGCTCTGAGCCCACAACAGTCTCTCAAATGTCCAGGCTGGCAAACCCACTGCTCCCTCTGTCCAAACATCCCGCTCCCTCTACCCACTGTCCCTTTAAGACTGGTTCAGCCAGGATTTCCTCTCCCTACCCCAGGCCTGGACTGTGTCCCTGTGTCCCTGTGTCCCTGTCATCACGGCACAGGCTGCATTCCCTATTTGTTGCCTTGTCTCCATCCCCTGCCCCCGCGAACCAGGCAGTGTGTTCATCAGGGAAGGGATCTTGTCGTCTTTGCTCCTCCGGAATCAGGTGTTGGGCCTGGCATCCCGTAAGTGTCCAAAACATTTGCTGAAATGATGGGAAAGTAGAAGTTTGGGGGTCACGAAAGAGGGTTGTAACCGATTGTTTGGGGCTGCAAGTAATAGAAACTCAGCTTAGACCAACTTAACTATGAAGGAGATTTATTGGCTCCCATAAACAAAAGTCTAGCAAAAGATGAGCTTCAGGCTTGGTTCGATCAGGGCTCTAGCTCTGTGTTTCACCCAGAAACCTCTGTGTTTCACCCAGCTCTGTGATTCTGTGTGTTGATTTTTTTCCTCTATCTGGTTTTCTTCATGGTGTTAAAATGGGTACAGCAATTCCAGGCCTCATTCTGTTCAGATGAGGAAGGTCTCTTTGAGTGGCTTCTAAGAGTACTTGGAATGCATCTTTTCCAGAAGCCCACAACATTGACTCAATGGACCAAACTGGTTATATGTCCATCCTGAGCCAGTAGCCACAGCTAGAGGGTAAGATTTAGATCTTTTATTATTTATTTATTTATTTTTGAGACAGAGAGACAGAAAGAGGGGGAAAGGGAGAGAATGAGTGGGGGAGGGGCAGAGAGAGAGAGGGAGACACAGAATCTGAAGCAGGCTCCAGGCTCTGAGCTGTGAGCACAGAGCCCGACGTGGGGCTTGAACTCACGAACCGTGAGATCATGACCAGAGCCGAAGTCGGATGCTTAACCGACTGAGCCACCCAGGCACCCTAACTGAGCCACCCAGGGCCCTGCAGGGTGAGATTAAAAACTTAGCTTAAGTTTGGAGCCAGGAAGAGTCAGCTCCCCTCAAAAGAAGGGCTGCATGAGAGATGTGGCCACTGTTCCAAGAGAAGAGAGAGGGGGCAAGACAGCCAAAACATCCACGCTAGAAGTTTAATTATATTAATATCTGAAGAATTTATTCCTTGAGCAAAGACCAATCCAGGGAAAACTTTGCCAAATGTCTAGATATTTCACCAGAACCTCGTATCAAAGGCAAGAAGATAACAGATTTTTCTGCTCTCTGATTGAATTCCATTGCCTAAACCCACAGCCAATTCACAAAGCCACAAATGACTTTACTGAATATTTTTTTTAAGTATGTTTGTTTTTCCGATTATGATAACAATACATGCTTGTTGTTAAAATATTTAAATAATGTAGAAAAGCATTTAAAACAGTGGTTTTCAGCTGAGAGCGGTTTTGCCCCTCAGGAGACATGTGGCATTTTTGGTTGTTATGACTGGGGGGTGGGGTACTACTGGCTTCTGGTGGGTAGAGGCCAGAGATACTGCTAAGCATATCCTACGATGCCTATAGGACAGTCCCTCAAAACAAAAAATTATCTGGCTCCAAATGTCAATAGTGTCAAGGTTGAGGAACTCTGACTTAAAGGAAAGTAAAAATTACTGAAAACCCTACCACCCAGAAATAATGCCGCTGACATTTCAGTAAACATCCTTTAGACAACTCTTTAATAGATTGCATCAGCACACACAACTTAGTAGAAATTCGAACACGCATGCGAACATTTTTTCTCTACAATATGTTGTAGCATCTTTCTAGATTGCCATTTTTGTTAGTACTTTAGGACCATTTAATATAATGATTTGTGTATTTGTTTAATGCCATTTAACTTTTTAATATAGTACTTAATTAAGTTTACCATTGTTTTCTTAGCGGATCCTCCATAATTTAGCATTTTGGATTTCTTCCCCCAATGTTCCACTATTATAAACATTGCTACAAGGAACACCCTTGCCCATAGAGAATGCTTGGCCTTAGGATCAACATCCTTGGGATAAATACCCCAAAGTTAAATTTCTGGGTTGCTTTAAAATTTCTGCCCATTGAATGTCATAGTACATACTGCCATTCTACGCCAATTTGACAGATGGAAAGTGACATATCATTATAGTTTTTATTTCCATTTCCTTGATTCCTGACAGGGTAGATCTTCTCTTCATAGGATCACCTGACTTTTGTGTTTATGTGTGAAAAATCCATTTTATAATAGGGTGCTTATCTTTTCTTATTGTTTTGCAACAGCTCTTTATATATTAAAGATAAAGATATTAACCCTTCTTAAGAGTTCCATAATTGTTGACATTAGAAGGCTTCTTTTCTTTCTTTCTTTCTTACTTTTTTTTGTTGTTGTTGTTCCCTTGTGCTTTCGAAGGATGTGCCTAATGTTCTGGCAAACATTTCATGAATTACATTAGGAAATAACTTTTGTAACAAACCCATTTAACAACCATTCTTTGTTCCCGCCTCCTGATAATGCTCAGAGCCACAGCGGCAGCCTTTGCCCAACTCCGTGTCATTAACCCTTGATCTTTTCCTGCTGAATAGCAGATTGCTTTCCGGAGCGGGGAACACAGTTTCATTTTCACCTTCCCGCCGATGGAACTGCCTCTGACTCCGTGCCAGAAGGCTGTTTACATAAGAAATGATTTGATTATATTGTACAACCAATGGCAGCCTTTCTCAGAATGAAGAAGCCAGAAACATATAATCAAAGCCATTAACTATGTACAAAGAAACACAGCCCACTCTAGATTTCCCACCAACCATAATAACAGTTTTCCAGGAAAAAATAAGAACGGGACTATGGTTTCCTACTAAGACATGTTAGAGGAAAGACTTTTAAAAGGACATTTGTAGCATTAGCCCAGCTGCACTCTCAAATCAGACCAGCCTGGACTCAAGTCCCCGCTCTGTAAGTTGTGATCTCGGGGACGTCACTTACCTGCCCTGAGCCTCTTTTTCTTCCATTTGTAAAATGGCTATAAGAAAATATCAGGTCTACAGGGTTATTGAGAGGATTACCTGAGAGCATGCGTAATGAAGCACTTTATCAATCAGAATGTGTTCAGCCACAGGGGATAGAACACTTGGCTAAAGGTGGCCAAAAAGAAACAAGAGAAAACATATTTCTAAGGTGCTAAACAAACCTTTGGAGGTGTAGTAGCAGCATGACTAATTTCAGCTACTTCTGCCAGGCACCTTCAGACACGTAAGGAGAAAAAGAACGGGAAGGGAGAGTCATAATTTCACCTAAGAAGGTTGTTTAATTCCAAGGTGTAAACGAAAACTCACATTCTCGCCATCGTCCTGCTTGGCAGTTTATAGGCGCGTCTCCTTACGATTTCAGGGTGGCTGCCGCAGCCCCAGGCATCACGCACGGGCTGACAACATCAAGTAAAAGAGGAGGCGGGGTATCTCCTCCTTCTCCCACGTGTCTCCTTCCAGGAGGGAGAAAATTACTCCCAGAAGCCCCCTTGCAGATTTCTCATTGGCCGAGATGGCATCACAAGCCCAACTCCAGGCCAATCACGGACGAGGGAAGGGAGGATTCCCACCATTGGCTCAGACCCATTATAATTCACTCTGAGGCTGGGAGGGGGAAGGGCCACCGCCCCCGAGCACCTGGATAGATGCGCGTCTAGCAAAACTGGACCCCGCTAGCAAGGAAGGCGCAGGCGGGCGGTCGCTGTGTCCGCCGGAAGCACCGTACCCGGCTTGTATGAGGTGCCCCAGGGGCCAGCGATCGGCAAGCTCTGGGCTGGGAGGCCGGGCTGCGGGAGGGCGGCGCAACGGGTCCGGGAGCCCCTCTGCGCGCCACACCCCTGTATCCAAGCACGGGCTCACGGTCCCCCACGCCATATTTGAACTCAGGGTCTGCTCTTCACATTACCCCCCCCCCCCCCCGCAGCTTCTGTTGTTGCCCACCTGGCTCAAGCCAGAAGCCGGCTGGCCCTCGAGACTCCCTGCTTTCCCTCGCCATCTATGCTCGACCGTCTCCACCCCTACCGTCAACTTCCACCCGACCCTCCTTGTTCCCGGAGCTGCCATCCGTGCTGTTCCCTCTGCCTGGAATCCTTCCCACCGCTGCTCCCCATCAGCTTTCTCGGGGAAGCCTCTCTGACCTCCTCCCGGTCACCCCCGCTCTATGTTCCCTCACAGCCTCGCGCACCCCCCTGCTTTGCTCTTATCACACTTCATATTTGTTTGTGCGATTATGTGACTCACGCCTCACCCCGCTGGGCTGCACACTCCACGGGGTAGGAACCAAGTCTGTTTTGTTCACTGATAATCCTCAGCGCCTGGCACATAGCAGAGCTTCAACTTGCTCAAATACACGAAAAAATCCATTCCTCTCCCTGTGGCCAGAGAGATCTTTCAAGAGGCAAATCAGATTACCTCCCCCGTCCTGCCTCAGGCTTCCCGTGGCTCCCGTACGCCCTCAGGGCAAAATCCGAAGGGTTTAACACGGCTTTCCCAGACCCTTGGAGGTGGACCCTGCATCACTGCAGGCCCATCTTCTTCCCCCCCATGCCTCTCTGTGCTCCAGCCCCCCCCCGGCTTCTTTAGGTGCTTCGAAAGTCCCATGTTCTCTCTTGCCTCTAGATCTGTCCGTACGTCACGCCTCTGCCTGGAAATTTTGTCTAAAAACATCCTCCTCCTCCTTGTCAAGATTCCATTTAAAAGTTGCCTCCTCTAGGAAGCCCTCTAGGAAGCCCCACCAGGCCAGGTTAAACACCTCTGAGCACCACCACTCCGCCCCCTCCAACAACATATGTCTGCTGTGTTGTATCAGGCAGCCTACCATCTGAGCTGCTAGAACAGAGACCCGCAGTGGCTCAACAAGACATAATGGTATTTCCAGCACGGAGGTGGAAAGTTCAAGGTTGGTGAGTTGCTTTAGCTCTGCAAGTTCATCCTAGAAGCCCTGGTTCCTTCCATCTAGTTCTCTGCCGTCCAGTGAGGTCCAGAATGGCCCTCGAGCTCCTCCCTCACATCTGTGGTCCACTCGGCAGGAAGAGAGAAAGGGTCATTCCTTTAAAGGGCAGGACCCAGACGTGGTTTCACGTTGCTTCTACTTAACATTCCATTGGCCGCAACTTGGTCATATGACTGCACCTAGCCGCAAAGGAGGCTGGGAAGTATCATCACTACCTGGGCAGCACATGCCCTGCTAAATTCTCCAAAATTCTCTCGTTACGAGGAAAAAGATGCTGGAGGATGGCGGATGCCTCTGGCCCTGTCTCATGCACCCTCAGCACTGAGCACCGTGTTACCTGGTCCCTCGCCCATCAGCCCAGCCAGGCGGCCAGCTCGCTGAGCACAGCGACCATGTGTGGGAGTCACCGTTTCACCCCCAGCAACTAGCTGCATCCTTGGCACATAGCAAATGAGCATAAATGGCTGGAGAAACTGAGGCAGGCCCCAGTTCAGTTGCGTTTTCTGGGCACCTATTACACATAAGATCCTGGGACAGGGGGCGAGTGAGGCTAGCTTGACCCAGCAGAATCCGAACAGACCCTGGGTCCGGGGCTGCAGGACTCCACCTGATGGGGGAGCCAAGGAATGCCAGGCACGGGTTCAGAACCAGGGCAGAGTCCATAGCCAGAAGGAGGAGGCTCCACAGGTGCCCACAGGTGGGGCAGGTCCCAAATCCTAATCCCACCTGGCTCAGGGCCCACCACACTTCCTGCCCCGCCCCAGCTTTATCTGGCTTTGGGCCCAGCCCCGAGCACTGGCCCTTCCCTGCTCTCCTGAGCGGGCGGGTAGGGCCCTCCTCCCCTGCGGGCAGCCCAGGAGCCTTACCTGATACGGACCCTGCAGACTCAGGTCGGATCCACGGGGCATTTAAGGAAGGGAGAGCACACGTTCCCCTCACCCTCCACCCCAGGGCTACGAGCTGGGATTAAGGAGAAGCAGGTTTCCCTGAAAGAGCCTCCTTTCAAGGCCCGTCTTCTTCCCCTCTGTGTGGCCTCACCTCAGCTTTCCTATCTGTCAAATGGGTGCCTGTGGCCCAGATTGGCTTCTCAGGGTTGGTAGAAGACTTAAGGGGGAAAATGGGTGGGAAATGGGGCTTCGAGGCCTCGGGTCCTCTAGAGAAAAGCTCGTTGTTTTTGTTCTTAGTAGGATGCTGCCAGGCAGAGGCATCGTAATCCGCGGTCTTCTCCAGGGTAAGGGGCGGGAAGATCTCAGTGTTTGGTGGATGAAGGAATCGTGTCTCCCCCCAGCCAGCAACTGGGCAGTGGGTCACTGCACGTTAGCCTGGGATGGAACTCCTGTCCAGGGTGGCCAAGGCCCCGCGTGATCTGCCCCCTCCTTTTTGCCTCCCTGACCTTGAGTCTCACCCCTGTCCCTCCCCCTGATGGCTCTGTCCCAGTCACCCTTGCCCCTTGCTGTTCTCAAATGCGTCCGTCTGGCTCCAGCTTCCCTGCCTTCATACTGCTGTTCCCTCTGCCTGGATCTCCTTTCCCTGCTGTTCCAGCATCTCCTTCCGTTCTCCACTTAGCCGTCACCTTCTCCCTCTCCCCCTGAGAGCCATGACTCACCCAGGTGTCTCCCACACTGCACCATCCGGCTCGTGTCCCAACGCCGAACAGCAGCCTCGTAAGAACGTTTTGCGAACGTTGTTCTCACGCATCCTCGTTTGCTCGTTTGCTCTCTGTCTCCTCCAGCTGAGCACATGGACCCTGCCTGTCTTGTTCTCCACTGTATCCAGAGCCTAGCAAAGGGCCTGGCACACAGCAGGTGCCCAGTAAGGGGAGTTAGCATTTTTGAGTGCCTCCTGCGTGTCAGCCACATTCCTTGTGCCCTTCCTGCATCACAAATCACTGCCTGGTCGGAATTACCATCCCCATTTTACAGCTGGGGAAACTGAGGTTTCAGAGTCATGAGGCGACTCTGCTGAGGTCACTGCAATAGGAAGGGGCAGGTCTTGGATCTGAAGCCAAGCCTCCGACTGGGGAAAATATATGCAACCTTCACACAAAGATCCCGAAGGCTCCCGTACGTTCTGGGTGCACACAGGTCTCAGAGCTCAACAGGTGCACATGTTATATTAGAGGTTCCAACCAGGGATGACCTTGCCTCCCCCAGGAGACATTTGCCAGTGTCCTGAGATGCTCGTGGTTCTCGAACCAGCAGGGCCAGTGCTACTGGAGTCCAGGGGTAGAGGCCGGGAATGCTGACAACCTTACAAAGCCCAGTGGGTCCCCAAACCGAGTTATCCAACCCCCAGGGCCCACTGCACCAAGACTGAGAAACTCTCTCTGTGCCAAGACTGGGAAACTCTGCCTTAAATGGATGCAGTTTATTGTAAATAAATTATACCTGAATAAAGGTGATTAAAAAAAAAATAAAAGATTTATACCCAGACTAGAAAAGGTCTCATGCCTATCAGGAAGGAAAACAACAGCTCAGTAGAAAATGATGGCCAGATAATTTAAGAAGGCAAATTAACACGTCAGAAGATACAGATAGCCAAAAAAAAAAAAAAAAAAAAAAAAAAAAAAAAAAAAAAATACAGATAACCAGTACCTAAATGATAATATGATAAATACATAATATGGTACCTCCATGCTAATCATGGGGATGCAGATTGTGACAAAAATGACTTTTTCCCCCGTCTCAATGGGAAAAAAAAAAAAAAGAATTTTTAGTGGCAATATCCCAGCCAGTGAGCGTGCAGGAATCGGGTCTTCTCGTCACACAGTCGGAGGGAGTATAAACTGGTAAAACCCTAGTGTTGATTTGGGAACACGTCCAGGATCTCAAAGGGACACGGTCGTCTACCTGCAGTTCCAATTTTGTCACACGGGCACCCAGAGTGCTGCGTGAGGACGCTCACTGAGGCGTTGCTTAGAACAGTGAACCTTTTCAAGGAGAAAGCTACGTTCCCACGAATGTGGGACGAGGTAACTAAAGTCTAGAACATCCATCCCGTGGAATGCTACACGACAGATCAAAGTTACGATAAGCGAAATCTCTAAGCACATATCGGTAGGTGAAAAAAACAAAGCAAGGTACAAAACCACATTTACAATCTGTTTCCACGCAGATAACCCAAAACAGAGCCACCAGTGCTTGCCCTCCCCCACCCATCACCCCTTTTCCTCGCTAACAGGACCCTGATTTTGCATGGGATGGCAGTGGGTCCAAACAGAACAATCACCTCCCCAGGCCCTCTTGCAGGCATGTGAGTACAAAGGGGTGTCCACGTGACTCGACTCTGGTCAATGACGTGTGAATAGAAATTTGCCACGTGAAACTCAGAAAGCTACCATGTCTTTGATCAAAGGGGGCACTCCACTGGCACATTCCTTGCCCTTCTCTGCCCCCTTGCCTGGGATGAACATACAATGCCAGGTGGAGAAGCAACCCTCTCGAACTAAGGGTTTGAAAGTCGTGTAGCGAAGTGGGAGACCGCGAAGCCGCTCATTGGTCGTGTCCCCGGATGCATCTGCCTCTGGAATTCCTTTTACGCGGGAAAAATGGAATCTCCTGCCTGCCGGCAAAGCCACTGTTATGTCTTAGTTACTGCCGGAGGCGATCCTAGAGATGCAGTAAACCTACAGGAGGAAGTGTGCTGCTTGAGTATTGGCAACAGAACTGTATCCAAGTGTTATTTTATAGTCAGGATTTTTTGGAGAGAAAATATACGTCAAATATAGCCTCTCTGGCTAGAGTCTGTGGCCCTTTGATGTTCCTTTTCAGAAAGTGTTTGCCAACTGGCTCGAGTCCTTCTGACCATGCAAAAACGCCGAGGGTAGACGGCGGGGCACCAGGAGGCTTTCGCCTGACTGCCTGAGCGGGAGGCTTCACAGGGAAAGGTCCAGTTTTTTCCCCGGTAAGAGGACTCCACATCTCTGACCTTGGAAGGGAGGCTTAGGGCTCCATCTGGCCAGTCCAACCTGGGCTGTCCCCACTTTATAACTGCCCTGTGTCCCTCCAGCTGAGACGTGCAGCTCCCCCCCCCCCCCCACCAGGAGAGGCCTGGCCACCTCTCCCACCTGTTTGTCCTCCACTTCTCAGAAGCTCCCTTTATCTCAGGCCAAAGTCCCCTGGGGAAGAGGATGGAATGCCACCTGCCATCACGGGGTTGATGAGTCACCTCCCACTGGCCGGAGGCCACAGCCAGCCTCACCTCTCCCTTTTGCACCCTGGTCTTCCCTCGCGGGTGGGAAGGATGGGCACATGGCCCTAAAAAGCATGACACTGACAGCCACCATCTCTGGGGTGCTGACTTGGAACCAGGCCTTGGGAGGTTAAGGGCACAGCTTGGGACATGGACCCCAGGGTTCAGTCTTGGCTTAATGCATCCTCACCTGGTGGCCTGGGAAGTCACTTAACCCCTCCCGATCCCCCTCCCTGCATTTGACAAACATTTGTTGGGCAAGCACCCCAAACCAGACACAGAGGTGCTGAGGATGCTGCAGGGTGATCCTGCCCTTGCGTGGCACAGTGGGTGCAAACATTCAAAACTAGTAATGATGACGATGCTAATAAAAGTTAAAATTCCACATGTCAGTTGGTGATGGGTGCCATGGAGAGAAGGGGGGCAAGGAGTGCTGATGAAGGGGCCTATTCGTTTAAACGGGGTCGACAGGGAAGCCACCGGATACATTCACATCTGAGCAAAGACCTGAAGGAAGTGAGAGAGGAGCCATGCGGTTATCTCTGGGAAGAGAGTCCCAGGCAACAGGAACAGCAAGTGCAAAGGCCCTGGGGCTGCAACATTCGTAGTAGGTTCCAGGAGCAGGGAGCCGGCCAGTGTGGCTCGAGGGGAGTGGTCAGAGAGCAAGGTGGGGGGCGTCCATGCAGGACCTATGGACCACTGCCAGGACCTTGTCTTTTACTCTGGGTAACACAGAAACCACAGGAGGGTGTTGAACAGAGGAGAGACACGAGCTGATTTCCTTTGGGTAGGGAGAAAAGGCAGAATGGGGGAGATAATTTGGAAGACGCTGCCATAACCCACGTAAGCACTCGGCCACTCACATCCGGGTAGGGCTGCCTTCTGAAGGCTGATGGATGTGATGCAGGGGGTCGGGGGTTAGAGACAGAGAGGAGCCAGTGAGGACACTAAGGCTTTTGGTCTGAGCCCCTGGAAAGACGGAGGTGGCATTTTCTAGAGTGAAGCAGGCCGCAGGAAGGGGTGGGGTTGTGCGGGAGGGTAAGAAGTTCTGTATCTTACATGGAGGCATGTTGAGTGGCAGCTGGGTACCCAAGCCTGACTTCAGGTGAGACGTCCTGGCAGAAGATGTGCGTGTGGAGAGTTTTGGCATGGAGATGATACTTGGAGACTCGGTTTTTTGGTCTGTAAAATGGGGGTCAAACAGCACGAGCTTTGCAAGCTTACTGTTGAGGCTTGTTAAGCATTGACAGGCCCCCAGCAGGTAGGAAAACGCAGGTCAGTGTTGGCTCTAATAATTCAATACTTGACTCACTGCGTCCTCCTGAGGTCATTACCATCACCATCATCTTTGATTTTACAGATTAGGAAATGGAAGCTCAGAGAGGTTAAGTGACTGATCAGAGGTCACACAGCCAGCAAATGGCACAGCCCGGATTCAGAGGCTGTGTTTAGAGTCCTGCTCTTGGGGCGGCTGGCTGGCCCAGTTGGAGGAGCCTGCGACTCTTGATCTCAGCGTCGTGGGTTCAAGCCCCACACTGGGTGTAGTGATTACTAAATAAACAAACACATACATTTTATTTATTTATTTTTTTTCAACGTTTATTTATTTTTGGGACAGAGAGAGACAGAGCATGAACGGGGGAGGGGCAGAGAGAGAGGGAGACACAGAATCGGAAGCAGGCTCCAGGCTCTGAGCCATCAGCCCAGAGCCTGACGCGGGGCTCGAACTCACGGACCGCCAGATCGTGACCTGGCTGAAGTCGGACGCTTAACCGACTGCGCCACCCAGGCGCCCCAAACACATACATTTTAGAGTCCTGCCCTTGGCCTTCAAACCTGCTGCTTGCACTCCCAGCACCAAGCCCTTGGATCCTGAACTGCCCGGTCTGGGGGAGCTCCCAGACGGGAGGAGGGGTATAATCATGAGTGGAATTGCCTCCAGGGCAACGCAGGACCTGAGCCTGGCCCACTAGCGGCACGAACTAAATAGGAGGGCTCGTGTGGCCGCGTAGCCTTCTGGTTAAAGGACTTGATCGCCTGAGTGATTCAGCTCTGCTCCTCACTAGCGTTGTGACTCTGGAGATATGACTCATCCTCCTGTGCCTTAGTTTCTCCAGTTGTGAAACAGGATAACAGAGGTTGTTGGGAGGGCTGAATGGGTTGACCCACGCAAAGGAACATAGTGGGTGCCTAATAAATGCAGTATGCTGAGCTCACTGTGGTTGCTCCTGCTCACCCAGGGCCAGGGGGACCTGTCTGTCATCTTCCGCTCCTCGCTCGGCGTTCTTATTCTGCCCTGGCCACGGTGAGCTGTGCGTCTTTGGGTTTCTCGTCCTCAGCCTGCATTTCCTCCTGCCCCGAAGTGGGGACGGTGGCATCCACCTGCCGTGGAGATTAGCAGACGCAGTGCCTGCAAAGGACATTGGGTCGACACTGCGGTTGGCCCAAGGTAAGTGCTCAGTGTGCACGGACGTTCGCAACAGCCGGCAACTCAGACGCCCTCCCCCGCAAGCTGGATAAAGAAGCCGGAACATCACTCAGCCATAAAGGGAGCCAGCTACTGATACCAGAGCAGCACGGCGAACCTTGCAGGCAGTGTGTTGAGTGGAAGAAGCCAGATACAGGGAGCAAACGTTGCACGGTTCGCTCTGTTTGAAACTCCGGACGAGACAAACCTACCCGGGGATGGTGGCCCACAGCTCAGGGGTGACCCGGGACTGCGGGTGGCAGAAGGTTGCTCGGGAAGGAGCCTGGAGAAGCCTGGTCATGGAAGTGTTTCTATCTTGTTTGAGATTGTTGATTCTCAGGTGCACCTGCCAGAACTCATTAAATGGAACCCGTAGATGTCTATGGATTTTATGGCGCATTCATTATTTCCCATTATTTTAAAAGGAAAAACAAAGTGCTGTCGTCCTCCATGTATTATTATTTCTCTGACTCTTCTATGGCCGCCAAGGTCCCCGTTTCCCTCCCTCTGGTCCCATCAGAGGGATGACCTGACGTCACACAGAGAACCCTCAGACCCAGGTACAAACCCGGCTCCGCCTCTTCCTAGCCGTCTGCCCAGGGGGGGCCATTGAAGCCTCAGTTTCCTCATCTGTGAAACGGGGCTAATACCAGTGCCCGGCTCATCAAGATTCAGATGGATGCACCGTGCGAAGCCATGGGTATCAGAGGCTCACAAAAACAAGCAGACAGAAGGCACGACACACGCAAGCCAGCGGGGAGGGTGGGGGTGGTTGAGAGTGGGGATCAAATCCTGCTCTGTGGGCCGGTCCCCCAACCTCTCTGTGCCTCCTTTCTTTACGTGTAGCACGAGGATGCCGACAGCACCCGGCAGGAGGGCAGTTGTGAAGACATAATGAGATAATCCCCAGGGAGTTAGAGCAGCGGTTGACCCACAAAAAGGGCCGGATGAGTATCAGTCACTGTCGTCGTTACTCTCAGGGCCAGGAGGGAAGGTGCTCGAAGACGCAGGGGGCTCACGCAAAGAGCCCAGTCCTCCGAACGGTGGCCCTACTGTGGGCCACAGTGCCCCTGCCGGCGAAGGGGCTGGCAGCCCGGCGCAGTGGACCCGGGTCACAGAGTGCCGTGCTCGCCCGGGACTCCTCGAGTGGGCCCCCATGGCTGGGAAAGATTGCTTCCTTCCTCTGTGCTGCGTGCCAGGCAGGCCCAGAAACCGCCTGATGTCAGCAGGGCCAGCCCGCCCTCTGATGCGGAGGAAGTGGGCGGGTGCCCTGGGCACAGATGAGCCGGGCAGACGTGCCCCGAGGCGGCACAGTCAGGGCTGATGTGGGCATTACACACCCACTGCTTACAGAACTGGCCCCAACCCGATTTGCCCACACTGGGCGGCTTCCTGGCTGTCTGGGGTCAGGGTGGAGAGATCCAGGGTGGCCGGGGGTCAGGGCACGCGGTCTGACCCCGCTTCTCAAAATACCGCTGAGGATTGTCTCCCCAGGGCCTCCACCTTCCAGAAGGGCTGACGTGTGCGTGTGTGCGTGTGTCCCAGGGTCTGGACCTCCAGGTCGGGTGTATCTGAGTGTGCGTGAGGGCACTGAGTGAGTGTGTGTGCGTGTGCGTGTGCACAGTCCTGACAAGCTCTGCGAGGAACCCCTTCTGCATACAGGGCTTTGCTCCTTTGCATGAGAGTGTTGGTAGATGAGCGGAGTCAGCGGTCTATGCATTGAGCCTCTTATCTGAAGCGGCCAAGGAGCTCCCGGGGCAGAGCGGGGGTGGGGGGAGACGGGGGGGGGGGCGGGAGGAGGTCCACTCTTCAAACGGAGCCCTGACCGCTCAGAACAAATGCCGGCTGCAGACACCTGGGCCAGCCTTTTTATCAGTCAGTAATTGTAGCAAACATTCGTTCATTCATTCATTCACTCTATTCACCAGTATTTCCTGAGCACCTACAGTATTCCAGGCGCAGTTCCTGACCCTGGGGGTGCAGCTACGAACAAGAGGGGCAAAAATCTCTTTGTCTTTAAAAGGTTGGTCAGCTAAGTCTTCAATGGGAAGATGACATTTGAGCAAACACCTGAAGGAGTTGAGAGGTGAGCCATGTGGATGTCTAGGGGAAGAGCATCGCAGTCAGGGGGCATAGCAAGTGCAAAGGTCCTGGGGTGGGCACATACCTGACTTGTTCAAGGAGGAAAGAAGGTGCCAGGGTGGATTCAGTGTGTGTGTGTAACTGGTTATAAAAGCACAGAGTGCTCACGGAAAGATAAAAAAAATAGAGAACGTATAAAGGAGAAATTGAAAATCCATAGGAACTGGTATGGGGAGGGGAGAGATGGAATAAGGATCAGAGGTATCTGTTGTACAGTTTATTCGATAATCAAAGCGATTTTGCATTTTGACAAGGCAGGCATCAAAATGGCCCAGCTGCGTGCAGATCTGTCCGCAGCAAATTTCCATTTCTGTGGCTCTCACCCCAGCCCTGAGCCCATCTGTGCACATAGTAGGTGCTAGCTCAAGGGCATCTCTGCTTTACACGCCCCCCCATTCCCCGAGGCCTGAAGGAGAGACGGTAGATGGGTGCAAACCCCCACATACGGAAACTGAGCCCCTGGTCCCTGTGGGCCGCCAGCCCAGCCCCCAGTGGCCCTAGAGTGACAGCATCCTCCTGCTTTTATGAGCTGCGAAGGAGGCTTGTCCCACATTGCACAATTGCCCCTTAATTGCCATTTCCTCTCAGTTATGAATTATGTCATGGATACGGCCGCTCACGTTATTAAACTTCCACCGAGGCCTTATCGTCTGGACCCCGGCCAGCCACCCGGCCTGACCTACTTTCCCACCGGATTTCAAAACCGCCTCCCTCATCCTCTTGTTGGACTTTTCCTAAGGAGAGTTCGCTGTGCCCAAAAACTCGCCGCTAAAAATAAAAACTAGAACGGGGCAGGGCTGGGGGTGGGGGGGGCACAGCTGGCCTCATGAAGGCCTGAGGCTGAGAGCAGCCCCCGCGATTGTGGCCAGGAGGCTCCTCCCTGCCAGAAGTTTCCTCGGGCAGTCTGTCCTTGGACACACAGGACAGGCTGTGACACAGGCCTCAGTCAAGGGTCCCCTGGCCGATTGGCTCTAAACTCCTTGTTTCTCAGTCGTGGACAGGAGCACTGACTTTGGAGTCAGGCCAACCTGGGTTCAAATCCTGGTTCCGCTGTTGACCAGCTCATTCATTCATTCATTCATCCCACACATGTTTATGGAGTATTTCCATAATGCTGGCACTGAGCTGGGCACTGGGGAAATACCTGAGAAGACACAGTCCCTGCCATCATAGACTTACAACCCAGTGGACAGAGATGTGGGTGTGAAACAATTACCTTTGTAATAAGAGCAACGAAGGAAACAAGACAATGTGGCGGGCTGGATGGTGACAGGGACAGCATTAACTAAGATGGTCAGGGAGGGCTCTCTGAGGAGGGGAGGTCACTTAAGGCAAGGCTCCAAGGATGACAAGAACCACGTCTGGGAAGCAGTGCTAGATGAGGGGGAGACCAGGGTGCGACCCAGTCTGCAGAATGTAAGGGGACGCTTGCTCTCAGTCTTATTCGAGGGCAGGTTGGCACTTGAGAGCGAGTGCCTCCTTAAAGTTCTCACCCTGGGCATCTCACGTGTCTCAGCCTGGGACTGGACCTGCCAGTAAGGAAAAGAATCCAAGGCGGGGAACACAGCAAGCGCAAAGGCCCTGCGGTTGGGAAGGAGGCTGGTGTGATGGGGCAGAGAGAGCCAGGGGAAGCATCGGGGACGAGAATGGTGTTGTAAAGCTGGTGGGGGCGGATCACGGAGGGCCTGGAAGGCCGTGGTGAGGATTGGGTGAGAGACGGGCTATATTTTGAGTATAGAGCCGCTGGCACTTGAGGGTGAACTGATATCTTCAAGGGAGGCTGGATGCGTTACATGGTTGGTGATCCCCTGACTGACCTGGGGGGAGACTGGCAAGTGCTTCTTCCTCTGAGTCTTTTTTTCTTCATCTGGGAAGTGGGGATAATAACACCAATGTCGTCAGACACCGTATCATCCTTAGCTCAGAGCCTGGCACGCGGTAAACGCCCTTCTGACAGCCTAGCCAGGCTCAGCGATTTGCCTGGAATCAGCTGGCAAGTTAATGGCACAGCCCGCGCTAGACCCAGACCCTGCATAGCAGGGTGTGCTGCAGCAGAGGCAGGGCCGGGCCTTGGCACACGACTCTCTAGAAAGGCAACGTCCCGGCCAAACAGGCCTCAGTGGCAGAGGCCCATTTTCGTTCTTTCTGAATTGTGCTTCTGCATGGAGCTGTTTATCTAACTTGGCTGAAGTTTGAGGCCTGGGCCTATAAACATATCTTTTTAATTATTATACAAATGGGACATGCTCATGGAATAAAAATTTGAAAATGCTAATAAGCAAAAAAAAAAAAAAAAAAAAAAGGCACAAAGCAGAGAGAGAGAAAAACCAAGCATCTAAAATAACACATGTGCACCGAGATGCATGCGTAAGGACCTAAGGACCTTCACGGTGGGCTTCTTTGACCTGGCGGAAGACTGGGAACAACCCTAGTGCCCAGGAATAGGGGTCTTTCAGCCAAATAAATGAAACAGTTTTCCAATATCATGCAATCAGTGACGTGAATGAAGCAGACCTCTGAGCGCTGATTTGGAAAAACCACCGAGGTGTAATGTTAACCGAGAAAAACAAGATATGAGATGCACACGGTGATTATACAATATTCCAGTGCGTGTGTGTGTGTGTGTGTGTGTGTTACGGAAAGAGGGGACAATACACTACATATTTGCTGTGAGACCACAGACCACCTCTGGGAGAGGCACAAGTCCCCGGGAGCAGTGGCTGCACAGGCAGGACTGGTGAGTCAGAGATGGGAGGGAGGTGACTTTCTGTCCCTTGTCCTTTGGCACCGCTGGAAAGCCTTTGGTTTTGTTTTGCCGTGTGTGCGCCTGTCTTCTGCAAAACATTTTAGTGACGTTTGCAAGATCAGAGTCTCCCCTCTTGTTTTTTTGTAACGTTTATTTTATTTTTGAGAGAGTCTGAGCATGAGTGGAGGAGGGGCAGAGAGCGAGAGAGGGAGACACAGAATCCGAAGCAGGCTCCAGGCTCCGAGCTGTCAGCCCAGAGCCCGACGTGGGGCTCGAACCCATGAACCGTGAGATCATGACCTGAGCCGAAGTCGGACGCTTAACTGACCGAGCCACCCAGGTGCCCCAAAACTCCTCTCTTAGATTCAGGTTTTTCCAAAGGCGTTGGGATAATCTAGACTGGTGTTTCCTAAAAGCCTCCCGGGGAGCCCAGGATTGCAGTGAGGTGCTTGGGGGCCGTGGTGCCCCAGGAGGAGGTTGCAGGCCTCCTGACCCCTCCCCCCCCTCTGAGCAGTTTGTCTTTTATCTTTTTTATGGGTTGGACAATAAGTAAAGTTTCGGCTATAAAAGGGTTTTACCTACTTTGAAATGAAATATTTGCAAAGCTTTGATCTTGAGTAATCCCATTCTACTGATGAGAAACCAGGAGCCCGGAAGGAGAAGAAGATGGTCCCACAGTCAGGCAGACCTAGCTCTGGCCGAGAGCCTCAGGTGTAAATCTGCCTCCTTGAACCTTAGCCTCCCTCTTCAAAAACAAAAGAATAACCACCTTCCTTGGTCAGGGCTCTTCACGGATATCTAAAGTGGAGGTAGGCCCTGAGCCCTGTTGGTCCTGGCAGAAAGATCCCGGGAAATCATACTGCCTCCCTCGTCATCTGATTTTCCAGGGAGAACAAGAGTGACCCTCTGCCCTACCCCCCAGTTCACCCAAGTCCAAGATCAGGCATATCTCAGTTTCTCAAAAGTCAACTCACTGCAAAGCTCAGGTATTCATTAAGATGCATTCAAAGGCGAGGACAGGAAAACCCAATGCAAACTGGCTTAAACATCAGGAAAATGCATCTTCTCATCCTGTCAGGAGCCCAGAGAAGGTTCGGTGGACCCATTAGGCATGCATTCAGCTGCAAATAACACAAAACCTGGCCGTTAGCAGGTTCCTATCGTCTCCTGCTACTAGAACACCAGGGGTGGGCAGCCAGGGCTGATAGGACGACTGGGTGAGGCCACTCGGTGACCGGGTGGGGGCACAGGTGCTTTCCCACTTTCCACCCGCCCGTCCTGCACATGCGGCCTTTGTCCTCACGGTTGGTTGTGGTTGCAAGATGGCCGCTCCCCTCCCAGCTGATACCCCGCATTACAGGCGGGAGGAAGGGGCGAGGGGGGAGTGGTGTGCCCACCACGTTGTCTGTCTTTTGAAAGCTTTCCCAGGAACCCCTCTTAATTTGCATCGGTCACACCTGGATCACAGGGCCACTCCTCACTGCGAGGCAGTCTAGGAGAGACTAGCTGCTTTCTGCTGACCACTGGCGCCCCAAATACAAGCAGGGTTCTGTAAATAAGGACAAAAGGGAGCGTGAGTATTAAACAGGCACCGAGCAGTGTCTGCCACAAGGAATGCAAGGCTTGTTAGTACAAAGACTCAAAGATATTATCGGGGACATGTATTTTTTTTTTTTCTCCTTTTCTACACTACCATTAACAGCGTGAGCTTCTGTCCGGATGCCCTACATGTATCGGTCACCTACGGCTATAGCAATGCTGCGTAACAAACCAGCCCCTCCGCCTTTTACTTTCTTGAGTATGGAGGGAGAAAAGGGAGAGAAAAGGGAAACCCATGAGTGAGACTGAAAAGGAGATGTCAAGAAGGCAGGATCCCCAGTGAATGGGGGTGACGTGAGGCCAAAGGACTCTTTGACCTTCACTGAATCCACACCTAGGAGCGTATTTCCTCCCCCTTGACTTGAGCTCAGCCCCGTGACTTGCTTTCACCAACTGAACAAGATGAGAGTGGGAACTCGCATGTTCCCACCTGGCGCCCGTGCTTCTGCCTCGTGCCACCACCATCACCAGAGACACCGGGGATGGCCCACGGGTCCCAGAAGAAGAGGAGGGACGTGTGAGGTGGAACAGAGTCCCACGGGCCAGCCCAGGTCTGCTGACCTCTAGCCGAAGAGCAGACGTGTGAATGGGTCCAGCAGAGACCAGCAGAGCCGCCTGGCCACGCCCACAGCGGGTCAGCTGACCTGCAACAATTCCAGATTCAGGAGAGCCAGCGGCCGGGGTGGTCAGTTACACAGCATTGTTGTAGCCGCAGATACGTGTAGTGAGACCGGAAATGAGGTCACGGGGAGCTGAGGAGACAAGAGGACAGGACGGAAGGGTTCTGGTTGTAGCACAGGTGTGACAGGTGTTGCTGAGTCCTTGACCCCTGCTGTGGTCAGCTCTTCTCCGCAGCTGAGAGAACCCGCTTTTATTTGAGGGGGCATCAGCCCATGTGCCCAAGGAGAGGGCTCCCTCCCCAGCCCAAGGAGATCAGTCAGGTCTCAGGATAGAAGCCGAGCAGAGGTGGGACGTTGGGAGCCCCTCGGGGTTCCACCCCCACCTCTGCTCCTTCTCTGCACACAGTCCCTGACTTAGGGCCATTCTTGGGTCTTCAGTCACCGCCTTTGCCCCAAGAATCTCCAAATCTGTCCCTCCACGCTGGGCTTCTCAGTGGAGTTCCCCTGCCATCCGGACGCGTTCCCTTAGACACCTCACAGAACCCCCACCTGCTCTGACCCTGGTACCCGTGACCTCACGCACACCCCCAGACTTCCTCTTCCTTTGTTTCCAACCTCATGGGTTCCATCCTGCCGGTTGCAAGGTCTAGCACACTTACCACATGCCATGCCAAGCGGGGGGCTAAGCACCACACACAAAGCATCTGGTGTAATCCCAGGAACATCGCTACCAGGGAGGCACTGACATTAAGTTGTCTGTATTCTTCCACACAACGTGTCTGGTGGCCCACCCACAGTGCACGCCTCACACTCAGGGTGCAAGCCCTTCCCCAGAAGCTGCAGTGATCATTCCCGCACGAGCCATCATGTAAGTCCCCAGTTTTAAAGTCCCTTACGATTCACATTGTTCCGGGTGATCTGAACCCTTTGGTGTGAAACAGCTCCAAGATCCTTGCATTTATTCACACAAAAAAAGAAATTATGGAGCTTATTCAATGTGCCAGGCAATTTCCAGGCACCAGACACACACACACACACACACACACACACACACACACACAGGGTTCTTGGGAACTTAGGTGCACTGATAATGAACAAAAGAATAAATAGCTAACGTGTCGGGTGGTGACAAAGATCTATGAAGAAAAATTAGGCGAGATAAGAAAACAGTTATTTTCAGAAAGACACTTGTGGTAGGGGGTAGGAACAGCCTCTCTGATAAGAGGTATTACAGTCAAGGAAGTAAGAAGGCAGCAGGTGCAAAGGCCCTGAGCCAGCGCAACGTGTGGGAGAGATGGAGGAGAAGGTACAGAAGGGGAGGGGAAGACGGGCAGACAGAGGCCTGGCAGACCACAGGAAGGACTTGGAGTTGACCCCGAGTGAACAGAGAGTCACAGGAGGGTTTTGAGCAGAGGAGGGACGTGACCTGACTTAGGTTTTCACAGGATCCCCCTGGCTGCGTGTGGATAACAGTCTGCATGGGGGCCGGGGCGGAAGCAGGAAGCAGGGTTTTGCAGGCCTCATGACACTTAGGTCAGAGAGGGGATTCAAGTGTTTGAGTGACACTCAAAAAAGCACAGGAAAACCAAACGGGATTTTCGGGTTAACTCAGAATCCACCAGAAGGTGGACATTACCAGCCTTTTTCTGCAGCATCATCAGGAGAGACTGACGCTGTGGTACTCGTGTTGCCACTGGGTTCCCCCTGTGCCCACCGCCTGGCTGTCCTGGACAGCAGTGGGCGAGGTGCATGCACTCAGCACATACCGTGTGGCCCGGGCAACCGGTGACCGAGGGCCCCCCCAAAGAGGCTGATGACGTTGAACCCGAGAACAAACCCTGACCTCCTAATTCTGCAGATACGAGCCCTGCGTCGTATCCCCCAGCACCCAGCTCCCTTATCTCACTGCACAACCCTTCAAAGAATAACACGGCGTATTTGTGTCTGCGGTTTGGGTTCCCAAAACCTGTGACATCAGATAAGTGCGATGTTCACAAAAATGAACGACATCACAGAGAGGAAAAAAAAAACAAAAGAGAAAAAAAACAACCAAAAAGAAGGCCCTGGTTTCAGTCTCGACTTCCTTTCTGGGGAGGAAGGAGCAGTCTGGTTGAGGTTTGGCCCCGAGGCTGGGGGCCAGGGAATGGCGTGCCTCCTGAGCACCTGTGAGCCTTAAACTGTCCCCTGCAAGAGGGACTCGATAAAGTGATTTAAAAAAAATCTTTTTTTTAATGTTTATTTATTTTTGAGAGGGAGACAGAGTATGAGCGGGGGATGGGGAGAGAGAGGGGAAGACACAGAATCGGAAGCAGGGTCCAGGCTCCGAGCCGTCAGCCCAGAGCCCGACGCGGGGCTCCAACTCACGGACCGCGAGATCGTGACCTGAGCTGAAGTCGGACGCTTCACCGACTGAGCCACCCAGATGTCCCGAAAAGTGATTTTTAAAACTACCAATAATAAGGGGCATCTGGGTGGCTCAGTCCGGTAAGTGTCCGACTTTGGCTCAGGTCACGATTTCAGTTTGTGAGTTGGAGCCCCGCATCGGGCTCTGTGCCGGCCGTTCGGAGCCTGGAGCCTGCTTCGGATTCTGTGTCTCCCTCTCTCTCTGCCCCTTCCCCACTCGCTCGCTCTCTCTCTCTCTCAAAAATAAATAAAACATTAAAAAAGAAAAGAACCGGGGCGCTGGGTGGCGCAGTCGGTTAAGCGTCCGACTTCAGCCAGGTCACGATCTCGCGGTCCGTGAGTTCGAGCCCCGCGTCAGGCTCTGGGCTGATGGCTCAGAGCCTGGAGCCTGTTTCCGATTCTGTGTCTCCCTCTCTCTCTGCCCCTCCCCCGTTCATGCTCTGTCTCTCTCTGTCCCAAAAATAAATAAACGTTGAAAAAAAAAAATTAAAAAAAAAAAAAAAAAAAAAAAGAAAAGAACTGTTAAAAAAATACCAATATGGCTAATCTTTGTACCAGTCACATGTGCTGTGGGCCATTTTCTTGGGGTAATCTTTACTCCCACGTGGGGTAGTTATGAAGCCCATCTCTGGCTAACAGACAGGGCAACTGAGGCTCCAAGTGGGAAAACAAGGTGGTTCCAGAACACTACGCGGCCACTTTTGTTTTTCTGGAAAAGGCAAACGCGTACGATAGAAATTAAGCACGTTTTTAGAAAAATCGCACTGATGTGAAAATACAGTTAGGTGAAAACCTGGGCAGGATGTCCACTCAAATGTCACAGTGGTTTTGCTGGGGTCACAGCTGCCTGCTCTCCATCATTCCGGTCTTAGCAAAATGTCACCTCCGTTGAGAGGCATCTCCAAGCCCCTGTCCACAGGGGTCGTCTGGCCTCTCTTTATCCCATGACCTCGCTTTGTCTCTTCGTGCCTCAGTCATCACTGCAATGTGCCTTTTGGCTTTTCATGTCTCTGGGTTTCCCACCTGTACTTCCCGCTAGACCGTAAGACCCACGAAGCAGGAGCCGGCCCCACGTGCGGCATCCCCGGCCCCTTGGGCAGTGCCCACCCCTACCCGGTCTCGACAGATATTCTTTGATCGCTTGGCTGTGTTTTCTAATTTTTTTTTTATTTGCTTTTTAAACAGCAAACCATATGGGTTAGTTTCAATTTATTATTTGAAGTGTTGGTCAAAAATGGGCTGGCTGCTGGGGCGCCTGCGTGGCTCATTCAGTTGAGCGTCCGACTTCGGCTCAGGTCACGATCTCGCGGTCCGTGAGTTCGAGCCCCGCGTCGGGCTCTGTGCTGACAGCTGGGAGCCTGGAGCCTGTTTCGGATTCTGCGCCTCCCTCTCTCTCTGCCCCTCCCCGCCACTTGAACTCTGTCTCTCTCTCACCCTCTCTCAAAAAGAAATAAGAATTTAAAAAGAAATTTTGTTTGAAATGAGCTGGCTGGGGCCGCCATGGGCTTTTCTGGCCTTAAATAAAGGAAGTGGGCGCCCTGCCTTTCCACAGAGAGGGTCAGGCAGCAAACATCCCAGACTTTCTCAGCTTGCCTGGCCCTGGAGATCTCTCCGCCTGGGACAGGGTTATCTTTGAATGACGGCCTGCTGAGTCTCCCGCATTGAGTCAGGCTGCCCTCCATCTCAGGGGGCAACAGGGAGCCCCCCCCCGCCCCCCGGGCCAAACGCAGCCCACGGGAGGCGTTACTTGGCCCGTGCAGTTCCAACAGCTTGGAATTTTGCCATCATTTGAAAATCAACTTTGGAAGAAGACTAAAGTATCTTCCCAAGGGCCACGAAATAAGATGAGAGTAAGTAAGACGGGAAGCATCTACATCCTTAAAATGACGAATCTGCCAACATATGTAAACTGAACGCAATTTCAAGTAGTGGCCGACAGGGTTTTTTGTGTTTTGTTTTGTTTTGTTTTGTTTTGTTTTTTCCGTTGGATAAAATAATGTCGGGGCTTACAAATGAAAATATGAAACAGAAGAATGGGGGCGGGGGGAGGACTAGGGTGATGGAACATTTCCTGCAGGGGCCCAGCATAGCACAGTATCGATTTATTACTAAAATAAAATAGAACCCTATCTTGCACCATATTTTAAAAAAAAACCAAACAAACCCACAGAGGTTTCACCTGAAAGGTCTGGAGTTCCGATTTGCCTGAAAACCCTGATAACAATGGGCCCTCATTTTCTCAGACAGCCCTGGGCTGATGCTGAGTCAAAACTCCAGGGAGGGTTCCGAGTCACCAGGGTCCCCACCCCTCCTTCCTGTGTCCCTCCTGGCTGCCTTCCACCCCCTGTGCGTCCTGCCTGGGCACTGAGGTCATTGGAATTCGCAGCCCCTGAGCTCCCGGCCAGGGCACAGCACAGAGGCTCCGGGCTCATTGGAAGCTGGATTTCTGCTGTTTTCCACCTTTGTACCTGTGTCACTTTTCTGAGCAGAAATGCCAGCGTGGAGGAAGAAATGTTGCCCGAGGAGCAGCTAGGAGTGTGGAACTGGGGCGAGGGTGTGTGTGGCTGGGTGACCCAGTTAAGAGTCGGACTCTGGATTTCGGGTCGGGTCATGCTCTCTGGGTTCGTGAGTTCGAGCCCCCTGTCAGGGTCCACACTGGTGGTATGGCGCCTGCTTGGGATTCTCTCTGTCTCGCTCTCTCATTCTTTCTCTGCCCCTCCCCAGCTCTCTCTCTCTCTCTCTCTGAAACTAAATAAATAAACTTAAAAAAAAAAAAAAAAAGGCGTGGACTGGGGAGTCAGAAAGGCCTGAGCGACCTCTGAAGAGTGGCTTTGTTCTCGGTGCCTCAGTTTCCCCCTCTGCCAAGGGGGAAGGTCAGAGCTGTTGCTCGTCATTTGGATGGTCTGTGCCATCGTCCCCGTGAGATCCTCGGCCCAGGGCTCCGTGCAGATCCGTGCCAGGGAGACCTTCTCAACTTTAGGGCTCTTAGTTCTCAGCCTTGGAAGGGAGAGAAGGAAACGTGGAAGAAGAGGAGGGAGGAAGGGGGCAGAGCAGAGGATTCACTTTGATCTCCTCGTGCCAAAAAGGCAAAAAGTAAGCAAACAGCCCTGGCCTGCTTTGATTCCACCGTCTGCTAAGAGAACTCTGGAGCTGATAAGAACCAGCCAGCTTTGAATTGGGCAACTCCACCCACCCTCCTGCCAGCCTTTCCCTGGACATTTGGAATCTGGGACCCCAAAGCCTGCCCCTGCCCCACACCTGTGGCGTCCCCATTAGTTCCCTTTTCGCCTTCTCCAACAAGGGAGACTCCACAGGGGAGCAAAGGGACAAGGTTTCCCCACCACGGAACCCCACTTATGAGGCGAGAGAAGGAGCTTGGAAAGGGAGCCCCTGCACGCGTTAGCACCCAGCCCCGCAGTCCCAGGAAGGAGCCCTCAAACTGGGGACTGCCGTCGGGCATTCGCCCCGGGAGGGAAGTGGGCCGCAGGAGGGAGAAGCTCTAGGAGGAGAGCAGAAGCCTCTCCCCACCCAGCGGCCGACGGAGAGGAGCCACATGGCACAGGGCTTCCCAGTGTGGCTTTGAACCTGTCCTGTTTATGCATGCGTGACTTTGGGTAGGTGACTTCGCCCCAGCCAGCCTCAGTTTCCTCATCTGTCCTAGCCCCCACCTCACAGGATTGTTAAGGGTTAAATTCACCCGTGTCTATCAAGTGCCTGGCACATAGTGGGTCCAGTAATTGGGCACTATTATTTTATTTATTTAAAAATAATAGTGGTTTTTTTAATGTTTATTTTTGAGACAGAGAGAGAGAGAGAGAGAGACGGAGCATGAGCAGGGGAGGGGGAGAGAGAGAGGGAGACACAGAATCCAAAACGGGCTCCAGGCTCCGAGCTGTCAGCACAGAGCCCGACGCGGGGCTCGAACTCACGGACCGTGAGATCATGACCTGAGCCGAAGTCGGACACTTAACTGACTCAGCCACCCAGGCACCCCAAGTATCTGACTCTTGATCTCAGCTCAGGTCACCCAGGCGCCCCGGCACTATTATTTTAAAATGGCTTAGGGAGGGGACACCTGGGGGCTCAGTCGGTTAAACGTCCAACTTCGGCTCAGGTCATGATCTCACGTTCGTGGGTTCGAGCCCCGTGTTGGGATTCTGTGTCTCCCTCTCTCTCTGCCCCTCCCCTGCTCTCTCTCTCTCTCTCTCTCTCTCTCTCAAAAGTAAATAAACATTAAATAAAAATGTTTTTAATAAAAAGTAAAATGGCTTAGGGAGTCCCAGCACAGCCTGGGGCAGAGAGGCTGAAAAGTACCCAGGCCTCAAGTCCAGAAGCCTGAGAGGGGATCAGTTGTTTGAAGTCTCTAAAGGCACCAAGGGCCTTCGGTCCGCAAGGTCGAGAACTGGCGCCTGTTTGAAGTTGGGAAGAGGCAAATTCAGAACAAGGTGTAGTGGACAAACAGAGGGCGCCCTCCATGTTACCCCCAAAGTTGTCCCGACCAGTGACCCTAAGAGGTTCCCTGGCTGATGAGTAGCTGAGAACTAAGGCAGAGGGGCCGAGAGAACGGTTTCGGGGGCAGCGGCTCCTTCCCAAGGAGGTCCTAATGGGACCTGGGTGTCCTGGCCACAGTTTCTCCACCTGTAAAATGGGGCCATAGTAACACCAGCCTCATAGGTTCGGAGGATAGGGTATGTGACCCTCAGCTGATGCTCAGTGATAATGAGCGGAAGTCATTCGTTCATTACCCTTTTATTAAGGATGAGGCGGGGAAAGCGGGTCCGTGGAGGAGAAGCTGAGCACTTCGGAGTTCCTACTCAGTAAGCCCCAAGTCCAATTCCGTATCAGTGGCCCATCCGTGGTCACTGGAGGCAGGCGCCCGCTCTGTTTTGTGTGGCTCTGAGTCCCCAGGGCCAGAAAAGCAGCAGCACATGCTGGAACGGGTGACTCTGGACGCCCCGTGGAGCACCCGACAGGCTGGGTAGCCGGTCCAAGGCTACACGGCCCGCCTGACCGCATGGAGTCACAGCCGGAAGTGGAGTTCAACTGACCTGGCGTCAGTCTGGCCCTGCCCCACCCCCGGACGTTGCTGAAGCCCGCCGTTCCTGTCCCGAGTACCCTGTGTCCAGGCGTCCCCCGCTGGGGACAGAGCTGGCCAGGGAACGTTCCGGCACCCACTGCCCTCAGCGAGGACATGCCCTCCCCCTCCGTCCCCGGTGGGCCTGTGCCCAGGAGTTCACAGCCCCTGGGCCTCACCTGGCCCCAGATGTGTTCCGTGTGACCCACGCAGTGTGTGTGTAGGCATGTGTCGGCGGGGGTGGTTCCCTCATAATTTTTTTTGCCTTTGCCGACACTTCAAAATTGGAGATGTCACATAAAAACCGGGATTTCCAGTTTCTTTTGGGAAGTCAGCAGCTCTGGCCGCCTGGGCCTACTTCTCCTCTGGCCCCGCTCAGCTGGAGTAGTGTTCTGCACCCCCTTGTCCCCTCCTGGCCCGCCTCATTCATCCCTGGGCCTGCCCTCTCCCCCAGGGGCCTTCTCACACGAAGGCCCCAGGCTTACCTCGGAGAGACCCAGGCTGCCCCTCTCCCACCACCTCGCTAGATCGCCTCTGCCCATTCCTGGTCCTGCTGCTCGCGGTGCCCTCAGGCAAAGCCAGAACGACTAGGTGGGAGCTGGGTTCTGGGTTCGTGGTAGATGGAATGACGGTCCCCAAACATGTCCACGTTCCAACCCCCAGAACCCGCGAACACGTGACCATACGTGGCAAAAGGGACTTGGCGGACGGGATAAAGTTAAGGGTCTTAGGACGGGGCGATTAGCCCGGGTTATCCCATAGGGTCAGTGTCACCAACAGGGTCCTTATAAGAGAGAAGCAGGAGGGTCCGAGTCAGAGAAGGAGATGTGACGAGGGTCAGAACCGAGGAACGTGGGTGGCATCTGGAGGCTGGAGAAGGCAAGGAACAGGCTCCAGACGGAACGCGGCCCTGCTGACACTTGGGTTTTAGCCACGTGACGCCCGTTTTTGACTTCCGACCTCCAGAACTGTAAGAGGATAAGTTTGTGTTGTTTTAAGCCACTGAGTTTGACATAAATCGTCGTAGTTGCAAGGGGACATATAACTGCTTTGAATCCCGGCTTGGCCACTAACTGTGCCCTTGGGCAGGTGAGCCACAGCGTCCCCATCTGAAGGGGTAACAAGGGAGCCCCTCCTGGGGGCGTCTGTGGGGGCTAAGTCGACGCTGGAAGCTCCCAATGCTGGACACCCCTACAAGCGTCCCCCCAGCGTCCGAGCCCTCAACGTCCCGGGGAAGCTGCCCGCTTCTGCCCACGGCCATCTCCCCGACCAGCAGTGAGTGCGTTCGGGAAGCCCTGCAGGGTCGAGGTCGGGGGTGCTGGTGCCCAGATTATTCCCAAGAGTCCTCAGACAGGATGAGCTCTGCCCTCCCTTCCACAGCCTCCAATGGGGAAGGCCAAGTACACGGTCACTCTCTGGCCAGAGCCAGTGGGAACAGGACGTCCTGGTCCTCTTGTCCTGGCCGGGCCCAGCAAGCTATTTTTGGGCACGTTTATTGATGGGACACGGGTGCCCGGCTGGACTCCTGCTTCAAGAGGAAGGCCTCAGGCTGGCCTAGGACTCTGCTTCTCCAGGCCCTTCGCTGCCCTGGGGCAGCCATCATTCGTGTCCTGTCTACACCCCAGGACAAACGTGTAGACTGAGCTGGCTGGATCTGGGGAGGCTAGGGGTGCCCACTGATGTAGACGGATGCCAAGGGTCACACAGACTGCTATTTCCTGAAATTCTGGAGCCCGATTGGATTCACGGAGGCAGAACCCAGAATGAACATGAGAACAAGTTTTGAGGTCAGATGTAAGTTCAAATCCCAGCTGTGTGCCCCAATAGCAATCTTAACGTGGGCCAGCCTGCTCAACTCTCCGAGGCTCTGTTTCCCTGTGTGTAAAGTGGAACTGGTAATAATCCTCACAGAGAGGGAATGAGGCTTAACTGAGATAGTGCACATAGCTCGAAGCCTGACGTAAGTAAGCCCTCCATAATTAGTAATAATGTTGCAAATAATGATTGACGGCTGACGTATATTGCGAGTGTGGCATGAACTAGGCACTGAGCTAACTTGTTGCTCTGTGTTATCTCACTTCATCCCCAGTGATGGAGGGGGCAGGTGAGTGTCCCGGTTACAGGGACCATTACTAGCCCCTTGTACGGGTAAGGAAACTGAGGCTCAGAAAGACCAGTGACTTGCCCAAGATCACACAGCAAATATGTGGCAGAAAAGCCTGCCTTGAACTCAGAGCCAAACTGAGGACAGGGCAAGCCCCAAGTCCGAGGGCCAGACCCGTTGTGCCCACGCCTCTTCCCAGAGGATGGTTACAAAGGTCCTGTAAACACCTGAGGTCCCCACCATGCCGTGGTCACCTACGTTATCCCTCAGTCCCGGGAAGTGACCTCCTGGTCCTTCTACATGATGGGAATCCAGAAACTGAAGATTCCAGAATTTTTTTTTTCACCCCTCCTCCCTCACTTCAGGGTTGTGTCGTTTTCCTGGTTCGATGGCGTAAGTTCTCCAAGAAACTGGCTGGGTTGGCAAAGGCCCCAGCTGACTTGGAGAGGGGTTGTGCTGTGTGTGCTGGGAGCGGGGGCTTCAACCCCGTGCTACCTAAGGCCAGACATGGATGCCGTGTTTCCTTCCCAAGGCGTCCTCTGTGGCCTGCACCTGCCCACCATTCACTCCAGTGCCCTGAGGACACCTGCCGGCCTCCAGCCCTTCGCAAGATCTGCTCCTCTGGCTTCCTAGCCTCTTCCCCTACCCTGGGGTCCCCTCCCGCACCTTTCCGTAAAAAGACTAGACGTTTCCTTGCCTCCAGGCCTTTGCCCCTGCTGTTCCCTCCCCCAGATGCTGTTCCTTCATTCTCCATCTGCCAGAGGCTTCTCCTTCGACGTCACAACTTCCTCCCTGTAAGTCCTTCCCAGAACCCCCGTCAACCCCGGCCCGGCAAGGGGTTGCCATAGCAACAGAGACACTGCTTCCGGAACCCCCTTGTGCTCCTGCTCCGGGGTCCCTTGCCAACTGGCAGGTTGCCACCTCCACGCGGGTGTCACACAGACCTCTCAAACATCGCACGACAGAGGCTCCCATGCCCCTCCTAAGCCCTGGTCCTGCCCACTGGTCTTGTCTCAGGACATGGTGCCTCCCCCCAAACAGGTGCTCAGGCCAAAACCTACAGAGCACGTTTGATCCCCTGTTCCCTCACCCCACACGTCCCATTCATCAGAAATCCTGTTGACTCGACTGCCAAACACGTTCTGAATCCATATTCTTGTTGCTGCCTTTACAGCCACCGTCCTCACCTGCCTGGAATGTGACAGTGGCCTCCTCCCTTGTCTCCCAGCTTCCAGCTTTGTCCCACTCCGCCCACCACAGTCAGAGGAAACTTTTTAAAAGGGGAATTAAGTCCTGTCATTCCCCTGCTCAAGACCCTCTAGGACTCCCATCTCCCTTAAAGTAAAAATCACCCTCCTCGCCGTGGCCTCTAAGACCTTGTATGATCTGACCTTTGCCTACCTCCCCAGCTTCATCTCCAACCCTCCCTCCCTCCCTCCCTGCCCCCTTCCCTCCCTCCCTCCCTCCCTCTGGTCCTGCCACACTTGCCTCCTCCCTGTGCTCAACTAGCAAGCTTGTACCTGTCCCCAGGCAGAAACTTGCTGTTCCTTTCGCCTGAACCTCCTTCTGCCAGATATCTGTGTGACTCATTCTCTTACTTTATTCAGGTCTCTGCTCAAATATCATCTCCTCATGGCCTGTCTGTCTAAAATACTCCCCTCCATCACCATCTAACCCTCTGATACTTCATTTGCCTTCATTGTAGGTATTATCGTCTGACACATTACATATTATCGGTGTATCTGTCTTAATCTGGTTTGCTGCTAAATGTTTACCGCAACAGGCAAGGGGGAGCTCTGGTTTTACACTTGCCAGTTTTTGTGGTGTAAATACTCCCACCGCGACCAATTTCAACAGGAATTCACAGCACTTGGGGGTGAGAAGAGATGTGTGGTGGCCTATACGCATTATGTACTATTTCCATCGTATAATATCATAATATCGTACAGCGTGACATGATACAACAGAGGTGAATAGTCTTGAGAATGTGGAGAATAGTGAAATAATTAGAGAGTGATGAGTTTGAGGAGTTGTTACCTTTGTTTTCGATTCTGACTTATTTGACCGTAAGTGCGTATCATTGAATTGTTAGCGATGGCTGCGCCTAACGACCAGCTTGCAGAACTCACAAGCCAGCCCAGATCTAAGCTGCGAGGACGGGGATGTTTTCCATCCTGTTCCCTGCTGTTTCTCTGGGGCCTAGAACAGTAGAAGGAACTCCTAGCCGGTGCTCAGCCTGGGTTTGTTGAGCATTTTCTTTTTTTTTTTTTTTTTTTTTTCAACGTTTATTTATTTTTGGGACAGAGAGAGAGACAGAGCATGAACGGGGGAGGGCCAGAGAGAGAGGGAGACACAGAATCGGAAACAGGCTCCAGGCTCTGAGCCATCAGCCCAGAGCCTGACGCGGGGCTCGAACTCACGGACCGCGAGATCGTGACCTGGCTGAAGTCGGACGCTTAACCGACTGCGCCACCCAGGCGCCCCTGTTGAGCATTTTCTAATGCATCTGTTTGCATCAGAAAACGCAAACTGTTTGCCTCCGCGGACTTGACTCTTGTAGGCTGAGTCCGGCCCACAAACGGGTTTCATTTGGCTCTCAGAATGTTTTTAACGTTACAAAAAAAAAAAAAAATTGTTGCCAACATTTATTTTTTTTTTAATTTTTTTTTTCAACGTTTATTTATTTTTGGGACAGAGAGAGACAGAGCATGAACGGGGGAGGGGCAGAGAGAGAGGGAGACACAGAATCGGAAACAGGCTCCAGGCTCTGAGCCATCAGCCCAGAGCCCGACGTGGGGCTTGAACTCACGGACCGCGAGATCGTGACCTGGCTGAAGTCGGACGCTTAACCGACTGCACCACCCAGGCGCCCCTAATTTTTTTTTTTTAACGTTTATTTATTTTTGAGACAGAGAGAGACAGAGCATGAACGGGGGAGGGTCAGAGAGAGAGGGAGACACAGAATCTGAAACAGGGTCCAGGCTCCGAGCCGTCAGCACAGAGCCCGACGTGGGGCTCGAACTCACGGACCGTGAGATCATGACCTGGCTGAAGTCGGAGGCTTAACCGACTGCGCCACCCAGGCGCCCCTGTTGCCAACATTTAAAAGTCAAGAAATGTTTGCAGGAAATTCCACATAAACCTGGATTTGCAGCTTCTTTTGAAAAGTCAGATGCTCTGGGCACACTGGTCCCGATTCTCTTGTGAGGACAGAGGCCACAGCTGAGGAACAGCCGCCCCCCCCCCCCAGAGGGGTCCACCACAGTCCCCACCCCTTCCTGTCACCTCTCCCTGGGCCCCTTCACTCATTTACATAACCCACTGGGCCTTGTAGATTGCGCCTGTCACGGTGTCCTCGCCAGACTAGGGCCACGTCGAGAACAAGCTGTGTACGTTAGGTCCCCTGGGCCTCTGTTCCCGCTATGGGGCCCAGCGCACAGTAGGACCGCAGGTCCTGGAATTTCATTAAATGTTTGTCAACGAATCCCTCCCGCCACTCCCCCCCCCGCCCCCAGCTCCCCTAACTGGGACATGCACTGAATCCAAGCCCCGACCGGAATGTGACAAAGAGGTTGGCCGAGGCCAGCGTTTAAAAATACCCCAGGGCTGGTCAGCTGCAAAATGCTCAGAGGTGTTGAAATAAGCAGGCAATGTGTGGCCAGAGGCCAGCTGCCCCGACTCTGCTCTGTGAATGAGGGCTAATGGGAGGGGCCCCCGCCCGCTCAGAATCGGGGTGAAGGGCGGGGAGACTGGGCCGGGGCCCCCTCCCCCGGCACCCTGCTCGGGACAGGTCAGTGCTGTTTATAAACAGCACCGGGTGACGTGATTTCGCAGAAGGGCTACCGGGCAGGGATACAGGGTGGCCTCCCCTGATGTTTCCACGCCACGACCTCCTGGCATCGAGGGAGCCGGGATGTCGCTCACCCTGTGGTCTTCCCGCGGCCTTCAGAGCCACTGCCCAGCTCGCTGGAGCCACGGTTAAAAATAATGCTCGCGGCACAGTCCCCTGGGGGACAGCCAGCGTGGGGGCTGGACAGGGAACAAATGAGCTCTGGTCAAGTGCCCACCGGGTGCCAGGCGCCTCAGAGGCATTAGATCACTGAGTTTCACCATAGCCTCGGGAGGGACGGACTGTCATCCCATTGACAGATGGGAAAACCGAGGCCGGGGAGTGATGCCTCGCGCTGGTTCAAGGCTTCCTGGTAAGTTCACGGCAGCTCCAGCCTTCAGATTCACGAGAAGGTGCCACATCAGGGGCTCAGCGTTTCACTCTGCTGGGTCCCCGAGGCCCTGAAACGGTGGCCGGGCCTTAGTGAGCCCTGAACGGCAGCTCTGGTCTGACACGTCCCGAATCAAAACCTGCTCCTCCCACCCGTTCCCCATGTCGCTTCGGTGGCAGCTTCATCCTTCCAGGCTCTCAGACCAGCCTCCTCTGGTCCCGGCTGCCCCCTTGCGCCCCACCCCCACCCCCACCCCGGGCAGTGGCGAAGGTAACACGCTCGCTTGTGTTTACTGATCACCTGTCTGTGCCAGGGTGCGACAGTGAACAAAGCGCACGTTCTGGAGGTGGAGGTGGAGAGGGGATAAACGTTAATGGGTAAGGGGGCACCTGGGTGGCTCAGTCGGTTGAGCCAACGACTCCTAATTTCGGCTCAGGTCACGACCTCACAGTTCGAGTTCGAGCCCTTGTCAGGGCTCTGGGCTGAGAGGCAGAGCCTGCTTGGGATTCATCGTCTCCCTCTCTCTCTGCCCCTCCCCTGCTCACACAGTCTCTCTCTCTCTCTTCCTCAAAAATAAAATAAACATTAAAACAAAACGTTAATGGGTAAATTAACTATATTGTGTCTCAGGTGGTGATAAGTGCTAAAGAGAAAAAGTAAAGCAGGGAAGGGTGGTGGAGAGCCTCAGACGGGTGCCGATCCCGAAGCAGGAGCAGGACCAGGGGAGGCCTCACTGAGCAGGTATTTGAAGATAGACTTGAAATGAAGCGGGGTTAAGCGGGGAGGATATCTGTAAGAAGAGTGTTCCTGGCAGAAGAAACAGCAGGTGCAAAGGCCCTGAGGCCGGATCGTGCCTGGCATGTGTGAGGATGCGGGGAAGGCCAGTGTGGCTGGGGTGGCGTGGGAGGCGGTGAGGGCAGAGAGACGAGGGGCCGGGTTGTGCAGAGCCCTGCATATCATCGGAGGGACTCGGGCTTTTCTCTGGGGTACGTGGGAACCATGGAGGGTCCTGAACGGAGGAGGGCACGATCTAGGTTCCAGATTCTAAAAGAACCCCTCTGGCTTCATGTGGAGAATGGACCGTCAGGGACGAGGAGGGAAGGGGGACAATCATGAAGGAGGCGACTGCAATGGTCCGGGCTTTAGGAGATGGCAACGGGCCCAGGGTGTGGCTGTGGAGGTGGGCGGGCGTGGGGGGAGTTCCTGGCCTCAGATTCTGGATTTGTTCAGAAAGTAGCCCTGACAGGACATGCTGTTCCAGCAGAAGTGACAGAAATGAAGAAATCGGAGACAAGTCTAGGGTTCCAGGCCGAGCAACTAGAAGGGTGATCCTGCCGCCTTACGGAGACGCCCAAACACGGGCACCCACGGGAGGATGGGTGTGGGGCAGCCCTTCCCCGGGCCACAGGGACCTGCACAGAGCCCTTCCCCGATACGACGGACCTTGCTTCGTAAAATCCGAACCTCCTGGATTAGCTCCCTGCTCCATCCCTGGCCCCGAGTGCTTTGTAAATTGTGCAGAAGCCACCAGATCGATTCTCCCTTCAATGTCTGAAGAGCGTGTGCCTGGCAGGGTCCCAGCCTTGACCTCCGCGAACCCATTCGATCATCACAACATCGCAGAAAGATGGGAACTGTTATCACATCTATTCATGGATGGGGAAACTGAGGCCCATCGAGGTGAAATCACTCGCCTGGGATCACACAGGAGGCAAGCTGCCAGGCAGGTTTTGACCCCAGGCAGTCAAGTCCGAGGCTCGTGCTTTTAACCACTCTACTGTCTCATGAGGGGCTCACCACTGACGGTAAGAAGCCAAACTGGGCTTGAGGGACTCGGGTTGGGGGAAAGAGTTTCAGCCACCCCTTCCACGTAGTAAGGACGGTTGTCATTTTCTGGGCACCTGCCCCGTGCCTCATGCTGTCCCCATGCTGTCTCTGTTCTGCATATCAGCCAAAGGGGTGGATTCTATGTGCCCATTTTATAGACAAGGAAACTGAGGTTCAGAGAGAGGAAGCGCCATGTCCAAAGTCACACGGCCAGGCATGAGCACCTGGGGCTCTGGACCCCGAGACCCCCTTCTGTCCCTTTCTGCACATGTCACCTGCCTCTTGCCTTGGTGGTGAGGGAAGTGCTCAGGGACTTGATGGCCGCATCGATTTCCTCCAGCTGGCTGGCATAGGATAAGGAAGCCAGGGATGGGGAAGGTTAATTTGGGGACAGCACTACCCTTCGGGTTTGCAGTTTCTGTCTGGTACACCCAACATTTCTGAGGTGAGCTCTGGGCCAGCTGGAGATTCCAAGGCAGGGGACACAGCCAAGTGTGTGAGAGAGGTTCAGGTCCTAGTTGCCTGTGATGACAGAGGACGTGGTGGGTGGGGTTGTCACGGGGAGTTTGGGTCAGAAGCAGCTCCGAGGAGCCCATATTCACAAACCTCTGGCCTTGGCAGCTGACTTACCTCTCCAGACCTCAGTTTCCACCTCTGTGAAATGGGTTGACATCGCCTGCACCGGAAGGCTGTTGTTAGGTCTAAAGTTGTGCACCAGGAGGGCTCGCTCCCTCTCCAGCTGCCCACTGCTGCCTTCCAGGACAGAAAGAGCGCAGGACCCAGCACATCGTAGGTGCTCGGGGGCCCTGGAGCCTGCTGGACACATGGAGGAAAAGAATGAACTTCTTTGGGACTTACCTTCGCCTGTGGAGTGAGTGCTTCCCGTCTATTTTGCAGGTACACAGACCCTCTCAACCACCTGCTGAGGTGCGAACTAAGATCATCCTCCCTTAACAGGTAAGCAAAGAGCGGGCCAGAGAGGTTATGAGCCATAACCAAGGTCACAGAGCTAAGAAATGGTGAAGCAGGGGTTTGCACGTGACTCCCTCTGCCCCCTTAGCATGAGCTCTGCAATCACAAGGCTGAAATGCTAACAGCTTGCATTTTGTTGAGCACTTACTTTGTTACACGTATGAACTAATATTAAACTTGACCTCGAACGTATGAGACAGGTGCTATTTTCTCCCCGGTTCACACATGAAGAAAGAGGCTCGGTAACTTACGCAGGGTCACAGGGCGAGGAGTTTGCAAAACCAGCGTTCAGACTCATGGTCTTGAACCAGAATGCTCTGCTGGAGACAGTGAGCGGGGACTGAATGCCTGGCACACAGTAAGGGCCTCGGGATGCGTTGACCCTTTTCGAAGAGCGTGTGGAGACAAGCCACACTGAGGTCTCGCTTGAGAATTCGCTCTTCCCTCATTTCCATCCCTTCGTGTTGGGCCCACTTGCCGAGGACAAGCTGCCCGTGGGCCATTTTCCCCCTTCTTCCCCTCCCTCCGGGAAATTTCTGCACGGCACCCACTGGTCACGGGGCTTGTGGCCAGAGGGCTGGCTGCAGCAGTGTTTGGCCAGGTTATCGGGTTTCGTGGTCAGCCACCTTCGCCCCTGACCAGAGCCGTCTTTCCAAAACAGAACATTCAGTCACCGCCTGTCCCTGTGCTCAGCTGTCCTTGTGCCCCTGACCTCGCTTCCTGCCCACCCGCTCGGGGTTTTTCCCAGTATCCTTGTCTCTTACTGACATCTCACAAAGATGACCCGAGCGTAGAAAAAAAAGAGAAACGGGCCAAGAGACACTGAGAGATTCCCAAGACCAGTTAGTATCTGACCGTGAAAGACAGACAGATAATGAGAGAAACAGAACGAGGAGATAGGGACGGAGATGGAGAGACAGGTTGCCCCAGAGAATACCCCGCGTCTCCCTGTGTCCCCGGCCTTGGCCCTCGATCCACTGAGTCACGACCTCCCCCCAAAGCCGTGGCATCTTCTCCCACCTCCCCCTGCCCCCTGAGGCCAGCAGGTCACTGGAGAGACACCCTACCCGCCCCTCCCTCACCCCCATTCACAGTCCCTCACCTAACTAACTCCTGTTCATCCCCCTTCCTCCAGGAAGTCCTCCCTGTTTCTGAAGGCCCCCAGTTGCTGTTGTTTGTTTATGGGTGTGTCTGTCTCACTGGAACGTCAGCTCCTTGAGGGCAGGGACTCCGTCTTCCTTGCTCACCCAGCACAGCACCTGACACTTTGGCTGAATCAAGTATTAAGCCAGCTTCTCGTGTGTCACCCGGAAGAAGCCTTCCCTGATAGCACTCCTCACTGTCTGCACTTCATTGTGTGGCCACTTGATTCAGGGTCTGTGTCCCCTCTGGTCCCAAGAAGGCAAGGCCTGTGGCTGCTCTGTTCACCCTTGATTCCCCAGTGCCTGGAACGGTGCTTGGAACTGAGTAGGTATTCAGATACCGGTTGGGTGAATGAATGAGCAAATGAGTTAATCACTAGACTCGTTATCTGGAGGTTTCGATGCTTATGTTTTAACCCACTGGAATCCAGCTCAAATTCTCCCCGCGACCATTCACATCAAACCCTGAGCCCTTCCTAAGGCCTGGGAGGTCCCGCGTGATCTGGCCCCTGCCTCCCAAGTCCAGCCTCACCTCTGCCCCTCCCCTCCCCCTGGCACCAGTGTCTCTGGTTCCCCAGGGCACCGTGCACGGCTGGACACTCTCAGCCACCCCTTCACACCACACCATCAGTCATGTCAGCAGAGTTGGTTTTTTCTGTAAACAAGAGTCCCTAGGAGAATGGGGCACATTCGTACAAACAACCTCAACGTCACCAGTGGACCTTGGTCACTGCGGGACAGTCTCCAAGGTTCGTCCGGCTAGCTGTCCAGGGCCTTGCCCTGAGACAGGGTCTGAGTCCTAGCCTCAGAAGGGCTGCCCGAGGGGCGCCTGGCTGACTCAGTCGGTTAAGCGTCCGGCTTCGGCTCAGGTCACTATCTCACAGTCTGTGGGTTCGAGCCGCGTGTTGGGCTCTGTGCTGACAGCTCAGAGCCTGGAGCCTGCTTGGGATTCTGTGTCTCCCTCTCTCTCTGACCCTCCCCTGCTCATGCTCTGTCTCTCTCTGTCTCTCTCTCAAAAAGTAAATAAACATTAAAAAAATTTTAAATAAAAAACAAGGGGGCTGCCCGGGTGGGAGGGAGGGGGTCTGCGGGGGCCCCTGAGTCTGACCTTCACCTTCTGCAGAAGGGGAGAAAGAAGCCTGCGGGGATCCCAGGGAGCTGATCCTTGAGGCTCAGACCAGGACCCACTTCCCCCCCAGGAAGCTCCCCAGGCCACGTCCTTGCTTCTTTGGGTTCCCCCTCACACCCTGAAAGCAGCCTACATCACAGCCTGTGGACGCTCTCTACTGGACCGTGCCCCTTAGTGGACAAGAGAAATAAAGCTTCTGTATCTCGATATCCCCAAAGCCAAGGTCTGCCATGTGGGAGGCATCAGCAAACATGTGCAGACGAACAAAACTGTTATTGAATAAGCACTTCCTGTCTAGGCACATATTTACTGTCTCTCCACTAGGATGGGAGCCCAAGGCCCGTCTCCTTTATCTTTGTTCCCCAGGGTCTAACACCGCTTGACGCGTAAGAGGCAGCAGGGAACGGGTGTGGAACAAATGAATGAACAAGCCCTTCCTCCCATCCATCAGAACTGCCTCCTGCTGCTGGGAGCTCCAGGAGGTCAAGGAGCAAATCTGATTTCTAGTGCCTCTGAGCCCAGCCTAGGGCTTAGCCCAAGGGAGATGCTCGATGGGTGTTTGTAGATGGAGGGAGGGAGGGAGGGAGGGATGGGCTGGTGGGGATTGGATTTACTGATCAATGGAAGAATGGAAGGCTGCCTGGGGTGATGAATGGGATAGGTGCATGGAAGTGTGGGTGGGTGGATGGACGGCGGATAGATAAATGGAGAAATGGAAGACGTCCAGGTTGAGAGTGTGGGAAATGGTGCTTTCTACGCCCTGCCCCCTCCACGCACGCACCAAGCCGCCATTTTAGAAGAGCTAAATTGGATCCAAAGAATGACTCAGCTAGAGTTTCCAAGTGAAAGGTATTGAGGAGAAAAACCGGGAGAAGAAGGAACCTCTGAGCCTCTGACACGTGCAAGCGAATCCCTGTACGTTGGCCATGCTTTCTTGCACGGTCCCGTTACTTCTTGAGAGCCTGCCGTGGGTAGCGCCCCCGGGTTTGTTCTGGAAGTGGAAAGAAGTTTCAGATGTCGACTCTGATCCTGGGCTAGACACATGCCCCTTCAGTGGCTCCTCTTGTTGTAAATGGGGTCTACTGACTCCTTTGCTGTGTGACTTCAGGTGGTTTACCTGACTTTTCTGAGTCCTGGTTTGCTCGCCCCGCTTTGTAGGGTTGTGGTGAGCCCGTGCCTGCGAGTCAGGCCTGCACTACAATAGGTGACTGGTCAACAGTAAGCCGGGCCTCCGTGCGTGATGCTGGCTGAACTTCTCAACTTTCCCATCTCTTCCCGTCAACTCAAGGCAGTCGCCCACAGTGAGGGCCATGAACCAGTGAGGGGATCAGACTGAGACGTCCGGTATACCTGGGTTCAAATCCAGCCTCCCCCGCTCCCCAGCTACCTGGTTTCACACGACCCCCTTGCCCTGTCTGAACCTCAGCTCCCACCCTTACCTCTCCGGCCTCCTGGCTGTTGCTCAAACACAGCTGTCGCGCCTGCATCCAGCAAGACAGGCTGAGAAAATGAGTTTTCTGGCATCTACCTGGGGGAAGCGTGGGCTCCTAAGGTGGGTGCTGTCCCCCCAGATCTGCTCTGAGACACAGAGCAGGGTGGAGGGAGGTCTGGAACTGCAGGCGGGAGATATCCGCTTCTCACCCCATCTGGAGGAGAAGCGTCATCCCATCGTCCCCCGCTATGGCACCGTCCTACCTACTTATGTGTCCGACGGTTTATAGTCCGTGACTTCACTCCCTTATTGTCACTTATTTTCTTGTCTATTCTCCCAGCACTGATGATTGTCAACTCCGTGAGCGGCAGGTCTTTATCTTGATCACTTCTGTGTCCTCAGGGCCCAGTCAGGCACATAGTTTGTGTTAAATAAATGGTTGAGTAACTAAAGATAGATGATTGGATGGATGGATAGGCGGATGGTGGATGGATGATGGATGGATGGACGGATGGATGGATGGATGATTGGATAGATAGTTTGATGGATAGGTAGATAATGGATGGTGAATGGATGGACAGATGGATGGATGGATAGAAGGTAGATGGATGGATGATGGATGGTTGGATGGATGGATAGATGACTAGCTGGACACATTAGAATCAATTGAGGAGCTTAAGTGGCTCACACACACACACACACACAGGTGCCCCAGCCCTGCTCCAAAAATAAAAATCAAAGCCAACACTTAATGAGTGCTTACTGTATACCTGGCCCCATGTGCAGCCTATGATGTAGGGCATTTCACTGAACCTCCCGGCCACCCTCTGAGCTAGTCACTAATACTGATCTTTCTTTTTTAGCGGACAAACCTGAGGCTCAGAGAGGCAGCCGCTGACCCCAGGTAGAGCCAAGGTTCAAGTCAAGATGTGTTTGGTTCCAGAACCAAGCTTGGCCTCACCGGGCCAGCGCTCCCCAGGTGATTCTGATATGCGGCCAGGTGGAGAACCCCTGAGCAGGGCAGTGAGTTCTGGGAAGAGTGTGCTGGCTTTGAGGCCAGCCGACGCCTGCACCGCCTTGCGGCCTGCCTCCGTCTCATCTCTGACACGGAGGGGGTAGCACTCCCTGCCCCGCCCCCCGGGTTTCAGGAGGGGGGAATGAGCTGAGCAGCGTGCCCACCAGAGAGCAAGCTCTGGGGACACGTCCTGCAAACCCCACAGGTACCAGCAGCGGCCACGCTGTTAGTCCCCGGACTGAGGGCCGGGGGGCCACCCTGCTCCTTCTCCCAGCTCCCGGGGGGAGAGACAAGTCCCTGGCTTCCTAGCACAGAGCTTGAGATGCGCTGCAGAAGACCCCTCGGGGACAGTCGGAGGCCACAGCGTGCGGGTGCAGAGCGGGGGTGCTGTGGCAAAGTCCTGCCCAGAAACCCGTCCCGCACAAACACGCGTGTGCACAGGTATGCGACACAGCTGACCCCTGCCGTGCAGCTCACGACAGCGAAAGCCAGGAAACAAGCCTGATAACGGTAACAGCTGATGTGTGTTTACAGCAGGATTTCTCAACTCAGAACTATTGACACTGGGACCGGATCACTCTTTGCAGCGGGAGTCTGACCCGCGCATTGTAGACTGTTAGCATCCCTGGGATCGGTAGCACAGCCCCCCGTCCCGGTTGCCACGTGTCCCCTGGGGGGCGAAACCCCTCCCCTGGCTGTTGCTCTGTGCAGGGCCCTGGTGCACACACTTCAGGGGAGCCGCCTCCTCCTGCAGCCCCTCCCAGCCGGAGACGGTTCCACTGTGCAGAGGTGAGATTAGCGGTTTGGCCAAGGTCGGGGCGCGGTCGCTCCAGGAGCGCTGTGATCTGAACCTGTGACAAGTCCCAGGCCCCTCTCTTCCGAGCCAATTTTTTGCGGGTTCCTTGGGCGTTTCCCCGGTCCCAATCATGTTGTCTGGGACTGGATGTCGTCTCATTTCTGCTTTTCCCATCTGGCTGCCTTGGCATGTTCGAGAACAGACTTGCGGGGCACGAATACTGGCTCGAGCAGATTCTGTGACGTGGGCAGCATTGTTTCTTTTAGGAAGTTAAATTTGCTCAATTATCCACGGCCTGGAAAATGCAGAATACAAAGAAAAAAAATAAAATGTCCCACCGGACTTCCCACAGAGGCCCACCTTTTAGCAGCTTCTTCCTCTGAGTAGCTCCCTCTGTTTTGAAGTTTTGTCACAAAGTTGCAGTCTCACGATATATACAACTGCGAGTCCTGCATTCCCCAAACTAGAAGCTGGGTTTTTTTTCGTGTTGTTACAAAATCCTCTTGGACGTTGTTTGTAATTGTTGCCGATTGTGGCAGAGACCCCAGTTTCTCCTCCATTCCCCTGACCTCTCCCTCTTCTTTCATAATAGAAATCTCAAGTTTTAGCTGGGCACGTGGCCACCCAGAAGAAAAAAAAAAAAAAAAAACTACGTTTCCCAGCTGTGTCCATGTGACTCAGTTCTGGCCAATGAGACATAAGTAACCTCTAAGTAGTGTCCTCAGGGCGAGGGTGCCTGCTCTTCTTCCTATCCTCCTTGCTGCCTGGAATGCAGATGTGATGGCCAGCATCTGAGTGGCCATCCTGGGCCATGGTGGCGCAACAAGAGAAAAGACATGCGAATCCCTGGTGAATTTATGACGACACCCTACCAGCCCTGGACTGCCGCCTCCACACTTCTTTTATATAAGGGAGAAACAAACTTCTGTTTCATCTAAGCCCCTGGCATCTTGGGCTTTTAGCCGCTCAAAGAGGAACCTAATCCTGAGTATTGCACTAATATTTTGCTGGAGGAATTGTCTCTAATTCTTTTAGGAATTACCACCTAATTAGCTCAACCGTTCCCTGGTCATTGAGCATTTAGGTAGTTTCTGACTTCCTGCTACTCATAGCCATTATCCCAGGTGGGCCCCCGAGTCAGGACGGCAGGCTACGCAGCCAGGTACGAGCTGCCCAGGGAGCCTGCTTTGTTGCTGAGGACCCTCCCACTGCATCTGCTAGATGCACGGTGCGTTCTCCTCCACACCTCCCCTCCTGTCCTCCTCTTCTGTTTTTAATGTTCATTTATTTATTTATGAGAGAAAGAGAGGGAGAGTATGAGCGGGGGGAGGGGCAGAGGAAGACAGGGGGACCGGGGCTCGAACTCGGGAACCGTGACATCGTGACCTGAGCTGAAGTCAGACGCTTAACTACCTGAGCCACCGAGGCGCCCCCCGCCCATCTCTTCTAACGGCACATCTCAAGGAGGCCTGTCTCCCTGGTGAAGCCCAAACCCCACGCCTGCCCCAAGTTGCAAGGGAGGCTGGGAAAGTGAGTTTTCTGGCATCTCCCTCCGGGAGTGTGGCCACTAGGGAAGGAGTTTCCCTGAAGCGGGTATGCAAGGTGAGGCGTGGCCAGAAAGCAGGGTGAAGCTGAGCTCACTAGGCAAAGACCCGCCAGGCTGGGGAGGAGTACGGAAAGCCTTCTGCCATCACTTTTGATTTGTCCTCCTCTCATCCCGAAAGGACAGCAGGCAGAACTAAAGAGGACCACTGGTGTCACCCTGGCAGTTTACCCAGCTCTGCAAGGGATGCGTCAGAGCCGGGGGCCCACGTCTATCAGAACGCAAGCCTGGTTCTCGCCCCTCGGCCCGCTACCCACAAGTCCACCTGGATGTCATTACCTGATGTAAGTACATCTCCCAGACCACTGAGCACATCCCTCAAGAGGAGGGCCCGTCTGCCTTACCCAGTGTAGTACTCCCAGCACCCAGACATGCCCTGGCACACACTAGGTGCTCAAGAGATATACCTTGAATGAATGAATGAATGAATGAATGATGGCCATCAATCTTCAGCCTCGGAAGGAAGCTTGGAATCCGGAAATTAACATTTACTGATGCAGCCAGTATTTCCTGAGCACCTACGAGGCTCGCGCCCTGTTTTAGGTCCTGGGGATACCGTAGGAGAGAAGGAAAACTAAGTTCCTTCCCTCAAAGCAGGGGAGATAAACAGTGAATAAGAAAACCCCAAAATACTGAGATAACTTAATAGGATAGGATAGGATACCAGATACTGATAAATGTTTTATGAAGAAGTATAAAACTGGATAAGAGATGCTAATTTAGAAAAAAATGGTTGCACAAGTACTCTCTGAGAAGGTGACACTTGATCAGAGGCCTGAAGTAGGTAAGCTGAGTAAATATCCGTGGGAAGCAAGGGAACACCCAGTGCAAAGGCCCTGAGGTACGAATGAGCGAGGTGTGTGCTATTTGCAACGAGACAGCCAGGGAGGCAAGGGTTACACCATTTCCCAACTTCAACAAATCCACAGAGCCCTTAACGGTCGGAAACAGTGGGGTGGGGGTGGGATGAGTTCTTGACTCCTAAGCCTCTCTGGAAAAACATGATGTCGGGGGCAGACAGTAAATCTTGACTTGTCCCAGAAAACAATGGGCCCACAAAACCAGTGAAGTGTCAGGCTGAAAGTAAATGGCCGAAGGGCTGGGGCACAGGAGGATCATATGGAATTTGTTAACAAATCTGCTTTTGAAAAAGAATTTCCCAGTTAGGGGCAGAAGCTTCTGGCCAGCATCAAAAAGATGTTTATTGTGGTGTCTCCATGTAGACATGAAAAATGGAGATTTGCTGTCTAGCTGGAGATGTGGGAAGATGTACCCGGTAGGTTAAGTAAAATAAATAAATAAATAAGTAAGTAAGTAAGTCAGTAAAGAGGTCACGGGGTAGTGTCCTATATTGTACAATCCCTTTTGTAAACTCATTCATTCACTCATTTGGAAATTGTCCACTGCAGGCCTACTGTGTGCCAGCACTCTGCTGGGTGTGGGGGACCCAGGCATGGCCGTCCCTGTCTCTTGGAACTCACGACACAGGGGGGAAGGCAGAGGGTCATCAGATCAGTACACAAATACATCATCACCAACGTGGGTCAGCGCTAAGAAGAAAAGATGCCTGGTGCCCAGACGTCAAGGAATAGAAGAAGCCTGCGAGGGTAGACTCCAGAATGTCGAAGGGGTTGTAAGATTTCAGGTAATTCTCTTTCCTTATGTTCCCTTTCCTTTTGATGGTCTGTATGTTCTCGTTTTTTGGGAACATCATGCTTTGCAACTGAGTAAATTAAAGCACACAAACAAAACCCAGATGAAGAGAGGGGTTAGAAATCACGGGTCTAAAGGTGATTTGACACCAGGAAAGGAAGGAAGGACACACAAGAAACTGCCCACTGTGTTTGCTTCCGCAAAGGGGACCCGGGGGCTGAGGTGGGAAAGAACCTCTCTCCTCGCTGGACACCCTTTGAACCTTTTGAATGTGCGTGTATGTTTTTTGAAAATGATAATAAAATAAGCCAAGATCTTTTGAAATGAAACTATAAGTCAGGTTCTATTTTCATGAAAAGTGAAAAAGCAGGCCGTAGCAGGATCTCAATATAAAAACATTAACTGAGCTGAATTTCCACGAAAATCTTAGAGTGGTTCTCTTTGGGTGACCTTGGTTTTTTTTTTTGTTTTGTTTGTCTTGTTTTGTTTTTTCTCGGTACTTTTCTGTATTTCCTAGATTTAAAATTAGAAGAATAAAGGAGACAAGAGAAAAGGTGACTGTTCTCTGTAAACATGGTTTTGCTTCATCCCCGCCATTGCTGTCTAAGGCGTGTATGTTTATCATGCCCATTTGATAGATGAGAACACTGAGGTTCAACAGGTAAAGCCAGTGGCCCAAGGTCACACAGCTGGATCTGGGCGAGGCTGGTCTAACCCCGAAGTCTGTTTTTAAACCAGGGTGCTCAGATGCCCTTCAAAATGTCCTTCAAGGAAATGGCATTGCTTTGAAAATCCAAGGGGGAAAACCAAACAAACCAGACAAGAAATATTACATTTTTTAAGCCACTTATTCAAGCTCTGATGGGGCCTGAGACCAACTCGGCAGGGGCACTGTTTACATTTCAGGCGGGGCACTCCTTCATCGTGCCTGGCTGTACCCCCATGACAAGTCCCTGCCCCTAAAACCCCAGCTGTGTCACCCACATCTGTCACCCGGAACCGCCCCTCACACCTCTCCGAACCTCCCCGGGTTGAGGAATGCTCGCTGGGACTGAGCAGGTGGGGTCTGGGTGAAGGAGGGGGATGTGAGAGGCCGCAGCCCCCCAGGCCCTCGGGCCAGGTGGCCACCAAGCGCCATCGCTCTTGGGCCAGCTGAGGCCAGGCCGGGAGGACTGCAGCCCGGAGCTGGGAGCCGGGCGGGCGGCCACCGCAGTGGGGACCAGGAAGGCGTGCACTCCCTCCGCCTGCCCGGCAGCGGCCCGTGGCCGCCCGCCAGGCCCTGCCTGACGTCAGGCTCTGACCAGGGACATAATGTGCTGGCTGCAGGGAGACAGGGCCGCGAGGCGGGGCGGTCAGAGAGAGGCAGGCCAGGCGGGGAGAGACGAGGAGAGGAGAGAAACACAGGGAGAGAGCGAGGGGAGAAGCAGAGATGAGAAATACAGAAACAGAGAGAAGGAAACACACGCGCAGACAGAGACAGAGACAGAGAGACAGAGAGAGGGAACGACGAGGAAGGGGGCGGCGGGGCAGTGGGCAGGGCCGTGAGGTTAGCGTGGGAGACTCCAGACCCGGTGACTCAAGCCCTTGGAGCCTCTGGCTCCTTACCTGGGCAATGGGAGCCTTACTGGCTTGTGGAGGGGGCAGAGCGCCCTCCCCGATGGGGGTGGGGGGAGCCAATCCGCATAAAGTGTTTGGGCAGAGCCCTGCGCGTAGTAAGTGCACAAGAAAGTGGGGGTGACAGGAGAGGGGGTGGGGCAGGGAAGGAGAGATGCTGGAGGGAGGGAAGCGACCCCGTGAGAAACAGCCCTCCTTCCACAGGGACCCCTTTCCTGCGGCCGCCGAGCACCTCTCTTCCCACCCCCTTCATGACTCGGGCAGCAGGCCACCAGCACAGACCTTGGCCTGGCCTTGCCTGTCTCGGGGCCCAGCCCCCTGTTTATGGGCTCAAGAAGGCCATGATCCCAGGGCCATCACGTCACCAAAGCCAAACAAGGCCAGGCCTGGTCACTGCGGGCCTTCCAGCCTCATCACCCCCTTTCCCAGCTTAATTATTAAATGGTCCAGCAGGGCTGAGGGGCTGAACCAGCTGGCCTCCTGGGTGTGGGCAGCTGTGCCTCTGTGTGCCCGTCAGTCAGGGGCACAGACCCCAGGAGGAACTTGCAAAGTGCCTTTTCTCTTGCTCCCACTTTTTCCAAGAGCCTTCATTTTCCTCACCCCTCACCCTATTTGTCAGAGTTCCCGTTTATTGAGCACTTACTGTCTGCTGGGCATGGTCTTTAACCCTCCTGAGAGCCCCAAGAAAGGGAGTGCTATTATTATCCCATTTTTCAGATGAAGAAACTGGGCTCAGGGGTTGCAGTCCCTTGCCCGAGGCCACCTGCTAAGGAGTGGCGGAGCCAGGATTCCAGCTTGGCCACCCTCTTAACCAGACAGCAGCAGCTCCTGTGCCCCGAGCAGCTGCTGAGCGCCGGGCCCTGTGCCAGACTCTGTGCCCACGTCACCTCTCAACCCCCAGGAGGGCCCTAGGAGGCAGCCGAGGACGATCTTGGCCCCCAGGAGACGTTAGGCTCTATCTGGGGACATTTGGGGCTGTCACGACTGGGGGGATGCTACTGGCCGTGGGTGGGATGGAACCCACGGATGCTGCTTAACTCCAACAGCACAGAATTATCTGGTCCCAAGTGTCCCTAGCACCGAGGTCCCCACCACAAGGTAAGCCCTGTTGTGCTCTCCATTTTACAGAGGCAGAAACTGAGGCACAGAGAGAAAGCACCTCTTGCCCAGGTGGCCCCCTCCGTGCTCCCGCTCTCCATCAGAAGAAGCCACTGCTGTTCCTGGTGGCTCCTGTCCTCAGGAGACCCCTGGCTCTCTTCTGGGCCCTCATGAGTCCTTGCTTGCCTAGTATAGATGATGCCTCACCAACTTTTGACATCTGAAGGCAGTGTCTTAATCATTGACTAGGAAGATAAATCAAACCAAAAAGTCACTGGGAAGGTCAGAATGCCTTTATTTTTTTTTCTTTTTTTTTTTTTTTAAATGTTTATTTATTTTTGAGACAGAGAGAGACAGAGCATGAACGGGGGAGGGTCAGAGAGAGAGGGGACACAGAATCTGAAGCAGGATCCAGGCTCTGAGCTGTCAGCACAGAGCCCGACGCAGGGCTCGAACTCACAGACCGTGAGATCATGACCTGAGCCGAAGTCGGAAGCTCAACCGACTAAGCCACCCAGGCGCCCCGGTCAGAATGCCTTTAAATGAATGTGTATTTTATTCACAGCAGCGTTGAGGGACATTTGAAATTGGCAACCCACGGATTCACGGAGCAAGTCTTTTCTGAGCACCTACCGTGTACCAGACCCCGTCCTTGGTGCCGAGGTCCAGCAGAGGAGCACGAGCCCCTCCTGGGTCGTCAGGAGCTAACACTCTAATGGGGGAAAGGGGACCATAAACAAGAAAGAAGACCAGGGTCATTTCGGACGGTGGCAAATGTGCGGAAGGGCTGTTACAGAGAGGTGTCCGAGAGGGGCTTTCTGAGGAGGTGAGGCCTGAAGGGTGACAAGGAACCAGCCTTGGGAAGAGGCAGAGTGAAAGGTTCTAGGTAGAGGGAACAGTGTGTGCAAAGGCCCTGAGGCAGGCGTTTGCATGGACCGTTGAGGCACAGCAGGGAGGCCTGTGGCTGGAGCCAGGTGAGGGCGCAGGAGAGGAAAAGGAGACGAGGTAGAAGATGTGTCAGGGCTTTGCATGTACTTGGGGGGCGGGGGGGGGTCAAGGGGGTATTTTGAGCAGAAGGGACACAGGTTAGGTTCTAACAGGATCCCTTTAGAGGCAGTGGTCAGCTGAATGATGTCCCCCAAAGCTGCCCACATCTTAATCCCCCAAACCTATGAATGTTAACTTTCTTAGGCAAAAAGGAATTTCACAGCTGTGACTTAGTTACGGAGCTTGAGGTGGGAGATTGCCCTGGATTATCTGAGTGTGCTCAGTAGAATCAGAGGAGTCCTTGTAAGATGGAAGCTGGTGGGGGGGGTTGGGGAGGGGCGGTGAGGGGGCGGCACCCGAGTGGCTCAGTTGGTTAAATGTCCGACTTCCAGCTTCAGCGCAGGTCATGATCTCCCAGTTCACGAGTTCGAGCCCCGCGTCGGGCTCTGTGCTGACAGCTAGAGCCTGGAGCCTGCTTGGGATTCTGTGTCTCCCCCTCTCTCTGCCCCTCCGCCGCTTGTGCGTTCACTCTCTCTCTCTCAAAAATAAATAAATACACATTTTTTTTTAAATGGAGGCTGAGGGAGGGAGGTTTGACTACAGAAGAGGAGAAGGCGGGGAGAGGAGAGAGAGAGTGACAGAAACAGACTGGAGGGACACACTTAGCAGACCTAAGGAAGGGGCCACAAGCCACGGAATGCAGGTGATCACGGGAAGCTGCGAGAGGCAAGGACACATCATCTCCCGGAAGCTTCCAGCAGGAACCGGCCCTGCCAGCACCTTGGCTTTAACCCATCAAGACGGATTTCAGACTTCTGACCTCCAGAACTGTAAGAGAATACATGTGTGTGGTTTTAAGCCGCGAAGCTTGTCATAATTTGTTACGGTGGCCAGAGGAAATGAATGTGGGTGCTGTGTGGGGGACAGCCCCGGGAGGGTGAGGCCGGAGCAGGGGGCCCGGCTTGGAGGCTACTGCAATGGTCCAGGCAGGAAATGAGCAGGGACCCAAGGAAGGGGCGGGATCCGAGGGAGACTTCAGGAGCCAGAACGGGCAGCTTTGCTGACGGACTGGACACTTAGCGGGCAGGAAGGAGAGAGTCAGGGTCTCTGGCTCCCTCAGTCATCCCCTGGCCGGGGCCCGGGACGGAGAGCTGGCCCCGCGTGGCTCCTGCTCTAAGGGAGGATTCAGCTGCACGAGGCCCAGGAATAGTTACAAGGTGATGGGAGGGACCGGGCTCGGCTGCCCCAGGACCTTTCGTCTTACACCCTTCAGGCCTCTGCCCCGGTGTCCCGGCTTCAGAGAGGCCTCCCTGACCACCCTGTCTCAGAGAGCCCCTCCTGCTCTCTCTCCCTCCCCCTGCTTTAGTTTGCTCTGTGTATCTTCCTGTCACTCTGTGTGCTACCTGTCTGTTTCTTTGCCGGCTGGCTTCCGTGCTCCGTGGTCGGCCCATGAGAAGGACTCCATCCAACTTCTCCAGCACCGACACGAGTGTGTGCAGTGAATGAACGAATCTCCATTTTCCAAGAGGGACACTAAGGAAAGCTATAGCAAAGGAAGCGACACTCTCAGGGTCACGCGGTTGCTAAGTGTGGGGTCAGGATCTGAACCAGGACGCAAATTCCAAAGTTTGCGTAAGTAGCCTACCTCCCAACCCCAGTGAGGCTGCCTGCAGTCCGGGAATTTCCACTCTGTGGGTATAGTGCTGGTTCCCTCCTGAGGTTTCAGATGTCTTTAGTACAGCACCTCGGGGCACCCGACCTGGCCCGGGGTGTTAGTTGTTAGGGAAACTGAGGCTCAGAGAGGCTGAGGTCTTCCCCGAGGTACACAGCTTGCGAGTGGCAGAGCTGGGATTCAGCGCCCACCAGTCCCTCAGTTGGGATCCTCTCTCTCACATTTCCAGGGTGCTCTGGCCCCTGAGAAATAAGGCAGAGCAGGTATAGCCCCTACCGCTCATTGTCCAGGCCAAGCCTGGAAGAAGCCTGGCAAAATACCTTAAGTTGGGAGCTTCTAGAAATGAGGGTTGGGGGATAGGATCTGGGGCCCTGCAGGCAAACCCCAGCTCTGCCTCTCCTCTGCTGTGTGGCCTCAGGGAAGGGGCCTCCCCTCTCTGGCCCAGGGTTCCTCCTGTAACTCCAGCTGAAACCCTGGACAGGGGCCTAGGTGGCTCAGTCGGTTCAGCGTTCAACTCTTGGTTTCGGCTCAGGTCGTGATCTCACGGTTCGTGAGTTCGAGCCCCACGTCCGGCTCTGCGCTGATGGTGTGGAGCCTGCTTCGAACCCTCTGTCTCCCTCTCTCTCTGCCCCTCCCCCACTCGCACTGCCTCTGTCCCTCTCAAAATAAATAAATACACTTAAAAAAAACAACCCTCTGGACAAAGTAGATAAAGACATATCGAGCACATTTTAAGATAAAAAGACGCAGCGTGTACTCTAGCTGACATTTTGCAGTAGAGCATACTGCTAGGACATACAAGTATAGTCAAAATAGCATATAATAAATTGAATTTTAAAAATCAACAATAAACAAAAGAGTTTATTTTTCTCTCGTGTGAATGAAGTCCAGATGTAGGCAGTTCAGGGCTGGTTTGGAGACTCCACAAAGCTCTCAGTGTCCCAGGCTCCTTCCTGGTCACAACTCTGCCATCCTCATGATCCAAGGTGGAGGCCACAGCGCCAGCCTTCTCGTCTGCCTTCCAGGTGGCAGAATGGAGAAGGAAAGATGATGAGCAAAGGGTGGGCCACAGCTAAATCTCTAGGAAGGATTCCAGAAACTGCCAAGCACACTCCTATTACGACCCATTGACTGGAACTCAAGTATATGGCTGCCCCTAGCTTCTAGGGAAGCTGGGGAAAGCTGTCTGTATTCTGCGTGGCCATGAACTCAGCTCAAGGTTGATCAAACATTTGTTAATAAACGAGATAATTTTAGGCAGCGCACATGCCGTGAAGGAACACAGCAGGGCAAGCTGAGGGAGAACGGGTATGGGAAGGGTCTGTCCCAGGCCACAGGGCTGCGACCTGAAGGACAGGAAGGCCTGGGGGAGAGCATTCCAGGCACCCGGAACAGAAAGTGTGTGCCCTGAGGCAGGAACAAGCCCGGTGTGGTGAAGAAACAGGAGGCCAGTGGAGCTAGGGTGGGGGTGCGGGTATGGCCTGGAGCAGTGGAGCTCAGCTGGGCTGGACCCGGGGGGAGCTGTGAGGCCCAGCGTGGCATCTGGGACTTTTTTTCCGACTACAGTGGGGAGACACTGGAGGGCTGAGGCTGAGAAAGGAGACCTGATACGATATCCCTTTGAGAGGAAGCTGAGCTCCCGAGGCCTGTGACATTTACCTGGAACCCTTCTGAGAGCTTATCATTCGGTCATTCAGTCATTCAGTGAACGGGCTGTGGTGGCCGAAATGGCCCTCCCAGTCTCCGCTCTCAGGAGAAGGGCAGACAGATCCAGCAACAGACGGCACTGAGCGCTTTGAGGGAAAGATGAACGGGACCACAGGAGGGCCTACCTTTGCTGGAAGAACAGAGAAGGAGGTGATCTTTGAGCCGAAATCTGAACCAGCCGGAAGCATTATCTTGGTGAAGCCTGGAGAAAGGGAGAGAACATTCCAGGTGGAGGGAACAGCCTGTGCACAGTCCTGGAGAGGCAGGAAGAGAATTGCGTGTTCGAGAAATTCACCGGTCTCTGGCCTGGCAAGAGGGAGGTGGGTGGGAGAGGTCGGCAGAGGTCAGATCTCAGAAAGCCAGGAGGAGGGCTCCAGGCTTGCATGTGCTGGGCAGGATGATTTATTAAGCGCTCTGACCCCAAATCCCTGGGATGGGCCTGTGGTCAGATCCAAGACAAGCAGGGGCCTTGCTGTCCTTGGAGGGTGTTTACAGGCTCGCTGATGACACAGGCTGCTCCCCTCCTGTGGCTTGCAAGTCACCGGGCACTAGAGGCAGGTCTGTTCCCTTGCTCTCAGCCCTGACAGTGCCTCTGACTCAGCCTCCTGCCACAGCCACCCCTCCCATCACCGCCGAGGCCACCGTCTCACCCTTCATCCCTCCCTGCTAAGGCTCCACAGGACTGCATGACCCTGGCACTTGGAAGAGATTCTCCAGCTCCAATCAAACCTGCCCATTTCACAGAGGGAGAAACTGAGACCCCCGCAAGGAAGAGGCCCTTCCCCCAATGTCTCACTCCAAGGTTGGAAGAGAGCCAGGGCCTCGTCCCAGGCCTCCTGACACCTGACCCTAAACCTCTTTTAAAAAGAAGAAGAAGAAGGGGGGGGGGGGGAGGAAGTAGGAAAGAAGGAGGAAGGGAGAAAGAACTTGAAAAAGTAACATTTATTTATTTTTTGAATCCTAATCGCCATTTATTAAACATGTAATGGATATCAGACACGGTGTAAGCTCCAAACATGAATGATCTTAATTAATTTCCATAAAGCTTTAAGGGACAACTATTTTCCCTCATTTGATAGAGGAAGCTCGGCTTAGAGAGATCAGATAACTTGCCCAAAGTCACCCAGTTAGTGTCAGAGCCAGGATTTGAACCCGAGGACTGTGACAGCAATGCCTTATGATTTTAATCATTACAGTTTTTTTTTTACATTTTTAAAAATTGTATTTAAATCCAAGTTAGTTAACATATAGTGTAATAATGGTTTCAGGAGTAGAATTTAGTGATTCATCACTTACATAGAACACCCAGTGCTCATCCCAAGTGTCCTCCCGAATGCCCATCCCCCATCTAGTCCGCCCCTCCCCCAACTCCCCTCCAGCAACCCTCAGTTTGTTCTCTGTATTGAAGAGTCTCTGATGGTTTGCCTCCCTCTCTGTTTTTATCTTATTTTTCCTTCCCTTCCCCTAGGTTCATATGTTTTGTTTCATCTGTTTGTGAAATCATATGATAAAAAGTAACAGTTAAATGGAACTTAGTGTGAGCCCTTCCCAGGGAAAGGAAAGGGACTGGCCACCAGTCCCTTGGTCCCAGGCAGTGACTTTACCTCTGTAGCTTGTTGTGTGGAAACCTCACAGCTACACAGTGAGATGGATGGGTATGATTACATCTTCTAAATGGTTTAGAAAACAGAGGGGGACCTGGGTGGCTCAGTCGGTTGAGGGTCCAACTTCAGCTCAGGTCATGATCTCACGGTCTGTGAGTTCGGGCCTCACATCAGGCTTGCTATTGTCAGCATGGAACCTGCTTTGGATCCTCTGTTTCCCTCTCTCTCTGCCTCTCTCTCTCTCTCTCTCTCTCTCTCAAAAATAAAGTCAACATTTAAAAATGGTTTAGAAAACGGAGAGCCTCTGCAATCCACTTGTCATCACACAGCAGTCATCTGGAAGGGGAGAGATTCGAACCTAGGTCTGGCTGAAGTTCCTGGCCCCCAGCACTCCCCACTTGCCAAAGTTGCCTCTCCTCTGCTCCCCTCCTCACAGGGTTGCAGGCTTCTCTTTCAAAGCTTCACAGCAGAGACTTTTCCTGGCTGTCCACAAGCCTACAGATATGTTTCCTTTGGCCCGTGTGGCATTTTAATAAAATCAGAGCCAATGTTCACAAATCAAGGGATTTTTACATGACAACCCAGATTTCAACCTCCCTTAAAACACTAGGAGATCTGACTGGGCTGGGCCCGTGTTCTGTCTGGCAAAAATCAACAGGGTGTGGGAATGTTTGAAAGGGATGCCCCAGTTCTCCACACTCCCCACCTCTCCCTACTGCCTCCCTGGCCCTTAGGCTAAATGCCAGTTGCCTTTATCACGGCGCAAACACAGTTGTTTTCCTGAGAGCTGGGAAGTCTTCTCAGTACCCATATTTCTCTCAAGAAGAGGAAAACAATAATCCAAGAAGGGTCAGGGTCTTGAAAAATGGGGGAACACATATTTCTTTGTGGAACTGAGGAATATTCCTTGGTGTTTATTATACAAGCCAAACGTGGCTGAGCCCCCACACCACTGTTTAGATTTCTTTCTTGGTTACTCTAGTAGGATTGTCAAATTTAGCAAATAAAAATACAGGATGCTCGAGGCACCTGGGTGGCTCAGTTGCTTAAGCATCTGACTCTCTCTCTTTTTTTTCTTAATTAATTTATTTATTTTGATGGGGGGGGGAGGGGCAGAGAGATGATTCCAAGCAAGCTCTGTACTGTCAGCACAGAGCTGATGTGGGGCTTGAACTCACGAACTGTGAGATCACGACCTGAGCCAAGATGGAGAGTCAGACGTTTAACCAACTGAGCCACCCGGGTACCCCAAGCATGTGACTCTCGATTTTGACTCTGGTCATGATCTTTCCGTTCATGGGGTAGATCCCTGGGGGGAGGGCTCTGTGCTGACAGTGCAGAGACTGTTTGGGATTCTTTCTCTCCCGGACTCCCTCTGCCCCTCCCCCCACCTCTCAGAAAATATATGTAGGACGCTCAGTTAAATTTGAACTTCAGATCAGCAATAAACTTTTTTTTAGTATACGTATGCCCCATGCAACCTTTGGAACATACCTATACTAAAATATTTTCTTCCTTTATCTGAAATTCTACTTTAACTGAGCACCCTGTATTTTATCTGGTAACCCTACCCACATGCTTTGACAGTGGCTTAGTCTAAGGGGCTTGCATTTGAGTTCAGGTTCCTCCTCTCCTGCTTAGGTGATTCGGGGTAAGCCCTTGACGTTCTTTGGGCTTCTAATGGTGCATCATAAATAACAGCGTGAAGACTCAATGAGACAATATAAGCAAAGAAGTTAAGACCAAGCCCGGCTCCCTGGACGCGCTCCGGAAACGTCGGCTTCCGTCTCGTCATCGTTGGTGCCTACCCAACAGCCACCCCTTTCTTCTTGGCTGGCCGAACCCCGGTTTGTGCCAACCACGCTGTGCCCCGCCCCAGGTCATGGATGTGATTGGTCTAGCCCACCACGACACGCCCATTCTGGCCTGCCAGTGATTGGTCCGAGATGAGCATGTGACCTGGTTCTGACCAGTAGGACGCACCGGGGGCGGAGGCAGGATGAGTGCTCCCGGGAGATTTTCTCAGCCGGGGAGGAGTGGCCGTGCTGCCTCCGCCCCACTCTTCCTGCCTTGGCCGCAGCTGTGGGAGAAGGGGACGCTTGACCCTGGCTGCCATCTTATGCCAGTGACGTGGCACCAGGCCAGCGTGCTGAGGATGGCAGAGGGCAAGGTCGGAGGGCTCCGTGGCTGACCACACCGAACTTCTTTTAAAAGAAATGATAGATCGGGGCGCCCGAATGGCTCAGTCGTATGAGCGTCCGACTTCGGCTCAGGTCATGATCTCAGAGTTCGTGAGTTTGAGCCCCGCATCAGGCTGTGTGCTGACCCCTCGGAGCCTGGAGCCTGCTGCGGATTCTGGGTCTCCCTCTCTCTCTGCCCCTTGAACTTTGGAGTCAGGTACCAGGCGTCACGTTCCAGTTATGTCACCCCAGTTGCCCTGTGCCTCAACTTGCCTATCTGAAGAATGGAGGAAAGATAAGTATCTCCTTAATGGGGCTGTTGTAAAGATGCAATGAGTTAGTGTAAGCGAAGTGCCTGCGAAAGTACGTGGCAAGCTGTACTAAGCATGTCACTGTTAGTCATCGTGATTCTTCTGGTATCAGAACCCAAGTCAAAAATCCTCCAAATGCTGTGCCACTCCGAGTTGATAATTCCTCGAGGAATCGAAGCTTCAACGTATAAGCAAATGTTGTACCCCTTGAAGTTGAGTAAATGTCGAACGTCCTCCCAGGGAATGCTATGTAGGTTTCTTTATATGTCATTCATCCTGCGAGGATCCGAGCAGACTCATTGGGCTGCTCTCCATTAGCTTCCAAGGGAAGGGTAGGGTGTTGGCCACTCACGGAAATAAGGGACAGTCCTGCCATCTGGGATTTGGGCAGAAACTCCAGGACCAAAATATGATGGGCAAAACATAAGTGTACCAGTTAGGAATGCCTTCGTCTGAAAACTTCAGAATATTCCACTAACACTGGTTTAAACAGTAAAGGCATTTCATTATTTCAGAGGATGAAAAGCCTGAAAGTAGATGGTGTCAGGGTCAAGGCAGCGTCTATCTCGGTCATCTGTCTATGTCATCCAGTATCCAGCCATTTGCAACCCATCTGCTTGGCCATCCTGGGTTTTAGCTTTTGTCTTTAGTCTTGTTGCCTCATGGTCACAAGATAGTTGCTGCAGTTCCAAGTGTCACATCATTTAAAAAGTTCGAGACACGAAGGAAGGGTTGGGGAACAGTGGAATCTCCCTTCTCCTTGAGCTCTTTCAATCTGGAAAGGAAAGTTTTCTCCGCAATTTTTTTGGAGGGATTCCCCTTACATGTAGTTGACCAGAACCGGTCATGTGTCTGCTCCACACTGCAAAGGAGGCTGGGAAAGTGAGTTTTAGCAAACGGGAGGTGTGATAGCAATGGTAATGTGACTGTTTTAGCCCAATCTTAATCCCTCCTCTGGGGCCGAAACTATCCGCTCCCATCCCTAAATAAAATCAGAGTGTCTGCGTGTAAACCTCAGCTTCTGCCAGAAATCCCACTAACACCACAGTAAAGAGATTAAAACAGAAGAGGACGTAAACACACAAGGGTAGAGAATAGGCACGGAGAAGGTGAACGAGCAATGATGTGGCCCAGGTTTTAGAAGCTGGATGACAGTGTGTCTCCAGGGCTCCTCATCCGGGGGTCTTAATCCTGTTTCTGCCAAGAACAAGCTGTGCAGCCTGGGGAAAGATGCTTCCCCTCTCTGAGCTTCAGTTTTCTTGAGGTTCAGGGGAATCTTTCTGGCTGGGAATTTGCCTCAGCACATCTCCTACTAGGGAATGGAGAAGAAAGCAGGGCCATGAGTCCCTTGCTCTGCTTGAGAAATGATCCTGAAAACGAGGTCACACCTGGATGACCTGAAAGGTGTGGGTTTCAGACGCTGAAAAAAACTCATCAGTCCGGGAGGTGCAGGGAAACTTCCAGCATCGTCCCCCAAAGGAGACCCTTGAAACTGATAAATTGCGGTAGGTGATACTAAAAGGATGTGTGTGAACGGGGTTGAAGGATAAGGCTCGCTTTAGGCACCTACGCTTTATATACATGTTTTTACTTTATTTCTTTATTCTCTGTGGGACCTTGAAGAAGCCACTCAACCGCTCTCTGCCTTACTTTCTCCATCTATGAAATGGGATGTGGTCGAGACTGCCAGTTGTCGCTTAGTATCCGTCCTCCCCTAGTCGCCTAGCAATGGATTTGTAGCAGATCCTGGCGCTGCCTCGATAAAGACTACATTTCCCAGCTTCCCTTGCAGTTACATGTGACCAATGGGATGTGATCCTAAGATCTGGGGCCAACTTCCAGGTTGTAGTATACAAGGGAGGGAAGTGCCTTTCCCCCTTTCCTTTTCCCACTGGCTGGAATGTGGATGTGAGGTCCAGGCATCTTGCACCAAGAGACCAGGGCAACACCCCAGGGACTGTGACCGCATCACGCTTCTGCAGCTACCCCCGCCGTCCCCAACCTCTCCCAAGGCGGTGAGGGACACGTTCAAAACCCTGCCTTCCTCCCCACCTGCCCGTCGCCACCCAGGCCAGTTTCCGGGTGGTGGGCAGGGGGCACGGTACCACCCAAGTGCGGTCCAGCGTTCCCAGGCAGGGGAAGGAGAGCAGGGCTTTGCTCCTGGAATGCAGGGCCCACACCATCAGGCCGGCCCAGCCGAATAAGAGAGGGCCGAACGCTGAGAAAGCCTTGTGGACTGTTGGAGAAACTGTGTCCTAGAGAAAAATGCAGATTTCCTCTTCCCAGTTTCCTGGGGTGTGGTGAGCCCAGCCTCCTGAGTTGGGAGAGGCAGGCTTCCAGAAGCTTCCATCCTGGCCACACAAAAATCAAGAGACTGGAGCAGGAAGTAACCCTCCAAGGAACTCTGAGGATTCACCGAAAACTCGAGAGGAAGTGGTGCCCACGCTAATGTGCTCGGAGGCACTTTTCTCTCTGTTCGTCCATCAGTAAGTAGTCATTTATTTACTTAAATATAGACTGCGCCCCTCTGCTCACCGACCCAATGGCTCCCGGTCACCAGTGCCTGCGTCTCTTTGCTAAGGACTCTCTTGGGCCACCAGAAAACCCTTGGAGCTCATGCGGGATGAACAGATAATGCCCAAGGGTTCATGCGTCTGGCAGCCACCAATGACGGGTGGGAGATAGTGGATAGAAACCCCCGTTTCCTCACCTCTTGGTGGGAATACCATGGAGGCATGTTCACACAGGTTCCAGGGCTCCCCAGTGGGATGGAGCCCCAGTTTCCCAGGAGTAACTTGTTCAGAATGTACCCTGGATTGGCTGCCTTCCGTTCTCTGTCTCCTGTCCCCACTCCCTTACTTCCTGGGATCACCTCCCAAACAGACAACTTGAATCCTTGCCTCAGCGTCTGTTTCCGGGGGCACCCAGCCTAAGACCTACATGTACTATGAGTCAGACACACAGCTAACTTGGGGATCAGAAGGGACATGTGTGTCCCATCTGGGAACTCAGAAGGAGACCCAGACAACACCCCAGCAGTTATGCAGAAGTAGAATTACAAATCATGATGAAGTTGCAATTGTGAAGAAGCACAAGACCTCGTTGTTAAAACCCTTTGATGGCAGCCCTCTGCTCTAGGTCAAAACCCAGAGTTCTCACTGAGGGCCCAAGGCCCTGCACAACCTGCCACCACCTTACCTTTCTGGGCCCACTTCTCCCCGCAGTGGTCCAGCCACAATGACCTCCTAGCTGTTTCTCAATGTTCCTGCCTCAGGGCCTTTGTACTTGCTGTTCTCTCTCACTGCTATGCTTTCCCCAGACCTTCCCATGACCAGCTGCTGCTTCTTGATTCAAATCTTGATTCAAACATCCCCTCCTTAGAGAGGTCTCCACCCCCTCCCACCGGTCATTCTCACAGCATCGCCCTTTTGGTTTCCTTCTCAGCACATGTCTGTGTACTTGTTTATTGGATAATCCCTAAATGTGAGCCCCGTGAGGACAAAGGTGGTGTCCCCAGTGCCTGGAACGAATCCTAGGGCTGAGTAGGTGCTATTCATTGGGTAAGTGGTTGAATGTTGAAGTGATGGAAAGAAACAATGAATGAATGAATGACATAAGAACATTTGACAAGGGGACCAAATCTTGTTCGGAAAAATCAGGGAAGGTTTCCCTGAGGAGGTGACACTGGAGCTAAGATATGAACAGGGATGGGGTATTAACTGGGCCAAAGAGGCTGCAAAGACTACCCAGGCAGAGAATGTAGTGTGTGCAAATGCCCAGAGGCAGATCTCAGAGGTGACATCAAAGCTATGCAAGGTAACAAACCAAATATAACCCAGGACTTTTTAATTTTTTTTTTTTTGAGGTACAATTGACATGCAATATATTAGTGTCAGGTGTACGACATAATGATTCAATATTTGTATATACTGCAAAATGATCACACATAAATGTAGTTAGCATCCATCACTAGGAATAGTTACAAAATTTTTTCTTGCCTTGAGAACTTTGAAGATCTCTTAACAACTTTACGACATGCAAAACAGAATTATTAGCTATAGTCACCATGCGGTACATGACATCCTCATGACTTAGCTTATTTCATAACTGGAAGTTTGTACCTTTTGACCCCTTCACCTCTCTCCCCCACTGCTGGCAACCACCAATCGGTTCTCTGTATCTATGAGCCTTTTTTTTTTTTTTTTAAAGATTCTACATTTAAGTGAGATCATATGGTATTTGCCTTCCTCTGTCTGACTTATTTCACGTATAGCATTATGTCCTCAAGGTCCATCCACATTGTCACAAATGGCAAGATTTCCTTCTTTTTATGGTTGAGAAATATTCTATTATATATGCAGATGTATATATATACATATAGATGTATATCTATGGAAACATCTTTATATCCATAGATCTATGGAAACATATCTATATCTATCGCATGTTCTTTATCCACTTATCTGTTGGTAGACAGGTTGTTTCCATGTCTTGGCTATTGTAAATAATGCTGCAATGAACATGAGAGTGCAGATATCTTTTTTAATTAGTGTTTGTATTTTATTTGGATAAATACCCAGAAGTGGATCTGCTGAATCATAGGTCAGTTCTGCTCGAATGTGTGGAGGAAGCTCCATACATATTGCCCCCGGTGGCCGCACCAGTTTACATTCCCCCCAGCAGTGCACGAGGGTTCCCTTTGCTCCGCGTCCTCGCCAACACTTACTATTTCTTGTCTTTTGGATGATAGCCATTCTGACAGGTGTGAGGCAGTACCTTATTGTGGTTTTGATTCGCTAACGGTCGGTGATGTCGAGCATCTTTTTGTGTACCTACCTATCGGCCGTCTGGATGTCTCCTTTGGAAAAATATCTGTTTAGATCTTCTGCTCATTTGTGAACCGGATTGGTTTTTTGTTACTGAGTTGTGTAAGTTCTCGATATAGCTTGGATATTAGCTCCTTATCAGATGCCGGATTTGCAAGTATTTTCTCCCATTCGGTAGGTTGCCTTTTCATTTTGTGGATGGTTTCCTTTGCTGTGCAGAAGCTTTTTTAGTTGGATGGAACCCCACGTGTTCATTTTTACTTTTGATGCCTTGGCTCCCGGTGTCAGGTCTAAAACGTCACCCCCTAGGCTGATGTCAAGAAGTTACTGCCTGCGTTTCTTTCTAGGAGCTTTATGGTTTCGGGTCTTACATTCAAGCCTTCGATCCACTGGAATTATTTTTTGTGTATGGTGGACCAAGACTTTCCTTAATACCTTCACACCTACACACGGGAGTACCTGGGGAGCAAAGCAAGCCTGTTGCTCTGCCCCTGGAGGTACGAGCAGGGAGGGCAGACCACAACCAAAGAGCCGGAAAGATGTTTGTTCCCAAAGATGGAGTTGCCCTGCAGGGTGAAATCACAGTGTAGACTCTCATTTTCTAAACACCAGCTAGATGCCGTATAGAAACACATGTAGCACACATGCACACAACAAGTGAAGAACTCCCTGAATTTTCCCCATCAAAAGGAAGTATTGCGCATAGTTCCTTTTCGTTTTAGTAAGTCATTTAATCATCCCGCACCAGTGCGATCACCATGAACACGGGGTTGCACTTTCCTAAGTTCAAGGAGAAACGAAACAGGTCTACACCGTTTAGATGTGCGGCATATGCCCACAGACGTTCTCCCCAGTTCCGCCCTCCAGTTTGGCATGGCCAGGCCCAGTCACCTAATGGGTTCTACATGGAGAGCTGGGAAGGTGCCAGGTTCCATCTCCTGGCCTCCCGGTTTGGAGCCCACATCTTGCCCCTCCCAGCAGCCAGAAAAAGGCTCCAGCTGGACAATCAGGCCTCCCCTCCCCTGTGCGGCCACAGCAGAATTGGCCTCACTCCGTGGCCCCATTTCCTCCGAGTGTCCATTACCAGCATCTCCAGAAGGGACTTTTCCCCCTGCCTCACTGGGGCCTCCAGGAGAGTCTGCCGGCTGCGGGCTTGGAGATCAAAGATGCTGTCTCTTCCCCAGGGAGCTCAGCAACTGGCAGGGACCAGAGGACTCTGGAGACCATCAAGCCTGACTTTCTTTTGTCTCCCTGAGAGGAGGAGTCACTTGCCTCCACACATTCAGGTCCTTCAACAGAGGGAATTTAACATGGGAACTGGTTACATGTAGAGACTGTAGAGACAGAAGACAAGACAGAACCTCAGAACCCAGCGGGCTGCTGAAGGCTAGGACAGTTTGCAGGCACCAAAGAGCATGTCTGATGCCTGAGGCATGGGCGGGGGGGGGGGGGGGGAGAAATGCCCTGGCTTCTCTCCTCCCCTCCCCTCCCACCCTCCAATGCCACCTCCCCCAGGCCAGACCCCGGAGGAAGCCAGAGGGCAGGGCTTGCCATAGACATGCTCCTCAGGTCTCCACCCTGGACCTTCTTACCGGCATATCCCAGGGATCGAAAGCCCAAAAGCCTTTAGGAGCCTGGTAAGAGTGAAGGGGGCCGGGTGTAAAGAAACACGTTGTACCGAACAGCAGCTGACTCTCATCTCAAGGTGGAGCAGGGAGGGGTAGAGACTGGGCAAACTGGTGAGCGTGTGTCCATCTGAAGGGGCAGCTCCTCCCCAGCTGCACGTGACTCCAGCCAGTGAGGATGCAGGCCCATGGCTGCCAGATCATTCCCTTTTGTTCCAGAGAAGACGGAAATTCAGATATTTATAGGAAGTCTCCCAATTTCTAAAGGTTGTCAGTCAATCTAATCCCTGTGTGTGTGGTTTTTCAACACTGTGAAGAATAACCCAAATACGCGTCCGTAGCTGGAACTGGCAGTTTGTGACATCTGTCTCACAGCCTTGGGAGGATGGTGTCCCACCACAGCCTACCAGACAAGACTATGCGTTGGATGAATGTTTGTTGACTGACTGACTGACTGACGACTGGCAGTGGGCTCCCTGAAAATCTCTGAAATGGGACCATCAATCCAACAATCCCCATCTCTATTCCAACGCAACTTTACTTTTCCAAGTCACCCTGTCAACCGTGTGCCTTTGCATTTCCATAACTACTTACGTCAACAAGTTGTTGAACTTGTTAAATACCTACTGTGTGCCAGGCTCTGGGAAACAATTCTGATGTTAAGCTGAATTAGCTGAGTCCCTGCCTCCAAATTGCTCAGAGTGCGGGACCATCCCATGAATAGATGATCAGACCCAGGGGCTGTGTCTATCACGTGTCCTCTGTGCCTAGAGCAGGGCCCAGCACATGGTGGGAGCATGACGCATTCTGTGCAACTGGGTGAATGCAGGACAATAAGTTATACTAGCGTGTATTCTCAGTAGGGGCAAAAAAAATGGGATATTACAATGGCTTGTGGCCCTCCAAAGGACCAGAGCGCATAAGCAGGTACATAGTTTTTCTGTGTATTAAGATTTCACTGCGGGAGAGGAGACGGCAGTTAGGAAAAAAGTATATTAAAGGCTCCTGGAGTGGGGGTAGGTTGAGAAACACTATTTTAGAAGGAAGCGTGGGGCTATGGGAGCACATAGTAGGGGCTCTTAATCCAGCCTGAGAAATCACAGAATGCTTCCTGAAGGAGGAGGCATTTCAACCCATTCTGAAAGGATATGACGGTCACCTGGGTGGCTCGGTTGAGTGTGCGACTCTTGATTTCGGCTCAGGTCACAATCTCATGGTTCGTGGGATCAAGCCCTGTGTTGGGCTCTGTGCTGATAACACGGAGCCAGCTTGGGATTCTCTCTCTCCCTCTCTCTCTGCCCGTCCTCTGCTCATGCATGCACGTTCTCTCTCTCTCTCAAAATAAATAAACATTTTTTGAAAGGATATGGAAAAGTCAGCTAAATCAGGAGTTAACAAACCTTGTTTGTAAAGAGCCAGAGAGTAAATATTCAGACTCATCAGGTCTGTTGCAACCACTCCTTTCTTCTGTTGTAGATCAAATGCAGCCATAGATAAATACATTGACAAATAGATGTGGCTGTGTTCCAGTAAAGCTTTATTTACTAAAGCAGGTGACGGGCCAGATTTGGTCCCCGGCCTGTAGTTCACTAAACCCTGATAAATGAGGAGAAAGGGAAAGACACCAGAGGGAACATCTTGAGCAAAGGCACGGAGATGTGAAGGAGTGTGGAGAATTAGGGAAGAGTCGATGTGGTTTTTCTTGTCCCTCAGGCACAGAGACACTTATATTTACACAAAGACTGTGCTCTCACACAGGCTAAACACAGCATCCTGAATTAGTTCAATCCCCAAGTCTTTATCAAGTGCCTGCTACGTGCCAGGCACTGTTCTGGGCACGGGGGACGCAGCAGTGAACAGATCACCCAGTGTCCTCAGGGCCTAAAGCCCAGCCAGGTACACAATTTTCGTTAAATTAATGTATTGAGTAAATGGATAGATGATTGGATGGATGGGACAATAAACATTCAGACAAATGAACTAACAAATAAGCACAGTGCTTCCTCACTAGCTGTGTGACCTTGAAGAGGTTATTTAACCTCTCTGTGCCCCCGGGATTGATACGAGCAAAAGGCAAGACCAGCACACCGTGGCTGCTTTATAAATATAGCTGCTGGTATCATTGTACGTTGACATGCTGCTAAGTAAATACGTGATTTAAAAAACTGCTAAGTGCCACACAGAAACAGAGCAGGTGCGCGCGCGAGAGGTGAGGAGGGTGAGAGGAAGAGGAGGGGACTGCTTTGGATCAGGTAGTCTGGGAGGGCCTCCGAGTGGGTGGCGGTCAAGGCTGTCCTGGCCACATCCTGTGAGCATATCCCAGAATTAGAGGCGTTTGTAGCCCCATGCCCTGCGGCCTTGCAGAGGCAGTTAATTACAAATACCTGCCTCTTGGGAGTGCAGGAAGGTGTCTTCTCTAATTAGAGTGTGTGTGGAAAGTGCTTTGAAATCTGAGGATAAAAGGGAGGAAGGGGTGAAGCTCTGGTCACAGGGCCAGGGTGCCCGCTGGGAACCCAGCCAGGACTGAAGTCTGAGGACCGGACTCATGCTCTCTCAGGCCTGTCTGGAGCTGACCCTCTCTCAGGTCCTAAGCGGGAAACACACCCTCTTAGGGCAGGGGCTGGGGGGGGGGGGGGGGGGGCGGGCAGCAGCGCAAGGGTGTTGGAGCCAAAGTGGGGATCACGCACTTAAAGCGGCGGGCCCAGCGTGTGCCCGCTCGGGTGCTACGTCGGTATTAGATGTTCCCAACCTTTTCACGTTATCGCTTTCATTGTTAGTGTTACTGTTGTTGCCACTTACTAGCTGGGCAACACCGGGCGAGTCACGGCCCTCTCTGAGCCTCAGTTTTCTCTTCTTTAAAATGGGCTGATCATGGTACAGCAGGGCTAGATGCAGGCAAAACACGTGGCACCGAACAGAGATGGGAACGCTCCTCTTGGTGGACACTCAGGAAACTGCTGCCCTGCACCAGGCACCGCCTCAAGCGCGTTGTGCGTGTTAACGCATTTCATCCTTGCAAAGACTGTCCTCGTTTTCCAGACAAGGACCTCAGGGCCGCCAGGGCCGGCCATGCCCCGCCCAGCTCAGGGGGCACCGATCACACAGACCACGACAAGAACACCACCCTTGAAGCTCCGGATGCGCAGAGAGGTTGAGTGACTTGTTCAAGGTCCCACAGCTAATGTACAGCTCAACCGGGATTCCGGAGCTTGGCTCCTAACCCTGAATCGCCATTGGCCATCAAGACGGTTGTCGTCATGGCGGGTTTCTGAGATGCAGGGAAACTGGTGTTCCCTTTGCCCGGCCGGGCAGGGGTCAAGTCTCAGTCGGTCTTTTGTTTCTCTCTACCCCAAAAGTCTGCATATTTCTGGGGATTTTTGATATTTTTCTTGTTTTTGAATTTTACAAGAGCAATACATCTGTGCTTTGGTTTGTTCTACGTACCGTAATCTAAGGAAACGTGTGAAAATGCCAGGACCTCAGACCTCAGACCCCGGCACTGGCTGGGTCCCCCTCCATAATCACGTGCATAAGGCCTCCACCTGACAGACGGGTTTAGAGAGACAAGGAGACTAGCCCAAGGTCACCCAGGTAGGAAGCGGCAAAGCTGGAACGGGCCTACCTGACGCCAGCCTCTCCTTAATCCCCATGTCTGCCCTCTCACACTGGAAGCCCGTGAACCAAATGCAGCCTGCAAACTATCTGATTTGCCCGCATGGTGTTTCATAAATTTAGAGCTTCTCATCAGCATTTAAAGAAAGGGATATTTCTAGGAAGAATGTTCAAAATATTAACCAGACTGGCATGGGCATCGGCTGTTCAGCGTGGACACTGGCCGTCCAGTCACAGCTGTGGGTGTTGCAAGAAAAAGCAAAAAAAAAAAAAAAAAAAAATCAAAAGGTCTAGAAAAGGTGAAATTAGGGGCACAATAAAAAGATGAGTGGTTGTTGCTCAGGGTGAAATGGGGAGGACGATGGATGGGCAGAGCAGAGATTTGTAGGGCAGGGAAACTATTCTCTATATACAATGACAGTACACGTCATTGTACCTTTGTCCAAACCCACAGAATGTGCGACCCAAGAGTGAACCCTGACATGAACCAGGGACTCTGGGTGATAATGATGTGTCCGTGTGGGTTCACCGATTGTAACAAAGGTCCCAGCCTGATGGGGGATGTTCACTTGTGGGGGGGCCTGTGCCTGGGGGGGTGGGGGGCAGGGAGTATATGGGAACTCCCTGCACTTTCCACTCCATTTTTCTGTGAACCTAAACGCTCTAAAAAATGAAGTCTACTTAAAACAATCAGAAGGTCGGGACTACCCTGCTCCCACATTGTCATGGGGCCACAGTGGGCTAGGGACCGAAGCCCCAGCCTGCCCCCTTAGATGGAGTGTGTATGCTGGGGCCCGCCTCCCTCCAGGCGTCACCTGCCTGGTCCTGCCCGTGACTCAGGCACAAAGAGGATCCTCAGACGTTCTTGGTGTAGAAGAGAACGGGGATGCGAGTGTGAGGAGGAAAACGAGGAGGAAAGAGACCCGGTGACGCTGCTCTCTCAGACCCTGCTCATCACCTCCCTGGGCTAGAGGCTCCCGTGCGCTTCCCATGGGGCAGAGTGAGCCACTCCCTGATTCACCGACATCGTCCGGGGCCTGCGGCGGGCGGGGACCCGCTGTGGGACCGACCGTGAGACAGCGGCGCTCTGCACCAGGGTGGGCCAGAGTCCAGGCTTGGCAGTTTGGAATGATGCCAACCTGTGCATTTAGAATAATAACAAACCAAGGGGCGCCTGAGTGGCCTCAGTCCGGTTTGAGCGTCTGACTTTCGGCCCAGGTCATGATCTCGCGGTTCGTGAGTTCGAGCCCCGCGTCAGGCTGTGTGCTGACCCCCTCGGAAGCCTGGAGCCTGCTTCAGATCTGTGTCCCCTTCTCTCTCCACCCGACCCCTGCTGTGCTCTGTCTCTCTCTGTCTTTCAAAAATGACTAAATATAAAAAAAAAAGTAAAAACGAACGGACGTGGGCAATCAGAAGGTGCCTTGCTCCTCCGAGGAACTTATCCCCAAAGCAAGCCCCTTCCTGATAATCAGATGGACTTTTAGTAGTTTACTTACACAGTCACTCGTTCATCTAACAAAACACTGAGCTCGAAGCATGTCCCAAAGAGGCCTGGGAGTAGAGATAATAGACGTTGGGGGGGGGGGGTGTTCAACTGTTGTTTGTGCTGACCACCGTCCATCACATCATCTTCTGGAGTAGCACCCTGTTTTCCTTGGAGAACCACTCCTCCCCCAACTACCACTCACGTGGCTCAAGAGGGAGCAAGGCGTCCTTACGACAGGAGCAGGTAGGACGGATCAGGCGTGGGTAAACGAGCATATTCCATCCCCAGAGCCAGGAGATCGGTCTGAAAGGACATGTGACCCACGTCCGGCCAACCAGAGTCAACCCCCAGACATGTGCTGGGGCAACACGGAAAAGTCTGTTTCTGTCTCCTTGGCTGGCTGACCTGGCAGGGTGGGAGCCCAGGGACTATCTTTGCCACCCTGTGGGGTGACCCTGACACGAAAGAAGAAGGGGTGAGAGTTGGAGAGAGCATGAAAACAATCCAGCCATTCCTGAAGCTGAAGCCCTCTCTAAACTTCATTTGGGTAAAACCACTGCGTTCATACACACGTTTTTGTTTTTCTTATGTCACTTTGAGTTGGGGTGGTTTCTGTTGCTTTTCAACCAAAAGATCCAGACTGTACAAGTGGGTAAAAAGCTATTTCCAGGCTGGAAAACAAATAGCTACAGCAAAAACAGACCACGAGAAATCCATGTAAAGTGCTCTGGGAGTTAAGAGGAGAGGAAACTAGACACGCTTCAGGCAAGGGACAGCCCTTTGTTTTCATCCCACAAAAAACGTATAATTCATTCAGAGTTTTGATATTCTCCTACCAACGACCCTTTGCTGAATGGCTCACCAGGCATCAGGCCCTGTGCTGAGGCTTCTCCCAGTCTGTTCATCCTCACAAGCACCGTGAAGTAAACACCTCTGTCCTTGTTTCACATAAGACAAAAACTGAGGCTCAGAGAGGTGAAGTGACTTGCTCAAAGGCACACAGCAAGATGAGGAAGCACGGACTCCAAAACCCAAGCTTTTCGCCCCTCTGCCGCCCCGCCCCATTTTCACGTTGCCAACAGTCTAAAGTTCTGCCCCCAAACGTGTTCCCAAGCGGTGGGAAACAGACACCTGGAAGCAAAAATAAAGTAGGCATGGAGATGTGTCACCCACAGCCCTTTGCAGGAAAGGCCTTGCGGGCTCAGCCATGGCGACGGTGGTCCGCACGCAGCTGCCAGCTCCTTCAGGGAGTGCCTCGGCTGCGGAGTGCCACCTCACCCCGGATCGTGCCCTTCGGAGGTGACCGCTCGGAACATTTAGAAGAAGGGTGTCCAGCGGGAACGGAGCGAGGGGGAAGTAGGGGAGGTCAGGAAACGAGGCCAGGGAGGAGCAAGGAGGCGGCTCACGCAAGGCCTGGGGAACCGTGCGGCCCCCCGGCGCAGCAGGAGCACGCAGGGCCCCCGGCTCCGCAAGGCAGAATTTCTAGATGGCGCTCGCAGAGCATTAGCCCAAGCGTGGGGCGCCGTGACGACCGGGCCGCTCCCCCCGGAAGTCAGCCCTGGAGTCACGGTTTAGGAGTCGGATTTTATTTTCCGTACAAGTGAGACACGACGCGTCGGAGGCGGCATTCAAACTCAGGTCTTAACTCTCCCAGCTTAACGCTGTACCCGGGAGGCCCACAGGTGGAGCGGCGGCTCCAGACGCCCAGACCTTGGGGGACCAGAATGTGGGGTTCGCTGCCCTGGGACCCTGCGGTCGGCAAAGCCACACCACCGCCTCCTCCCACCTCTCGCCTTTCGCAGCGGCGCCCACGTGCTCCCTTTCCCAGCATCCCTTGCAGCGGAGGCGGGCATGTGGTCACTCATGTGACGAGCTCTGCCCAATGAGACGCGAGGAGAGCTCTTCCCTGGGTTCGGGGAGCGATTTTCCTTTGGCGTCGAGGGGGCCGGGGTGGGTGGCGCTGCCGTCCTTCCTCCTCCTGGTGCGACAGGGCCTGAAGCGGCTGTCCTGGAGCCAGGAGGAGAAGGCGTGAGAATTGCGGAGACGCTAGCAAGAGCCCTCATTTTCTGGAGCGGCTAACTCGAGACCAACAGCCGCCTCCCTCTGGACGTCTTAGTACCTGGGGAAAGTAAACTCTGGCTTGTTCGAGCCACAGTCAGTTGGATTTCCAGTTCCTTGCAGCCAGATGCATTTTCTCGGTCTCAGCCACCTCCTCAGAACGGTGGGTCACCCTGGGTCCCCGCAATCGATATGGAGATACTGAGGTCTGGCATGGAGAGAAAACTTGCTCGGATCACATGGTGGAGTCACAAGTTTACTGACTCACCGTCTAGTGCTCGCTCCTTCTGTTCACGCCACACCTCCTGTTCTGTTTCCTTCCATTCAGGCTGCCGTAGACATGACCAACAGCTGCTTGGTAAAGTAAACATAAGGCAGAGATGACCTTGCTCTTGAATCCTTCCAGTCTCTTACATAAATAGCCCCCAGGCCACTGTCACCATGCCTTTGGACCCAGGACAGCTTCCCACTTCCTTTAAAAAGATGAGATGACCAAATGTAGGGCCTATGCTCCTGGAAAGGTGTGAGTCATGAATCACGGAGCAGCGAGTTCACAGCCAGGATTCTGCCGATCACACTGGTGGTCCAGTCCCCGGGGCTTGCTCTGAGCCTGTTCTCTGAAGCACTGACTCATCTGCAGCTTGCGGTCAACTCTGACGCTCAGATCATTTTCTGCTCTTCTTGTGCCCAGCTGGTGGCCTTTAGTGAGGGGCTGTCAACTTTCTGTCTTTGCCCATGTTGCCTTTCCCCTGTTTTTAGAGGATTATATGAATACTAGAGAAACCAATATCATAATAATGACAATGACTATATTGAAGCACTTTATTTTTTTTATTTTTTTTAATGTTTATTTATTTTTGAGACAGAGAGAGACAGAATATGAATGGGGGAGGGACAGAGAGAGAGGGAGACACAGAATGGGAAGCAGGCTCCAGGCTCTGAGCCATCAGCCCAGAGCCCGACGCGGGGCTCGAACTCACGGACTGCGAGATCATGACCTGAGCTGAAGTCGGACGCTTAACCGACTGAGCCACCCAGGTGCCCCTGAAGCACTTTAAATGCATTAAAATTTTTTCATTAGAAATCACTAAGATAAGTATCGTTACTGTTTTTTTGGTTTTTTTTTTAATGGACAAGAAAACAAAGGCTTTGAAAAGTTAAGTCACTTGCCCAGGGTAACAGAGCTAGGAGTATTTGGTGGAACTGGAAGGTGACCATGAGTGTATTTGACCCTAGGGTTTAGCTCTAAAGGACAAATCCAATTGGATCCATTAGGGCAGGTCAGACACCTCACTAAAGCAGGTGAGACTATAAAAACTTTGTTTCTCTAAAAGACATCTGGACACTCTAGGGTGTATTTGCCATGTTAAGGTTGTCATAAAGGACCAAGGCTCTTTGTACCCTCCTTCTCCCCCCCCCCCCACCTCCCATTTAACATCAAGTCAGCAACTTATCCTTAGGGTGGTCACTTAATGGCACAAGATGACTGCCATAGCTCACTCATCACCTCTTCACACACCAGTGTTCAAAGCAGGAAGGAAAGGAGAGGAAGGTCTCTCTTCATGTACCTCTTTCTTATCAGAGAGGAAATTCTTTCCCAGAAGTCCCCAGCAGAGTTTCCCTTGGGCCAGAACGGGGTCATATGACTACCCCTAGACCAATGTCAGGTCTGGGAGAATAGGTTGGCCATACTTGGCTTAAACCAAATGTGGCTTAATTCCCCAGTGCTGGGCAGTACCTTCCTCAGGGTTCTGTCAGCAGGAAGGAAGGGGGAAATGGCAGTTGGCAAGGCAACCCCTAGTGTCTGATACCCCAGCATTTAAAAAATATTTAGGACAGTCGCCACTGTTGGTTTGCAAGATTATTGTAGGTGGTACATGGATGAAGTTGTGTGTGTGTGTGTGTGTCTGTGTCTGTGTTTTAATTTTAGTATTTATTAAGTATTTACGAGCATTTGAAAAATTACATATGTAACTAATTCATCAGAATCGTGAATTCATGGATATCACTTCTCCAGATGAAGCTGTATCTAAGGGTCTTAAATATACATATATGCGCTAAAGAAAAATGTTCAGTAAATAATAGTTCATTTACCTCAAGATTTGGCAATTGGAAGGGGAGGAAACACTGTTCTATGTTAGCCTGCTTGGCATTTTTTCCAGCTTCTCAGAGGCCTGCTGCCTTCAACCTCCCTCTTGAGGAAAATAAACACCCACAAAGATTTTTGCATCATCTGCAAATATGATTCAAATGAAGCCTCCAGCTCAAATCTAATCCAGGCTTCCTCGGCCGGGAAGGGCAGGCTTCTTGACTCCCATCCTTTGCTGGTATTTCACCTCTGCCTTAGTGGTTTTATGGTTTTACTGGGTCTGCCCCTCCTGTTGTAAGCTGCAGCAAAATTTCTGGAAGAACGAGATAAATAATAAACAAGCTGACCACCTGAGATTTCTTGTTCTTGTCAGGAATTGTCAAGCTTTCTTACAACACGAACTCCTTTCCACTTAAACAAGAATTTGGGGCTTCGTTGTAAGAACCGGATAAATAAAGCATGGCCCAGCACTACAGTGAGAAATGCAGGAGCTTTTGTTAAAAGGAATGAGGTATATCAGTGCGCTGATACCAAAGATCTCCAGGCCCCCAGGGTTATGTGGAAAAAAGGAGAGCGAGATGTATAGCCTACACCAGGAGCCAGAAACTTTTTCTGGAAAGGGCCACATTGTAAATACTTGGGACTTTGCAGGCCATGTGGTCCCCGCTGCCACTGCTCAACAGAAACAGTGTTTCGGCTCCTAGCCCAGGAGCAGCTGCAGACGACTCGTAAACACACGGACAGGACCGTGTGCCAATAAAACTTTATTTATGGACGCTGAGATTTTAATTTCATATAATTGTCATGCGTCATATGGCACTTTCCTTTTGATTTTTTTGCGACCGTTTAAAAACGTAGGAAAGGGGCGCCTGGGTGGCGCAGTCGGTTAAGCGTCCGACTTCAGCCAGGTCACGATCTCGCGGTCCGTGAGTTCGAGCCCCGCGTCGGGCTCTGGGCTGATGGCTCAGAGCCTGGAGCCTGTTTCCGATTCTGTGTCTCCCTCTCCCTCTGCCCCTCCCCCGCTCATGCTCTGTCTCTCTCTGTCCCAAAAATAAATAAACGTTGAAAAAAAAAATTAAAAAAAAAAATTAAAAAAAAAAATAAAATAAAAACGTAGGAAAATGTAAAAACCATTCTCAGCTTGTAGACTCCACAGAAGCGCACAGCGGGACAGATTTGGCCTGAGGACTGTGGTTTGCTGGTCCCTAGTATAAACCTTTATGGTGCAAAAAGACACGATAAAGAAACATAGGAAACGTAGGGTGCTCTACTGCGGCACGTACACGTGTGTGTGTGATGTGTGTATTTGGAGGAAGAGAGAGGAGAGAGTTGTTTAGATATCTAAGGACACACAAGAAACTGGCAACAGTTAAGTGCTTCTCGAGAGAGGATCTTGGAGAGGTCAGATCAACGTAGGAAGGACACATTTTTCACCTCAGCCCTTTTATACTGTATGGACTTTTCTCCATGTGCTTGGTTCCTTGTGCAAAGCAGAAAGACTTTGCCAAAGCAAGACAGGATTCCAATGGCGCCATCAATGAAAATGGAATGATCTAAATAGACACATACAGGGGCGCCTGGGTGGCTCAATCAGTTGAGTGTCTGGCTTCAGCTCAGGTCACGATCTCACGGTTCATGAGTTCGAGCCCTGCATCGGGCTCTCTGCTGTCAGTGCAGGCCCGTTTCGGATCCTCTGCCCTCTCCCTCTTTCTGCCTCTCTTTCTCTCTCTCTCAAAGGTAAATAAACATTAGCAAAAATTTAAATAGACACCTATATAGGCCACAGCACAACTCCAGGGGGCGCCACTTAGCAGGTCATTCCTAGAATGGAGCCACCAGACTCGTGCAAAGCCCACCCTGCATAGCAGCCCTGTTGGCGACAACATTAACACCAAGAATTCGTACCAAGTAAAATTAATGAGCGAATATTGTGGGAGTCGATTTGGAGTGGAAGCGGGAGGAGGATCAATAAAATCTCTCCGTTTCCGTTTCGCGCTGTTCCTCATCCGGGCCACGGTAAAACTAATGTTCTGGCAATGTTCTCTTCTGATCTTTGCTCCAGAGCGGAGGAGAGATGCCCGGGGCCCCGTACAAATATGAGGGTGGGATCATGAGTTTTGAGAAGAAAAAGGAACCCGCCCCAAATAAGATCATCTCAAGAACCTAAATATGAAAGTGTCATTTGTTTCCCAAAAAACACTTCGAGGTCAAGTCCACTCGTTCAGCGCCGTATCTTGGAACTCCGGCCAGCTTCCCCAGAAATTCGAGGTTCTCGAAAGTTCACGTGGAAGCATTTTGACCCAGGCGAGACCACGAAAGGCAGCCCCCCACCTAGGTGAGCAACGGGTGTGGATTTTTGATCAGCAATGGTTTATCGAGACATGTCACATAAATATAGAGGTTCTGGCTTCCGCTGAAATGGAGCTCAGCCACCTGGGCCCACATTCCCACCACATGGAAACTTTAGGCTGTGGGCAGGCAGGAGTGGCTCCTTTCAGATAGGACCAAGGCCAGCAGCTTGCCAACGTCCCCACCATTCCCCATCGCCCTCCATCAGAACTGCTTCAGTCACTCCTTTTTTATTTACTTCTAATTTTTTTAGGGAGAGAGAGAGAGAGAGAGAGAGAGAGCACACACGTGAGAGTGGGGGAGAGGGGTGGAGAGAGAATAGCAAGCAGGCTCTATGCTCAGCGCAGGGCCCGACGTGGGGCTTGATCCCACGACCCCGGGATCATGACCTGAGCGGGACTCAAGAGTTGGATGACTGAGCCACCCAGGTTCCCCTTTCTCCTTTTTTATTTATACTTCATTCGCTGAGTACTGTGTGTCAGGTGCTGGGTTTACGGATATGAACAAAACGCACAAAAATTCCCTACTTCATGGAACGTACATTCCAGTTGAAGAGCAGACAGAAAGGGAACATGGACGATGAGTTCAAAAAGAGAAGGAATTGTGGCACCTGGCTGGCTCAGTCAGTGGAGCATGTGACTCTCAATCTCGGGGTTGTAAGTTTGAGTCCCATGTTGGGTGTAGAGATTACTTAAAAATAAAATCTTTTTTTTTTTAAGGAAGAAACTATGCATGTATATTTAATGCTAGATAGTGATAAATTCTATGGAGAAAAATAATACAGCAAAGGTGGAGAGGAAGTGTTAGGCCAAGCAAGTCCTGACTGGGAAGGCGACATTTGAGCAAAGACCTGAAGGAGATAAGGAGGCGAGTCTTGAGGAGACCTGTGGGAAGAATGCTCCTGCCACAGAGAATAGCATGTGCAAAGGCCCTGAGACAGGACTGTTCCTTGTATGGTCTGAAGAGTAAGGAGGCCAGTGCATCTAGAGAGGAGTGAGAAAGGAGGCGAATGAGAGAGAGAAGTCAGGGAGGTGACAGGGGTGTGATTCTTGAAGGGCTTCATAGGATCTTTGACTTTTACTCTGAGTGAGGTGGGAGCCACGGAGGTTTCTGAGCAGAGGACATGGTTGGACTTAGGTTTTGACAGACTCCTTCTGGCTGCATGACGTGAATGGACTGTGTGTGTGTGTGTGTGTGTGTGTGTGTGTGTGTGTAGAGGGCAGGGTGAGGGACAAGAGCAGAAGCAGGGAGACCAGTGAGGACCTACTGTAATCATCCAGGCACAAGATGGCGGAGGTGGGGAGAAGAGGTTGGATTCTGGACCTACTATTTCCCACCTGCCCCCTTTTGGCTTTTGTCAGAAACTTCCCTCACTGACTCTGCTCCAGCCACAAATGTCCTTCCATAATGAGGCCTTTAATCCCCTGAAGACACAATGAGTTCATTTGATTATTAAATAGTCCCATTTTACAGATGAGGATACCGAGGCATAGGAAAGTTGCTCCTGTACACATCACGTATGTTCTAAAGAGACTCACGGAAGCATCTCCTCTCCTTCATGATATGTTTCTTCTTCCTTTTTCTTCAATAGCTTTATTGCGATAAAATTCACATACTGCAGGACTCATCCTTTTAAAGTATACGATCCAGTGGGTTTAGCATATTCTCAGAACTGTGCAGCCATCACCACGAGCTAATTTTAGAACACTGTCATCACCCTGAAAAGAAACCCTGTGCCTTTAGCAGTCACTTCCCATTTCCCCCTCTCCAGACTCTGGCAACAGCTAACTGGCTTTCTGTCTCTGCGGATTTGCCTCTTGTAGACGTTGCATATAGTACTGTGTGTGTGTGTGGGGGGGGGGGTGACCAGCTTCTTCCACTTAACGTGTCTTTGTGGTTTGTCCGTGTTGTGGCATGTACCTCATTAGGTATTCCTTATTAGGGCTAAATAATACTCCATTGTATGGGCATGCCACATTTTGTTTTTCCATTCATTTGTTTTTGTGTGACATCCATTTCATTCCTCTTGGGTGTGTGTGTGTGTGTGTGTGTGTGTGTGTGTGTGTGTGTTCCTAGGAGTGGAATTGACTGACTGGGCACAGGGTACCTCCGTGTCTAACCTTCTGAGGAACTGTCAGACTGTTTTCCACAGTGGCTGCACCATTTTAAAATCCCACTGGTCGTGTGTGGGGTTCCAGGTTCACCACATCCTCCTCCTGCTGTTTGTACAGAGTGTCTTTGAGTGGTGAGGTCTCTCCCTCCCTACTTGCCTCCTCCCCTTGAACCTGGGGTGACCTTTACGACTACATCAACTGACAGAGCACAGTGGAAATGATCCTAGGTGACTTCCAAGATCAGACCGTAAAGACACCCTGCACTCCCAACTTGCTCTTTGGAAAGCTTGCCCTGGGGACCCAGCCGCCATGTTTTTTTTTTTTTAATTTTTTTTTTCAACGTTTATTGATTTTTGGGACAGAGAGAGACAGAGCATGAATGGGGGAGGGGCAGAGAGAGAGAGGGAGACACAAAATCGGAAACAGGCTCCAGGCCAGCCGCCATGTTGTAAGGAAGCCCAAACTAGCCCGAGCGAAAGGGACACGCGGAGAAGTCACATATAGGGTGTCTGTCTTGGCCCAGGCAAGGAACCAATTGCCAGTCATACAAGGAAAGGCTCCAGAGGATGCCAGCCCCCAGTCACCACGTCATCCCCAGCCTTCAAGTCTTTCCGCTGAGACTCCAGACCTCGGGGAGGAGATGCCAACCCTCTTGCTGGGCTTTGTCTGAATTTCTAACCCGCAGAATCTGAGAGATACAAATCCGTGAGACTAGGACGACTGTTTTACGCCACTAAGTTTTGGGGAGTTTGTTAGGCAGCAATGGTAACCAAAACACACAGCGGGCAAGGGGCAAGGTCAGATTCCATCCCCAGTCTCTCTGCCCTCAGGGCCGCCCCTTGAACCACCATAACGGCTGGTGACCCGATGGGTACCACCCCACAGCACAGGCCGGGAGGAGGAGGTCAATGCTCCCTTCCCTGACCTCAGTGTGCCTGGTGACAGACATCCCCTGTCTCAAGCTGACCAGAAACGCTTCCTTTCGCGTCAGTTTGTTGCGCTGCCTTGGTTTTGTTCATACCAAACGGTTATCTTTGTAGAAAATCCAGAATAAACAAATAAGGAAAACAAAGTCCACCGGTCATCCTCACCAGGCAGGAAGAGTCTCCACGAAACCGTCCCTCTGTGGTAGAATCATAACATGCATTTAATTCACACAATGTCACCTTGCATATGGGGCTGAAAGGGAGGGGGGAGGGTCAAACGAGAGGGAGGGAGGGGAGAGAGAACGGATCTAAATAGTGCGTGAGCAGACAAAGCCTGTCTTTTGCTCAGCATAGTTGCAAACACAGAATACGCAGTGGCTGTTTCGATTTGCTCAGAGATCATAGCGCACTATGGCTGAGAGAAAATTCGTTTCCCAGGACCACTTTGACTCGACATGAAAGAGACCTCCCCCGCCCCGCACCCCGCCAAGAAATGGGATCGCTTTACACGTGTAATTTTGTACCTGCCTTTTTGCTGTAATGACATGCTCTGAGCTGCTTCCTGTGTTAGCTACTTTCTCCCGGCCTTCTTTGCAAAGAGAAGTTTTCCTGTGTTCACGCACTAAGTTGGTCCGTCCCGGAACACAGTAAAAGTAAAATTCTACTGGAATACCGTGAATTTCCCCATCATAGTGTTCAGTGAAGGAAAGCAGACAGGAAAAGAGCACATGTTGCATGGTTCCCTCTATATAAAGTTCAAAAGCAGTGAAATTAACATATGGGGTTAGAATTCAGTACAGTGGTTAGCTGTGGGGGGAAGGGGGATTTGAGGGGAAGGGACGTGAAGGGGGCTTCTGGAATGTTCTGTGTTTTCATCTGGGTGCTGTGAGTTTGTCCACCTGGTAAGGAATCGCTGTTTGATGTGTGCACTTTTCTGTGCACTTAGAAACACACACACACACACACACACACACACACACCACGGTGTTCTCAGAATATGGGCTGTGCTATCTGGAAATGCATGTTTCATGTTCTTGCCACATGAATACATATGTGGATGTTTAGAGGACTGGATATGGAGTCGGGAAAGCCCGGTCTGAATTCTGATTCGGCCACTCTTAAATGTGTCACTGTGGGCCAATTACTTAACCTCTCTGAGCCTCAGCTTCTTCATCTGGACCCCTTACCATGTCCACAAGGCCCAAAGGATCGGCCGGCTGGATTCCCCGCCCTGTCTGGCTCCGGCTCTCTCTAAGCTCCGGCCACACCTGCCGTCATCCTGTTCCTCCCACAAGCAAAGCCTACTTTCAGGGCCTTTGCACTGGAACTACTCTCGCCCTGATTGTCCCGTGGATGGTTCTTGTTTTTCATTCATGTCTCCGTTCAAGGGTCCCGTCCTCAGAAATCCCCTCCCTGGCCATTCCTCACACCAGCCATCCTCGACTACATTCCCTGGTCTCGTTTTCTTCTCAGGGGTTCTAACCGTCCGAAACCGTCATATTTGCTTTTTGTGTGGCTGTTTCTATCTACTTGTTATTGTTCAGTACTCCCTGTAAGCCCATCGACTCCACGAGATCAGGCATCTTGATGAGCTTGTTCTTGGCTGTGTCCTCATCACCTAAAACAACATGTTTGTTGAATTAATTAAGCAGTCTACACAGTGATCTGACTCCACTTTATAGAATCCTCAAGAGGTTCAACGAGATGATGTTTGGAAAGTGCAGCTTAAGCAGCTAGGTTTATAAAATGCAAGAAGGCACGAGAGAGCTTTGAAAGCCTTGTTTGAATGTGCTTCCTGCCACTGAGGGAATCTAATGAGGCTTAGGTTTCCCCTTGAGCTAGACCTTCAATAAACTGATCTGTGCAGGGGCGCCTGGGTGGCTCAGTCGGTTGAGCATTCTGCTTCAACTCGGGCCATGATCTCACGGTCTGTGAGTTCGAGCCCCGCATCGGGCTCTGTGCTGACAGCTCAGACCCTGCAGCCTGCTTCGGATTCTGTCTCCCTCTCTCTCTGTCTCTCCCCTGCTCACTCTCTCTCTCTCCAAATAAATAAAAGTTAAAAAAAAATTTTTTTTAACTTGATCTATGCAAAGTCTCTAAACCTTCTGCAGTCATTCCCCGCCCCCTCATCTTTGATGTTATTGGCCATTTACCTAGAATAAAAATCACTAATACTCTTATTTAGTTTATTTATTTAGATAACACTACGTTGCCATGGTATTCAGTAATTCCAAAGGTACAAAGAGTGTATAACAAAAAGTCTGTCTCCCTTTGACTTCTGCCCTGGAGGCAGCTAATACTTCCAGACATCCCGTAAATGCTTCCAGAAATTTCTTCTGCATAAACAGGCATGCAGAGATATATGTGCCCACCTTTTCTGTTTATACAAAAAGGATCTGATTATACACAAGGCTTTATGGCTTTGCTTCCCCCCCCCCCCCCGCTTTACAACCTAGTTCCATATCACTGCCTATGAAGTGGTTTGTTCTTTTTAAGGGCTGTATGCACTTTATTATTTATTGACCCGTCGTAGTGACAGACGCTGGGGGCGGCCGGTCTTCTGCCAACGTGAGCAGCGCTCCGGTGAACGTCTGGCACAGGCATCCGGGCAGGAGAGTCCTGGCGTCCTCCTGAGCCCGGTAAAGGAGGAAGGAGCCCTTCCTTACCCTCATCTCCACCCTTGCCCCCTGCATCCACCCTCCCCGGTGTTTGTGTTTGGTCTTTTAAAGACTTTTTCAAAATTGACTTTGGCTTCTTGGCCTGAACTCTGAAGTGTTTGAGCTGATAAGATAGCGTGCTTGGCTGAGGGGGACTGGAGTAAATAGTTACCTTGGAGGCCCTGGGCCCGAGCGGAGGAAGGGGCCGCGGCCCTCAAAGCCCCTCCCCACCTCTAGCAGTGGGTGGTGTGGACGGGAGGAGGCCGAGCCCCAGCCAGGTCCCAGGTAGCCTGGGGAAGGGGAAGGAGTGGGAAGGTGGCTGCACGCAGGCCCACTCCTCACCCCTTCCTTGCGACCTTCGAGAACAGCACAGAGAGGGCCCAGCAAAGGCTGGTTAATTCTCCCGGGCTTCTCCTAAACCCAACAAGACCCGTGGGCAAGTTAGAGCAAAGTCTTGGCACACCTCAAGACCCGGGTACATCCTGAAGAGGCCTGGCACCCCGAGGGCCCCGAGGAGGCCACAGAAGGGGCCCCGTCTCCACGGCTGTGGCAGAGAACGTTGGCACTATCTTGAGACACCTTGTGTTGTCCGCCATTGTCTCATTCCGAGGGTTTTACGTGCGCAGCGTTGATCTCGGTCCTGGGCCACGGTCGCAAACAAATCGGTCCAGATTCCCACTTTCCAGAACTTTCTTCACTCTAGAACAGCAGACAGGCGACAAACAAGCAAGAAGTGCCCAGGGGCTCTGTGCTGCAGTGGGGGACAGACTGGCCATGGGGGCCAGAGCAGGTCGGGGAAGGCCTCCCCAGTCCCGCCACACCCCGGCTTCACACCCCGCGCGGCTCCCCGGGGTTCCCAGGGCCCACAGCTCCTGCATGATCTGACCCTGCCCACCTCTCCAACCAGATTCAGTGCCATCAGCTTGTCAACCCTCCGTGCACGCCCCTCCCTCAGGTTCTCGTGTCACAGCCGCCCTCTGCCTGCAGCGCCCTCCCCTCCTACGTCCTCCACCGGAGTATCGTCTCCTCCAGGAAGACTTCCGTGATGTTCCTGCACAGACCGGGAGCCTCCTCGGGGCTGACACGTGTTCCTGTACATTCCCTGTTCCAACTCTGATCACCCTGGGTAGGGGTCACCTGTTTGTGGGTGACAGAGTGGCCCAGCATGAGCAAAATCTGGATTCTGTGACTGGCCCACCTGGATTCAAATGCTGGCTGCTGGTCTTAGCTGTGCTGTGTCGGGACACAGCTTTCTCATCTGGAGCTATGGGCATTATGGTGAGACACACCTCACAGGATGGATGTGAGGAAGAAGGGAGATCATGCAAGTGACGAGAACAGTACGTGGCACAGAGTTTGCACTGGGTAAAGGTTGGCTCGATCGCGACACTGTCCCCCTCCACAGCCCATAGCTGGTGCTCGCTGCACGTTTGCTGGAAAAATAAACGCAGCCCTTCAAATACGTTTATGAAGATGAGCCATGGAGGGAGAATACTCGGGATAGAATGGAGAAGTTTCTAAAAACACAACACCAAATAGTTGGGCAGTATGTTTTCTAACTATGCGTACACACACACACACACACACACACACACACACACCCATACCCATACCCCGGTGTAGGAGAAAGAAAAAAACAGAACGTTCAGCGTGGTTGAATTAGAAGGATAGGACAAAGAATAATTTTTCTTCTTTCTTGTTTGATGTGTTTTTTTTCTAATCTTTAATAAGCATGTTTTCAATTTAAAGGGGAAAACATAACAACAAATCTGGAGAAGAGAGAGCCCGCAAGCCCTTTCTGTTCCATACAGTTTTTCCCACAAACCCGGGGCGGGGCGGGCGGGGCGGGGCGGTCCGAGAAAGGGCTGCCCTTTAGAAGTGAAGCAAGAGTGGGAAAACCAGCGCCTTCGGGGTGGCGAGGGTGTCGGCCGACCAGGAGGAAGTTGTGCGGAAGGAGGACACAGCAACCCGTCTCCCAACATGGGCACCGTGCGACAGTCTGGACGCCACTGCCCCCAGAAAGCCTCCCCAGACCGGGCAGCCACCCCGCCTGCCGCCACAGCCCCGTTTCCCTGCAGCTTAAGGCGTCGCATACCGCTGCGTCTGTCAAGGGCCTGCCACGTACCCCACTCCACATGCATTGCCGGACCTCCCCTAGTCCTGACAGCCTGCCGGGGAGCGAGTGGGAGGTGACTGCTGCTAGCCCCATTCCACAGAGGGAGAAACTGAGGCTCAAAAGATTTAATACTTGGCCCAAGGTTGCCCTGCTGGTAAATGTCTGAACTTAACACCGTTTTGTTCCATCCTCGTCTGTGATCGGCTTCCCTCTCGTTTCTCCTAAACTAGATGATAAGCTTCCAGAGGAAAGGAACTGAGTCACAGTTTTCACTACGTCCCCAAGGCCTGGCCTAGGGTCGAGCACACAATGAGGGCCTAATAATAATGGTTGAGTAAATGAACCAACAAATGGATGGGTGACTGATGGATGGATGATGGATGGAATGAATGGATGGCTGAATATGAAAAAGAATTAATTACATAAAAGACGATGAAAGGCAGAGGACTCTAAAAGGATGAAAATGTTTGTTCCTGTACATCGAATATGTCCTTCCAAAAGGTTGCAGCTGTCAACTCTGAGGCCAAGTCAGGCTCCAGACGTGTTCTGTCTGGTTGTTGCAGGGTTTTAAATATTTTAAATTAATTGCCATTATATAAAAATCAGAAAAGTTCACATTAGAAATCTAGATGTCTGGCTTCTCTTGAAAAATCAGGCCAAAGAGACTCTTAAAAACTGAGAACAAACTAAGGGTTGATGGAGGGGGGGGGGGGGGGGGTGGGTGATGGGTATTGAGGAGGGCACCTGTTGGGGTGAGCACTGGGTGTTGTATGGAAACCAATTTGACAATAAACTCCATAAAAAAAAAAAAAAGAAGAAAGAAAAATCAGGCCAGTGCATATACTAGGGACCCCAGGGCCAGGGCTGGTGGGGCCGCACCCTTTAGGACACCTCAGGCTCCCCCAGTCCCCACTGCATCGCTGATCTTGAGGTTCAGTATCAGCTGCCGTGTATCATTACACTTTGCGCTGGTGTTTTCTCATAGCACAAGGATAAGGAGACTGAAAAATCTCTTGTACATGACTCTCCATCAAAAGTGGGAAAATGAGGGGCGCCTGGTGGCTCAGTCAGCTGAGCATCCGACTTTTGGCTCAGGTCATGATCTCACGGTCTGTGGGTTCGAGCCCCGCTTCGGGCTCTGTGCTGACACCTCGGAGCCTGGAGCTGCTTCGGATTCTGTGTCTCCCTATCTCTGCCCCTCCCCCATTCATGCTCGCTCTCTCTCTCTCTCTGTCAAAAATACATAAACATCAAAAAAAAAAAGTGGGAAAATGAGGGGCGTCTGGGTGGCTCAGTCAGTTAAGCATCTGACTCTTGGTGTTGGCTCAGGTCATGATCTCACGGTTTGTGGGTTCGAGCCCCTCGGGCTCTGCGCTGACAGCATGAGCCTGCCTGCGATTCTCTCTCCCCTCTTTCCTACCCCTCCTCTGCTCCCTCACTTTCTCTCAAAATAAATAAATAATCTTTTTTTTGTTTTGTTTTTAAAGTGGGGAAATGAAAACAGGTAAAGAGGAAACGTGAAAGAAGTCTTTCTTTGGAGACGTAGAGGATATTCCTGCAAATCTGACCCGTGAGCCATGCCGATTTTCCCGAGGGCCAGTAGAGGCCAGTGGTTAAGGGCACAGATGCCAGAAACCGACAACATGGGTTCAAGCCCCGGTTCCAGCACGCACTGCTGCTTGCGTGACCTCGGGCAACTCACCGAATCCCTCTGGGCCTCAGTTTCCTCCTCTGTAAAGCAAAGGTGGTGTCAGTCCCCACCTCCCAGGATGTTAATGAATAAGTTCCTATATGTAAGGCTCTCTGTGTGTGAACCATGCTTACTTATGCACCACTGGCTTTGGTCGTTGATGGGAACGGCCTGGGCCCCATGGGTCCACAGCAGGGGTTCTCAACCAAGGGCCATTTGGCAATGTCTAGATTTGGCAATACCTAGAGACATTTCAGTCTGTCACAACTTGAGGGGAGGTGCTACTGGCATCTGGTAGGTAGAGGCCAGGGATGCTGTTAAACATCCTACGACACACAGGACAGACTCTCAAAGCAGCAAAGGACTATGCGGGATTCCTGGTCCCAACGGGGCCAAATTGGGGTCAGACATGTGGAAGGCCCTAGGGCTGCCAGCGGTGGTTCCCTCAAGGGAGATCAAGGCTGAGGCCACTGCCTTGGGGGGTAGCAGGAGATATTCCCTCTGGCCCTGAGCCACCCCAGCCTCCAGGATCGTCAGACCCCAAGGGTGGTCCTGTTCCAGGATGCCTGGACCCAGCCTGTTCCCAGAGCCACGGACTGGGCGAGCGATGTGTCCCTGGCGCCTCCTGGTGGCTCCGTCCCTGAACTGCATGATACTCCCCAGCCTGAGGTAGTGAGAGGGAGGAGAGGAACTTGTCCCAGGGCCACCTTCATCCAGGTTAGTTGGAAATATGGGGATTTAAAGTAATGGAAGGTGGCAGCCAAGGCCTGGGAGACAAACTGACATGAGTTTGAGCCCCAGCTCTTCCACAGACCAATAGGGAGACCTTGGACACGTCCCACCGCCCCCCTGGACCTCAGGTCCTCTCTGTAAGACAAGAATGATGTTGCTTACTTCACCACGGAAGATTAGATTAAGTGACAGAATAGATGGCACATATGACATGCTTCCTAATCCTCCTCTCTGACACTTGTGTTCACATAAATCCATGATCTTGTACCTTTGATAAACTTCCAAGGTACCCAGGGGACTTCTAAGTAAGCATCAGTACGTAATTTTGGTGCCACTGACACATCCACTGATATGGAAAGGGATCCACAATATTGTCAAATACCCACAGGCCTCAAAAGCATTGTGCACAGTGGGACCCCATTTTTGTTTGATAAATCCATATTTTTTTAAATGTTTATTCTTTTAGAGACAGACAGAGAGAAACGAGCAGAGGGGAGGGGCAGAGGGCAAGAGAGAATCTTAAGCAGGCTCCATGCTGAGTGTGGAGCTCGATCTCATGACCCTGAGATTATGACCTGAGCTGAAATCCAAGAGTCGGACGTTTAACTGACTGAGCCACCCAGGCGCCCCGATGATCCATATTTTAAAATACGTACATTTGTAACATATATGAGAAACAAAGACCTCATTGTCTTAGAGTAGAAAGAGCCCTTGCGGATGAATAAAAAAGATCACGCGACAGAAAACCAGGCAAAGGACGTGAATGCTTTGCTACCAAAGAAACACAAATGGCCTTTACATATATTTTAAATTCTGAATGTAACACAAAAGGAAAGACTATGTGCATTGGAAGTATGATAAATGCCTTTATCCCCATCTGCAGGGCAGAGATGGAGAAGTCTGATAATAGTTGGCCTTGGCTGGAGTGTGGGGAAACCAGTGCTCACGTAGGTTATTGGTCTGAATGTCAATTGGTAGGTATGACCTTAGAAAGCATTTAGGCAATAAGTGTCAAAATTTTAAAATGCACTTGCCCTATGACTGGGTAGCTCAGTTACTAAGAATTTATCTTACAGAAATAGATCCACATACATAGAAAGACTCCTGTGAAAGGAACACTAATTGCAGCATTGTTTGCACAGCAAAAGACTGGAATCGCCGACCTGACTATCACCAGGGACTGTTTAGATAAATGATTATATTCAGACAATGGACTATGTGAAGAATGCTCTCCTACTGCTGATCTGGAAAGATCTCCAAGGTATATTGTTAAGTTTCAAAAAAAAAAAAAGAAAGAAAGAAGAAAACTAGCGCAGAACAGGGTGTGTTGTATGCTTCTATTTAAAGAAACAACTACAGGAATTCATGCACATGTTTGCTTATCTACATTCTGGATATCTCTGTGATGATCCCCAAGAAGCAAAACCAGGATGGCTTCTGGGGAGGGAGCTTGGAGTTTTGGAGCTGCTGGTGGGGGCAGGGAGGGGGGTGAGTTATTTATCCACTACAAATCTTTGGTACCCTTTCCATTATTTTTCATATGAATATGTTTCCTTATTTATGTTTTAAAATGTTTAGTGCACCAACCGATGAGAGAAAGAGAGAAAGGCCTGGAAGGATGTGCTCCAAAGTATCTCTGGGAGGCTGATGTTAAGAGTGACCTTTATTTTCTTCTTTTTACTTCGATAGTTTTCTAATTTTTAAAAAATATTATCAAAGGGGCGACTGGATGGCTCGTCGGCCAAGCGTCCAACTCTTGACTTCCGCCCAGGTCACAATCCCAGGGTCGTGGGTCTTCGCTGACAGCATGGAGGCTGCTTGGGATTCTCTCTCTCCCTCTCTCTCTCCCCCTCCCTTTCCCTCCCCCCTCTCTTCTCAAAGTAAGCAAGCTTGGGGGGAAAAAAGTGGGAGAAAGGCAGTGCCCGCCTACCTGCACGGCTAGATATTAAAACCAAGCTTAACTCAAATCGGGGCAAGACCGAATTCAAGGGGTCTTGTCCACGAGCACGCAACGGCTCTTACCTGCGTTTCCTCCCCTCACTGCGCTGATATGGGAAGACTTAGGGGCCGGGAGGCTTGTGGGAGACACAGCGGTCAACACTTAGACCCTGGTGTACGCAGCGCGACGCACGATGGGCACACAGGGAACAGGAAGGAATTCTGCGAACGCAGGGCGACAGGACGGATGACAGGATGGAGGCCTTTGCTTCCCTGGGGATCAGTTTGCATCTACTGGCTCTGTCCGGAGTCCCCAGTACAAGGCCCAATTCCGCGGGGCAGTCTCCCGACAGTTTGGAGAGAGTGACACCAAGTGGCCAAACTTGGAACTACACCGCGGGCGCAGGTTTCCCCGGAGCAGCTCCCAGTCCCCTCCAGCCGTGGTCTTGAGCTGGGCCTGAACCTCCCTGGATCTCAGTGTTCTCAGCTGGAAAATGGAGATAATGCTGCCTACCTGGCAGAGCAGAGGCGAGGATTAAATAAGGTAACCCGCAGACCTCGTCTGCGGGACCATTACGTCACGCAACTTAGGGCGGGCCCCTGGGGGAGGGGTGGGCATTCAGGAAATTGCGCAACAGAGCAAGCACCTCCGATGGTGGGGCCTTCGAGATCATCGTCCCTCAAACTGTTCGTTTCCTTCCACCCTCCCCCCAGAGTGATTCTAAAGCGGAGTCGCCCGAAGTGTGGACAAGTACCAACGGTGCTTTGCGGGAGGTTTTCAGTGGGTACAGAGCTGCCCCCATCAAATAACATTCCATTTTCCTTCGATCTTTCTGATTACATCTCGGCAACAGTGTCAGATTGATACTGGTGTGCCTTCATGCCTTTCCAAGGCTCACCCATCTCCCGTTTGAACGAAAGGAGAGCAGGCCTTAGAGCCTTCGGAAGGCACGGCTGTTTGGCCACAATTTAATAAAGTAAATGTTTTCATAAATATTTATTTTTTGTGGTCACCTTCTACTGAGGGCAAGTGGTGTTGGTTTTCCATTTATAATAGATGTGGTAGATTGTGTTATGGTCCATGTTTATCAGTCCTTCCTACCGGCAGTTCCCTGGTGACTCTCTACTGACGTCAGGCTTGGCTGCGTAACACGCTCTGACCAACAGAATGTGCGTTCAGCTTCCAGGCAGAAGTCCTGAGAGCCAGCATGGGCTTCTGGCATTTGCCCTTTCGTGTCTGTCAGAGAGATGGGCAGGGGGGAGGGCAGGGATGGGCTGCTTCTTCAACCTGATTCCCAGAGTGTAACATAGACCCACGGACCACAGCTGCAGCCAACCTGCAACCGAAATGAAATATGCACGAGAAACACACCTTTGTGGTTACCAGCCCGCTGGGCTGTTTGTTATTGCAGCGGAACCTAACCTGAGTTGCCTGCTACAGTAGAGATAAAATGTCTCCATTGAAAATAAATACACTTAAGTAAAATTACCATGTTCATTTAAAGAAAAACATTAAGTAGATAAGGTGACATGCATGAGGAAGATCGTGGGTGGAGGACTCAAGTTTAGAAAACACCGGTGCTGGAGTTTTAAATGTGAAAAATTGTTACCCTAGGTTGCAGGTGGCTCATTCCAGAGCCCCCCAAATGCCTCCCGACTCACATTTTAAACTCCCGTCCGCCTCCTACCACGTAGCCAGAATGAGTTTTCTAAAGCGCCGATCTCATCAGTTTCCTCTCCTGTTCTAACTTCTTTGATGGCTCCCTCGTGCCCTCAGATAAGTCCTCAGTCATCCTCATGGCGTACCAGGCCTATCATAGTCTGTCCATTCATCTACTTCTCTCCCTCCTGTGCTCTCTGCTCTAGCCACACTGATTTCTTGTTATTCTTCAAACACAGCAAGCACGCTCTTGCCTCAGGGCCTTTGCATTTGCCATTCTCTGCACTTGTGATGCCCCTTCCTGGGATAGGAACATGACGATTCCCACACCCGTAAGGTGTCTGCTTAAATATTATTTACTTGAAGAGTCCTTTCCAGACCATGCAATAAAAAAAGCAATCCCTTATTCTCCTGCCTCCGTATTCTGGATTCTTTCTCCATATCACCAACTACCTTCTGACCATTTTACGTATTTCTCTCGTGTCTGTATCCCCCATTAGAATATTGGCTCCTTGAAGGCAAGCATTTTGTCTGGTTTTTGTTGTCATTTGCTCGTTTGTTTGTTTTTTTGCTGTTGTAGTCCCAGTGCCTAGAACACCACCTGGCACATAGCAGGTGCTCAGTAAGTACTTGCTGAATGAGGGATGAATACAAGTTGGCAAAGATGGACACCAGCAGTGCTAGGCACGTGGCCCAGCTCCAAATCCCTCTGATAAAGAACTCCTGTTGCTAATGGTTCAGAATTGAGTCTCATTGGCTACCTCAGATCACATGTCTCTCCCTGAACCAATCACCATGGCTCAAGAGAATGGAATACTCTGATTGGCCAGGCTTAGGTCCAATGCCCATAGTTCAGTCCAGAAGTAGGCTGGGACTGGGGAGAAGCAGGAGTGTTACCTATGAAAACTGTGATGCTGTTGTCGGAGAAAGAGGAAAGGGATGCTGGGGAGGCAAAACCAAAAAGGTAAATTATTCACCTGGCTGAGCCCCCTCGGACTTAGCGAGGGTTCTGTGAATGAGTAGCCTTATTTGGGATAAAGTTGTAGTCAGGTGGGGGTGGATAGGTGTGGAGAAACTCTGTTAATACCAGAGCTAGAGCTAGAGTAAGGAGCAGGTGAGCGCGGCAGCCCCTAGATGCCAATATATCCATGGCATTAAAACATTGTTGAAAGAGATTAGAAGTTTGGATCTAGAAGTAATCTTGGGTTTCTGCATGCACTTCTTACATAATCAACAAATATTAATCTCTCTTCTGACACTGAGGATGACACCCTTGAGAAGAAATTTAAAAATAGACATTGTTGGCTCTAATCTGTTACTGTTGATTAGTTTGAGAACCCACATGTGCTTATTGCATGATATGACCATAAGGCAAACCACAAACCCCACAACCAGCCAAGTGGGGCCTCCTGAAATTGGCAGTCATGGTCAGCTGAAATTCTGAAACCATATGGCATCGTGCTGTTATTGGGAATGAGTAATCTATTTTGTTCCAGCATCGAAATTCTGAGCTCTTTAATAATGTCTCCAGTGGTAGAGTCTGAGAGTTGTCCCCGATATCAGTTTTCCCCTTTTATAATTATAAAGCAGCACATGGCTGCTCAGAATGAACTACACTTCCCAGCCTCCTTTGCAGCAAGGAGTGGCCATGTGACTGAGGCATGGCCAATGGGATGTGAGCAAAACATGGAAATGCGAACATGGCGGTCAACCATTTGGCTTTCGGGATGGGGACAGTATGCTGCTGCTGCTGGACAACAAGTTAGGGGCCCAAGCCCCTGACAACCTCATGGTGTAGAGCCACCACCTTAACGCAGGCTTTTGGGGGAAAATGCACCTTGTATTGTAATTTCTGTCTCATGTCTCTGGACCCCACAGATGAAATTGTATCCAAAATAATACACCTCTGAAGAAGTTGGTCTGGCTTGGAAAAGCCCAGAAAATACACATGACAGAAAAAAAAAAGAAAAAGCACGCAGCTTTGATTCCCGTGTACCAATGTATTCCTTTTCAATACACACGTACATAATACATACTTTCACTACGTGCTTAACACCATCTCAAGGGACATACCCTGCCCGGGGTCCCCCTATAACTTAGCTTCTGTAACAAAACTGTGCTTTGGGACCTTTAACTTAAGTCCTCCCGCCTCCTCATTCCCAAAGTTGGCCGGCTTCCAGTTGCATATGGGTTGTCTTTTAGAAATACAGATTCCTGGGCCTTGGCCAATTCATTTGAAGACGTGGAATATTAGGAATTTGTAATCTTAACAACACTCCCCATCTCACTAGCTGTGTGGCCTTGGGCGAGTTATTTAACTTCCCTGTGCGGCTGTTCCCTTGGCAGTTGGAGGGAGACAGTAATCGTGCCTGCCACCGCAGAGCTGTTGTGAGGGCACGTATACGTCCCGGGTACCAAACACCTAGCCTCGTAGCTGGAACGGAGTGGGAGCTACATGTGTGACCTACCGTTACGCCCGTTGGTGGCAGTATAAATCGATGCAAACTTTCTGGAAGCCCATTTGCACTGTCTACCTGTTGAAAGCTTAGCCTGCGATCACTCTCACCATCTGCGTGCACAGGTACACAGCACACACTTACTCGACGAGGGTGGATTGAGCACCCACAATTTAGTCAGGTTGAAAGAGGCAAAGCTGCAGTAACAAACCCCCAAATCGCAGTGACTTAATACAGCCAAGGTCTATTTCTTGCTTTCGCATCATGATGCAGGCTGAGTACCCTTCACCTTGTTGCCGTCTAGAACAGGTGGTCTTGGAGGTGGACACGGTGGGCAGAGCGAGCTAGAAGGTTTAATGGCAGTTTTTATGTTTTTTAAATTTGTTTTAACGTTTTATTTTTTGAGAGACAGAGCATGAGCGGGGGAGGGGCAGAGAGAGAGGGAGACACAGAACCCGAAGCAAACTCCAGGCTCTGAGCTGTCAGCACAGAGCCCGACGCGGGGCTCGAACCCACGGACCGTGAGGTCATGACCTGAGCCGAAGTCGGAGGCTCGACCAGCTGAGCCCCCCGGGCACCCTTCTAATGGCAGTTTTTAAAGACTGGGCCGGGAGCTTACATCACTTTTGCCCATCCCATTAGACAGAAATGAGCCGCACGGTTGTAACCTAATTGCAAGGGAGGCTGGAGAAACAGAGAGAGTATGGATGTTGAGTGAGTGTCGTCTCTGGGATATCTATTTACAGGGGACTGTTGTGGGAGCTGGGGACCCAGAGGTGAGCAAGACCAGGAGGGTCCCAGCCTACACAGAGCTTCCCTTATAAAAACCTCTATTCTGAACATGACTCCAGGTATATACCATTTTGTGCTTGAGCAAGATTATCTGAAGGAAACATTTGCAGAAGATATACATTTGTCACTTTGATAGATACAGTCCAATCGCCCTCCATAGGATTGTGCCAGTTTTCACTTCCACCGACAGGTACAAGAGTGATTCTCGTCCCGCAGCTTTGCCAACACAGGGTGTTATCAGACTTCTGGATTTCTGCCAATTTGATAGGTGAGAAATGATCTCTCTGTGTACTTTTTTCTCATTGTAAAGGAGGTTGAACACCCTTTCATATGTTTATGCGCAATTTGTATTTCCTTCTCTGTGAACTGTGTGTTTGGGTCCCTCGTCCATTTTCCTACCGACATTATTAAATGACAAAATGAAGGGGTAGAACAGAACGCATGTTGGAATCACTGTGGTGAATTAAGAGCAAAGCAATATTTTGGCATACACATGTAAATATTCTTGTATATGCATAAAAGGTTGCCACAAGCAACCACGGGAAAGTGTTAAGAAGGGAATAAACTTGATGCCATTTTTTTAAGGCGTGAGCTTTAAAAAGGTGAATTATTTCACGGGCGCCCGGGCGGCTCAGTCGGTTGAGCCTCCGCCTTCAGCTCAGGTCACGATCTCACAGTTTGCGAGTTCGAGCCCCACGTTGGGCTCTGTGCTGCCAGCTCGGAGCCTGGAGCCTGCTTCCGATTCTGTCTCTCTCTTTCTTTCTGCCCCTCTCCTGCTTGCCCTCTGTCTCTCTCTCTGTTTCTCAAAATAAATAAACGTTAAAAAAAAATTTTTTAAGGTTATTTCAGTTCCCTGAATTTGAGGGTGATTTGTGTACACCTGAGTGCTATTTTTTGAGCCTTTCTGAATGACATCACTTTTCTAACCATGTACAAGTATTACTTATATTTTTTGTTACATGTCAATAAGGGTTATTTGAACTTTGTTTTGCCTTTATATTTTTTTCTATTTTAAAAGTTCTAATATATGTTATTTTAACTCAAGAAATTTTTAGAAGTACGCTGTATCTGCAAAGAATCACCATCAGGAATTGAGGCCGGCCCCAGAATTCAGCTCAAGTCTTACACTTTATAAGTGCTCAAGAAAATTTGTTGGATCGAAAGAAATGGAAGCTTCTCTTTACCTGAAAGATCCCAGATGGGAATTGCCCTATTCTTTTATTTTTAAGATCAACAGGAGAGAGAAACTGGAGTTACCTCGCCTGGGATTTTTCTTTTTTTTTTTTTTTTTTTTTTTTTTTTTTTTTTTTTTTTTTTTCCAGGTGAGGAGCCTGGTGCCTTTGTCCCATAAAGTCAAAAGCTTTAGGAAACACTGGAAGGGAATCTGAGAAGGATGCCTCCCTCTCAATGCTGCCCGGGAGTCCCGAGGTTTTATATCATTGGTTCAGTTGGGGTCATGTGCCCGCCCCAGCCAATCACCAGAGAGTGGACCACTGATTGGTCACACCCCGTTCCTGAAGCCAGAGGTGGAGTTTACACTGCCCAAACCAGGTGGACCAGGGGACCCGGGCTGTGTGGGTTTTGCCCAAAGGAAAATGGGAGTGCTGATGCCAGAAGGAACAACAGATGCTGGAAGGCAAGGGCAACGTCATCTCTGCCACCACATCACCTCCACCGCCGCAGACACCTACCATGCCAGCTGCTGGTCGGGACGTGGTGGTGAACAAGCCAGACATTGTGCCAGCCCTCAAGGAGCTAACATCTTAGAGAGACGGCGGGGGGGGGGGGGAGGCACCCAGATGTTTTTCAACTTACAGACTGCAGTCAATTCTGCGAAAGCCACAGACAACGGGCTGAGTTAGAAGATACCTTGACTGGGTTGGTCAGAGCGGAAGTGAGACAGGACGGATCAGAAGAAACAACCAAATAGTCACAGATGAAAAAAAAAAAATCAAGGAGGATTCCTGACTTCACACCTCAGCCAGGACGAACTCCCAGTAGATCATAGACTTGAACATATAAAGTGAAACCACAGATGTAGTAAAATAACCCAGGTATTAAGTGTTTTGGAACTTCAGACTGTAAAAGACGTTTTCAATAATGAAGCAAAGCCCAAATGTCCTAAAATGAAAGATGGACAAATTTAACAGCCTAAAACTGTTAAAAACAATATTTATGGCTAAAAATAACCTTACTAGATGAAATGCCAAAAGACAAATTGGGCTTATTTGGGCTAATCACAAAGGGCTAATTTACTTAACATACAAAGTGCTCCAAAAAATTAATAAGAAAGAAACCACAGACAACTCAGTAGGTAAATGGGCAAAAAAGACTGTTCACAGAGAAGGAAAAACAAATGGCTTGTCAGGTATGAAAAGATGTTCAATTTCATGCATAATAAGAGAAATGAGATATCATGTTCCTCCCCATTAGATTAGCAAAAATCCCAGTTTGACAATCCACTGTATTGGGATCAGAAAATGAGTGGGGCGCCTGGGTGGCTCAGTCAGTTAAGTGACCAACTCTTGCTTTGGGCTCAGGTCATGATCTCCTGGTTTATGGGATGGGGCCCTACACTGGGGTCTACTCTGACAGCTCAGAGTTTGCTCGGGATCCTCTCTCTCCTCCTTCTTTGCCCCTCCCCCGGCTCATGCTCTTTCTCTCTCTCAAAAATAAACAAGGAAACATTAAAAAAGAAAATGAGCCACTCCACATTAAAAAAAAAAAAAACAAAAACTTTAGCAATATTCATTCAATGTAAAATGCCCATATCTGTTACCCTGACAATTCTACTTTTAATCATTTATTTTACGGGTTCGTCGATATATACACTAAATGACATATATATATACATATATATATATATATAGTCATATGTTGCTTTTAATTGCAAAAAAAAAAAATAGGAAACTGCCTACTGATAGAGAGTAGAATAAATGAGAGTCCGTCTGCCCGAGACAGTGTTCCCTGGTATAAAAGAAGGAGGTGGCTGTGAGCGGGTAAGTGAAGCTCATGCCAGGGTTTCCTAAGAAAACAAAACAACTTTCAGAACCACGTGTTCGGCATGTCTCATTTGTAACATTTTAAGGGAGTGGAGGGGAAAAGAATATATATTCGTATTTGCTCATACAGGCAAAAAACATTAAAAGGACAAGGAAGGGTCTAATAACTGGGTGCTAGAGGAAATAGCATATACAAAAGGCCCCAAGGTAAAAAAAAAAAAAAAAAGTGGGGGCGTGTAAATTCCAAGGATTCAGAGTGTGCCTGGGAAAGATGACCACCATTTAGGAGACTAGTCTTGGGTCCAAATGCAGTGGGAAACATTCCAAAGAACACGATCCAATTCAGATTTTAAGAACATCTTGCGATCGTTTGGGAGAAATTGTTGGAGAAAAGCAAATTGGAAGCAGGGAGACCGAGTAGGGGACTGGACAGTTTTCTACAGGAGAGAGAAGGTGGACTGGACCTGGCCGTGGCCATGGAGATGGTGAGGAGTGGACAGGCTTAAAAGAGAGCTCCAAGTTGGAATCCGGGGTTGGATGTGGCACCAGAAGGGGCAGTAAAGCCAAGGGAAGGCTGGAGCCTGACCTCTGGCTCACGTGTAGGTGGTGACAGTGTTGACTGGGCTGGGAAGGGGCCTAGGGTTGGCTTGGGATGGAGGTGCCCTCCAGGATGGGGCATGTTAAGGTTGAGATGTCAAGGTCGGTAACACGTCTAACTGGAGACATCGAGTGGGCAGTTGGGTGCTTGAGCCCGCAATGGGGGAAGCCAGGAAGAACTGACACGACCTTCACAACATAACAAGGGCAGACCCTGCGTGGATTCCAAGTTGGGGCCCCATGCCTACCCTAGACAAGGGTGGACGCATACCTACCCAAAGTCAGGTTCCAGAGTGTTCATAGCAGCTTTAGCCACGACAGCCCTACGCTGGAAATGGCCCAGGTGTTTTTCAACAGCAGATGGATAAATAAATTATAACAGAGAAAGAACAGATAGAGAGAGATGATAGATAGGAGATACAGGCTAAAATAATGAAAAAGAAAGCTACTGACACACCCAACACCATGAATGAATCTCACGTACTGTGCAGAAGAAACCAGGCCCAAGGAATACATACAGTATAATGCCATTTATACAGGATTCGAGAATCAGCAAAACTAATCTCTAGTGATAAAAGTCACAACACGAGTTATGTCAGGTGGGAGGGAGACAGGGAATAGACTAGAAAGGCAAGGGGAAGGGGAATTGGGGGGTGGGAGTTGAATGTTCTAGAAATGAGTGGTGATTACCCAGGTGCAAATTTATGTAAGAAGTGTTTTAGTTATGTTATACCTCAATTTTAACTAAAAGAAAAAAAAAATCTTAAAAGTGGGGGGGGGGGGCGCCTGGGTGACTCAGTTAAGCGTCCAACTTCAGCTCAGGTCATAATCTCACATGAGTTCAAGCTCCGCATTGGGCTCTGTGCTGACAGCTCAGAGCCTGGAGCTGCTTCAGATTCTGTGTCTCCCTCTGTCTCTGCCCCTCCCCTGCTCATGCTCATGCTCATGCTCATGCTCTGTCTCTCTCTCTCTCTCTCAAAAATAAAAATATTTAAATATTGTTGAAGAATAAGTGGACCAGCATTATCATCTTAGCAAAAATCAACATAATTCACTTCAAAACGGAAATAATTTCAAAAGTGCTGCAATTATCTTATTATTTTTATATCACTTTTCCTCAACTTTAGAAAAAAACTAAATACTTCTAGGGATAAAAGGTTTTTTTTAATGTTTATTATTTTGAGAGAGAGAGAGAGAGGAGAGAGGGCATGAGCAAGAGAGGAGCAGAGAAGGAGAGGGAGAAGAGAGAATTCCAAGCAGCCTCCATGCTGTCAACACAGAGCCCGACGTGGGGCTCAATCTCATGAACCATGAGACCATGACCTGGGCCCAACTCAAAAGTCGGATGCTCAACAGACTGAACCATCAGGCGCCCTGGGATAAAAGTTTGTTTGACTTGAATTTTGAAAATTCCTTCATTGTCATTTCTTTTTCTCCTGTTAAATGAACAAAATTAAATTTAAACATTTTTTTCAATAAGTCATGTCTTCCATTTAAAAAATACTATCTTGGGGCGCCTGGGTGGCTCAGTCGGTTAAGCGTCCGACTTCAGCTCAGGTCACGATCTCGCGGTCCGCGAGTTCGAGCCCCGCGTCGGGCTCTGGGCTGATGGCTCAGAGCCTGAAGCCTGTTTCCGATTCTGTGTCTCCCTCTCTCTCTGCCCCTCCCCCGTTCATGCTGTGTCTCTCTCTGTCTCAAAAATAAATAAACGTTAAAAAATTTTTTAAAATAAAAAAAAAAAATACTATCTTGGTGGCCCAGATGCTTCTGAAGGTAGGGGGACAGGGCCAGACTGAGCATAGGGGCCTCGGCTAGAAGTTGGTGTAAGGCACCCAATCCCCCAGCCAGTCGGTAGAGCCAGGCGACTGCCCCTCCCTCTTGGCAGAGGTCTGGGGGCCACCTTCTGCAGACATTGGGATAGAGAAGAGGTGGGCACTGGGACATCAGCCATTGCTGAAGCTAGGGACGAGGCAAGGAGCTAAAAAACAAAAGGGTCAGACCCAGCTCCCTTTCCTAATTCAGCTTCTAGAACACAGGCAGCCTGGCTCCAGCAGGAACCCTGGAGAGCCCTCTGTGGAGAAGTAGAAGTGGGCCCACTCAGCAAAAAGTCTGATCGATAATGACATTCGGGTCCCAGAGTGAAAAAGCTGGCTCACTGCCCAGCCACATTACAGGGAAACACATGCAGCTTCCAGACAGTTCTTAGAGCCTCTCCTCAAATATGAAAAGAGCTCCAAAGAGTCCCTGACATCTGAGAAACACTTCTAGCATGAAAGACAGAACAGCATCAACCAACAGTAAAAGGGGTCTGGGAACAAACGGAGACATCGCAGGGACAGACGAAAGGGCCCAGGGAGGAACCCAGAGTCCGAGATCTGCATCCCAGCTCCGTACCCTTGGGGTTGCACAGTGCATCACTGTATATGGGACCCTGTCCCTGGAAAGTATTGACAATAGAACCCCACGCTGAGGGGCTCCTGGAGGGCAGAAAACCATCCTGGCTGTTTCGTAACACCCAAGTCTAACATAAGTCTATTGAGTTGGCTCCTTGTAAATGTTTGTTAATTAAATACGTGAATTCATAAGTGAATCAGTAGGTGAGGAGAGAGTGAATATGTGTCCAGTGAGTACGGTGTCCTTAGCACTCCCACAGCCATCACAAGAGCATCGTAAAACGGGCAGCATAATATGGTAGCTATGCATACAGGCTCTGGAGGCAGAACGCCTATTTCAAATCGCTTTGAGCCGCTGCTCCCTCATCTATAAAATAAAAGTGATAAGAATGATGGAAAGTGTCATTGTGAGGATTAACTGAACGCATAATAAGCACTTAACAGGGGTCGGACCAAATCTTGTCAGTTAGAATTAGATCTGGCTATATAAAACAGGAAACCCAAATAAGTGACTTAAACAAGGTGGAGCGCCCTCTCTCCCTCCCTGTCCCTGTACACACGTACGCAAGAAATCAAAAGGTGTGGTGTCCAGGGTTGGGATGATGAACAGTCATCAGAGTCCTAGACTTCTATTTTTTTGCTCCACCAGCCTCAAGATTGCCTCATGAACCAGAACAGCTGCCAGAGTACCAGCCATCAGGTCCACATTCCAGGCAGGATGGAGAAGGAAGCAAGGGTGTGTACCTGCCAACTATCAGCTCCACCCACCAACTTCTGCTTGCTTCTCCCCTAGCTGCATGGGAGACACATTACTGCCCAGAAGGAAATCGGGGTCTGTTAATGGGGAACGCACTGAGAGAGCAGCCAGCCATCTGGCACATGAAGGCTCAATAAATATTCACTGTCATTAGTGTGGTTAGCCCAATTTTAGAGAGGAGAAAAGTAAAGCTCAGAGAAATTAGGGAATCTGCCCAAGGTCTCATTCAATTCATTCAAGAAGTGTTAACTATATGCCTACTATGTGCTGGTCTCTTAGGATACAAACGCGGAATAAGACATGGGCTCTACTCTCAAGGACATGAAACCCAGTCATTTTCAAAGAGCATGGCAAGAGCCCTCGGCCAGTGGCCCAAAGGACGGAGCACGCAGCCTGGAGTGAGGCCACGGTGCTGGCGTCAGGGAGGGCTTCCTGGAAGAGGCGGCGATCCTCGCCATGGGGATAACAACTACGCACATTTCACAGGGCTGTGGAGAAGATTAAATGAGATCTGTGAGTGCAAGCTCAGCACAGTGCTGGGCACACAGTGTTCAAATCAAGGCAGCGCTTACGCTCCTACATCGTCCTCATTATCTTGCTCTCTTTGCAGAAGTAAAAATGGCCACGTCTTAACTTCAGAATATCTTACAGCTGAAATTGTCGTCAAAGGGCATTGACCTCTAATATGTATTTAAACAGCAGAACAACAGGAAATGAAAATTCCTCCTTTTCTGTTGACTCTAGGCCAGAAACCGACCTTTAGGAATGATAAATTCATACCCTCTCGGGAAAAGTTAGATTTTTGAAAGTCAGTATCTGAAGTTTTTATCTTAAGCACTTAACCACCGTCCTCTCTACTCAGTCATAGGAAAGAAACAATAAAGGATTAAAAAAAATTTTTTTTTAACATCAAAATAAGGTTTGGTCCTCCAGAAAAGGCCAGAAGGACTGAACCTAATTCACATTTTACTCAAGCAACCCCAAGAGAAACCGAGTTTCCTAGAAGAACAAAAGGCAAAGTCAGGAGCTGTTTAAAAGCAAGCTCAAAGTGAAACCAGATTACGTGGGGGCCACAGGCAGCCTTTAAGCTGAACCTCAAAAATAGCGTCTGTCCCTGGATATTTTGGGAGTGTCCTCGGCAGAGCGTGGCAGGAGCCCGGGGCCTCTTTGGACATCTCCAAGGACGCACCCAAAGAATGTATCACCCGGCCTCCCCTTGACCCCAAGCCCCACCCGGGGCCTAGCGCTGTGTCAGCAGCAGCATAAACAGTACAGAGATAAAGGGAGATATTTAAACACCCAGAAATCATCTTCTAATTTAGGAACTGAGCTACAAAATATCTGTCTCCCTTAATGGCTTGAGTTCAGAATTTGGATTTTGAACCTCTTCCCCTGCCAGGCTGCCAACACATTTTCATGTATTAATAGACAGCAAGCGTGAGGCTTCAGGGACAGGAGGGCTGTTGGTCTCAGATGGTCTGGAATCAGAAGACAGGACCATCAGAGCCCTTTCTGGGCCTCTTTGTTTACGCTGCACTTCCTGCGCGGCTTCGAATCGCCTCATCGTGGCTGCTATTGTCACTGTGATAGATTAAGTACTTTAAAACTTGGAGTGTGGAATCCTTTAATTACGTCCCTCCCTGCATCCTTGTCAGAGGCAAGTTAGAATTGCTGTCCCTGTTTTGCACAAAAGAAAATGAAGGCCTGGGTGAGTGAACAAGTTCAGGGTCAAAAATTAGCACGAGGGACAAGGCAGGATGTGGGTGGGAATCGGGCAGGCACGGATTCCAGCCCAGTTTAAAATCCTGGCAGGTCTACATTCGAGACGTGTGCTTTATTCCCCGCAAGAGGCGGCTGAGGAGTGTGTGCGTGTGCGTGTTTCTATGGGTGTCTGTGTGCCGGGATGCCTGTGCGATGTTATGTGAGTTGGTACGTGTGTATTTTGGTGTTTGTGTGTCTGTTTGTGTAAAAGGAGGAGGAGAGGGAGGATGATCCAGAGACAAGGAAGAGAATCAGTTAGTAAAGCTCAGAATGGCAAAGCCAGAAGGCCCTTAAGAATCATCTGGTCGAAACTAAGATCTCCCTGTTAATTTCGGCACGTGTGAGAATAGCAAGGCGATTTCATTAAAAATGTGATTATCAGGGGCGCCTGGGTGGCGCAGTCGGTTAAGCGTCCGACTTCAGCCAGGTCACGATCTCGCGGTCCGTGAGTTCGAGCCCCGCGTCGGGCTCTGGGCTGATGTCTCGGAGCCTGGAGCCTGTTTCCGATTCTGTCTCCCTCTCTCTCTGCCCCTCCCCCGTTCATGCTCTGTCTCTCTCTGTCCCAAAAATAAATAAACGTTGAAAAAAAAAATTAAAAAAAATAAAAATGTGATTATCAAATAATTACTGGTGAAATGACAACGTCCCTGCTTTAAATTTGCTTTAAAATACTCGCGCAAACTGAGGAGAAGGAATAAAAATGAGATGGGCGAAATGTGGGTAATTATTGAAGATGGATACTGAGATGTTAATTACATGATTCTATTTTTGTGTATGTTCGAGACTTTTCATAATACACTTTGTTTTAAGTTTATTTATTTGTTTTGAGAGAGAGAGAGAATCCCAAGCAGGTTCCACACTATCAGCACAAAGCCCCACACACGGGGTTCCATCTCGTGAGCCATGAGATCATGACCTGAGTCACTGCAAACTATCATCCTGCAAATATCACTTGTAAAAACCTTTGTAAAAATTGAACTAGTTGCCGGTGCATACGAAGGGGAGGGGAGTGCACATAAAACCTGGATTTCCACTTTTCTGGAAAAAACCAGAAGCTCTAGTGACTCTGATCCCATACTGCCTTCCAGTAACAAAGCTGGAAAGCACCCTTTTAGTTGGGAGCTTTTGTTCTCAGTTTCGCACAGTCCCCACCATCCTCTATTACCCCTGACATTAACACTGCTGTCATCATTCTTCTGTCACTGTTTCTCTTTTAGTAGAAATAAGAGGAAAGCGAACACATTCTCTTGGACAAAGACTGTTACTTGCCACCCAGATGTCCAGTCTCCCCTTCTTTCTTTTTTTTTTTTTTTTTTAAATTTTTTTTTCAACATTTATTTATTTTCAGACAGAGAGAGACAGAGCATGAACGGGGGGAGGGGCAGAGAGAGGGAGACACAGAATCAGGAAACAGGCTCAGGCTCTGAGCCATCAGCCCAGAGCCCGACGCGGGGCTCAAACTCACGGACCGCGAGACCGTGACCTGGCTGAAGTCGGACGCCCAACCGACTGCGCCACCCAGGCGCCCCTCCCCCTTCTTTCTTACTAACAGAAACTCCTACACTATGACGGGCGATGGACGGTATATTCAAAATCACATTGCCCAGCTTCTCTGGACCTCCATGAGTGCACTAATTTCTCTCTCTCTCTCTCTTTTTTTTTTTTAGAGTTAGCTAGGTTTATTTTGTTTAATATGAAATTTATTGTCAAATTGGTTTCCATGCAACACCCAGGGCTCATCCCAACAGGTGCCCTCCTCAATACCCATCGCCCACCCTCCCCCCCCCCCCCCCCCCCCCTCTCTCCCACCCCCCCATCAACCACGCCCTAATGTTTCTCAATCAGGGACGATTTTTAGTTCACAACTGGGGAAGGGGGACACTACTGGCATCTAGTGAGTAAAGGCTAGGGACGCTGCTGAACATCTTACAAGGCACAGGACAGCCTCCCATAATGGAGAATTATTCAGTCCGACATGACACGTCCCTAGTGCTGCAGTGGAGTGGCCAGTGTGTTGTAAATTAAGCTGATGGTGGGGCTTCCAAGAAAGGCCTTTGGCGTCTTGCCATTCTCCTCCATTTTCCCTACGACGCAAACGTGGCTGAAACTCAAGTAGCCGTTTTGTGACCTCAAGGAGGGGAGTTCCGTGCTAAGGGTGGAAGAATGATAGCCCCGACGACATCACGGGGCTTCCACACCTGCCAGGATGCTCACCTCCAGCCTGGTCTATGTGAAAGAAATGCATCTCTAATTTGTTTAAGTCACTGAAGTCAAGTCTCTGTTACTGTCAGCCAAGGGCGGAATCTACATGATGTAGCTCTGTGCCTGATTCTCTATGCTAGCGAGGCGAGGAAAGATAGACAAGGGGCCGAATGTTTACAATAAAAAAAGGGGAGGGGCGCCTGGGTGGCTGTCGGTTGGGTGTCTGACTTTGGCTCAGGTCATGATCCCGCGGCTGGCGGGTTCGAGCCCCGGGCCGGGCTCTGTGCTGATAGTGTGGAACCTGCTTCGGATTCTGTGTCTCCCGCTCTCTCTGCCCCTCCCCCACTCATTCTCTCTCTCTCTCTCTCTCTCTCTCTCTCTCTCTCTCAAAATAAATAACATTTTTTTACAGTTAAAATAAAAAAAGGAGGAAGCATTTTTCTCTGTAGCAATGACCCAGCCCACTTCCCTCGCTGACGTCACTTTTTGGCCCCCACAGCATTTGGGTTTGCAGCGCCTCGACGGGTCCGGCCCCTTCACCAAAAATATGAGGAACAGAGACCCTTAGCAAGTTTCATGGTGACCTGAGGGCTAAGCCACAACCTGGCCCTTCTCCCCTCACGTTTCTAAGAAAGCAAGTCTCAGGCAGTGGTGAAGCACGTGGTTTCCAGAGGGGCGCCTGGGTGGCTCAGGTGGTTGCGCATCCCACTCTTTTTTTTTTTTCCTTCTTTTTTTTTTTATTTTTTTTTTATTTTTTATATATATGAAATTTATTGACAAATTGGTTTCCATACAACACCCAGTGCTCATCCCAAAAGGTGCCCTCCTCAATACCCATCAACCACCCTCCCCTCCCTCCCACCCCCCATCAACCCTCAGTTTGTTCTCAGTTTTTAAGAGTCTCTTATGCTTTGGCTCTCTCCCACTCTAACCTCGTTTTTTTTTTTTTTTTTCCTTCCCCTCCCCCATGGGTTCCTGTTAAGTTTCTCAGGACCCACATAAGAGTGAAACCATATGGTATCTGTCTTTCTCTGTATGGCTTATTTCACTTAGCATTACACTCTCCAGTTCCATCCACGTTGCTACAAAAGGCCATATTTCATTTTTTCTCATGCCACATAGTACTCCATTGTGTATATATACCACAATTTCTTTATCCATTCATCAGTTGATGGACATTTAGGCTCTTTCCATAATTTGGCTATTGTTGAGAGTGCTGCTATAAACGTTGGGGTACAAGTGCCCTATGCATCAGTACTCCTGTATCCCTTGGATAATTCCTAGCAGTGCTATTGCTGGGTCATAGGGTAGGTCTATTTTTAATTTTCTGAGGAACCTCCACACTGCTTTCCAGAGCGGCTGCACCAATTTGCATTCCCACCAACAGTGCAAGAGGGTTCCCGTTTCTCCACATCCTCTCCAGCATCTATAGTCTCCTGATTTGTTCATTTGGCCACTCTGACTGGCGTGAGGTGATACCTGAGTGTGGTTTTGATTGTATTTCCCTGATAAGGAGCGACGCTGAACATCTTTTCATGTGCCTGTTGGCCATCTGGATGTCTTCTTTAGAGAAGTGTCTATTCATGTTTTCTGCCCATTTCTTCACTGGGTTATTTGTTTTTCGGGTGTGGAGTTTGGTGAGCTCTTTATAGATTTTAGATACTAGCCCTTTGTCCGATATGTCATTTGCAAATATCTTTTCCCATTCCGTTGGTTGCCTTTTAGTTTTGTTGGTTGTTTCCTTTGCTGTGCAGAAGCTTTTTATCTTCATAAGGTCCCAGTAATTCACTTTTGCTTTTAATTCCCTTGCCTTTGGGGATGTGTCGAGGAAGAGATTGCTACGGCTGAGGTCAGAGAGGTCTTTTCCTGCTTTCTCCTCTAAGGTTCTGATGGTTTCCTGTCTCACATTTAGGTCCTTATCCATTTTGAGTTTATTTTTGTAAATGGTGTGAGAAAGTGGTCTAGTTTCAACCTTCTGCATGTTGCTGTCCAGTTCTCCCAGCACCATTTGTTAAAGAGGCTGTCTTTTTTCCATTGGATGTTCTTTCCTGCTTTGTCAAAGATGAGTTGGCCATACGTTTGTGGGTCTAGTTCTGGGGTTTCTATTCTATTCCATTGGTCTGTGTGTCTGTTTTTGTGCCAGAGCATCCCACTCTTGACTTCAGCCTGTTACGTCCTGCACTGACCGCATGGAGCCTGTTTTGGATTCTTTCTCATTCTCTCTGTCCCTCCCCTGCTTGTGCGCTCTCTCTCTCTCTCTCTCTCAATACATAAGTAAACTTGAAAAAGCAAAAGGAAAAAGAATGTGGTTGCCAGAGCCACGCTGCCTTGGTTCAAACGCTGGTGCCACCATTGACAGGCTCTGTGACTTAGCTCACTTCAACTCTCTGTCCCTCAGTGTCTCATCTGGAACATCGGGATGATGATAAAGGCATCTACTGCTTGGGACTCTTAAGAGAACTCACATCAGCCAGGGTCCCGGCAGGAGTAGAATTGTAAGAATAAACTGTAAATGAAGGTGTGGACGGGGTGTAGGGAACCCGCAGGGACACTGCAACACCCCAAGGCTAATAACAGAGGGCATACCACCAGGTAGTAACTGGGGGGGGGGGGGGGGCTCCAACCCCTAGATAGAAACGGTGGAGTTGTTATCACTTAGGCCTGAAGGGCCAGATCTGGAGAGAAGGAGCCCTATGGAGAGGGAGTCTGAAGGACTTGGACCTTCAGTTGAGGGACACAGGAGCCCCTGGTGACCCAACAGGACAGCTGGGCAATAAATACCCAGACCTTCTCTGCTTCCTTCTTCCTATCTCTTGCCAATGTCTCTCATTGGTCAAACCCAATCAGAAGCCAGCAGGCATGAGAGCCCGTTGGTGTTGTCCACACAGGTCACTGAATGGAGTGCACAGAGGAGGAGGCTGGAGACCAGGGCTTTGCATCCCCTACTGTGTGACCGCAAGCTTCTGGGTTGTCCAACTGTAGGGAACAGAAATGGCCTCTCCCTCTCCTTGTCTCACTCGCAGGAAGGGATACAGATATGATGCGGGAGCTCAGCAGCCCTTTTAGACCACAGAGTGGAAGTCACGTGTCGAGGGTGCTGAACAAGATAGTAAGAATCTGAAACCCTCACCAGGTAGAACCACTGTGGCCTACCGGACACTAACCCCTGGACTGTTTCACGAGAGAAGATTAAACTTTCATTTTGTTCAAGCCAGTTTTATTACAGCAGCTGAACTGATATCCTTAGTAGTACAAGATTGAAATCAGGGATTTGCTCGGCTTTTGGAACTATTTTAGGCTGAGCTTTTTAAAACAAGAAGTGACTGGAAAGTTACCGACTCAACTCAAAAGTACCATTAAGGAATCTGTTCTCCAGGGAAATGCAAAATAATACAGTAGGGGGCAGTGTTTGGTGAAGAAAAAAAAAAAGGACATCAAAAACTCCTTTGGAACTGAGATGGTCAGTAAGTCAAGCTCACTTGCCAGGGTCCCAACCACTCCAAGCTCCCAGGAGGATAGCTCCCTCCCGCCAGCTACCAACCAACCCTGACATGAAATCAGCTTGCAACCGATGTATTGCGGGCGTCCCTGAACCCATCGTGATGGCCATTGGACTTCAACTGCTCTGATTGGCTGGTGCTAGGTCACGTGCTCTGTGGGCGTGGGGTGTAGCAGGAGCCTCCTGGACAGGGAGCCCTCAAGGCCTGGGTAGTTGGCTCCGGGATGGCAGGGAGCTTGGCCCAGAAGGGACCGCGGTGGATGCAGGAGAGTCCCAAGTAGCCAACATCGTTTATACTCACCTGCAGGAAAAGAAGGAAAATCTAGAAATAACCTAAAGTGTCATGGTGGCGGGAATAGTTGCTGTGGGATTTCCCATCAGCCGCTCTGCAAGATTTGTTTTTGGCAAATGAGAGTATTGAGCCAGACTGGCTAGAGACCCAAGGGGCATTTCCAAAGCTGCAAACAGAGTATCCCCCGTGTTTCCGTAATTTGCGTGAGACTCAACAAAGGAGTTCAAGGGAAATACAGGAGGCGATCATGTACCCAAGGGGAGGGTGTGAGGCTTGTTAATGCTTAGAATGAGGGCTCTCCACCCAGTGAATGAGCCACTAGCTTCGGCTCCAAAGGCAGTTCCTACAGGATTGCTGTTTCCTTGAAAAATGGCATGTTCCGCCCTGTTCTTTGGGGAGATTTAAAGCAAGACTGCGATCGGATCCATCGGTATCTTAGTCTGGAAACCCCCAGAAGCCGAGCTCGTGTCTTCCTTGTGGTTCCCCAGAGGAACCCTCCGCGACAAAGATTCAAGGACAAGTAATTTACTTGGAAGGCGAAAGATACACAACAGGGAAGAGGGAAAGTGAGCCGGGGAAGGGAGGGCAAAGGAAGTCGAACAAGTTAGCAAGACAGTTACTCCTGTGGGCAGCTGAAGTCTAATCCTGCCAGTGTAGAACATGTGCCTAGGAGTTACCGTGCCTGAGGGAGCAGGGCACCGGGATATCCATACAGCACCTCTTCCAGGCGCTGGTTGATGGCTGGCTGCTGGGGCTGGGGGAGGGGAGCACGAATCTCCAGCACTTCTAGCCCGCTCACCTCCAACAATGGGGGAGGGGTTGGTGTGCAAACTCACACCAAAGAATGCAGATGCTGGCAACTGGAAGGTGGCACATGAAGTTGGGCAAATGGTAAGACCCAGGGCATACAGTGGTAACTGCTGGTCCCAAGATGCAAGTTTCAGGAGACAATCTCAGGGAGTGGGAAAGGAGATGGGGAAGGGAGGACCGCCAGGAAAGGGCATGTCAGTGAGCTGGTTCCCTTCCTGGGCACCTGGGGCCAAATCCCGGGGGGGACCTTTGGGAGACGATGTGGAGCGTCCTTCAGAATTGTCTAGCTCAGCAGCAAGGAAGCCGGGACACTTAGAACAGCGCCCGTCTCTCCACGGTGGAAGGTTGTGGCTAGCGTCATCACCTCTCAGGCGCTTCTCCTGTGACCTGCCGTGTGCACGCCAAGCCACACAGGCCTAGGCAGGGAAGCCGATGCTGGAGGTTGGAAACCATAAGCAGCAAGCTGCAGGCAGTCCTCCACGGTGGAGGGGTCAACGGGCGCAATGCTTGGCCAGGAAACACAAGACGAGGGGGGAAAAGGCACAAAACCAACATGGACAAAGTGCAGAACACTTGACATCCCTTAGCGCACTTAGGCGTGTTTTTATAATTCCCATTTTACGGATGAGAAAACGGGGTCAGACAGGTGATGGGACTTGCTCTCGGTGGCCTGGCGGTTAAGGGGCAGCCCGGGAACTCCAGCTTCAGGTGTACCTGTGGCCCACCCAAACCCCAAGCGAAGTTCATCTTTCCAAATTTTTTTTTAATGTTTGTTTATTTTTGAGACAGAGAGGCAGAGCACGAGCGGGGGAAGGACAGAGAGAGAGAGGGAGACACAGAATCCGATGTGGGGCACGAATCCACAAACCGCTAGATCATGACCTGAGCCGAAGTCAGATGCCCAAGCGACTGAGCCACCCAGGTGCCCCGAAGTTCATCTTTTCAAATGAGATACTTCGGTGCCGATAACAATAAAGACGAATGAGTCAATGACCCTTGCAATTTCAAAACTGCAGTTTTCGTATTATGGCTCATGGGGACTTTCTCAGTGTTGGCACTGGAACAACTAAAAGAAATATAAATCGTACACTCGTGGTATTTGTGAGCATAACCATAAATGGCAAGGTCAGCATACGTCCCCGGCTCTGCCATTTAATAGTTGTGTGGCCTGAGGAAGTCCCTTCACCCCGCTGAGTACCAGCTTCCTCATTCTAAAATGGTAGTAAGACCTGCCTCATAGGGTTTGTTGGGAGAATTCCGAAAGATTCTGTTGTGTAAGATGCTCAGGGGCGCGATATGGTGGCTTCCTGTGGCTGCTCTAACAGATTAGCACAGATTTAGTGGCTTAAAACAACAGAGTTATGATCTTATACTTCTGGATGTCGGAAGTCCAAAAAATGGGTCTTAAGGAGCTCAAGTCCAGGTGTTGGCAGATCTGCATTCCTTCTAGAGGCTCTCGGGGGGAATCCGTTCCCTTGCCTTTTCCAGCCTCTACAGACCAGCTTGGCTCACGGCACACCCTCCATCCTCAAAGCCAACGGCATGGTGTCTTCTGATCGAATATTTGTGAACATTAAAATAGAAAAATCTTAATTATATGTGTATTTATTTTATATTTAGGTAGATTATGTATTGTTTTGGCGGTCAAACTGATGCAGGGCAGACCACCCCAAAAACTCAGTGGCTTAAAACAATCGATGATCACTCACAGTTCTATGGGTTGACGAGGCTCAGCTGAGCGGTTCTCACTTGGGGTCTCTCATCCAGTTGCAGACTGATGGAAACCAGGGCCCATGCTACCTTGACTTGGATGGGACGTCCAAGGTGGCGTCTCAGTGCTCTCTCACTGGAGTAGCCTGGACTTCATCCACGGTGGCTCAGGGCTACATGAGACAGGAAGCCCAGAAATGGCCCAGCATCAACTCTACTGTGTTTGATTGGTCCAAACAGACACAAGGTTGTGGCCAGTCCAGATTCAGGGGGGTGGAAAACTAGACCCCACGTCTCAAGGGAAGAATTGATGGCAGCCATCTTTGAAGGCAAGTTAATGTCTGTTTTACTCTTCCTCAACCCACCCCTCCCCCATACCATCCCAGGAGGTTACATGCTATCCCCCTTCCCCCTATCATTCTGGGGTGTCTCCCTCTTCGCCTTTGAGGGGAATACCACTGAGGAAGTGCATCGCAGTTTTGTGGGTTTCCAGACAAGACATGAAACTTGCCCCCTCCAGCAGCATCAAGAGTCAAGTATTCTTTGAGAAATTGAGGTGGGCTTTTTCGCTTTGTTTTGCTTGTTTAGTATCCCTTCCCACTTCCTGTCCCAGGATCCCAATCTTCCTGTGGGGGAACTCGTGGTGGTGGTGGGGGGGGTTGCACTCTATTAGCCTCTGAATGGGCAAGTGACCTGGACCACCCAAAAAAAAAAAAAACAAACAAAAAAAACAAAACCTCTCTGAAATTTTCATCTCAAATGGAGTGACAAAAAAATTCTGAAAAAAGTTTGCAATGGACACTGTAGGTGACTCCCCACCAGTTATTGTACCCCAGGTGCAGAGAGGGCCCGATTAGTCTATCTAGAGGTTCCCCCAACCTCTGTACCGTTGACATTTGGAGCAGATCATCTTCTGTAGTGTGTGAAGAAGGGGAGGGGCCGTTCCGGGCCTTGTAGGATATCCATCTGCCTGACTTCCCTGACTTCCACCCATGAGAGGCCACTAACACAGCCCAGAAATGTCTCTCCACATTGCCAAATGTCCTCTGGGGGGCCAAGAGTCGCCCGCTGTGTCTCTTGCCGATGACTGATTCAGGGGTGAACAGGCCCAAACCAGCTGGGCCACTGAGACACCTGGATAGATGTCCTGGGCACTTCTGGAAGCAATCCTCACTTACTCTTAAGAGAGAGCCAGGGAAGCCATTTTCTCTCTTTCTTCCCTTATTGGATGTTAATAACGTTACCGCCTGATTACTACTGGCAGCCATTTTGCAGGCACGAGGGAACGAGCTTTCAAAGGAAGTTAATATGTGGATGGTAGAGGGGAGAAAGAAAGAGAACCTGGGTTCTCAAGTACATTCTTAAACCTCTGAGTCAACCAGCCCCAGAATTGCCCTGCCTACCAACTTCCTTTCTGCTTGAACCAGTTTGAGTTGGGTTTTCTGTTACTTGCAGCCAAAACATCCTAAGTGACACATCCTCAGAGAAGAGAATACTAGCCAGTTTATGCAACCACCCCCCCCACCCCTCCCCCCGCCCAGGGCATCCTCTTTCCAATCCTTTCCAAACTTGCTTCGGGAGCTTTCCCTCCAGAAAGTTCTTTCTCTCTTTCCATTTCTACAAAGTGCCTTGCGTCCTTCTAGCAAGTTCCTCTTCTGTTCCTGTTGGCCAGAACCAATTTCGTGAGTTGTAGTGGGAGAATTCTATTACCTCAGTTGACTAATTTCAGCCCCAACCCGCCCCCCTCCCACCATTCCCGGCCACCATAACACCACCACAGAGCTACCTTGGAACCCGTTTGCTGAGTGTGACCCACTCACCTCGTAATTCACACATTTCTTGAGACCTCAGAAAGACTGAGCCTCGTGTGATCAGGTTGATGGGCAAATCAACACAGAAAACAGTCTGGTAAGTTCTAAAGACAACACCACACAGCAGGGTTCATGCCAAAGGCAGCCCGGTGAAGTCACCCCGGAGCATCCGGAAGACTGCTAGATCCAGCAGGGGCTGAGAACCGGGTCAAAGGGCAAAGAGGAGGGCAGGATTCCATGGTCAGAGAGAGTCCCTGGCTCCACCATCAACCCCGTCTGTGGAAGGAGCTGCTTCGCCCTCAGACCTTCAGCTGCCTCGTCTGTCAAATGAGCATTATTGTATTAGCTTGTCAGGGTCGATGTGCACGTTCACTGAGATGACACATGTCAGACCGGGTTAGTGATGTGTCCCGACTCGTTGAGGTGCAACTATGAAATCGTTTTCTTTTCATGATAACTACTACCCAAGATTCTAGCATTGGCAGTAGAGACCAGAGTAGAGGCAGGCTCTCACAGAGCGCCCCCTAGGCACCAGGCACTTCCTTTCTGCGTGAGCCAGTTTGAGTTAAGTTTTCGGTTACCTGCAGCCCAAACACCCTAAGTGACACATCCCCAGAGAGGAGAACACTCAAAATGACCTTAGGAGGTAGGGACCCACGTTGTTCCCATTTTATAGAAACAGAGACACAAGAAGGTAGGTAATTTGCCCCAAATCGTGCAGCTCTCTTGGGTTGGGTTTCCTTAACCTACCTTTCTGCAATTCCATGACTTGTCAGGCTCTGGTGGTTCAATTCAGCTTTTAAAGCTCAAAACGCCTCAGGGCACCTGGGTGTCTCCTTTGGTTCCGCGTCTGACTCTCGATTTCGACTCAGGTCACGATCTCACAGTTCGTGAGTTCAAGCCCTGCATTGGGCTCTGTGCTGATGGCATGGAGCCTGCTTGGGAGTCTCTCTCTCTCTCTCTCTCTCTCTCTCTCTCTCTCTGCCCCTCCCTGCTTGTGGTCGTTCCCCCCCTCTCTCAAAAGGAATAAACTTAAAAAAAATCAAAATGCCTCAAATTAAACTAGTAGTCTCCACCACTGAGCCACAACTACCCCCAACACAGATGAATCTCATGGCCGTGATGTTGTGCGAAAGAAGGCAGAAATGAAAGTGTGCACACTGCGTGATTCCATTCACGTAAAGTTCGAAACCAGACAAAATGACTCCACGGTGTTAGATGTCAGGATCATAGTCGTCCTTGAGCAGGGGAAGGGATGGAAAGGGGTGCAAGGTGGCTTTCTAGGGGGTCTGGTAGAGTTCTGTATCTTAGTCTGGACGCTGGGTACAGGAGCATATTCAGTTCGGGGAAATTCTTTCAGCTGTGTACTTACAACGTATTTCTTCTTCTGCATATGCGTTCTGTTTCAACAAGGGGCACTTGAAATAATTTCAATCTCAGATTCAATTCAGAGTCCTTTCACACCCTCCTTCCCTTCCATCGCTCAGTTCGAGCTAGACTCACAGCTCTAGGGACTTGGAACCGGGGGCCAGGTAGGAATGGGATGGGATATGCCATTTCACTGAAACGGCTGTACAGCGAGCCCTGAAGAAAGGCGGCTGTCCCCAACTGCTGGATGACCTCTGAACTTAGCCGAGTGATTCAGAGGGCCAGAGGGCTCCTAACATCACTTTGTTGTATACGAGAAGAGCCTGGCACAAAGCAGATATAATTGGGGACCCTAGATGGAAACCCAATATTTGTAACATCTTGAGGACTAGAGGCTGGGATGCAGTGCTATTTTTTTTTTTTAATTTTTTTTTTCAACGTTTATTTATTTTTGGGACAGAGAGAGACAGAGCATGAACGGGGGAGGGGCAGAGAGAGAGGGAGACACAGGATCGGAAACAGGCTCCAGGCTCCAAGCCGTCAGCCCAGAGCCTGACGCGGGGCTCGAACTCACGGACCGCGAGATCGTGACCTGGCTGAAGTCGGCCGCTTAACCGACTGCGCCACCCAGGCGCCCCTTCAGTGCTATTTTAAAGAGGCTAGAGGTTCGTGGAGTCAGAGTTGGTCAAAGAGGTCGCTTCTATTTGAAACCTGTCTGTTAGACAAAAGGAAAAGTCTAAGTGTTCTCTCTTAGGCTGAGTTCCTCTAAAAGCCAACTCCGAGGCAAGGATTTGAACGCAGGTACCTTATTTAAGAGGCGATCTCCGAGGGCACCAGTTCAGGAGTGGGGAAATGAGATGGGGAAGGGAAGGGACATTCATGAGCAGATCTGCCACTGTGGGCAAGCGGGGTTCCCTCCCCTGGGGGGACCACTGGGAGAGTTTGCAGAACCCGCCTCTGAGTGGCCCCACCTGAGGAACGAGAAGCTGGGGCACTTCTTCACCGACTTCCACTTGTCACTGGTTGAGGGCTGTCTCTGGAGACACGAGCTCCCCAGCACTCCCGGCCAGACCCTGAGGGGAGCCGAGCCCGCTCAGAGAAAGCTTCCAGCCGGGGAACTGCAGGCACGCACACGGTGCGCCGTGGACGTGCGGGCAGGTCGTCAGCACCACCGCTGACCACCTACCCCCAGACCTCTTCTGCGGAGAAAACAAACGCTGACCGGCTTAAGCATGAGTCAGACCGGTGTTCCTTGTGGCCAAAAGCATCCCACACTGGTACGTGAAGGGCAGGGGGGAGCTGGAGAGGAGACTGAAGCAATGGTTTAGAGCCAAGAAGAGGCAGCGGCAGCCAGAGTTCGAGGACATTGTATTTGGATTTCTAGAAAGCACCATGGAGCAAGGTGACTTGGTTTCCAGCTGCCTCATAAGATGGGAAGTAGGCCACACTGATTGGTTCTTTTTTTTTTTATTTTTACATTTATTGTTTGAGAGAGAAAGAAAGAGAGCAGGGGAGAGGCAGAGAGACACACACACACAGAATCCGAAGCAGGTTCCAGGCTCTGAGCTGTCAGCACAGAGCCTGACGCGGGGCTTGAACCCATGAACCATGAGATCATGACCTGAGCTGAAGTCGGACGCTTAGCCAAGTGAGCCACCACACTTGATTGGTTCTTAAAGGGAGGAAATGACCCCCTCTCAAGGGTGAAGAACTTGGAAACAGTTAAGTTTGATAGAGAAGAAGAGAAAGTGTCAGAGACCTGGAGAGAGACAGAGAGAGACAGTGGAAGAGAGGAGAGGGGCTGAGGTGGGGGAGATGGAGGGTAGAGAGGAAGAGGCAGAGAACTCAAGCCACATGAAGACGCACACACTAAAACGTTCACAGTGAGCCTCATAAGTGGTGAGACAAAGAAGTAAGTGTTCTCTCCTTCACATGCGCTTTCCAAGACTTGTTCATTAAATGTGTATTAGTTTTGTGATTAGAGAAAGAATTGAGAAAAAGAAAAGAAAAGAGACAAGAAAAGAAAAGAAAAGAAAAGAAAAGAAAAGAAAAGAAAAAGAATTGAGAAAAAGAAAAAACGCCCCGCCTCCAATGCTAGAATTACAACCCTGAGTGGAGAGAGAATGCCCGCTCTGGATTGCTTCTGTCCTTACTTCCATGTTTCTGGAAGTGACTTAACTTCTCTCCCCCCTCTCTTTTTTCCCTTTTTTGAGAAGACCTGGGTCAGAGCCAGCTCAGTGCTGAATCAGAGCTGAGGCTGACCGTGGGTGGGTTAAAGGGATTTTAAGGAGAGGATTAGAAGCTGCTTTGCAAGGAGAGTTGGATTAACTTTTTCTTGCTGGCTCTGTTTCTGCAAGAGCGTAGGAGGACAGTGGGGCGGGAGATCAGCTCTGCTCAGGGAGGTGATAACATTGGGTTTAGATGATTCATTCTTTCATGTATTCATTCAACAAGCATTCGGGGAGCACCTCCATCTTGCCCAGGTCCTGAGCTGCCCTGGAGATGTGCCAGGGTGAATACCAGACAGTCCATACCTGTGAGGGGCTCCTAGTCAGCTGAGAGGGACACTTGGGGGCCTGATAGGACCAATACGTGAGGATCGATCCATTCCAAAATAGAAGTTTGCACGAAGGCTGAGGTCCTGCTTTTACTCCACCCCGATACAGATCTCACTCCTGAAATGAAGAAGTAAGGAATGGCGGGAGGTCCTTATGTAGGACAGTGGTGACAAGTTGCCACAGGTGGTTTCCAAGAGATCTTGACTTCCAAAAGAAACTGGTGCTCCGGAGAAGGAATGCGGTAAAACTTGAGACCCATAGGGCTGGAGGAAGGTGGAGACAGAAGACAAAACAACCCCGAGTGGCTTTAACAACAAAAACACGTATGGCCTTTACAAAGGGCCATACGTTGGGTTCAAGAACCCAACGGCGTTGCCAAGGATTCGGGTGCTGACTATCTCTGTGCTCCTCCAGCCTTAGCCTGGCAGAGGCACACTTCGTCTCATGTGTCTCTCTTACAAGAGGGAGAAATCGTTCCATGGGAACGATGGGTAGGTAGGCAACCAAAAGTTTCTGCCACAGCCCAGGTGAGGCCAGTGAACTTCAGAGCATTAACATTGGTTGGGCGCTGTTTATGACTCCAGCTATCCCCCAGAGTTCCAGCGTCCCCTTTAGTATCTAACTAACAATAGGACCCCATGACTATAGGAAGACCACACTTTTATCAGGTTCTTTCTCAGAGCCTCTGGCGGGATGTTCACAGGTCTCACCGACCATCCTTGGCACTGCTTGGCAATCACAGTGAGCCACCTCTCTCAGGACTTCTACAGCCCCATCTACCATGTTTTAGCTGGCACCATCCCGACCCAGCGGCAGCACCCAGCTCTCTTCCCTAACAGACCCCAAGATCATGCCTGGGTTAATTAGAATATAGGTTCAACTGCTGTAACTGAGACCACCACTAACAGTGGCTTAAACAAAGCAGTTCATTTCTAACAATCAGAACGATGAGAGGGCGCCTGGGTGGTTCCGTTGGTTAAGCGTCCGACTTCTGCTCAGGTCATGATCTCGTGGTTCATGCGTTCGAGCCCCGCGTTGGGCTCTGGGCCGGCAGCTCAGAGCCTAGAGCCTGCTTTGGATTCTGTCTCCCTCTCTTTCTGCCCCTCTCCCACTCACCTCTCTCTCTCTCAAAAATAAATATAAAAATTTGTTTTAAAAAAAGAATGATGCTTGTAAGCAACCAGGATAACCAGACCCATACGTATCAATCGAATATCAGCTCTTTTTTTTATGTCTCTCTCATGTGACAATCTGTGTGTGATCAGTCTGGGGATGATAGGGCAGCGCCACTGAGTCAGGGTCCAGGCTTCTTCTACCTTGTTCTCTTCTTTCCCTTGCATTGTTGCCCTGGAATGCCCACTATGTCCACATTCCAGGCAGCAAGATGGAGGACAAATGTGAGAGAAAGAACTTCCCCTGCCACCCACCCCCAGGACCTCCTGAGTGTGATTTAGAAGTGAATCACAACAGGGGCGCCTGGGTGGCTCAGTTGGTTAAGCATCTGACTTTAGCTCAGATCACGATCTCGTGGTTTGTGAGTTCGAGCCCCGTGTCAGGCTCTGTGCCGACAGCTCAGATCCTGGAGTCTGCTTTGGATTCTGTGTCTCCCTGTCTCACTCTACCCCTCACCCACTCACATCCTGTGTTTCTCTCTAAAATAAATAGACATTTAAACAAATTATTTAGAAAAAGTGGATCACATCACTTCCACCCATGTCCCATTGGCCAGCATGTAGTCGCATGGCATATCTAGCTGCAAGGGAAGCTGGGAGATGTAGTCTTTTGCTGGGTAGCCATGTGCCTGGCTACAATCCTATTTCTAGAAAAGAAGGGGAGATATGATATTGGTGACAACTAATATCTGCCCCAAAAGCTAAGACGAGCTCATAGCAGGGAACGAAATTTTATTGAAGCCTTGGAGATAACAGGTGGGAGCCGCAATGCAGAAAAGGAACACAGAAAAGGAAACTGTAAACAAATAGCTCCTGCAGCCCATGTACCTAGATCATGCTTTCCCCTCCCACCAGTCTTTACCCTCCCTTCTCTCCAGCCTGCCATCACGATGTGGGAGCCAGCCTGTCTCTCACGGAGAGAGGTTTCCTGATCCTTTCTTTCTAGAATTTTAGAACCCTCCTCTTCCTCACCTGCCCCAGGTATGGGCAGTGGGGAGAGCTCCATCCACTGTGTGGTCTCCCACAGCTAGGTGAGGCCAGCTTCAGAGTTTGTAAGCACATTGCCCCTAGTCTGGGTCCCTCTGCATTCGATCACTCCAAGGGTGGGCCCACTGGACCCTCCCTATGGAGGGGTCCATATGTCTCCCTCCAACAAAGGGGAAAGAAAAGTTGGGGCCAGCTCTTCCCTCTCTGCACAGTCGGGTCTCAAATGGAAGGCTACTCTATCTTCAATTACAGAAACTACTAGAGCAAAAGCCCGATCAGAAGGCACACATCTCTCCCAAGGATTCCCAGAACATTCCTATCTAAATGTAAGCTTAGAACTTCATTCCTTTTCTCCAAAAGGCTGCTGTCTTTAGACCCACTCATTATGCCAATCCTGCTGTGTGACAGTGGACAGGTTACATAACCATTCTGTTTCCTCATCTTGAAATGAGGTTAATGACAGCCCCTCCCAGAGGGTTGATGGGTCAAGAGAGATGGTGGAGGTAAAGTACTAGCTTAGCACAGAGCAGGACCCATAGCTAACACCCAATACACGTAGCTAGTCTAATTTCTGTTACTAAACAGTAGTATACAATCCAATATGGGGAATCTGTATCTGAATAATGTCACGGTTTTAGGACTTCCCCCAAGTGCAGTGGTTCCTCCCAGAATATACGGGAAAGACCATTCCCATTTTCAAAGACAGAAACTGTTTCTAACCCACTTCAAGAATTTGAAAATCTAGGGGCGCCTAGGTGGCTCAGTCGGTTAAGCATCCGACTTCGGCTCAGGTCATGATCTCTCGGTCTGTGAGTTCGAGCCCCACGTCAGGCTCTGTGCTGACAGCTCAGAGCCTGGAGCCTGCTTCGGATTCTGTGTCTCCCTCACTCTCTGCCCCTCCCCTGCTTGCGCTCTGTCTCTGTCTCTGTCTCTGTCTCTCTCAAAAATAAATAAACATTAAAAAAAAGACTTTGAAAATCTAGACCTCGCCTCCAGGACTAGCTACATAATTTGGGGGCCCAGTGCAAAATGAATACACAGGGTCCCTTGTTCAAAAAGTATTAGGAAGTTCAAAATCTTCATAAGGATGGACACAGATTGCACACACACCCCCGAAGCAGGACAAAAATTAGAGATGGAAGAAAGCAGAAACCATGGTGTGAAAACATCTCGAAGCCCGTGGCAGCCTGCTTTTTCCACTCAGCAACACAGTCATAATAGCAACAGCCACGTTCATTAAGTCCTTGCCGTGGACTGGAGGCTGGGCTGGCACCATTTCGTCTGACCGTGACATCCCTGCCCGAATGGCAAAGGTGGAAATCCAAGGATCACGGAGGATAAGGAACCCGTCCAAGGGCACACAAGCCCAAGTCAGCCGGATTCCAGGACCTGCGCCCAGGACCACTACCTGTGCCATAAAAATGCCCCCCCCCCAACCTCCACCCCTCTAAACTGGAGGGTAGGGGAAGTTACAGTGGCCTCTGGAAACCCTCTCCGACTCCTCCTTTGCTGAAAGCATGAGGCCTGGTCTATTTCCATCCTTGGGTCTAACTTCCCTCCTGGAACCTTCCCCCCTGCCTCTGACCCTCCTTTCCCAGAACACACGTGATTCCCCTAGCTGTCCCTGAGCGCCTTTCCCTCCCCCCGCTGGGCAGGGGCCCTCTGCCGGACAGGCAGCTCCAGATCAGATTTATGTATTTTTGTATTTTGTATTTTGTATTTATGTATTTATGTATTTTACGTATTTTTCTTTTTATTTTTAATGGCTTGGGGTAAAGTCTAAAATATTTTCCGGGGGAGTCTTCATAAGGGTGGGGAAGAGCCCAGTAAGGATGTGAGTGAGGAGCTTCTGGAGTGCGAACCTTGCTCCGAATTCTGAAACCATGTACAACTTCTATCTATTGACAGAATTTCAGACGTGGGAGCAGCATCTAGAGGATGAACCTGGGTTCAAATCCTGGCTCCACCCTTTCTCAGCCACGTAACCACGCCACCATGTTGTCTTGTCGTAAGTGACAATTATTATCGTTATAATTACCTCTTCGTTGTCATTATTATTTGTTTAGAGCTCAGGGGAGTTCTTGAGAGACGGGACAGCATCAATGGCTGACAGCACAGGTGCTGAAACCAGTCTGCCTGTATTTAAATCCCACCTCACTATTGATAGCGGTGTGACCTTGGTTAAGAAGTTGGCTTCTCTGGACCTCAGTTTCGTCATTTGCCAATATTTCCCTCGGACAGAGAGACTGATGTAGAGATAGCATGTGAGACTCAGTTGACCAAGGAGATTCAAGACCAGACTTGTGCTGAGACCACCAGGGAAAAGAAGTACTCTTTCCATTGGAGTTGCTGGGCCGGCAGGAAGTGAGCTTGGAGCTGCTGGGTCACCTTGATGACCTCAGGGGAAGACTCTGAACGTGAAGGTAACACAGCAGGAAGCAGATAAGAGAGCTGGAGAGACAGCCATGACAATATGGCTTGAGCTCCTGGATACAGCTATACCTGAAGCAAGCCACCTTTGGACTTCTCAGTTTCATGAGCCAATAACTCCCCATTTTGTGAAAGCCGCTTTCAGCTGGGTTTTTCTCACTGGAAAGCATCCAGACTGACACCAGGGGGTTAAGCAACTTGCCCAAGGCCTGAGAGCAAGTAAATAGGAGAGGCAGCAATTAAAAGCTTCTAATCTGCTGTGCCCAGGCCAGTGTTCTGTATTTGGGTATTCACTGATTTTGCCTCTTTACGCTCCCTGAGCAGCCATTTTCTCATCTGTAAAATGGGATAATGCCAGGTTTGCAGGGCTGCTGGGAAATATAAAATGCAAGATCACACTATTATGTAGTGCTGTCTGTGGCTGGAGACTGAAACGCTGTGCATCCAGTCTCCAGTGCGTGGACCTTGACTTTGTTCCCGGTTAGCTCTTCAGTCTCAGGGATGTGTTTAGCCATACATCCAGTCAAGGTGCCCAACTGTGTTAGGTGCCCAACTGTCTGTGTGATTTTCAGGCAGAAGGACCACTTCGTTTCCTGGCCCTGTGTCCTCATTGGTGTACAAAGGGACCTGGGTGACCCTGAGGACTCTTGAGCTCTGAGTCTGTAAAGTAGAGATAAGCCCTAACATCTTGTTCCGGAACCTTCCAAGGATTTGTGTGTTCATGTCGGAATGACCTGTTGCTCAAGAAAGACAGTATTGAACCAAATCAACGTAGTCTCTTTACCTTATGATGTTTACATTTAACACATAAAACACATAAAACAAATATAGAACATAAAACCACACATTAGCAGAGGGAGAAAATATGTCCTCAAATGCCTAGTAAGTGCTAAGCGGGAAAAGTGATAGAGTGACGAGACATCATTTATTAGAAGGCATCGGAAAGGGCCTCTCTGAGGAAGTGACATTTCATCAGAGTACAATTTGGTCTCGCTCTGGATTCCAAGCTCTTAACCCTGGGCTATCTCCCAGAAAAATGACCAGGACAGATTTTATCAGGAAACTCACTGCCAAGTTTGGAGCAAATGATCCTTTGGAGCATTGGTAAACAACCATCCTTCTCCACTGACAACTCTTTAGGACTTTTTTAAAAAGCTGATTGGGTCATTGATTTCCTTCATTAGCTAAATCCACAAAGGAAAGGCCCAAGAAATTGTGTGAGCCCATTCCTCAGGCATGTTTGCCGGGAAAAGGTTTTAGCTGTCATGACACATGGTCATTTGTTTATTTTCTAAACAGTCATCACTAAAAGATTCCCAATCATCACCATCAAATCTCTGAGGGATACCAGGACTTGGCTGGTTCTAGGCCAGGCCTTGGCAGGAACTGGCAGAGCTTTATAGACGAGAGGCAAGCCTCAGAGAGCCACAGAAGACCTTGGGTCCCTCCGCCCGACCAAATATCAAGTGCTTAGGACACGGACAAGAAATCAAGGTCCCGGCCCCCATGCAACATTATAGTGGCGGGCAGGAGAGGGAAGCAAGCCAACAAATAAATAAACAGGGGAACTTTAGACAGAGATGAATGCCGTGGTGCATGGGTCAGAGAGTGGTCAGAAAAGACCTGTCTACAGAGGTGACATTTGACCTGAGACCTGAATGGTGAGAAGATCTGTAAGAAGAGTGGTCCAAGCAGAAGTTATAGCTGGTGCCAAGGTCCTGAGGTGGAAACTAGTTTGATGTATCAAGGACTGGACCGGAGTAGAAGAGGGGAGAATGTGGGGAGGTGGGAAGCAGCCAGGTCACATGGGTCTTATGGGTCAGGGTTAGGATTGATTTGGGTTTCCTACTAAGAAGGATGGGAAACTATTGGAGGGTTTTACCAAGAAGAGCTTTATGATCCAAACATTAAAAGCTCTATCGGGCTACTTCTTTGTGAATGAATGGATATAATGGGATTAGCAGATACCTGAAATTAGGGATTTCGTTCAGGATCAATATTTGTAACAAAGTTTCACCCTCCGCCACTGCAATAGGTTGAGGGGGGCCTCCAAAAAAATATGTCCAAGTCCTAACCCCCAGAATCTGGAATATGATCTTTTTCAGAAGAGGGGGTTTTGCAGATGTAATTAATTTAAGGATTTTACGATGAGATTGTTTCGGATTACCTGGGATTGCTAGATCATCCTGGATTAGGGTAGGTCCTAAATCCAATGATGGGTATCCTTGTAAAAGTGAGGCAGAGCGAGATTAGACAGACAGAAGAGGAGAAGATATAGACAAGAAAACCATGTACAGATGAAGCCAGAGACTGGAGCGAGGCACCACAAGCCATGGAACATTTGAAGCTGCAAGAGGCTTCAGAAGGAGCACCACCGGCAGCACCTTGATTTCAGACTTTGGGCCTCCACAACTGTTTGAACATAAATTTCTGTTGTCTGAAGCCGCCACATTTGTGATCATTTGTTACGGCTGCTCTAGGAAATTAATACAGCCACTAAACAGCCCAAACTTGGACCCTGCTAATGTTAGCTTCTTGCAGCCCCCCACCCCGCCCCCCCCCCCACACACAAAGAACCTGTACATAGTTTTGGATCCATCCACGTTGAGACAGTTCCAGTAACTGGCTGGCACTCCCTGCAGGCACTTGGGCCACCTAGACTCCAGATTGATATTTGACTTATTTACTTAGCTCAGCTTGGGAGGACAGGAATGAACCAGCTCTGTTCTCTGTGCGTCCAAGAAGCTCTCAGTTCTTTGAGTTCCAGACAAACTAGCACTCAAATAAATAAGGGCAGGGAGAGTGCAGGAGCCTGGAGAGTCACCTAAACGGCCAAGATTTAAATCAGGCAGTTTCCAAATGTACGGGTTCCCAAAGTTTTCACCAGAAGGGGCATCTTCTATTAATTTTCCCCCATGGAATACTCAGTTTCTAAAGACATTGGCTATCAAATCAATTGCATTTATTCGATAACCACTCATTTACCTCCCCCATTTGTTATTCTTCGTAAGTATATAATAACGTGGGCTATTTGTTGATCCACTCACTATACTAAAAGCGGTATATATAGCAATGTATATACTGTGTGTTTAAAAAAAATTTTTTTAACGTTTTATTTATTTTTGAGACAGGGAGAGACAGAGCATGAACAGGGGAGGGTCAGAGAGAGGGAGACACAGAATCTGAAACAGGCTTCAGGCTCTGAGCTGTCAGCACAGAGCCCGACACGGGGCTCGAACTCACGGACCGCGAGATCATGACCTGAGCCGAAGTCGGCCACTTAACCAACTGAGCTACCTAGGCGCCCCTATACTGTGTGTTTTATATATAGTCATTCTGTCTTCACACCACCCCTATTATCTTCATTTTACAAAGGAGGGAACAGAAGCAGAGAGGTTAGATAATTTGCTCCAAATTGCACAGCGAGGATTTAGTAGAGCTGGAATTTGGACCTGGGCAGCCTGGCTCCAAAGCAAACACTCCCCTGGAGACTTGGTGAGAACCTTGGCTTCCGTGCCAATGTGCAACGCTGCTAAGGACAAGTGATTTTGCCTCAGTGCACCTCAATTTCCTCGTCTCTAAAATGGGAATAATAATAGTGCCTACATTGTGGGATTACTGTAGAGATTAAATGAGAATGTGTACTTGGAATGCCACACACAGTGCCTGCCACAAAGCAGTCAGGGAAGGAGCTAGAATTCAACCAGTGATATCAAGCAGCTTCTCTGGGCAGGCTGGAGATGGGAACGACGAACAAAAGATGATTTGGTTCTTTAGGTTCTCTGACCCCACGGAGTTCACCATCTTCATATAATGTGCCAAACTCAGAAATGGAGGACTTAAAGTAGAACCCACGGGAAGGCAACCTGAGAAGTCTTTCTCATATGTGCTTCAAGGATCACAGGTACAGTAGCTGGAGTTGCTGGTGAATAATACAGATTCCTGGTATCTGAATCCTTTTCAGGTGATTCCAGAAATCTACATTATTCAACGCGTGAATGTACTATGGGATTTGTGCTCCACCGAGTCCAGTTCGAGCAGGAGTTCCTTGCTACTTTGAGAAATACTGACAATCATTCCAAGACCCCAATCCATTCATTTCTGTAGCGCCCAGGCTAGGAGACTTCAAATAGAAATCTTGCGTTTCAGACAAGGCGCGTACCCTCAGAAAAAGGGGCAGACATCTGGCCTAGAGATGGAAGGCATGTAGCCCTCGGCCCATACTCCAGCTTGCAGCACTAAGGCCAGGGCCTTGGCGCTGCAGGAAAGATGCATGACTACTTCAAGGTCATTCTGACTCAACCGGCCGCGTCGAGACTTGAACCCAAGTTCCACTGGGGCCTCGCAAACGCACGCTCCGTGGGCGGGACTCCCGGGGTCGCCTAGGCAACGGGCGCACGCCACGCCCAAGCCCCGAGCCCCAGGTCTGGAGGCGGGGGGAAGGAGGGAGCGCACGCTGCTGGATATCTCGCGGGGCTGAGGCCACTTCCCCAGCCCCTCCCCCCGACTCCGCCCCGCGGAAGCGCCTGCCGAGATTTTCGAGTGCTGATTGGCTCTCTCACGCGAGGGGCGGAGCCTGCGGCAGAGCGGTGCGTACTTCCGGCTGCCGGGTTGACATGAAGAAGCAGCGGCGACCAGGACGGCAGTAGCGGCGGGAGTCGAGGCTTGCCGCGGGGCTCGGAGCTGAGAGCGCGGCGCGGCCTAGAGCGGCAGACCGTGCAGTGGGCCCAAGAGGAGGCGCAGCAGCCGCCCTGGCCCGTCATGGAGATGGAAAAGGAGTTCGAACAGATCGACAAGGCCGGGAGCTGGGCGGCCATTTACCAGGTGGGGTAGCGCCCCGGGGCGCGGCAGGCCCCTCGCTTAGGCCGCGTGAACCTTCCCCTCAGACCCCCGGGCCCCGTCCTCCCTGTGGGTCTCGCCCTCCGCCTCGGCCCTGCCGCTTGAGGATTCGGTCCGACGGCGACGGAGGCCGGCCTCCTCTCTCTTTGTCCCTCGGGTGGGCCTGCGTCTCTCCCGGGCCTCACAAACCCCTTTGATCCCCCCCACCCACCTCATATCCTCCTGCCCGGCTGACCTCTCAAGCCTGGAGGCCGCCGGTCTGTGTTCTCAGCGCGAATCCCTCGCACCCTGACCCCGCCCCCCTGCTTAGCCACTCTTTGTCCCCTGGGGTTGGTAGAACACCCCCACGACTTCCTTTTCCAGACTGGACCACCCCAGGCTCTCTTCCTTTGTCTCCCGGGGGGAAAGGGTTACTCCCCCCTCCCTCCTTCGCATTTCCTTTCCCCTGGTCTCGGTGTGTGTCAGGTCCCACGGATGACAGTCCCCTTCCCCCTTCCCGTTCATTCATTTAGTGGACATGAATTGACGTGCCTGTTCCATGCTGGGCATGGCCCTGGAAGTAGTATTTGCAGAACAAGACAGACGAGACCCTATTTCTCGCGGAGCTTAGAGTCGAATAGGGCCGTCAGGCACACGAGCAAATAATTTCGGATTGCGGCCAGTGCTGTGAAGGAAACACCACCGCATACCGGGGTAGAGCCGCTGCACGGAAGGTGGGTGGGCTACCTCGGAGGGGATCAGGGGGGATCTGTCCGAGGAGCAGACCAGCTTTGAGCCGAGTGAGAAGCAGCGGCAAACCCTGAGATTATCTGGCTACAGCGCTTTTCAGCCACAAGGCCTGCAATACCCACTCCTCTTGGGCCAAAATAAAATACCTTTCCAGGCAGGGAAGGGCAGCGTTGTTGCCCTCTCTAAAACCGCTTCTTTCCCCAACGGACGTCTTCTCCTCTTTGGCATGGCTGAGCCTTCCCAGTCCTCATTTCCTTGTGGGTTGGGTGGTTCATAAATGAAAGTTAGGAAGGTAGGATCTCACCTGCCTCTGCAGCATCCCATTGACAACACGAAAGGGCCTGCTTCCGCAAGCAGCTAAATCCTGTAAGGAAAATACGTGCTCCCGATTAAATGTCATTGCGGGGGTTGCGAGGATTAACGAAAACCACACTTGGCATTTTAAGTGAGCGATGGACAGAATAGAGAGATTTTGTTACTCGTGTAAAGGGAGAATGCAGTTTATTCTGCTTTCAGCTTATAGGCTCAAAGGGCAAATTGTAAGATCCATCAGCTGGTAGTATTAAAATCTATTTTGAGCTCCGCTTAAAAAGGAAAAAAGCTTTAAGCAGTGCTTTGGTAGCTTGACTAACAAAAGCCTTTTTTTGGCAGGCTTGGCTTCATGTGGATTTGCATCAAGCTTATTTGACAGGATTCTTCTTACTAGGACTGTAATGGATACTAACTTCTGATAGACCAATATTTATAACCACTGTAATCTATATAAGTATGAGGAATCAATATAGAAAATTTGTATTCTGTCTGGTCTCTGAGTTAATTGAATGAATTCCAGTAGTGACTTTGAGAATGGGTAGACAGGTTTTCTGCATCAGATTTAATGCAGTAGAATCCCAAGTGGCTTTAAAAGAAAAAATTGTTAGTTTGAAGTGTTGATTGTAACACAGCCCATGACAAGTGGAGGTGGCCTCCGGGAAGCGCTGGGGAAAATCTTTTGTAGTGGAACTGGGTTGGCAACGACAGATTCATGTTACAAAAAGTTCTTGGTTGATTTTCATTTCTTACTGTTTTAGGGCAGAGTGGGAAACCCATCACCCAAGCATTGTCCGTACTGTGTTATGCGTGCCACCAGCTTGAAGCCTGTTGGTCTTCGGTTAATTTCCCTCCCTGTTTGTATGTTAGTCTACCACTTTTGAACACCAGGAGTTAGTCAAATGGCAGCGTGTGGAGATTCTCCCAGCATCTTCGTGGATTGCACATCCCTGGAGGTGGTTTCTTTTAAAAAAAAAAAAACTTTTTTTTAATGTTTTTATTTATTTTGAGACAGAGACAGAGCATGAGTGGGGGGAGGGGCAGAGAGAGGGAGACACAGAATCCGAAGCAGTCTCCAGGCTCGGGGCTGTCAGCACAGAGTCCGACGCGGGGCTCGAACTCACGAACTGTGAGATCATGACCTGAGCCGAAGTCTCAGGACGCTCAACCGACTGAGCCACCCAGGCGCCCCAGAGGTGGTTTCTTTTTATTTTAGAGAATTGTCTGCTATAGGATTTCTCACGTATACCAGACAGATATTTTTCTTTTCTAAAATTGAAATCAGAATCTTCGCTCCTTTTCGAGTTTGGAGGCGGCTCTTTATTGGGCAACTGTAGCATTTTTAAAAACATAGAATACAAATGACCTTGAGTCTCAAGTGGCAAAGTTCCCAAAGTATGTGTCAGTTTACCAAAAGCCATTATTTTCAAGCATTCAGAAAAATGTATTTACTGTTGGTAGAAAATAGAAGTAAAAAAATTAATATTTTACAGCATGGCACAATGAGGGTAGCCTTACATGAAGTCATTTTGAGCTTGCTTGTTGGTCTATTGTGATGAGAAAAATAATATGCAATTTTGGCTTAAAACTTTGTAAGTGAGGCAGTGCGGTTATTTCTCACTATACTTTCCTAACTAAAACAAAAGATGCAAAAACTTGGAAGCAGTTGGGAAAAGAACAAAGGGCGAAGTAGACTTTTGAATGTGGAGGAATGTGGCTGCTCAGAGAACAAATGCTCAGGCAAGGATTCTGTGCTGCTCAACCTGATAAACTGAGCAGAAATGAGTGTTTAATTGTCAATCCTGACAGCACAGGTACCAATAAACATTTAGTATCTATAGAAAATCAGCTTTGATCGCTTATGTAGATGGCTTTAAAACGTGTTGTCTGTCATTTAAGCGATTGTCTGTTTTGAACAGTGGACGTAATACTTAGGGAGCCCGGAGTTTGAGGTGGGCTGGCTGGCCGGAAGAGCAGAGAGACTGCAGACGGGGAAAAGGGATTGGTATTGGGAGCTCGAATGAGAGGGGAGAGGGCTGCAATGAATGAAACAGCTAATAAGCGGTCCTCCGTGTGTAGTTTAAGGTTTGGGTCAGGTGTTTTGCCGTGTGTCTTTTCTCCCGTTCTTTGATTCTCTGACACCATTTCTGTTCACCATTTTCCGGCGTGAATGATTTGATTGTTTCAGATAAAGAAGATTGCAACAGTAGCTCGTGACTTGAAGTCAAGATTTATTCCATGTTAGAGGCAGGCTTTGTAAAATGGGCCACTCTTCAGTTGACATTTGTTTTTATAGCTGCTTTCATTATGAAATGCGATCTAATGCCTGACTAGGTTAAAACCATGTTATAACAGTAGTTCACTAAAATTCCTACTGCTGTATGCAGCTTATATTGTTAAATTCCAAAATGATGAATATTACAATTTGCCAATAATTTTTATGTAAATACCATTCTCTTCAGAGAAAAACTGTATTTTGTGTAGAGGAGAAAGATCTATACGCCATGACTCACTTAAAAAAAAAAAAAGACAAACGGAAGTGACACGGAGAGATTGGGAAGTTCTAGTCATCTTGAGTGACCCATCAGATCTAAATGTTCTCGTGTAGCCCTGGTTTGAGTGAACTAAATTTAGGTGTCTGATCACCACTTTGGAAATGGTGTGAAAACCTCTGTCATTGTCTGGACTCAAATTAACGGGGAGCACAAGTGGAAATAGTGGAGGAGAGGACGCTTGGTGATCATTATTTCTTTGGCATCCCTGGCATGTTTATAGGTATACTTTGGTACTTTGGGAAGTATGTAAACTGTACCAGGAGGCTCTGAAAAGGCAGCTGGGCCATCGCGGTAATACAGCCATTTCATTTGCCGCATCTCTCATGGGTGGGGAGAGGGAGGGCACTGCATTTGCATTTCGACATGAGCAGCTTCCCCAAACCTGTAAAAATGCCTAGGATTGAATAATGTAATTGAGTGTATACTGCATTTCATGATAAAGGTACATTTAAAAATGTCTTCGAAGAAATTTTCAGACTATCCAGTGTTGAAATAATTGTGCCTTTTCTCCCCCCTCTCACGCCCCCCTTCCCCCCACTTTTTGAGTGGCCTATTTTCTGACCTTTAAACTGCAATTTAAATCCTTTTGGCGATGTGTGTCCTATGCTGTGGTTTGAATTGCAGGTACTTTTTTGTCAGCCTGCCTGAGCCCGTGCGTATCTTTGCAGGAGCTGGCAGTCCTCCCTGTGTTCATGTTTATTTGTTCATTTTTGTTACTTTGTCAAATTGTTAATTTGTAACCAACAATACCCACAAGTAGGCTGGGTGTGCTTCCTCTGGCTGCCCACGTTCTGGAAGATGGGAAGCCTCGCTGGGTCCTTCTTCCGGAAAATGGGAAGTCTAGCTGGGTGGTTGTTTCCAAGACAATAGTTTGGTACCAGTCATTTGATGTGAGTGTTTTGAATATCCATGAATGCTGGGGATAGTTCTCGATTCCCTCTACCGCATCGCGTGGATTGGTCACCATGGCGTCCTTCCTACTATCCCAGTGGTCTGAGTTCTCAAATTTTGCCTATGATAATTCCTGTCGTTTCTAGTTTCACACTGCAGAAATGAGGGAAACCAGTCATGAATTGGTACGGTCCCCTCGTGGTCTCCTTGCACCTCCTCCCCGCCCCTGTCCCGACCGTGTATGTTCTTCACAGTTATCACTAGAGTAATTGTGTCTAAAACAGACCCTAGCCTGTCACTCTGCATAACTGCTTCTTGGGCTTTCTTGACCCCTGTAAGGTCTAGACTGTGTAGCATGGCAGCCGGGTTCCGGCCATCCTCTCCCTGGACCTTCTGTTGTGGCCACGCCAGGAGTGCAGCGTCCTTCAGACTCCTCTTCCGCTCGTGCGTCTTGACTTCCCACTTTGTCCAGGCTGCCTTTCCCACAGTCTGGCTTGCGCTGCCCGGCTCAAACGTGTGCCTCCTTGCTTTGGATTTTGCTCTCTCACCTGTGTGTGTGTGTGTGTGTGTGTGTGTGTGTGTGTGTGTGTGTGTGTGTGTTTCCAGACAGCTCCATACGTGCCTCATCTAAAGCCACTGTTTCTTTCTATCCGGGCCTGTGTCCTCTGGAGTCCACGCTGTTGAGGTCAGCTTTTCCCCTCTCTCACTCATCTTGGCATCGTCTGTACCTGGCACCAAGTGCCTAAGAAATGTTGGGATTAAATTGGTTGGCGGCACTTTGCCAGGCCCTGGCAGAATATAAGGCTGAACAACACATGTTCCCCAACTCCCATTCTAGGTGGGGAAGGAATGACAGAAGCAACTAGATTATCCACACTAGTACTAGGAGCAGAGGTCACTCTTGGAGAAAATCACCAGTTCTAAGGTACGGCCTCCTGAGGCAATTTAGTACTGCCTGCGGTGGTGGCTTGGAAGAAAGGCTTCAATTCTTACCTAGGAGGAGCGGACCCCGCCAGCTTCTTTCGCAAGAACTTTACATTTAATAACGAATTTGCGCTTGCCCTCAGGCAAACTTAATGGGAAAATTGGAGGTGCTAATATCTAGGATTTATTGAATTACTCTGTCCTCCTCCCTCTTGACTTGTTCTCATGCGCCTTCTAGAAGGGCTGTGCGGGTAGTTGGTTTGTAAAGAATTTTTGATTATGGCGTATCAAATACGGTTCTCCATAAAGTAACATCCCTTATGAAGTCTCTGATTTTTTTTTTTTTCAAAGTGTAAATGGTAAAGGCAAACATTCTTGGTCTTTGATCAGACCACCCTTCTGCCCGGGAGAGGAGCTTAATCTTTTGCTTTCTGTTTGGTCCCAGCTCTGTCACTAAGATGCTAAATGGGCTCCTTCCTTTCTTCTTTAGTCCGTTCCTTTGTCAAAAATGATCCTGGCCTAACTGATCTGAGTTTTGTCAAGTAATAAAAGTCTTCAGTGTACTCACAAAGAGAATTTAATGTTCCTGAAGTAATCCTTGTAAACGCTGCAGTGGTTACTCAGTTTTGTAAGGTGTGTGGGTGTTGGTGAGCACAGTTAGGCTCAAAAATCTATAGGAGTTTTGTTAGCATAGCTGGAGATTCAGAAGAATTCAGTCTTTGTTTTTTTCCCAAGAGGTATTAAGCATTTTTAATAAGAAAGGTTCGTCTGACTAGTGATGTGGGAAAATGAGCAGCACTGACACAAGAGATATGCTTGCAGTTTTTCTCTAAGTAGCAATTGGGTGGTTTTTCCTGTAAGAGATAGAGGAACTGATTCTTGAGAATTTACGAAAGATTCAACCCCAGCTAGGTACGCGAAGAGTAGCTGCCCTTTATGATGTAATTTTAGAAAGAAACCTACATGTGGTCTAAACTTCATTTGAATAGTATGATAGTTTACACAGCTGCCATGTTTGAGAAGAAAGTACCTAAGTCTCCAGCGTTTTAGAAATAATTCTTTGTAGAAGTGGGCTTCATAGTTTCCTAGCTGCTGCCCTTTTAACCAGGCAGCTTGACATAATCACGAGCGTCTTACTGACAGTTTGTAAATTGTGAATGTCTGAAAACTGGACCTTTCCAGTTTCACGTGGTAGATTTTTTTTTCTTCGAAATAAATAGCCAAGGAAAAGTCCGGTTCCCCAAATCCATTGATTGATGCGGACGAGTCACACTGCAGACAAAATAGTAACTGTTAATAAATGATTTCTGGTATTAAAAAAAAACTGTGACATGATTCAGTTTGCAGTTCTTGAATGCTATGATTCTAGCAAGGCAGTAGGTTTCGCAGATAGTCCTTGGTAATTAGATAGAATTGGTGCTTCAACAAGCTGCCATGTGGACTGACAAAGTACACATGGCTTGTTAGCAAAGTGACACTTAAGGTCTGTATTTTCTCCGGAAACGTACATGTGTTCCTTACTACTCTTCATCTGGTACTGTGCCAGGAAATTCAGGATCCTAATTGAGGGTTAACCACTTGCTGAAGTAAACCTCCGGGCCCACGTTGGCTTGTGTCCTGGGCTCCTTCTCTTACTTGCAGAAGCTTCTTCCCAAAGACTGGGTGAGACATGTTTTCTTTTACAGATGAAGAAGGAAAAGCCTCGACTGTGTTTGTGGCTTTTGTGGGCAAGCGACACCACTTGCAAAGATAAGATGAGCATAGCAAAACTAGGTTTCCAAAATTGTGTTTTTAAAACGTATTAGTTAGTGATTGGAGAAGGAAAAAGTCTTCCTGATCTGTTATTCTCATGAAATGGCCCCCCACCCCCGACTTTTCTTACCTAATGGATCTCTTACTGGTGGATCTCTTCCTTTTGAGGAATCTCATTTTAAAATTGCCACAGTAAGTTTCACTAAACAGCTTAGCTAGTTTTTATTCTGATGAGGACTGATTACTCAGAAAATGATACACTGTCTTAGATGGCTTACAGGAAAGCAAACATCAAGTCATTATTCCAAAAAGTTGGAGTTCTCTTAAGCACAGGAGGTTACTTAAAAATGTCCGTGGGTGAAATCATTTCTGAATATAACTTCACTCAAGAGAGCAAATAGGCAAGCTGCATTTAACATAATGTGGTAAATCAGCTTTAAATTCCCTTGATGGTTAAACATTTGTCACGGTTATATTTATCTTCTAGATTTTGTACTGCTTCAGTGTTCAAAGAGGGCTTCGTTTGCTTCCGCAAGGGTGAAGGAAAGAAATGCCTTCACTCGGTCATAAATATCCATAAATATCATAGATATTTGTGTGGCTTAGAGAGAAGGTGCCTCTAAGAAGACACTTTGTGGTCTTCTTGAGGGGAGGAGATTTTGTTTGGTGCTTCTTGGTTGTTGATTCCCGTTGGTTTTCCTCTGATTTGAACTGCATTTTAACGGCGTCTTAAAGTTAGGAGCCTTGCCATTTATTCTTCTCCACGACGCGGATACCACGTCCCTGTTGTCAGGGGTCGTTCTGATCGTCCTCGGAGGTGGGGTGAAGGGGTGAAGGACAGGGGTGCGAGGTCAGGTTTTCAAGCCCAAAGCCACATTTCCGGAGCAATCCCTTCCTAGTACGCCAGGTGATGTAGCCACACTGAGGGATAAGCTGGTCATGTCTGTTACGCCTTCCTTGAGAACCCACGTCCCTGTGATGCTGGGTTTTAGTGAGTCCTTTGTGTACCCATCATGGTACTGTTTCTAAGTGTATTAAATATTCCTTCACATCCTACTGACAGTTTTTCTCAATATACTCTGGGAATATCAGCATCACCAGTGGTATTTTATTTCATCTGTCCCTGCTGCAGGTCTGCCCGGGTCTTTCCCTTGTCATCCTGCCTGCTAATGAGAATGCTCCTGGGACTTTGGGTGACAGTGTATTCAGTGCGCCTCAGACAGAGGCGGTTGGCAGGTCCTGCACTCACCTTTATTTGACCACTTGTTTCCATCTTTGCGAGCTTGTATTTTCCCCAGAAAACTTACCAGAGCATAGTCATTGTGCAGAGAGGATGACAGTAAAAGAAGCTGAAGTGTAACCGAGTCTTTTTTTTTTTTTTTTTTTTTTTTTGAATGTGTATTTGTCAACTACGCTTCCTTTTGCAACTTGTTCCACTACTTGATGACAAGAAACTTTTGTGTTTCCCAACCGACTTTGTTTGTTGGAAGCTGTTGTTTTTGAAAGTAGGAAATAAGTGGTTTTAGGAGATGGAGGCAAGCTTTGGTTTGAAGTAGGAGCTGGTGTGTCCCTAGTTCTCGGTGCGAAAGGCAGCTGGAGATGGGTGTGGTCCGTCATCTAAAATTTCCTATCTTCAGTTTGAGGAGGTGGTTACCATTCTAACCACTTAAGAACAGCTCGGTACTTGCTGTTTTATTTACAGGGCAAAACTTAGCTCTAATGGTTTCCCTCGTACTTGCCTTCAAATTAATAAAATGTCATTTTTTAGTCATGTTTACAAGTCAGGGCTGTTTTAGAAGGAGGAAAGGATACAGCTGGAGTTAAAGGGGTAAATTAGCATCACACCCCTAGTTTTGTAAATGCTTCTAGTGTTTGATTTTTGTAGGTTGATCATAAGGAAGTGATAAGTATGTTAGGTTATTTGTGGTTTGAGCTAATTTTAGTCTCTGTTCACAGCTTGCTTTATATCCTTTGACATTAAAACATGCTTTCTAGAAAGACAAATTTTGAATGTAGGACACAGTCTGTATTCTCCACTGGCCTGCATTTCACAAAACATTTTCTCAGGACTTTGGAAGTTGGACAGTTTGAAGCCTAGTAACATTATTTAAAATCATTGATTCCTTTGCTTAGAGACATACATCTCTGCTTCTCCGGTGAGTGAATTAGATTCTTTCGTAGAGGCTTGGGGCTCTTGCTTCAAGCCGGTGGCCAGAAGGGCACAGTTAATGTTAGAGGATTTTCAAAAGACCACGACGGACTGTGAGATGTGCTAGGCAAGCACGGCTCCGAGTGGCTGCTTGTCGGAAGCCTTCCCCACCCTGCCCCCGCGGTCGATAGGATGTTTTGCTCCTAAGGGCTGGGCCTTAGATCTGCCTCCCGTGCTGGTCGGTTTCACACAGAACAGTTGTGTTTCCAAGCTCTAGTCCCAAGCTGCCCTGCTGCCCACCCTTAACCAACCGCCCTGAACATACATCTCCCCCGGGATTTGTGAGGTAATGGAAAAAGACGCCTGGGTCTGGGTTCTCGGTAGGCCTTTGACTGTTGTGGAGCCTTGACAGAGGTACACGCAGAATCTGTAAAATGTGGTGATTAGACCGGATGGCCTTACAGCATGACCGGGAGCTGGCATTCTCCAACTGCACAGTCACATGAGGGGCCAGGAGAATGGGGCAACTTTTCCGGAAAACTTGGGGCTTCGTGTCCTACTCTTGCCGGATTTGGCAGCTTCATATGTTATGTGCTCCCCTTTACCTAATGGTGAGATGGATCTTTAAATTTTCATATTTGCTCAAATTAAAACTTTAAAAATCCACTATTACGTCTTTAAAAGTAATGGAAACGCCCTGTGAGAGCGTAAATCAGATTATTTTATAAAATTGCTGCTTACCACGTTGATGAATGTCGTTTCTTTAGAAACTGCTTCCTTAGAAATTCTTTTTGTGTCTAAAAAGGATTATTGGGTTTTGTAATTGGACTTAACATTACAGTCTGATCCACGTTCTCTCCTCATTCACAATAAAACCCAGTAAATAGCCAACATTTACTGGGTTCCGTTATGTGCCCCAGGCAGCGTGCAAAGTGCTTTACGTGCAGTCCCGTACGTGGCACGCCACCAATTGGTCTTTAATAGCAGGAAACGTTTGCGGAGGACAATTAGGTGTCGGAGCCTTGATGTTCTTCTCTGCCGGATCTCCCGTGTCCCGTATCCAGCTTGGCAGCAGCTTTGTGGCCACGCTCACGCTGGTGCACAGCTGCCACGAGAGACGAGGAATTGTGCGAAGCTTCCTGATCTATTAGGACATAGAAGAGCTAGTCTGTAGATTTAGACCGTTACTCCGTTTTCTGTCCTCTTGCCTACCTGTCACAGACTGGCCACCCACAGCCCTGTTTTGCTTGGTCCACACGGTGGTTTTTTCCTTAAAAAAGTTAAAATTTTTGTCATTATTTCTAAATCAGGAGAAGTCACATACAAATCTGAATTTCTGGTCTTCTCCTGAAAAATCTGAAGACTACGCTGTCTGAGCCTACCTCGGCCGTGGCCTGCTGGGCTGAGGGGTACCACTCCCGCTGGCCAGACGTGTGTGTCCTTCAGATGACCGCAGCTCCACGGCAGGTCACGCTGTCCTCCCTTATATGAACCACCCAGTCCTTGGAGGTGCTTGGGTTTGTGACCTCTAGTCCAAGTTGGTTTGTTTTTTTTTTTTCTCTTGGCATTTGATATTAGTATTAGAATTAAGATGATGTAAAAAGTTTAGCCTTGCCAAGTAGCTGGTACATTATCATTAGGTGCAGATCAAAGCACAGGAAGGCTAGCCAGAGATAAAGTTTGATGACTAGTGTGAAAATGCCCAGGAGAGTGCCCTTGACATTAAAATCTTTTAAGGATAAAATCTTAAACCAGGTGCTTCATCCTGCCCTTCCTCTTTCCCTTTTCATCTTTAGCCCCCTTCTGCTATTTTGAGGAAGTTGGAAGCTGCCACCGTTTTTTCCACCTTGGGTGACTGAATGTAAGTGTATTTTCGTCCCATGTTCAGCTCTTTCCACGAACTATTTTTGATGAGCAACTTGGAAATTGGGTGGTTCCTATGGGACTTGATAAAAAGAATGAGTTGCCCAAATATGCTTGCATTGAGAAATCGAAGAAGTGTTTTTAATGACTCGTTTTGTGACTTGGACAGGGATGATACCGTTTATCATGTGTCTGAACTCATGATTAGATGGTTTCTCTACCAAGGGATGAAATAAATGGTAGCCATCATAAAAATAAAAGAAATATACCGGTTGCAAAGAACGTGTGTTGCTAAGGGCTCTAGCCCTGTTCAGCAGCAGCAGGACAGGTTGTATTGTACGTCATGCTTTTTCTGTGACCCATCTTGAGCATCTTTTTTACTCCGTAGAAGTATGTTGTAGAGGCCAAATGAGAGCAAGCAATGGATTGTTTACCATTCGGAAACAGTCAAGGCCTTTGTTCTGAGTTTTGTACCTTTCCCCCCCAAAGCTGAATCCCAAAAGGAGATCCCAAGACCAGGTCAGTGTTTTAGCACTCCTAAATCATGTGACGTGATGGCATTAGCCATTTTATACTTCTCTGTATTAGTGAAATGAAAATCAGTAACCCGAAGGCCAATTTCTCCATAAAGCTTTTCATGCACCCTCATTTCCTCTTCTGTTCTTAGATTGTAAGCTCCTTGCAGGCAGAGTCCATTCATTCAGTCATTAAACAAATACATGAGCAGCCACTAGGTGCCAGGGCCTGCACTAGACAGTGAGGATAAGCACTGACCAAGATACAGTTGGTTCTTGCCCTTAAGCTTAATAGTCCAGCCAGCAAAGGGGCTGAATGGGGACAATCCCAGTTCAGAGCGATGAGAGCTCTCGCTGACCCAGGCCCAGGCCACACTCAGGAAGAGGTAGCCAATCCAGACCGAGAGCAGGAAAACACAGATGGAGGAGCTGTCAGGCAAGGATAAAAGATAAAAGTAATGTCTAAGTGGAGATCCCAAGAGCAGGCAGGAGTGAGCCCCGTATGTTCTCCCGACCCCTAATCTGGGCATACTCCTTCTTGCCCTTCCTTCCTGTTCAGTATTACATTACCTACATTTGAAAGCATGGGAACATGTTTAACTTTCTTCCTCTTCGGCTTTAACCCTCCTCCTTCCATCTCCAACACACAATTCATGTGCATTTGTGTGCCACCCCCCCCCCCATATATTTCCTCTCTCCCTTCTGTTCTGTTTCCTGTGCCATTACTTCTTACCTTGACTGTGCTGATCGCCTCTGAACCCTTCTAATAGGGTGGAATAGTGGAGGTTACATCATGCCATTGACCACATGCCACCGTGTAGTGAAGTCCTCTTCCTCAGGGTGGGGGTGGGGTTTGCCTGCCATCAGCTTACAGCCCGAGAGCACTGGCCTCAGTGTGCTGCGCTTAGTGGGCAGGTCAACGCAGTGTTCACTGCAGTGATGGGCAGCTTTGGTGTAAAGAGTGTATGCAGAGCCTCGTCAGTCTGTATAGAGAGCAGAATTATTATAGATTTTAACAGGCATAATAAAGCTTCCTCAGAAGAATTAAGTCTGGGCCTGACTCACTAAGAATAAACGGAAAATACGTGGTTAGACCCCTGATTTGCAGCTGATACTATGAGAATAAAGGTCTCAGTTATTCACTGTGAATTTTAAAGGATATTTTTAATGATGTTGGCTGGCTCATCCCATTATGTGGTCTATTTATTAGCAGTTTTTGGTACACAGATGGCTTTGGGTGATTCTTTCAAGTCAAGTACCTTATAAAATAACATAAATTTGCTGATAATTATCCTCCTTTTAAATGGCTAAGTGGTAGGCTTTAATTTTTAGGCATTTAAACATTTTGGACGTGATTACAAATTGTGAGACTACGATTGCTTAAAGTTAAACATGAAAACGATCATGTTGAGAAATTCTGGGGATTTACTGGTTGCTGCCTGTTTGTCATTCACATACTTACTACACCCTTCTTGCTCTATAGAAGCGGTCAGAATTAGTATCTGCAAACCATTATGGTTGTGAAACCTTTTCCCTCTTTTCCTTCTTGTAATTCTAGCTGTGAAGGTTACGTGCAGAAGTAGTCCTGGATTTGATAAAAAAAATAATTATTGATTACTTAAAGAAGAAGAGCGTTTCCTTTATCAATAGATGGCAAAGTAGAATAAAAAGACATTTTGGCTATTTTTTCTTTAACTGTGAGCAGGATGATTGTGTGTGTGTGTGTGTGTGTGTGTGTTCGTTCTTGTTTTATTTTGGAATCATGTACATGTATGTAGAATGTACAAAGCAGAAGTAGATGTATGGAATATGAAAAGAATAGTTCACAAGCCTCTCAACAGAATCACTAAGATCTAACCATTATATGACCAAAATATTGAAAGGCAGGGGGAGGGAAGCAACCTTTTTTAAGACAGATGTGAATGAGAAAGAATTGTAAAAAGGCATTCTTTATATAGAAGCCTAGACACTGGATGTGACCCCTGGTTCGTTGCTTTTGCTTTGTCTTCAGATTTGCCGAGGAACGTGAAAACACTTGGCTTGGAGGGGAGGTTTTGGGGGCGGGGGGTTGTGTGTGTGTATTTTGGGGGGGGGGATTTTTTTTTCACATTTATTTATTTTTGAGAGACAGAGCGTAAGTTGGGGAGGGGCAGAGAAAGAGGGAGACACAGAATCCGAAGCAGGCTCCATCCAGGCTCTGAGCTGTCAGCACAGAGCCTGACGCGGGGCTCAAACTCACGAACCGTGAGATCATGACCTGAGCCGAAGTCGGAGGCTTAACTGACTGAGCCCCCCAGGCGCCCCATGTGTGTGTCTTAATCGTAGGAGTCCTTCAAGCTTTTTTCCTCCTAGTCAATAAATGGCCATATTGGGGAATTGTTTAATTACTTGCCTTTATTATGCTAGTTGTATTTTAAATGGGTCCCTCTGCACCCCCCCCCTCCTCCCCTTAATTTACCTGGGTCACAACATGTCTTCCGTTCCAAGGCTGCTGTCTCCCCTGGGCCATGTCAGTGTTCATTTGGGCAGTCCCCCCAACATCCCCACCTCATCCCTGGGGACTGCATGTCCCTCTCCTGTCACTGCCTTCCTCTTGTAGGCAGGTCCTGGGCCTCGGGATCTGCTCTCCCTTAGACGTATCATCCAACCCAGACCCTCCTCTGGGGGTCACAGCCTCCACTCTGACCCTCCATTCTGCAGTCACAGCCTCCTGTGCTCCACACCCTCTGCCTCTGGGTTTTCTCCTTCATCTGGTTTCCAGGTGCTCCTCCCCAGCCCCAAGCCCTCTCTTCCCTTCTTATATAGTTGTCATTATTGGAGTTGTCCCTCCAGTTTGGCCCGTCTGCTCTCCATTGACATCCGTGACCAGCTGTAGCCCTGGACCAGCTTTTCTCTCCCTGTGCCCGGGCTCCTAAGTGCTAACTGAAGAAAATCTGTGTGGGGAAACTGTCCTGGTCTCAGAGGTTGAGCCACTAGAAATCCCGTCTTCAGCCTCAGGCCTGTCTCTCTCAGCTCCGGGCCATCAGATCTGAGACTTACCTGCCATCCTCTCTACTTCATTTGTCTCACGAGGTGAAGGAGCCTTTGTTCCTATCTGAGGCCACCCTCGTGTCTGTGCTCTGCACACCTTCTGACACCTTCCCTTCTCACCTGGTCAAGGCATCTTGCCCTAACAGTCTAGTGTCACAGTTTAGCCCTCCCTCTGTATTGCTCTTCTTACTTTTAAGCATTCTGAGGCTTTCTTCAGCTGGGACTGTCCCTCCAGCCACTGCTCTTTAGTTTCCTTCTCCAGTGGAAATGTTTGAAATAAATAGGTCACTGTGTCCATTGTTCACCTTCCAGGCACTACTACTCCGGGAAGTTAGGGCTCCACCCTGCCAGGCCACTAAAATAATTCTTGAGAAGGTCACTCTTAGCTTCTTTGTTGCTAATCCAGTGGAGTCTTTGCATCCTTATCATAGTACTGTTTAACATGGCTGACCTGTTTGCTTCTGGAATGTTCTCTAATCCCTGTTTCCATAACTCTGTCTTATTTCCTTTTTCTCTCCTTTTAATAGCTTCTCTGTCTCTAGCTAGTCCTGGCTCTCCCTCTGGGGCTGCTCCTCTTATCCTCTGCTGGGGAAGTTCCTCAGGGGGTCGTCCCGTGTCTCCCTCCCCCCCCCCCTTCCTCTGACTCTTGTTCTTCCGGGGGCAGTCTCAGTTACTCAGTCAGGAAGTAGTAATGGCCCTTGATTCGGGGCATGCACGACACATTCTTGCACTCTGGTGTGCCTTTCAGAACCCCCTTAGTTCCTGAAATGGTAACGCTCTCTGTCCCTCACAGAGCCTTTGCATACACTGTTTCTTCTGCCTAGAACCTTCTCTCTTGCTAATCCTACTTCTTCCCTTCAGTCACATCTTGGGCATCCTCTTTTTGGATGCTTTCCCTGACTTCCCCTTTCCCCGGATCCAAGTTAGGAACCTCTCATAGGTCTTCGCATGGCCCCTGTATTTCCCTTTCATAGCATCTTGGGTGATTGCACTGTAACTATATCCATGGTTCTGTAGCTGCTTGCTTATTGCTTGCCTATTTTCAGGTAATCTGTCAAGTCTTCAAAGGGGCAGGACTGCTTTTGTCTCAGTCATTTGTATCTTTTCATACCCATTTTAGCACCTGGTGTATAGAAAGTACTCAAAAGTAGTTCCCGACCCAATAGATGAGCTATGCTGTTTAGAAGGTTCATGAATTCGAAACTGCTTGGTAGGGAGACATCACGTTTATAGTATCGCACGAACCACGCGTTACTTTGTTTTCTCTACTACGCTTTATGTTAGTTTTCTGCGTCTGACATACCCCCCCTTCCCCAGTGAGATTAGAAGCCCCCTGTGAGTGACGACTGTGTGTATTCCTGGTGTCCCCCTCACAGTGCCTTGTATGTCCTTGGACTTCATTTCACTGGGCCTGATCCCGTGTACATACGTACGTACTAATACGTACGTACGTATATGCGGTACACTTAATGGAACGAAGTCTCTTCTGTAATCCGTCCTTGTCTTCCTCGGGTGGCCCTGCCTCTGGGCCGTGCCCAGACCCTGCCACTCCGGAGGGGCACTTTCCCTGTGGCTTAGTAGCTTGCTGTGTTCCAGCATGTGGGCCAAGTATGAGCGACAGCTGTGGTATGAAAGTCTCCCTCATTCAAACTTCATAGGTTTGGGAGCTGAGACTGACCAATGCTGACAGGAAATAGAGGCATTTATTAAAAGCCAGAGAGTTGTCAACTTGCAGGAAGCAGAGCTCTTGTTAGCATATGATTTTGTGGTTGGTTTGGTGCAACTCTGTAAAAGTAAAGAAGGAGGCAAGAATGGGGGCTGTGTGCTTGGGTCTCTAAAGTTAGATCCTTTTTCCTAAGTAAGTTGCCTTTAGAGTTTCATTTGTTTGGAATTTCCTGAGATGTTGATCTTGCCAGAAAGTTCATAGCAAAAAAAAAAAAAAAAAAAAATTCTGGGCAGGTGAAGCATTTGCATTTGAAATGACATCTCTGTTTTTGTTTTTAAAACTTTTTCTTAACATATTATCCTTGGTTCAGCCCTGAAGATTATTCTATTATTTATGGATCTCAACTTTTCCCTCATCTTCTGGATCTTACGAAACGAGTGGTATTATTTGAATGGAGAAGAGGAGGAAGGGAATAAAAATAAATGTGAAAGTCTTGTTCTTGCCTAGGCAAGCTTGGCTTCATAGCTTGGAGCGCAATGACACATCCTAGTCTGGTGAAGCAGGGGTATTTAGGGTTGGTTTGGCTTCTTATTGTATTTGATTTTTTTTTTAGGTTTGTCTTTTAAACTGGAATTTTTACGTGAGTGTAGTCAAACTTAGAATAAAAGCACTTAGTTTTGTAATTTCCAGAGCACTTTTTGCAGAGCAGCTACTTTAAATTTTTTTTAAGTGTTTATTTATTTTTGAGAGAGAGCGCACGAGCGAGCGGGGGAGGGGCAGAACAAGAGGGAGAGACAGAATCTGAAGCAGGCTCCAGGCTCGGAGCTGTCAGCACAGAGGCCCACACAGGACTCAAACTTGTGAACCACAAGATCGTGACCTGAGTCACCCAGGTGTCCCGCAGAGCACCTATTTTAAAACACGGTCATTATGGTAAACGGGTTGGGGCAAGGATTGTTCGTCTAGTGAACTGACACCCAGTGTGATTCAGTGGTCACAGAGCAGATCTCTGACCCTGACCAGAAGGGAATCCTGTTCTTCCTGGTCCACTGTGTTACTTTCCTGGAGCCCCGGGGTTGCCTTTTGTCAGAGTAACTGAGTCTAAACAGAATGGAGATTTCCTGTTAGATTATAGCACTTGCCTGCCTTCATTCTGCTTATCTCAGTTAGAGCAGCAGATCCGAACCGTCAGTGTTATTTACTGAGATTTTTTTTTTTTTTAAAGTAATCTCTACGGCCAACGTGGGGCTTGAACTCACGACCCCAAGAACAAGAGTGGCTCTACGGACTGAGCCAGCCAGGCACCCCTATTTACTGAGATTTTTGTTACATATGAAAATGCCTATAAATAAGGTTGAAGGCCAGAGGTAGAACGGTTGAGAGCAGAGTAGAAATAGCTTTAAAGACGGGGTTGTGGGCAGGAGTCTCACAAAACGTGTTGAAGATTGTGTGGGAAGCAGTAAGCGTTTGTGTTCCACTGTGTTGGGTTCGAGCATACTTACTCCGTCCCCATGTTGCAGGCTGTGTGTTGCTGAGTCCCCGCCCACAGTCGTCCTCTTTGTCTCGTTTTCCCCCTCCTTGCTTCCCCTCCTCGCCATGGCTGCCTCCCCTCCTCCCCATGGCTGCCGCAGCCACCACTAGCAATTACCGACATGTTGGATCTTGAGGCCGCTTCCCTATAAGGATACAGGGCCTGTGGTGTTGGCTACAGACATGGTAACCAAGCTCTGTGGGTTCTCTCCCGTGTACCTCGTGAGGCTGACTGCCTGCAAGCTAGCAATAAATGGCCTCTTCTGCTATCTGATCCATCTGTCGTTGCTTGCTGCCTCTGTATTTAGGGTGCATCTAGAATCTGCCGGTGCCAGTTGAAGAAGATGATAGGAGCAAGCACATGCTTCGGCAGGTTGGGAGGGGTGTTCATCAAAAGCCGGAAAATTAACTGCGATGTCTGTCGAGAAGAACAGGGTCCGTCTGTGGCAGAATTTTGGGAGTTTTGTTTTTTGGTTTTTTAATATCCCCGTAGAGTCCTTTTTAAGTCGACAGGCCTAGGGAAAAGCCATTGCCAGTCATATGCGTTAGAGAGTGCCTCGAAATGTGTTCCTCTCCGAAGCATCCCCTTCAGTCTTATTTGGGTCAGTACGCAGGAACCATGTTCGGATGGCTGTTTCTGGCTGGCATAGACTCAAAATGGTAACCAAGCATGAAAGTACAGACGGTCCCTAATGCACAAATGTGTCTGCTTCAGAAGTTTGAAAGTTGGTTGTCTGGGACTTTGAACATATTTTTCTATAGAGACGGTGTTATAAATAGGGGTTAAGCTCCAAGCTCACCCATGGAACCTTTTTAATCTGGAGTACATCTGAAATATTCCTATTAATATAACAGATAATTTCCCCATTGAATTGGTGTACATGGTAATGATTACATACTACTTAATATTAAAATCACATAATAGTGATTTCACAAGTAAAAAACCATTCTGGATTCCATCTAGGGGGTAGTGTGTGTGTGTGTGTGCACGTGTGTGTGCGCATGCACGCGTGGAGGGTGGGGATGGGTATGTATTGATACATCCTTTCCCTTGCGACGCTGGCACTCAGAGTGATTTTTCTCCTCACCTCCATGTAAGTATGGACTCCTGTGGCCTTTGGAGGCAGACTGGATTCAAGGTTGCAGGGGTAGATGAAAGCTGAGAGGAACACACTTAGGCTGGAGTTTAGGCCTAATCTCTTCCTTACCCTTTTTTTTCCTCTGGGGTCCCCAGGCATTGGCCTGTTTTTTCTTTGGTTGCCATTTTTTTTTGCTTCTGAGCAGGGTTTCTGCCTCTGGTCTATAACTGAATCCCCTGTCCGTCTCCTGCTTTTGAAAGAAATCTATAGTCTTTTTGAGGTTTTCTAAATTAAATGTTGCGGCAGAGTTATCACACGTTATTTCTGCCGTGAGAAATTATAGAATCCCAGATGACTAAACTTCATAAACTACATGTATTTCAGTCTCGTTCTCCTCTATTGTGTATTCCATTGCACAAAATAACGGCTTTTATAATTAACATTGCTGGGCGCCTGGGTGGCTCAGTTGGTTAAGCGGCCGACTTCAGCTCAGGTCATGATCTCGCGGTCCGTGAGTTCGAGCCCCGCGTCGGGCTCTGTGCTGACAGCTCAGAGCCTGGAGCCTGCTTCAGATTCTGTGTCTCCCTCTCTCTCTGCCCCTCCCCTGCTCGCTCTCTCTCTCTCTCTCTCTCTCTCAAAAATAATAAAGATTATAATTAACATTGCCTCCCTCGGTTGTATTTCTGATTTCTGATTCGTTTTCACAGGAGACCTTGCCAGGACAGGACAGGACACTGTGCAGTGCACTTCCTACTTGCGGCCTTTAAAACTGTCCGCTGCAGTTATTTCAGAGTCCAAGCTGTCTGCTGCCAGGACGGGATAAACCTTGGGTGGGGCTTGTCTGTGGTGTGTGTGTGTGTGTCTCTCTCTCTCTCTCTCTCTCTCTCTCTCTCTCTCTCTCTCTCAAGTTTATTTATTTTGGGAGAGAGCAGGGAAGACGGAGAGAATCCCAAGCAGGCTCCACGCTGACGGCACAGAGCCCGATGTGGGGCTTAACCCACAAACTGCAAGATCGTGACCAGGTCAGACGCTTAACTGACGGGGCCACCCAGGCGCCCCTTGTCCGAGGTCTCTTAGGGCTTGATTTGTGTTTCCTAAGGTGTAAAGACAGTTGATGTTTTGGGGCAGGGACTGGCAGCGTAAGGCGGTGTGCAGGCCGGGCCTAGGGAAGGACTGAATGGCATGGCAGGGCCTGGCCCTGGCAGTGTTGTGGAAAAGCATTTGCTCCAGAGCTCTCCTCTCCTGCAGATATCCTCCCCCACCCCCCATCCCGTAGTCACTCAACCTGTACCTCGCTTTTGTCCTCAACCAAACACTGCCAGGATGCCAGTGGGTTGGCTGTTAGCTGGAGGAGAGGGTGAGCCTGAGTGTCCCCCTTTAACAGCTCACACTTTTTTTTTTTTAACGTTTATTTCTGAGACAGACAGACACAGAGCGTGAGTGGGGGAGGAGCAGAGAGAGAGGGAGACACAGAATCTGAAGCAGGCTCCAGGCTCCGAGCTGTCAGCGCAGAGCCCGACGCGGGGCTTGAACTCACGAACTGTGAGATCGTGACCTGAGCCGAAGTTGGGTGCTCAACCGACGGAGCCACCTAGGCGCCCCGACAGCTCACACTTTTAAATGGGCTTGTGGAGACCAGAGCTGGAGATTCCCTGCTTATTCACACACAGATTTTGTCCCTGATTTGATGGCTGCCATTTCCCTTCTCAGCAGACAGGGACACCGCGCACACCCAGAAAGGAAGGCCTGATGTACCATTTCTGAAAGGTGCAGTCTGGCATCATTGTGATCAAGACGATGGGTCAGGTGGAGCCGCAGGAGGAACGTGGCTGTTCCCCAGAACTACAGATTGTGTCACAAGTGCGTTCTCGTGTCGTGTGGTGGAAGTTTCTGGCATTATTTTTCCCCCTTAATAATCATGGGCAAAGGGGTGCCTGGGTGGCTCAGTGCTGACAGCTCAGAACCTGGAGCCTGCTTCAGATTCTGTCTCTCTGTCTTTCTCTGCCCCTCCCCTACTCGTGCTCTGTCTCTGTCTCTCTCTCTCTCTCTCTCTCTCAAAAAATAAATAAACATTAAAAAAATTTTTCTTTTAAATCATGGGCAGAGAAGAGGGGGAGGAGGTTGTCTGGTCATAGAGGCTGTCCTCTTAAACAGCACATCTTGCTTTTAGCAAGTTTTATCCAAATGAGACTTTACATTTTTCTCTAATTTACTGGCAGTTCTGAAAATGTGTAATTATTTTTGCCAGAAAATCACTCAAGCACTTAAGTCTTTTTCTACCTGTGCAGATATGCTGCATTCTTTTAAAATATATCAGCCATGGGTTACCCCTAAGATTTTATACATTTTCGAATTTTTTTTTGTGTTAAATAGGTGTCTGTAGACTTTTGCATGCCTTCTGAGGATATGTTTTGCGATATAGAATGACTGCTTTATCTTGTCTTGTAACCTTGGTTATTTTTCTAACCACTAAGCATTCTTGTTTCTGCATTGAGAAATCCATTGGGTAATTATAAAGTCAGTAGATACTTACACTTACAAGTATCTGTCCTTAGTCACACTAACTCAAACCTGATCTCCAGCTCTCTGACTTGCCCTTACATCCAGCTGATTGCCCAGTACTCCACCTTCATTCTTTTTTTCCTTTTTTTTTTAATGTTTATTTATTTTTGAGAGAAAGAGAGAGCATGAGTGCGGGTGGGGGCGGAGAGAGAGGGAGACACAGAGTCCGAAACGGGCTCCAGGCTCCAAGCGGTCAGCACAGAGCCCGACGTGGGGCCCGAACCCACGAACCGCGAGATCATGACCTGAGTCAAAGTCGGAGGCTCAGCCGACTAAGCCCCCCAGGCGCCCCTCCGCCTTCATTCTTACGCGTATGTCTGAACTGCCCTCATTTCCTCATCTCTTCCCTTGACGGCATCCAGGCCTTCCTGGTCTCTGGCCTCTCACAGTGGCCTTCAGCTGGTGTCTTGTTCTCTTTGTCCCGGTCCACCTGAGGAATCCTCTGCCTAGGGGAAATTCAGGATTTGGTTATAGAAAGAAAGCCACTAGAAAGAACTTCATCAGCTTCTGGTGTGCCAAGTAGTGGTTTTTTTTGCAGCACGCTATTCCTTTTTATACTTAGCAACATTTTATATGAAGTAATGTTCTTGTTCCTCATGTATATTTATTTCCTTCTTAGCTAGCATGTGAGCGCTCTAAGAACATTGGGCTCGAGTCTTCACATCTTTGTGTCCTCAGTACCTAAAGTACTCGTGTGTGGCCCACATCGCCTCGTGGACTTGTATCGTATACACATTTAACCTTCCGTAGTTAAACCGTACGTAGCGTTACCCTCCACACCCCCCGTGGAAGAAGAGAGAGAGGGAGAAACTCCTTTAAATGCCACATTGTCCGTCAGACTACACCGTGATATCCTCTGTAGGGACAGTTGAAAGAGAAACAAAAGAGGTTGCCAACAGGCACATGAAAAGATGTTCAGCGTCGCTCCTTATCAGGGAAATACAAATCAAAACCACACTCAGGTATCACCTCACGCCAGTCAGAGTGGCCAAAATGAACAAATCAGGAGACTATAGATGCTGGAGAGGATGTGGAGAAACGGGAACCCTCTTGCACTGTTGGTGGGAATGCAAATTGGTGCAGCCGCTCTGGAAAGCAGTGTGGAGGTTCCTCAGAAAATTAAAAATAGACCTACCCTATGACCCAGCAATAGCACTGCTAGGAATTTATCCAAGGGATACAGGAGTACTGATGCATAGGGGCACTTGTACCCCAATGTTCATAGCAGCACTCTCAACAATAGCCAAATGATGGAAAGAGCCTAAATGTCCATCAACTGATGAATGGATAAAGAAATTGTGGTTTATATACACAATGGAATACTATGTGGCAATGAGAAAAAATGAAATATGGCCCTTTGTAGCAACGTGGATGGAACTGGAGAGTGTAATGCTAAGTGAAATAAGCCATACAGAGAAAGACAGATACCATATGGTTTCACTCTTATGTGGATCCTGAGAAACTTAACAGGAACCCATGGGGGAGGGGAAGGAAAAAAAAAAAAAAAAAAAGGACGTTAGAGTGGGAGAGAGCCAAAGCATAAGAGACTGTTAAAAACTGAGAACAAACTGAGGGTTGATGGGGGGTGGGAGGGAGGGGAGGGTGGGTGATGGGTATTGAGGAGGGCACCTTTTGGGATGATAACTGGGTGTTGTATGGAAACCAATTTGTCAATAAATTTCATAAAAAAAAAAAAAAACAAAAGAGGTTAAGATCTGAGCTTCACAATATCTACGGCTTCTATGCTGGCAATTTATGGTATTTTTTCCAAGGTCAACCTTAATTGCATGCACTTTTGCTTCTTGCTAACTATAGAACTTAGTTGCTGTTCAGAAATGTTTGTGGAATTAAATAAACCATATGAAGGAACAGTTATTCTTGCCCAGAAGGGTCCTCTAATTTCCCTATAAACCATTATGACGGTCTTCTGCAAATTTGTATAAGTCATGCTGGCGCGAAATTCATCACAGCCTAATTGGGCAGCTCTAGTTGCCAGGCAGTATGCTAGGCACTGACGAGGACAGGAGTGATCAGGAGCGTAGACCTGTGGTCTTTTTCATGGTCACGGGGGGTAGACGGCATGTAACAGTCACACCGATGATTAATCTTGTGGAGGAAGTGCCGTGAGAGAAAAGTAAGAGGTGCCAGGAGAGTGTTGGAGCTTGGGGCTTTCAGCTGGTTTGAAGGGGTCACTGGATGCTTAAGCGAGGCCTGAAGGAAGGGGTGGTGAGCTCTTTGGTTAGCAGTGGCTTAGCGGTTTGCAAGGACACAGGGAAGGCATGTGTGGCCAGGATATTGGTCTTTAGAGTATGTCATCTCTTGAGGTAATGACTCCTGGAGGTTTATTTATTGCTAGAAAGTCCCTTGGATTATACAGATTTTAAAAATTAAGGATTTGTTTCATACTAGAAGCCTGTGATTTGTGAAGTCTTATATCACTTCTACTCCTTGAGATTTTGTAAGGTATGTGAAAAAAAATTTTTTAATGTTTATTTTTTGAGAGAGAGACAGCGTGCGAACAGGAAAGGGGCAGAGAGAGAGGGAGACACAGAATCCAAAGCAGGCTCCAGGCTCCGAGCCGTCGGCACAGAGCCCGATGCGAGGCTTGAACCCACGAACCACGAGATCATGACCAGAGCCAAAGTCGGATGCTCAACCAGCTGAGCCACCAGGCGCCCCTAAAATTTTTTTTTAGTGTTCATTTTTGAGAGAGAGCGTGTGCAAGCGGGGGAGGGGCAGAGAGCGGGGAGACACAGAATCTGAAGCAGGCTTCAGGCTGCCAGCACAGAGCCTGATGCGGGGCTCGAACTCACTAACCGTGAGGTCATGGCCTAAGCCGAAGTCAGATGGTGAGATCATGACCTGAGCCGAAATCAGATGCTTAACTGACTGAGCCACCCAGGCACCCCTATAAAGTATTTTTTAAAAGTCCAAAGTCTTGAATATCTCCTTTTAACCTTGTTAAGAATGATTATATTTCTAATTTATACTGGATTCCATTATAAAGTAATATGTTCACTATGGAAAACAAACAAAAGAGTAAAAATTATCTTTATCCCTATCACTCACTGTACAATATAAGTACTATAAACATTTTGTCTCTAATTCTGTCAACTGTTTTTTTTTTTTTCTAAAGATGTTATTTCTGAGTGATTTCTACACCCAATGTGGGGCTCGAACTTACAACCCCGAGATCAAGAGTCACATGCTCTACTGACTGAGCCAGCCAGGCACCCTGTCAGTCATATTTTTAATTATCATTTTTATGGAGATAATTGTAGATTTGTGTGCCGTTGTGAGAGATAATACAGAACGCCTTGTACACTTTGTCCAGCGCCCCCTGCAAAAGGTAGCATTGTTCAAAACTATGTCACAGTCAGCAGGATAGTGACATCGATACAGTTTGCCCATCTTATTCAGATTTCCTCAGTTTTACTTGTACTCAGTTGTATTGTTTTCCATAGACTCTTGTATTAGCAAAAAGCTATTTTTGATGGTTTACTTCTAGTTTTTTATTCTGCTCCTTAAGAGCGTCCCTCCCCCTAATCTTAGATCCCTGTCACGCTCATGTGTTTTCTCTAAACCTGTTTAAGAAAGCAGTTACCTGTGAGAGGAATAAATAGGTCGGAAACAGAATTGTCCATCTGGTTGTACTTTACTAGCCTGCTGATTGTTTATGGACTGTTAAGCTAGCTTATAGTTTCTGACCTGGCTGCTGAAAGATACTCTGGATTGTTTCTAACCGAGAGAGAACCATTTAGTGCCATTCGGAATGGACTAAAGTCAACATGTCTGAAAAAGGCCCAACAGTGATAGAAATGTCAAGTTGCCTGTAATTAAAAAAAAAATAAAGTAGAAGAGAAAACATATAGGGAAAGTACCAGTAATACAGGAGGCTTTGAGAATCTTTGCTGTCACTCTTGAGTGAATGTTCTCAGGTGGTAACAGATCATCTGACGATCCATGACTGCTGCTCTGTGGGACAAATAACCCAAAAGGTATGCACCACCCGCGTTGTTACAGATACGGGCAGTTGACTTTCAGTGGTCATATGATTTTCACGTGTCATCTGGTTTTCAATGTTGTTCAGATTTTCTAAATGAGGATTTTTCTTTTTTTTTTTTTTTAATTTTTTTTTTTCAACGTTTATTTATTTTTGGGACAGAGAGAGACAGAGCATGAACGGGGGAGGGGCAGAGAGAGAGGGAGACACAGAATCGGAAACAGGCTCCAGGCTCTGAGCCATCAGCCCAGAGCCTGACGCGGGGCTCGAACTCACGGACCGCAAGATCGTGACCTGGCTGAAGTCGGACGCTTAACCGACTGCGCCACCCAGGCGCCCCTAAATGAGGATTTTTCAATGGTGGGGTGTAAAAAGGAAAGAAACAGTAGATGGGTGAAAAGGAAGTTGTTTTAGAGTGACTGAGTTCAGAAAGCATGACGAGAGCAGGAGAGAAGCCATCGGGATGGTTGATACTGCTTGCCCAGTTGTATGAGCTAGCTCGAAAGCACATCGGGCAGATAGTTGACTCGAGAAAATGTAAAAGCAGGGGATGCAGCCATTAGCCTGTTTATCCAAGCAAATGGGAAAGGCCTGAGGAGAAAAACTAGTTAGGTATGATTGTGAGGTTAGAGTCTGGGCAGTGAGAGAAGGCAGAGAGCTTTTTCTGTCCAGAAGGACAGAGGTTAGGCTCTCCCTGGTGAAAAATAACTATTGAGTTCTAACTGGCCTTGTTCAGCAGCTCTTAATCATTAAAATGTAATAACATAAGAATAGAAGAAAGCTACGAGAACCTAAATCTCAAACCTGTTAAAGTGCTGAAGTTTTGTTTTAATCAATCCAGCTCTTACTGAACCTTGTTATGGAGGTTCTAGGTAAAGTAATAAGATAAGAAAATTAAATTATTGCAAAAATATTGGGGGAAGCAGATTTAGTCTATTTGCTAATGTGATTGATATGCCCGGAAAACGCAGTTTAAAAAAAAAAAACAAACTAAGAGTAAACGAAGGCAGGTGAGGTGGCTGCATTACGAGATTCTCTTTATTCTAAGATACCGTGTGTAGTGTGAGCCTGTGTGTAAAAACCAGCAGAAACAATTCATGATTTGTGTTTGCATGTGTTTGAAGAAAAGTTTGGAAGAGCAGACGCTACTAGATTGTTAACCTTGGTTAAGTTTTTTAATTATAGCTTTGTATTCTCTACTCTGGACATGTTATTTTTATAATTTTTGAGGAGGGACTTTATAAATGGTTAAGTCCTTTGGTATTTAAGAATTTTTGTGCTTTGTAATGATTCCTTCTATATACCAGTATCTTTATTATGTGCCCTTAGTGTTTGGCTGTTACTGGGTTTCCCTTCTGTGAGCAGCCTTGACATCAGGTAGTGGCCATTCCTGTTCTCTTCTTTCTTCCCCAGCATCTGATTTGAGGTACTCTCAGTTGATATTTGAAGATTCTCAGTTGATACCCATAAAACTGATCAGCAAGATAAAAACTCTTCCTGGGATGCCTGGGTGGCTCAATAGGTTGAGCGCCCAACTTCGGCTCAGGTCATGATGATCTCACGGTTCGTGAGTTCCGGCCCCGCGTTGGGCTCTGTGCCGACAGCTCGGAGCCTGGATGGAGCCTGCTTCGGATTATGTGTCTCCTTCTCTCTCTGCCCCTCCCCCGCTCACCCTCTGTCTCTGTCTGAAAAATAAATAAATGTAAAAAAATAATTTAAAAAAGATAAAAATTCTTCCTGTTCTGCTTCCCCCATTCCCTTTTGATACTTGTTCTCTACATTATTGCACAGTACATTGTCCTCCTTACCGCTGACCTTGTGTCTGAAATCTGGTAAATACTAATGCTCACTATCAGTTCTTCCCTAAGCTTCCCTCCTCGGTTTGGTTGCCTGATGCTCATTCTCTACCAGATTTCTCAGGAAAGGTTTATGGAATTAATGGTGCATGTTCTTAACAGTGTGTCTGCAGCCTTGATATTTGAAGGCCACTTTGAATATAAAAATCTTTGGATCACACTTTATTTCCTTACATAACTTAAACGTGTTACTCCATTATCTTCTGGAGCAAAAGCATTGCTGTGGATGTTTGACAGCCTCATTAGCCTTCCTTTAAAAGTAACTGGGTCTTTTTGCTAGATTCTCAAAGGATTTTTTAACCTTTTATTTCAGAGTCTGATTCATTTATTAAGTCATGCCATGGTGGTAACTATTTCAGTCATTCTTCCCCCAAATGTATGTGTTTTTTCAATGTATAGTTTCAAACCTTTTCTTTATTTAAATAAACCTTGGGAATGCCTTGAATTAGAGTTTTCAGTATTTTGTTACATTGCTTTGGTTTCTTTTTTCAGGGACTTAGCCTGTTATGTCTCTGTTTGATCTTCTTTGCCCTTCATCTGTTTCTTTCACTCTCTCTCAAAAACTTTTAAAATATTTCATCATTTATTTAAAAAATAAAAAACTATTGGGGCTCCTGGCTGGCTCAGACAGTTGAGCATGTGACTCTTGATCTCAGGGTCGTGAGTTTGAGCCCCACATTAGGGGTATAGATTACTTAAAAAAAATTACTAAATACAATTTTTTAATTTTTAAAATTTTATTTCAAAAAGCTTTACAGAAAAAATTGTAATAATAGTGCAACAAACCTATTTCTCTTTATTTTTTAAAAAAATTGTATTCAAGTCTCCCTGATGTTTCTTTTAAGGCGTTAAACATGTTTGCTCTCGTGGTCCTCCTTGTTGTGTCTTCATTTCTGAAACTATATCTCTATTTTATTTTTAATTCTTTCCTGATTTCTTTTACTTCTCTTTGCAAATCATTCTTTTTTCCAGCCACCTTGATTCTTGATTCCTCACTCTCGTCTATATTGTTCTTCTATAGCTTCTACTGCTTTCTTAATCTCTGTTAGCTTGTTGGCTTGGTTTTCGTCTGTCTTGGGCGTCTTTCCAGCTGGCTTTTATTTTCTGCAGAGATACTGCTGTGTCCCTTATTCTCTTTCGTCCAGTGATGCTGTGTGTGAAGCTCAACTACTCCTTGTCTTCAGATCATTTTTAAGCGAATGGTTTCCTTGTAGTTTGAGGAAGGAAGGGGTGGGTCCCATAGATGCTCTAGCTCAGGGCTCTCCGGCTCCCTCTTGAGATGCCTTTGTGAAGTTATTTTAAACCGACCTTGGACTTTCTCTAAGATCTTCTTCCCCTGTTCCTCCCATCTGACTTATCTTATCTCAGCCTTCTCTTTCCTTAGCCCCTTTTCCCCATATCTTGCTCAGTTTGTTCTAGTCCTAGACGTTTCTCCTCAGTGCAGGGCTTTGTCCTAGAAGGGCCTTTCTGTGCTCAGTTTTGAGAGTTCGTGGGACCTGGATGCCCCAGCACCTTGGGTGGAGGAAGAGCCTTGCACAGCCTGGGAGTTGGAACCCGCAGAATTTGTGTCCAGTTTGGCCGCTAACACAGACTGGCCGACACGCTTTGCGGTGAGCACCTGCTGGTGACCTGGGGGTTCCGCTGATCCCAGAACCCTCTGGGGTCTTGAGTCTCCTTCCTCCCACACAGGTGCTATGCCACTGTGGCTCTCAGTGTCTGGTCCCTACGTCCTGTACTTTCAGGACTGCAAGGGTGCCTTGCCACTGGTTTTGTCTTAGTTGTCCGAGTTAGTCATCTGCCCTTGTCGCTTCGTGTCTCTGTGTGGAGGGCTCAGGAGGAAGGGAAAACTGTGTCACTGGGGCTACCACCTCCCAGATTGTAAAACCAGAGTAAGCACTCAGAAACCTGCATCTCAGCCTGTCATCCCCCTACTTGGAAAAACTGAGTCTTAAGAATCTTCTTCGTGAAAAGTTTCAAACGTACAGAATAAGAGAGATGAATATAATGAACCCTGACATATCCGTCACCTGGTTTGAACAATTACAAACTCAGGGCCTGTCTTCTTTCATCTAAACTCCCCACCCCCCACCCCATTAACCCCTCCTAGCTCTGATATGTTTTGAAGTAAGTCCTAGCATCATAACAAATACTTCTTTTAAAAAAGAAGACCGGGGCGCCTGGGTGGCTCAGTCGGTTAAGCGTCCGACTTCAGCTCAGGTCACGATCTCGCGGTCCGCGAGTTCGAGCCCCGCGTCGGGCTCTGGGCTGATGGCTCGGAGCCTGGAGCCTGCTTCCAATTCTGTGTCTCCCTCTCTCTCTGCCCCTCCCCCGTTCATGCTCTGTCTCTCTCTGTCTCAAAAATAAATAAACGTTAAAAAAAATTTTTAAAAAGAAGACCAAAAATTGAGTACTCAGGGATAGGAGAAGCCAGAAGCACCTCTCCTTTGGCCTCAGAGAGGAAGATGAAATGTCAGGGAAAGGAGACGATGATAGCATCCGGAGTCTGCGCCAGATGCCCGTCGGCCTGGAAATGTGTTCAGAATACAGCCTCTAGGGGGCTGGTCACGGTGGCAAGCTCTGCTGGGCACAAGGGCTAGCAACACAGTGCTTCCCATTCCTGCCTGAATAGTGTTGGTAGCGGAGGGTCCCCGTATGTCGTGATTTGGGAGTGCTTTGCACTGAGTCCCTCCCAGCCTGGCTTGGCAGCTCCCTGTGAAATCCTTCCTGTCATCCCAGCCATTGACCCTGCTGCATCCCAGATTTGAGGGAAGGGTGTACATTCTGATGGAGCGTATCCTTCTCCGGGAATGTATCCCATCAGAAAATGGTTCTGCCTGCAGGAGAAATGGAGGTGGGGGTGGGGGAGAGGCACATCCTTCCAAGAAATGTTTCTCTCACACCCAGCCATTCCGTGGGTATCCTAGCAGGAAATTACTCATTGCTGGAAAACCACCCTTGCGCCCTGTGCTGAGGAGGTCAAAGAGAGAGCAGAATTCTCGAAGTTAGTTGGGTCATCAGTACTTTCTCACTGCAGTCATTATTTTGTATTCCACGGTTGTCCTCATGCTGTTGCTCTTTTCTCAATTCCGGATTCATAGCTCTCCCTTGGTGGTTCTGACCTGCTTATTATTAGCACACTCACCTAAGTAAATCCTTACTGAGGGCCCCGCTGCAGGAATCGTGCTGTGCTGGTGAACAAGCTCGACCTGGTGTCTGCTCCTTGGAGTGGCGGAGACCTCTGTATCATCTTTCCCGGAAAGCCTCTCCAGCCCCGTTGAATGCAGGCCCGAAGTTTAGGAAGTGTTGTGTGTGCCCTGGGCACACCGACGTGGGGCACAGGCCGCTGTAGTGTGGTACAGGCCTCCTCTTCCTTCTGACCTTGCTGTGATTACAGGAGCTGAGTCAGTGGCCCAGGCAGCGAACTTCGAGGTTGCTCTGAGGAAGAATGGGCATCCCTTCTGCACCCCAGGCCTCAGTTGCCAAGGCTTCCTGTCAAGCAATGTCGCTGGGACATACTGGGCAAAACAGCTGGGATATAACCGTCTGATTTATTTCCTCCAGTTGACACCAGTCCAAGCCTGCAAGGAGAAGCGACTGGTCCGCAGAGCCAGGGCGAGCTCTTCCCTCGGCACCAGGTCTGGCCGCTCCGCCGTTAGTTACTCCTGAATTTACTGTTCCCGTTTTTGCTAGCCAGCCTTGGTGTCTTTCTCCTTTTCCTTTGGAATAGATTTCCCGTCTGATCGGTACTTTCTACAGTATTTGATTGTGACTACAGGTGCTCTAACCCCACTCAGTGGGAAACTCATTGAGGAAGGGACCGCGACCTAACCACCTGCCTCATCAACATTTGGCACAACTTGAAACGGAAGGGCAAAACTGGGCTTGCAAAGTACAACGATATATTGTGGTCTTGATCCTGAAAGTCGTTGTCAAAACTTGACTTTGGTGTCTTGTGTAAGAGTTTGCTTTAAGGAGTAGATTTGTTTGGCAAAGCCGATTACCTTTAAAAGAACTTTACGGTTCTGGCCTTTTGGCTATCCTGCCATCTAGTGAATGTATCTTAGGGAAATTTTATACTGTTCACTCTGAGTAGTCTTGCCAAGATTGCTTTTCGGCACAGTAGGGAAACAAATGTTCTGCTAGTGACGTGCTTGAGTTTATATAGTGCTATTACATGAAAATGTCACTAGATTCAGTGTCTCTAAAGTTCTTTATTTGAAAAAAAAATTTTTTTAATGTTTGTTTATTTTTGAGAGAGAGAGAGAAAGAGAGGGAGACCGAGACAGAGCACGAGCAAGGGAGGGGCAGAGAGAGGAGAGAGAGAGGGAGACACAGATCCAAAGCAGGCTTTGAGCTGCCAGCACAGAGCCCAATGCAGGGCTCAAACCCATGAACCGTGAGATCATGACCTGACCCGAAGTCGGACGCTTAACCAACTGAGCCACCCAGGCACCCCTAAAGTTCTTTATTTATCCTGATTGTTTGATCCATTTGGTCCTTAGGATTTGTTTTCCTGCTAGTCATTTTGTGAGAAAGAATATCTAGCTAATTGTAATATCTTTGAAGGATATTACCTCTCCAGTAGCTTTCAGTTATATATGTAATAATAGTGACTCCAGTTTGTATCTAGCAATATGTGTATGGATTTTGGTTTCTGTATAGTTTTAGTTGTGGCATTAAGATATCGAGCAAACCCTCTTGAGGAACGGTTTGGCATCCATCAGCCTTCACAAGCTTCTAAAAATTGATCATATGTTATTAGCAAAGGTTTACTGCCTCTTTCCATTGTGTAGAGAATGTACTTTTTATATATTCAGCTCTAAGAAGGGAGAACCCAAAAGCCCAAGGCTTTTGACTGGAGAGGAGGAAGGGATAGAACCTTAAAAAAAAACAAAAAAAAAACAAAAAAAAAAAAACCTCATCTCACTAAATATGTTGAAAAGGTGGGAAGATGTACTAATTTAATTTGCTAAGATACTGCTACTTGGATATTATCTGAAAGTTTAATGAAATACACTTAATAAAGTAAAATAAACTAAAATTTGCTTTGACCAAAGTTAGAAGTCAAGCAGCTGACATGATGAGCTATGTTTTGCCATTTTGTTTGTAATAGAACTGCTTATGAACATGGTGAATAGAAATAACTTTTTAAATTGTTATATTTGGTACAAGTTTATATGCATGGTAATACATACTAGGTAAATATGGGAGGGGGGGATTTTTGTATCAGAGCCGTCTTGCCCATTCTTTCCTTACAGAAGAAGAAGGAGGTAACAGTATTCATTCTAACTACAGAACTATTGTAGGTTTTAAAAACTCCCTATTATTTTAATCTCTTATGTTCCTTTTGATTTTTAGTTTGCTAAATAGTTGCAAAAAATGAGTCTGGGCTGCATCATCATCTTTAAAGAACAACTCTACCTAATTGTAATGGTTCGTCTGTCTCTGAAAAATAGTGATTTGTTCATTCTGAAGTCAGAATTATCAAATGCAGCTGTGTTTTGTTACTGTTTGAATTTAGGGAGAGGAAGGAGGAGCTTTCTGTAATATACAATTTGAGCTGCTGTAATACACAAGCACAGATTGCACTAAGTGTGGTGCAGCTGGTAAGCTGACTGAACCAGACTCAGTGTGAAGTTTAAGGGCTAATAATGGGTGTAGTTGATAATTGTAGCAGGAAAATAAACTTCAGATAGATTAAGATTAAATGTTTTTTTTAAAAAGTGACATTACCATATTGAGGAAGAAAGATTTTTCTACTGCTACGAGCAGTAGAGGAAATTGCACAGGAAAAGGTCAATAGATTGGAATGCATACAAATGTAAAACTACTTTTAAACTTCTAATTGCACAGGCAATGCATATTCCCTGTAGGAAATACTGGAAAGCAATAGGGAAAAAAAAAATTCATCATCTTGCCAACTAGCAGTAGCTACTGTATTGCTAATATATTGACAGTTTTCTGATCAGCCTCCCACATTTAAATTTCATTTCCCATACATAAAGGGTTTTAAATGTCCAAGTAAATTGGAAAAGTGGTTTCCAGCACTGACAGAATTGATGGCTTTAAAATATGTAAAGAGGTTGGGGCGCCTGGGTGGCTCAGTGGGTTAAGTGTCCAACTCTTGATTTCAGCTCAGGTGGCGATCTCACGTGATCGAGTCTCACGTCGGGCTCTTTGCTGACAGCTCTGAGCCTGCTCGGGATTCTCTCTCCCTCTCTCTCTGCCTCTCCTCTGCTTATGTGCGTGTGTGCACGTACTCTCTCAAAATAAACAAACATTAAAAAAATGAAATCTGCAATGAGGTTGTACGAATAAGAAAAATGCTAATATTGTCAAAGCTTGGTAGGCAAAAGACAGAGATCACTGTGTGCGCGTCATCCAGTGGACACTTAGCACCTGCTGTGAGAGCTGTGCTTCCTGGGCGCGCATACAGCTGCTGCAAGGGATAGACCTGTGACATTGTTGTCTGTATGTTTTATGCCAACGTTCTGAGGCATAATCAAGATACAAATTAAAATGAGTGGACAGCGTATTTCTTCTTCATTTGATTTTCAAAAAACAAGGTAGGTGAATGTATCTATGAGCTTGAGATGGGCAGATATTTCTTAAGACAGCCCAAAAAGCGAACCATAAAAAGGAAAAGATTGATAAATTGAACTTCAGTGACATTAAGAACTTCTGTTCATCGAAAGCGACCATGAGGTTGCAGAAGTAGCCCCAAATTCCTCCCGCCCCTGTCTGCCTGCCCCTCCCGGTGTGATTCCCATAAAGAGGCAGAGAACCACTTTCGAATTTGTGTTTGGCTATGTGACTTGCTTTGGCCGATGGAATATTGGTGATCACAACACAAGCAGAGGCCTGAAGAAGTACTTGAATATTGAGCCTTGCCCTCTCTTGCTGCTTTCGACAATTCTACAATCACTACTCTGTTAACAAGCTCAGGCTAGCCTGTTGGATGATGAAGGACATGTGGCTTACTTCTTGCTTATCACCCTTGTCAGCAGCTAGCCAAGCATCAGGTTTGTATGTGAGTGAGGCCATTGGGCCACCAGCTGACCACAAGTGCATATTTGAGTCCAGTCAGTAACACATGGAACAGAGACAAGCCATCCCAGCTCAAATGGCTGACTTCTAGAATCATGAGCAAATAAGCAGTTGTTGTAAGCCCTGTGTTTTGGGGTAGTTTGATCCACAGCAAAAGCCAGATGATCCAGAGGAAGATACTTGCGACATTATATGACCACCAAGGGACTTGTGCCCAGAGTCCATCAGGAACACTGCATGTTATTAAGGAACAGACAGCCTAATAAAGCGAGGTGGACAAAGGCTACACAGGATGTCACTCCAACTATGTGACATTTCTGCAGTAGGCAAAACTACGGGACGGTAACAAGATCAGTGGTTACCGGGGGTTTGTGGGGAGAGAGGGCCAGCTGACTAGGGAGAGCATGGGGATTTTAGGGCAGTGAAAATACTCTGTTTGATATCGTAATGGTGGGTGCATGCCATCATACATTTGTCAAAACTGCTAGAATGTTCAAAGCAAAGAGTGCACCTTTCTCCAAAAACGCTTCAAGGGCTCCTCTGGCCTATAGCAATGGTCTCTTGTGCCAGTGCTACTCCTTGTCCAGATGTCTTGGGAGTAGGTGCGTGTGACGTGTGCCACTAGTGAACGATTTTTCAGTGCTGATGTAATGAATAAGGGACTTTAAAATAACTGCGTTGGGGCGCCTGGGTGGCGCAGTCGGTTAAGCGTCCGACTTCAGCCAGGTCACGATCTCGCGGTCCGTGAGTTCGAGCCCCGCGTCAGGCTCTGGGCTGATGGCTCAGAGCCTGGAGCCTGTTTCCGATTCTGTGTCTCCCTCTCTCTCTGCCCCTCCCCCGTTCATGCTCTGTCTCTCTCTGTCCCAAAAATAAATAAACGTTGAAAAAAAAAATTTAAAATAACTGCGTTAAGGTGGCTGTAAAGTCATTCCCCTGGTGTTACTTTGACTTGCTGCATTCAGATATGCTTTCTTGGGTGGTGATTTCAAGTAACTCTGAGTGTTACATGACTTCATGGTACAAAAGCAAAACTGCGGGCTGTGGGCTCACATGGGTTTTTGTCTCTTGGAACCCATATTAAGACTGGCTTGTCTTGATATGGTAAATAGCAAACAGACGCCAAACCGATGACTTCAGTTTTTGTCAGTGGGTCCTCTCTCAACAGATTGGCCTGAGGAGATTTTCTCCTAAAGCCCTGAAGGTTTGGGGACCTTTGCTGTCTGTGTAGCAACATCCTTAAATTAGCTTTATGTCTGTAGGGTTACATCTCACTTATGAATTAAGGTCTAAAAAAAAAAAGATGAGAAATCTGTGCTTAGATCAGGTTATCCTTAAATTGCCCATAATGTCTGATGCATGTGATTTTATACCTGTAGTGTGGTACTGTTGCTCTCAGGCACATTTCAGTGCTGGAACCCTAAACTTCATCCATAGGAAGAAGCAACAAAGAAAGGTGCAGGTGCCCGTAGAGGCAGGGGCTTTTGAACCAGTCGTTCCGCCTTCCCAAGAGTGTTCAGACCCGGATGGTGGGGAGGGGGGGTAGGTAGAATAACGTCCAATTGCTTGGGGGCTTTAATCTGCCTGTGTTCTTGTTAATCCTGTATACCCCTGATGAGTCGTCCCAGATGTGTTTGTGAGAGGTCCACATGACAGCACCTAGCTGGAATTGAGCATCTGTTTATCTGGCAGTCTTCCCTAGGGGAATGCAAGGTCCTTGATGGCAGGACTTTGCCTCTCTTGTTCTTCTTTATATCCTTAGTACATCCTTGTATGCACTGCCACATAATCAGTACTCAGTAGATACTTAGATGAGTTGAAGGGACTCATAGTGAATCTAAGCCTTGCTTCCTTAATCCTTACACAGAGTTCTTTGGAAAGCCATATGGAAGAGCGTGGTTACCTGCTTCCTCTCTTCCCCAAATTCTCACTTTATTTTTATGGCCTCACTGAAGAACTCATCACTTCATAGTGCTTTTAGGCATTGGTAGTGCCTGCCTTCTTCATCCTGATCCTCATAATGGTGTCTAGAAAAGCATAGTTCATCTAGAAAGTATTTAGAAAATTTACTTGTTTGGCGATGATAATGCAGAAGCCTTGGTTCAGGCAACAGAAACTTGGAATATTAAAGAAGTTCTTAACCAACGCTGTTCTCATTTTGATATTGTGTTTGCCTCCTGTTCACACTCCTCAATTATCCACGGGAGTATCCTAGCAATTTTATAAGCGTTGTTCTCCGTCATTTCAGAATGGGGATATTGTTTGGGTTCCTGAGGTCCCTCCCTGTGACCCCTGAGCTTAGGGAAATCAACCGGGGAGGGAGGAGGCTGGTGGTTGGCAGTCTGGTTCCCTGTAAAGGAGGGTGTGAGCCTTCCACTTTCGTGTGTCTGGCAGCTACTTGTGTCCTTACTCAACTGTAGCACTGTCCTCCAGCAGAGTGCCAGAACCCCGGGGCCTGAGTGAAGTACTTAAACTGTCCTTATGGAAAGCAGAAGGTAAACAAAACAGAAGCGAAAGTAGGTTCCGTTTTTGAGACTGTTCTCTTACAGGAATGGCTTTGTGGTTCTCAGCATTTAGAAAGATACTGGTTCCAGTGTGTTTTATTGACATCAATTACTGTAAGTCTGATTCATTTTCTGCCTATTGATTTCTGCCCAAGGTGAAAGTCATGACATTTAACAGAAAACGTAAGTGATTAAAAAAAAAAAAGTATTCTTAGGACTGTGAAAATGAAGTTTAGAGTCCGTGACACCTAAAAAAGCAGTTTTTATACCTCTTTGTTAATGATTCTATTTCATGTACAAATAACGTAAAGGTTGCAGTAGCTTCCTATAACGAACTCAGAGTGTTGTTTCGGAATTAATTTTATCTGCGTCAAAAGTTTTCAGTAGTAGAAGACCATGTCAATATGCTCTCACTAATCACAAGGTTTTCTCAAAGGTAAGATCCTTCATTTCTAAATGAGTCCTATTACTGCAGCTGGAAAATAATTTTCAGTTCTGAAACTGCATAAGACCTTACAGAATCAAAAATAGCTATGAACCACAAATACATAAAGTGACTTTGTTCTTTTGTAAATGCCCGAGGGTCATCATCAGTGACAGCGGTCCCTTTCTTTGTTTTTAAGATCTCTTACTTTAAATGGCTATGTAACCATGGAGTTGTTAAAAATTGAGTGATAATGTTAAAGCTCTGTTAAGCTCCCAAAAGATACTCTAATTTATTTTAAAGATTCTTTATCCTTAATAGTTTGCAGCTTAACCCCGACCCTGCTGTGTCTGGGTACTGACTTACTGTTCAGGTTGCCCTGTGGCCGTTCTCCTCTGTCTAAACTGCTCCTTCAACGTGTCCTATTTCTCATACTCTGTTCCTCCCTCCTGGCTTTCAATTTACTCCTCCTTTGACCGTGTTCAATATAGCGTTTATTAACTGTCCGTTGAGGTTTTGTGTTTTGTTTCTGTTTTTAAATTTCATTTCTAAGATTTCTCATTTGTTCTTTCCTATCTACTTCTTCTGGTTTCATTTCTCCCTCTTTTTACTCATGACATCTTTTTAAAAAAGGATTCCTTCATTTATCCCCGATCTCAAATATGTTTATCTATGAAGTGCCTGACAGGGTGTATAATAAATTTCATGTGGGATGGACTTATTTTCTAGCCGATTTGTTGGTTTATCTTTTTCAGAACCAGTACTATTCTGTGTTTTTGGTACTGCGGCACAGTCCATTTTGAGTGGGAGGGCTTTTGTTTCCTTTGCATTCATTCTTGTTCTGTGTTTGAGCCGAGCTCTGCCTTTGTGTTTTTCTCTATATGTAATTGACCATTGTTTTGTATTCGGAGCAGAGGGTGTACATCAACACGTGGAATCTGTTCCACCTTCTCCACCGGATTGTTCCCCTAGCAAACTTCATGAAGGGTATTCCATACCCCCCATCCCTTATCCCTTGCTGGGGGGGCGGGGGGGGGGAGCTGGTGGTGGTTTGTAAAGCAGTTTGATTCTGCTTTTTCCATGTCACTTCCCAGATGGACATAATTGTTCTGTTAGTGATTTGTAGCTCCATTATTTTAACCTTGCCCCAGACCAGCGTACAGAATGACCCAACACTGCCTCAGATGCTGGCAGGGATGATTTTTGTGTATCTTGCTGCCTTTTACATGCTGACCAGTTTTCCCTCCTTTCTCTGGCTGTCTTTCAGGCACCACTGAAGATTCGGAGGTGCTGGGTTTACTTTTCAGCATCTTTCTTTATCTAATACATAGTCATTTTAAAACCTAAACCAAAACAGCCTTGGTATTGGTTAGCTAAATTTTAAGCTCTTTCTTTGTTATCTAAATGTTGTAGTTTGTCCTTAAATTTAATGATACTGAGTATATGGTTTCTTGTATGTCAGTTATATAAAGGTAAATATAATAGACATTTTCCTAAGGTTTTTGTAGTAAATAATATTGTTCTAGTAACTTCCATATATAAAGAATACTGTATTGCTTTTAACTCGAAATACCTTAGATGAAATACCTTGGATGATTTTTATATTTCTTAGAGTTATACAGAAACGCTATACTTTGTCAGACAGAAATCTTATGTTCTCCTTAATAATGAGATTGATGATTAACAAGATTTGTCCCACATGTTCCTTTGAAGATTTGGTATTTAAAATTTTAGGCTAGCACCCCCTCCCCCTGCTTCTATATATATCTCCCTGTTCAGCTGGCAGCCGCAGCAAGTGTCCAGGAAACGTACACCCCTGTATGTTCACTTACTGCATTTTAAATTCTTGCCTTTACTGTACGTCAGCATTTCCCTTCAACCTAGCTTGCTTTGTCCATCTCTGAGAGCCAGGACCTCCATAAAGTACTAGGTAACAGCTCGAAAAATCAAATTAGGCCACCGTTTGTACAGTGGGGGTAGGGGGGCATATAGATGTTGAAGGTGCTAAGGGACTTGGTAGTTCACCTCAGTCCTGGTGAGTGCACAGTACTCCTGGAGGTTTTTCTTCCTTTAGGCTTTTAAAACAGATCACTGTCAGAACCATTAAAAGCTAGCCCTTTCTGCTTTGAATCCATGTATTAGTAGCTATTCCAGTGCTATCTTATCGTACGACTCTATGTCCCAATTGCAAAGCAAAATAATAATAATTATTATTACTCTAGTAACTTCCATTTTGTAACAGATGATTGAAAATAGGATTGTTTCAGACATTTGCTAAACAACCTCCCTTTCAGGTACATCTTTGTCCCACGATGAAATGAAGCATTTGGTGTAGAAGCAAGGACTCTGATTTTTGGGAGCCTTTGGGGCCATTCGTTAATTCAGTCCACAAAATCTAGTTGAGTCCTCTGGGCCTGGGCCTGGGCTTAGGAGGGGTGGAGAGGCAAGGATCCAGGCACTTCTGTCAGACTCCCAGCTGCTGATGGATGCCATGCTGTCTACCTTGTCACATGTCAAATAGTTTGAAAGTGACTAATGCATTTTACCGTGGAGCCAGTCAGTAAGGGACACCCAGTTGTGGGACTGAAGACAAAAGGGTGTTAAAACCAAACCTATACTTAACGCAGTGATGTGCTTACTATAAACATGAAACTATGTCTGCAAGGCTGGGCTGGCTTTTATGCCTGTGTGTTTTAAGATAAAAATTAGAAATCTCAAACAATGTCAGCTTTTCACCCAAGTTTTACTTCACCTAATTGGATTTGGGAGGTATTTGAATAATGGATGGTGAGCTTTCATGAGTACATACAGAAATGAATTCACTCTGGGCCCTAATTCGTTCTGTTACTGGAGCTTTCTAAGTATATGAGTCCTTCGTATTCACTGGGAGGTTATCGGTTACCTCCTTAAATGAGTGGGGCAGGATAGGAATCAAGAACTAGCCTTAGAAATTATTCAGGTAATGTTACTTTCTGTCCTGTTCCCTTCCTTGCCTCATGTAGAATTTCTGGTTCAGCAGATGTTTTGTTTATAATTTACCAAGCATTTGTAGCACAACTTTCTAGCCCAGCTCAATCATACTTTTGGAAGAATTTAATTTTTTCTCGTGAAAAATTTAATTTTCTTCATGAAAATAGTTCACTATGGAGATGATTCAGATCAATTTGAGTGCCCAGTGCCTGTATAAAATGATAATGTAATTTCAGTCATTTACCTGTAAGCTTTGACCAAACTTGAGCCTGCTTCAGTAACCCATTATCGCATTATCTCTAGGAGAGTATGAACCTTGGACATCTATTACACATGCTATTTTCTTCTGTCACATTTCTGAAATCTACACTAAGAATATGAAGTAAGCTCATGAAAAGCCACGAAAGAACTGGCTAGGAGAGGGTGAGGGTAGGTAAAGAATCTATTTGTTCTGCGTTGGTATATTTCATGAAATGAGATCCTGTCTCATTTAAAATGCTGAGGTACACTTTGATTTGGAAATGATGGCATTTCTCTTTAAGAGATGCTTCTGGAAACCTGTTCAATGGCAAGTTTTTTATTTCCCTCTTGGCTTGGCTCCCACATTTCCCCTGGCATTCAGCTTCTCATCATCCACTTTAAGGGTTTTATTTTATCTTATTTTATTTTATTTTATTTTATTTTATTTTATTTTATTTTATTTTATTTTATTTTATTTTATTTTATTTTATTTTATTTTCTCTGTGGAAATTTTACACACTTGTTAAGATTATTTAATCTCGGTCAGCATAGTAAATGATGTAAGGATATTTTACGCTAGCGATGGAAGTCTCCTTAAACTTAGTCATTAGTCAGTGTTCTGCTCTTTCTACAGCTGTTGGAAAGTTAGCTTACCTTCACTACCGTTTTACATTACAGAGATCTTATTTTGCTTTAATTCTGTGAAGGTTTTTGGTGCAGTCCATTTTACTTCCAAACTGCTGTTATTAGTTGCCTTTAACTTTAAAGGTACTTTATCACTCCTCAAGTTTAAGACTGTAATCCTGGCATTTTATTTTACTAAATGAAACATAAATGGCTTGTATTCAGAACATGCATGTATTTCCCATATGGTACTGTAATGTAGAGAAACACTTAAATGGGTATATTTTCTTATTTGTAGGTTAAAGTTGTTTAGAAAAACTTTACTGCACTTAAGATCTGTGCATTTCACTCTTATGAGTTTACCTTCATTTTAAAATCAAGTTTTAAAAAAGTATTGTATGAATACCTCTTATTTTCTCAACATCTTGACCAAATGACCAGTCCAAATTCTACTTCCTCTTCCTCTCTCAGGCAGCAAAACAGTATATATTAATATAATCCTTTGGCTGAATAAAATCAGTTGCCCACGGTTACTCATATCTTGGCCCTTATTTCCTCAGAGTGAATATTGGTTGGTTCAGTGGTGTAACTGTATCAGTTATTTCTTCTGTCTTTATTCAGTCGCACCAGCTGGATTGACCAAATTTTTTCACACACACACACACACACACACACACACACACACACCCCGCCCAAGGCCGAATTCGTATCTGCTGCTAAGTGCTTCCAATTAAAGAGAACAACAAATTTGAGACTGAGATTTTTATTTCTTTGAGTTATTTGTCTGTGTTGTATAGCGTTTCCCTGCAAGCTTAATTTCATCCACAAATGATGTGATGAGTGTGTTCTGCTGGGTTATTTTGCTTAATCTCGGATAGGTTTATAATCTGTAAACATGCCTTTTCAAATTATTAGTTCATTTGTAGTGTGAGTCAAAAACACCTCCCCGCCATTTTGCAGTTCTTTAAATAAGTAGAATAGCAGAATGGGGGATTTTTTTTTTTTTAATCCAAGTTGATCTGCACGTGACCTGAGAAGTGAAAGGGGACCATAATAGGTCTGTGATAAAAGCCGTTGCTTTTTTGTCCACACCTCAGCCCATTACCGCAGTCTCTTTGCTCGAAACCATTTTCAACTCTGCTAGTCTCATTTGTCTATGTCTCCCTATTTCCAAGGAAAATGTTTATTTTCTGATTCATTCATTTAGACCTTTACACAGGCAGAGAGGATTTCATTTTCTTGAACAGCCATCCTTTCTGTTTTTTCCTCCCCTTTGCTTCCCCTTCCCCATTTTCCCAGTATCTTACACCTTTTGGTTAAAACGATATTCATTTCCATTATTTGCCTACACACATAGTCACAGGTAGCATCGTCCTGTAGTTTCCTCTTTAAAGTTTTCCCGTAGTTAATAATTGCCGTATGTACTTTGATTTGCATGGCGTTCTTTCTGCCTGTTGATTCTTCCCATACCTCTTGTAGCCTCTTGGACAGTTTTCCACCAGGTCAGTCAGCACTGGCCAGTAGGAATGCACCCCACATGTATAATTTCACCCTTTCTAGTGGCAAAAAGGTAAAAAGAAGATGAGATTAATAGTAGTTCATTTAGCCCAGGATGTCCAAAATGTTGTTTTAACGAACACCACTGAAAATATTTACGATACTTTAGTTTCCTTTTTGAATACTGTCATCAAAATCTGATGTGCATGCACTTCAGACTGCTACTGCTTACATGCTCTCAGGAGCCACATGCAGGAAGTGGCTGCTGTAGTGGACAGAGCAATTTCAGCTGATTTCTTGGTTTTAGTTTTTGTCTTAGAGGCTTTTGTACTGGACAGACACCTCCATTCTCTTGGATTGTTTGGTCTCTGGGCCTGACACACACAGCTGTCATCTTAGGAACTCCTTCTGCTTTTCTTGATTGGATTCCCTATTTCCTGGATTTCAGGTCTTCTCCTTATTTTTCTCTGGTGGTTTCATTCAGTCATGGTGGGTACAGTGGACAAAGGCATGTCATTGACCCATTCAGTCTCTCGAGTCACACTGCTCCAGTCTGGCCCCCTTGCTCCAAGGTCTGGTATATGCTCGTCATCCTGCGAACACCTCCCTCCACAGTTTCTTTGGAAATTTCCTTTGCCTTTGCTCTTGTGTCAGGTTTTTGGTTGTTTTTTGTTTTTTCTTTACTACATCTTCTATTTTTCTCTTTCTTGGTTTATTTCTTCCCTCACATGGAAGACCTGATGCTCAGTGGATTGCTGAGGACCAGAAGCATGGGTGGTAAGGTGTTTGACATCTTGCCTCTGTGCAATGTTTTTATTACACCTTCTCACTTGATGACAGTTGGGCTGGATATAGAATTCTAGGTTGGAGATCATTTTGCTTCAGATTCTAAAGGCATTGCTCCATTGCTGTCTCGCTTTCAGTGTTCTGGCGAAGTCTGAAGTCATTCTGATGACCTTATCCTTTGAAAGTGCATTATTTTTTCTTTTCAGGGACTTACAGGACATTTTCTTTGAGAGATTCTGGAATCACGTATTAATGTGCCTAGTATAGATCTGTTCTCATTATGATGAACACTTGATAGGTCTGAAGATTTCCTTGAACTATTCGTTTTGTTTTTTTTTTCTTTGTATTTTGTTTTGCCTAGTTTTCTATCGGGGGTTTTTGGGGGATAGGTGGTGCTTTACTTTCTGGGAGGATTTTCTTCTACCTTTACCTAACATCTTGTTCTTAATTCATGGATACAATATCTTTTCTTATCTTACTGAATATATTCATCTCTTTTTTAAAGTTTGTTTTCTCTGCAGTTTATTTCTTCCAAGGGGCTTTTTTCCCTGTCATTTTTCTTGTAAATCTCTTTGATATTAGAGGCTTTCCTCTTAAATCTTAGAATCAGTGGTTGTCTGTGCGTGATGAAGAGTCGGGGCTCACAGGGCAGATTCAGAGCTCTGACGGGTGGAAGGGGCTCATCATCCCTGACCCAGGCGCGAGCCCTCTAGCGGGGCTGTTGATTGGTTGTTGGTTATGTGCCCTGGTGATAGTATCTTCTGGTCCTTCCTCTTGTCTGCTCACATCACCTAGAAAGCACTCTGCCTCCTGATTTACATCCTCCAAGAAATGATTCTCCAGGGTTCTGTGGTGCGTGGTGGCAGTCACCCAGCAGCACGGAAGGGGTGCGGCGGGGATGGTGGAGATCCCTTTCTTCCCAGACGGCCCCAGCCCTGAGCCCTGTGGCGAATCCCATCCTTCCATCCAGAGGCGGCACTTCTGAGCCTCTGCAGGAGTCTGTGCTGGAAATCAGGGTGGTTCTCTGCTTTTCCCCATTGCTGGCTTGTGATCGAGCTTTCTCAGACCTGCCAGCTACTAATAAGATTCCCAGCTTCCAAAATTCTGTTGTTGCTGTCTTCTCTTGTTCTCCCTTGTGAGTTTGTCTTTTTTTTTTTTTAATTGTAGTGAAATATACTAACAAAATTTACCATTGTAACCATTCTTAGGTATACGGTTTAGTGGCAGTAAGTACGTTTACATTGTTGTATGAGCTTATCTTTTAATAATCATAAAATACAAGTTAAGAAGAAAAGATTTCTAAATGGGAGTATAGTGGTGTTTCAGGAAAGCAAAATTAGATGTGTGTGATCAGCAGGAGGCATACTTTGGGTCTTCTGTTACTCCAGACGCTTGCTGTTAATCAAGACACTTTCTCTTTCTGACCCGTTTGGTATAATGGGATTTGTCTGTCTCCTGGGAAAGCAGTCGAATAGTTGTTGGCATAAAGGTGCATTTTATCTGCCCTCGATACTTGTAGCTTTACGCAAGGTTACAGATGGAACTCCCAGGCATGACGTTCAAGGCTCTCCGCGATCTGGCCTACCCACCCACGTGCTCCAGCCGTCTGTCGTTGCTCCCGCCAGCCCACTCACTGTTCCTTGCAGAAGATGTGCACTCCAGCCTTCGCTGGGCTCGATGTTCCCGAGCGAAATGCACCCGCTCCCCTCACCGCCCCACTCCTTTGCATCTCCCTGCTGTCTTCCGCGTCTTTCCAGCTCCCGGCCCCACGCCTTCCTCCCACTGTGGCCATGTGGTTGTTCCTCTTCTGTTTTCCTCTCATGACCTTGTACGTGCCTCTGAATTATCACCTTGCATTTCCCACACTGCCCAGCTCTCTTTGATGTGTGTTTCTCTACTGGGTCTTCTCAGTGCCTGGCACATAGCCCGTGCTCGGTCAAATGTCTGGATGGATTCCTGGTGCCAGAGAGTTCAAAAGAGAACTCTTTATCTTTTTCTTTTCCTTTTTTTTTCTTTGTAGGATATCCGACACGAAGCCAGTGATTTCCCATGTAGAGTGGCCAAGCTTCCTAAGAACAAAAACCGAAACAGGTACAGAGATGTCAGTCCCTGTAAGTATTCACATCGCCATTACCACTCTCACTGCTTCCACTGCGTCGGCTTCTCAGTCAGGACCCCTTGAGCCCCAGGGTTTGGCAACAGATTGACAGCAGTAGAGGTTTATGACTTGATTGTTTCCTATTATAAAGGCATTGGAGACTTATAGTAATGGTTCATTTTTTCCACGATTGTAGAAGGAGTAAGATTTCAGTTTCTGGAAAATGCAGCTGAGTTCAAAGCACTGTTTTTAGCTTTGACTATTTTTATGATGAATCCTTTTCCTACCAGCTGAAGCAGAGTAGAGTAGGCACAATATAACCTTTTCTGGATGACTCAGCAACAGCGTTATTAGACCCCGAGTGAGCGTCATATTGAACTGTGACGATGCCCCGCCCAGGCATTAAGGAGCCGGAGCGGCGGTCCCCCTCCACTGAAGACAGCTCTGCTCCTCAAGTCCCACCCCTACCGCCAGCACCGGTCTTCTAGCCCTTTCTTGCCATTAGCTCTCATTGTGCCTGCCGGCCTCTGACAACCTCCGCCTTCGGAGTGACCGGCTCTGAATCTGCTGCTCTCTCAAAAGGAAAGAACGAACCATGTTAGAATTTGGGTAAAGCGAGAAAAACCGGAGCTGAGTAAAGAGCACGACCTTTGCCATTTCCTCTAGGCCCCACAGAACCTTTTGACTCCCCTCCAGGGTTTTTAGACCCTGTCCGTCAGGGAGGGTTGTAGCTGCCACCGTCCCCCGTGGCGGTCCCTTCCGTCTGCCAGGGACACGGACGACTCCGGCCGTCATCCCTCACACTGGCACTTCCCGCATGCCTGCGAAGTCACGCCTGCCCCGTGGCAGTGGGTGCCGCCGCTCAGTGCTTTCCAGGGGAGTTGGCAGCCCTCCCCCACCCCGCCCCCCAATTGTACAGCAGCAGGTTCCGGGGAGGGGAGCGGAGGTGCGCCTAGGCTGGCACCAGGCGGTCCGCCTGTGAGCGCTGCCCTGGTTCCCTGCCCGGGGGTGCGTCTCAGCCTGCCGCCTACAAGCCGTGTGGCTTCGGGCGAATGGTTCCCTTCTCTGGTCTTCAGTAAAGCAGGAGCCGCGCGGATCTCAGGACTCAGTGAAGGTGAACTAGAATAGCATGAGCCGCTTAGCTCCGTGTCTCACTCATAAAGGCTGGCTGCAGTCGAGGCGGTTGTTAACGGGTGAGCAGAAGGTGCACGCCAGGGGCGTCTGCAGTGGAGGGCGTCAGGTGGCACGTGACTGCGCTCCAGCACCCGACGCTCTTGGCTAAGCATGTCGCGGCCGTGGCACCTAGTGGGGTTTATTAAAGAAACAACGCTCTCCTCCGGTGACGGTGCTGTGAGGTCCTGGCCGGCTGCGCCGCGTTTCACAGAACAGTCCTGTCGGCATCCTTCACGCGGAGCGAGGACACCTACCCCCCCGCCCCGCCCCTCGCCAGCTTTGCTCTGCGGTAGGGAGTAATGTCGTCTTAATGCCCCTCTTCTGCTTTCTCCTCAGGACTCCTCTAAATGGATTCCTGAGCCAGTTTTCCACAGAGAAAACACAGCATTTGAAATATTCTTCCCGGGAAACAACTCGCAGCTTTTTTACCCCGGTGTCCCTCCCAATTTTTCTTTTTTCCCCCACCTCCACTAACCAGCAGGACAGATAATTGGCTTTTTAGGGCCATGGGGGATCGGGGGAGAATGAGTCAAGGTAGAAAGTGACCTTGTCGTCTGTCTTCCGTTTGGCAGCTTTGGGAAAGCCCCAGCAGCTCTCAGAGGAGTTGTTTTTCCAGGGTCACCTGGTGCTGTGGGAGCCCAGTCTTCTAACCCACCAAGGAGTTGTATGGTCTCATAGCCTTTCGGGGAATCTTTTATCTCCATGACTTAAATACTACCGAACTATCCCAAGTTGTATTACTCCTCTCTGATGAGAAACATTCTTCCAAGTGGTGGCTAAGTTTTCAAAACATTTCTTAGAAATCCTTTAAAAAATTTTTTAATGTTTATTTAATCTTGAGAGAGAGAGAGAGTACATGAGCAAGGGAGGGGCAGAGAGAGAGGGAGACAGAGGATCTGTGCTGACAGCAGAAATCCTGATGAAACTCCCACACCGTGAGGTCACGACCTGAGCCGAAGTTGAACCCTTAACCGACTGCCCCCCCCCGCTGCCAGGCACCCCTTCTTTGAAATCTTTTACAACAAAAAGCCCCAAACCATGTGTCCCTGTTAACTTGTCCTTTCCCATTGGGCTAGGGAAGAAAAGATAGTATTCATGAGCGGTCACCTGAGTTCATCATCCCTTGTGTCAAACCAGAAATAAAAATGCCCACCTGCTCTTGTTAGTTGCACTGGCAGGATAAGGAAAGTGGCCTCAGGGAAGCACTGCTTTTGGGACAAAGTCATGGTAAAAGGGGGAAAAAGTGGCCACATGTTTTCAGTAACCTGGGGCAGAATTTCCAAATGAGAATTTCTTTTTAAAAACCATCCTGGGGGGCGCCTGGGGGGCTCAGTCAGTTGCACATTGGACTCTTGGTTTTGGCTCGGTCGTGATCCTGGGGTTGTAGGATCAGGCCCTGTGTCAGGCTCCGTGCTGTGCATGGAGCCTGCTTGGGATTCATTCTCTCCCTCTCTCTCTCTCTCTCTCTCTCTCTCTCTCTCTCTCCCCCCTCCCTCTCCCCCTCTTTGCCTTCTCCCCCCCCCCCCCCCGCAGAAAAGAAAAATTAAATGAGAAAAAAACCTATTCTGACAATTACATTTAATGTACCTTCAGAGTTTTGGATTCAGGGTTTAGTTTTTCCAGTGAAAAACTCTCTTTTAAATGTCTTTGGTCATGACGGTTTCTGAATTTGAAATATTTAGAATCACTTAAGTATATGTTACACTTGAAACTTAAAAGAAACAAAAACAAAAAACCTTATATGAAGGAATTAAAGATAACACTTTTCACACCACTATATATTTAGGTCATTTTCATCTTCAATCCATTAGACACAGGGTAGGTGGAGATAACGATCATAAATCCTACCAACTGTAGCTCATTGTACCAACTAGAGCTGTAGGGGCTAGGTGAAATTTTGGGTGGATTTTTTTCTCTTAAAGATTGAAGCCGCTATATTTGATTACCTAATAAAAATATATATTAGGCATCTGAGAACAGATCCCTTGACACCCTCTCCCCATAATCTCCTGATTTGTGGCGCAGTGATAAGGAAGATCTGACCTTAGAACAGGTTGCCCAGTTAGGACATAACCCATGTTTTAATGTAGTTTGTCTGTTACTATTTAGCATTAGCTTTGAAACATTTCCAGAAACCTTTCTCAAAATACTAAGTTGTCCCCGTAGTGATGACTGATCTCAATTAAAACACCATGGCCTCAGCCAGTGTGAACGCCCTTAATGCCACCAACTCACCTTTTTCACTTTCCCCATGGGGTGCACTGCCTGTGTAGACACTTTGGTCCTCCAGGACTAACCTTTGAGTTCTGGTTTGCCTTTCAGTTGACCACAGTCGGATTAAACTACATCAAGAAGATAATGACTACATCAATGCCAGTTTGATAAAGATGGACGAAGCCCAAAGGAGTTACATTCTCACGCAGGTGAATGGATTGTCCACATTTTTTTAATGGCTCTTGGCCTTACTTGATATCAGCCTAAGAACTTTAGAGTACTGTCATTTATACCTCAAATAAGATCCACCGCATCCTTTCAAAGGTCAGGTTTTACGCAATCCAAAACAGCAACGAGGAAGGAAAAGAATCTTCCTTCAGAGATTCAGGTTGGTTGTCGCCCGCGTCTTTTCTGGGAAGTATGCCACTTGCTGGGCTTCTAGAAAACAGCATGAAATGCCTGAACTGCCTGTGGTCTGTGGCAAGAGAAGCGCCCGTACCTGTGTCGCTTCCATAATTGAAGAGGGTTAGCAGTAGACCAGTAATCTCTGCCCAGGTAGCTACTCAGAATTTCTCAGCATGGTCCTCATTCTTTGGCCCGGAAAAAAAAGCATCCTTAGATTATGTGGATAAGCGTGCAAAACCGTTCAAAATTCCCATTGGCTTTTGACATTTTTATGGGAACAAATCATAAAAATGATCTAACACTTGATCTTCTTGTGAAACACTTACTGGCATATGACCCCAAGACCACGGGTATCTAGGAAAGACGATAAAGAAATTTCTTTTTACTTAATTTTCTCAAGTCTTAGTCTGTTACCTGTAAGTTGCTCTAAACACTCTGTGTTTCTCTCTCTTTTTTTTTTAATTTTTTTTTTAATGTTTATTCATTTTTTTTTTTTTTAGAGACAGAGCATGAGCAGGGGAGGGGCAGAGAGAGAGGGAGACACAGAATCTGAAGCAGGCTCTAGGCTCTGAGCTGTCAGCACAGAGCCCGACACAGGGCTCGAACCCACCAACTGTGAGACCAGGACCTGGGCCAAAGTTGGATGCTCAACTGACTGAGCCATCCAGGTGCCCCTATGTTACTCACTGTCTTAATCAAACAGCAAGGGGAAACTACTGGAGTGTTTATTTTTTTTTTTAAAGTTTATTCATTTTTGAGAGACAGAGAGCATGAGTAGGGAAGGGGCAGAGAGAAGGAGATACAGAATCCAAAGCAGGCTCCAGGCTCTGAGCTGTCAGCACAGAGCCCCATGCGGGGCTCGAACTCATGAACTGCCGAGATCATGACCTTGAGCCGAAGTTGGACGCTCAACCAACTGAGCCACCCAGGCGCCCCTCTCTCTGTGTTTTTTAATCATAATTTTTGCTTTCTTGTCCTATATCAGTTTATCATTCTTTAAAAAAAATTTTGGGGGGCACCTGGGTGGCTCAGTCGGTTGAGCATTCCGACTTCGGCTCAGGTCATGATCTCGCAGTCTGTGGGTTCAAGCCCCACGTTGGGCTCTGTGCTGACAGCTCAGAGCCTGGAGCCTGCTTCGGGTTCTGTGTCTCCCTCTGTCTCTGCCCCTCCCCCGCTCATGCTCTGTCTCTCTTTGTCAAGAATAAATAAATATTAAAAAAATTTTATTAAAATTTTTTTCAGTGCTTGTTTATTTTTGAGAGTGAGAGACAGAGTGTGAGCAGGGGAGGGGCAGAGAGAGAGACACACACACAGAATCAGAAGCAGGCTCCAGGCTCCGAGCTGTCAGCACAGAGCCTGACACGGGGCTCAAACCCACGAACTGCGAGATCATAACCTAAGCCGAAGTAGGACGCTTAACCGACTGAGCCACCCAGGAGTCCCAGTTTATCGTTCTTTTATATGGCTTTGGCGTATAGGGTGATTTTGAACATCGTACTTCTGTTTAACATTTAGAGGTTAAAATAACGGTGAAGCCAGAAAGCATATGAACAGAGGCTGCTTTAGGGCAGGGAGCTGGGTCAGGGCAAATCTTCCGTGGCCCTGCTTTACTGCCCTGTCTTGTCCTGTTCCCCTCCTCTCTGTCCATGAGGACAGTCAGCCCGAGTGCCTCCCAGTGTACAGAACACCAGCCATGCTGTGTTCAGTCCTGGGACCCATTCAGGAAGTTCTTGGTGTATGCACAGGGGGCGGGCCTTTACAAGGCCTCAGGTCAAAGTCTTCCCAGCACCCCTGGGGTGGTTGGGGTAGAGTGATAAGGAAGGAGATCCTGGTGGTGGCAAGCTGGCGGGAAGAGGTTGAGGGAAAAGCAGCTTCTTGGTAACTTCTCTTTTTAGAAGAAGTCAAGTTTTTTACTTCCTGATTTCAGCCGTGCAACTTTGGTGTGGGGTTAGGCAGTCCAAAGCAAAGATAGATAGGGGTATAAAGTCAAATGGAGCACCAGGATATCACCATGGAAACTTCTACACCACTGCCTTCCCCACCCCCGTGCCCTAGCAATTACTTGGCACATCTGAAGGTCTCTCTGTTTTGTCAGGTGGTACCATGGACATATCTAGCTGCCTGCACGTCACCCTTTGCCCTGGGATTTATAAAAGGGACTGAAGTAACCTGGCCCCAAAGTTATACCTCTAGACAGTAGGAGTGAAACATTTTCCAAACTACAAAACCAAGAAAACCCTGCCCATTTTTTATTTTCAGTGTTCATGATGCAAATAATACAAGTCTATAGTCTTTTTTTTTTTTAAGCCAGTGATGTGGAACTATAGAGAATGATGGCAAAGGTGCCTCTGTTACCTTCACAGTGAAGTGTTGGCTGAGTTGCTGTGTCTCCTTTCAGATTTTATATGATTTAAAAAAAAATTTTTAACGTTTATTTATATTTGCGAGAGAGAGGGAGAGAGACAGAGCATGAGCAGGGGAGGGCAGAGAGAGACAGAGACAGAACCTGAAGCAGGCCCCAGGCCCTGAGCCGTCAGCACGGAGTCCGACGTGGGGCTCAAACTCAGGAGCCGTGAGATCATGACCTGAGCCGAAGTCGGACGCTCAACAGACCAAGCCGCCCAGGTGCCCCACTTACATGATTTTTCAGTCCCTGAGACCCATCCTAAACTAGGGTGATGGGAGGTGGGGAAGGTGGCAGGCTGGGACCTGGTGGGAGCCGCCCCTGTGAGGCCTGGCCCTCATGCCCAACTTGCAGGATGAGAGACCTAGTTGGCCAGCCGGGAGGCCTGGGGCTGTTGCCTGAGGCTCTGGCTGGAGCGCAGATGTGTCCGGTTTAGGCAGCAGGAGGAAGAGGAGTTCAGGAAAGTGAGTGAGCACTGAGGGCTCATGTGGTCAACAAAGGTGTGGTGAGACTTGAAGGGAAAGGAGGCAAAAAATCAGGAGAATTTGGATGAAAATAAGTGAGACTGGAAACCATTCTAGAAGTGGTGCTGGCCGGAGGAGGTGATGCGTTCTGTCACGGAGGTGAGAGGTGATATCCCTTCCAGGCAGTACTAACAGTTGAGACAAACTGGAGGCGTCCATACTCTTGTATCCAGTAAACCCCTATGCCTGTTGCCAGTTGGCCCATACCCCGCCATGTCCTGGTGCCCACACTGGACCCCTTGGGCTACCTAACTGATCATTTGTGACTACATCTTTTATGTTCTTTGGTCCAAGGATGAAGGTGGTCCATAGTCAGGCATCATTTTTTTTTTTTTTAAGCTTATTTATTTATTTTGAGAGAGAGCATGCATGTGTGAGCAGGGGAGGGGCAGAGAGAGAAGGAGATAGAGAATCCCCAGCAGGCTCCATGCTGTCAGTGCAGAGCCTGACGTGGAGTTCGATCCCACAAACCGTGAGATCATGAACTGAGCCGAAATCAAGAGTTGGGTGCTTAACCGACTGAGCCACCCAGGTGCTCCAGGTTCATCATTGTTTATTTTTTTTAAGCTTATTTATTTTGAAAGAGAGACAAGGGCACCTGGGTGGCTCAGTCAGTTTAGTGTCTGACTTCAGCTCAGGTCATGATCTCCTGGTTCATGAATTCGAGCCCTTCATCGGGCTCTGTGCTGACAGCTTAGAGCCCGGAGCCTGCTTCAGATTGTGTCTCCCTCTCTCTCTGCCCCTCCCCGACTCGTGCTCTGTCTCTCTGTCTCTCGAAAATAAATAAACATTAAAAAGGAAAAAAAAGAGAAAAGAGACAACACGAGTGGGGGAGGGTCAGAGAGGGAGGGAGAGAGAGTCCCAACTGACTGAGCCACCCAGGCGCCCCTCATCGTTAGTAATAGTAATAATAGCTAACATTCCACTGGATGTGTACCATGTTCCAGGTGCTACGGTAAAACCTTTACATGAATGGATATAGTTAATATTCCCTTCACAGCCCTGTGAATAAGGACTATGATTGGTTGAGTGAGCTGGGTGGAGAAACTGAGGCATAGAGATGTGAAGTGACTCATCCCAGGTCACGCGGATGATCAGTGATTGGAGCTGAACTGAAGCCACCAGAAGTGTCACCGATGATCACTTCCCCATACTGCCTCTTCCCAGCACCCACTAGCTTTGTGGCCATATTCCACTCACCGTCAAGAGGGGCCTCAGTGGAGCCCCTCTGCTAGCCAGCTCAAACCGGAAAGCAGAATCCGCATTTTCTGTCCTGTGCTGGTCAGCCCTGAACCAGCCCTGAGAGGCAGATACAACCTTTCACCACCACTAGGCAGGGAGGGTGGCACCTGTCCCAGCCTCAGCTGCCCTTGTGCCTAAGGGCACTGTCGTCGGCCGACCACCAGTGGTGAGCTCTCGGTGGAGTGAGTCACTGTAACGTCACACACACTTTGTGGATTGTGTATTTGCAGGGCCCTTTGCCTAACACGTGTGGTCACTTTTGGGAGATGGTGTGGGAGCAGAAAAGCAGGGGCGTGGTCATGCTCAACAGAGTGATGGAGAAAGGCTCGGTAAGTGACGGATTTATCTGCTCTTTACGTTACCATCCGTAAGCGCACCGGTCCGTGAAGTTGTCATTTTTGTCTGAGTCGATTTCTTGAAATTGCTTTTGTATTTCTTTTATGTAGTGTCCTTTTTAGTAGAAAAATTTAAAGAAGTGATATACGCATACATGTTTATTGTAAACGAGTCAGAAAAGTAAATGAATTAAAAAGAGGGGAAAAGGTCCCAATTGCCCTTGACCTATCCCTCACTCATCAGTCAGTCTCTCTCCACAGTGTGTTCATATTTGTTCAGGAACACCCTAGCCTGCGTGCATCTGTCCCTTGAGTCACCGCCCTGGCCTTTCGACTTGTTCTCCTCAGCGTATCCTACACCGAGACCAAGTGTCACCACCCCTTTTCCCAGCTGAAAACCCTTGTGGGGCTCCCACTGCCTCCTGGGATGTGCCCATTGTGGCTACAGGACCAGTTAACCGGGACCCCGGTTTCCCACATCCGTCCCCGGACTCCAGCCAGAACACACGTCTGTTGTTTCAGTTCTCTGGACCAGTCTGAGTCACTGTCCCACCCCAGCCCTCTTGCAGGTATCTCCAGTGGCTTCCCTCGAGTCAGCCACGGCTCATGCTCTCCCGCCCATCTCATCGTGTGGGTTGCCCGTTAGAGGCCCATCTCCCATGCGAGGTGATGTTGTGTGCGGGGCACAGTGGCGTCAATGTAGCGAATAGACGCCACACCCCTGCTACCTGGCTCCTTCCCTCCTCTCCCAGCCGGGAGCTCTCCAGCCTCGGCAGTGGAGGCCCTGGGAGAAAGCGAGCGGAGGAATGCGGACACCAGTGGGAATGAGTGGCCAGGAGCAGAGAACGGCGTGTGCCCAGGCTTTGCCAGGAGCCGGCCCTGTGCTCTGGGGCTCACCCGGGCCACTGCGCTCACAGCTGTCCTGGCCGCCTCGGGTCCCGGCTTGCCAGGAGAGCAGAAGGCTCCAGAGAAGCCGACCCTCCAAAGAAAGCACACTCGTGGCCCTAGAGGGTAAAAATACGAGTGCAGAGAAGTAACATCGAAAGGGACTTGAGCAGTGAGACAAAAGGAAGCACCCCCCACGGAGCCCCACCCCTGCCCCCCCCAAGAACCATTCTTAGTTACAGCCCACGGCACGACAGCACATGTTGAAAATCAGGCTTTTTGCCTCTGCGCCCTTTTCTTAATCTTAAAGTATTTATTTGCTCGATAACAACAGATGGAGAGCTTACCTGAGCGTTCAAAGAATGAAATCCTGCTTCTTAGAAAATTGTTTTCAGTGAAAGTGGTTTTTCATGTTTTCTGCTTCAGTGGCTTGATTAGTAAAATGTGAAGTTACAAATGTGGAGCCACCTCCCACCCGTCACCACTCTTGTCAGCAATTTAGAATAAAGAGACAAATGTTAGGTTCCCACAGTATACACTCTCCACAAGGGAACGTGAAACGTGGTGGCCTGGCCACACGTTCAGCACTCGGTAGCGTCCAGGGTCTCTAAACATCAGCACCGCTGACACGGGAGGACACGGGAGGCTGCTGGGCAGCGGCCCTGGCCTCCACCCACGAGATGCCGCTGGCCTGCCCGCCCCACTGGTGGCAATCAGAAGGTCTCCAGACATTGTCCAAATCTGTGCAAAATCGCCCCCAGTTGCGAAGCACTGTTCTGGATGGTATTGAGGGTTGGGAATTTTCTTTTTTATAAATTTTTTTGAGTTTGTTTGTTTTTTGAGAGAGGGAGGGAGCACGAGTGTGAGCGGAGGAGGGACGGAGAGAGAGGGAAAGAAAGAATCCCAAGCAGGCTCCACACAGCGCGGAGCCCGATGAAGGGCTCCAGCTCCCAAACCGCGAGGTCACGACCTGAGCCAAAACCAAGAGTCGGACGCTTAACCGACTGAGCCACCCAGGCGCCCTGAAGGGTAGGGAATTTTAAATCGAGTTGTTTATCCAGAAATCATTGGATATGGTAGCATTTCCTTTTTTTTTTTTTTTTTTTTTTTTTAATTTTTTTTTCAACGTTTTTTATTTATTTTTGGGACAGAGAGAGACAGAGCATGAACAGGGGAGGGGCAGAGAGAGAGGGAGACACAGAATCGGAAACAGGCTCCAGGCTCCGAGCCATCAGCCCAGAGCCCGACGCGGGGCTCGAACTCACAGACCGCGAGATCGTGACCTGGCTGAAGTCGGACGCTTAACCGACTGCGCCACCCAGGCGCCCCAGCATTTCCTTTTTATTTGGTACTGAAGGTTTGGGTGAAACCTCTTTGCCGCTGGCACAGTCCCGCAGGGGCGCTGTCGTGACGTTGGCACTGCGTGCCGCTCACCGGGCCTGTGCTTGGTTGCCCGCCATCCAAGGCTGACCGTAAATGGACCATCCATCCTCTGACAAGTTTCCCCCTTGGCCATTGGAAGAAAAAAAGGAAACCTGGCTAGTTGATTCTCTCGTACTTTACTGTGATCGTGTGACGTTAGTCTCTCTCTTCCTTTGTAACTGTCCTTCCCGCTCAGGGTCATGCCCACCGACGTGGAAAGCGGTGAATGAATGGTTTGAGGTTCTTAAAGCTTCTTGGGGTCAGCAGTTCCAGTCCAGCGTTGATATTATCATCCCCATTAGAGCTGACTGGGGCAAATTGTAAGAGGTTGCAGTGCCTTATTTGCTTAGCTAATCTAATTATAAACCGTGCAGCCGTCCCACGGTACGAACCAGCTTGCAGAGCGTTTCCATGTGATGCGTATTTGTTTTGTGGTTTCCTTCCTTCTCTGCGTAGTGTAGGACATGCCCCTCTTATTTCTGGCAGAGCTGGCCGTTAACCCTTTTGGGACCTTGTGCTTCCTGGAAAACAGCAGTGCGGGAAATGTGTGTTAGACTGCGCTCATCCAGGTACCCGAAGGTCTTGGTTCGATTTCCAGATTGAGCGGAGACATGTGCGTGAAGAGTGTGTATGTGGGGAAGGGCAGGGGTGGTGGCTGTTTAGGCAGGGCGGACAAGCAAGGTGCTGTTTAACCAGAAGCACCGCCTGTATCTCTCTCCCGAAACCGCAGCTAAAGGCGCTGTTTGATTTCAGTGCTTTTGCACGCGAGACGCTCTGGATTTGTATCACGGGAACTTCAGGTTTCATCCGTCTGCTTAGTTAGCTCTCTGGCTTGTCACTCCTTGGGAAAGCCGACTCCTCCGTCACAGGTTCACCCCAGGTGTCATTCATGGATTTTTCTAAAGATGCCTAGCTGTTTTGGAAGGCCAGGGCCTCTGTCTCCCATCCAGCTTCCAGGTGGTAACGGCAGCCACGACAGCCACCGGCGTGTTGGCGCTGCCACGGTGACGTTTGGTGCCGACCCGGGACGTGGCACGATTTGAATCCTGGTGAAGGACTGCTTTCGAGTAAGATAAAGCTCCTTCTCGGGTTGGTGTGTGTCAGTTTAAAGGCTAGCAGGAAGTAGTGATCTCGAGGTTCAGTTTTTTGTTTTGTTTTATTTTCTGTGTTAAAACAAAAATTCCTACAGGAAATGACAGCAAGCAGAGCATGGCATGTTACCGCGAATGCCTGAGAGCTCTTAAAAATAAATACCGCTCGATGCACACTTCGTGCGTGCCAGGATTGCGCACTTCTTGCGGACTTTCTCTGGAAGTAGTAGGCGTCCAGAATCTCGGGCTTGTACCCGATCGCGGAGGTTTCTTAGGCTTTATATGCAATTTTGAAAGTGAAGTGTTTGCTGTGTGGAGGTGAAATTCGAAAGACTCGTTCTTCCCTGCCCATGGCCTCTTCTTTGGTAGCGACCGGCCATTCTGCCTTCCCGCTTCTCTGCTCGCTCGTGGCCCTGGGTGCGTGCTCCAGCTCATGTGGTGTTGCGCCCGCCAGGGCAGGCTCTTTGGTTCTGGGGTCTTCAGGAGCCGCGTGGCCCTAATGGTCGGAAGCGTGGGAATAAATGCATCCTTTAAACCTCTTCTGTCGCCAGTGCTGGCTGCCCTGCCCACTTTGGCTGAGCACGGGGCCCTGCCACGTCACTGATGCTTTGCGTCCCGAGGGGCAGAATTACCTTGAGGCTGACAGATTGGCCGTGTTCCGGGGGTTCATCTTTGGCATTCGGCGTCAGGGAGGTGATCTGGGTGAAACTGGCCGGGTCTTTCAAACAGGCCCTGTCCGGGCTCTTTCGAAAGCCGTGTGGGCCTTCTGTTTCGGAACTGTGACGTCGATGCTACGCTGACGTCACGATCTGGTGTCTGTTGGGGTGTTTCTCCTTTTTCTGTGGTCGCAGAACAGCTGCAGCTGGGCCGCGTGCGGCTTCGTCAGAGCAGGCCTGGTGGGCCTTCGTGCTTCTGTCTCTGGTCTGCTGAGGAGCATCCTGGCTCTTTGCTGCCCAGGGGACGCCGTGGGCTCCTGGGCCTTCTGCCAGAGTCACCGCGGTCTGTCCCTGCCCCCCTGTCGCCTCTGGGCAGTCACTGCCTGCGAAACCCCAGTCACCCCTCCAAGTGCACCCCTGTCAGAGGCCACTTCTTCCGTATAGTTTTCCCTGATCTCTTTCCTGTAACCTCAGCTGGCCTGGAACATTATTCCCCTCTTCTGAATTCCCACGGCACACCCACAGGGGTTCCTCCTGCCACACCACCTCGTCACTGCTTAGCACGAACAGCCTCTCTCCTGACGGGCAGGCTGGCCCTGCACGGTTCCTTCCACCTCCTGTGGCATTTCAGACACAGCACCCTGTGCCTCGGAGAAGGTACTGAGGGGGCCAGTGCGTGTTCAGTTGCAACTCGCTTGGATTTGTACCATTTCCCGAAGAGCTGTTTACGTCCACTGGTACTTCATGTGGCGGAAATCATGTCTTTGGGGTTCCCTCTGTCTGGGCACCTTGTCCGACCTTGTGGTTCATAGACCTTCAGCTTAGCCCCCATCTATCAGCTATTTTGGTCCAAAATGTTCACCAGCAAACATAAAAGTCTGCCGTGGAAACCTAGTTGAAGGTATGCCACTAAATTTGAGTCCCAGTTTTTTCTTGAACTCTAAATAAAACCAAATTTGGGGGGTTTGCTTACTTTGAAGAAAAAGTTCATGAGGTACATTTAAATGAAGACCTGAAATTATTCCTGAAATTCCTAAACTAGAAAATCAAAAGGATTTTTCAGCACCGACCCAAACCAGAATGAAAGGGTGGCATACAGCAGTGGGTGATCCCGAGCCCCGGAGGAGCCCGTCTCCTGCCTTCTCTAAACGTCCAGCCTGTTCACCGTGTTCCACTGTCTCCTCTAGACGTGGTTATTTTCCCCAGGGTAAGGAGTCTACGTGGTGCCAACAACACTGACCAGTTCTTGGTAGTCTTCCAGATGGCTGTGCAAGTAGGGTCTGTGAGAGACTAAAACTTTTCGTACAGTTTGACTTCGCTTCATATTCATAGATGGTCTGGAAGGACCAGACCCCTGGAGCGCCTCATGGTGGGGAGAGCCAAGGAGCGGCTGCGTTTGGAGGTCTGAGCCCTCTCTGCCCAGCTAGTCCTGGTTTGGGTCTTCACCCCCTTCCCATCTCCCCAAGAGGGAGGTTGTGCTGACGGTGACTTCCAAGGTCAGAAAACTCCCGGTTTCCCCGTTGGGTTGTCCTAAAGCGCGTGGAAGGCATGTTGTACCTCCCTTCATAGGAAAACCGTCCGTGGCTCACAGTAATGCATTCTTTTCTCTTCTAGTTAAAATGTGCGCAGTACTGGCCCCAGAAAGAAGAAAAAGAAATGATCTTCGAAGACACAAATTTGAAACTAACCTTGATCTCTGAAGATATTAAGTCGTATTACACAGTGCGGCAGCTAGAATTGGAAAACCTTACAGTGAGTATCGCGTGCTGTTCCGTACTTCAGACGGGCACTGGCTGAGATGTCTTTTCACCTGGGTCATACTACCTAACCCCGGTTTTTCTGGTCCCTCCCTCGCCACAGAGCTCCCTCCCTAAACTGGAACACCAGTTCATCACGGTTTTTAGGGAAAGGGGGGTTTCTCATCTAAAACTTCTCTGTTCCTGTCTTTGCAACCGCAGAGGGACTGAAATGGTGGCCTGCACGTTACGTAGCAGCCGCCGCCTCTTTTGTCGTCCACGGTCTCTTTAGCGCAAAGCGAGGGAAGAAGGGCCCTTCTGGGGCTGAGTTCACGGTCGATGAGGTCTTGGGTTTACTCGTTGTGGAAGAATTTATAACACCAGCTGCTGGCTGTCATTGGAAGCTGGTCTTGAAACAGGCCAAGGCGCGGGGCTGAGAAGCTGTACCACAGAAGGCCCGCGTGGGGATTCCAAACAGCCCAGCAGGAGCGCTCGCCGTGTGGGGACCCTCCACCAGTACTTGCAGCCGCGGGCGGGAGCTCCCAGCAGCTCCCGGGACGGCCACAGCGATGGCGGCCAGCCACCACCTTCTGGAACGTAGCTGCGTGGGGTGGATTCCTGGCCCCGCCGTGTCAGACTGTCAGACTGTCAGACTTCGGGTGGAGGGGCATCATGTCTCCCCGTGTCTCAGTTTCCCCTTCGTTCAGAGGGGGGTTTTGTAAGGGTTCAGAAGGTAACAAAGGGGAAGAGGTAGAGCAGCACTGGGGCAGCAGGTACCGTGGGGTCGAAGTAACGGGTTTGGCCCGGGAGCAGCGCGCACCCACAGATGGAAGGGAAGGCAGGATCGCGGCTTGCCGGGCCGCGCCGAGGTGAGTCTGCCCCCGAGTTTTATTCACGTGCCAGTTTTCAACTTCCTGCTTTCCAGTGCACATGACTCCTGTTGTTGTGTTACTAATTGAAACAAGATCTAGACCTCCGCGCGGGTGGCCACGAAGCAGAGCAGAGGTTGAAGTCGCGTGGCTTCCGCAAGCACCGCGGGGCGCTTCCTGAGTGCTGTCTCTTCTCTGTGTGCCGTGATCCTGCTGCAGCCACACACGCGGGCTCCAGGGCTGCGATTTATGGAGGGGTTTGACGGAGGATTTTCAGGAATAATGTTGGCAGCGTGTTGGAATGTGCCTGGAGGATTATGCAGTAGACTTTCCTCTGCGTGCTCTTTAAATTTTGCAAGCCTGACATGAAGCGCGACTTCTGGTAAACTCTTGAGACGATATCTCCGGCTTGTTGAGGGAAATGGAATTCCGACCGAGCAGAAGCGGCCCGTGCTGTGTTTGTAGAATACGTGCAGCAGTGTGGAGGTTTTGATGTTGAGAAGATCTGGTCGCTCTAACAGGCTTTGTTTTGAAAAATTCTTTTCTTAGCCGTGTGTTGAGACACAGGTCTAGAATGGATTCCTTGAGAAAGAGGTGGGCAGGTGTGCGGGAGGGGATGAACAGGAGGTAACCGTACCTTTTTAAGGATTGAAAGAAAGAACTTGCTTTTGGTATATTTTCTCCCCCCCCCCCCCATCTTTAAATCTATTTTTAAGTGTTTTTCTTTCCCTAAAAACCAGAAAGGGCATTTCTCGTTTTCAGCCACACAAGGAGACCATTTTCTAGGGAGGAAGAAAATGGCATTGCCTGGTGTGGTTCTATTAATCATCTTCATGTCACCGGCAGATTCTTCCAGTTCAGCAGAAGGATGCCTGTGTGTCAGGGCTGGTGCAGGGTTACATATGTATATGTGTTGCTGATGTGAAGTCACTCGGGTTTTCTGTAGGCTCTTTTCATACGTTTTCATCCCACTGAGCCCCAGGAAGGCGGTCACAACTAAAGCTAAGCTCTGGGAGGGCATGGACAGTGTCTTTGCCACGTGGCTGGCACATGGTAGGCACTTCGGGCACATTTTGTTAAGTGAGGGGAGGCATTGTTGGTGAGCAGGCCTCTGGCCCAGAGCATTTTGCCACCAGCTTCTCTCCAGGTGACCTAGGCACTGACGTGGCCCTTGGCACTGTGTGGCAGGGAGATAGATGCTCAAGGCGGTGTGGTTCCTGCCTGCATGTCTTCTTCCTATGCCCGCTTTGGCGAGGCCGGCAGGTGTACCTACCCCATAGTAAGACTGGCTCCCGTGAATGGTGTGCCCTTCGCCGAGCAAAATCTTGCGTACTCTCCTCCCACTGAGAACTACGTTTTGATCATTTCTGCCGGAGGCCAGGTGTCCACCCTGGGGGTGGACTCTTCGTAGGTTCAGAAGGAGGAGCAGAGCTGAAAATGGCACCAGAGGGCCATTCTTCTTGCTGTTGCACTGGGAGCAGACCGGGCCAGGGGAGAAACACTTGGGGACGAGGGCCAGGGTCTTCCTTTCAAAAGTTCCTGCCGCAGGCTCTGAACACAGGCTCTGGTGTCCAAACTTAAACTCCTACTTCCTCACTTAATGGAGGGTCAGCCTCCGAGCCTCAGTCTCCTAACCAAGAAGAGGGGAATAGTGGGCATACACGCCCCAAAGGGTTAACGTAATAATTCAGTGAGCTGATGCGTCTGGCGCTGGAACGCGGTGGGGCCAGTTGGGGCTGGTGGGGTCGACACCCTCCTCCTCAGCTGGGTCATCGAGCCACACGTGGCAGCCACCAAGCCTTGGAGACTGAGCTGGTTCCTTTTTTTTTGTCTAAAATGGCAATCCCCTGAGACTCCCGAGTAGTCTCGTGAAGCCCGGGATGACCCAGAGCTGGTGCCGCACGCACAGAGTTACGTTTTCCCTCTTTCGTGGGAAGCCTTACAGGGCTTGAGGACAGGACTGCCGTGGGCGGCGACGTGGCATCATTGTGCCTCGTGGGGCAGAGAGAAATCCCTTGCAACCGTGAAGACAGCAGAGGTGATAGGGGCACCGGAGGAAAGATGTGGGTGAGGATGTTCCATGCTAAAGGAGGGGACGTCAAGGCAGGTGTCCAGTGTCGGGCACCTCAGTGCTTGGTATTCCTTGACTCAGCGAGTGGACGGGAGGAGATCTGGAAATCTGAGAGGTGAAGCTGCTCTTAGAGTGAGATGGGGGCCTGGTGTGGACGACTCTTCGTGCTTACTTGGAAGCGGTGATTTCTGTACAGATGATTGTCTCAGAATTGGCATGAGGTGTCTTTTTGGTTTTGTTTTTCTTTCAGTCTCAAGAAACTCGAGAGATCCTACATTTCCACTATACCACGTGGCCTGACTTTGGCGTCCCAGAATCGCCAGCTTCGTTCCTGAACTTCCTTTTTAAAGTCCGCGAGTCAGGGTCACTCAGCACGGAGCATGGCCCTATCGTGGTGCACTGTAGTGCGGGCATCGGCAGGTCGGGGACCTTCTGTCTGGCTGACACCTGCCTCCTGCTGGTGAGGAGGCCCCTGAAGACCCTGGGAAGAGAAGGGAACCCATTTGAACGTCTCTTGTGGCCTCTGCCCACGGCTTCTCTGTCATGGTCTCGGCAGTGAACTACCAACGATCTTCCATTTTTAACACTTGCCCTCCTGTGAAAGTAGCTCTACCCTAAGTAGCTTTTGTTCAGAGGGATATTCTTCAGTTGAATTGCAGAATCGAGGAAGATCCAAAGAATGCTCTTCTCTCGTTCTTTCCCCTGTGCTCTGGTGGTCCCCATTTTGCTGCATTTACTCACATTGTCTCCAATTCCGCCTCCCCACGGCGATTTTTTGCTGAGTAGAAACCAGAGCACTCCTCCAGGACATGGAAAAATCACATTGTACTTGGGAGTTGGAGCTGACTCGGGGTGTCTCCTCTCTGGCTTTCAGATGGACAAGAGGAAAGATCCTTCTTCTGTTGATATCAAGAAAGTTCTGTTAGAAATGAGGAAATTTCGGATGGGACTGATCCAGACAGCAGACCAGCTCCGTTTCTCCTACCTAGCTGTGATCGAAGGTGCCAAATTCATCATGGGAGACTCTTCAGTACAGGTAAGCATTGCTTCCGCTTTCATCCGGGTGTGTTGATCTCGAACTTTTGTCTCTGAAGAAGGAGGCTGTCAGCTGTAAAAGTTCAAACACTAGCACAGGTCAGAAGAATTAGCTGTCCTTCGTGTTTAAAAAGCTAGAAAGCTGCGGAAACGTTCACCACGTTCCGGTTTCTGCCTTTGACGTGTTGACGTAGAGAACGTTGATAGGGAGAGTAGACTTTATTTTCAAAAGATTTCACCTTCCGAGTATATGTGTCTGCAGCCCCAAGAAGCAGAGAAAACCCCTCGCCTCTGCTCGCCTAAAGGGGAGCAGATTTCCTGACACATCAGCCCGGTGTGAATACGAATGGAACTTTCTCTCGCTGCTTTCTCCAGGAGCAATGGAAGGAGCTCTCCCACGAGGACCTGGAGCCCCCACCCGAACACGTCCCCCCTCCTCCCCGGCCGCCCAAACGAATCCTAGAGCCACACAATGGGAAGTGCAAGGAATTCTTCCCAAACCACCAGTGGGTAAAGGACGAAACCGGGGAAGATAAAGAAGACTGCCCCATCAAGGAAGAAACCAAAACCCCCTCAAATGTCCCTTGCAGCGTGGAAAGGTAAGGCGAGCAGGGCCTGGCTTATTGGGGTGAGGGGATGTGACCTTCCAGTCGAGAGACGCATGTTGCCATTGAAACCCTGTGGACACAGCCTCCTCTTGGCAAGCGTAGCTTCTGTGTCTTTGAAGAATGAGGCCCCAGAGACATCCAGCCACAGGTTGGTCCGGTGAAGTGACCCAGTTCGGTGGGGCTCTAGCACCACCTTGTGGTACCCATTGGAACCAGAGATTCGCAGGACAGTCCTGCTCGGAAATGACCTTGCCCTCCCTCAGGCTTCCAGCCAGTCCTGAAACGTGATACCCAGGTTAGACGGTTATACTTTCAGCCCCCAGATGGTCCATCTGGAAGTTTCACCTTTTCGTGTGCTCTTGATTAACTTAATGCCATTTAACCAAGATTATTGAGTACCTATTGGTACACATGAAGTACTGAGATCACTAGAACATGGCCCCTGGTCTGTGTTCTAGAAGATTTTGTGGGGACAGAGACCGTAGGTTATGGTTGGGAGCCTGGGGACAGTAAGGAGACGGAAGTGCAAGCTGCGGCGGTGGGCCTTAGCAGCGAGACGCTCAGCCTTCTCTGGGTGCTCAAGGAAGGCTGCCCGCATGAGGCGTGGAAGCTTGAAGAACGAAGGGAGGCAGGCCTGAGCCAGAGCCTCTGGAGGCAGTGCCCTTGGTTCCTGATTTTTGGATGAGTGCGTGCTGTGCCCCAGCATCTGTCCACGTCTAGAAATTTAGTGCGTGGCAGTTCGCAGACAGGTGTGCAAGAGATATACAGGTGGAGGCGTTCGTTGTGGCATCGTTTGCAATGGTGAAGAATCAGAGCTGAGCCAATTCTGTATCCAGGGATTTGATAAGTTGTGCTTTCTCCGACCTTGGGATGTTCTGGAACTGTTAAAGGACAGGATCGGGAATTATACTCAAGAAAGCAGGTTGTACATGGTGGGTGCCCCAGTGGTCCTCTGGCTACGTCGATCATCAGAATCTTAACCTGGGCACCTTGCTAAATGCTGGTTGCCAGGCCCCAGTCCTGACCTATGGAGTCGAGTCACCGGGGTCCTCCTGCAGCTGGGTCCCTGTCACAACAACGTCACATCTGGTTCTAGGCCTTGAGGAAGGTCTGTGCAGCGGGACCTCCCAGAGCAGGTCCAGGTGACGTGCAGAGCGATAGCTCGGTGACGGTCCCCCAGGGAGACTGTGCCTAGCTTCCAAGGGCCTCTGGTGACGTTCTCAGGGCGGGCCAGTGTGCTGCATCTGAGGGCCTGCTGAGAGTCGAGGGTGAGAGAGGAGAGAGCTGACACGTGACTGGTGTCCAGTTTGTCACCTGTTCTGTACTGGTTGAGACTGGCAAAGAGTGGTGGCTTTCACACTGTGTATGTGAAGGTGGTAAGGAGGGAAGCGCGGATCTGGGAAGATAGAAGCCAAAGAGCTCCAGGAAGAAGTGCAGCCATGCTAAGAACGTACGTGCCTCCGGACAGCAGTGGGGGCCCGCATGCACACAGACCTGGGCCCCGCGGCCAGGGCTCGCGGCTGCGTCCCAGAAAGCAGGTGCTTTGTACCGCCTCTTCCTGTCTCCTGGGAAGGGGGTGCCTCAGGGTGGTCCTGCCAGTCACACAAGATGCTGCTGGGGTAGAAAGGCCCTGGAGTGGCCTGTGAGAAGCAGGACGTCTTGTGGTCAGGGCCTCTCGAGGGAGGCCTGGAGGAGGTGGCGAGGAGAAGAGGGGCCTCTGCTGGCCTCTCTGAGACAGCCCTGGAGCGAGAACACCGTGCACATCGTCCCCGCAGGGTGTCTCTGGCTCGCCACCAGAAGGGCAGCCAGGGTCCTGTGTGCGGGATCCCTGAGCAGCAGTGCTCCTGGCAGGATTGGGTTGATGCTGGGGACGCGAGCCTGGCACAGGGCGGGCTGAGGGGCAGAGGGATGTGTGATGTCCTCACGTCAGCCAGCAGCGACAGAGGCTCCTGGGGAGAGGGTGGTAGAGTGTGGGCCACACCATTGCCTTCTCTGATCTAGAACGGAACGTTCTCCAAGCAAACCCCAGGACAAATAAGCACCTGTCTTTGCACCAGTGGCTGTATTTGTCCTCGGAGTCTTACCCACCCCCATCACCAAGGAGTCCACTGGTCTCCGGAACCATACCTTGGCGATGGAGACCGCCTGGGTCTCTGGGGGGGGTGGCTGTGGGGGTGCCAAGTGGGCTTCAGGTCGGTGTCCCCATCGCCAAGGTTTCTTTACACATGGCTCGTTTTTTCTTAGAATTCCAACTGTCACAATAGCGTCCTCGGCATCGTTTTCCCTAGAGTGAGTAACCAGTCTCCGTCCCTCTCCTCCCTCAGCACGAGTCCAGACACTGAAGTCAGAAGGCGGGTCATGGGGGCAGGTCCTGCCCAGGGGGAGCCATCACCGCCCAAGGAGGAGCAGGACCAGGCGCTGACTCCCTGGAAGCCCTTCCTGGTCAACATGTGCATGGCCACGGTCCTCACGGCCGGCGCGTACCTCTGCTACAGGGTATGTTTTCACTGATGGACGTGCTGGCAAGACCTCGTGTACAGAAAGCACTGGCCGACAGCCCGGCGTTAGCATTCAGTGCTGTGGAAGGATCTGAGCCAGTCTCAGAAGAAACAGAGCAAAGGTTTTTAAAGTCTGGAACTGTGAAGGGCTAACGAGAGAATTGAGGATTGATGCACTGGGGTTTTAAGGAGCCCTGTGGTCCCAAGAATATATGAGTCTAATCTCAGGGCCTTAACCTATTCAGGAGTAAGTAGAGAAAATGCCAAATACGTGTCTCTCTTTCTCTCTCTCTCTGTCTCTCTCTCTGTCTCTCTCTCTCTCTCTCTTTTTTTTTTTTGTGTGTGTTATTATTTGTTTTTGAAAAAAAATAGAATTACAACACATTGTTGTTTTTAACCTTTATAAAAAGCAGCTTTTGTTATTTCTGGAAAAAAAAAGAGACTAGGCACTTACAAAACTTTCTTGTACCCTTAGGTGGTGTAACCAGATACACAGTTTATATTTGATTTCCCAGGGAAAGTCTCCCACACTTTTCCGAATGTAAACTCCTTTGGAGAAGAGGGTTTAAGGGTTTAGGGCACTATCTTGCTCAGTCGCTTCCTCCGCTGTGTGCGTACTGAGCTTGGATGGTGCCCGCGAGCTTTCCTGTCGTAAGAAGACAAACAACAAAAGGCCATCTCTGGAAAACAAAACCCAGCTTCTGCTTTTGCTCAGGGTGTCCCCGCCGGTTTTCCATTGTTCATTTCTCCGTTGATCCCTTCTTGTTCCAGCCATCTGGGTCATGCCCCGCCCTCGTCACCCCACCTCCATAGACGGGGTTTCTCAAGGCCCCTGCCTCAGGGTCAGAGGTCACAGCAGGGTGGCCACCAGCTTTGCACCCTGCCCTTGAGATCCAGAAGGAGCAATTTCCACTTCCTTCGGAATATAAAGTGAGGGGAGGAGGGAGGATTGGCCTCAAGACACTGCTCCTGGAAATTACCTCCCTAGACACTTTTAAATCCTTTTAAACATCCTCTTTCCCAGCGACCGTCTTTGAGTAGATCAGACGGTTTAGCAACGTGCAAGCCATTTTTTCCCTTAGGGGTGATTTTGGGAAGGGGGCCATTGTAAAAGAAAATCGAAACCCCCTTCCCTGGAGGCCAGCTTGGGGGCGGTGGCGTGGCGGCGGCGGGGGGCGGCCTGGGGCGGCCGGGGTCGTGCAGGGCTCTGCAGGTCCGTGGGGGTGGGGCCGGGCTCATCTGAAAATGTTTGGTTTCATTCCAGTTCCTGTTCAGCAGCAGCACATAATCTCCTCCACTCCACCTCCACCCCACTGTCCGCCTCCGTGCGTAGAGCCCGCGCCCGCCTAGCAGGCACGCCGTGGTAGGTAAGGGCCGAGGACAGCGTAGCCGGCCGTGACCTGGACGGACGTTTGTTCTGCACTAGAACCACCCTCCCCGGGCTGTTGGTCTTACCCCTTTTGACGGTGTCCCCCCTCCCTTTCCTTCGAGCACCAAATCCGCAACCCCTTTTTTTGAGGAGAACGAAGGAGAGTACAGGGCTGGTGGCCTGTGCGGGTCGCGAGGCTCGCCCTGCCCGGTGCGTGCTCTCGGCGTGGCCGGCGCGTCCGGGTGGGCGGGCATACGCTGTCCTCCCGCGGACCTCTGAGGAGACTCCACTCCGTATTTATTGTTTGGTTTTTTCCCCAAAGGCGTCCGTAGTGCACTAGCATTTTCTTAAACCAATAATGTATTAAGAACTTTTGATGTCAGCCTTGCATCAAGGGCTTTATCAAAAAGTACAATAATGAACCCTCAGGTAGTGCTGGGAACGTTAGATTTTGCCATGAGCCTGCTGCGTCAGACCAGTACTAGGAAGGAGGACGGTTGTAAGCAGTCGTATTTCGTGGCATTGTGGGTAACGTGAGAAGAGGTTTGGCATATGTTTATAGGACATGGGATAATATATAACGAACACTTGGATATTTAAGATACGTGGTGTGAGATTACTTTGTCCCAGTTACCCCCTCCCAGTTATCTGCTAGAACCTTGTTCTCAATCACTGCTTTCCCTGTGTGTATTAGGATATGCACGTGTGGTCGTCTTGTGTCCTGATCCAGGATCACGTGCTTGAAATACTTAGCCCTCTGCTTATTAATGTGCCCCGTGTACAAGTCCAGTCTACCTTTGCATGACCTGATCGTTACGCGGCTGTGGTTCCTAAGGCTGTTGCAGAAATAATCACCATTCCGCAATGGGGTGATGTTTTCCAGTAACGGATATTTGCCTAATACCTGGCATGGCACTCTGGTGACTTCCTGGTGAGGCCCCGGCCTGTCCTTGTCCAGCTGGGTCCCACTGTAACTCAGACATTCCAAGGGTATGGGAAGCCATAGTCCCACCTCACGCTCTGGACGTTTAGGCAAGCACGGTCCTGTCCCCACCCCCCCCGCCCCGCCCCCCCCCCCCTCCCCGACACCTTGGGGATCAGCCTCCACTGTCAGAAGTTGACGCTCTTCTCGAGCAGACCGTGATTCGGAACCAAGGCAACTGCTGGAAACCGCACTTCCTGAAGCATCCCGGGTGTCGGGCCCTCGGAGTCCGCCTGCCGTCGTCCCGGTCCAGGGGCCTTGCTGAGAGCCACGTCTGCCCCCGCCCTTGAACCCTGGGGACTGATGGTGCTCACGACTCTTCTGCAAGGGAACTTAAGACCTCCACGTTAAGTGGCTTTTTTAAACAAGAAGAAGAAGAAAAACAAAACAACAAAAAAAACAAACAAAAAACAAGGCAGCTGTAGCTCACGAGCTGCTCATTCGCCAGCATTTTCACGTGTTGCCTTTCACGTGTTAGAAGCCCGTGCAGAGAAATTCTGTGGTGGGAACGTTTGCGGCATCACTGTGCAGAGCCTTGGAGAGGTGCGGGTGAGGCTGAGATGCCAGGCTGTCGGCATTTTTGAGTTGGGCTTGTGTGTTTGTTTTTAAAGTCCTGTATATGTGTGCAGTAGTTTGGGTGTGTATATAGTAGCATTTCAAAGTGGATGAACTGGTTTAAGCTCCTGTCCTTGGAAACCAGATGGCTCTCCATCTTGTTACACGTATGTTAGAGAAGTAGCGAGCTGCTCTGCTATATGCCTTAAGTCAATATTTACGCATCAGGTCATTATTTTTTACAATGGCCGTGGAATAAACCATTTGTACGAAAATAAAAACAAACGAAAACAGCGAGGCGTTCTGGTAAAATACCTTTTCAGGTGTGTGTATACACGGCTGCATGATGGGGGGAGGGAGGGGGCGCGTCTCAGGGTCCTGTGACCTCACAGAACTATCAGACTGTACAGTTTTCCAACTTGCCATATAAATGATGGGTTTGCGTTTTAGTTGCAACAATAAATTTTTTTTTCTAAAGAACACGGATTTGGGGTGCCTCCCATGCCTTTGTTTAAGGGGCCCGAAGCAGGACGGGTACCTCCTGTTTCTTTTCTGCTGCCGCCCACGGGAAGCAGGTGCTGTGGGTCGGGTGGCCAAGGGTCACTGTGGCCTCCCGGGGTTGTGCACGCCATTGGGCTGGGGGAACGTTCCCTTCCTGGTGAGTTTATTTGGCACTTCGGGCCTCCGCCCGGCTGCTTCGACAGCGACACCACCCACCTTTTGAATGTGCAGGCCCCTGGCTACCATGGCAGACGTGCACAGGACCTGCTCAAGAACGCGTCCCCTGTCCGGCTGCCTGGGAGACCCAGCGGTTACCGCTTCCAGTGCCTCTGGTGAGCCACGCGTGACGGACGGGTGACGCAGAGGCAACGGGATGGAAAACTCATGTATGTGGTCTGCCTTTAAATCTCCTCGAAAGTGATCTGTTGACTTTCTGTTGTGAAGTAACTTCAGACTCCTAAGATGTTGGTAAAATATTGCAAAAATCGTTCGAGAATTCCCTGTCCTTCGAGGTTGTATGACTGGATGCCTGCTGCTGAGTAAACGGTTCGTGCTGTGGGCTCCCAGCAGGATCCACGGGACTGGGGGGTAAAAACAGACGATGGTCATGTGACCTGCAGCACACCCACAGAGGACTGTGGCCACGGGACTGCGGTGTCACACCCACTGTCACCTCAGTCTGTTTCAGATACAAAAATGGCATCAAAGCTGTCATGAAGCGGTGGGATGCCAGGGTAGGGAAAAAAGCTGAATCTGTAACTTTGGTGCAGAAATCACATGAGGCCAAAGGCTGGACAAGGAAGGGCCACGCGGCTCAGTGTCCGTGTAGGAGTGGGCGCTCAGGGAGCCTTCGGCCGCACGGGGGACATAGGGGGCCCCAGCCCCCCGCCTCCCTCCTCACCTGCTTGTGCGGGAGAACCCGGCCCACGGGGCTGCACGCGGTGCAGGAGGGGCTGCTCTTTTCCTCCCTGGGAGGTTTGTGGAAGCAACCACTGCTTTGTGCTTTTTTCAGGTAAAGTGAGACACCAATAAAATTCATTTTAATTGAAATTCAAAAAACTGAACATAGGAACAAGGCAAATAAATACAAAGTTAAACCGAAAAGCACAGAGTATATACAGGAAGTTTACATGAGAAGGTTGAAGACTCCAGAATCCCCAATGCCATTGTCAGGAGTCACGTACCCCAGGTTGTCTCTACGGCTCAACACAAAAACACTTCAGGACACATTTGAGGGTTTTGGTTTTTTTTTAACAGACTTAAATAAGAAACGAATCTTCTTTCTTTAAATATATTCTTCAGTGAAATCTTTCTTCAAACCGGCTGATGGCTTCTGACACAATTTATCTAATCGGCCCTAAGTTGACTTCCGTTCAAAAGTTCGATTCCATTTTGATGAGTGAGGTCACGGTGGATGCTTTTACTGACACGACACAAGGTTTCCTGGCCAATGACGTTTTCTTCCTTGTGCTGTTGAACACAGTGACGATAAGGTCCACGGTCTGCAGGCCGCCACCAGGCTCCACGGGGGCGTTTGGACTACTGCTTGGGTTAAGAGCATGAATCATGGAAACCCTGGCTCTGTCTGTCTTCCCACCTTGCCTGGCTTGCCAAGGTGACGGCTTGCTGCCATGGAAATGACCCACTGCGTCCTCTTTAGCAAGGTCAGTCAGCCCGCTTGTCTCTTCACTGCCCGTCTTTATTGAACCAGCAGTGCTGAGCAGGCCAACCGGCAGGGAGACTTTGATTCCAGGCCTCAACCCGCCTGGCCTTGGCCCCTTCGGGGTGCAGCTGGCCAGGGAAGGTCAGACACATTCTCAAAACTGAAAGCTGGTCGTTTGACTCAAGTCCAACAGCCTTCAAAGTGCCGCACGTCCCCTTTTCCTGCTCCTATATGCAAAGTCCCATTTGTGCCCCTGGGCTGCGTGACTGGTCTGGGGACTGAGGGAGCACAGAGCATACCCCCACCCACAGCTCTGGCCCTGGGTCAAGGCAAGGCAGCAGCAAAAACAAAGGTGCCAGCTGAGGCTTCTTAAAATACAGTGATTTCAATATCCGCTTCCTGGCAAAAGGCTTCTCCTCTTGGTTCCAAGCAGAGTTTGTCCATCTTCTCAAAAGCTGAGCGTCCTTTCTCCCCTGAAATATTAAGGTGATTGGTCACTGGATTGTCCCCCACCTCAGCGTTCCTGCTCTGGTGAACCCAGATGGCCTTAGTGGCAGAGGGAGGTGGCATTTGGGGAGCTCCTGCTGGCCACTCGCATGGATGGACCCGGTGCCTCTCCCTTACATTCAAGACAGAATTTGCTGAACTTTATTCCTGCCTCGCACCTGGTTTTCACTCCCAAGGATCATAAACTGAAGCTGAAGAGAGAAATAAGGCACTTCATGCCACCTCAACCATGAAGGAAACCCGTCTTGGCCAAGTGCAGTTACATGGGTCATCGACCGCGCTCGGCCTCTGTATCATTTTGCATCTTTGAGGGCTGACCGTGGCCCCTCTAGCACAACCTTCCAAAGGTCGCGAACCTCACTGCACCGCACAGAATGTTTGATGGTGGACTTTACCGAATGACAGCGTGGCTTCCCGGGCTGCTGTTCGCACGGCCTCCAGGTCCGACTGGCACAGGCTGGCGATCTGATCGATGCTTTCAATGCCCTGTTTGAGGTGAGGGGAAAGAGGACCCATCAGGGGACATTTTAGGTAGCAGGTGGAATCTACTTTTATGAGCTCTGTAAGACCAGCCCTAGCATGGTCTTTGGGGCCTCAGGCCCTTCCTTTTCTGAAGGCTTGTAGGTTTCTTATGTAGCCTCAAGTTCATCAGAAGGGCCCCCACCTTTTCGATTCTGACACCTGCTGCTGAGTCAGGCCATCAGCAGAGCTTTATGGATAGATTCCTTCTAGAAGGTCTGTCTTGAAAAATGGGAAGCCCTGCTTCCCTCTGGACCTTCCCACCTCCCCCTTGCTCTCCTAACTCTACCCTCTTGGGCAGGCCGTGAGAACATCAGTCGGAACCCAGGTTTGGGCACAGCTGACCCTGGCTGCTCTCCAGGGCCAAGGACCAGAGTGCACTTCAGCCTCTTCTCCGGGGCACCCCTACCCCCTTCCTGGCTTGGCTGTTCGATTATAACCAGATGGTCCTCCTAGAACTTCCCTTGGTTTTGTTTTGTTGTTGTTGTTTGTTTGTTTTTTCAGAATGAATGGGGTGAGTTTAATCTATTGTTCATCAAGCAAATTGGCGATGGTTTTTTTTAGATGAGACTTCCAGATGCAGGTGGGTTTGAGGCAAGATGGACATCCTCTCATATCTGCTTTAAGAGGGTGAGTTGTACCTGGAGTCTCCAGAAGTTTCATATTCTCTGGCCTGGAGTAACACTTTGTAGAGTCCAGCCTAAGGAAGTAATTCAGAACTCTCTATTTTTTAAAAGCGTTACGTGCCAAGATGCTCATAATGATATTATTTATAGTAATGAACAGATGACAAAGCTTAATTTTCTACCACACAAGAGTGGGGGGATCTGTCAAGGTAAACCCTCAACGGCCCCTTCATAGAGACTTCTAAAGCACTGCCAGTCTACCCCTGAGAGTTTCTGTTTTGCTCACTGTTTCTAAGCTATATATATGTAGCATGATCAACAATCTAAAGACATTTAAGTTTAAGAGAGTGAGCACAAGTGGGGTAAGGGCAGAGAGAAGGAGAGACAGAAGCCCGATTCAGGGCTCAAACTCCGTGAGCAGAGGGATCATGACCTGAGCCGAGACGAAGAGTCACAGGCTTAACTGTGCCAGCCAGGCGCCCCTAGCATGATCGACAATTTTAAATACTCACACCCACAAAAGAAGTGTAGCAAAATGCCAACAGTACTTTCTACTAAGTATTGGGATGAAGGGTAACTTTTACATTTCTGAATTTTACACTTTCTTTCCTATAATGAGCTTATTGTGCTTTTAGAAAATATTAAATCGAGGCCATTAAAACACAATCCTAGACTTCCAAAGTGAGTCCCTAGGGCCACCTGCTTCTTCAGGCCGAGCCAGAGCAAACGCTCCTCGACTACTGTTGAGGGGCCTCTGCTGGTAGCACTGAGGTCTGCTCTAAAACGAGCTCTTCAGGGGCGTTTTTTTTGTTTGGTTTTGTTTTTTGTTTGTTTTTGTTTTTTGCTGGCGGTAGTTTTGGGGGGAGGGGAGGGGTATTCCCAGTGGAATAATTTTGAAATGAACCAACTGGAACATTAGCCATAAGCAGGCTTCCCTCCGTCACGGGCGAGGACAGGTCAGACTCACCCTGAGGTGTTTTAGCGCCACACACGCGGCCTGCTGGAGTTTCGCATCGTTCTCCATCAGGGCGTTGGTATAGAAGACCAGAGCCTGGAGAATAAGGTTGCTGTGAATGGGGGGTCAGCCGAAGCCAAGTCCATGCTGCCTGTGGCTAATCCTTCTAATGCTGGAGGGCTCCTCGAGCCCTGCTTCCCCTTTTCTAAACAAAAATCGGGCTGTGATCTATTCATCTCTGGGCCAGGCGCACCCAGTCCCAAGACGTATGCTGCGGCGTTTGGTTTCTCTCTAATAAACACACTGGTCCCTGGGCTGATGGTAATCAAAGTGAAGAAAGCTCTTTTCATCTAATAATATTTTCCAAATCTAGATAAAATGCTGCATCGGAGCAATCCGATGTCTGGCCGGGGCCACTCAAAGAATTGGACGTGCGGAGGGACGTGCGGAGCACCTCTTCCCTTCAGCCCTGGTCCCTGGTCCCCGGTCCCAGCGATGACCCCGCCCCCTCCACCACATCCGCCAGAAAAGAGCTGCATGGGCTTCACGAGACTCTGCAGGTTAATTAGGAAGCATGTGAGAAGGTACCCGGCCTTTGGGTGCCCAGACTACAGTCAGGCCTCGGTATTGCCCTCTTCTACCTTGGGGGCTGGTACCGTCAATCTAGAGTAGTCACAGGCCCAGGAACCTGAAGGGCAGAGGGGTCCGGTTTCTTGGTTTTCAAACGGACTGAACCCAACGAATCAGCCAGCCACACGTACTAGCTGAGATGAGGCTGGCCGTCAGAACCCTAAGGAAGAAACGCTCTCCGTGCAAGCGACATCTCAGACCAAACGGGTATGTTGGCGTTGGCGGCACAGATGCACGAGGCAGTAAGACGAGAGGTTCCATGGGTCCCTCGGGTGGCCGCCAGCAACCCCAGGTCCCTCCCCAGGGCTGGCGTCGCCCAGGGCAATGGCCTGAGAAGGACCGCACGCATGCACACACCAGGGAACCTCCCTAAATCTAAACATCCTGGGACACCTGGCTGGCTCGGGAGGTAGAGCAGGTGACTGGGTTGGAAGTTTGGGTGTAGGGATTACTTAAAGTAGAATCTTTAAAAAAACAAACAAAAAACCCTCGCAGCGAAGGCAACCCCCTTCAGAACATCCCTTGTATTTTTCCGAGAGAGGAAGCCTGTGTCCCCCTGGCTGTCACACATGTAGCCATGGGGCTGCCGCCTCCCCGCCTGCCCCCACCGTACCTTCTCCCGAAAGCTCTGGTTCCGTGCCGCGCTGGCCAGGCGAGCACTAGCCGCCCTGCACACCCGGGGGGTCCCGTCCAGCTGCAGCAGTGCCCAGGCCCGCAGCGTCTGGGGCAGGGGCTGGAGCTGGCCCAGCCGCTTCCCCTGCAGCTTCCTGATCGTCTTGACTTGCCCCGCACACTGCAGCTCCTCGGCAAGTGTTACTGGAAGAGAGGAGTGGGCCCAGGGTCCCTCTGACTGCGGTCGGCAGTACAACTGCGCGTTTGTTTGGCCACCGCCGTGTTCGTGTTCGGGAAGCAGATCCCAGGGCAAGCCCCCACGATCACCAAGGCGCAGCCTGGATCGGCCTCAAGGGGGTGCTCTCTAGGTGGAATCTCTAGGAAGGCTTTCCGGCAAGGGGTCAAATCACCCTGAAAATTAATAAAACCTCAGCCCGTACTCTTAAGGACTCCGGCCAGCCACCCGTCACCCTCCTATCCAGCTCTGACCTCTGCCCTGTGCTTTGTAAAACCTCCTTCCCTCGGAGGTCATCTCCCTGCGTGGGCTGAGTGTACAATCTAATTCCATCTGGGGTCTCGAAAGGACAGCCGGAGGGGAAAGACGCAGTGGTTCGAAGACACTGGCTTCCAAAGAGCCAGGAGAGAGGGTTCCACGGACGGAGACTCCTTCGTTCTTGGCGTTGCTTTGAGGCGCCCTCCCTCCCAGCCCCTACCTTCTTTGGTGAGCTGGGCAAAGTGCTTCTCTAGGTCAGACACCCCCTGCCTCTGCAGGTAGCTGTGAAACTGGAACCAGGTGACCGTCTGTTCTTCGGGGAGCCCGGCTCCGGGGAGCAACCCACCACAGCTGACCACCTGCTCCAGGAGCCTTCGGCATGCTGGCGAAACAGGAGAAGGCCGTGAGGATAGACGGGGCCCCCGTGGAGCTCCGCCGCCGGGCATGGCTGGGGCAGTTTAAAGGCCTTCTAACGGCATGCGGACGGGTGTCCCTCACTGTGCCTCCTGTGCCCAAGAGAAGGAGCATGCTACGGCTGGGGTCCGCAAGCCCCACGTGTAGGCATTCTTGGGGTGCACTCCATGCCCGAGGCTGGGGACTGGGAGTATTCAGGCCAACTAGCAGCCAGATGCTGGCTGGAGCTTCCAGAGGCCCTGGAAGGGAGGACGGCTGTCAGCTGTCAACAGAGAAAGATGCTCTGCTTTCTGAGGAAGGGTCCAGCCAGCACTTCAAGACACCTTTATCCTGCCGACCTTTCTAGAAGCGTTCTTTCCTAACCCCTTAAAGGTTCTGGTGGAAGCCGTGCGGTCTATCCCCAGACAGATGTGCCAAAAGGCTAACGTCTGCAACTTCAGGGCTTCGCAGACCCCTTCCTGTCCCGGGAAGAGGCGGTGACGTGTAGCTGAGAAGCACCCTCCCTCTGGTGCCATGAAGACAGAGACGAAGACAGGGCTAGAATGAGGCCCTGGGGCGGGAGGGGGTACCTATTTCCAGTTGTCCCGGGTATTTCCCTCGGACTCTGTGCAGAAACGTCTTCTTGAGTTGGTTCAGCAGCGTCGTGCCGGAACAGGACAGGACGCTGCCGGGCTCGGTGCACCCTCTCCACAGCTTCAGGCACCCCTTCCTCCGTGTGGCCTGGGGGACAACTGAAAGCCTGGGTCAGGACCCGACTGACGGGAAGGCCGAGCAACCGGGTGGCCCCAGGATTTCCTTCCGCTGAGGCCTGAGAGGTCAGGGGTGACAGGGTTTCGTGCAGCTTTCCTTCCCGCATCGCAGCCTGACACGCCAAGGGCCGGCGGCTTCGGCCGTGGATGCCTTCCCTGGGCCCGCACCGCGGTCCTCGCAGCTAGGACGGCTGCGGCCACCAGCCTCTCCTCACGGGCAAGGGGAGGCTCCGTGGGGGGCAGAGGCAGAGCGGGGGTCACAGCTGTTTCTGGGAGTGCGTGCCGTGTGCCTTGAACGCGTCCTGGCGATTACCTCACGGAACAACACTACCCAGTGGCCTCCTCTTTAGACAGGCGGGGAAGCTGAGGCCCAGAGAGGTGAGTCATTTGCCCAGAGCCGCACAGCCCACCGAACTAACTCCAAGGCCGTGTGGCCTCCCTCCCGCGCCCCACAGCGTGTACGTCTGAGCACAGCCCCACCACCACCCCAGCTCGTACCCTCTGGGCGCCAGTGAGCTTTGGGCATCAGGATGGGAGACGAGGCTCCCCTGCCCTCCAGAGCCCATCGCTTCGTGCCATCCACACGAGAGCAGCCCGTGGGCAGCGGGCGGTTACTTACTTTCTTCAATGGATGCTGCCTTGCTGACCTTCTCAAAATCCAGCACAGAGAGCATCTCCAGAACCTGCTTTTGCTGCACGGCTTCTTCCAGAAGGCATTCCTGGACCATCCTCGACAGGTTAGGAGAGGCAAGTTTCTGGGAAGCAGCCCACGATGCTCCAGGTTAGCACAAGCATGCCTTCTGAGGCCGGCAAACACGACCGCGGCCCCCACCTGCCTCCCCCCAGCTTTTCTGTGCCGGTGGTAGCTCTCTGACTCCCGTCTGGGGGTTCCTGCTTCTCCAAGGTGGCCGAGATGATGGGATGCAGGCTGCGGCTTCTGGGGGCTTCCTCTGCTACCAGAAAGGGCCAGCCTGCCTGAAAGTGAAGCCAGCCAACGCAGGAAAGCAGAGCTGAGAGAGACCCAGTTAGGATGTTTTTTGAAATCCTGGATCCACCTGGGCCTGAAGCCTACCCCAGGGCCTTTGAGTTCCATGAGCCAAAAAGTTCCCTTTGGTTGAGCCAGTTTGGATCGGAGCTCTGGCAGCTGCCGCGGAAAGAACCGCAGCCGCTGCTTTGGGGTCAGCACTTGGACTTTCAGGAGAGCCACGTGACCTTTCACCCAGGCCTGGACCTTCCACAGAGGAGCCTCCCCAGTCTCACTGGCTCTCTTCCTTGCACCGTGCTCCCCACCACCGGCAAGATCAGATCTTCGCAGAGAGGACTCCCGCCCCCCAGCCCGGCTTCCCCGCAGGCCGCCCCGCCCCCCACATCCCGTGGCCACACCTGCAGCAGAGTTTTGCAGACGTGGAGGTGGACGGTGAGCAACGTGTCCAGCTCCGGGGTGCCGGCCGTCAGCTCCCGAGGTGACGCTGTCCGTGGTGGCAGCGGGGGCGGGCTCCTGTCCTTTCTGAGTTGGATTGAGAAGAACTGGGTGACCGTGCCAGTTAGCGGCTCAGCTCCCTCCGCGGGTAGAGGAGACCCTCCCTCCCTGGGGAGCTCCGATCAGGGAGGCCCGCTCCAGGGCCCAGGCAGATAGAGTTACACCAAGGAGAAAACCAAGGGAAAAGAAAAAGCAGCAAAAGCCGTCAACGAGGGGTGGCACGGGCCCTGGAGACTGGGGTGGGGGGTGTGGGGGGCCACCTCCGGGATGTGTGATCTGAAGGCAGAAGGCTGCGGTTCAGGCTAATCCTTAGCTCTGTGGCTCTGGACGGGCCTGCCCCCCTGGCCTCAGCGTGCTCATCTGTGAAGTGGGGACAGGCGCACCCAGCTCCGGGCAGTGAGGGGTCAGGGCAAGCCTGCCAGCAAGCATCTCACCCGGCACCACGCTGGCCTCGTGGTGGAGGCCGAGCCCGAGGCCTGAGGAAGGGCGGACGCGACACTGGGATGCTGGGTGGGATCGTGAGAGGAGAAGACGAGATGTACTGTGTGTCCTGTCTGGTGCTGCTGAGATTCGGGTACAGGAGCCGGGCATGAGCAGGGCAGGTGGGGGTGGAAGGTTGTACAGAAGAGGGAGCCCATGTCCCTGCTGCCCGTTCGGTAGAGGACAGAGGTCCTACTGTGTCCCTTGTTATTTTGTAAGAGAAGAACCCAGCCAGGCCATTGCCCGCAGCTCGGGACCGTGCTGGGGGTGGTCGTGCACTCAGTGGTCAGCACGCCCCTGCTCTGTGCCCAGCGGCAGGCATGCAGGGGTGGGGGGCGTAGCAAAGGAACAGAGTAAGTACCAGTTGGGACCAGGGCGATGGGAGGCTGAGGCTGCAGGGGCCGACAGGAAGCGCGGAACTGAGGCCCGTCGCCAGGGTCGGTGCTGGGAGGGGAGGGCGCCTACCTGGGACCCTGGCAGCCCCCACACAGGGACAGCTCCTGCGGGGCGAGGTCAGCATTGAGGAAGGCGAAGCTCTCCAGGATGCACTCCATCAGGCTCTCGGAAGAGGCGTGCTCCTGGCGGGCGCCACGGGGCTGTGGACAGAGCGGCAGGACCTTAGGCCACAGACCATCACCACCGGGTCCGGGTCATGAGCACCACCCCTCGGAGCCCAAGTGCAACCCCCCACATCAAGGATGGGCACAGGGGTGCGGAATCCCCCAAGGCCCCTCCCGAGTAGCCTGGTAGGTACGGCTCCAAAGCCCGAGGGACACAGACCTGAAAAGCCTCTCCTGGGCTCACAGACGCCCACAGGGACCGGGCGAGAGACAGGAGTGAGCGGGCAAGTGATTGGGGGTGGGGGGGGGGGGCCCGAGAACATGTGTCCCCCCCCCCCCAAGAGGCCAGGCTGCCACTCTGCTCCAACTGACACCTGCTCCTTGGGAATGTGGGGCCAGACTGTTCACTTTTCTCAGAAAAGCTGGAAACCTAGATTTTTGTGGGAACCTGCTAGTTTTTGAACATTGACAGCTAATCCCAAATTACTGTAAAAATAGGGTGTGAGTCAGGCTCAAAGGGAGGCTCAAAGGCTGCCCGGTGAGCTTCTAGATTTCAGGGTCTCTTCTCCCAGGGAGATGTGGAAGGAGAGGATGGTTGAGGCACCCCCTGACTGGCAGGGATGAGGAGAGTGCTGGTGCCACAGGGCCTGCCACTGGTTGAGTCCCCCAAAGGCAGATCCCTTCCTCCGGATCTAGAAATCCACTGCTGGAGATTTTGGTCTCCCCTCCATTCAGGGCAGGACCCCAGGGCTTGCTCGGTCCCCATCCCTGGCATGCCCAGGCCATGTCCCACACGAAGCCACCCAAGGCATAGCCTGAGCAGATACCACCTTGAGAAGCAGAACTAGGCTCCTAAGAGTTGAGCCCGCGGAGAAAACTTTGTTATTCTCTTGTTAGAGAATAACAATGGCTAGTTGCGGATCTTTCCTCCAGCAAAAAAAAAAAAAAAAAGTACGTTGGTGTATATATATGCACACACACACACACACACACACACACACCAGTTCTCATTATTCCAGGTGGTACCAAACCATTGCTCCTAAGAGAAATGCAGAGACCACTAGCCTCCGGTCACATTTTTTTTTTTTTTAATTTTTTTTTAACGTTTATTTATTTTTGAGACAGAGAGAGACAGAGCATGAACGGGGGAGGGGCAGAGAGAGAGGGAGACACAGAATGGGAAGCAGGCTCCAGGCTCTGAGCCATCAGCCCAGAGCCTGACGCGGGGCTCGAACTCACGGACCGCGAGATCGTGACCTGGCTGAAGTCGGACGCTCAACTGACTGCGCCACCCAGGCGCCCCCGGTCACATTTTTATCAACCCATCAGTACAGAGCCTCGTTTCATGTGTACTTCTGTTTAAAGACACCTTATTTATTAAAAAAAAAATTTTTTTTTAATGTTTATTCTTGAGAGACAGAGTGTGAGCAAGGGAGGGGCAGAGAGAGAGGGAGACACAGAATCGGAAACAGGCTCCAGGTTCTGAGCTGTCAGTACAGAGCCGGACGTGGGGCTCGATCCCACAAACTGTGAGATCATGACCTGAGCCAAAGTCAGACGCCTAACTGACTGAACCACCCAAGGGCCCCGAAGACACCTTATTTAATTTACACTGACAATTCATTCACACTGAACTCACACCTGGACGAGGCTTATGTAACATGGATTTTGTGAGTGAGGCCCTGCACAGCCTTCCTGGGCTCAGGAGCACTGGATAGCACTTCACGCGGTCGGGCCCATCCAACAGCTTGAAATCACCAAAAGAAAGGGCAGAAATGTGAGACACGCAGCACAAACTAGACAGCAGAAAGGACACACATCTGGACCAGGGCTGCGAGAAGAAGGCAGAGTGTGTGAACCCTCTGTGTGTGAACAAGTGAACCCCTGGTTCAGCCCCAGCCGGGCACGTGCATGGCAGGCGACTCTGCACGTGCCCGCAGATGACCGTGAGCGCATCACAAGTACTGATTTTGGAGTTTCAGGTAAGCTTCACAGCAAGTAGATGAATGAGAAACACACAGAATCCATGAATGGTGAGGACCGACTACGTGTATACACACACACACACACACACACACACACACACACACATTATACACATACACATCAAACTAAAAACTATGGCCTATGCTCACTTTTACTCTTCGAATTCGGTTTGGTACAAGAAGAAAAGTTCCTCAAGTACGTTTAAAAAAGTATTGCCTGGGGGGCTCAGTCGGCTCAGGTCATGATCTCACTGTTGGTGAGTTCGAGCCCCGTGTCGGGCTCTGTGCTGACAGCTCAGAGCCTGGAGCTGCTTCGGATTCTGTGTCTCCCTCTCTCTCTGACCCTCCCCCGTTCATGCTCTCTGTCTCAAAAATGAATAAACATTCAAAAATTTTTTTAAATAAAATTATGTAATCAGAAAAATCGAATAAATCTGCCCAGGCCAGCACTATTGAGAGCCACCCGAGGGCAGCTCTTGCCACGGGCCCTGTCGAGGAACAAGCTCAGAGTAGGGTGTGTGGCTGCTCGCGGCCTCTTGTGGCACCAGCTCTGACCCTAGACACGCCCCGGGTCTGGGAATTGAACGCCCAACCTCAGCCCCGCCTGCCTGGGCCAGAAGATGCCAGAGGGGGCCAGATTCTCTGGCCAGACGGGGAGCAGGTTTTCTACCCTGGTCCCCGACTTCCACTTCTAATCGTCCTCCCAGCCAGTGAAGGCCATTGTTATCCCTCCCCACTGGTCAGATGAACAGACTGAGGCCCAGAGAGGAGACGTTGCCCAGCTGGGTCACAGGGGAACGAGGCCAGGATGCCGGCCCAGGCTGGCTGCCCCCAGAGTCTGCTCCCAGTCGTCAGGCGCTAGTAAAGCGGGGCCGCTGGCCCTCCAGGAAGAAACCCACCTTCAGCCGGTCCCTGCAGCCGAGAACCTGGTACTCCAGCTCCCGGAGCTGGGGCTGGGCAGTATCCATGGACCTCAGTAAATCCAGAACCTCTTGCAGCGGCCTCTCGAGGGTCACCCCAGGCCCATCCGCTCCGCCCTCGGCTTCTCCTTCGTCATCGTCTTTCTGGCTACCCGGGACTGTATGCTTGTGGAATGGGGAGCCCCGTGGCAGGCTGGGGGCCTCGATTCCCAAATTCCTCCAGCCAGGCTGCTCCACAAATGAGCCTCCCGCCAGGTGGGCCATCTCCGGCAGGAGGCCCAGGGATCGGGGGTCCTCCTGGGCCTCCTCTTCGATGGAGGTGTTGGGGCCAACGGCCACGGGCAGGAGCCCCACGTCTGAGGTGGATGCCGATGTGCTGGTCTCAGTGTCTCGGGGGTCCTCAGAGCTGAAAGAGTCCATCTCGGGCAGCTCCTGACTCCGGCTCCGCAGGCCGGACCCCCGAAGGTCGCTGTCGGACAGGTAGCCGGGGATGGAAGGGGCCTTTGGCCCACCCAGCAGCAAAGCCTGCTGCGCTGGCCGCTGCAGGACAGACTGGGGAGGGGGACACAGGACCAGCCTGACTGCCACACCAGGGACTTCCTGCCACCCCAGCGGGGCTTCCCTCCATAAAGACTTGCCCCGCACACACACACATTGTCAACGTGACTGGGGTCCACCAAGGTGATCGGCGAACTGGAGGTGTTGACGGGACCCTGCAGCCCCATCCCCCCTCTAACCCCTTCCTTTCCAGCCCCTGAGGCCACTTTGCTGCTTGTCACATCCTCCAGGCTCTACACCTTCCTGTCCCAAGGCCTTTTAGAATGACTGTGCTCTCTTTCTGGAGCATTCTTCCCATATGTCTTTGTGGTCATGCTCTTGGCCCCTCAGGTCCTTACTCAAATGGCACCTTTTCTGGGGACCTAGCCCTGGACGCCCCGTTTTAAATAGCAACTCCCGCTTTGCCCCAGAAGTCCCCTCTCCCTCCATGGTCTGTGTTCCCGTGGTCCTTAGGCCCTTGATCAGCCGGCGCTCCCTGAGGACACTGTCCCCACCTGGTCTAGAACAGAGCCTGGCACAAAGTTGTGAATGAGCGAACAGCTGACACCAAGCTCGCCCCGCTCTGCGGCACCCCCTCCCTTCCCCTTACCAGACAGACCAATAATAATGTCTGATGTTCCAAAGCACCATCTGTTTTTATCAGGTGTTCTTTGAAAGGCTTCTCGTTCATTAACTCACTTAATCCTTGCAAAACCTCACCAGAGTGGTGCCGTTATTTTCAGTTCTCTGATATAGAAACTGAAGGCCAGAGAGGTTGGGTGACTTGCCCAAGGTCACACAGCAGGTGAGAGGCATAAATAGCATTTGAACCCAGCCGTTCCGGCTGCAGAAGCCAGACTCTGGACCACATATGATTTCTTTGACTGTAATATGCTGGGCACACCATGGCCAGAATACGGAAGAGGTTGACAACAGTAGCTGGTGCTAAGGAAGGGGCCCAGATCCCCGGAGGTCACAGGAAAGAGATGTTTTACTAGACGCTAGGTCAAGGTATTACCTACTGGAAACATACATTAAATTTAATTTTGAAGCAAATAAACTATGGCTGGGGTGGTAGCACCATACAGAGAAACCCATTCCAGGCTTCCAGGAGAACCAGCCAGGCCTCGAACCAAGTCCAGAGGCCCCCAGAATGGAGGACTGACAGGAAGGAAAACAGGACAGGACACTACCCAGGATGATCCCCAAACCAGGGAGCACGAGTCCAAAGGGGGACCGGAAGTGCCAGGCTGCCGATCCCAGCCCCACGTGCTGGCCCCGGGGGAGTCGCGCCCACCCACGATCCTGGGGTGCCCACCGCATCCCTGCCCTGGTGAGGCTCACTCACCAGGTAGTACCTCTCTCGGAAGCTGGGCGTGCTTGGGGGTGTCCAGTTGTACAAGGAGCCCTTTCTGCTGCCCATGGAGAACTTGCCCGTAGGGCTGGGCGACACCAGGAAGCTCTCGGTGTCAAACGGGCTGGAGGAGAGAACAGAAGGCCGGGGTGTCGTCAGTGCCTGGGAGAACGCGGCAGCACAGAGAAGACCTCGGGGGACTTCAGAGGGAATGGAGGTTCGGGAGGGGCCTGGCCTTGCCTGGGGTCACAGTCACAGCACCTAGAGATTCTAGGTGCACATTCTCAACCCCCTTCGGAACATCTCACCACCCTGAGGGCCCTTAGCCACATGGCAAGGGGCAGTGACTGGCCACCAGACATGTGAATGACACCCCCTTCAGAGGGCCCCTCAAGAAGTTGAGCGGAGGCACAGTGGACGCTCCGTTCTGCCATTTTCTGGATAAACAACGTCACCATCCCTCTCATCCCGATCTGTAACAGGGGTGCCATTATTTACGGAAGGACCTCTGTCGGTCGTGGTCACACGTAAGGCTGAGAAGCCAAGATGAGTGTGTGAAATACAGGGGAGCTGGGGCTCCAGCCTGGCCCTCACCCAGCCTGCCCTGGGAGCCAGTAGGTCTGGGTAACCTCCCTGCCGCACGGACACCGGCTCGCTCTTCTTTGCACAAAGGCCTGGCTCCTGCTCTGTGGGTTCTAGACGCTTCAGGCCAGCAGGACGCCTGCGTCCTTGGATTGGCCCAGCCTCGCATCGGATGGTGCTGGGCCGCCCGCGACCCTATAGACTTGAGGGCCTTCCCTGGAAAGAATAGTGTGCAGCCCCCACTGGACGGATGAGGACACTGAGGCTGGGGGTTCACCCGGCTCACTGGGAAGAAAGTGGCCTCTAGTGGCCCCAGGCCGGATGGAGAGACTGGGCAGAGCAAGCTCCAGAACAGAAGAAGCGTGCCCCAGCCCCTTAGCTCCTGCTGCACCTGCCTCGGGGAATAAAGAGAATTCTCTCGAAACACGAGGTTTCATTTGGGGCAAAAGAGCCCTACTGACAGAAAAACAGAGCCTTTGGAGACCAGCAGCGTTCACTGAACGGCCCAAGAAGGTGACGAGTCGGCCGCCCCAGATGGGCACTGCCCCTTGCCACCTGCGATGCCCGATGGAGAGCCCCCGACCCGGGAAGGACGTGTTTTCGTGAGCGTCCCCGTCCGTGGGGTCTGGGGTCCACGGGGCCTGGTGGACGGCAGGGGCCAGCGGGGAATGAGGTGGTGGGAGCAGTGAGGAGAGCCCTCCTGGGGAGGGGCAAGGCTCCTCCCTGGAACCCAGCCCGGGAGGTCACCGGAAAGGGTCCTGGCCAGCATAGGCGGTTCGCTGAAAGAAGGGAATTAAGACTCAGAGGGGCGGGGGCAGGGAGGGTGGGCAGAGGCTCCAGCCTGGCCGTGGGGCCCAGTGAGGGCAGGAATGCCCACAAGTGGATGCTAGGGTGTGCTCGGGCCACCAGAGGAGCCAGCGAGGCCCTCTTCCTTCTGCTCTGGGTGGGAGTCCCCTCTAGGTGGGAGTTTGGGGCCAGCCTCGGGGAGGGACATCGGGGCCTGGGGAGGAGGCCGGCCCCCTACTCACTTCCACAGCACCTCCAGCTGTAGCTTGATGGTGCCCAGCTCTGTGATGTCCACCACGATCACCTGCGGCCTGGTCGTGAAGAAGTCAGTGATGTCGCAGGTCACTGTGCCCACGGCCAGTGAACTCAGGCCCCTCAGCTCTGTCACCTGAGGGGATGGGAGTTGTGGATGACGCCTGCGCCCAGCCTCTGGGCACCCTATCCCCGCCCCTGTGCCTCACCCACCTTGATCTCGAAGTTCTCGTGCAGCGTGGGGATGAAAACTTTCTCCTCCTCCTCCCAGGTCTGGCTGTCATCAGACTCGATCCGGCCCTTCAGCTTCCAGCGCTGGCGGCCCAGGCGCATGAGCACCTGTGGGCCCGAGAAGGGGCGGGTCAGCAGCCCCAGGGAGCCCCTCCCCCGTGCCACCTGCCTGGAGGCCCTCCCTGCTAGCTGGGAGGGGATGGGGACAAAGCCCAGCTGGGACCCTGGTTCTCAGCAGCTCCCGCCCCCCAAAGGCCTTATGGGAAGCCCTGAGGACTGACGCCCGAGTGGCCATACCTCGTACTGGTCTCCGGGACAGAGGCGTGCATAGCCCACGAAGCCTAGAACGGAGACAGGCTAATCTCCTCTCCGCCCTGCTCTGCCCCTGCCCCTGCCCCTGCCCCACAGACCACAGGTCCTCCCTGGGGGATCCCCTGCCCACGTGTGGGTATCACCTTCAGGGAGGGATAAATCGTCATGACGGACGGCGGACAGGCCCGGGCCCTCATGTCCACCTCAGGGGATGGGACTTGGCTGAGGTCACAAGCCACGTGAGTGGAAACCCAAAGTTTTCCTGGACCCCTGGGACCCTGACCAAACCCCCAACCTCAGCAGAAGTCCCAGGACCCCCAAGACGGCCTGACGCCCCCCCCCACCCCCCACCAAACTGGCTTCTGCCCACCGACCCTCGTCTCTGTTACCTTTCATCCTGATGTGGAACTCTCCCAGGTGAACCTCCAGGGCCCCCTCGATAAGCCACATGTCCTGCAAAGCCCCACACAAGGCGGCTCACGGCCGGCCCCTGGGCCCGGTGAGGTGGGGGAAGGGGGGCCCACGGATCCTGCCAGCCGGAGGCCCCGGGGAGCAGATAGCAATGGTCCTCGGGGTCCAGCCCCCCCCCAACACACACACACGTAGCCCTCTGCACCCCTCACTGCCCCCCACCTCGGTGCACTCCTGCAGGCTGCGGCCCAGCTCCTGCAGGCTCTCCCGGGAGGCGCGGCTGGGCGGGCACCTGGAGAAGGCCCTCTGCATGTTGGAGGCCCCGTCGCGCAGGCGGCACTGGATGCAGTAGCCCTCGTAGAGTTCGTCCACCTGCGGGGGGCGCGCGGGCTGGTGGGCGCGGGGGCCCCAGGCCTGCCTGCCACTCTCACCCTCGGGAGGGGCCGCGCTGCCCTGGGTCCCCTGCCCCGGAGAGTGTGAGCCCCCGGGGGCAGGGGTCACATCGCTCATCCACTCCTGTGCCCAGCGCCCGGTGGACGCCTGCACACGAACCGGCCGGGCGAAGGCATCGCTTCCCCTCTCCCTGCCCCACTTTTGGGCTGCAAAACAGGGGAGGTGGGTTTGTGATATCCTGCCCAGCCAGGGGGCCACCAGTGAGAACATGGAAGAGTTGGTGGGTAAAAGCTTGAAGGGCTTGCTGTGTGACCTTGGGCCTGTCTCTGTCCCTCTCTGGGCCTGTACTCTCCCATCTCTGCAGTGGGGTGGTTGGACTCAGCCTCTCACCCTGTGAGCTGGAGCATGAATGCGGTCATTTAAACCCCACAATCCTGGGGAGCCCAGCCACCCCCTGACCCACCCCTCCCCCCCCGCCCCACCTCAGGGCCCAACTCTTGCATTTCCTGGGCCTCCTCGCCCCCCACCCCCACCCCCGCCCGGCAAACCCCAGCCCTGCCCTGTGACATCCAGGAGGCAGGCTGACCTTGCTGATGTGAAACTCCATCTTCCGGATGTGCCTTTCCACAGAGCGCGTTTGCTTCTCCCAGAAAAAGAGAAGGTACTTTGAAAGTAGCCTGGGCCATCCCCTCCCCGGCCCCCACCCCCTGCCCCTTCCTCGGGTCCTAACACAGAACTGGGCTCCCAGCCAGGCCAGCCCCTCAGCATCCTCATGGCTGAGCCCGTTTCCCCATTTTACAACTGGGGAGGAAACCTCCCGTAGGATGGCCTGAGGGACGAAACGCGGGCAATGACATCAGTCCCCCATGAGCCCACCTTGCTTACCGCAGACAGAAAGTCTCACCCACCTTGTCCAGGTCGTAATAGAAGGCCTGTGGGGAGGAGAGTGGGGAGAGACAGGTGTCAGGGCTCTGGGTGCTCCTCCACGACCCACGTGGCTACATCCCAGGGGCACCTGAGCTCGGAGGTAGGAAAACCAGCAGCCACTCCCTCCTCTGGGCCCCGCAGTCAGCGGCCCGGTTCCAGGCCATTCCAGGCCGAGGGGGAAGAGTGGAAAACGCATGCGCTTTGGGTGAGGCAGTTCTGGGCCTGGCTCAGTTTCCCAGCCGTGTGTCCCAGGCCAGTTACTCAACGTCTCTGAGCCTCTACCTCCTCATGGAAAATGGAGTGGCCACAGAACACAGCACCTGCCCCGCAGGGTTGCTGTGAAGGGCAAAGGATGAGGTAAGCCCTCAACAAAATGGGGGTCACTGTGATTTGATCGTTTAAGCGGTGATTTCAGCCATGGCCAGAAGAACCGAATGAGGTGGGGGTGGAGGAGGCAGCCAGCGTCCCCCCACCCCCACCCCCGGGGGGGGGTTCAGGCTTTGGGAAATGCAAATCCAGACTGGTCCAGCCACGCCAGGGGCCAGGGGCCAGCCAGGCAAATCTCAGTGTAAAGGGCCAGACAATAAAACTTTGGCTTTGGGGGCCGCATGGTCTGAACTCAGCCACAGACCACATGTCAGTGATGGGTGTGGCCCGTGCTGATAAACTTTATTTCCAAACAGGCCCTAGCTCGCCCGAGTAGCTGAAATCACTCTATTTGAGCCTGGAGGCGTTTCCACAAGGTTGGAGCTTCATTGGGGAGAAAAAGCAAGACGTGGGGGAGCGGGGAGAATTGTGACTTCATTCTTCTAACGCTGACCCAAACCTTCCATGCGCTTCCGCATGGATGTTTACATGACGATGGGACCAGGGAGGAAACCGTGGAAGGTGAACTACCAGATTGTCCTCAGGGGTTGAACAGTGTGGGACACAGAAGACTGAGGGGAGAGCGGCATGAAGCTGGAAGGAGGGAGGGATCAAACCCTCCAGAAGTGTGTGCTTTCCCACGAATGCATTTATGAGAAACGATACATGTGCGGTTATGAGAGGAAAACTCCGTGTTAGAAATAAAGAAATGGGGAAGTTCCCGAGCCTTTGGAAAGAAAAGTGTGCAGGAAAAGCCAAGAAGCAGCAGCGCCCAGGGAGGCAGGACCCCACGTCCGCCAGCCCGCTGTGCGGCCCCAGGGCGGCCACACCTTCCCTTGCCTCAGTGTGCCCATCTGTGAAATGGGAGTAGCGAAAACGGATGAGCCTTTATACGGCTGCCCACCTTACAGTTACTTCTAGAGCCAGAGAGTGGAGGTGGGCCCTGCCCGAGACTGTGGACTCCTGAATCGTGAGGCAGGGGGAGGGGGGAGGAGGGAGGGCAGAAGCTTCCCAACAGTCCGTGAGGTTAAATTCCTCAGGGTCCAAGTGAGGGGAGTTCATCACAAGACAAAGACACTCCATTCCTCAGGCCTGAGCTCCGGGACTGAGATTTACACCCGTGATGCGGGCAGGGGCGGGTGAGGGGGACTCCGTAACCCAGGGAGGCTGCTCGGGCGGGAAGGGGCAGGGAGAGGTCTCACCAGCCTGGAATTCCTGCGGGTGTCCTTGTGGCGCCCTGACAGGTAATCCAGCTCGGCCTGCTGGGTGCACAGATACTCCCTGCGAGGAGAACGAGGAAGAGGAGTTTGCAAAGTAGCAAAAGAAGAAGAAGAAAAGACACAGCCCGGTGCCCAGGGTTCCGGAGTGGGGGCGGCCCCAGCTGCCGGCTCCGAGAATAGCGATGGTTCTGGGCGGGCTCAGCGGTCAGAGGGGCGGCGCCTTCTCGCCCACCGGAAGCCGGGCCCCAGCTCGCTCGCTCAACCTGCAGACCCCACACGCTGGGGGCTGTGTGCCCAGCGCTGTGCAGAATGAGGAACCTCTCCATTAACAGGTGCTATTGTTATTATGCCCATTTTGGAGATGGGCAAACTGACCCTGAAAATTGGCAAATAACTCAAGCGCAGAGTCACAGCAGGGACGAGGCCGAACCCGGGTCTGAAACCAGCAGTGGCCTCCGGAGGCCGCCCTCTTCACCCCAGCCCACGGGGAGGTCAGCGAGAGCCCGCCTCCCTCACGGACGAAGACAGGCCATCCTGCTGTCGGCCTGTGTAGGGCCAAGGACCAGAGAGGGGCTGGAAGACCCATTTCTGGGACGCACAGAGAAAGCTGTGTGGCTGGAGGGGACACCTCACGTTCTTTTCCAGCCAAAGAGCTTAGACGTGAAGCGTGAGGTCTGGACTCGGGAGCCACGGTGAGGCCCCATCCTGCTTCATCAGAGTTTACGAGGCCACCCCAGGAAGGTGACTCGCCCTCTCTGGGCCCACTTGCACCACCATCTGCCAGGCCGCAGCTCACTCAGGGGGTGGGCTCCCCAGGAAGAAGGGGGTGCTGTTGAGTGAGCCCAGACCGGTCTCCAACGTGAGGTCCTTACAGGAATCACCAGAGCGGTCCTGGGAGATGCGCCCCTTGAAGACACGCTCCAGGCACCCGGCCCCAGCTCCCGCTCTGCGCCAGTGCAGGTGGGGGCGTGCGGTGCGCCCCGTGGGTGGCGGATGACAGATGTCCCCTGGGCTGGCGGACAGGGCTTGGCGAGGGGGGGCAGGTGACCTTTCCCCGGAGCCCGGGGTGGGTGGGGGAGGATTGCGGACAGAGGGCGGGTGGGCACTGGCCCGGGAGCCCCACTCCCTGCTTCCTGGCCGTAGGATCCTGGACGAGCTGTGTCCCCTCTCTGGGACTCAGTTTCCTCTCCGGGAGAAGGTGAGGAGGCTCTCCGATAGCGTTCTTCAGGGATTCAAAGCCCGCAACTGCTGCCGCTGCTGCTGTTGTCACTGCTATTAATTAGTGAGAAACCGAGCAGGATCGCAAGAGGCGGAGGGCGGGACAGGCCTCCCGGCCGGAAGGAACGGCGTGCGCTTCAGGACACGCGCATGCGCGCTGAACAAGGAACCTGGGGCGCGGCAGCCTCCGCGGACGCTCCCCTGCCCGGGAGCTGCTCAGCAAGGGCCACAGCACAGGTACAGGAGGGCAGATGGGGCATTTGGGGAACCAGTGGAGGCGGGGAGTGAATAATAGAAAAGTCTAGAAAGGTTGAAGGTCAGAAAGGACCCTGAATGCCCCCCCGAGGGTAGTAGGGAGCCATGGGAGAGACTTGAGCAGAGCAGGGGTGGCAGGTGGAGAAGGGGTAGGTGGGGACGGGGCTGGGACAGCAGCAAGGGGGCTGCTGGGAGAGAGGAGGCCCCTGGACTGGGCGTCACGGAGTCTAGGATCCTAGAGGGGCCACGTGGCGGCCCCCATGTGACTTATTCACGGGGCAACACTGCACTGAAACCAGAGTTCTCTCTCGAGCCCCGACCTCTTCCAGGAACCTCGGATTTGTGCCCGAACTACCTCTTTTCATCTCCACTTGGACGATCTCTCTCTCTCTCTCTCTCTTTCTCTCTCTTCTCTCTCTACCCCCAGTCCCTCCCTCAGTCAATCCTGCCTGCTCCACCTTCAAAACGTATCCTGAAACTGACCCTGTCCCCTGCCCACCCACCCAGCTGCCACCTGGTCAAGTCCACCATCGTCTGCCACCTGGACCCTTGTAGTGACCTTCTTACAGGCCTCCCCGCCCCTTGCAGCCCGTTTTCCACGTACAGCCAGAGAGTCTTGTTGAAACTGAACTCAGACCACACCCTCCCCCCCACCGCCCCCCGCGCAGAACCCAGCTCACCCAGAGTGAACACTAAGTGCTCACAGGCCCCATGTCATCTGGTCCCCATTGCCCCCCAGACCTCCTCACCCTTGCCTCCCTCTCTCAGCTCCCATGCCGGCCTGCTCACTATGCCCCTAATGCTCTGATCATGCTCCTGCCCCAGGGCCTTTGCACACGTGGCTCCCTTGGCCTAGAATGTTCTTTATCCATTACCTGCTGGGCTCACTCCTTCACCCCTTCAGGTTTTTGCTCAAATGTCACCTTCTTAAATGAGACCTTCTTTGAACCCCTTATTCAAAATCAGCCCCACACCTTACCTTGATTTGTTTTCTACCATGGTACTTCCCACCATCTGACCTATTTCTGTATTTTGCTTTTCTGCCCTGTTTATTGTCTGTCTCCCATTAGGAGGCTCCACGGGGGCAGGGATTTCTGTGTTTTATTCACTCCCACACCTTGTGCCTGGCCCTCCGTTAGCCCTCAAGAAAAGCGCATGGAGTGGGGCGCCTGGGTGGCTCAGTCGGCTACGTGTCCGACTTGATTCCGGCTCAGGTCGTGATCCCACAGTTTGTGAGTTTGAGCCCCACATGGGGCTCTGCACTGACAGTGTGGAGCCTACTTGGGATTTTCTCTCTCTCTCTCTCTCTCTCTCTCTCCCTCTCTCTCTGCTCCTCCCCACCCCCCTCAAAATATAAACAAATACACTTTTAAAAAATAGGCGGAGTCAGTGACTGAATCTTCGTGTTCTGGCCTCTGCCCAGCTAGCCAGTCCAACTCTCTCCTTCACTCAAATCCAGCCACCCGGGCCTCCTGTCCTACACTCTCCTACCTCAGGGCCTTTGCCCGCGCTGTTCCCCCTGCCTGGGACGCTCATCTCCCAGAGCCCAGCACGACCGTCGGGACCTCCTTGGTGAGTCTCCTCTGCCTCCACGTGCTGCCTCTCCATCACCCTCCTCCGCGCACTCAGGGCTGCTGGGAGTTCTGTTACTGCTTACGTCCCTTCTGTTTGGCCATCTGCCCTCTCCACCATAAGCTCCCTGAGGCCAGCATCCCCCCCGCAGCGTTCGCTGTGTCCCCAGCGCCGAAGGGTGGGCCTGAGCGCGTGGCTGCACCCGGGACGCGCTTGTGGACTGCGGGAGCTTGACCGTGTTCTCTGAGGAGAGGCGGAGAGGAGAAGCGGCAGGAACGCACGTTTCAGGGACAACAAACACTGGTCCTTACTTGAGGCCTCTCTTGAGTGCTTCGAAGATCTTCTTCACCTGCTGTGGCTTGGGGTCCGGGCAGACAGACCCCTTCCGCAGCGTGCCATACATCTTGGACGATTTGGCAGGCATTCGAGCTCTCACGGAGTTCCCGTGGATGGACTTTCTGTGAGAAGGAATGAGGGGCAGAGCTGGGATCCGGACAAAGCCCTCCCCGGCGGGGGGCGGGGGGCAGGCACTGGGGGATCGGTGGCCAGAGCCCGGGGCAGTCAGGAGGCCTGGCTGAGTCCCGCCCCGCCACCACCGAGCCGTGTGAGCTCAGGAAAGTGGCCGGGACTCTCCAGGCCTCGGTTTCCTCATCTGCAAAATGAGGGCTTGGATCTGAAGATTAAAAGACGAAGAAGAACCTGACGTGAGACATCAACACAGTGGGAAGTACAGCCGGGCAGCCCAAATGCCAGTGTTTTCGGTTCAGTGTGGTCTGTCCGTCCGGACAAAACTCCTTGGGAGGCCAAATCGTAGCCGTGGGGCGTTCCCGTGGGTGGGCACCTGCTAGCTTTGCCTGCACAGGACCCACGCCTCTCCCTCTATTACTAACACCCCAGTTTTCCTCTGGGGCCCCTCCCCAACTCCGCTGCTCATGCATGTGGTTTGGAGGGAGGTGGCTTGACAAATCACCACACACACTGACACACACACACACACACACACACACACCTGCACACACACACCTGCACACACATACACAGGCATTCTGAAGCAAATGCATGTCTCAGGCCTGGAGTCAACATACTCCACTTCCCTGGCTCAGGGAGAGGCACAGGACACAAATCTGTCCAGTAACCCTGCCGGGAGTTTGCTTCCAGATTCACAGACAGGAAAAGGATTCTTTCTTCTGACATTGCTGTTCCGGGGGAACATATACCTGGAACAGGCAGCCATTTCCTTTGCATCATGTAGGGGGAGTGGAGGCAACACAGGGAGGAGCAGGTGGAGGCAGACCAATTCCACACGACCGTGAGCTCCTGGATCCAGCTATGCCTGAAGCTAGACCTGCCCGTGGAATTTCACTTACATGAACAAGTTGGTTCTCTTTTCTGCCTAAGCCCATTGGAGTTGGGGTTGGGGACTGAATGATCTTAAAAACTGATGTCCCCCAGGAGAACCTGGGTGGCTCAGTTGGCTGGGCATCCGACTTCAGCCCAGGTCGCCATCTCACGGCTTGTGGGTTCGAGCCCCACGTCGGACTTTGTGCTGACAGCTCAGAGCCTGGAGCCTGCGTCAGATTCTGTGTCTCCCTCTCTCTCTCTGCCCCTCCCCTGCTCACACTCTGTCTCTCTCTTAAAAATAAATAAACATTTGGGGCGCCTGGATGGCTCAGTCAGTTAAGCGTCCGACTCTGTTTCGGCTCAGGTCACGATCTCATGGTTCATGAGTTTCAGCCCTACGTCAGGCTCCATGCTGACAGTGCAGAGCCTGCTTGAGATTCTCTCTCTCCCTCTCTCTCTCTGCCCCTCCCCCCCCCACTCTCTCTGTCTCTCTCTCAAAAAAAAAAAAAACTTAAAAAGATTTTAAAAACATAAACACTAAAAAAAATTTTTTTAAGAAAAAAAAAAAAAAGAACTGATGTTTCCCAGCAGTGACAGCTGCGTCTCTCAGCCCTTGAGGGGCACACCAGCGTTTCAGGATTGATTAGAGTAGTACAGGGTGAGGGTATCCTCGTTACAGTCCCGGGCTGGTTTCACTGGCCCCTAAGCCCCTTCTAGAATCCTATGCTTCGTCCACTAAGTGCAAGATCAGGGCTGCCTCCGTCCATCCTCTTAAAGACATTGTTTCCCAGGTATCCCTGCACCAGATGTGGCTTCAGGACTCCCTTCTCACGGGAGAAACACGAGTGGAAATAACACTCGAACGTCTGGGTCAGTCTCTCAAAGAAGCTTCTAGCTTTTCCTTCCAGCTGCCTCCCTCCCTGTCTTCCTCTCGGGTGCACTGAGGAGCCTGCTTCAACCTGTGCTCTAAGGTTCCTTGGGGATGGAGACAGAGGGGGAGGGAGGGGGAGAGACGGAGAGGGAGGGAGGGGGAGAGAGTGAGCACGAGCAGGAAGGGGGGAGGGGAGCAGGGGGGAATAACCAGTTTTGTTTCTTTGTCAAATGTACTTCACCTCTACACTGAGGTACTACCCAAGCCTCAGTTATTTATCTGTCAAATGGGAAAACAATAGACCCTAAATGAGAGAGCAGTGCTGGGACACCAGGGGAAACATTCGGCACAATGGAGGCAGTGGGTGCCTAATAAATGTTTGCTACCGTTATAATAATCCCATCCCATCTGTATCTGTCCCTGCGCCCACAGCCTGGAAAACAGTAGGTGCTCAGTAAATACTGAGCTGAACGGGACGAGGGAAATACAGCGTGTCGTGGGGACTAGAGAAGAGAGAGTTGGGGGAGCCCAAGGGCTCAGCCGGACCTCAAGGGAAGAACAGGATGAAGGGTCGTCCCAAGAAGGGTGTTCTGAATCGGGGGACAGTGAGTCAGGGTGGAGGGGAGGACGTGGTCCAGTCTGTGTGTGATGCTGGGTGGACAGCAAGGAGAAGGCTTGACCGAAACAGAGTGAGGAGACCCTTCCCGCCCTGTGGGAGCCGAGGAGGGGGAGCGGGGAGGAGTGGGTCAGCTCCCAGCTTCACAGACCCGGACGATGACAATCCGGGAGCATCGTGACGGTGCCCGGATAGAAGGTGCCCCCTGAGTGTCTGTTGCTTCCCACCCCTGCTGTAGGAGCTTTAAATAAACATCGATTTTAACCCCATTGCAAGGTAGGGAACCGGAGGCTCAGAGAAGTGACTTGCCCCAGATCACGTGAGTGACAGAGCTGGGACCCAAACCCAAACATGGGCAGATTCCCAGCCCGGGATCTGAACCACCCCTCTGGGGGCAAGGGGCAGGGTTCCCTCAGGGTCCTCAGAATCATCTGGAGGACCCAGGCTCAGATTGCTGAGCCCTCTCAGCAGAGGCCCCAGTGTCAGGTTCAGCAGGTCTGGGGCGAGGCCTGAGAATCTGCATTTCTAACACGTTCCTAGGTGCTGCCAGTGTTGCTGGTCTAAGGACCACGCTTTGAAGACCACCGTCTTAGGGGATTCACTCGGGGGACATCCTCCTGCTGGAAACCCAGGTATGCATCTCCCCGGGAGCCCTTCAGAGTTTGCTGCACTTTTGCGGCCCAAAATCAAGGGTACCGGACCCCCCGACTCACTCAAACACTCACAGAGGGGCTTTCTGCGAATCAGGCACCATGGTGGGAGCCGAGGGCCTGGGGTCCTACCCTCGAAGACTCCCCGTCGCTGGGAAGAGGGGAGGATTGAGGTCTGGAGAGCCAGGCAGGGGGAGGCAGGACACAGCTTCCAGCTCCTCCGGCAGGCCTGACAAGTTCACTGTGGCGCCCCAAGGGGCTGAACGGGCAGCCAGGCTGTATATCCAGCCCAGCCAGATGTTGCACATTCCACACACAGATACAGACACCTGCTGTTGACTCAGCAGAGAGGAGCTGCCCCGGCCGCCCCTCCGGTTGGGTTCCCTAGCCCGGGAATCCTCGCCATGTTACGTGCCAAGGATCCAGAAATAGAGATCCCCGGCCCTGCCCGCGCCCTGAGAACTGGGTCCTAGGGGATGTTGCAGCAAGGAAGGATCGGGGGGAGCAGGGGCCTTGCCACGCTGGGAGCTTATGTTGTCTCATGAGACACAAGCTCCTGGTCAACCACCCATGGACAAATCCCAGCCCCGGGGGTCACAGGTACTTAACCTCCTAGAGACTCAGTTTCTTCATTTGTAAAGGGCAGATAAGAGTGCCTACCCCATAGACCAGTCATGAGACCATCATTCACTCAACAAACACTGAGCACTTACGGCACACCAAACAGCATTCAAGGGGCTGGAGGTAAAACAGAGACCAAAGCAAGTGAAAGCTGTGTCCCCGCGAGCTGCCATGCCAGCTGGGGGAGGCGGTGAGACAGCCAGCACAGGCTCTGGAGCTAGGTGCCCGTGTCTCTATTCGGTAACCCCACTTACAAGCTGTGTGACCTTGGGTAAGTTAACGAACCTCTCTGTGCCTCAGTTTTCGCATGTGTAAAATAGGGCCCCGGGAAAGCGTTGCTGTATGCGTTAATAAATGTAAAGGGGTTATGGGGCGCCTGGGTGGCGCAGTCGGTTAAGCGTCCGACTTCAGCCAGGTCACGATCTCGCGGTCCGTGAGTTCGAGCCCCGCGTCGGGCTCTGGGCTGATGTCTCAGAGCCTGGAGCCTGTTTCCGATTCTGTGTCTCCCTCTCTCTCTGCCCCTCCCCCGTTCATGCTCTGTCTCTCTCTCTGTCCCAAAAATAAATAAACGTTGAAAAAAAAATTTTTTTTTAAAAATAAATGTAAAGGGGTTTGAGTAGTGCCCGGCAAAGGACAAGGGTTATGTATGTGTCAAAGTTAAAGAAGACAATAGGAGCGCCTGGGTGGCTCCGTTGGTTGAATCTGACCCTTGACTTCGGCTCAGGTCACGATCTCATGATTTGTGAGTTCGAGCCCTGCGTCGGGCTCTGCACGGACAGTGTAGAGTCTGCTTGGGATTCTCTCTCTCCCTTTCTCTCTGCCCCTCCCCCTGCTCACGCTCTCTCTCAAACTAAATACAAAAATTTAAAATATAAATAAATCAGTAAGATAATAAATATCCAGGCCCTCGAAGGGGCTGCGCTCCCTCCTCCCTCCCCCTGCCTGAGGCCACACCACCCACCTCCTCCAGCAGGCCGTCCACAAAGTTGACATGCCAGGCGGGTAGAGACGGGCAGGGCTGCAGCCTTCAGAGAGGCGGGTGTCGGACGGGCTCAGGCCCCTGGCAGGTGGGGTGCGCGAGCAACTCTTGGGGGGGGGGTGCCGTGCAGGAGCCCAGCTCACCTGCCAGCTCCCAGGGGTCCCCGGCCCCCGGGGGGTGCGTACCCTCGGCCAGTCCCCGCTGCCATCTACCCGGAGACCTCCTCACCCTCACCGCTGCGGCCGCGCCTGGCTTCACTGGCTCCCGGGGAAGCTCTGAGCTCAGTGCTCACGTCTGAGGTTCAGCGGGACGGGCGCAGTGGCCACTCTGAGCGCTGCTGGCTCAGCCGGGGAAGTGCAGCCTTCAGATGGCGAAATCGGGCTGCGTGTCTGGCCCGGTGATACAGCCACCAGGGCAGAGAGCGAGCTCCGGGGGCGGGTGTCTCACCGGCTCTGGGAGCACTCAGTAAATATTAAACAGCCCCTGGCATGCCAGACAAGCTTCCAGAAGGACACGTGCCACCCGGTGGCCCCAGCCCTCACGTGAGGCCGCCGGGACGGCCTTTCTGCCTGATCGTCGTGGGGAAACACTTTGTCAGAGGCCCGGAGCACGGCTGCTGCAAGTGCGGGACCTGGGGGCAGGCGGGGCTGGGTGTGGCTGGGGGGCAACGATAGGACCAACTGGACATGTTTCGGGTGAGGACTCCGTGGGCCGACGGTGTAAGCTAACCCTGTCTCTATGCCTGGTGGCCCTGGATGGGGGGGCACGATGAGGAACAGAGCAGAGCAGGGAGAGCACCTCCGCCATATCCTCTTTCTCCAACCTCCTTTCCTTGAAAATCAAAGGTTTACTACTTAGTTTTCACACCCCCACTTGCCGGCCATCTCAGCAGAGGAATTCCTGAGGTGGTGAGGACCTGGCAGGGGCTCCTAGCTCAGGAGGGTACCCTCCTGACAGCCTGGGGGAGAGGAGACCTGGCTGAGGAGGGACCGGAAGGGGGTAAGAGCAGCCACGCCTGTGAATCGGGGCAGAATGGGACAGCATCATTCATAGCAATCATTCACACCTTAGTATAAAATTTCCCCACCAGATAGATCACTTCCTCGGGTGAATTCTTTGATTATGGAATAAAAAGCCATGTCCAGAGTCAAAAGGGTTTCAGGTGCCAGGGCAGGGGCAGAGGTTGGACAAAGGGGACATCCATGAGCTTCAATCCCCGGCTCTCCTATCTGAGGTTATTTTTACCTGCCCTGCCCCAGCCACTGGGTGCCTTGGCAATGTGTCTGTGATTCAGCCTGGTTGGATTACCTGGTTGGATTACCAGAAGGTGAGGTCTGAAACCCAATCTAGGCCGTCCAGCCCCAGAGCCAAGGGTCCAGACTCCCGGGAGCCAAGGGTCCAGACTCCTGGGAGCTGGCCAGAGACAGGAAGTTAAAAATAGATGCGCTCCTCCCCATCCTCGTGGGCAGCTTCTTCCTTACCCTTGGAAAAGGGCACTGAAGAGACTAGATGGTGGCCACTCAGGGACCTCAGAACCCACCCAGGCTGGTGGCTCCAGAATTCTCCAGAATTCTCAGAGCAGGAGAAGGAGAAGGAGCCACCAGGAGAGTGGCTATTCTGGGATATTTACAGCCATCAAGGTCATCTGTCTTAGACCAGGATGCAGACCTTGCCAGACGTGATCTTGTCTTTGCTGATGGCCAGTGAGCCATAGCGGGACAGGGTCAGACCTCTCTGTCTTCTTCCCACCCAGAGTGCTGTCCTCAGGAGTCCTTGGGACACTACCTGGGCAGAGCTCCTGACTGGGGCCTGTGGGAACATTCCCATGGAGGCGGGAAGTCCAGAAGCCCCCCAGGGGCCTGGCAGGGGGAGAGCTGCAGGCAGGACCAGGCACAGAATTCATGAGGCCCAGTGCAAAAGAAAATGCAGGGCCCTTTTTTCAAACTGTAGTAAGGGTTTCTAGATGGCGGGGCGCCTGGGTGGCTCAGCCGGTTAAGCATCCAACTCTTGATCAGCTCAGGTCACGATCTCACAGTTCGTGGGCTGGAGCCCTGCATTGGACTCTGTGCTGACAATGTAGAGCCTGCTTGGGATTCTCTCCCTCCTCTCTCTCTCTGCCCCTCCCCTGCTGGCACTCTCTTTCAAAATAAATAAAGAAACATTGAGAAAAAAAAAAAAAAGGAATTTCTAGATGGCAACACCAGAGCATTACGTGAGCACAGGGCCCTAGTGAGTACACAGATTGTATACTCACGCAGCTGGCCTTGGCTGCCAGGGTCTGTGAAACCCCCTTCGGCGCCCCCCACTGCCAGACCATGGTGACAAAATCCCCATAGTGCCTCTGTGTGAGTTAGAGAAAGGTACCCCACCCTGGGTGGGCCAGCTGCACGCCAGGGCACACAGCTTGGGAGGGTTACGTGGACTGGATGGCCCCCTTGGCTGGGTGACCTGTGCAACTGTCTTTAGCAGCCCTGATTACAGATCCCATGGTGGGGGGGGGGGCCTGGTGACGCCCAGAAGAGGCAGCTCAAAAGTGGTTCTGTTAAGGAACATGATCATTCCCTGGCCAGTTGACTTAATCCTTCTCAGCCGCACTTATGGAGTGCCTAATGTATGCCTTCCTTGCGGTGGCATCCACGCTTTCTCCTCTTGGAGGCTGGGCGTCAGAGGGACTGGGTGCTCACTCTCTCTGGGGCTGTGTTTTCTTGTGCTTCAGCTCTTTAGTGCCCCCCCCCCCCCGCCGCCTTGCACCTTGCATGTCCTTGCTGTGGCTCACAAAGCCCCGCAGCCCTCCCTCTCTCACGTCTATCCCCCAAGACAGCCACACACCCACTTTCTGTGCCTCAAAGCTCATCCCCACCTCGCGACCTTTGCACTGGCTGCCCCTTCCACCTGGAAGACGTCCCCAGCCCTGCATGCTCTCTGCACGTGAACATCAACTTGTCTTCTCTCTGGCCTTAAAGGTGCCCCTGCCTCACTGAGGGCCTCCTCTGAGAGCCCTGCCACCCTCCCACATCCCCGTTTTAATTCCTTCACGTGCCACCAGCTGAATCCATCTTGATTATTGTTGGCTTGTTGTTCGCTGCCCTGACAGGAGGGCGGGGCCCGGTTCCGTCCCCAGAGCCCGGGACAGGGCCTGGGCAGAGTAGGTGCTCCATAAATATCTGGAGAACGAATCAGGGATTCCTAAGCACGCTTCCAGCTGAGACCCTCCAGGATTTCGGCCCTGAGACCCACTCCTCCCGGGCACGTGCTGGCACTGAGCGGCCAGGAGACAAGTGGGTGAGCTGGGAGAGCTGGACCTCAGGGACCAGGCATCACTGGGGCGGGGGGGGGGGGGGGGGACGAGTGTGCAGCTGAACCCCAGGGAAAGAGCCACAGGAAGGCCCGGTCTGGGGCACGGGTGGTCCACCTCAGGACACAGCAGTGAAGCCAAGGCCCAAAGGAGATTAAGCAGCCCCTGGCCAGGTAAGGAGGAGTCACAGGAGGGGCCAGGTGGACAGCCCGGAGGAGAGAGCGGCCAGTGTGACAGGGAGCTGTTTGTGAGGCCGCGTGAGGAGTCCAGATTGCATTCTCAGCAGATGGGAACCCCTGGCAGGTTTCGGGCAGGAGAGGGCCGTGACGAGCCCTGGCCAACCCTGCTTGGCTGGGAGTCCTGCCTGTGCCCCACATTTGCTCACCCAGGCAGATGTTTGGGCCCCTCGGGCTTGCACCACTCGGGATGCCTGAGGGATTGCCCCACCCCTGGGTGGGCAGCTCCCCAGGCTTGCACAGTGCCCGACATGAAGGCCAGGACCAGCCTGTGGCCCCCAGGAGTGGAAACGAACCTTCCTCCCGGGAAGTACCTGCAACCGAAGGAGACTCGTGGAACAGCCATGAACTCACGTCCAGTGGGGCAGCCCTGACCCCAGGCCCATCTCTGCTGTTCCTCCTCCTTTGAAAATTTCCTGCAAGCACCTACTGTGTGCCAGCATGTGCCGGCTGCTTGCCTTGTGTCACCTCATCGTACGCTCACGACAACTCTGTTGGGGAGGGACACTCGTGATCCCCATTTCACGGATGAGGAAACCGAGACTCAGAGAGGTGAAGTCACTTGCCCCAGGTCACAGAACTGGGATAGGTGGCCCCCCGTCCCATTCTATCAAACAGGAAGAACATTCCATCCTGACCCCACCCCAGACTAAGTTCCAGGGCTGAACGAACCAGTCTTGCTGTGTGACCTTGGGTGAGCAGCTCCACCTCTCTGAGCCTGTTTTCTGGTCTGCTAAGTGGGCCTGATAAGCTCACGCAGGTGACTTCCAGGACCAACTGCCAGGAGCATGTGACATGAGACGGCTTTGGGTCTCAAGGAAATTACAGGTTTCTCCCAGCACCAAGTGTCACACGTGCGCACACATACACACACACACACACACACACACACACACACACGCGCGCGCGCGCACACACTGCCCTGGGCTGCAGACTTGGCATCAGAGCTTCAGGGTCACAGGCTGCACAAGACGAGCCAGCCCTGTACCCTCCTCACGGGCAGAACTTACGCGATCCTCCGGCTCTGTGCGCTGCTGAAGCCCGCGAAGGAGGCGCTCCGGCCCACGACCCCCACGGCCCCCGCGTCCCCAGAGGACAGGAACCGCAACCTCACCGACATGGCCGTCACCTACAGGGAGAGGACAGGAGAGTCAGCCTCGCACTGCCGCCTGTCGAGTGCGGGTCGCGGCTGGTCCCCCTTCACCATGGTCCCCAAGGTCCTTACAACAGCCCCACAAAGGGGGCAGCTGGTACTGTCCCCAGCTCACAGATGAAGCTCAGTGAGGCTAGGGAACTGTTTGGGGCTGGCAGCAGGAGCGAGATTCGAACCCAGGTCTCTGTACTCTGTGCTCAGGTTCTTAATGGCTGAGCAATGCTGAGGCTCCGGCAGGGGGGAGTCAGCTCCTCCTGAAACCACACCTGATCTCTTCTCAGCTACTCCTCTCCAGTAACCCTCACCCCCCTACACAAACACTCATGGAACGCTGTGTGCCAAACACTGTGCTGGAGACGTGCACTGAGCAAGACAGGCAGAGTCCTTGCCTTCCAGGGCTCCCAGTCTGGCAGGGAGGCTAATGAGCCACCAGTTACGGGGGGACCCAGGGGGTACTCGACTTAGCCATGGAGGAGGCGATCAACTGCTGAGAAGGAAAGGCTGATAAGGGGAGAAGGAGAAGGGAGAGGGAGAGGGAGGGGAGGGTATCTGAGGCAGAGGGAACAGCATGGGCAAAGGCCCGGGGGTACAGAGGACACGGCGTAATCCAGAAACCGAAAGAAGAGCTGTGGTTTGGGCCGTGACTCCAGGGGAGGCTGGAGAGGCCAGCAGAGTGCAGCTCCTGCGGGGCCTTGGTAACCCCAGGGAGGAGTTTGCCCTCGCAATTGGGCAAGGGTGACTGGGAGCCATGAGAGGGTTTTGAGCAGGGGTGACAAAGCCCAACTCACATGAGGCCAAGCTGCTGGCATCCAGGCCCTCCAGAATCCCTGGATCTGTTGCCCCATCTCTGATCCAGGCTGCAATGAGGCCAGCCTAGAACGCTGGCTGTCTTTTCTTTTTTCCAAACCGCCTCTAGGTTGGAAAAACGCCACCGTATCCCTCGGGAGTATCGCCAGTGCCTTCCAGCACCGACAGTCGAAGGTTCTTCTGCATATCTGACCTGAATCTCTGCTGCTGCGTTGCTCCTCGGCCAGGGTGGAGACAGTCCGAGGATTCCAGGGACCCCACTGCCGAAGCCAAGCCTCTAAAAAAGCTCCACTGCACCACCTCCCTCGTATCGCTGCTTGGTAAGGCCCCTGCGTCCCAACATCCGTCCACCTGCCACAGTCCACGCCTTTGCTCAGGGCTGGGCCTCTCCCTGGAATAATGTTCTCTTTCGAGCCACGTCTGTCCAGCGTCCCGTCCTGCATTTTATGTGTGGTCAGCCCCCACCATAGGCTCCAGGGCCCCCCTGGCAGATCCGTGCGGCCCCCACAAGACTTCCCCTCCTCCTAGGCTCCCGCCATCCCCACCCCACACTGCGCTGTACATAGTGCTGAGGACTGGAAACCAAAAGGCCAGACCTGGGCTCAGACCCCAGCTGTGCCACTCGCTGGCTCCGGGCCCCGGCGGTCACGTTTGCAAAGCGGAAAGTCAGAGAAGGACCAAGGAGACCGTGCGCTGAGGGTGCACAACGCGGAAGGGAAAGAGCTGGTTGTCTCTGTGCCGTCGGCTGACAGAGGCCCCCGCCCCGCAGGGGGCTACAGAGGCGGATGAGCCCGGGGAGCGCCCTCCCGCCCTGCCGGGGGAAGCTGGCGAGTGTTTGCTGAGCACCCACTGTGTGGCAAGCCCCAGCACCAAGGACTGTCACATGCTGTGGATCCACGAACAGCGGCCCTGATGGGAGCCACCGTCTGTTGAGTGCTGTTACTAAGTCAGCCCTGCGCTAAATGTCTCACGGAAATTATCTTAGCAAATCTACGCAGCCCCTGAGGCCTGGGAGCTGTTGCTGACCTACTTGGATAGATGGCGACATGAGGCCCAGAGAGGGGACGAGACTGGCCCGAGAAGCCCGCGTGGAAGCAATGAGACAGGTTTGGAACCTGAGTGCGAGCGGCTGCAGACGCCATCCCTTCCGACTGTGCGCACTCAGACGTCCCCGTCCCGCCTCTAGATGTCCCAGCCCCACAGGGAGGTCCCCACGCTCCCCGCCTGTGCCAGGCGGCTGCCAGCCTGGACCAGCCCCTGAGCGTCAATCGTTACTTTCTTGGGAATTTTGGTTGCTTGAAATCAGCCACGGCAGGAATGTGTACACCCTGGATGTTGGCAAGTGCTACAAATTTGGGCTTTTTTTGTGGTTTTTTATCCCTGCAGGTTAGCGAGCATCTATCAGTACACCATTGCCCCACCACTAGCGGTGTGTGCTCAGGGTGGCACTGGGGACCTTCTCGAACTCTTGAGAGCCCCCAGCCAAGCTGGGCAAGGGAATGAGGGGGTAACAGGGAGGGAGATCACTGGGGTCACTGGTTAGGAAGAATACTCTGGTGCCAGCCTGGGGACTGGGGACTGGGGCTGCGGGCTGGGGGCTGGGGGCTGCAGGCTGGGGGCTGCGGGCTGGGGACTAGAGGCTGGGGGCTGCGGGCTGGGGGCTGCAGGCTGGGGACTGGGGGCTGCAGGCTGGGGACTGGGGGCCGGGGGCTGCGGGCTGGAACACCCTTCCCCTACCTTCCCTGCTCCATCAGTTACAGTAGACTGCGGATGGCAACTTCTCTGCTCCCCCATCAGACAGAGAGGGACCTGCAGGCGGGGCTAGAGTGTTCTCTGGTGCTTGGAAGATTCACAGCACATCCTTATGGGACCAGAAACAGTGCCTAAAAGGCTGGGCCTGCTGCTGCCACCGTACCAGGCTGTGCAGCCCGTGGTGCCAGATAAGTGGAAGCCTCAGGCTAAGGATAAAGGTCAGGATGGGGATAAGAATTTCCACTAAGTGCTCGATTCCAAGGCAGGGGCTGACAAACATTTTCTGTAAAGGACCAGATACCAAAGTTTTTGGCTTTGCAGGCCATATACTCTTTTAAATACCCAAAACTATTTACCTCTATTGTTTTAGAGCAAAAGCAGCCACAGACATTATGGAAATGATGAGCATGGCCACGTTCCCATAAAACAGTACTTACAGCTATTAATGGTTGACCCGTGGGTGCCCAGCACCCTCCGTGCTACCGACTCTAAGGGCTTAAAATCTCATTTAATTCTCCCGACATTATATCAGGTAAACACGATTATTATCCCCATTTTGCAGATAAAGAAACCGAGGCTAGAGAGCAGAGGAAACGACTCATCCAAGGTCACACAGGTAGGAAACAACAGAGTTGGGATTTGGACCCGGGCATAACGGGCCTTAAAAGCCTGGTCAATTCATTCAAGGTGGCACCTGTTCCCCAGGGGGCTGTGCTGAGGACATGTCCCCACCCAAAAGCCAGACCCAGGCTGAATGGAAGCAGGTCATGAAAGGGACCTGCCAAGCTAGAAGCCTAGCATTGGGGGTGGCCAAGAAAAAACCCCATCCCCTGCAGGCTTCAGGGTGTGGGAGCCCAGGTCCCTGGGGGCTTCTGGGGACCAGCATCAGTTCCCAATCAGCTCAGCTGCTCCAAAAGGGAGGCCAGCGGTCACCCCCAGCCTCCCCCACAGGCCCTGATGGGGTTAATCCTGGCTGTTGACTGGTTGGCCCCCTGCGATCTCACCCAGCTGGGTTTCTTGCTGCAAAAACATCTCCCTTCTGGTAGATGGGCTGGGACGGCCAGGCTGAGACCCCTAAGATCTCAGGAGCCTTCACTGGGCAGCCCCTGACAAGACCCCGTGAATGTTGGTCACTTTCGACCAAGGCTGATATTCTCAACGTTAAATCAGTGACCCAGCAGGGGCACTGACCACTCTGAACAGAGGTCGGCGCTCAGAGGCTCAGGACAGCCCTGGATATAGCTGGCACTCTGCGGGGCAAGAGAGATAAGCCAGAGACCTCGCTGGGCCCCTGAACAGAGGAGAGAGGCACAGAAGTCATGCAGGTCCCAAACCTTTGGTGGCAGACAGGACTGCCTCGTCCCCGTGCGTCCCTCGCTGCCTCTCGCTGGCTTGGTACCCTGGGGCAGCACCCGCTTAGACGGATGGCTTGGACACAGCTGGTGAGTGCAGCAGGGGTCAGGACACCTGGAGGGGCTTCTCACACAGCCAGCGGCTCCCCAGACACTGGGACCATCGTCCGGGACCTCCTCCCCGAGGCGCGGCTGGAGGGAGCCTGAGCCCACTCCGCTAAATCTGGCCAGCTCACTGCTGGCCAGAACCGCCCGCCAGCCCAGGGAACCTACAATTTCACCTCATTTGGAGGTGATGCTTCTAAATTTAGCGGCGTGGGCTCTCAGGGCTGGGTGGCTTTTATGCCTGAGTCCCTCACTTAAGGCTCTTTTATATCCGCTCAAATGCCAGGCAGGGCTTAGTTTGCTTATAGGAGTTTCCAAAATAGTCCCTTTGGTTTAGCACGAAAGGAAATGGTAAAATAGCCCAGGATGAGGAATGTGAGTTTATACCTAAGAGGGAGCCGCTCTGGGAACCAGACTACTGTCTGCACCAGATGGAGGGCAACTCCCTCGTTTCACCGGCGAGCACGCCCAGAGTGGTCACGTGACTTGCGCGGATCACCCAGAGGTGAATGGAAGGGCCAGAAGAATCCACGCCCCTCCCCCCTGCCAGCTCCACGGCTGCAGACACCTCCAGGCCTCTGTCCAGGCCGTGTCCTCTCCCTCCCTGGCACGCTCTTCCCCCAGGTCTCCCGGGAGGACCCCTCCCGGCTTGAGATCCCAGCAGAAAGGTCACCGCCTCAGAGGGGGCCTCTCTGGTGCCCCCTGGCGACAGCGGCCTCACTCTTCACCCTGTTTCAAATCCTGCAGAGGACTCACTGCCGTCCCAAATTGTCTTGTCAAGGTGCTTGGCAATTGTGTGGCCCTCACAGGAGTCCCAAGCTCCGTGGGGACAGGGACTTTTTGGTCTCCCAGGGCCTCACCAAGTAGGGGACCCCAGTAAGTACTGGTCCGTAAGTGATTGCTTGAATAACTGAACGATTGAAGGACATCTCTTCAGACCTGTGTCTAGGGCTCACTTACTTGATTTGTTCATTCAACACACACACATATCGAGTGCCTACTGAATGCAGGCACTGCGCATACGGCTGTGAACTAGTCCAGTGGAGACAGGAATTAGGGTATGAGGCTGGACTGTGATGGGGAACTAGAGGCGTGGGGGGCAGACAAGGATCCCTCACCCAGCCAAAGGGGCGTGCCCGGGGAGACCCCCTGGGGGAAGCGATATGTTGAAATCTAAAGGAGGGGGAAGAATTGGCAGGGAGAGAGAATGGGATGGAAGAGTGTGCCAGGTGTTGGGAACAGCGTGTGCAAAGGCTCAGAGATAGGGTCAACTAGATGAAATGCAATTAGATGAACTTAGTACAGTGTGTGTGGCTAGAGCATCAGGTACCAAAGAGGATCCCTGAGGGGCTGAGTGGGGACCAGGCCTCTATGGGGACGGGGGTTTAAGCTGCATCCAGGGAGAAGTAGGCAGGACAGGCCTCCAGCACCCTCTGGATTTGGTAATGGCGCCCTTGAGTTCGTTCACTTACTGAATATGCGCCTACTGCACACCTGACCAGACAATGCTGTGTCTCCATAGACAATGAATGAGTGCCTACTGCATGCCAGGCCGTCGAACCCCGCACCTCCGTCCAGGGGCTAGGGGCAGTCACACTGGAGACGCCTCTGTCCCTTTGGCCCAAGGCCCATGTCCCCTGGGCCAGCACTGACTGCCGTCTGGGGGAAGCTCAGATACCCTATACGGCTTACACCAGCTTGACCTGGGTTTTTGCCCTCTGCACTCAATCCCTCCCCCACCCACCCCTTGCTTCCGCCACAGGCAAGACCCAGACATTTGATGGTCCCTGAGAGGGAAAATCCCACAGCCAAGCCACAGAGGACAGAAGCCACGCTAGCTCTGACACCCGCCAGCTCGGGCTCCCCTTCTCTCTGCGGAGCCCCTGGGGCCCCGCCCCTACCAGATGCTTTCAGATGCTTCTCTACCCGCTGCAAGGAATCTGCTCACCTCTCCTGAGCCAGGAAAGCGTGCCCAGGGGATCTCTGCCTGTGATCTGGAACAAGTTCCCTCCTCCCTGAGCCTCTGTCTCCCTGTCTGTAAAGTGGGAGGGCTGGGCTAGAATTCGGGGTCCCCCAAGCGCAGGCCCATCTGAGCCAGGTGAGCGTAGCAGACACCGTGATTCACCCGGGAGGAGAGTCATTCTCGCCTTAGCCCCCTTTCTCTCCTGGCTCCCCAGCCGTCTGACACTTGTCCCCCCCGTTCAGCCGAGTTCAGAGCTGGCGCCAGGCACACGCTCCGATCGCATCAGGTGTTTTGTTGCCTTTCTTTTAAGGTAAACTTCCGTTTAGAGCAAACCGTCTTGTGTACGATATAGAGTGGTTTTCTTTAAGTGAAAGGGTGATGGATTTGAAGGACGCTTGGTTTAAGTAGGGCAGGTAGGAACCCAGCTTCTTGGAAGCCCACGTTTCTGGGTCCCGCCGTGGAAGTGAGACCGAGAGGGGGGGAGGGGCACACCTAGGTGTGCCCCTGCAGATGGCCTGATGGAGTCAGATGAGCAGACAGCACCGGTTTCTGGTGGAAAAGAAGAGGAAGCAGCATCTTGGGGAGCCCTACCTGTCCCCCCAGAATTCATGGTCCCAGGGCTGCAGGGCAAGTGGAAACTTCCTGGTGGTTCAAGACGAGGCATGGGGGTCGGGACCCAGGATCCAAGAGGGCCCCTTGCCTCAGTTTATCACACAGTCTACAGTCCCCTGTGACCTTCCTGCCCAGGGCAGCCCTGGGAGGTGTCCACGACCTGCCCCAGCTCAGGCCGGGAGGCACAAAAGGACAAGTCGCGTGAGTGGACAGATCGGCTATCTCATCAGGCTTCACGACGCACCTGTGACCATCTCACAGCCGAAAACCCTGCGCGAGGCCACAAACGGCCAAACGGCCAAGTGCGAGGGAGCCCAAAGGGCTCAGCCACACGGAGGAAATTTCCATGGCAGGAATCAGGAATATGGTTTTGAGGAATAATGACACGGGAAGATAGAAGATGTTGAAAGTAAGATGTTGAGGACAACAGACCAAGATGTGAACTATACACGACACGCTCTCCGCTTTATTTCTCCATCAGTGCCTTACCAGTGTTCTACCGTGGGCACGCATTCCCTCACAACCAGAAAAAAAAGAAAAAAGGTGATCTGAAGAAAACAGAAAGATTGGTCACGTGTCCCTGGTTGCATAGTAATCAAGCTGCCAAGCGGGCTCTGTGTGTCCTCCGACCTAGAGAACGATGCTTTTCAGGATGAAGCTGGGGTCACAAGAGATACTTTTCTCTTAAAAAAGAAAGAAAGAAGGAAAAACAAACTTTTAAAGGCCCACGAATATCATCTACACTCCCAGCTAACGCCAGGGGGCTTTTACGAGGTAAAGGTGACTCATGAATCCAGAGGGTGTTTTGATTTAAATGCCCCCCCTCAGCGCCCTGAGCTCCCGGACAGACGTCACCGCAGGGGGTGGAGGGGGCCACCTGGAAGAGACAGCACCCCTTTGGGGACAGGGCCTCCTGGGGCCGCCGTGGGGGCGGGGGAGCGTGGAGCTGGGGGCTCGTGGCTGGAAAGACGGAGCCCCGATGCAGGATAACAGAGGTCGGGGGGCAGCCAGACCCCTTCTCAAACAGGTGGGGCCGGAGGGACTGAGCCAGAGGCACCGCGGTGCAGAGGGACTCCTCCCGGCAGGTCGGGGTGAGGCCACACCGTGATCACGGTGCTTGGCCAAGTGCCTCTGACGCTAAAGAGGGAACCCGGCAATATTGCTAATGAGAACCGGCACTTCGAGAGCACCGGCTTCTGCCACGTTCTGTGCTGAGAACCAGCTCCTTTCATTCCTGGTCCCCGGCAGGTCTGGCCTCGGCTTCGCTCTGAGCGGCACCCCCTTATCGCGTGCCGGACGCCGGGCCGAGAGCTGGACACGGCACGTCTCCCCCACAGCACGCCTCTGAGGTGGGCGCTCTTACCACCCCCGTTTTACAGACGGAGAAACTGAGGCTCGTAGAGCTGAGGTGGCCAGAACTAGCAAGTGGCAGCGTCCCATCTTTGACGTCTCGCCTTAAAACACTTGCGTGTGGGCAGTGTGACACAGGTGTGCGTACCCCTCATCCACGTCCTAGGGGTGACCGAGCAACACGTGTGGGACCCCCATCAGAAGCCCTCACTCCAGAGTGGCTACGGGAGGGTCTCAGGCAGAGCTCCACTGACACTTTGGGCCAGAGCATTCTTGGCCGGGGCGGGGCACGGGGGGCCCTGTGTATTTAACCCCTGGACACCAGGAGCACCACGCCCTCCAATGGTGACAACCAAGAGCGCCCACAGACACTGCCACGTGTCCCCTGGGTGGCAGAATCACCTCCAGTGGGAGCCACTGGGTTAAAGCAGCTCTTCAACTCTTGAGGGTTCGTGAATTAGCGTCGCGGGCATTCGGGGTAATTTTCACGTGTGAGAGTAGAGGCGTTGAAGGTGCGATCTTCCGTGGGTGGCAAATACTTCCCCCCTCGCATGAATGGGGGTTAGGAATCTGGGGGGCCCAGCAGCCCAGCATCTTCAGAAGGGGCCCCGGGGCTGCAGCTCCCATTGGGCCTGTGCCACCCCAGCCCCCGCACGCACGCACCTGCACACTCACACCAGGATGCGAACAAGGGCCTGGAGCCTCAGAGCGGGGGCTGGAGCTCGGAGAAGAGGTTGGTGGCCCCCTCGGGGTGTTCGCTGTTAACATCAGAGTTCTGAACGACACCTGCCTTCCTTGCAACCCCCGCCCGGCAGCGAACAGAGACCCTAAGGCAACCTACTCATTTTGTCCCAAAGCACCCGGCCATTGATGAACACTCACTGGTTTGGGTCCACTTAGCACAGGCAGGACTTGGATTCAAACCCAAGGGCCGCCTCGGTCACCCACTCCACTTCGGGCACTGGATGATCTGCCCGAATTCTCCATGGTCAGGGACACAGACGCTCCCTGCTACTCACCCGCACAGCTGGACATCAGAGCCACCTCCCCTAAACCGTCAGGACAGAGAAAGAATGCCATTCCCGACTGCTGTCTCTGCTCACCTCTGCAGTTAGGTTCCCTTCCCAGAGCACCGGGGACTCGTGCACGGGGCCCACGAAGATGGGTGGATTACTTTTAAAATCAGAAGATATGAAATGAACTTTCAGGGGCGCCTGGGTGGCTCAGTCGGTTAAGTGTCCAACTTTTTGTTTGTTTGTTTGTTTGTTTTTTAGCGTTCAGCTCTTGATTTCGGCTCAGGTCATGATCTCCAGGTTCATGAGATCGAGTCCTACGTTGGGCTCTGTGCTGGCAGCATGGAGTCTGCTTGGGATTCTCTCTCCCTCTGTCTGTGCCCCTGCCCTTCTTTCTCTCCCTCTGTCTCTCTCTCAAAAGAAGTAAATAAACTTAAAAAAAAAAACTGCCTTGAAAAAAAAGGAAATGAATGTTTAGGTTAAACAGAATGTTTTATATTATAGTGTATATGTGTTACCATTTCTATATTAATAACGCGTATTTTATCCATCCTGAGGCCAATTCAGTGGTAAATACACTATTTAATATTTCTCATACAGGAAGAGTCCTGCGAAGGCCAAGATGCTGGGGACTCAAGAAAGTCGCCACGGGCCCTGCCCTTTGCCCTCTGCTAGCCCTCCTTCAAACCTGTCTGACTCCAGAACAATCCTGCCATCTCCAGCCCACAGGCTCCTCCCCAGCTCCTTCCCACCCACACCTTTATTCTACAGATGCAGCGAGCCCATCTCTCCTCCCTCCCCCTGCTCTGGTTTACCCTCCACTCTCCCTGCTCCTCCGGCCCAGGCCTTACACTTGACCTCGATATGCTCTTTTGACCCTCACCAAAACGTGATGCCGTGGGTTCCACTTTGTCCTGTTCTGGCCCTTGGGATCTGGAAGGTCAAACCCAGGCAGCCTGGCTTCCAGGTCAGCCTCTTATCCACAGGCCCTAACTGCCAGGTTTCTGGAGTTGGCAGGGGCCCGGCTGATGTCATGGAGCCTCTGGGCCACCACCACCCCCAGTCTCCCACCGAGCACTGTTTAGATTCTCCTCTTCTTATCAACTTGGATCCCTTCCTTCTCCTACCTCACTCTGAGTGTTGTTTTGGGGGGGGGGGGCAAGTGGGCTTTTCACCCTCCTTTCCCTGGTTCCTCACGAGATCGAGTATTTCTATATGCTCATTATCTTTAGAATCTCCTCTAATCAACTTCTCAGTTCATAATCCTTTTTCCAGCTACCTAGCTATTCTTAGTGACTTCTAGTTTTCTCCCAGCCCCTCACGTGCTTTTTAACTTGTTCCTAATGGTGTGTGTGTGTGTGTGTGTGTGTGTGACAGAAGCTTCAAATATTTATGTGACCAGATCTGTCAACATTGTCCTTCTATATTTTAAGAGTTTGGAACTTTCTTTCTCCACCTCTAAGATTAAGTTTCTACTCTCCAGACCACTGAAGTCTAGCTCCCTGGGTGAGAATTTTGTCTCCCTCGCCAGGCTGTAAAGCCCTCGAGAGAATCTCCCTCCTCCATAGAGGCCCTTGGCCAAGAGCTTTCACTGTCTGCTCTGCTTCTCAGAAACACCCTGAATCCGTCCCCTCCTTTGCATCCCCCTCCCCCTGGGCCAAGCCCCCATCACCTCTCTGCCTCCACCTGAAAATGTCCATCAGGTTTCTTACACCCTTCCCCAGGCTTGCAGCTTCTGGATACATCTAACTAAAATCTCACCCCCGGAACTGCGCCCACAAAGCTCTGAAGAGGCACCCGCCTGCAGAGAGGCCTCGTTCAGCAGTGCCTAAGGATGGAACCCAGATCGGGATGGTCAGGAGCTCCCTACGCACTGCCCAGGAAGACAAGAGCACCTGTTGTGCCCCTTTCGTGCCCTAAAAAATTAATCACAACTGGGGCTTGTCCTAGAAAAGGCAGGGGGTGGGTTGGGGGTGGGGTGGGGGAGGACTTTCAAAGCCTTGACACTCACCATCCCTCCTATTTCCACCCATTCCCACCCAGCCTGGAGGGCAGGCGGGACGAGTTGTCATCCCCCCACCCCGTTTACAACTTGCAGTGCTGCGGCTCAGAGGGGGCAAAGGGTTTTGCCAAACTCACACAGCCGGGGCGGGATGGGCAGGGGGGAAATACTGGCATTCAAACACATTTTGAGCACTTAAGTGGTGACAGGTGAGGAGCTAGGCTGCACAGGGACCACACGGGAGGACCCTGGGTGGGTGAGGGGCTGTAACTCAGGAGCCCGGTGAGTATGAACATTTCAAGCCCACTCACTGCGGTTGTTCGCACGCCTTCTATACCCCACGGTTGCCTGTAACCCCAGTCCCTGCGTCTGGCTGAGATGCATGGCCCAGCGGTGCAGAGTCAGCCTCCTGGATGCCCGAGCTCCCCCGCCAGCAGGTCCCGGGACTCCTGTGCAAGCACGTGGGCTAGTGGACGGGGACTGTTTGCTGATGGAGGCTGTTAACAGCACCGGAAATGGTCAAGGGTTCAACAAGAGATGAGCCATCTGGTCATCCCAAGGTAAACAGTTTACAAGAGACAAAGCAAGCCAGCCTGCCGTTTTGGTTTTTCTTTCGACAGTGCCATGTGCACTTTCCTTTTCCCCCTGGTACCAACTGCAGAGACAGGCTGTCCCAGGCCCCCTGACCCCAGCTCAGTGCCACCCTGGGACAGGGAGGCAGGAAAAGTCAGATGTTTTCACAACTTTTCTTGCCCCGTTCTCAGGACTGAGTGACTTTATGCCAGGTGGTTAACCCACAGTGTAAGGAGAGTGGATTTCCTCCCAAAGGAACAGGCTTATTTTCTAGAACCCAAAGCCTTCAGTTTCAAGAATCTTCAGCCTTAAATCCATTTCCTGTTGGAAAAAGACCCCTACTGGTCTCCCCAGGTATTGCAGCCCTGCTCTACCAGCCACTAAAAATGCCCACGGAAAAGGAAGAGAGGGGCTCCGTTCCCTATGTTCACAGAGAAGCCAGTGGATTCTCAGGCATACAGGATATGTATGTGGCTTAACAGCCTGAAATAAACAGTTTGTGCTGGAATTGTAATCCTGGAGTTTCCAAAAGTGTTGCAAAACCCTCCAGGCAGACTCTGGAGTTTGTGTACTACAAGCTGTTTATCAATTAATTCCTTCTTTGCCAAACATTCCTATTTGGCCTACTGGGAGATGAGTTTGGTGGGAACGCATCTCCGATTTTGTAATGAAAATCACCAGGGAAAGAGGGCTCATGTTACAGAAGATGTAGCTGGAACAGGTGCTTCCCATAAGGACAAGGATAGTCCTAAATTTTGAGCTCGTGTAATAAAGAAGGGTGATATCTGGGGACTAGGAGTTGGGGACCCTGCAATAACCCAGGAGATACACATCCACAGATCCACAGGGAGGGTGATGATTATAAGTCTTGAGGTCCAAAAAAAACAAGTTCAAGTTCAGACTTTGCCTCTTTCTGGCTCTGCGACTTAGACAAGTCACTTAACCTCTGAGCCTTGGTTTCCTCATCTATAAAATCATCAACATTACCTTACATTACTCCTTTTACAGTTTTCTCTTTATTAAAAGGAAAAACCAAACTATAACTTATAGCTTTTTTTAAAGTTTATTTATTTATTTATTTATTTATTTTGAGAGGGGATGGGCAGGGGCAGAGAGAGAGAGAGAGAGAGAGAGAGAATCCCAAGCAGGCTCTGTGCTGTCAGTTCAGGGCTCAAACTCACGAACTGCAAGGTCATGCCCTGAGCCTAAATCAATAGTCAGAGGCCTAATTGACTGAGCCACCCAGGTGCCCTGATTTATAGCTTTGTCTACTGCTTTGTGCAGCAGACAAGGTTAGAGACCTGAGGAAGTGTATTAGTTTTCTGTGGCTGCTGTAACAAAGGACCATAAAGCAGGTAGCTTAAAACAACAGAAATGTATGGTCTCTTCTGGAAGCTAGAAGTCCAAAATCAAGGTGTCGGCAGGGCCCTGTCCCCTCTAAAGTCTCTAGGAAAGGGTCCTTCCTTGCCTCTCCCAGCTGTTGCTGGTGGTCATCTGTCCTTGGGCCTTCTTGGCTTCTAGCCACACCTCTCCAGTCTCTGCCTCTTGGGTCACGTGACCTCCTCCCAGGGGTCTCTGCCTTCACAAGGCATTTCCCTCTTGTTCTAAGTACACGGTCACTGGACTGGGGCCCACCCTAGTGACCTCATCTTAACTTGATTACAGCTGCAAAGACCCTATTTCCAAAGAAAGTTACATGCATCAGTACAAGGGGATAAGACTTCAGCAGATCTCTTGGGGTGGGGGGGGGGGACACACTTCAACCATAACGGGTAGAAAACACTTTGTTTAATGCAGCAGGCTAAGGGGATTCTAGATGTGTCAAGGTGGGCCCCGAGCATTGGTGGGTGGGAGAAAAAACACTAGTTCAGTATGAGAAAACACAGAAATGTGCTTGTTGGTGACTGACAGCTGGAGAAGGGGAGGGCTTTGGGGGATGGGAGGGAATGAGACATGAAATTCTCCAGGCAATGAAATTTTGGGATGGGGATTCTGAAATTTACTTCCAAGTGTGCTCCCCCTGGCTTCCCATTACCCCGAATTCTGTAGACTTTCTCTCCTCCTGATGGCAGGCACCCCTTTTTCCTTCTGAGGACTTAGTTGCTTGTTTATTTATTTATGGGAGGGGAGAGCGCAAGTGGGGGAGGGGCAGAGAGAGGGCGACAGAGGATCTGAAGCGGGCTCTGCACTGACACGCTGACGACAGCGAGCCTGATGTGGGGCTCGAACTCATGAACCACGAGATCATGACCTGAGCTGAAGTCAGAGGCTCCACGGACTAAGCCATCCAGGCCCCGTGAGGACTTAGTTTTTGCCCGTTTACTGTATTCCAGGCCTGTGCGCACCCCCGGTGACCTTCTGGGAGACCCCCTCGGCTCAAATTCACCAGATTCTTTTCACGGGCTCCCAGCAGCTGTCTCTAGAGTCCGCTCTCCCAGCAGGCTTGTGTCAGCAATAGTTTAGGAAAAACGAAAGAATTGGAGCAGCGTCCAACATGGGATAAAGGGGGGAAAGACAGCAATTTTGGAAGAGTGGAGGATTTTTAAAAATTAACATGTCAGCACAAAGGTACCTAGAAGAAATGTTAAGACCCTCAAGAATCCTTGGGGGCAGTGAGGGAGAGGGTAGGGGCCAGGGTCCTGGGTTTCTCACTGGGGTCTCGGGCCTTGGTTTAAATATAAAAGGGGGTACCCCACAGGAAGTCTAGAAGATGTGGGCCTCTGGGGGCTGACGCTTGAGGGATCCGAATGCCTGGCGCCCGCTGACACAGGGCAGTGGTGACTGTTACCTGACACGTTGTCCCCTGGAGTGCGTGGCCCCTCGCTTTTGGCCAGCGCCTCACAGCCTCGGCCAAACCGCCTCCCCCGCGGGGAGGCTGGGCCCCTGCCAGGCTGGGCCCTTCCTGCACACATGCTGTTTTGATTCTGCGCCCCTCTGGCTTTATTGGTTTCTTCCTGCTAAATGAGGTGAGGTTTGCCCAGCCCAGTGGCAATTCCTGTAAAAGCTGGAGTTTCGATGACCCAATGTGGCGAGTTTACAAGGAAGTACTCCCTGTAGGCTGGGCTGCCTGGAAATGATGCTTCGTCCCTTCCAGGGACAGCAAAGAGGTCTGAGGGTTCTAATGGGAGGCAGGGGTACTATGGTCGCCAAGAGCCCCGGGCTAGGGGTCAGAAATCTGGACGTCAGCCCTTGCTGGGCTAGGTAGGCGTTCTCCTCTCTCTGGTGGGTAAAATGGGGATAAAGCACAGACCCCACAGCATTGCTGTTGGGCTCCAACGGGATTACAGATGTAGAATCGGTCTGAGAGCCATGAAGCGCTAACAAATGAAAAGATGTATCGGTATAACTGTAGCTATTGTGATCATCATTATTAGAACCTAAGATCTTCTGCGGCAGGCAGAATATTAAGATGGCCCGCAGTGACCTCTGACCTTGCATAATCCTTTCTCGTTTGAGTGTGGATGGACCCTGTAAATATAATGGGCTCTTGTGTTACCTTCTATGGCGAAAGGGAGGCTATCCTGGGTGGGCCTGACCTTATCAGGTGAGCCCTTAAACAGGACTGGCTCTTCTAGCCGAAAGATGTTTAAAGTAGGGGAGGGATTCAGTGTGAGGGAGAGTCTGCATCGCTGGCTTTGAAGACGGGGGGCCGTGGGGCAAGGAATCCTGAGGGCCTCTAGAAGCTGAAGGTGGCCCCGGCTGGCAGCGAATAAGGAAGCGGGGACCTCAGTCCTGTAGCTACATGGGGCCAAGTAACGCCCACAAGAGTGATCTTGAAGCGGATTCGTCCCCAGACCCCTCCGGACAAGAACCCAGCCTGACTGGTATCTTGAATCCAGCTTTGCAATGCCCTCCGCAGAGACCCGAGCCCCACCAACTTCTGCCCTCCGGAACCGGGAGCTCCTAAACGGGGATTGGGTTAAACTGCTGGGTTTGTGGCAGCCCGTTCCACGGCGGTAGGAGACCAACAAACTCTGCCGAGGGAAGCCTTAAAATGGAGGGCTCGCCGTGCGCCTAGTGGTTGGAGACGAGGCTCAAATCCTGACCATACCGTTCACCGGCTGTGTGATTTTGGCCACACTATCTCCCTCGCCTCCCAGAACCTCTGTTTCCTCATCTGTAAAACGGGGATGGAAATTACATGTGCATGAAGCTTCGGAGCAGGGTACGTCATAAGGGCACGTAGGAAATGCTCGAGAAACACGAGCACTGAACGTGTGAATGATTAGAAATGAGCTGAGAGCTAACGACAGCGCACCTGTGGTCTCCAGAGTCCTGTCCCCTACACCAAGGACATGGGAATGAGCCCTGACCCAGTGTCCTGGGAGTTACAGGATTCCCCTGGGGAATCAGGACCCGGAAAGCCACAACTTTGGAGACAGTAGGTGGTACCGCATGACATCCTCGGGGGGCACAGAGAGCCCTGGTGCAGTTCCCTCCTCGAGACGCCCTCTGCGCTGGCTTTTCCGAGGAGGAAATCTGCCACTCAGCTCCTGTCTCATTCTGGGTAAAGGAAGCCTGGGGCCAAGCCTCCTTCCTTGAAAAGAGGCTGATCCGGGACCCAGGGAGACAGGAAGGTCCAGTCTCCCAGTTCTGTTGCTGGCAACGTGCCCTCACCAACCCCACCGCACCCCCAGATTCTCCTAGGCTCTGAACCCCGCAACCCCTCCAACTGCTCCTGTGGCCCGGTCCTCCGAGCAGTCCCCAACCCTGGCCACCGACCCTCACGTCCAGACTCAATCAGTGCACCTGCCTCTCTGTTCCCTTGGACCCGGCTGGGCAGCACCAGCAGTGGACGCTGTAAGTTTCTAAGTACACGCCACTTGGCTTTTTCCCCAGCAAATCGAATCCGCAGTGAGATGCCATTCCGCCCCCACGAGGATGGCCATAACCTAAGCAACGGACAACAGGCGCCAGCGAGGACGTGGAGAGGTCGGCCCCTCGGACGCCGCTGGCGGGGACGTAAGACGTGCGGCCACTTTGGAAGACAGCTTGGCTGTCCCTCAAGTGGTTAAGCACCGAGTTGCAAGACCGAGCTGAGCAATTCCACTCCTCGACGTGCACCCGAGCGAAACGAAAACATATGTCCACGCAAGGCCTGCACGCGAATGTTCAAAGCAGCTTTACTCTTGATGGCCCAGGAGCCAAAACTACCCAAACGTTCCTCAGCCGACGAGTGGATAACAAAACGTGGTATATCCGTACAACAGGCTAATGTCCAGCCGTACAAAGAAATGAGGCAGCCATATATGTCGCCCTGTGGATGAATCTTGAAAACATTACACTGAATGAAAGAAGCCAGACACAGAAGGCCACATAATATATGATTCCATTTCTATGGAATGTCCAGAACAGGCAAAAATCCATAGAGACGGAACATAGAGAGCAGAGAGGGATGGGAGGGGGTGGCGGCTGCTAATGGGGATGGGGTTTTTTCGCGGGGGCAGCACACTTTGCAAGTGTGAACTTCATGGTACGTGAGTTCTAGTTCGATTTTTAAAAATGGGCTTAAAAAAGTCTCGCCAGGTCATTGCTGGCCGCGCGGCCTTGGGCAGGTGACTTGGCCTGTGCCCCCAAGTTCCCCATCTGTAGAATGGGGCCACAGCAACAGCACTCCGTCGCGGGTCTGCTGAGATTGCGTAAGACAACGCAAGAAAGCAGTGCTCCGTAAAGAGACGTTTTAGCATTCGTGTTAGGATTAGTCACTGGGCTAGCGTAAGTTTGGGGCGGTTTCCGGAGAGTCTGCCTCCTCAAGCAACTCTGCTCCCTTATCCGCATGCTGCCTGGCTGGTTTTCTTCATCCTTCCACCCCCTCGACCTTGGACCTTGGCTTACGGTACTCCTGCTGTTTCCTGCAATGCCCTGCTGGCCCTCGCCTCGAAGCAGGCCCCCAGCAGCACCTTTTCTGAGCCCCCTTCCCCGATCCACCCTGGCCACGGGAAGCTCCATCCTCTTCCAGAGGCCCTCAGGGAGAGTCCCTTCGGCAGACTGAATCCCACTCAAAGGATTTCATTTCCCGAGCCAGGCTCCAAGCAGCGCGAGGAGAAGGGTTACGTCTTGCTTAGCGTGTCCCAGATTTCATGCATTTACCGCCGTTACGATTTCCCCACACAGCAGTACCACCTGTGGTACTTATTTATTTATTTCTACTTATTTATTTATTTCAAGTGTATTTAGTTTTGAGAGAGAGAGAGAGCGAGAGAGAGAGAGCAGGGGAGGGGCGGTCAGGGGGGTGGGGGTGGACAAGGGATCCCAAACAGGCTCTGTGCTGACAGCAGGTAGCCCGATGCGGGGCTCGAACCCATGAACTACAAGATCATGACCTGAGCCGACCTGAGGCGAAGTCAGACGCTTAACCGACTGGGCCCCCCAGGTGCCCCTGAATACTTTTTAAAAAATCAGCTCGCTTTTCAAAAACGAAGGCTGTTTTGGAAGGACAATTGAATCACAACTGTAAAAGAAGAGCCTGCATCATTCGCCATCAACAAAAACGTAAACAGGAAGTGGGAAATATTCACACCGAACCCAGGGCCATGTTCAAGTGCAGGTAGGCACGTTACCTGCTAAGCCTGTTCTTTCAAAGTGGGGAGATTAGTAGGTCTTAGGGAGGCACGAAGGACGTACAAACAACAAAAAGACTTTCTCTTTGGCCTAATCGGGACTGAAAGATAATTGAAAGGGGACTCACGTGATCTGTGAGTCACTGTTATGTGATACGGGCCCCTCCTGAATCATCTTCCCTCCTCTCCTGCAGCTTGGGACTTAAATATCACCTCCCAGTGAGGCCTCTCCCAGCCCCTCATCTAAGTGGGACCAGCCCTGCCCTCCCATTTCCCAATTTCCCATCACTCCTTTATTTTTCTCTTTAGCACTGAACACCAGCAGATATCCTACTCACTGTATTTTCCTTGCCTTCTGTCACCCCACCTAGAGTGCACGCTCTTAATGGACCAGCACTACCAGGAAAGGACCTGGAACCTAGGAGGCATTCAGTAAATACCCGCTGAACGAATCGGTTAGTGCATGGATGAATGAATGAATGAACCTTGTACCTCCAGAAGCTTTGTACTGTCTTACACTAAGTTTGTACCAAATCTTAACCCTTGGGAGGTAGCCCGATAAAGCATTGTTGAGCATGCAACTGAGTGAATGAATCACTCCGTCAATCAATGAATTTTTGTCTGGGTTGTAAAGCTCCCAGCTTTTGAGATAACCCAGGCTTCTTCACGTGTATGTGTTTTCAAAGTCCCTGATTCTAAATTCCTCCCACAGACTGTCTCCAAGGACCGAAAGAACGGAGCCTTTGCCAAGAAAAGAGGCTGAATTCTCAGGCCCTCCACTTTAGATCAAATAGTGCTGCTTTACCAGGGAAGGAAAGTTAGGGACCCCAAGGAGCTGTGGGAGCTCGGGAGGAGTGGGGAGAGCATTCTCCAGAGACAAACTCCTTCTTGCCCCCCTGCCCAGCCACCCTGGCACACTGCTGCCTGGGAGAAACCAGCCAGACACGCAGGCACGCTGCAGTTACTAAGTGATGCTAAGTACATCAAGATGGGCATCCTGACGCCAGCCACTCTGAGCGGATCTGGAATGAATCGGGGGGTTGTTACGATCGCCAACTTAAGCCTCTTCTCACAGGAAAAATATTTATTTCACTGAGCTCTGCTTTTTGGAAAGCTGCGCCTCTAACAGTCTGCATCGATCGAGCAGAGTTTTGGCTACTGCTGGCTTTGTCTCTTCTCCTGTGTTGGGCTGTGTGCGTGCGTGCGTGCGTGCGTGTGTCCAATTTAATACACGCTTTTTCTCCCCCCTGGTTTGGGGCAAAAATACACACCAATGTGAGGAGAAAAGTAAGCACTCCCATCCCTCCCCGGGGCCGATCAGCCTTTACTGCGCACTTTTTTCCAGTGCTTTCCTACTCTTGGAGCCGAGGGCTGGGGTTTGAATCCCAGCTCTGCCCCTTGCTGGCCACGTGACCCAGAGAGTCATGTTACCACTTGGAACCTCTGTTTCCTCATCTGTCAGATGGAGTAATAGGCCCGCCCCTTTGGGTGGGAGGAGGAGATGAGAGGAAATGTATACAGAGCTTAGCAGAGTTTCCAGCACATAGTAGGTGCTCCATAAATGGTACCGATTTTACGGGAGGAAGATATATAATTTTTGTACGGCATTACACATCCCACTAGACCCCAACTGCACGGAGGAATATTACTTTTTAGCTGTTGCTCACTTGACATTTCATTCTTTAATTTGCATTTCAAAACACTTCCCCCACTATTTTCCTAACGCTAGTTTTATCAGCTACAGGGCTGAATGTTTACTATATGCCAAGCACGCGCTAAGGGCTCTGCAGGCAATATTTTAATCACACTTCTGGTTTGTACCCAGACTTGAACAGATATCTGCACACCCGTGTTCACAGCAACATTAGTCACAATGGCCGAAAGGTGGAAGCGACCCAAGTGTCCATCACCGGATGAATAGATAAATAAAATGCAGCCTAGCCACACAACGGAATACTGTTCCGCCTTAAAAAGGAGGGGAATTCTACAGGGAAGGCTACAACGTGAACGAACCTTGGGGACATTGTGCAAAATGAAGTAAGCCGGTCATAAAAGAGCGATTATTGTACGATTCCTCCTAGATGACGTCCTGAGAGCAAAGTCACGGAGACAGAAAGTAGGGTGGGCCTGGGGAAGGGGGATTGAGGAGTTAGCATTTAATGGGGACAGAGTTTCAGCTGAGGAAGATGAAAAAGTTCTGGAGCGGATGGTGGTGATTGTTGTTCAGCAACGTGAATGTTCCTAACGCCACAGAGCTGCACACCTAAAATGGGTATGTGAAACATTAAAAAAAAAATTATAAGGGCGCCTGGGTGGCTCCGTCGGTCGAGCGTCCGACTTCGGCTCAGGTCATGATCTCGCAGTCTGTGGGTTCGAGCCCCGCGTCAGGCTCTGGGCTGACAGCTCGGAGCCTGGAGCCTGTTTCAGATTCTGTGTCTCCTTCTCTCTGACCCTCCACCACTTGCACTCTCTCTGTCTCTCTCTCTCTCTCTCTCAAAAATTAATAAACTTTTTAAAAAATTATAAAAATGGGTAATGTGGTACATTTTATGTTATGTATATCTCACCACCACCACAACAAAAAATCTTAATCTTCCTAGCATTTTGTAAGGTAGATTTTTTTAAAAATTTCTTTTTAACCTTTATTTATTTTTGAGACAGAGAGAGACAGAGCATGAATGGGGGAGGGGCAGAGAGAGAGGGGAACACAGAACCCGAAGCAGGCTCCAGGCTCCGAGCTGTCAGCACAGAGCCCGACGCGGGGCTCAAACCCACGGACCGCGAGATCATGACCTGAGCCGAAGTCGGACACTCGACCGACGGAGCCACCCAGGCGCCCCAAGGTAGATGTTTTTATTACCCACTGCCACCCTCATTCTTTACAAGATAATGAAACTGAGGCTCAGAGAGGTTGAACACTTTTCCCAGAGTCCCACAGCTTCTGAGAAGTAGAGACAGGCCTAGATCCCAGGTCTTACTCTTCAAGCCTGCGATGCCACAAGCACTCTGTGGACACAGGAGTCAGAGGGAAAAGCAACCCAACTCAAGGGGGCAGGCAGAATTAGCAGTGCCAGACTGGCCCTCAAAGTTCAGAGTTCAGTTCTAAATTTATCCTCTGACCTTCTTGTGGGTTCTAAATTTGGCCAAACAAGTTCTTCCAGCCTAATCGATGACGCAAGTGCAGGTGCGGAAGATCAAACCTCCTTCCTGGTATGAAAGTAATAAAATAATGCAGATTTGTTTGGAAAAGCCACCCCCCCCCCCACCTGTCAGCAGCCATTTGGGTGACCCTGGACCCACTGGCAGTGCAGACACATAGCAGAGCCCAAGTCTGCATTTCTCCTCCTAAATGAACAAGAAACAGAGCCTCAGGAAATAGCTAGACAAGAAAATTCTAACCAGAACCAAACTTAAAATTTTCCTGAAGTTATTAAGAACAAAACAAGACTCTTCGGATAGTCTCCGGTCAAGGGGGGGCATGGCCGGGGCTGAGCCCCCACTTCTCCAGGAGGTATTGGGATGGCTTCTCAGACATCTTGCCTCTACTGAAGTAGAACAGACGTGTGACCCTTGTGGTCCGGCCACCGATATCTGAACACGCCTCGGACACTCGACACTTGAGCTGAAAGGTCATGGATATTGGGGGTCGGGGTAACCATTCTGGGGGGCATATGCACACAGATGTATATAGAAAAGGGGTTGGTGCTGGGGCACTCTGGATCCCAGTGTAAGTATTGAGTGGCTGGATCAAACTTTATCTGAAACCCACCCTACCACTGACTTTGCCATTACACAAGCCGACAAAATCTTTCTTCAAATTACTCTTGTTAGGTTGTCTGGGGTTTTTCCTTTTGTTTTTCTTTTATGACCAAAAGGAACATCTCTATAACTTTCCCCTGTGTCCCATTTTTACCTGAAATTGTTAGAGTAGACGTATGACACGGAACCACACCAAAGCAGGCGGAAAGGCTTTGGCAGAGTTTAGGATTCCAAGCAGTGTCCCTGCGTGTCCCAAGTAACAAGTTCCCCTCTTCTGGTCTGAAGCACTTGGAGGAGGGAGAAGAAGGTTAGGACTTTGTTGCAGGGACATGCTGTCCCCGAACTTCTCAGCCTCCGAACTGCTGTTATCAGAATCTCTCCGAAGGTCCTGGACAAAGGGTGAAGCCAGGAACTCCTGAGGCTAAGGGCAGTTCCGGGGCCTGAGAGAGAAGGGCCAGGCTGGGGCTGGGGCAGAAATACATCTTCCGTTTCCCTTGGGCCCCCACAGCACAGCTGTTGTCCGCAGTGAGGTTAGCCAACAACAGGGACAAGTAACATCCACTGGACAGGCAGTGCCTCGGGCGCAAGGCACTACTGGGGATAAACTGAGTCTCACCCAGGCAAAAGGGCTTAGCAGTGAGTGGTCGCCCCGGAACCTGGGCCTGGGTCTCATGGCTCCAAGTGGGGCACCTTTTCCAACTCACTGCAGTGAAGCTTGGCGACCGCGGGCTTTCGCTGCGGCCACATCTGCCCTCGCACTTCCCTTCCAGCTGGTTCCGCCATCAGCAGCCCCTCCAGAGCCTCTCTCAGGGGCTCCAGGGAGCTGACTGCTGATGAGGAAAAGGATCGGCCACAAACCCGACTCTCCTTCCAGCCTCTGCCAGACCCACCGGAGGCGTGGGTGCGTCCAGCCTACCTGGAAGCCTCTGCTTTTGTCGTCAGACAGGGCTGTCTTGATGAGGACCAGACCCCCTGAAGAAGGGAAAAGCCAGAGAAATTAAAAGTAGGTCTCCAAGAGGAAATAAGCAATAATAATTGGCCACATCTGTGAAACTGGGCGCTTCTCAAGGGCCAGACGCTGGACCTGGGTCTAAGCCCGGGGAGTGGACGTCACAGGTGCCGCCGTAATCGCGGTGGTCCTACACCTGCGGGAACCGTCGGAGGCCTCCGGGCACAGCCCCCTCGGGTGGTTCTCCGTCCAGGGGGTCCACCCAGGACCCTCCTCTCAGATGCCCCACCGCCTCCACCATCCGGTTCCTAGCGCTTCCCGCCGGCTCCCGGAGGAGTCAGCTGCACGGGAATCCGGGATGGATTTGAGTCCTGGCCCCGCAGCTCACCGGCTGTGTGACTTGGGGGAAATCCGTTCTTGCTGAGCCTCAGTTTTCTCACCTGGACCTTGGGGGGGGGGGGGGTGCTTGTTGTAGACCAGAAGTTTCCACCTGTCTGCGGGCCGGGGGCTCAACCGAGGGAGCCATGACAGGCATTGATGTATGCCACGCAGCCTCCGGCGTGACATTGTCCCAAGTGCACACCCTGTCCTCTCTGGGAATGATCCGAGGGCAGGAATCCCACGTGCGTCTCGATTCCCACCCAGCACCTTGCACGAAGCCGCCGCCGGGAGCGACGCGCTTGGTGGTTCTCAAATGACTCCCACTCTCCGTTCTGTTCCTTTTCACGGCCCGTGGAGTGCAGCTCCGTCAGAACCAGGGTCAGGCGGACCCGACCTCAAGCCCTTACTCAACTGTGGCCACGGAAGCTCTGGTCCCTCTCTCCAAGCGTCCGGTTCAGCGTCTGTTCCTGGGGAATAACCCCCTCTGCTTCCTAAGGTCGCCTGTGCGTTTCTTTTTTTTTTTTTTTTAATTTTTTTTAACGTTTATTTATTTTTGAGACAGAGAGAGAGCATGAATGGGGGAGGGTCAGAGAGAGAGAGGGAGGCACAGAATCTGAAACAGGCTCCAGGCTCTGAGCCATCAGCACAGAGCCCGAGGCGGGGCTGGAACTCACGGACCGTGAGATCGTGACCTGAGCCGAAGTCGGACGCTCGACCGACTGAGCCACCCAGGCGCCCCCGCCTTGTGCATTTCAATTAAGACAGCATACGAAGCTCCGCTAAAATTGCTAATTGAGTTTGTGCATCACATATCTCACAACAGGCTCTTTGGGGTCAGGACACCCGTTACCTTCCTGCAAAGAATCGGCCGGTTTGGGGCACCTATTTTCTTCCTCTGATTGGGCGCGGCCGAGCGGGGAAGAAAACTGGCTACGTCAAGACTTTCTCTCTGCTTCCTCTGGCTTCCCTAGACTGGCTGCCAGCCACTCGTCCTCCCCTCCAAGACCGCCCCGCCCCCACCCCCAGAAAGGAAGACACCTTCAGCATCACCCCCGGTTGAGAATGTGAGCCTCGTGGAGCACGTTACCCGGTTTTATGGCACTGAAGGCAGGGCATCCCAAAGCCCGGCGAGACGTCTGCGACGGACAAGTGGTTTGACCCGTGGGTTCCCCGGGACTCGCCCTGCCCGGCTACTCCCTGTGCTGTGCTCGTCTCCAGACAGCACTCGGCAAGAGAGGCCAGCGGCTCAGCTCTCTGGCTTTCCTCTGACCTCGAGTCTCTTTGTTTGCCTTGTGCAGCGGCGGTCGAGAGTGGAAATCTCCACCCAGGGACGGGCCTCCTCTCTGTGCTAGAATCAGGAGAACGCCACAGGAAAGGAGGCTGCCCAAGGGTCGGGAGGTCCAGTCACTGAGTTCCTACATGACACTGGCCAACCCTCAGCGCTTCCGTTTCCTTATCTCCATCGGCCGAGAACAGAAACTGCAGGTAAGTCTCGGCTCGCGTTAGAGAAATTGAACGGTGGGAGGCGCTCCATAAACACCCCCTCAACACCCACTGGCGGAGGAGACAGGTTGCTTCTGGTGGAGCCTCGGGGTGGATTCTGAGGCTGTGTTTGGGCTCACTGAGTGCTGGTCGATTAGCAACGTCTTCCAAGACCCAAAGGACGGAAAGGAGGGTGTATTTGGTGCCACGTAGTCGGCACCCCAAGCTAGGGGCTCTGTAAGGTTCCTCAAAGCCCGAAATGGTTCAGAGTCTTAAGATCTCATTGGATCACGCAAAACTTCAGGAGAGCTCTCCGCTGATGTGGCCTTTCTCCTAACAGCACCACACTTCTCAGTGCCCGTCACCGAGGCCCGTCCAGATCGCCACTTCCTTGGAGCCACGATGATGGATTCCACCAAGGAAATTTCCACTGAGCCGGGTCACTGAAAATCAGCCCCACGACCCCCTACTCCCACCCGATCCAGCAACACCTGATATAAACCTAATTCTAGATTTTTAAGTTACATGAGCTAACGCATTCTCTTTTTTGCTTCCGCAGTACGAATCGGGGCTTTGTCGTTTGTAACTCAAAGGGTCCTAATGCACAGATTCTTTCCTTTTCCCAAAATGAGGACCAAAAAAGGGTTTCGCTGGTATGAGAGTGAGGACGTCTGGGGCTTTGCTTTTGTTTTCGTCTGAGCCACCCAAACAGGAGGCCTAGAATGCCGAGAAAGGACACCAGCTTCTTCAAATGCAGAAGACTGGGAGACACCTGCTGAGGGGTCTTTGTGATAAGATAGCCTCAGCTTTGGACAAGTAGAGCCGAAAAGGGGGCGAGTTGTCTGGAATATCTTTTTATTCGCCTCAAAATGTAGTTTTCGTGAATGCTTTTTCCTTAGTTTTTTAGGGCACGGAATCCAGCTTGGTTGAATTTTGTTTAAACACATTGGCATAAATCATAAATACCCTTGGGAAAGAACATTAACCAGCAACCAGCAACATTAACATCCCTCCACCCCCACCCGTCTCCTCCAGTTAAATGGACTGGAACCTCTCCACCTTGTCCCCAAAGGAAACTTCCCTGCCTGTCCTAGAACATTTCAGAATTGGGCTCCTGCTGTAAGTTTTTTTTTTTTTTTTTTTTTTTTTTTTATTTTTTTTTTCAACGTTTATTTATCTTTGGGACAGAGAGAGACAGAGCATGAACGGGGGAGGGGCAGAGAGAGAGGGAGACACAGAATCGGAAACAGGCTCCAGGCTCTGAGCCATCAGCCCAGAGCCCGACGCGGGGCTCGAACTCCCGGACCGCGAGATCGTGACCTGGCTGAAGTCGGACGCTTAACCGACTGCGCCACCCAGGCGCCCCCTTGCTGTAAGTTTTAACATAGCCTCACCACAGCTCAGCCTCCTGGCCGGGCCCCTCCACAGTGAGAGGAAGGCAGGGACCTTGGCATGGGAACTAACAGCTCTGGGCATTTCCGGAGTCTGGCTCTTGAAGTTTTTTCCTGGGGCAAATTCTTCCCTTCCCTTCCCGCCTCCTCATTCAGGAACCTCGGCGGTGGGAACATAGCAAAGGCTTTGGTACCGAACAGATCCGGGGACAAAACCTAGTCTGTCACATTCTTGCTGTGTCATCATGGACAAGTTGCTTAACCTCTCTGAGCCTCAACTTTCTGCACAACGGGGATGATAATACCACCCGCTATGGAGGGCTGTTTCGGAGAATTCAACATTCTAACGCTTGCACAGCCTGACATAGTCAGTGTCAACGGGAGCACTTGTATTAGTAGTCGTGGCATTCTCACGATTTTTGTTCCTCTGTGTGGATGCACATCTTCCTGTGGGTTCCGCTGGGTTCAAATCCCAGCTCTGCCACATGAGAGCTCTGTGACCAGGAACAAGATTGGCTTAGGGCAGAAATGAAGAAGGATGGAGGGGAGAGAGAGACACAGAGAGACGGAGACTGATGGCAAGCAACTTCCGCAGCATTCGGCCACCCCGGTTTGAGACTCTCCATTTTCCGCCCGGTCACCCTTGGAGATCTATCTGCCCCATTCTTTCAAAAGCGAGGGATTGATCTTTGTTCCCCAGGAGGCATCTGAGGTCCCGGAGTCTACAGACAGGGACTGAGATGTGACAGAAGCTCTGACCACCGTCTCCATGGTACTTTGTTACACGGCACCCCAACAGACTAAGACAATTGTCACTCACTGCTCTGAATGCTTCTCCTTCGGCATATTTGCCACAAGTCTGACGACTTAAGTGTGTGATAGTTTCTATAACAGGTAACAGTTTGAGAAACGGGACTGTGCTTTCCTCTTTGCCTCTTTGGGTAGACAGTCCTTCCCCTCGGTCCTCAGCTATCCATCTGCCCGGGGAAGATGTGCCTCCATACAGAGGACAAAAAGCAGGATCGTGGCGATATTCAGTTCCTTACAAATCAGAACAGATTTTGCCACAAGACAGTAGACTTAAAGGCCACCGCAGTGAGAAAACATTTATTGAATGTCCTTTAGGTACCAGCTAGCATAGCAAAGGCACAGTACTTTCCCAGACTGTCAGGAGAATAGAGGTCTCCCGTTACCTATGGCCCCAGGCTTGCTCCCCACGCAGAAGGAGCACACGCATGGATGAAGGACTTCCTCTCAGCTTCATTCTCAGCTTCAGCCCAGCGAGAGCGGAGGCACATGGGAGGGTGGTGGCACAGGGTATGGACACAGGGGCTATTGGGGCTCAAATCCCAGTTCCGCCATCCAAGAGCTCTGTGACCAGGAACAAATTATTTCACTTCTCCGTGCCTCAGTCTCCTCATCTATAAAACGGGACACGTCGCTTCTCGGCCTTTTGGCTAAGATCAAGGGTATAAAACAGGACACAGGCTACTTCCTCACAGTGTTGCTAGGCATATCTAATGAGTTACTGCTTAGTATAGACTCTGATATATAATGATTCTAAGTATCAGCTACTTCTTTATTATTTATTTACTTATTATATTTCTTTGTTTAATGTAAGTAGAGCCAGCTCCAAAGGCAGAGCTTTGCACTGATCCTCTGGGGGCTGGAGGAGGAAGTCGCGGGGAGGCCACTGCCCGCCAGTTTAATTTGGGAGATCATGAAAATGCTACAAGTTGCAAGGAGGGAAGCCTTCCCCAGTGTTGCACTTTCGCTGGCTACACGAGTCCTCCCGTGGCCGGGATGGGACTCGGGATGTTCCTTTTCGTGGGGGAGACGCTTTGTTAGGGTCGTGGGCAGCCCCGCAGGGTCCAGATGCGGTGGAGGCGAGGGCTCTGAGCCAGGGAAGCGACAAGTCAGCCAGGCAGGGCTCGGGGCCTAGACCGTGCGTTCTTCCAGCCGCCAGCTTCAGCCTCAAGGGCCAGAAGGGCCAGTAGTGATCCCCGGCAACAGACGTGGCTGGAGACCTCGCCTCCCCACCTCCGCCTGGGAGCCTCGGGGACTCTCCTGGGCCTCCAGACCCCGTGCCACCTTAGGGGGGCTGAGGATGGAGAAGGAAATCTGAGAGCGAGCATGACCTAAAGACCTAAAGTAGTGGATCAGATTCAATTGACCAGATTAGACTAAGTCTAGCGTTCTTCCTCGTTGCCCCGGGACTGGGGTTTGTGAGAAATCTCAGCTCAGTTACAGGATACAAAGAAAGGACACTTCTTTCTGCAGAGGCACGTGATAGCGTGGCCTAAGATGCAGCCTCAACGTCAGTCCCCCAGGGTGCCGCTCCTGGGGGCGGAACCGGTTCCATAAACACCCCCTCGATCAGTGAGGGTGCCGTTCAATCCTGCCTCTGACCGGCGACCAACAGGTGGCCCGTGTCTGGGAGTGGGGGAGGAGGAACTCTTTTCTCGGCTTCCTTGGGGGAAGGGGGTAGAGGGGGTCCCGCCGCCTGGCCTTCGCCCTCCTCTTCAGCGCGAGCGGGCCCACCGACTTGTCTCTAAGGAGGGAAAGTGACGAAAGTGACGCGACGCCACCTCCACCATTGGGGACTCAACCCTGCACACGTGGGCGCATACACACGTGCACAGCCCTAAGCACGCCCACGTGCGCCCGCACGCCCACGCGCATGCGCACCTGCACCCGCACGCACGCCCACGGGCAGGCGCACGCACGCGCCCTCCTGGCCTGGCCGGCTCGCTGCGCTGGAGACGGGGGACGCCGTGGCGGGGAATGGAGGGCCACACGCCCGAGAAGCAGTGAGTCCCGCCCGCACCGCCGAGCGAACTGGGAGGCAGATCCTGACCCTGAACCTTGAGACGCCCGGAGCCCCGCCGACACCTCGACGCGCCTGTGACGAAGCCTGAAGCCGAGGATCCGGCCGCCGCGCCTGCACCCCGACCCGCAGAAACCTGTGAGATCGTAGACGCGTGTTGTTTTAAGCCGCTAAGCTGTGGGGACATGCGTTACGCAGGGTAGATAACTAATCCAGCCCCTCATTAGCTCTGTGCCCCTGAACCAGCTACTTAACCTTATGTGTGTTCCTTGATCCGAAAAGGGGCATCGTAACTGCACCCCCACCTTACAGGTTCATTGTAAGGACCAAGAGAATGAATGAATGAATGAATGAACGAACGAACGAACGAGACACCTGGCTGGAGCAGTGAGTTTACACAATCAGGAAATGAAGCCCGAGGGGTGGGACAGAATGAAGCTGTAAAGAGCCCCCACCCCCACCCCGGGCAGCTGCCACAAGGCCGAGTGCCCAGCTGGGCCCCCAGGAAGGTCCGTCACCAAAGTGAAGCCCCACCCCCACCCTCACTTTGTCCCAGCGGGTTTCTCCTGGGGCTCGAAAGGACCAGTGCTCAGGGGTGCCTGTGGCCGGGGCGCCCAGCATCCTTCGCCCTCCACCCAGCCATCCCTACCCTGGGCTCTGCCATCCCTTCTTCGGGGATTATGTTCTCCTTGGGGCTGCTGTTGCCCAAAAGCTGGCCAGGCTCGGCGCCATGGAGACAAACAAGCCACAGCATCTGATAGCTCTAGAAACTGACCCCCGTGGGAGAGCCGCAGCCAGCTGGCATGAGTCCCAGGAGCTGGCCACGGCTCCTGGGCATCGGTCCTGGGGGTGACAGGGGCTTTAGCCTTCCCATGGCAACGGATGCCCGACTCCAAGTCAGAACAGACTTTAGACTTGGATACATGTCACAGGGCCTGGGAGTCTTAACAAATATCATGTCCAGCCCTCCCTGTCCCAGGTCTATGTCACCTCCAGACCTGAGCTGGACCCGTCATGGTGCCCACCTCTGAACCCCAGTTTTGAGTGCCCAGAGATGCGTACGTCTGTTCCCCATCTCATCTGGGGTTGGAGCCACTTGGGCAGAAGGGGCACAGAGGCCACAAGGCCATTGTCTGTCCTGCTCTCGCTCCTGAGCTGGGGATGCGAATCAGACCCTTGGTGTTCACAGGCATGGAGACTGGTTGCCAGCCCGTGGTAGTGGCTTGTGGTGACCCATCCCTCCTCCCGGGTCCTCCCCACTCAAGCCGACCCCACTTCTTAGATTCTGGGCACGTGGCTCTGGCCAAGCTGGGTGACAGCCAACATGGGCCCTGGTCTCCCAGTGAGGGGCAGGTACTAGCAGGAAGCTCCTGCACAGCGTGCGTGAGCAAGTTAGGAGCCTGGCCCTGACCCACAGCCAGAAGGCACAGGGCTCCTTCCTTCTCGTCCTGATTTTGCGTCTTCCCTACCGATGCCATACTATACATCACAGCGATTGGCAGAGGAGAATTTGCTCTGTGCCATTAGCTCCAGAAATCCCCATAAGCCCCCAAGGTAGGTTCTGCTATAATCCGTGTTACAGAGGGGCTGTCTCAGGCCTAGCTGGTCAGTGGAGAGGCAGGATTTGAACCCAGGCAGTCTGGCTTTGGGACAGTGCTCTCTGTGATGTGGCTGGCTCCTACAGGCTTGCCAGCCACTCTCTCAGCTGCTAACACCCTCCCCCGCCCTCCCCCCCCCCCCCCCCCCGCAAAGTTCTGCAGGCTGGCTTTGTTCTTGGATAGCCCCTGATCTGCCCAGGGGCCTCCAACTTTCTTGCTGGCTAAGAGAAGGCTCCTGGCTCTTCCTGCTGACAGAGTGGCTATTTCCCGGTCCCAAAGCCCCAGTTGTTGGAAATTACAATCCTTCCTCGTGGCTCCCAGCTCATGGCTTCGAGGGGCTCCTGATAGCACCCGTCTCCCATTAGCCAAAACAAATTATTTCTGTGGCCGTGACACAGGCGTGTTAAAAGGTAAACTGTCATACATCATCTGGCGGTGTACTCGTTTGTCTCTGGCAGGCCCCATTCCGGCCCTGCCAGGACCCCGCGCTCCCCTAGCTGTCAAAGAAACAGCTTCATCCTGCCTGCAAAGGCCTTTGCCAGGCCTGGCCCGGCCCGGCCCGGCCCAAGAAGTCGGGGGTTGAGGACCTGACAGAGTGAATCACTTTGTGAGCATTTAACAGCATTGTCCCGATGACGAATAAATCACACCTCGATGGACCATTTTTCAATCTGTAACCCCAAGTCAGGACTCCTAAAATGTTACCAGATGTCAAGGATGAAATGGATGCCTCCGGCACGCTCCTGCACGCGTGAGGGTCGCACGCCTCCTACCTGCTTCCTACCCGCAGGAGAGACGGGCACTAGCGATGTGAGGCAGAACGCAACTTCACGTTTGCCGCCGTGAAGACGTGAGCCAACCCCCCCACCCCCACCCGCCTTTCATAGCCTCTTTGTGGGAGATGTGTCTGGAGAGAGTGGAGAGAGGTGTGGGCCAGGAGACAGCATAGCTCAGATGGCTGGGATTCTGGGAGAGAGAGTACAGTGACTCGAAGCCCTTGGAATGGGGTTGGAGGGTCTCAGAACCTTGCCAGCTTTGGAGTCAGAAAGAAAAGGTTTGCTCCCAGATTTGCTATTTAGCAGCTGTGTGACCTTGAGCAAGGCAGTTCATCTCTCTGGCCTCAAACAGGGATAATCCTAGAACTCGCTTCACAAGGTTGTAGAGACGGGCTAAACGGGGGAAGGAATGAAAAGGGCACAGAAAAGTGCTCAGCACCTCGTATGTGCTGCACAAACTGTGTGGTAAGAGACGTGTTAGTAATAGCTAATGTTTACTAGGAGCAGTGTCCCCCCAGAAATTCATGTCTACCCAGAGACCTGGAGTGTGACCTTACTTGGGAGTCGAGTTTTGCCGATGTGGTTAGTTAAGACGAGGTCATACTGGACAGAGGTGGCCCCAAAGCCAATGATTGGCGTCCTTAGGAGGGGAAGAAGGCCACGTGAAGCCGGTGAATCGCTGCTTATTCATTTGTTGACCCGTCCGGGGCAAGTCCAACGGCAGCCGAGGCCGGCACCCGGGACCAGCATCTTCTGGCCCGTTCGACACCCTCAAACAACCCCTAAGGTCACCCCTGGATTTCTGCGATCTGGATTTGCTGTCATTGCTGCTGCTAGGTCGGGGGGTAGGGTGGAGCGGGGCAAGATGCAGGCCAGACCACACGTTATGGTGCCGTCCCAACAGCAAAGATCCCCTACGCTGGGTCAGGAGTGTTTTTCCACCAGGAAACAAGAACAGTTCATGTGAGTTTGTTCACCCTTTGTCCCAGGATACAAAAATGTGAGAAATGCACAAGGGCTCTGGCCACAGAGGGACACTGCATCTCGCCCCCGAGATCCATTTCCTGCACAGGGCTGAGGGTCAGGGCAAAGACCCCTGCAGGGAGAGTCAGGACGAGTACCGCCCTGCTGCGCGCTTGCCGTGGGGAGCCAGAGAGGCTCCCCTTTCTCTGGGCCCTGCTTTTCTTATCTGTAAAATGGGGGTGGTGATGCCTGATGCCTGGTCCCTGAGCTCACAGAGTTAAGCTCTAGCAGATGTCATCACTGCAGGTAAGGTCCTCTTGGGCTCTTTTCCTCTTGTTCTCCCAAAGAGGTCAACCGCATGAGACATGAGTCCCTCTCTCAGTGCCTCCCCCAGCCCCCACTTTATAACAAGCCGCCTTGACCCTGGCAGTCAGTCCGTATGTATCCACTAAGCACCAACTGCATGCACGATGCCGTGCCCGTCTCTGGGAGGATATTTACAGTTGTCAACACTGTTGATTAACAGTGTCAGCAATGGCCACTGTTTATTGAGCATTTGCTAGATCCAAAGCCTTGCGTGCTTTGCCTCTCTTAATCCTCGCAGCACATCTGTAAGACAGTGTCATCAGAACCCCGGTTTTTGAGAGAAAACTCCGTTCGGAGGGAATACGACTTGCCCAAGTCCACACGGTTAGTCTGGCCTCCCTTTCTACCCTGCTTCCAAATGAGTCATCACTGCCTGCAGGCGCCCACAGCCCAGTGCAGTGATGAGACCCACCCATAATGAGACATTCCTAACACAAGCTTGTACTTCTCACGTCTGACATGGTGTCAGACACTTCATAGTGTTACGTCACTAAGACCTCCCAAGACCTTCCTGAGAAGTTGTTGCCATTATTATTGTTATTGTCCTGCTTAAACAGATGAGGACACACAAGTCCAGGGGGTTGTGTGGGTGGGAGTGCTAGAAAGTCAGGACCAAATCCAGCCTTCTTCCGCAGCTCAGATTCTCAGTCACTACTCATTTTTGCCTCCCTCAAGGGAGCCGGATTCCGTTGGTGCTCAATCAGTACAGAGACAGACAAGGGTGTTGGAATCCAGATCCCGGCAGGCTTCCTGGAGGAAGAGGATTGCAGAGGATGGGCAGAACCTGCATGGCACAGATTTCCTGTCTCCAGACCACCTCAGGGCATCTGTCAGGAACCTGGGAGCTGGATGGCCCAGCCCCAACCTTCTGAAACTCACTTCGTGGCGCCTCACTCCCCTGAGGGACTCCAGAGGAATCTGTCCCACCTAACCCCGCCTCCCACAGGCCTGTCTGCATGCCAGGCCAGGGCTGGCCCTTCACCCACAGACCTCTCATTCTGCAGGCCCCAGCAAGGAAAATCAGAGCCAAGGTTATCGTGGGGGTCACATACCTTAGGGGAGGGGTGGGTATACAAAGCCACAGGCTATTCAATGCAGCATTATTTGCGATCACAAAAGATTGGAACCAGTCTCACGTCCATCAGCAGGGGACTAGGTTAAGATACTTTGGCGTGATCACCTACGACTCAGGTGTCCACGGGGGAAGAGCGGGAGGCCTGTGAGTAAATCCTAAAAGCTGACATTTATGAGGGACTTGACCCTCTCCCGAGTGCGTTAACTCATTTGACCCTACGTCAATCTCAGGAGGAGAGACCGTTATCACTTTAAAGTGAGGAAACCGAGGCACCAAGAGGTCGAGTCCCCTGCCCACCGCTCACGGCTCTGAGCAACACAGCTGGGCTTGGTGCAGGCGGTGCGTGTCAGAGCCCCGCTCAGAAGCACCCTGCCACGTGGCCTCATGGCTCCTCTGTCCCAGGGGCCCCTCTGCCGGGAACTCCCCAGAACCTGGGAGAGGAGAGAACCACACAGATGACCTTCACCCCCTCCCGGCCCACGCTGGCCTGGGGGAGCAGGTGTAACCAGAGGAGCCCGACTGAAGCCTCCCGCGTCTGCAACAGATTGTGATAACTCGGACGCGGTGGTAGCCAGCTTCTCTCCACAGTCAATTATGGCCAGCGGGGGCCCACTGGTTATTTTTATAGCCTTTCCTGGAGTCATGACAAGGAAAACTAAACGAGCCACAGGACCCCTTTCATCACTAACAGCCGGGTTTCACAGTTGGGGGTGGAGGAAGGACAGAAAAAAATCACTTTTTTTCCCCACTTTTGAGCTAATCAACAGAACTCAAGGCTGGGCGGCCAACGTGTTGGTGTTGAGAAAAGCTGTTCTCAAGCAGAACTAATTGGCAACAGGAATGGAATCTTTTCCCCCAAAAAAGTATAAACACGCTTGATCCCTGGGAATTACCCTTTGGAATAGGTATTCCAGACATGTTGTGTGCAACTGCACGGCCCTTCGGCTCACACAGGCGAGGCCAGAGGCGGCCTGCACTGCTTGTGGCTCAGCCTGGTCAGCCTTGTTCTCAGCGGGATGGTCACAAAGGCCAGTGGCCCAAACCAGCCCAGCCCGGAGTGGACATTTGCTCTCCTGCTGCCCCGTACCCCTTCCTTCCTCCTAGAAACAGCAGTTGGTTTTGGGATACCTCATGCCCTGATTGCAGACGCTGGTTTGGGTGGAATTCATTCCCTCTCTCCTCCGGGGCTGAGCCCTGGTAGGTGTAAGCCAGTGAACAGATTCCAGGAAATTTTTAGGAATAGGCACACACCCCAATAAGAAACAATAAGATACAAAAAGGAACATTTAATGACGCTTCTAGAAAAGAGAGCTCTTGCCATTTTTAGAGGCGCAGAGAGGTTGAAGCAACCTACCCAGAGGCACACAGCATAGTAGAAGGGGATCCAGGATACGAACCCAGGTCTGTAGGATTGAGGAGTTTTTTTTGACATTTGACTTCTAGGCTCTACCAAGAGGTGGCGTAACCTCGCGAGGAAGCCAGACGAGACGGATTCAGACCCATCTCTGCGGTTTACCACCTGTGTGATTTCAGGCAAGTTACTTAACCTCTCTGCACCTCAGTTTCCGTATCCGTGAAGTGGGGCCTAAAAGAGCACCTCTATCTGTGGGCTCTGAGGGTCGAGTGGATTAACAGCAGTACATGTAGGGTGTGAGCAACTGTACCTGTCACCGAGTGAGGATCTGTCCCCACCCGCGACACTCTGTTGCCCCCGCATGGGAAGAGCCAGACCGACTAACGGCTAGAGAAGGGGAGGAAGGCGAGAGCAGTGCTGTCCGGGCAAGGTCTGTGATCCCTCCTCCGCGTTTTCCCCCCTGTGGCATGGCTCTCGGGCTCGGCTCCTCTCCAGGAACAGCCACACCGCAAGGATGTGAGACATCACGAACCCGCAGCCCGGTCGAGGCTTTTGGATATTCTTAGACCCAGAGATGCACAGTCAGTGGCAGCGGGGCCTGTCCGCGGTGGTGGTGGTAAAGAGCGGGGGGAGGTGCCACCCGGTCGCGTGGCAAAAAGGAAGACGTCAGACAAATGCCCTGTGGCAGGGGGCTCGCGTGAATTGGCGCAGCCACGCCGGGAAATAGTTCAGGACGTTATTTCCCGTTTCCTGCACCCCAGCAGGTGCGCTTCTGGGAATGCATGTGAGACCCACGCCGGCGTGCACGGCCCGGGACAGGTGCAGGAATGCTCAAAGCAGCGCCTTTCAGTTTTGCAGACAGACAGGTGGGAAGCACCCCAAATGCCTGCGGACGGGGAACACAAGTGGCGACGTGCCGCGTCATAGCACACGACAATAGAAAAGAAAGAAACGAGGAGCCGTGTGCCATCACGGGGGTAAATTTTAGTGGCAGATGCTTTATGAGAACATAAGTGGCGCAAGACAACATATATCTTTTTATAACCTTTAAAATTAGTGAAAGTCAATATATCATTTTTGTATAAACGCAGAAGCTATATAATTTTTTTCTAAACAAGGGAAGTCGGGATGATGAAAACATTCTGCGAGGGGACAGTGGTGTCAGTTGTATGACACTGAGAGTGTGTTCGATGCCATTATAAACTTGAAAATGGTTAAAGTGGTAAATTTTATGTATATTTTTGCACTAATTGAAAAAGCCTTTTTAATGTTGATTTGAGAGAGAGAGAGCATGCGCATGAGTGTGAGCAGGGGAGGCGCAGAGAGAGAGGGAGACAGAGGATCCGAAGCAGGCTCCAGGCTCCAGGCTCCGAGCTGTCAGCACAGAGCCCAGTGTGGGGCTCAAATCCACAACGGTGAGATCGTGCCCTGAGCAAAACCAAGAGTCAGACGCTTAACCGACTGAGCCCCCCTGGGTGACCCGCCACAGTTTTTTTTTAAAAAACCATAGGAAGATAAACACAAAATTTAAGCTCATACCTCCTGCAGCGGGAAGGAGCATGTAAGCAGATGTAAATAGTTGTGAAAGTTCTAGTTCCTGGGCTGGATGGTGGCTATACAGGGTTTTTTGTTGTTGTTGTTTTTTTTTAATGTTTATTTATCTTTGAGAGAGCAAGACAGAGCACAAGCAGGGGAGGGGCAGAGAGAGAGGGAGACACAGAATCCGAAGCAGCTCCAGGCTCTGAGCTGTCAGCACAGAGCCCGACACGGGGCTCAAACTCACGAGCTGTGAGATCATGACCTGAGCTGAAGTCGGACACTCAACCGACTGAGCCACCCAGGCGCCCCAATATACAGGGGTTTTTATAAATAAATGTAGTGAGACTGCTTGATGGAAGGGGGTGGGACCGTTCCAGGGCCTCTCTCAGCGTGTCTTGAGAAGGTTATGATTAACTCGCTTCTACCTGACGTCCGCTTTAGAAGTCGAGGAAAGCTCTCGGGACCAGGGGTCTAACGGCTGCTGGACCAGTGAGCAAGGCCTTCAGCCATTCCCTCTGGTGTGAACCAGGCGTGGGACTCTTTGGTCCCTGGTGGGTGGGGGCACCCGGTGGTGCATTTAGAGGGCATGTGTATGCCACATGCTTCCTCCTGCAGGGGATTCCTGTCCCCTCACTCGTTTGGAAGGCAGTGCTGGGCATGCTCCTCAGAGGGGGGCTCCCAGCCACACGGGGGCGGGGATGGTGGGTCCAGCTCAGGGGACAGCCGGGTGACAGCCCCCTGGCCACAACAGAATCCCATAATCTGCCTGATTCCCAGCGTGTCCGCACACAGGTGTGGAGATGGTGTTGTTTACAGGGCCCTCCGTGCCCACCTGAGATAGATGAGAGGGGTGAGCACAGGGGCCACGTGAAGAGTCCAGAATGTGAGCTGGGGTTGGTCTGACAACACATCCAGCTGACTCTCACTGTTATGCAAATGAACGGCCACTGCATAAGTTGGCACAGGCTATTAGAATGTGGCATTCATAAATGAAATGTAGCGTGTGGCTAGAGATTCCTGGTGACCCTAATTCAGGGTTCTCCCAAAAAAATCTGACTGCCTTGTCACCCTTGGCAACATAGCAAGGCAGGTATTTCCACAAGTATTAATTGAGTGCCTTTATTGAGTGCCTACTCTGGAATATAACACTGAACAAAATAGGCAAAAAAAAAAAACCCCAAAAACCTGTGCCCTCAGGAAACTCACATTCCAGTAGGGGACATTTAAGAAAAGAAAATGATATAGTATGGTAGATGATGATAAGTGGTAAGGAGTCAGCCGTATGGAAAACGAGTGTCCCAGGCAGAAGGGAAAGCAATGCAAAGGTCCTGAGGCAGGACTGTGCCTAGCACAACTGAGAACAGCAAGTGTAGCAAGGAGGAGAGCAGGGGGGTAAGTCCCACATCCTGCTGGGCCCTGTGGGCATGGTGAGGCCTCAGCCTTTTACTCTGGGTGAGGTGGGACCAGAACTGAGAGGCATAGGGTGTTTTGAGCAGAGGAGGGACGGGATCTGATTTCATTTTAACAGGACCCCACCGGCTGCAGGTAGAGAATAGACTGTCAGAGAAGCAAGAAAAGCAGAGACACCAATGGGGAGGTAACTACCACAGTCCAGAGACAAATGGCCTCTTGCACCAGGGTGAGGGCAGAGTGGGGACAGGAAGCGGTTAAAGGAAAAGCCAATAGAATTTCTTTTTTACTGAAAAGTGGAAACAGCTGGGTTCTACTTGTGTGTTTTGGGGTCACGAAAGTTTGCGATGTGGTTATCAAAATGGATCCCTTCTTCCAGCTTCCTGGGGCTTCCGATACACAGGCATTGAAAGGAATGTTTTAAGGACGCCTGGGTGGCTCAGTCGGTTAAGTGTCTGACTCTTGGTTTCAGCGAAGGACTCTTGGTTTCGTGAAAGTCACAATTCATGAGTTCGAGCCCCGCGTTGGGCTCTGTGCTGACATCTTGGGATTCTCTCCCTCCCTGTCTCTCTGCCCCTTCCTGCCTCTTTCTCAAAATAAATAAACCTTAGAAAATTTGAAAGGCATGCTTTAGGTCTCCATGAGCTAACGTGGATGAACACTCGGGATATATTGGCAGGTGAGAAAAGGAAGATACAAAATAGAATATATAGAAAGATCCCATTTTTGAAAATTGAAATTACAAAAAAAAGAACGATGTGAAAATGGCTGAATGAATGGTCTGGAAGAATAGACACATGACTCTCCACTGTGGTTACCTGGAAGGGGGGCCACTGGGATTTAAGCTCAGGATCGACCTCCGGACCACACAAAATAAGTATAAAACCCACTTTTAATTCTCTTTAAAATTGCAATGAGGCGTGCCTGGGTGGCTGAGTCGGTTGGGCTTCCGACTTCGGCTCAGGTCATGATCTCGCAGTTTGTGGGTTCGAGCCCCACGTCGGGCTCTTTGCTGACAGCTCGGAGCCTCAGCCTGCTTCGGATTCTGTGCCTCCCTCTCTCTCTGCCCCTCCCCCGCACTTGCTCACTCTCTCTTTCTCTCTCTCTAAAAAACAAATAAACATTAAAAAAAATTGCACCGAGCATGGCTCTGTTCTTGCCATCGGAGCTGCGCTTCTCTTAGCCCATGACCCCACCTGGGCCTCCTCCTTGGCCTCGACCGTAAGAGACGGAACTCTGGAATGAGAAATACTTTCCTCTCCTTGCTGGCTTGGGAGATCTGGAAAAGGCCCACCTGGCTCCCAGGGTTTCTAAAAATAGAAAGTTGTCTTAACTTTCCTATAGGTTTGGCTTAGCTGTTCCTTCTACTGGTTCCAAGATGCCGTTTCTGTTAGAGAATCATGCTTTGCACATGAAAATGAAGTGTGGTGGGGGCGAGCCCTTAAGCGGATGGAATTAACCCATGAGGGGTCGCCAGAAAGGCCCCTACATGCGGAGCCAATGAAGGCAGCGAGGAGCCCGGGGCCTTTGCCACTGCCCATGTAGACGACACCTTCTACCCTACCCAGTCTCTGCATCCATTCCAGTGCTCGGAGGAGAGGAGAGGAGTTGGACTATTGATGTGTTCTAGGCAAGAGGAGGAAGCTGAAGCATTTATGTCCTGGCTTTGAGTCTGGAGTCTTAACTCTCATGGAGTGAGGGCTGAGGATGGCCCAGGACAGGATTTCTGAGACTCTGAGCACAAGCATATGTGCCGCGGGGCCATTGGTGTGCTGGTCAAGGTTAACACCCAGCCTCCAGGGGAGATCGAGTGTGCGTGCGTGTGTGTGTGCGTGTGTGTGCACACAGATGCACGTACCCACATACACACTTAGGTTTATTACAGATTGTACCGAAGTAAAGGATGAGTCGCACACAATTTACAAATACAGATAAGATGTGTGGGCTTCGTACGCTCAACTGATTCACCCAGGGTGGTTTTGTTGATTTTTGCCCCCAACTCTTGTACCTGTAATCAGCCCGTGGTCACAACTGATGAGTGAGGGCAAGTCTGGAAATTACGTCTGGAAAAACACTCACCAGTTACAACCGATGAGTGAGGAAAGCTGGTTGGGATCTTCCATCCCCTTAAGGAATAAGACAAAACTGATACAACGAAGTGTATCGGAGTTGATTCATCTGTCAGCGAAGGGAGCAAGTGCCTTCGTTTTGGCACTCTTCACAAGAAACAGCCGCGGAGGTGCCACTTTTATGCCTAATCTGCGTCATTAACATTTCCTGTCTCCTTTCTCAAATCTAGACAAGGGACAGATCGAGCCCTGAGTTGTACTGTTACCAGTTCCCGTGGCGTAACGACTCCCGCCGTGGCCGATTTCAGGCTGCCGACTAGAAGTCACTCCGCCCGGCCTTGGGGACAGACGTGCAGCGGCAGACAGGTACCAGGTACCGCGGGAACATTCCTAACAGCGACGCGTACTTTCAGAAATGGAAAGCGATGGGCTTTGATTACTTCCTCCCTTTGCAGCATCATTTATTTGGTTACAAGCTCATGAAACTTAATTTTTAATAATGGCTCTGTTTGGCGAGTTCACCAGGTTTCTGAAAATGTGACACTTGGCTTTCCAGAGCCGGTACAAGCTGGCTCCAACACACCGCTGTGTAGGGAGCACGTGGCAGAGAGTGTCCCGGGTTGGGGAGGAAGCTCTTCCCTCCGTCTCTGCCCAGAACCCACAGCGGCTTGGGTACGGAAAGGGTAGGGGCTCTGGGAACCTCAGATGGACAGTGGCCTTGGGGGCAGAGGCAAGAGGAAGCCGGAGAGGACAAGCAGGGCAAGAGCCCAGTCGGTGGGCATATGTGAGACACCGCTCTGCAGCCCCCCAGAAAGATCTGGGGGGTCCTGGGGGCGGTGCTGAGTTTCCGCTGCAGGGTAGGTGACGGCTTCCCAGCCAGCACGCATCTGGGCTCAATCACTCCCCACAAAAGCAACCCGTTCGGCTCCCAAAGGCCTGTGACCGCTGACGTCAGTAACGAGGCACTTCGTGCCATCGGTCTCTTCTTCAGGCCCGCCTTTGTGCCAGCCTCCGGCGCCTTCCTGGTGGCAGGGCTCTGAGGGGGACCGTCCTCTCCTAGAAGCTTCTTGAGCACTTAAGTGCCCTCCAACCAGAGTCACAGAGTTTTAGAGTCGCAAAGAGATTTCAGAGATTTCCTAAAATAATCCCCTCGTTGTGTAGATGAGGAAACACAGAGGCCCAGAGACGGGAGGTGACAGAGGCCCAGAGATGGGACGTGAGTTGCTCAGGGCTACAAGAAAAATCCAGGGCAGAAGTGGGTAGGGTGACCTATCGTCCCTGTGTGCCCAGCACCGAGGGGACTGCCGGGCCCCCACCCAGGTCTCAGCTGGAGCCCAAGACAGAGGGCCTGAGCCAGTCGCTGAAAGGAAGGAGGCCTGAGCCAGAGGTGCTGCAAGATGGAATTTTCCAAGAGAAGAGAGGAGAGGAGGCCACATCGTGGTGCTGGGATCTCCAGCTCCGCCCGGAGGCCTGTTCCCCGTGGGATCTCCCACCTGCCGGCTGTGTCATTGTAACATGCGTCCCTCCGTCCCTCCCTCCGTGCCAGGGAGACGCTCGGAGACTTTTATCTGTGTCTTATCTCTGGCTGCCGCTGCCACAGCTGTGGGGATGTCTATGCAAATAGCCGCCGATAATATTAATACGTGATTCCCCCAGGGGAGGCGGTGGAAAGCGCTGTATGTGTTTCACAATTCTGTTCCGTCCAGAGGAGGAGTGGGGGCCCAGAATGATTCGAAACAGATTTTTGGAAAGGCAGAATAAAATTGGAACAAAACCCAGTAGAGGCATGTGCCACTCTCCCCACGCCCAGCCCTCTCCACCCCTGCCTGATACTAACCCTCCTGTCCTGCCCCCAGGAGCCTCCCACGGCAGGGGAGCAGGGTGGCGGGCACAGCGCCTGGTGCCGGGCACTCTTCCTTCAAGCCGGGGGCCCCTGCCCATCCCAGGACGTGGGCCACCCTAGGCGGACATACCGTCCGGAGGTACAGCCTGCTCAGCCTGTGGCTTCCTCTGACTTCCCTGCCCCCCTCCTACAGGGAATGCTCCCCTTGACACCCCCTCCTCCTCCAGCCCTGCTTCCTGGGGAGATCACAGAACCCTAGATCAGGAAACAGCCCACTGGAAGCAGAAAGTGCAAGTCAGAAAGACAGAGACCTGATTCCGATCTCTGCCGCTGACCAGCCGTGTGACCTTGGGCAAGTCACTTCACTTCTCTGAGCCTCTCTTTGCTCAGTGTACAACGAGGGCAATAATACCAGGCGCACCAGAGGCTCATGGGGATTCCCTGGGCTGGAGCTTCGCAAATGCCAAGCACGGCGCCTGACATTGGCAGATAACACCAGAGACACGGTCCTAGTGAGAGCCCCTTGAAGATCAGCTGTCGACCCACTCCGCGTCAGCGACGGACACACGGAGGCCCGCCTCCGGGAAAGGGAGAGAACTTGCCCGAGGCCACACAGCGGCCCCTGCAATCCCATCCCGCCTCTTCCTCACAGCCTCCCTTCCCGGTGGAGCACCAGGGCGGAGTGTGAGGGGGGGCCGCCCTCCTCACACCTCACCTCCCTCTAGCGTCTGGTCCACACGCCAGCACTCACCATGGAGCAGGTACGGACTTTCAGGCCCGGTCACGCGTCCTCCTCCAGGCAGCCTGGCTTTCTCTGCCGCCCAGGCGAGCGTCGGCTGCCGGTTCCCATCCAGGACTAGAGTCGAGCTAGGACTCGGGGAAGCCAGTCCAGACTGGCCACTCAGAAGGTCGCTTCCGAGGAGCCCACTGTCCCCCAGGCTTCCTTGTGGTGCTGCAGGACGTGGGACGGCACGCTGCAGGGCTCCGATAGCACGGCCCGGCTCTTATCTGGCCCGTGTCAGGGTGCGGGCAGCGGGAGCCCGGGTTCCAGGAAGCCCGCCTGGGGCCCCCCCGGCCGGCCGCTCTCCCCGGATGCTGCCTGCTGCCGTGGATGTAGCCGATTGCCCGTCAGTGTCACTGAGCTCTGCCACGGAGGATTCCATGCTGGCCCCCAGCAGGCGGGGCCCCCACCCCTTCACGTCCCACCCCCCACTCCCATCTTGGCAAGGGGACGGGAAAAGGCAGCTAATTTCGAGTCCGCACAGCGCTTGTGGTCGTGTCCTGAACTCTCCACGATTAATCACGGAGCATCTGATTTCTGCTTTGCCTCAGAGGGGGGTGTGGGGACGCCTGGAAGTTTCTGTTTACTCCATTCTGCGCCGGGGCTGTGTGCTAATCACAAACAGACAGGGACGCAGCCTTGCCCTGCCTCCCCTGCCTCTGCCTCCCCTTCTTACCTTGCCACTTTCAAGTCCCCTCCTCGCTTTCTCTCCTTTTCCTCCTTTCTTCCCTCCTCCCCATGCGACCCCCTCTGTCTGTCGGATCTGATCCTGCACACACCCCTTCCTGTGCTCCTTGTTTCCCGGGTGTCCCATTGTCCCCTCTGCACCTCCCACTTCTCCTAGGGTGCAAATTAGCTCGGCCCTTTCCCTTTATGTCTTTAGAGTTAGCGGTCCGCTCCTTTTACTGCCTTTTTTCCTTTTTTTTTTTTTTCTCCAGCCTAATATTTTCAGGGTTTGCCCCCACCCCTGCCACCCCTGTTACATGTGTACATACGACTCCTACAGACTTGATGGTGTCCCGGTCAGGGGGTGGGGTCCAAACACGACAGACACACAGGCGGGTTCCTTTTGTCACCTTGGCACATCAGCTTTGGGATTCGGCTCAGAGAATGGACTCGGGAACAAAGCCCCCATTGACCACCCCTGCAGAGGAGCCTGGCCCTCCCTGCGGAACCATCTAGCCTGTAACACCTAGAGATGAATTTCTCTCTGCCTCCCCTTGGCTCCCTTCTACCCCCTGCAGCCACTGCAGATGAGGAGCTGGGAGTAAACAGCCCCCGAAGAACAGGAACTGCCATCCCTCCCCACAAACACACACACACACACTCCGAGGAGTAATTTGGATTTGCCAAGACCTTTAAAAACCAGAAATAAGCAAACAGCCGCCACCCGGAACATGACTTAGGCCGGTGCATACGGAGGCGTGCACGCAGAGGTTTGTTAAAAAAAAAAAAAAAAAAAAAAAAGTTTGTCATAGGAAACAATTGAAAATGGATTACTACAGAAACACATAGCAAGCCTGGAAAATCAGTCTTAAAGGATTTGAACCAAACTGGGTTGTGAAAAGGGACTCACGTATTACTTGTGTCCCAAGCAGCGTCTTCTTCCACACCCATACGCGGAGAAGGTTTCATCCAACCACGCGCCCCCTTGGACTAACTCAAAATTCTATAATGCGCCAGCCGAGAAATGAACAACAGTGCTGAGGAGCGAACCCAGCAATTCTGCAGACCCTCAAGTGTGATCACCTCCAGTTCGATCGGGGACCCCTGAGCCAGCAGCGACTTACCTTAAGGGCAGAGGAGCTGAGTGAGTGTGGAGGGGGCTTAGGTCTCCCGGAAATGAGGACAGCAGATACGCATTAGAAAGGAAAGTACTCGAAAGTGTGGACTTGGCTTCAGGAAACAACGTCACCGACTCCAACTCCTAAAACACGAAAACCATTTTGAAACACCTGACGGGGATGAATCCAGACCTTATGGAAAGAAAAGGCTGCTGAGCAGGCAGTTGTCGATTTAAGACGGTCGCCTCCCCCGTCACCGATGACACGCAGGGCCCCGTCTCGTGGACACAACAGGCAAGCGGACCTCATGTCCCATGCGGGGAGCACCTCTCACGCTGGTGGCGGACTTCTCGTCACGTGCCTGCCTGGCTGTGGGAACTCAGCAGAGTCGCTGCAGAGAACACGAGTGGGACGTACTGCCCATCTCCGAGCCAGGGGCACCCAGCTCCCTGGTGTCACCCTCCGGTGCAGAAGGAAGCTCCAGGATTGAGCCCCGCGGTCTCAGACGTGGCGTTGCCGACTGTCAGAGTGAGTGGCATAGGGAGATCATGCCCGGGGCTGCCCAAGACGACTTTAGGAGACACACAGTCGGCAGGACACGATGCCGAACCCCACGGTGGGAAAGCCCTTTTACTCCTCTGGCAGTGTTCTTCCAACCCCATCTGGCCTGTGAGAAAGTCTCAGCTTTGACCACCTCTCCAGCATTTACTGATTTTCCTTTTTAACAGAGAAAGCAGGCCTCAGGCTCGGGTCATTCAGCAGCCAACAGCATCTAGCTACAGTGGTGTCCGGCCAGTGATAATGGAGGATGAGCAAAATCCTAATAGGACGTGGAGTAGTGTTAATAAGAACGTGTTAATATTAGTTCATTAGTTGTGAACAGATGTACGGCAGTCATGTAGAATGTCAGCGAGAAGGGAAACAATCAGAAGTTGGGTGCAGGGTAAGAGTTCTCTGTACTTTCTCTGCAACCTTTTCATAAATCTAATACTATCCTAAATTTTAAAGTTTATTTTTTTAAGTTTATTTAAATATTTTTAATGGGCTCAGATAAAAATAAGTTCATGCTGTTTTTTTTTTTTTAATGTTTATTTATTGTTAGAGCATGAGCAGGGGAGAGGCAGAGAGAGAGGGAGACACAGAATCCGAAGCAGGCTCCAGGCCCTGAGCTGTCAGCACAGAGCCCGATGTGGGGCTCAAACCCACAAACCATGAGATCATGACCTGAGCTGAAGTCAGATGCCTAACTGATTGAGCCACCCAGGAGCCTGCCCCCACCCCGACTCTGCCATTCTGTTTTTAAAAATGTACATATGGTGGGGCGCCTGGGCAGTTCAGTCGGTTAAGCGGCCGACTTTGGCTCAGGTCATGATCTCGTGGTTCGTGAGTTCGAGCCCCGCGTCGGGCTCTGTGCTGACAGCTCGGAGCCTGGAGCCTGCTTCGGATTCTGTGTCTCCCCCTCTCTCTGCCCCTCCCCTGCTCGCACTGTCTGTCTCTCTCTCTCTCAAAATATGGGGGGGGGGGAATGCCTGGGTGGCTCAGTCGGTTGAGTGTCCGAGTCTTCATTTCGGCTCAGGTCATGATCTCCACAGTTCATGGGTTCGAGCCCTGCATCAGGCTCTGTGGTGACAGTGGGAGCCTGCTTAGATTTCTCTCTCTCTTTTTCTCTGGCTCCATCTGTCTCTCTCTCTCTCTGCCCCTCCCCCATTCATGCTTTCTCTCAAAATAAATAAATCCACTTGAAAAGGGGAAAAAGTAAACTTACAGAAAAATCTCGGACCCACAGTCCCAGAATCTCCTCTACAGGCTCTGTGGGCACACACCTTCCAGATGGTGCAGCATTTCCACTACCTTCAGACTCTTTCTCCATCGCTGTCCGTGCTCCCCTCAAGGTGTTACCATCCCACTTGCTAGGCTGAGTATTTCGGGGACAGAGATGAATAAGGAGGAAATGTTCTAGCAGGAGGCAGATGTGTAAATAGAAACCCAAGTGCCAAGTGCTAATTTCAGCCCAGGTAGTAAGTGCTGGGCGGGGCAGTGCCTTTGAGAAAGAAGGGGATGCCCCCTAGGAAGTGTGTCACCAGGGAAGGATGAGTAAACAGAAAGGTTACGTGATCTTTCCAGAGAACCTTCCTTCTCGGGCCCTCCGGGTAAAGCCAGGCTCCGCAGAGCCTCCTAGCCCTCTCCTGCTTCGCCCCCGTGCCTGAATACACGGAATACACATCAGAGTTCTTAAGGTGCCAGCCCTGTCCTGCGGGTTCCCCCAGCCCCCTAGCCCTCTCTCCCCTTGGGCTTCTCTCATCGGCCCTCCTTGGCTGTCACCTAGTTAGTACCTTAACCCTTTACCTGCTGGCACCCAGCCAAGAGGCACGGTCTCCCAGAGCTTTCTCTGAGCCCCCACTCTGGGTGCAGAGCCCCTCCTGGTGCCATCCTTACCGGCTTATCATGGCAGAGCTATGGAAGCACGCAGGCCCTGGGGTCCAGTCGCGGCTCCTCCGTTCCCAGCTGTACACGTGGCCTTGGCCAAACCACTCGACCTCCCCAGGCTTCTATTTCCTCATCTGTAAAATGGGAACAACTATACTGCCTCAGTGGGTTGTTCTAAGGATTAGATGAAATAATACCTTCCTGCTTAACGTGCAGTCTAGGGACCAGCAGACTAGAGCGTCTTAGTAGGATCCCACGTCCCGCCCCAGACCTCCCAAACCAGATCCTGCGTTTTCCCAGGGCCCCAAAGTGATTCACATGCATGTTAAACTTGGGAAGCATGAGACACTGTGCAGAAAGTGTGTAGATTGCCGGTCTCGTCATCCTTCTCCACCTGGTCCGTCCTGACCAGGACAGCCATTGTGCCGTTACATACTTAGTGCCCAGAGCGTCATAGGTGCTCAGTGACTTAGGGCTGAATTCAGCCATTTGTCCAGGTCTCAGGAAGAAGCCAGACTGGGGCCCAGGTGGTCTCACTCCTGTCTGAGCCCTTTTGGACTCATGACTGCCATCAATGCCCCGGCATCCTGCAAGTTAGCAGGGACAAAATCTGGGGTGGTGAAAGGGTCTCCCGCTCAGGAAGTGGGGATGTGAGTTTAACAGAAAGAACAAACCCCCAGACTCCTCCTGCTTGGTGAAATCCATCACCTTCCTGAGAGTGACATCAGAATTCCCCTGCTCTGTCAGCCCTGTCAACCTTTAGCACTGATGAGAATGTCAGGTTCCTGGAGATAAAGATCCAGATCCTTCATTCCCTGGCTTCTCCACACTCCTCCTCACTCCAGGCACCTCTGCTCCACTGTGACAAACTACCAGTTCATCAGATAGACGACGACGGCGGCTCTGTTTGGCTGGGGAAACCTTTAAAATGACAGGGTCCTGCTCTGGCCTCAGCCAGGGCCATAAACCTCGGTTCAGCAGAGGAATGAATTCGCCCTGAAGACCGGAGCTTTATCAGCTGAGGGGATTAGCAAAGGCCGAGTCCTGACCTGAAAGAAAATCCCAGACACCCTGCACACTCCCTTTGGGACCCTCCAGAGTCAAATATTTTCAGAACCAACTCCAGTTAAGTAAATAGTGTTCTGCACGTGAGTGCCCACAGGGTTTCTCAGAGGACCTGACATTCTCCACTTGGTGACTGTCATTTCCTTACAAACATAACATTGAAAGCGATCTTTGCATTCCCAGAATGACTTCCCCAGCTGAGGAATTCTCTGAGTCTCCTTGAGTTCAGGGCTGTTGCTTTGTTTTGTGCTTTTACGACAACACCGCCTAAATGCATCCTGTACAATTTGATAAGAGCCCCTTGCCCTCCCTCCCCGACCGTGCGTGTCTTTCTTTGCCACAAACTTCTAGTAAACTCTTCAAATATGCGCTGCCTAAATTGAACCCTGATGCTAGGAGCACTAATGGGGCACCCTCTTCAAAGCAAATCTCCACAACCCAACAGTTTACATGTTGCTGGAAACAATGGACTTAAGTGCACAATTTATTTGGGTTGGCTGGTTTCATGCTGGTTGGAATCTGCTTTGGGGGAAAAACAAACCCTGCATGTGTTTAGATTTATAATTTATACCGAAAGCACAAATACCTCGTAATAGGGCTAAAACGAGGCGCAGTTATGAGCAGGAGGCATGCACATGTTGGCTTTACTCTTTCGTGGACGTACTAAGATTATAAACGGCTTTTTTAGTTAAGCCTCCGCCTCCCCCACACCCCCCCCAAAAAAGCCCATCCATGGCAGAAGGCTGACCTGTGTGCAAGGGCCCTGACCCGGTGCTCTCCAGCGGCTTGCACGGACCACCTCACTCCACCCTTGCCACGGCCTCATCCTGGGCGTCATGATCCCCATGTCAGGGAGGAGGAAACTGGGGCATCGGAAGATGAAGTCACTTTCCCAAGGTCCCACAGCAAGTAATAGAGCCAAGGTTCACACTCGAGGAGTCTTGCTCCGGAATCAGAGCTCTCGACCCGTAGGTAACTTTTGTCGTAAAATCCACGGAACCACTAGCCAGGATGCCCCATTAACTCAACTTTTTATTTCCGTTGAGTTGGAAGAGAAGGCAAGTGGCAAGAGAATAAAATGATATCAGGACCTAACCAAAGCAAAAATAAGGCCCCGCTCCCCAAATCAAACCACACAAAATCTGGAAAAGAATACGTTCAGCCTCATCTCTACCTGCTGCACCTCCGTCTCCAGGGCCAGGGAGGGAGATGCCAAGTCCCAAGGGGGGACCCGGCGTCCCGGGGGACCTCCCTCAGTAAGAGAGCCAGCGCTGCCCTTCGGATTCCAGAGCCAGGAGCAAGAAGAGTGCGCTCCGGGGAGAGCGCCGTGGTGGGTCATGACAGCAAGGGCCCCCGGTGAGGAAGCCTCCCTGGGTCCACTGCCCTTTGCAGGGCACTGATGCCACTCCGTCTAAAAGCCTGTGTCTCCACCCACTCGAATCTGGGCGGCGCCGTGACTTGCTTTGACAGAATGAGATGGAGGTCATGGTCCGCCAGCTTCGGAACCAGGCCTCCACCCTGTGCTTTCTGCCTTTGCTTTCACTTGCTTGGAATTTCGAGACAACAGATAGCGGAGAGGGCTGGGCTAGCCTCCCGGAAGACAGCCGTCCATGTGGAAGGGAATCATGGTACCTCCGCTGACAGACCCATTGCTGGACGTGCGGGTGAGGCCGCCTCAGCCCCTCCAGCCCCAGTCGAGTTGTCAGATGACTGTAGCCCCACGAGTGAGCCCGGGAAGGCCAGCGGCCCAGCTGTCCAGCCCGCCACCCCACAGAACGGGGAGAAACGACCACCTTACTTGTTGCTTTAAGCTACTAAGTTCCGGGATAGTTTGTTACATAGCAGCTAGAATGGAAATAATTGTTAACAGAGTTAAAATGAAAGTTCTTTACTGAAACCACAGCTGTAAAGTGTATTCCCATGACCATGTCTCTAGCACAGCAGTTTCTGGAAGATTCGTGGAAGCGTGTGTCGTAACATGTCCTCAGCTCACTTATGAGGACGCTGGTAGCCCGGTGGTAATTTCGCTTCTGTCTGCATTTTAAAGATTTGATCATTGTTTTCCATATGAGAAAGGAACCCTCATTAGCACTGGCAACACAGATAAGTTTGGCACGGTGTTCTGAGAACTTTCAGGACAACAGAGGAAGTGGACAAGAACGCCATTAGACAGGAATTCGTTCAGGAAACATCTGAGTACCAGGCACTACATTTGGGGCTGGGAACACAGAGATGAGAAGGCCACAAACCCAGACCTCGTGGGGTCCCTGTCTAGCGGGGGCCACGGACTCTCACAAAAAGAAAATATGAATGTATGGGCACAAATGGTGTCCACTGCCGTGAAGAAGTAGCATGGGGAGCCCGGAAAGAGAGCTCGCCTGGTGAGAGGAAGCCCAGAAGGTTTGCTGGGTTAGTGAGGTAATCCTGGAGCCCAACTTTGTTTTACATACAAACACAGAGTGGGGTTTGTTTGTTTTTTTAGTTTACTTATTTATTTTGAAAGAGAGAGCAAGCATGAGCAGGGGAGGGGAGAGAGAGAATCCCAAACAGGCCCCATGCCGTCAGCCCGGAGCCCGACATGGGGCCCGAACCCGGGAACCACGAGATCATGACCTGAACCAAAGTCAAGAGCCGGATGTTCAACTGACTGAGCCACCCAGGCGCCCCAAACAAACAGTGTTTTTTACACGGTTTTTATGATCCTGAACTTTCCTGGGATGCTTTCACTGTGTAAATTGAGAGAAGACTGAACTTCGCTTTGCCTGGGAATTCACATTGGCCGCCATTCTGCAGGAACAGCTCTGGCAACAGCTCCAACTCAGCATGCTTATGGCACGTGGCTGGCTAGCACCCCACACCTAGATCCACCTGTACCTGTAGCTGTCACCATCACAGTGTACCTACCTGTGAGCTCAGTGCCTGGAGACTTCACCAGGACTCCCAGCCTTACGACAGGAATGATTTTGTTATCCCTTACTTTCTACTCTCCTTTATTTTACACTTTGAGAATTCTGTGTACGTGTTCTCCTGGTACAGCTAGGTAGGTTATATTATTGAGAAATTTCATTTCAGAGGTGACAAAGAGACATTGAGTCTGATAAGGTGGGAACCAGAGGCACCTTCAAGACCTTCCTTCTGGAGGACAGGGAAGCAGGCCAGCATAAGAACTACGTTGGTAGTTGTGGGGTTAGCGCCCAGAGAGCCAGGGGCTGCGTGATACAAGATGTGGCCAGAGGAGGACGTGGGGAATCGGGATCCTCAATACGGTGCTGGTGGGGATGTGAAATAGTGCGGTTGCCACGGACAACGGTCTGGCAGTTCCATAAGGGTTAAACCTAGAACGTCATCTGAACTAGCAATCCCGCTCCGAGGCGTATCCCCAAGAAAAGGGAACACGTGGGGCGCCTGGGTGGCGCAGTCGGTTAAGCGTCCGACTTCAGCCAGGTCACGATCTCGCGGTCCGGGATTTCGAGCCCCGCGTCGGGCTCTGGGCTGATGGCTCGGAGCCTGGAGCCTGTTTCCGATTCTGTGTCTCCCTCTCTCTCTGCCCCTCCCCCGTTCATGCTCTGTCTCGCTCTGTCCCAAAAATAAATAAATGTTGAAAAAAAAAATTAAAAAAAAAAAAAAAAGGAACACGTGTGTTCACACAAACACTTGAACGCAAATGTGCGCAGCAGCATTATTCATCATAGCCGAAAGCAGAGTGTCCATCAACTGGTGAATGGATGAACAAATGGGGTCTGGCCATACGGTGGAATATTACTCAGCCATGAAAAAGGAGCAGAGCACTGACCCACAGGACAGCGTGGGTGAATCTTGAAAACATGACACTGAGTGAGAGAATCGAGACACAAAAGGCCGCAGATTATATGATTCCATTTATGCAAAATGTCCAGAATAGGCAAATGGGTAGAGACAGAAAGCGGACTCATGGTTGCCTGGGGCTGGTGAAGGTGGGCGGGGAGATGGACAGTGACTGGTAATAGGTGTGGGGTTTCTTTGGTGGGTAATAAAATGTTCTGGAATTAAGTAGTGGTAAGAGTTGCAGAACTCTGTGTGTATGTTAAAAACCACTAAATTGTATATTTTTTTAAGATTATATTTTTTTAAAAAAATTTTAATGTTTATTTTTGAGAGAGAGAGAGACAGAGCATGAGCAGGGGAGGAGCAGAAAAAGAGAGAGACACAGAATCCGAAACAGGCTCCAGGCTCTGAGCTGTCCGCACAGAGCCCAACGTGGGGCTCGAACTCACGGACCTCGAGATCGTGACCTGAGCCGAAGTCGGACGCTCAACCGACTGAGCCACCCAGGCACCCCAAGATTTTATTTTTAAGTAGGGGCGCCTGGGTGGCTCAGTCGGTTGAGCATCTGACTTCGGCTCAGGTCATGATCTCACAGTTTGTGGGTTCGAGCCCCACATCGGGCTCTATGTTGACAACTTGCTCAGAGCCTGGAACCTGCTTCAGATTCTGTGTCTCCTTCCCTCTCTGCCCCTCCCCTGCTCACACTGTGTCAAAAATAAATACATGTAAAAAAAAAATTTTTTTAATTAAAAAAGAAGATTTTGTTTTTGAGTAATCTCTACCCCTAGGGTGGGGCTGGACCTCACAACCCTGACATCAAGAGTCGCATACTCTACCAACTGAGCCAGCCACGTGCCCCCTTAAATTGTATACATTAGAAGGGTGAATTTTATGGCATTTGAATTATGTTTCAGGCAAACAAAAAGATGAAGCTGAGGAGATAGATGGGCACTGTGGCCCACGCTGAGGAATTTCTGTCTCCAGCCTCGGACTAACGGGAGGTTTGGGGCAGCAACATGGCAACATGGGTGTGCATTTTAAATTGTTTTTTTTTTTTAATGCTTCATTTATTCTTAGAGAGACAGAGCACGAATGGGGGAGGGGCAGGCAGAGAGGGACATAGAATCGGAAGCAGGCTCCAGGCTCCAAGCCGTCAGCACAGAGCCCGACGTGGGGCTCGAACCCACAGACCGCGAGATCATGACCTGAGCCGAAGTGGGACGCTTTACCGACTGAGCCACCCAGGCGCCCCTTCGGGTTTGCATTTTAGAAAGCTCTCTGTGAAGAGTGACCTGGAGGTGGGTTCAGGGGATGGCCTCGAAGGGTGAGGGAGAGCCAGTGTATGGAATGGGTATGCCGAAAGCAGTGTGTGGGGACCGCTGTCACAGGCACAGTCACGCTGGGAGAAACGGCTTTGGAAGGTGGCATCTGGGAGGAGGTTCTGGAAGAGGCAGCATCTGAGCAGAACTCTGTAGGGTTGATTTAGGGCCATGCAGAAATTCAAGGGGACCGCTTGGAAAAAGGAAGCAAATGACCAAAGGTTTAATGTGGTTCCATCTGGCCAAGTAAGAAGGGAGACGAAAATTATTCGGGTTCTCTAGAAAAACAGAACCAATAGGAAATATAAAGATGTGTATGTGAGGAGATTTATTATAGGAATTGACTCATGAGGTGATGGAGATCCAGAAGTCCCACAGTCTGCCCTCTCCGAGCTGGAGAACCAGGAAAGCCAGTGATGTGATTCAGGCCGAGTCCGAAGGCCTGAGAACCGGGGGAGCCGATGTCTGGGGACAGGGGCAGGTGGATACCCCAGCTCAAGCAGAGAGCACATGGGCCCTTGCTCTACGGTCCTGTGCGGGCCCTAAACAGATGGGATGGTGCCCACCTGCACTGGCGAGGGCGATCTTCACTCAGCCTGATTCACGTGCTCCCCGTTTCCAGAAACACCCTCACAGACACACTCAGAAATGTTTTACCAGCGCTCTGGGCATCCCTTACCCCATCACGCAGACACAAAAATCTCTTATCGTGAGTCTGCTCCGTGTCAACCTGACAGCCAAGTGCATCTCCTTAAACCATGCTTAATTTCCTAACAAAGACAATGACTAAGTCCTAATTCTGCCTAACACGATCCAGCCCTCCGGGGCACAATCGGGCCACGTCTCCCAACTTCCCTCCTCGCAGGAGGCTGAGGTTCAGACAGTTGACGTACCCCTCGAGTCCCACGGCTACGAAGGGGCTGCCTGGCTTTTCATCTCAGGTCTGTTTGGGGGCGGGGGGAAGCTGCCCAAGGTGGGTTCAAGCCAACTTGTAGCATGTGGACTTTATTTTATAGGCAATAAAGTCATTCTTTCTCCTCTTAAGCCATAAAACTTCGTCGTCTTTGCACGTCTGTTTTGAATTACACATTCCAGTCCCTCGAATCTTTTGATAACGAGTGTCCTTAAGGGAGAGGTTGTGCTCGTGGTTTGGAGAACGTAACCCGCTGCAGCACAGGAGACGCCTGAGGACTCCGGACACCTATACGCCGGGATGTGCAGCACGTATATTTCAGCGCCCGAGAAACCGTGGCTTGTGAACGCTCTATCCGTGGGCCGACGCCAGCCAGCTGCCCGATGGTAAATAGGAGACGTGTGTTCCTTCTGCCGCTTAAACTCCCTGGCTTTGCTCTGAGCAGTAGGTACCAAAAACAAATACATATTTGTTGAAGTTCTGTTTCATTCTGTTTGGATTCCAGGTGTTGAGATACAGTCGTGTCTTTTATGTGATGCATTTTTTTAAAAAAAGGTACTTAAAGGGGCGCTGGGTGGCGCAGTCGGTTAGGCGTCCGACTTCAGCCAGGTCACCATCTCGCGGTCCGGGAGTTCGAGCCCCGCGTCAGGCTCTGGGCTGATGGCTCGGAGCCTGGAGCCTGTTTCCGATTCTGTGTCTCCCTCTCTCTCTGCCCCTTCCCCGTTCACGCTCTGTCTCTCTCTGTCCCAAAAATAAATAAACGTTGAAAAAAAAAATTTTTTTTTTAAAAAAAAAGGTACTTAAATCTTTACGGTTTAACAGCCATGGAAAAAGTCGTGACATATTTTCAAAGGGAAAGAGGTGGGGCAGGAGGGAGGTGACAGAGATCCAAGGTACAGTTATCAAAACCTAAGAACTGGTGCAAACCAACCTCATTGGAGGCAACCAGGACTTCTGAAGGGAAGGAAAATCAGCTTGCTTTCCGTTTGAGCGTTTATACAATCCGGGACACCCAGAGGGAGCCCGTCTGTGGCTGGAGTGACCCTAGGACTCCTCGGGGGGCTGCAGTGGACAAGAGGGTGACGGCACTAAAACAGCAGAATTGCCTTCCAAGGTCAGTCCGTGCTTTTCCAGAAAGTGAAGTGTCTCCCTACCTGCCTCGGCAAAAACAGCCACTGGTGCTCTTTAAAAAGGCAGGTTTGGGGCGCCTGGGTGGCGCAGTCGGTTAAGCGTCCGACTTCAGCCAGGTCACCATCTCGCGGTCTGTGAGTTCGAGCCCCGCGTCAGGCTCTGGGCTGATGGCTCAGAGCCTGGAGCCTGTTTCCGATTCTGTGTCTCCTTCTCTCTCTGCCCCTCCCCCGTTCATGCTCTGTCTCTCTCTGTCCCAAAAATAAATAAACGTTGAAAAAAAAAAAAAATTTAAAAAGGCAGGTTTGGGGCGCCCGGCTGGCTCACTGGGTAGAGTGTCGACATTGGGTGTAGAGATTACTTAAAATCTTAAAAAAAAAAAAAAAAAAAAAGGCAGGTTTAAGGGCCTCATCCCAAACCCGGTGAGACAGAATGTCCAGGAGAGACGGTTAATTGAGCAATTATGGGCGAGTTACTCAACTCACACGGGCCTCGGTTTCTTCATCTTACAGTAGTGACAGGAAGAGCCCTCAGCCGTGGGGCTGTGTGAAGATTTAATCGGCATTCAGGTGATGAGCTTAGCAGCGTGCTGGCACCCGGTCCACACTGTTACCTGCTCACCTCCCATTTTCTGTTCCAGGTAAGGCACAACTCTGCAAAGTCGCCCTCTCTAACCTCCATCTCAAGAGGTGCCCAGTGGTGGCAGTCCCTGCAGAATCCAGTCTGCGTCTTGATCGAACCTTAATCAGTACATCGCACCCGTTTCATGCGTTGGTGACACTGCCGGTGCCATCACGTTGGCCGACCCTTCACCAGGGGGAGTAGCGTTTGTATGCTTGGGTTCAGTCTGAGATGGTCAGCGCCTCTGAGAACTGAGCTTGGCCCTTCAGCGACATGCATGGGGCCACTTAAACGTGGATTTTTTTTTCAACAAATAATAGCACAGTACTGCAAGTTTATTTCTCTTCCTTGGGATTTTCCTTTCTTTTCTTTTTAATGTGTATTTATTTATTTAGAGAGAGAGAGAGTCCCACACAGGTTCTGCTCTGTCAGCACAGAGTCAGACACGGGGCTCCATCCCACGAACCGTGAGATCACGTCCTGAGCCGAAACCAAGACTGGGGTGCTTAACCGACGGAGCCACCCAGGTGCCCCTCTTCCTTACGATTTTCTTAATCACGTTTTCTTTTCTCTAGCTGACTTCATTGTTACGATACAATATATAATACCTGTAACATGCAAAGATACGTATTAACCCACTGTTTATGGTATTGGTAAGGGTTTCCAGTCAACAGTAGGTTATTAGTAGTTAACTTTTTGAGAGGCAGAAGCTATACATGAATTTCCAGCTGCGCAGGGTCGGTGCCCCCAACTCCCACATTGTTCAAGGGTCAACTGTACATAGATTTTGATTGATCACCTTCGTTTCCCTGTGAGCGCTCACTCTGGGCCAGAGCTGTTCTGGATTGCGGAATTAAAGTAGGAAAAACACAGTCCATGCCTACATGGAGCTCACACTGTCACAGGGGAGGCAAGTAATAAACAAAGCCAATAGATAGGTCCAGAATCTATCTGATCCTTTCTTACTGGAAGCAGAGCTGGAAGAAGGGAGGGAGTGGCAGAGGGAACGTCAAAGGCCCTGAATGAGGGGAAGGGTGTTGGTAGATAAGGTTAGGGAAAGGAGGAAAGATAGAGGCTCTCTGGAGGCTATTGAGAGAAGTTTGCATTGACTCTAAGTGAGATAAGAAGCTTTCAGGGGGCTGCCACCGGCCACGGGACGTGGTCCCAGGTTGTTCCAGAAGCTTTCTGGCTTAGAGTCAAGAATAGACTGGGGCGCCTGGGTGGCGCAGTCGGTTAAGCGTCCGACTTCAGCCAGGTCACGATCTCGCGGTCCGTGAGTTCGAGCCCCGCGTCGGGCTCTGGGCTGATGGCTCGGAGCCTGGAGCCTGTTTCCGATTCTGTGTCTCCCTCTCTCTCTCTGCCCCTCCCCCGTTCATGCTCTGTCTCTCTCTGTCCCAAAAATAAATAAACGTTGAAAAGAATAGACTCTAGAGGGGCAAGAGGAGAAGCAGAGAGAGCAGGGAGGAGGCTCCTGCAATAGTCCAGCCAAGAGATGGCGGCGAGTTGGTCCGGGGGAGGAGATAGGAAAGTGGTGGGAAGCGGTTGGCTTCCGGAGGTATTTTGGACGTCAGGCCGATGGGATGGGATGTGGGTGTGAGGAAGCAGAGGAGTCAAGGGTGATGCCAGCAGTAGTCACCTGGAAGCTCCAACAGCACGGGCGGACAAACCTTGATGAGAAGGCGTGTGGAGAGATCAGGAGTTCGATTTGTATCGCATGAAGTTCGAGACGCCTGGTAGATAGAAATGATGAAGGGACCAGGCAGGCAAGTAAATACATGTATGGGTTCAGGGGAGAGACGGGGAGATAACAGCGTGAAGGCCACGAGTGCGTAGGTGGTGTTTAAAGCCGTGACGTTGAGGGCTGACCTGGAAGAGTCCTAAGGAGAAGAGGTCCAAGGCCCGAGCCCTGGGGGTCCCAGCATTTAGAAATGGGGGCCAGTCACCCAAGCGTCACTAGAACGCAGCAAGGGGCCGGGCCGTGCGCATGCCCGTTGCTTCCGTGCTCGCCGGGCAGGTGGAAGGTCCCACACGGGCTCATCTTTTAAGAGAAATTTCAAAACAATTACTCCTCTTTTTAAAGTGGAATTTGGGACAGATGGCCATTGGCATCTTTGACATTTCATGGGACCCTCGTAATGCGCCCCTGGGCTGGGTGAGGGCCCCCTGTGTGGGAAAGCGTTAAGACACACGGGGCTCCAGATCTGTGTCACCACTTCCTGGCTGTGGGACTAGAGACAGGTCCCTGCACTCAGCGGGCTCTCATTTTCCTGGTCCACAAACGGGAGACACTAAGGGTTCCTAGCCACCTCCTCAGAAGGAAATGACATCAGGCCTACGGAGGCCTTGGCTTTACACAGCCAACGCTCCCTGAATGGCCGCCATTGTTGTGGGAACAGAAGGCAGAGGGTCTGCGGGGCTGGGCGGAGAGCCCTGGTGCTGTGTGAAGGAAGGGGAGGGGTGTCTCTGGCCCCCGGGCTGCAGAGGAGCAGATCAGATGACTCCACCCCTGCAGCCCTCAGACTGGGCCTTCCCAGACCTGCCTGGGTGTGGTGCTTAGTGCCTGCAGGCTGTCCAGAAGGTCTGCCCTGGGGGTTACACCTCTAGCTACTCGTCCTGAATGAAGCAGCCGTGTAGAGGTGGGGAGTGACGGGGAGACAGGGTTCACAGCAGACTTAGGGCCTCGGATGGCCAGAGAGGGTAGTGATGCCATGAATGGAAACGGAGCGCGCCGAAGTCAGAGAAGCGAAGACAGATGATCATATTTAGGAGACGAGGAATTCCGAGAGAAATGAGAGCAAAGGGAGCGTCCGAGGAATTTTGGGATGCGGCCACCTCTTGTCCTTAAATCACCTCTTCAGAGCAGCTCACCAGCGATAAGTACAAATGACTCTGACCTCAATTAAGTCTCAACTCTGAGAACAAATTAGCACCCCGGGAGCGGCTGGCGAGTGCTCCTCTGGGTGGACGGACCGCACACTTCCAGCTCAGACTGCCCTCTGATGGACGCCTCAGCTGCACATCCTGGTCCCTGAACTCCACGAGAGAAGGAAAACGGACACCCAGCCTTTCCCATCCAGATATCATCCTACTTTCGCGATCGCTCTGTGAGAGACTCCTGTTTCCAAGGTGGGGAAACGGAGGCACAGAGAGGCTGAGCACCGTGCCCCAATTCTCAGTCGGAGCAGAGCTAAGCTTGGAGGCCAAGTTCTGTGCTTCACTCACCAGACTCAGCCGCCCCTGGAGGTGACGAGAATGACTTGGTCACATGGGACCGGACGTTCCTCCCAAAGGGGCCGCCAAGGCACCCAAGTCACAGTCCCTTTCTTACGCGACTTAAGACCCAGTCTTAAGGACCGAGGTTCAACTCTGAGACAAATACGCTTGTTCCAAGCCTCTGCTCCTGGTTCTGGGCAGGGCCCCAGACCAGTCAAGGCAAAAAACTGTAACGCCGTTAGAGGCTGATAAAAAACCTGGGGACCTCGCTGGACAGAGAGTCAGGAAGCCGTGTTCTTGGCCGCGTCTTGAACTCACGTGTGACTTCCAGCAAGCTCTTCCCTGGTTCGGCCTGTTGATCAGCAAAAGGAGGGGGTAAAGTTCAACAGGTCACTTTCCGCCTTTAAAACCTGATGACGATGGGCACTATCCCTCAGGAGGACAACTTTGGCAGTCCCTACACATTTAAATGTGCACACCCACTGATTTCTTGAAACGGGTCTAAGAAATACACACAGAAGCGCACGAGACAGATGCTTAGGATGTTCACTGAAACACTGAGTAATGACGACTTAAGTGTCCACCATCACAAGACTGTCTAAACGAGTTACAGCATACCTACACCTTGGATGGCAACGCAGCCTGGAAAAGAAGAAGGAATGTAAGTAATAATGAAGTGTCACCATGATATATTCATGAGTGAAACAAGAAAGATTTGTCCAAAAAAATATGGTATGTGCACATTGGTGTATGTATAACGAAAGATCTAGGAAGAGAGCAAAGGGGAAACTTAGTTTTCACCTACAAAATGCCTTACTTTCTTTTTTTTTTTTTTAATTTTTTTTATGTTTATTGACTTTTGAGAGAAAGAGAGACAGAGGCATGAGCAGGGGAGGGGCAGACAGAGAGGGAGACCCAGAATCCGAACCAGGCTCCAGGCTCCAAGCTGTCAGCACAGAGCCCGACATGGGGCTCGAACACACAGACCGAGAGATCATGACCTGAGCTGAAGTCGGCCGCTTAACCAACTGAGCCACCCAGGCGCCCCTGGAATGCTTTACTTTCATAATAAAAATTATTTTAAAATATTTTACTCAGTAGAGTAGTGTACGTAATAAAAGGGAAGTCTCATATGGACTCATGTTAAGTGTTCAAGTTCTTGAACTACCAGAATAACCCGATGAGGAGAGATCTGCAGTGTTGCACAGATTCAGGTGTGTGCCCAGTGCTTTACGCATCAACTACAGCCGCCAACCTGAGGGGTGGCCTCTTTGACAGGTGGGGAAGGGGAGGATTTGCAGACTGATTTTCGAGGCTCTTTCTACTGCACACAGGACTCTGCACCCTTTGGATTCCTACAAACCCATTTATGTTCCCGTCTTTCGGGGTCTCATCCCCAGGAGGACACTTAGCAGACTGTGTGGTAATCATGGGCTCAAGGGCAACACTCTTCAAAAGGGGGCCTCTGCCGAACCTTAACTAAAAAATTGGGGCTTACATTTTATAGGTCTTTGGGATTTTTTAATTTCATTCTTTTTCCGGCAATTCATTTTTATATTTTACAAAAATATGCATCTGCAGTGATTGGAAAATTCTTTAAAACCTGGTCCTTCTGGGGGCGTCTGGGTGGCTCAGTCGGTTAAGCCTCTAAGTCTTGATTTTGGTTCAGGTCATGATCTCGCGGTTCGTGAGTTCAAGCCCCGAGGAGTCTGCTTGGGATATTCTCTCTCTCTCTCTCTCTCTCTCTCTCTCTCTCTCTCTCCTCCTCCTCCTCCTCCTCCTCCTCCTCCTCCTCCTCCTCCTCCCCACCTCAAAATAAGTAAATAAACATGAAAAAAAATTTTTTTAAAGCTGATCCTTCGGCAATATCTCTGAGAAGCACCGGGCTGCTGGAGAGAAGAGAGTTGTCCGCACTGTCACAGGCATTCCATGTTTGGCATCTGAATGAGCAAATCGCTGAATGAATGTGTGTGTGAATGAGCAATAATAAGGCACAGGGAAGAAAATGCCCAGAATCTCGGTTTCTCATTTAGGGCCATGCAGAGGACCATGCAGAGGGTGAGAGCTTAGGACTTCAAGGTCATGGCCAGTCTTGATAGGAGCATCACTAAATGCTCACTCTTCTGACTTGAATTGTTTTTTTAATGTTTATTTATTTTTGAGAGAGACAGCGTGAGCCGGGGAGGGGCAGAGAGAGAGAGAGGGAGACACAGAATCCGAAGCGGGCTCCAGGCCCTGAGCTGTCAGCACAGAGCCCGACGCGGGGCTCGAACCCACGGACCGCGAGATCATGACCTGAGCCGAAGTCGGACGCTCAACTGACTGAGCCACCCAGGCGCCCCTCACTCTCCTGACTTTAAATATGGAGCTGGGAGATCTTTTTCCCCAGGGCATGGAAATGACCCACCAGGGAAAAGTAAGGTGAGGGCCACGCACAAATAAAAAGCAGCATTCACTGCTCATGATTATAAAGTCAGACGAAGTTTGCAGACTAAGATAAACATTCTCCTTACCAGCCTGAACAAGTAACAGGAAACACAAGCCACATGCACAAAACTCTTATTTTAAGCACTGCTGTTTAAGAGGAAACTTTTGGACCATTTACCTCAGGGCAAAGAAATTGAGGAGTGGGCAGGGTGCCACCCTGGGGCACAGGCTCAACTGTGAGGGAAACGACTTCAGCCTGAAGTTTTTGCTTCAGAACATGGGCAAAAACTCCCCAGTCCAGAAGGCTGCCGGGTACACCTTGCTCCATTTTGAAATTTCCCACAGGCGCTCTCCAGAAACAAATAGATCTTCACTATACTCTCTTTAGAGACCTGAAACTAGAAAAATGACATCTGGAGGCGCCTGGGTGGCTCAGTCGGTTGAGCGTCCAACTTTGGCTCAGGTCACGATCTCACGGTTTGTGAGTTCAAGCCCCACGTCGGGCTCTGGGCTGATGGCTCAGAGCCTGGAGCCTGCTTCCGATTCTGCGTCTCCCTCTCTCTCTGCCCCTCCCCTGCTCATGCTCTGTCTCTCTCTGTCTCCAAAATAAATAAAAACATTTAAAAAAACTTTTTTAAGAAAAATGACATCTGCTCGTGCAACAGAGAGCAGAGTCAGAATGGCCCCGAGTCCTAAGCCCTTCCTCTGTGGGTGCAAATGTTTAGACAGACCCTTATCTTCCCCAGCTCACCTCGGTCTCCCCATGTGCGAATGGAATGATTGCAGGACCCGAGTTAACGTGAGGAGTAAATGAGACAATGTGTGTCGTGCAGTTCGCTCAGGCCTGACATGGCGCGAGTCTCCAACCAACACTAGCTAGGGGCTCTCTCTAATCACAGACCAAAGTGCAAGCCCAAAAGAGTCTTGGGCAGTGACAGGTGCCATTTATTCAACCCTGGCCCTGGGCCAGAAACAATGTTAAGTGACACGTTTATGGTCTGGTGGGATTCTTGGTACAACTTCCGAGGTAGCCACTCAGTATCCCCTTTTAGAGACGGGGACTCAGGACTTGGACAGCTGTGGGGTCCACTGTCCCAGCTCCACCAGCCCAGAGGCAGCCAGGCAGGAACTGAACCAGGCTCCTCCCCAGCTGTGCTCCCGATCATCACCCAGCTCTCATGCCCTTGACTTCCTGGGGATGAGATCGTGGGCATCGGCTTTGGCTGGCTTTGTTGTTGTTCTCAAGCCTTCATCGTTGGTATGATTTTACAAAAACTTGGCATTCCCTTGAATTTTTAAAAAAAAATATGTTCAGTTCTTAAATGTCCCCGGGGCGTGGGGCAGGGAAGGTTTCGATCAATGATTTAGTTCTCTTCTTAATGCTGAATTTAATAAGGCAAAGTCACTGGATCTCCATTAACAAGTTGAGTTGTTTGTTGGTTTATTTTCATTTTGGAAACTCCTCTCCATAGTGAACCACTCTCCCTCTGCTGAAAAAAATCCCATGAGGAATTCTGATCAGATGCCGGGGCTGTGGGGCAGATCCCCTGGGGAGTATCAAGTTTCTAGAAGGCTCCTAGAAGGCAACAAGTCTTGCAACCTGACTCGTAAGTGACTTTTTACCTGTTGGATTATCTCAGGGCAAGGGGAAAAGGACACAAGCATGCTTTCTGCTTCCAAGCATAATTATGTATTTCATAAAGGAAGAGAGATTTTTGGGCCAACGGTTGAAATTCACTTGACCCTATAGAAGGCCACACAGAAGGGTGAGAGCCCCAGAACCCAACTACCATTTCTGCCCCTTGTCTGTGTGATTCTGGGCAAGTTACTTAACTTCCCTGTAACTCCGCTTGCTCATCTGTAAAACGTGGGTGATAACAGTAACAGTGCCTAAACCCATGTTTCCGTGAAGACAAAATAGGGTTTGCCAGAGACCGAGAGGCCTTCCCAGAACCCTCAGGGATAAAACCGGGGAAGTCCCAGGCAGACCAGGGTGAGTTGATCACCCCAGGATGAAATGAGAGTACGGTCTAAATGCCTTAGGAACAAACTCTTGCACGTTTGCTGCCCCATAGTCTTGGCTGCCCAGTAGTTTCTGTTCACGGCTGCCTCCAGCCACGGCTGCCACGGTCCTCGTTTATTTATTAGCCGCTCTGTAGGGGCCTTCTGTGTGCCTACAACACCTCTGATACCATACCCCCCAAGTCCCCAGTAAATGCTTCTTGCCGTTCGCAGAACAAGCTTCAAGAGAATTTATCATATGCCAGGCAAGCAGCTTTTCAGCAAATCTTTATCTTCCTCAACCCTCAGGCAGCATCTGACTTGCAGGTTAAAATGGAGAAAATGCTCCGTGGTGACAGAGGCAGGGACGGGAGTGACGTGTCCATACGCAAGGGACGCCCAATGATTGCCAGCAGCCACCAGCAGCTAAGGAGACAGGCCTGGACCATTCTCCCTCGCAGCCTCCAGAAGGAACCACCCCCGGCAGCACCTTGATTTTGCACTTCTGGCCTCCAGAACCGTGAGAGCACAGACTTCTGTTGGCGGAAGCGCCCTCGTCAGTGGCACTTGGTTACAGCAGCCCTGGGACTTCACAAGCCAAGGCCAGACCTTCACAGGCTCGTGTCCTGACAAATGCAAGGGCCTGCCTGCCCTTCACTGGTCTCCCTGCCTGCCATCTGTCTTCCCGCAAGGCTGGCTCAAAACACCAGCTTCTGGGGCGCCCGGCTGGCACAGTCGGTGGAGCGTGCGACGCTTGATCCCAGGGTTGTAAATTCGAGCCCCACTTTGGGCATGGAGGTTACTGAAAAACAAAATCTTTAAAGCAAAACAAAAAAAAACCCACCAGCTTCCGACTCTCGGGTCAGAAACACCCAACGACACCCAATGCCTCGAGCACACTTCCCGAACTTATTTGAGGGTCAGAATCCCACAGATGGTAGTTAAAATTCCAGGTTCCCTGGCCCGGCTCCAGACCTCCAGAAATGGGCTTGCAGAAAGGGAGCCTCAGGAATCTGCATCTTTAATAAACACCCAAGATGATTCTTAACCTCAGGCACAACTGGGGGCAGGCTGGCCCACAAGATAAAATCCAGACGAGATCAAGGATCCTGGTTCAGCGATTTCCACACCATGGCACCAACCTCCTATCCGAATGTCACTTCCCAAGGCCTTCTAGGCCCTCTGTGCGGCGTGCCTCACGGGCCATCTTGCTCATCATCCCCTACACAAGGATGCTTCCGTACCTCGAGAACGACTCTGGCCTCGCCACTTTCCTCCCTAAAACTGCTCTGCATTTCCTCCCGCTTCTAAGTCTAGAATCTAGAATATGAATGATGCCACAGACCTTAAAAGTTGTCTCTGATTATTCGGAGGCAGCCTTCCAGTAAACTCGGGTAAAACCCAGACTCCGCATCATCCCCTGCAGGGCCCGGCCTGGCCCACCTCCGGCCTTCAGTCTCATTAGGAGCCTTCTCCTTCGGCCATGAAGTTCCAGGCACGGGCTTCCCTGTAATTCTTCAGACACACCACGTTTTTCCCCGCCTGGATCCTTGACACATGCTCTTTTTCCCGTGACCAACACCTTATACTACTTAAATATCACCCCCTCAGAGCTTTCCCTACAACGCATCCTAGGTAGAATACACACACACACACACACACACACACACACACACACACTTCATTTACTCTCAGTCACCACACTCTGTTCAGTCAATGGCCAACACCTAAAAATCACGAAGTTTCAGGGGCACCTGGGTGGCTCAGTCGGTTAAGCATCCAACTCGGTTTCCGCTCAGGTCGTGATCTTGTGGTTCACGAGTTAGAGCCCCGTGTCAGGCTCTCTCTGCCCCTCCCCTGCTTATGCATGCTGTCTCTCTCTCTCTCTCTCTCTCACATTAAAAAACAAAACAAGGGGGTGCCTGGGTGGCGCAGTCGGTTAAGCGTCCGACTTCAACCAGGTCACGATCTCATGGTCCGTGAGTTCGAGCCCCGCATCAGGCTCTGGGCTGATGGCTCAGAGCCTGGAGCCTGCTTCGGATTCTGTGTCTCCCTCTCTCTCTGCCCCTCCCCCGTTCATGCTCTGTCTCTCTCTGTCCCAAAAGTAAATAAACGTTGAAAAAAAAAATTAAAAAAAAAAACAAACAAAACAAAACAAAACAAAAATCAGGAAGTTTCACATAAAAATGTCCGGCCTCTTGAAGAATTGGCAGAGCTGCCCGCACAGAACCCGCATTCTCCCACAGCCACACAGAGAGGAGGTGAGCCCTTTGCTGGAGCGGGAGGCCTCTGCAAGCCTGCCCAGGCCCTGCACTCCTTTCAGGTACCTGTCCGGGACAGAAACAACCGCCTTTGCGACACTTCCTTGCCCCCCTCCCAAGTTGGGCTCGCTTGCTTATCATCTGTCTGCCTTGTGGAGAGAGATGGCTTTATTCCCCGGGGCAGCCCCAGCGTCTCGCCCGTGCCCGACACCTAGCTGGACCTCACTAGACGTCGACTGATTAAATGGGTAAATGAATGGATGGATGTCCTGCCTCCTCCCTGTGTCCCATAAGCCATACCATTCATTTTGCCATTTAATTATCCCCTTCCCTGCATCACTCATTAATGTGCTGCCCCCGGTGCCTCCCTCCTCCATAGAGCTTATGAAAATACAAATCTGATCCTTTCATCGCCCAGTTGTAAACTTTTGAGGAGTCTCCCAGCACCAACTGGAGAAAGCATAAACTTGTCACTGTCACGGAGGCATCTGAGGCCCTTCTCATCTGGTTTCCACCTACTTCTCCAGCCCCCACCTCACGAGAGGGCCATCACCCAGTATGCCCACACCCCACGCAGTGGCTCAGGGAACACACCATGTTCTTTCCCCACCCCCACAACTCTGCAGCAAAAGCTCCCTTTCCCTGGAATGCCTCCTCCCCCGTCCCACACCCCCCCCCCCATGCCTCTAGCAAACTCCTACTCATTCTTCTGCCCTAGCTCTAACCAAAGTCACCTCACTGTGAAACACTCCAGAGCCCCCCAGGCTGACTTAGTCACTCAGTCTTTTCTGCCCCCCCCCCCGCCCCCCCGCTTTCATACCCTGGCCTTAGCCGTGAGTAATGGCTCAAAATAGCAGCTGGTGTCTTCCGAGTGCCTGCCGTGTGCCAGGCACAGAGTGAGCTTTATCGCTTTTAATCCTCACGCTCATGCTGAGCCCCTGCCTGGAAGGAAGCCTCTCCCCTACCCCCCTGCCCCTACAGCGCCCCCCCCCCCCAGACACAGGGGATCACTTTCTTCCCTCCAGCTTCCTTGAAAGGCCATCCCTGCCACCCCATGTTAAATTTTCTTTCTCTTTCCACACCTTACCCCACCCCCAGGCCTCCCCATCTCCCTTCCCTGCTTTAATTTTCTCCCTGACTCCTCTCACTAACACACACACATTTTGATTAATTAATTTGTGTATTCTATCTCTACCCCGTGGAATGTCAGCTCCAGGAGGGCAGGGACTTTATCGTGTCTCCTTTACGACTGCATGCCTACCGCCTAGAATCAGTGCCTGGCACATCATAGCCACTCAATAAATACTTATTCAAAGAGGGTAGATCTTATGACTATCTTCGGTTTATTCCCAAGGGGAGTGGCCTTTACAGAGATCGAGGTGAGTCCCACAGAGGGTTGGTGGCTGAGCCGAATGTGATCTCTGGGTGGTCCACGCCCAACAGCTGACCACCGCCCTTAGCTGCCGTGGCCACCACTTCCTGAAGACATCTCTCCATCTCTGACTTCTCAGTTAGACGTGGAGGCAAGAACTCTTGCCTTGGAGTTCTTGCCTTGTCCTTGGAACTCTTGCCTTGTCTTTGGAGGCAAGAACTCTTTTCATATTTGTGTTTCCTTGCCTGGTCTGTGGTTGGTGCCCAAGGATGTTTGCTGAACCAATCTGTACGTGAACTGTGAAATGCTAGATGGTAGGAATCGTATCTTCACTTTTTATCCTTTATCTCCACGCGAGAAGCAGTGTCCTATACATAGAGGCTTTCCTTATTGCACTAATGAATTGTGTTATGGCCATAGGTAGTAAAAGTAATTAGCAATAATGACAATAATAGGCAACATTTATGAAGCCCTTAGTCTGTGCTAGGCCCTGTCCTAAGTGTACAAAGGCACAGGAATGAAGACAATTAACTAACTCTCTTATGATCCTCATTTCACAGATGAGGAAATGGAAGCTCAGAGAGGTTAAGAACTTGCCCGAGGTCACACAGCTAGGAAATAGCGGAGTGTAGGATTTGAGTGTTGGCACCTAGGAGTCACGTGCTTAGCTACTCTAGGCTGCATCCCGGCCTCTTTAAGAGAGATCCATGAAAAGGCTACCCTGTGTGAAAACAGGAGTGGCTTATTACACATTTCTGTTTTATTTCAAGGGATTTCTTGAAATTCCTCCAAAAGCTTTGGTAGGTAGGCATCATTACTTGCTAAGTAGTAACCACCAGTATACATGTTGTATTTGATGGTTGGCAGAGTTCACGTACAGTTTCTCATCTGATCCCTACAACAATGTGATGAGGTGGCCACTGCCGTCTCCTCTCATAGAAGAGGAATCTAAGGCTCTGAGCGGTTAAAGGAACAAGGCCAAGGTCACCCAGCCGGTGAGGAGCAGAGCAAGGGCTCAAGTTAACATCTATCACTTGAAAAACTGAGGACTTGAGTGTTTCCAAATAGAAAGCTCTTCCGGTGTTACTTAAAAGTCAATACGATAATCCACGGGAAAGCACTGGGCACGGCTCCTGGAACCAGGTAGGACCCTCATAAATGTTCATTTTGATCATCTTCTCAACACCTCCTAGGAACTGGAATATTTTAGCTGATGACTGCAGCCTGCCTGTTGAGCCTGATGGAAACATTACACTTTTCATTCTAGTTCATCCCTGGTGATGTTGAAAGGATGATCAATCTCCATTATCCCTGGGGTGCCATAGAATGTTAAGAGCTGGAAGGGATTGTGCAGATGAGCTCATCCAGTGCCTGCACTCACAGATGGAGAAATTGAGTCCCAGAGAGGGAAAAAGTCAGAGGGCAGACTTCTCAAGAGCAGGGCTCTTGCACTGTGCCTGGCACATAGCACCTCCCACAAAGATGGGCTTTTACTGAAGAAAAGGGCATCTAGCTTCTTAAAGGCTACAGGAGATAATTCACCAGTTTCCTGAGCTTTGAGCACGTCCACCCCCACCCCCACACAAAGTACCAAAGTGTTAGAAGCTAGTAACCAGAAAACCGATCATGTGACTTAATTCCACCTCTGCTAAAAGGCTTAAAATGCTTTGGTGAGTAGTCTGAGATTCATAAACATACACTTCAACTCTTTCTCAGAGAATTATTAACCAGCTCCCTCTCCATCAAAACTGGAACTTGAGCAATCAAGGAGAAAAAGAGCTGGCAAGAGAAACGTCTTGAATAAAATCTTTTTTTTCTTATTTAAAAAAATTTTTTTTAATTTATTTTTGTTTTTTTTTTTAATTTTTTTTTAACGTTTATTTATTTTTGGGACAGAGAGAGACAGAGCATGAACGGGGGAGGGGCAGAGAGAGAGGGAGACACAGAATCGGAAACAGGCTCCAGGCTCTGAGCCATCAGCCCAGAGCCTGACGCGGGGCTCGAACTCACGGACCGCGAGATCGTGACCTGGCTGAAGTCGGACGCTTAACCGACTGCGCCACCCAGGCGCCCCTTTTAATTTATTTTTGAAGGAGAGAGAGAGACAGAGTATGAGTGGGGGAGGAGCAGAGAGACAGGGAGACACAGAATCAGTAGCAGGCTCCAGGCTCTGAGCTGTCAGCACAGAGCCCGACGCAGGGCTCGAACCCACAAACTGTGAGATCATGACCTGAGCCGAAGCCGGACGCTCAACTGACTGAGCCACCTAGGCGCCCCCTGAATAAAATCTTAACACCAGTATATATGATTTCTTGGCACCTCTCTCTTCCTCCCCCCCCACCTAAGAGTTGGAGGATGAAGGAAAGAAAGAAGTGTTATTGTATAAAACATGAATCAATAAAACTAATCGTGGAAAAGTACACACTCTTTCCACCTCACAAGGTAGGTTCCAAGAGAAAACAGTCGTGTTAAGTTGGAGACGGACTTAAAGACAGAAAGTACTGAAAAGGAAGATGCAACAGAGATGTAACCCTCATTGGTTTTTCCAGAGGGCAGAGACGGGCTGGAAGGACACGACAGTGTGTGGCTGTGATTATCAGCGGTAGCCGATTGCCAACTAATGATTTTGAGAACCTATAATTTATCGAGTTTGTGTCATACCTTACTTGTCTTGCTAACTCACTGGGTACTAATTCTCCGAGGCATGGGACTAGCTTTTATTCCACACATAAGTCTTGAGCAGCTTTGGCTTGAGGATTTGGGGGTGGGGAGGGATGATGGAGAGAAATGAGATTAGGGTTCGGTCTTGGAACTAAAGAAACAGAAATATAAACCCTCTGTGCTGTTTCTCTGGGCTTCGTGCTTCTCAAGTAAGGCTGAAATGCAGGCCCTGACAACTCACTTGTGGCCACAGCAGCTCTTGGAATGAAAGGGGTCCCCCTCCTCCACAACACGTTTATCAAATTCAAACTATCCTCCACATTCCTTCCTTACACAGCTCAGGCGCACCTATGACGCAAGCCTCGGAGCAAATTCCGCGCAGGAGATCCAGGAAGCTCTGGCCTGGCCCTCCCTTCTAGAAAGGAAAGTCCAAGAGGGATGCCACACCCAGAGGAGGGGAGAGAGGACGTGACAATACCTCCAGGAATGCAGAGCCCACGCAGGTGTGTTGGCATCCACGAACTTCCTTTTGAAAAGGGCCTGATAAACCAGCACGGATAACAGGAATAAAGCTCAGCCAGCCACCCAATAATCGCTCACATTGAACTGGGGCCCTGGTTTCCAGGGCATGGCGACTGGGGAGAGGAGGGTGACAGCTGAGAATAAAGGTTCCTAAAGGCTGTGACAGGTTTTTCTATTCAGCGGTCTTAAAGTGGGTTCCCTGGGTGTCCCTGAGACCTTTTTAGGGGATTGCTCAAACCTAACACGATTTTCACAATGCTAACACAGCCACTTCCTCTTGTCACCCTCGTTGTCTCACAGGTATATACAGTGGTGTTTTCTGAAGGGGCATGACATGTGATGATTATCACCCTGATGACTGTTGGAAGGTGTGCTTTTGTGTTCCTGTGTTTGGACATCGATGAACAGTAAAAGACGTGACACACATAAACAAAATGCTTGGGGGCCTCTATAATTTTTAAGAGTGTTAATGGGTCTTGAGACCAAACTGTGGAGCTGCCCCAGCACAGCATCGCACCTCATTTCCAGCGCACGTTGAGTCACATAGCAGGTGCTTCTGAACAGATTAGAGGTGGCAGGCCTTATTACTATTCTGCCTGGGGTGGAATCCTTTCCATCCCTTCTTCTACCCAAAGTGACCATAAAAACCTTAAATTCCTTCACGGACACATGGTGAACTGAACGGGGAAACCACACTCCCTCCACCCGGCCCGGGGCAAAGACCTATCTGGGTCAGGTACCATGCTACCTACTCAACAGTGAGTTGACGTGGTTGATGTGGTCCCTGCCTCCTCACTGCATTCGTCCTGGGGCGGGGCCAGATTACTCCCAAAACATGAAAAAAACCCGAAACCTGCCACACATGTGCTGGCAAGGATGTACAAGGTGTCAGACGGGATCTGAGGTAGGTAGATGGTGAGGGGAAGGCCCTGAGGACTCGGGTGGAACCAAGCACCCTAAGCAATTCGTCCTGGCCACGGTTAGGCAACGTTCCTGCCCCCAGCCCCAGGTGGGCGCAGGGGAGGGGTCAACAGCTCTTTGTGAGCCGGTCCCGGTGGGTCCTTCTGCGGGGCGGGGGGGGGGGGGGGGGGGGGGGGGGGGGAACTTGAGGGTCTTCTCCCCACTTTCTGGGCATGGCCAGTGCTCAACAGCGTCCCTTTGAGAAGAAACCTGCTCTGGGGCATTTGGAGAGAAGGGTTCAGTCTTTTACCAGGGACACAGCTCTAGCTAGCACTCCGGTGGGAGAAAAGGACATTGTCCAGAGGCTGTCATTGGCGCAAAGAGCGAATGGCCAAGAAACGGCTGGAGGAGGGAGAGAAAGACTTCAGAGGTTAAAAATAAACAAGTACAAAATAAGCAAAGGAAAAAAGAAAGCCCTGGAAGGCCGGTCTGGAAGTCCTCAGGGAAGCCGCACCGGAGGGGAGCCATCCTGGTCCTCAACTCTCTTTCCCTCCCTCACGGCGCCCTCTCGACCTCGTGGGACCTGACGGATTGCAGGAAAAAATCTCTACGGACAAAACCAAGCCTGAAGAGCCCTGATGCTCTCCCCTAGTAACTGTTGCAGAGGCGAGAAAACTTTTATTTTGTAACCAGACTTGCAGCTGGACGCCGAAACGACCCAACCGGGTGGTGGAGGGACGCTGCTGCAGGGTGCAGCATCCCAAAGCGGACGAGGGGCGGGGAACGGCGGGAACCGAGCAGCCCCACCCCACCCCTGCAGCCCGCTGGGCCGCGCAGCACACCCCCGCGCCGGGCGCGCTCTCGCCGGGACTGGGCGATCAGGCGCGTGCCTGCGCTTGCGCAAAAGGCCCACCCGCCCCAGCTCCTCTCCAGGTGCGCTCGCGCTTCCGGCCGGCCTTCCCGAGGCGGAAACGCCGGAGCCCGCGCATGCGCTTTATGGATGTCCTGCTAGGTCCGGGGAGGAGGCCCAAAGCTTCAGGTGATCCCGCCCCTCCCTCGCAGCGCGGGGCCAATCGCAGGGCGGTGGGCGGGATTTTCGAGAAGGCGGTCCGCCCACGCGCTTCGCGAGGCGGGTATCGATTGGTTGGCGGCGCGGGCGCAGGTGCGCGCTTCCTATTGGGTGTGGGCGGAGCGCGAGCCGCCGAGGCTTCTGCGGCGACTGCAGGTGAGCGCGCTCACGCGCCGCCGCTCCGGCCAGGCTCGGGTGCGCGCGCGCGCGGGCGTGCGGGGGAGGCGGCCGAGAGCGAGACTGCGGCGCCTGTCGCCTCTGCTCCGCCCCCTCCTCCTCCTCCTCCTTCTCCGCCGTCGCGGCCGCCGCCGAGGCCCGGAGGGAGGGAGTCGCGTCCCCGCCCGCCGCGCCGCCAGTCGGACCCTTGGTCTCGCCGCGAGAGGAGCCCGCCGAGCGGAGCTCTGCGCGGAGACCCGGGCCGCGGCCGCCCCCTCTGCAGGTGCCTGTGAGGAAGCGCCCGGGCCGCAGCCGCGTCCCCAGCCCGCCGGCCGCGCACTCGCTCCCTGCGCTCCCGAGGGGCGGCCCGGCCGGAGGAGGCCGCCGCGGGGCCCGGCCTCAGCATGAACCGCAGTCACCGGCACGGAGCGGGCAGCGGCTGCCTGGGCACCATGGAGGTGAAGAGCAAGGTGCGCGGGGCCGGGCTGGGCGGAGCCGCCGGCCGATGGGGGCCAGGGGAAGGGGGGCGGCCGGGGCGGCCTGAGGGGGCTGCCCGTTGTCTGCAACCGCGGGGGGGGGGGTGCGGCAGTGGGATTTGGAGGCAGGAGGTAGCGGAGCGAAAACTTGGTGAGAAGGGGCGAAGGTGGGGCTTGGGTTTACCCCTAGCCCAGGTGGGAAGACCAGTGGAGCACTTAATCTCGTTCCTTAAATCTCATTCCTGTTCGGGGATGGGAGCGCTGGGTGGTAGGAAATCTTTGTGGGGGAAATTCTAGCTCCTGGTCTGTGAGTCCAAAGTATTTGGAACCCGCGGGGCCACGAAATGTTACCCCTTTCTGCGGTTCAAGGGTGCATCGAGTTGGTGAAAGGGAGAGCCCAGTGAAGTCAAGAGCCCTTTTAAAGTTAGCTTTGCTTCCTGCTAGGGATTTTTCCAGCACTAACTTTGGTAGGCGTTTAATCTACAAAATTAACACTATCACCTTTCGTTTGAGTAGCACTTTACAGTTTGAGGCTGGATGCGCTTTTCATTCCATCGTGCTACCTTTTCACATCAAGTGTTTTCATTCCTGACCGAGCGGTATGCCCAGTCTGCTGAGGATTCCGTCCCTGTCCACTGAATTCCTAAATCGCAAGGCTCCCTGAGCAGGGTAGTCTGTAGGGATTAGTTAGAGCATGCTTTCCAAAAGGGGGTTTTGAGCTGGAACCTGGAGCTGTTCGGCAACCACGTTTTCAAGCAAAACCATTTCCATGAGTTGAAGAGTCAAAAAGAGCTTAATCTAGTTTGCTTCTCTGAGAAAACAGAGGGCTCAGAAAGGTGATGACTTCGCCAAGCTCTGCTTTCATGACAAAACCTGAAAGCCTTTTTACAGAGTAACTTCTACGCTCCATAGAATACAAATGTTTATGAGAACGTTTAAAATAGAGTTGAGAAAACCAAAACGCGCGTACAAGCCTGGGAGAACAGTACAGCACGTATCCACTGAAAAAATAATGAAACGTCATTGAATGTAAGACTACTTAGGGCAAATACAAAATCAGGGAGCCTGTGGATAGAATGGTTTTATTATCTAGAGTTGATAAGCAGAGTTGTGTAGGTTGCTGTAACTGAGATCCTGACATCAAGAATATTGGCATGAATTTTTTTTTAACATCATTTAACAATGCTGTTTGTGACTTAACTTCTGTATCAGGATAGGCACTAGTTGTAGAAACCGTTGTTTAATAGGAACAGAAATGCAATTACGGCAATTTAAGGAATGCACTCTTCCCTGTGTCCTCCATGGAACTGTCATAGCAAATTGGAGGGACATGCTTAAGCTAAGGGTTAAGATGACTCCAGATATACAGACATTTTTCCTGAGCTGCATAGGGGCAGTAGTGGTTCTGTGCCCAGTGGTTGAACTTTCTCAGGCATTCCTGTTATAAATCTAGGTTGCGCCTGTGGGAGTTGAGGTTAAGAAAAGAAAAACACTTACGATATTGCATAATTTTAAAATTCAGTTTGTGGTCCTAATCTTGGTAGCAAGTCTTTAATTTTTTTATCCTAGGAAAAATGAGTCGAGAGTCTAGGTGCACTGATAAATACAGTGAAGTGGTAATTTATCTCTTGGACTAGAAAGAAACCTGGAGCATTTGGGGACTGGAATTTCAGGCTTTCTGCCCCTTCTCTGCTGTCAGCTGATCTGTGGATCTTTCCCACACGTATGTCTACTACATGTTCCATATTTGACCTGCCAGGCTGCCCCGTTAGTGAACCTCCTCTCTTAACTAGAGTCAAGGCGTTTGAGAACCCGCACCAAGTGAAGTGAGGCTCCGTCATTGTTCTAGCTGTCGATGAATAGACACAGCATTAGGTCCTGTTTTTGATGTGTCTGTGACACCTTGTGTTTTAAATAGATATCGTTGACACGCTTATTTTTAGTGGATTAAATTAAACACTTGTCCTCCTTATCATTTAAAAAATATTTGGACAGATGTTTGAAACAGTATTTCCCTTTGTCACTGCTTTGGTGATCTCAGAGCTTTTTACAAAACTGATCCTCAAGAGGTTGCAGCCAGGACCAGGTGATGTGCAGATCCACGTTTGGGATCTCTCTTACTTCTGCGGGGAAAACAGTGTGTCAACTTTATTATCTTTGCGGACCTAGGAAAGTTCTTAATCAATATTGAAGGTGGTATCCTTTAATAACCTTGGGACAACTCCTGAGCTGTACATTTTCTGATTGTTATTCGTGGGCAGACAATATCAAAATTAACTTTGCTTTTCTCGGATGTACCAACAGATGCTGAGAGAAGGTGTCCATTCTCCCAGGGGAGAAGGCCAAATTCTGTGTGGCCAGGACAAAGTAGACTGGGCTAAAAAAAGAGTTATAAATGGTTCACATAGTGGATAGGTGTTGAGTGGGTCTTGATGTTCTCTCTTAGTATTTTTCTTCATGTAGTCGAACGTTCTCCTGATCCTGTTTTTCTGCACGAAGCGTAACAGTTTCTCTTGTTTGGTTTTTGTTTTCTGCTAACATTTGCAAAAGGGCACAGCTGCCGTGAAGCCGTACAGTTTTTCATTGTTTTTATCATAACATTTAAGGAAGAGAAAAAATGTTAAGCAGAAGCTTTTCACCCAAAAGCTTTAGCAAAAGCAAAGACATTGGAGCCCTAAAATGTTCAGTTGTTAGATGTTACTCTTATACATGTACCCGGAGAAGTGATAACCCTGGCGTGAATCAGAAAACACTAGCAACTCTGCCTTATGATACCAGAAGAAAGAAAATGGAGGAGAAACTGTGACTTTTGATAACATCGTAAGACTAGCTCTGATATGAAGGGTGTTGCCCAGTTTTTATTTACCTTGAAACATGAAGGTGTGACTGAACTTTTTGAGAGTTTTAGGTATGAGTCACCTTATATCTTGACAAATGTTGGTGTTTGTGTTTCAAGAATGTGTTTTGGAAACTCTTTAAATTATTTATTAGAGGTAAGAGTCAGCTTTAGGGAGTTTTTAACTTAATTTAAAACTAGTGAGCAGTGTAAGTATTAGTAAGGCAGATGAACTTCTTAAATACAATAAGGACAGTGACTTCAGATATCCCATAGGTCCTTGGGAAGATGAATTGACACATTTGTAACCTCTCAAATTATTCTGATGGTGACTTTCTCTGCATGATGCTTAAGGCTGTGTTAGCATTACATTACATTAGAATACATTAATCTTTCTTGTTAATAGTAGATATTTAGAGGAAAAATAAGTTCAGTGGTAGAACATATTTGGCAAACATTTGTTTAAAATAAAAAAAAAAAAAAATCAACTGTAGGACTGAAGTGAGTCTGTAATATCCGGTCTCCACAGTGATTCCTTAAGAGTGTGATTATAGTTACATAGCATTTCTAGACTTCTGTGGCCAGGACACTTTTTGAGGAAGGCTGATGAACCTTTCCTAGGTTTCCACATTGAGGAAGGTAGTCCCATATTAAGTCATAGATCCTGTTTATCAGGGACTAGATGAAGCCAGTCCTTAGTGTTCAATAACAGCCACTTTAATCATCTGGCATTTGGAGAGCAGAGATGTGATTCTAGAGTAGGGAAACATACCCGAAAATCAGAATTGTGAAGGTAAATATTGGGTCTGATAGAGGTGTTTCTTTGATCCCTTAAGACCTTGCTGATGTCATTGTCCTCTTTACCCACTAATGGGTGAGCTCCTGCTCCCAGCCCATCTATAGGGCTCAGCATTGTGCCAAGCACATAACCACTTCTTGTGTTATGTGGGTGGTTGTAGGATATACATTTTATGTATTAATAAAGCTTCTTTTTTCCAGCATTATCATAGGGAAGATACTCCTTATCTCTAGACCTATTTCTTACATACCTCTATTTGTATGGTAGCTTAATGCTAAGAAACTCAAAGCCCCTTTTTTATATGTTTCTGTTAATTCTTGCCACTTCCTGCGAAGTCATAATCCCTTTTATAAGGGAAGAAACTTAGGTACTTTTTGCTAATGGCCAAAATAAAGACTTGGGCGCATCTTTGTTACTGCACGGCCTGAGTGGGGAGAGTACTGCCAGTCGAGATCTGGGCTCCAGACCGGTTTGAGCTGAGTCACCGTTGCAGGACAGTCCCCAGTGAGGCCTGCGTACCCCAGGGGTTGTTGAAGTGAGCCTGCATCTCCTGAAGGGAGTGCCCCTCAGAGATGCAGCGGTGAGAAGGCACATTCCTGTGCCTTTCTTATGCTGTTTTATCTCCAGATACTGAGGGTTCCGACCAACGACTGTGTCACTGCCACTATCTTGTTTATTAAGGGAAGTGCCATGCCTGTTAATTTTCCTGTGGCGTGCATTTTCAAATCGGGTCCTGTTACTTATTTTGTTTTTAATTAACGTGTTCATTGTATTTATAGTTTGGAGCTGAATTTCGTCGGTTTTCACTGGAAAGATCCAAACCTGGAAAATTTGAGGAGTTTTATGGATTACTGCAACATGTTCATAAGATACCCAATGTTGACGTTTTAGTAGGCTATGCGGACATCCATGGAGACTTACTACCTATAAACAATGACGATAATTATCACAAAGCTGTTTCAACGGCCAACCCACTACTTAGGATTTTTATACAAAAAAAGGGTAAGTACCACTGTGTAGAAGAATTGTTTTAGAAACAGAAGTAGTTTATTTTCCTCATCGATAGGATATGCATTGAATATTCACTTTGGTGAATAGAGTTTTGTTCATTCAGAAAGATGTTTTGGAAAGGCTATGACTTTGAAATCAGAGAAACATTCTAATTTTTTTTTTTTTTTTTTTTTTTTTTTTTTTTTTTGGTGGCAACGAACTCTCAGATGCTGTGTTTACTACTTAATAGATACCTGAAGGAAAGTTACTTATTTAGGATGTTTTTCACAGAAATAATGTCAGTTAGTTATCTGGAAAATTAGAGAGGAAGCCATTATTTTGGAGGAATTTAAACACTGATATTAGTCTTGCAAAAGAACATTTGAAATAACCATTCTGTGGGACAAGCATTTTCAAATGTACTTTGAGTTTTAAAACTTTTTTTTTTTAAACTTTACGGCCTCCTCCGTGTCTGCCTGTCTGCACATGGGCCTGATGTGTGGGGTTTATTCCTTTGTCTTTGGTAAATGAAGAGGTTTAGAAAGCCAGTGTGACAGCAGCAAGTTCAGTATTGGCGGGATAATGAGAGCCTTTCTATGTTTATAAACCAACCCAGAGAGCAGTTTGAGAGAATGGGTGGGGATTACCCTTGAAGGTGAAACTTTATTTCCAATCAGTTGATAAGCCTTGGTCCACTCCCAGGGCTTTGGGACTGCACTGGTCTTGTAGCTCTGCTTTTCTAGGTTTGGAGGAACTGAAGTCCACCAACAAACCTCCGAGGGTCACATTTACGCTGTTCACAAAATACTTAGAAGCACACACGTTAATTTTCCCAGAGACCCCTGAGATGGATTGCGTAGATACCTAACAGTGGTGTAGTACAATTAGAGTATTAGCCTAGGAAGATTAATTTGGCTGTTGGGGATGAGATGGAGTGAGCAGCAGTCTTAGAGGAGAGGACAAGTAGCTGGCATGAAGAGACAGCCGGGAAGCTGCCCCGGTGGAGGAGGCAGGTGAGGAAAGGGGCGTATCTGGTACTTGAGAGTCACTGCTCCCCACTGCATGGTGGGGATGTGAAGAGGACTCAAACAGAATAAATAGGTTTCTGGATTTGAGTCTGATGGCTGGGACAGTGCCATAAACAAGCAGAATTTGGAAGAGGGACATTGACTTGGAAAAAAAATGGATTTGGTTTTGGAACAAAAAAGGCTTATTTGGGGGGGTGCCTGGGTGGCTCAGTTGGGCAAGTGCTGACTTCGTCTCAGGTCATGATCTTGCGGTTTGTGGGGTTAAGCCCCACGTCGAGCTCTGTGCTGACAACTCGGAGCCTGGAGCTTGTTTTGGGTTCTGTGTCTCCTTCTCTCTCTGCCCCTCCCCATTCATGCTCTGTCTGTCTGTCTGTCTCTCTCTCAAAAATAGACTAAACATTAAAAAAGGGGGGGGCTTATTTGGCTGATGAGTTTTAACTGTGTCATATAGGAAATTGGAAGTAGTAGACTGGAACTTATGATCGAAATCTAGAGGCTAGTCAGAGAAGATTGAAAGTCTGGAAAAGTGATCGTTGAAATTCTTGAGAGTGGACATCAGGTCTCGCAAGGATGAAGACAGGAGCGGGCCCTTGTCTGGTTGTGTAGAGACTGTTGGAGAGGAAGGAACGGCAGTAGAGGAGAGAAGACAAAACATTCAAGCGGAACTTGTGTTAAGCAGAAGAAGCTGAATCATTGAGTGGTAGGCCTTCCTTGTTAGCCATTGTGATTTTCATTAAAAACTTCATTGCTGTTCGGAATGTGTATTTAAGTGAGGAGTGACTATGTTTAAACTCCTGCCATCCGACAAAATTTTGTTGGATTATCCTTTTTGTTAGATTTTAGGAGTTGGATTATACCACTAGGTGTGCTTATTACTGGAATAGTGACACTTAACGATTGTGGGATTAATCCTGATGTCTAGTAAGGGTGGTTATGTTCTGCTATTTGCTTTTTAAATATGTTTCTATGTGAACAAAAGTTTTCTTTGCCCTAGAAGTAAATGTCCAATATAGTGAACAGCTCTTAGAATTTGATTTAGAAATAGGTAGTGCATTGAACAGAACATTTTTGCTTTTAAAAATACAAGTGTAATTTGGGGCGCCTGGGTGGCTCAGTCGGTTGAGCGTCCGACTTCGACTCAGGTCATGATCTCACAGCTGGTAATTTCGAGCCCCGCGTCGGGCTCTGTGCTGATAGCTTGGAACCTGGAGCCTGCTTCGGACTCTGTCTCTCTCTCTCTCTCTCTCTCTCTCTCTCTCTCTCTCTCTCCCCTCTCCCCCTAACCCACTTGCATCCTGTCTCTGTCTGTCTCAAAAATAAATAAACATTAAAATTTAAATTAAAATAAATAAATAAAAATGCAAGTGTAATGCAAATAGGACCTAAGGAAAGCAGAAAAGTAAGCTGGTCGAGTCATTCCTGCTTCATAACCCCCCTTCTCCCTTCCCACTCTACCCAGAATAACATCCTTCCTGCCTTGGACTTTACAACGTCATCTTTCTCCGTTCCCCTGCTCCCTCATCACAGCCCACCAGGCTGGCTTGCTTTCTGGCTCACACTTGGAAAGCTCGTTGCTCTCTCTGTGTTTCTGCTGTTCTTTCCCCCTTTTCCTTGCTCCTCCCATGGCTCCCTCCTCATCATTCAGATCTTAACACACATAACTTTCTTCTAAGGGTCTCTTTGGACCACCCTAGCCAAAGCCCCCTGACCCTCCCACCTTTATCAGACCTGAAGTCACCTTATGTAAGGGCAAGTTAGTTATCTTTACTGTCTGTCTTACAGACTTACTCAGTGCCCTGTGATTCACAGTGATACTTTTTTTTCTTTTAAAGATCAACAGATGCTTAAGTAGAAAGCTGATTTTATGTAAATGATAAACGGCATTAAAGTCAGGAAACTAATATAAAGCATGACATTACGTATAGTAACATTTCACTGCTTAATTACAACACATTTTCTGTTTTCTTGGCTTGTTGATCCCAGTTTAGGAATCGTTAGGGCAGCGGTTACATTTGATATGGTACCAAGTGATTTTAAAAAACAAACTTCAGGGGCGCCTGGGTGGCGCAGTCGGTTAAGCGTCCGACTTCAGCCAGGTCACGATCTCACGGTCCGTGAGTTCGAGCCCCGCGTCAGGCTCTGGGCTGATGGCTCGGAGCCTGGAGCCTGTTTCCGATTCTGTGTCTCCCTCTCTCTCTGCCCCTCCCCCGTTCATGCTCTGTCTCTCTCTGTCCCAAAAATAAATAAAAAACGTTGAAAAAAAAAAAAAAAACAAACTTCAGAACCATTTAAAATTTTAAAACTGTGTCTTTTACAGTACATCTTTAATTGAAAATCTGATGCTTCTACTAAGAGTTTCTTTGAATTGAAAGGTCACAGTTGAATGCATAAACTATTGTTACATATCTTGAAAGGTTTTATGTTTTGTAATAATTTGTTGTTAGAAGAAAGACCCCGTCTCTAGGGCTATTATCATCTGAAGCAGAACCAAAAGAAGATAAAGTCTCTGGTGTCTTAAAAGTTGTATTCACAGAGAAGATTGCCAGATCTTTTGTCAACCCCCTTCCCCTATTGGAGTTTAAAAGCTTCCCAGCTCGCATGACAGGTAGCCAAGTCTGGGATCTTCCTCCCCAGATCTGATCAGAATATCCACACCAACTTCGTGGTCTATTGCCATCAGTTTTTGTATGATCTCAGACAAATGCATTTTTATCTTGGATTTATTCAGAAGAGTCTGCTGGAAACACTAGAAGGGCCTCCCTTTACACACTCTCTCACTTAAGACATGGTCTTGTGGCCCAGACACCTGGTCAGGCACCCCATTCATCTCTTAAAACTGTGCACTCGACATTATTCTGCAGATGTACTTTAAGACTCCATTTCAGTGAATCAGGGTTTGACTTAAAAATGCTCTAAAGGATATGCATTTTAATTGTAAATTGTAAAAAATGTTTAAAGGTGTGGCCCAAGAAATAAGGTCAGATAAAATAAAAAGAAGAAATTGTGACACGAGTTGCTCATGACAGAAACCTTGGTGTCACCTTTGACACATGCCTCTCTTTTGCTCAGGCACCGAGCCTATTAGTATTAAAACTGTTCTAATTATTTTTCACGTTCGTTTCCCCATCAGCACTACCTCTGCTCCAGGCCAGGGGCCATCCAAAATCACTTCGGGGGCTCCCCATTTTCTCCCTCGGGGCCATTCTCCAGTTTACAGCCTGGGTGAGCTTAGTAGAAAAGCCCAAACCTTTGGTTTTCTTCCCATTGCCCCTAGGCTGAAGTCCATAATCCTTAACAACCCCCCCCCCCCCCAGGCCCTGTTTGTCTGCCGGGCGCCTGCTGCCTCTAACTGGGCTCTTGGCTCCTTCCCCTCCCCTCCCCCCCTCTCTCTATTGGACTTCTTCGTCTGCCCCATCCAGCCCTTCTCTATATTCGTTGGATCCTGTGCCTGGAACATTCTTCCCTCCCTTCTACCTGATTAGCTACTGGCTTCTTTTCCAGTCTCAGCACAAACCTCTCTTCCCTGGAGAAGCCTTGTGTCTCCCTGCAAACCAGGCCAGGCTCCTACGGTGCGCTGTAGACAAACCACAGTTCTTGGCTCCTTCTAATAACGTAATTGTTTGAAATTCGGGTTGCTGGCCCCTCTTGTGGAGTCCCCTCTTGTGGAGTGCAAGCACCATGAGAACAAGCCCCCACCTTCTCTTGGTCACAGGATCGGCCTGGCTACATCCTAGTGCAGCTTCGGCGTTTGGTGATTGGTTTGCTTATATTAGGAAGTGAAGGGATTTGCATACTTTGAATGTTGCTTTAGGTGATATTTAATCCTTTTAAAGCTGCCAGATCTAGTTCATTTAACCATTTTGGATTAGAACAAAGGTTGGCAAACAAGGTTTGCTGGCTGTTTTTGTAAATAAAGTTTTCTTGGAACACGGCCACACTCCTTCCTTTACGTACTGATCGTGGCTTTTGCAGCAGCGACTATATGACCTGCAACACCTAAAATACTTACTCCAGAGCTCTTTTGGGGAAAAGTTTGTCAACCCTGGAGTAGGATAATTTCAGAAATTATTTCCTTCTTCCCTGTCTTCTCATCGAACTTCAGCTGGGTCATCGTGAACTTTCTTGATTACTGTGAACTGTTACTGTGTTTACTCTACAGGGATGCTGATGGGGTTTATGGGAGGGTTTGGGTTTTTTATCCCCCAGATTTGCTTTAACACCGTAGGCTTTTATTTCATGTATCTGTGCCTGCCCTAGGTCACTAGTGGACCCTTACCCCCTGTTCTGAATCTGTGACTCACGACTCAATGTCCATTAAGGAATGAGACAGCCAGGCCTTTCGGAATTAACTGTTGGAAGAGTAAGAGGTCCCGGGGAGTGGCTGCAAGGCTCCTCTCTAAGTAAAGCACAGGAACTTTCTGTAAGGAAGGGAGACCCGCAGTTTGGCTCCTGGCAGGCATTCCAAGTGGATCCGTGATGATCGCAGTTAGCTGAGGCTGTGGCCGAGAGACGGGCTTGGGATAAGGGAGGTGTTGAGCCTATATCGTGTACTGTTGCATAAGCCCGGGTTTTTACGGTGTGGGGGGCGGGGAGGTTGCTGTGAACCAAGTTTGCAAACTTTCCATCTCATTCTGAGTTCAGTGCTTTGATACACAGACTCAGGTAGAAAATGAACTCCCGGTTCCCAGTGGACAGTCACCTTTACACTTTAAACTAACACTCTGCACCCTGGCTTCCTGCCAAAATATTTCTTTTCCCAGTGGCTAGAAACTGATTAGCTAGATGGGAGAACAAAGGTGCCTTTGTACTGGGGCATATTGCTTTTGAGAATTTAGCAGAGAGCATTCAAACAGTCTGGATGCAATGCCAAATTATGCAGATTTAGGATTGTTTTTTTCTTTTTTGGGGGGAGGGCGGGGGTCAGGTTTCCCATGTAGGCAACTTAATTTTGTTCCAGTGTGTACAGTGTGGAATTTTCCTTATAAATATTATGTAGGTTTTTTTAATTGATTGTTTTTAAAATGAAAAGATACTTTTGGGAAATACATTCAGTAGAAGACTATTGTTGATAGTCTTTCCCAAGTGTTGCCAAAAAGATTCTTGTGTCACTGGGTTAATTTCCAAAGCCAAATTATAAATAAATTTGTCTCTGTAGGAACATAGTATGCATATTTTATAAATGAAGACAGAATTTGCCCCAGGGGGAAAAAATGCCAAAAATTAAGGTACCCCTGGTCTTGTACATTTATCTGCAACTAGCCTTTTTTTTTTTTTTTTTTTTTTAATGTTTGTTTATTTTTGAGAGAGAGACAGGATCTGAAGCGCGTTCTGCACTGACATCAGAGAGCCCGGTGTGGGGCTCGACCTCATGAACTGCGAGATCATGACCTGTGCCTAACTAAGTTGGACGCTTAACCAACTCGCCACCCAGGCGCCCCTCTGCAGCTAGCTTTTAAAGAATGTTCAAGCAACATGAGAAAAAAATACCCAAGTTCTCCATATTCAGACCCACACCTGACACTTAATACTCATTATGTGAATGCATAAGGTATTGGCCAGATAAGAAAATCCAGGTCCAGTCTTTCTCTGTATTTTGTACTCTTAATGGTTATTTTGTACCCTTGATTTCCTGGTTTATAGAGTAAAGATGGAAATATTTATCAATAGAAGGTGAGAGTGCAGGGAAAGAATGGAAGCTAAGCCCTGTCCCACACAGTACAGTGATACTATTCTCTGTAGCAGGAGCTGAGGCTAAGATTTTTTAATTTCTTCTCATTGGTTATTTTTGAAACATGATTTCAAGTTTCGTACCTGTGGTCAATCTCATTTCCTTTTCTACCTCATTCTCTGATGAGATGTTTTGTTTGTAGATGCCTTCCTTCAACAGTGTGATTTAAGAATACCTATCTGGTTTTAGGCGCCCCGTTTTCCCTTAGTTTACATCAGAATTCTAGATTGCTGGCTGGAAGAATGAATTCAAGCCCGCGGATGTTATTTGGCTCAAGCTGGTTTTTGTTGTTATTTAATTGGGTATCAGCATTTAAAAATGAGAAATTTTTTACCTAAAAAAACAAGGCTCCGTGGCAAATTGGATTTGGCCACACAGATTTCTTTAGTGGAAGAAAGATGCCTGCAGCAAGGGGGCCGTGCCGCACGTTAAATGAGGCAGCAGCTCGGGGCTGCCAGGGTCCTCCCTCCCGCCGGTTGTGTCCCCACCACCCAGACAGGTTCCTTTGCCCCTCGTTGTTTCACACACGGTGAAGAAAAAAGTTAACAATCTTACACTTCAGCGTCTTTCAAAGTGGGAAAATGGGAGATCAAGAATTCCCCCCTGGAAAGCTGGAAGAGAACATTTGCAGAAGACCAAAATCCCTACGTTCTAGATCTATATTCCTCTTATTACATTATCATTTAATGCATATTATCTGCCCAGTCAGCCTCTCATACAGGTTCATTCTCTTGATTTACCTTGGGATTCAAAAGTGTCGCATTTTACATCAAGGAGAATCAGAAATATGCAAACTGGAGGTTCTTAAATGAAGGGAAAATACATTTTATGTAACGCATTTGAAATGATGTTTAAAAAAAATTTTTTTTTAACTTTTTTTTTTTTTTTTGAGACAGAGAGAGAGCATGAACGGGGGAGGGTCAGAGAGAGGGAGACACAGAATCTGAAACAGGTTCCAGGCTCTGAGCTGTCAGCACAGAGCCTGACGCGGGGCTCAAACTCGCAGAGCCCGATGCGGGGCTCGAACTCGCAGACCCCGAGATCATGACCTGAGCTGAAGTCGGCCGCTTAACCGACTGAGCCACCCAGGCGCCCCTGAAATGGTGTTTAAGAATGGTTTGTAAGACTTACCAGAATCGTGTTTGCCCTCTTACTGCTTAATAGCCTTTGAGCTTGCTCAGATTTAACTTCAGCATTTTCTTCTTTTATGATGTGTACTTGAGAGGGCCACCTAGTGGTTTCCTTCTGGTACAGCAGTCTTACCACTGCACTACATTTTGATCTGATTAGAAGCTAATATTTAAATTGTTTGTGTACCAAATGCATGTGAGTTCTCCCTTCTGTATAGATTCAACTGTAGATAAATGGGTGTTTTTACAGTATCTCTATAATTATCGTATTTTGTTTTTAAACAGAAGAAGCAGACTACAGTGCCTTTGGTACAGACACACTAATAAAGAAGAAGAATGTTTTAACCAACGTATTGCGTCCTGACAACCATAGAAAAAAGCCACATATAGTCATTAGCATGCCCCAAGACTTCAGACCCGTGTCTTCTATTATAGACGTGGATATTCTCCCAGAAACACATCGTAGGGTTCGTCTTTACAAGTACGGCACTGAGAAACCCTTAGGATTCTACATCCGGGATGGCTCCAGTGTCAGGGTAACACCTCATGGCTAGAGAAGGTCCCAGGGATCTTTATATCCAGACTTGTCCCCGGAGGCCTGGCTCAAAGCACAGACTGTTAGCTGTGAATGATGAAGTCTTAGAAGTCAACGGCATAGAAGTTTCAGGGAAGAGTCTTGATCAAGTAACAGACATGATGATCGCCAACAGCCGCAACCTCATCATCACGGTGAGACCAGCGAACCAGAGGAACAATGTTGTCCGGAACAGTCGGACTTCTGGCAGCTCTGGCCAGTCCACGGATAACAGCCTTCTGGGCTATCCCCAGCAGGCAGAGCCGAGCTTGGAGCCAGAGGATGAAGACAGTGATGAGGACGACATTATTATTGAAGGTAACGGAGTGCCGCAGCAGATTCCGAAAGCTGTTCCCGCTACCGAGAGCCTGGAATCACTAACGCAAATAGAACTCAATTTTGAATCTGGGCAGAATGGTTTTATTCCTTCTAGTGAAGTGAGCTTAGCCCCCGTCGCAAGTGGCACAGGTACAGAAACACGTGCTCCAGATCAAAAACTCTTAGAAGAAGACGGAACGATCATAACGCTATGAAACCTTTGTCTGAATGTCACCATAGGGACTTGTAAATTCGGCTAGTTTAAAGCATATATACCTCTGAACCAGTGACCTGGAGTAGGCATGAGAAAAAATAATATTGCAAGCTTAAATGTTATTAAAATAGTAGTTTGATAATTGTTAACACAAACTTTGGTTTGTCAGAGGTGAGTTTAAGTCTAAAAGGGGCCTTTGCTAATGAAATTATGTGCTTTTGCTATTTTGTCTACAGAGAACTGGATGTTAGGGCACGTTCTCAGAACTACGAGAGGGCCAGATCATTTCCGTTCAAAGTGGTTGTGTATTTAACCTGCTGTGCAGAGCCCAGTTAGCTTTTTCTTTTAACTATATATTTTTTTAATGCTAATGTGAAGAAGTCCGATTCTGTCCTTTGGTACCTTGGGGACCTCAGCTCCTATGTTTTCTTGTATTTTATCTTGATTTTTTTAATGTATTCTTCCTTTGCTAATTGTTACAAGTAATTTTTTCAAATGCCTTCTTTCCCCCCCTAATTCTAAGAGATCGAACCAATTGACTGTTTTTAGGAATTGCTTCCTAGGTCATAAAGCAATTGAAGCCATGGTCTTGAATTAAGAAACTGTAACAGTTGTCCAGGTTAAAGTTTGTGCATCCTATAGCTTTCCTATTACGAACTCATTCCATATGTGTATGACTTAACGTTGTAAAAGGCAGTTCCATCAACTGGTGATACTTGAGACCCCCTTAATCTCTTTTGTCTCATTCCGTCTCATTGAAATCATTCCTTTTGTCGTTAGTGTTTTGTTGGCGTGCTTTTATACTCTTTTCACGTATTTGAGTCGTATGAATCATTTGGATTAAAAAATGCACCCAAATTAAGAGATTTTTACACCACAGGCGAACTTGTGCACTTTTTTTGTATGAGATACGTGGGTTTTCCTTACTGGATTTCTAGGGACACTGCCTACACTTATGAGAAATAATATAGTATTCACCTTGGGACAGGTAGCATTTATTGCTATTAATTTTATGAGGCTATTTATTATTTTCCGATGCACCCACTTAGGACAAGTTGAAGGTAAGGCTGCTAGCTCCCAACCCTCGCCTGATTCCACTGGACAACGTGCACAAGCACCGCTTGTATATAGAAACTAAGAAGAGTGTGGGGCGCGCACACGTTCCCTGTGGCTTACGGATTTTCCTCTCTGAGTTATTTATTATTAATTTTATGGTAGGGCCAGGACAGATGGATACCTTTATAACAATTGTGTGCTATTGAAACAATGAAGAATTAAATGGCTCCGTTTTGAAGATATTTTCTCTCTGGTAAAAAACATATGAAGAAGTCTGGATTAGATGAAGGTGGCTGGACTCAGAACCACTTCATGTATTTTGCTCGCGGCCCACTAAACTGACAACCGCACAACATTATGTGACACTGTACTTTTTCGTTGGAAGTCACCAAGTTCTTCCACTTCGTACCCACTATTTTTTAACGGCATTCCAGCTTTAACATTCTGTGAGTTGATACAAATTCGACTCTGAATGGGAAAATGTTAACACATAGGTTAAATTTCATGCATATTTAAGCGGTGCAGGGGTTTAACATTTTAAGTAAAAATCTTTCACACACTACCTCTCTCTCCTTTTTTTTTTTTTTTTAACAAAGTTTAACATCAGAACTTCTCTCCTGGGAAAAATACTTCAGGGCTTGACTTTTTGTACACATTTTAACTATAAAGTACAGATTTGTCTTGTATGGATTCACGAACATGGAAATCAAGTGCTAGTGCTTTTTATTTAATTATCCTGCTAAGGTATATACGAGTGGTGTTTTAAGCTCGATTCTCTCACTTAAATTATGGTGACATAATTGATTACTAGACGTATTTGTAAGCCAGTATAGACCTTGGTTATACAATAAAATGTCAAATCATTGGCAGTCTCAATTATTTCAGGTGTATCTTATTAACAAAAATATCAGTGGACTCCACATAAAATTTTGTAGTACTAAATGTCAAGACCTAACTGTGAATTTTGTTCTGTATCTTGAGTAAATTTATGATGTTCTCATTGAGCTATCAACAAAAATATATGTACTTTTGTGAACTATGAATTTTCTAATTAAATTTTACATGCAACATGATTTTACATGAATGATACTTTGTTTTAAACTATCAAATGTCAGTATTTTACTACAATTTTATTATAAATGTACATTATCACTAAATGAACTTTGATTTTAAAAATCAAATTAGTTTTAGTTGCTATATTATTTTTTACAAATAAAGATAGACTTGTATAAAGGATACTTTCTTGTTTGCAAATATATGAATAGTCCCCCAACAAATATTTACCAAGCACTCACTATATAAAATGAATAGGAAGAAAATGCTAAGCTTAATAACAGTATTCTGGCTTCCTGAACTTCTAATGTTTAAAAGATAAACACCAAATTGTATACACGTTGACTGCAACCATGTCAGCATATGATTATGTATAGAAGATAGCATTTAAAATGTAGCTATTCGGATTGTGTGAGAGGATTGTCTGTGATACTCATTCAGAGTCATCATTTGGATTGTTAGAGATTATTTTGAAACAAGACAAAAGTAGTTTGTAATGGGACAGTTTATCTTCTGAGATTCAATCACTTAGTTACGCTTTTTATTACCACCCTGTATGGCACTGCCCGTACAGATTGGATTCATTCCAGTTTAACTGGACCCTGGAAGAAACCCTGAGCTAAATCAGACCCTCCTCCTGAGCCCTTTCTGATCCCAAATTCATCACTGTCATAGCTTAGCTGATCATGTGTGCTAACTCTGCCAACCAGTGGCGAGTATGATCCTTCTGATCCTTCCCTCGACTTAAAACATTGAAAATCCTCTGAGTAAAAACTCACTAATCATATACATAGATCTCTTCAGTCATTGATTGCTACAGATTGGTACAGATCGATTCATTCAATGTGTGATGTTATCTCTGGGTGTCAGTGTCCATGAAACAATGGTGTGGAATAAAGTACCCCTTTAACCCCCCAAAATATGACCCCAGTGCTGTTGGTTCTTAAATCCCTTCCAAGTTTCTAGTTATGGGTAAAGAATTGAGTTTGAAGGAAAAAACATAGAAGTTTGCAAGGAAAAAATTAGCCCCTCTGTTCGATGCGTGTGTTAAGTTGCTGGAGCTAATGGTTTAGCGACACAATGGTTATTTGGTTTTCCCATCTTTTGGATTGATGAAGTTTGATTGTGGGTGCTGAAGCTTTGAGAGTGTGTCTGTCGTGATTTGGCAGCTGAGCTCCCAAACAGAGTGCGTTACTTAGAAGACATTGAAAGTCTTGACTTTGTATTTGTGACAGTGTATCATTTAGTGACGGTGGCTGTTACCTGTGGGTAACTGGTGGCCTCCTGGTTCCGGTGAGATCACGTATGTGCTACCGAAGAGCTGTAATGGCTGGATGTCTGACTGTCTACTAGAAGGTAAATAGAAACTAATTTGTTAGATTCAATAACTTCAAAGTCCTAATAAGTATATAGCTTTTAGTTCCCTAAAAACCATTAAGATTTAGATAACATTTTAAAAGTAATGTTTTTCCTAATGTTATTTTATAAAATTGTGTATTTTATAATTAATATTAAAATTCAGTGGAGTTCATATTTATTGACAATCATATTAGCTTTCCCATTTTAGGAAGCTCTCTTTTGGAAATGGTATTCATTACAACACCAGTGAGTGTTCTTCATGTAATAGGAAATAATTATTTTCTACTTATTATAATTAGTTCCTTATAATCCCAAGGAATGGATAACAGAGTTACTTAATACAGTGTTAGCAAAGGTAACTTCAAAAAATTTTTTTTCATTTTACGAATAATAGGTAAATTCATTCTCCTTATTGTAAAAAAAAGTGAAGTTCCTTTTCTGGCCACTAAGCATACTTATCTATCCTATCCTTTGTTATAAAAAGGAATTCAAGCATTACAATAAGTGACTCTAAGGCGCCTGGGTGGCTCAGTCCGTTAAGCAGCCAACTTCAGCTCAGGTCATGATCTCATGGTTTGTGACAGCAGAGAGCCCGCTTTAGATCCGTGTCTCCCCCTTGCTGCCCTTCCCCTGCTCGTGCTGCGCGCTCTCTCTCTCTCTCTCTCTCTCTCTCCAAAAACAAATAAACGTAAAAAAAAAAACCTAAGTGACTATTAATTATAATCAGATAGGGACACTGTGAGTGATCTGAGGTGTGCTATCAACTCTATGGACAGGGCGATCCGGGTGAACGGAGGTGTCCCCAGGTAAATTGTAAACGTGAGTCACCCCTATTAAAGATACTACAGTTAGGATGGCTTTCAAACATTTTTTAAACCTGTACACAGTAAGAAATGCATGATTTTTGTGATCGCACAATATATAATTGCAAGTGTCACAAAGTAAAACTCATTACGTGGAAAAATGCTCTGATTTCCTATTCCATTCTTTAAAATGTTTGTTGGGACCTCCCCAAACAATTTCAGAATGCGCTAGTTTGAAAAACACTTGTGAAGCACGTTGCTTTCCACTTAAAGAGATTTGCCATAGAAAATACTAGTATTCTTCTTAAGGGAGTTGGCAGGAGCATTGTATTGCTCGCTTTTATATTTTGAAATAATTTCAGGCGTGGGCAAGAGCTGCGTGAAAATATGGCTTATACCCTTCACCCAGAGTACACCCACATTTGCTTTATCTCTCTGTAGTTTCTCCTGAAACATCCGAAGATTTGGTTGCAGAGATCACAGCCCCTTAACTCCTTAAAGACAAACACATCCCTCTCCAAACACATGGATATTCTCTTACACATTCCTTTATACAACCAAAGTTCATTTATCAAACTCACAAACAGTAACAGTGATACAACCATATCTAATAAACGAGCATTCTAGAATCTCACCAATTGTCCTCCAAACAACCTTTACAGAAAGTTTCCCTTGATCACGATCCAGTCCAGAATCCTGCATCCCGCTTAGATGACACATCTCTTCTCTCTCCTTTCATCCAAAACAGTTCCTCAGCTTTTCTTGGTCTTTCGTAATGTTGACTTTTTTGAAAAGTAAAGACAAACTGTTTTTGCAGATTGTCCCTCGATTTGGGCTTGTCTGTTTCCTCATCATTAGATCCACGGTATGTGTTTTGGGCGAGAATACCATGTATATGATATTCCAGCTTCATTGTACCGCGTCAGGAGGCACATGTCCGTTGATTTCAACACTGCAGACATAAAAACATTTTTTTGTTTTTTTAGTAATCTCTACACCTACATAGGGCTCAGTCTTACAACCCCCAAGGTCAAGAGTAAGCAAGCTCCGCTGACCAAGCCAGCCAGGCACCCCAAAACACTTTCTAAGGGAGAAGCTGCTCACATTCTTGTGTTTGCCCTCCTTCTAATAATTCTTATGCTGATAAACATGAACGGGTACTTAGGAAAGACCTCTGCTTTCAACATCTGTTTGCTGTACATCTTTGGATTGTTTCTAATTGAAAAAAAAAAACGATAGAAACATGAAATGGCCTGAGTATCCCTGAGTGTCCTGTGCCCGACTACATTTCTGGACCCAGGGATTCTGTTTTCTGGCACTGACCCGAACGGAAGGAAAACACCCCCAATGAAACCTAAATCACACGCGTCTGGAGAATGCTAATTGGAGGCTTCTGCCTTTGGATTCTGTGAATTATGAATCGACGCAACTCCAATGCTGAAATACCAGACTTAGTGGCTTACATAGCTGAAAAATCAAGACTAGAACTTCGGCACAGATATGATCTAGCCGTTGCTGCCTGATAAAACTTCCTGCAATTATGGGAGTGTCCTATATTTGCTAGTTCCAAACAGTCCTCGCTAGCCCACACGTGACCTACTGCACATTTGACGTGTGCCGAATGCAGCCGACATGCTGAATTTTTAAGTTCATGTAATTTATTTTTTAATTTTAATTTTATTTTTAATTACATCCAAATTAGCATATAATGCAACAATGATTTCAGGAGTAGATTCCTTAGTGCCCCTCACCCATTTAGCCCATCCCCCCTGCACCTCCTGCAGGAACCCTCTGTTGGTTCTCCATATCTATGAGTCTCTTATGTTTTGTCCCCTTTCTTGTTTTTATATTCTTTTTGCTTCCCTTCCCTTATGTGCATCTGTTTTGTATCTTAAAGTCCTCATATGAGTGAAGTCATATGATATTTGTCTTTCTCTAATTCCGTTTAGCATAATTCCCCTCCAGTTCCATCCACATGGTTGCAAATGGCAGATTCATTCTTTTTGCCTGCCAAGTAATACTCCATTGTATAGATATACCACATCTTCTTTACCCATTCACCCGTCAGTGGGCATTCGGGCTCTTCCCATATTTTGGGTATTGTTTGAAAGTGCTGCTATAACACTGGGGTGCATGTGCCCCTTTGAAACAGCACACCTGTATCCCTTGGATAATACCTAGTAGTGCAATTGCTGGGTCGTAGGGTAGTTCTATTTTTAATTAAGTTCATGTAATTTAAATGTAGCCACGTGGAGCTAGTGGGTACTGTATTTTACAGCACAGGCTAGAATCTCTCTCCATTTCTTGCTTTCCTCTGCTCTTTTTTAGGCAATTGCCCACTTGTGGTGGCGAAAACGACCTCCGGCCGCTCCAATGTGTCACACTCACAGCTCACCCGGAAGGGAGCCCCTCCTCCCCACTGATCACAGCCACAGCCTCCGAGCCAATTTGCACGTCATGCAAATTGGCTGCGTCATGGGCCCAAATCTGGACTGGGTTGGCGAGGGGTGGTTCCACAAAGAACCGGAGAATCTGGGCACTGCCGCCACAGGAAAGAGGAGAGACCACAGGAAGTGAGCACCGTGGTTACCACTTGCAGTTCTGTTTGTAAAGTATTTGGGAATACTTCAGGTTTTGTAAGGGAGAGAGTGAAAACATGAAGTACTTTGCAAAGATAAATGAGGACAGAGAGCAGTCCTCTCTCTATCAAAGGAAATGGGGAAGGTGGAGATTCGATTTGGGGTCTAATGGCCGCGTTGGGAATTTGAAGGACAAGTTGAAATCTGATGATGACAGCATCTGGACTTGTGTTTTCAGGTATTATTGTTTGATTTGCTTTGAATCTGATAGAAATCTGATATATAAAGAATACATAAATCTGGGGCGCCTGGGTGGGTCGGTCAGTTAAGCGTCCAACTTCGGCTCAGGTCATGATCTCGTGGTTCGTGAGTTCGGAGCCCACTTTTTGGATCTTCTGTCCCCTTCTCTCTCTCTCTGCCCCTCCCCCACTCTCTCAAAAATAAACATTAAAAAAAGAATACGTAAATCCAGTAGAAACTTTGATTGCAGATGGCAGAAAGTTCGAGTTTTATTATTTTTGAAATACAGAAACGAGAGAATCGTGGTCTTAGAGCAGTGGATAAATTGAAATGTCCCAGGGGCGGGGAGGGTGGGCAGGGCAGGTGAGCTGGTAAACCGGAGTCCCCGTTTACACATAGACACGCACGCACACACAGAAAACTGTCCACGGTTGTCACGTGTATGTGTGGCCCCAGTGTTGCCAGCCCTTTGAACTTTTCAGAAGGTGTCAGAAATCCAGAATTTCAGTGAAAACAGCCTGATTGTTTGAAAACAACTTCTGAGACAGGCTGGCAGTTCGCCTCCCCGTCTCAGAACGCTCAGAGAACCAACGCTACCAGGGGCCCTGTTTCCGGGGCTGTGAATCTATTCCCTCGAAGGTCACTGTGAGGCAAGGGCGAGGTAATGTGCGCAGAGGGTTTGGACGGTGCCTGAGGACTAAGAAGCACTCAGCCAAGGTTGGCTGCTCCGTCCGTGTCTCAGGGAGATGGCTGGGGCCCAAACGGATTGAGTGAGTGGCCGAAGGCAGTCTCCTCGTTCAGTGCGACTCCAGAGTGTGGTCCCGGGACAGCAGCATCGTATCACCCTGGGTGCATGTTGGAAGGAAAGGCAGGTTGCTTGGGCCCACATCGGTTCTACTGACTAGAACCTCCGCTGGAGGGCATCGTGCATTTTCACACGCTCTCCCCAGGTGCTTCTGGCCCGCTAAAGTCTGGGGAGCTCTGAAATCCAGCTCATTCTCTCTCTTTTCTTTTTAAAAAAATTTTATTATTTTATTAAGGGTTTATTTATTTTTGAGAGAGAGAGCCTGCGCATGTGAGCGGGGGAGGGGCAGAGAGGAGCGGGGGACTGATGATTCCAAAGGCAGCTCCAGGCTGTCAGCACAGAGCCCGGTGCAGGGCTCGAACTTGCAGACTTCCAGACCATGACCTGAGCCGAAGGTGGACGCTTAACCGACTGAGCCACCCAGGCGCCCCTGAAATCCTGGTTGTTCTCTGTCTCCTTCATTCTTAGCAGCACTGTTTTAATGAGCATGGCTCAAGGGTCTTCTGAAAGTCACAAAAATGATGAAAAGCCTGCATCTCCCTTGTGTAAACTGCGCTGTTAACTCACCTCGGCAGAGCAAGCTTCAGTCTCCAGCCCCCTCCGCAGAGGGTCCCGCTTCCTAAAGTAGGACAATCCGATTGATCAGAACTGCAGTTGCGACTGAATGCATGACTCCCCACACAGATCATTCCAGGGGTGCCGAGAAGCAGCCTCTGCAAACTTCAGGCTGCATTTTTGCGCTGAGTTATCTGCTGAGAAAGAACTAGAAAAGGCTAGAGCCTGACTCACAGAGCAACCCACAGATGGTATCTGGGCAGCATTCCCTTCCTTGCCCGTTTGGGCTCCGGCAATGCGCAAAGGAGGAGGAAATAGCACTCGCCCGTCGTTTCTAAGACCTGGAGCAGGTGACACTCCAGCGAAATGACACCCGGCACTGTTCTTCTAGAACGTGGGGGGTTCCGTTCCCAGGCCTCGTGTCCTGCCAGTGCGCGGCGAGCCTTCCATCTATGGGAGCTGGTGAGTTGCTTATCAGGTTTTCTCCAACATTCCCAGAGGCCTTCACCTGCTGCCTCAGGTATGTACCCGAGGTGACTCAGGCAAAACTCTGTATGCTTAGTGACTCAGAAACTGAATCATTAACTTGGTAAATGCCTGCCGAGCGTGGGGAAAGGGAGCTTGGAGACGGCTTCAGAATGTGGGTCTTCCGGTAATGCCAGCGAGGATGGCCGTGTGAGAACAGCGATGGCCGAACCGTGTTGCTTCTCAGAGCGGGCCACGTGCTAAACGGACAGTCCCCTGGAGTCAGGATCTCCAATCAGCCACTCTGAGAAGCGGCAACTCACGGGATTGTAGAATGTGTGCCCAGAAATGTAGATTTCATTTCTTTGAATTCCTATCCGGTACAGCAGAAAAACGTGCAAAAGGCTTCTTGACTTAAAAACACACATACGCACCACTTGGATTTAAAATGGGTATGTGCAAAAAAATAATAATAATAATAAAATAAAATATGATTTAAATGGGGTATATGCATTCCACACACACACAGTGCCACACGATACTTGAGAAGGGATTCCAAACAAACCTCTCCCCAAAATGGCCATCGTCGTACTCTTCAGTCCCCGTGGAAGGCAACAGTAAAACCCTCGGCAATTTAGTTGCGACACAAGAGGGTTTTTCTAGTGAGCTGGCCTGGCCGTCCTTCCTGCACCCCCAGGGTGTCTGGCTGGTGTTCACAGGAACCTGTGCCAGTGGGGCTGGCAGGTGCCTCCAACAGCCAAACAGACCGGGCCAGGGGAGAGGGAGGGGAACAAACAGGGAGAGAGCCAGGAGAGGAGGCAGAATGGCTGGGATGGTTGAATGGGCTACATCAGCTGCTGACAACTCTTCAGATATCTTTGTTGTCCTTTCCGCTCCCTGTGTGGACACCAAGGGGACACACACCCCTTTGCCGGGGCGCCTACGAGAAACTCATTAATTGTTTTCAAACGGCATGTAATGAGTTTGAGAGCGAACATCCATGGTTTTGAGGATGACAGAAAACAATGCAGAAGGTGAAGTCACCTTGACATCCCTTAACTCAAGCCGTGATGAGTTCAAGTTCAGCCTGCCAAGTCGTCTTATTTTAATCATGGTTTAGAGCTTTTTCCTCTTTAGAAGAGTTTGTGTTGAATGTTGGTGGTCCGTTCTAGGACAGATGGATGGCCGGACTGATAATGCTTATGATGTCTTTCCTCTTTTAGCCATGCGAAGGCAAATAATGGTTAAGGATGGATGAAATATTAACAGCGGCCAGCATAATTTATCCCTGAGTGGGTGCTCATTTCCAGCCCAGTGCTTGGCTTCAATAGGGCTTCTCAGACATCAAACGCTGTCTCCTTGGCAAATTGACATTCTGCTTATTTTTACTCCTTTCTTCCTAAGACTCATTGTTTTTAATTTTTCTTGTTGAAGTACTCATTCCTAGATGTCGTTTTCATCAACAGGAAGCGAAAGTAAAACCCATAGGCAGGCAAGGTTTTCTGTGTGGTCATTTCTGGGCCTGGGGTTGGGGGGGGGTGTGTGTGGAGTTACTCAGAATTTCAGAGATGTACCCAGGAAGGAGAAAATATATTTGTACATATAACTATTGCTTATGTAGACTGTTTAAGGAAGCCGTGTGTCCCCTGGAGTGATATATGCTTTCAGGAGAAATCTTAGGGAAAAAAAAGCGTATATATAAAAGAAAAAAGTCACCTTTCCCCAAATCACTTTGCAGAGATAACCACCCTTAAGTTTTCAGTACATATGCACATCAAGATGTATTACCTGGCATGTATTTTGACCAAAACAGGATCCACAGCAACATATAAATTATTCTGTAGTTGGCTTTCTTCGGAGGACAATATATTGGGAATGTCCTTTGCTCTGTCAATATCGCTCTGCATCATTTATAATGGTTTCATCGTATTTCATAGTATAGATGGGCCGTCATTTTGTAAGACCAATTGCCTATCGTTAGCTGTTTTCATTTTTTTCCCGATTCTATACAGTACTGGGGTGAACAGCTTTGTAAATACACCTTTTTGTTCTTTGTTCCATTATTCCTTAGGATAAATTCCCAGAAGAAGAATCCTCAAGTCAAAGCATACATGTTTTTTTTTTGGAAAGGAGATCTGGCTCAAGAAAGTATCCACTTTTCTTCCAGAAAGGCTGTTCTCCTTGACATCCTACCAAGGTTCTGTGCGAATCTTTTTCCCTCCCCCAACCACTAGATTTGTTTTTTGGTTTTTTTTTGTTTTTGTTTTAATTTTTTTTTAACGTTTATTTATTTTTGAGACAGAGAGAGAGTGTGAACAGGGGAGGGGCAGAGAGAGAGGGAGACACAGAATCTGAAACAGGCTCCAGGCTCTGAGCTGTCAGCCCAGAGCCCAACGCGGGGCTCGAACCCACGGACCGCGAGATCGTGACCTGGCTGAAGTCGGACGCTTAACCGACTGCGCCACCCAGGCGCCCCTAGATTTGTTTTTAAGCTCTTCGTTATTTAATAGGGGGGAAGAAGAAGCTCATTATTTTACTTTGCAGATATTTTATTAGTAGTACAAGGGTTTTTTTTTTTTCATTGTTTATTTGTATTTATTTTATTATCTTCTCTATTTGGGTCCTTTGTACAACATCGAACAAATCGAGGTATTGGCCTTTTGTTTTTTTAAAGTAGGCTCCACACCCAGTGTGGGGCTTGAACTTATGATCCCAAGATCGGGAGTCACATGCTCTACCGACTGAGCCAGCCGGGTGCTGTGGCCTTTTCTTGATATATACACGTTGTTTTATATATTAAGGAAGTCTTTGGGCTCATTTTTTCCTAATTAGTCATTTGCTTCTTACCATGTCTATCTTTGGTTTTTGTATTTGATGTATAGGCACCTCTTATTGTACAAGAATCTCTTATCTCTGAAATTATCTCTGATTTATAGAGATAAATTACTTGTCTCTATAGTAAAATCCCTTCATTCTTTCCTCTAATAGCTTCAATCTCAAAATTACATAAATATTTACCCAGATTGTATCCCAAGTGTTACAGTACTTTTTTTTTTACTTTTTTTTAATGTTTATTTATTTTTGGCAGAAAGAGAGAGAGAGAGAGAGACAGAGCATGAGTGGGGGAGGGGCAGAGAGAGAGGGAGACACAGAATCTGAAGCAGGCTCCGGGCCCTGAGCTGTCAGCACAGACCCTGATGCGCGCTTCGAACTCACAAACTGTGAGATCATCATCTGAGCCAAAGTCGGTTGTTCAACTGACTGAGCCCCCCAGGTGCCCCATTTTCTCTCTTTATTTTTATTAAAGTCTCCACACCCATCATGCAGCTCGAACCTGAGATCAAGAGTCACGTGTAGTACTGACTGAGCCAGCTAAGTGCCCCTATTTTCCCTTATTATATAAAACAGCAGCTCTGTTGTACCATTTGCTTTCCCCATTTAATATATCTGGTAATTTTTCCATACCACTAGATAAAATCCTTCCTCATTCATTTTTTTTCATTCTTTTCTAAATATAAACTTACCATTTTATAATTATTCTAGATTTACAGGAAAGTTGCACAGAGAGAACAGCCTCACTCACCTCCCTCTGATGTTAACATCTTACAGAACGTGGTGCTGTTTGTCACAACTAAGAAATTACCAATGGTACAGGTCTTGGTCTGCTCGGGCGACCTGAACAAATACCACTGAGTGGGGGACTTGACCAACGAAAGTTCTGGGGGCTGGAAGTCCAAGATCAAGGTGTGCTGGCACAGTTTCTAGTGAGACCTCTCCTCCTGGCTTGTAGATGGCCACTTTTTCTCACCGCGCCCTCCCCTGGCCTCTCCTCTGTGCAAGAAAGAGAGTTGGAGAGAGAGAGCTCTCGGGCGTCTCTTCTCAGGACACTAAAGACACTACTCTTATGGGATCAGGGCCCCGCCTGCTGGGGGTTTACCTCTTCAACATATGAATTGGTGTGTGTAAGGGGAGGGGGGGACATAAACATTCAGTCCATGACAGAACATTACTCTTGACTAAACTTTAGACTTTATTTGGATTTCACTGCTTTTTCACTAATGCCTTTTTTTCTGTTCCAGGATCTAATCTGGGGTGCCATCTTGCATTTAATCCCCATTCACGTCTATAGCTCCATAACATAAAAAACCAATTTCGTATATTAAACAATCTCCTAGCGATGGACCTTTAGTTTGTATCAATATTTTTTACCATTGCGGCTAAGTAGCAATAACTGTACTCATAGGTCATGTTTGCGTATATTGAAATATATTGATATAAATTCCCCAAAACGGAAATATGGAGGGAATAAGCACACACACTTGTAATTTTGATGGATACTGCTGGCTTGTCCTCCCTGGGGGTATGTTCGGTTATACTCCAATTAACAATGGGTATCAGTGCCTGTTTTCCCACAACCTTGCTAATCTTGTGGATTTTCGACAATCCGTTGGTTGAAGGACGGATCTTATTCTGAGTGAAATCGAACCTCTTTTCATGTGATTCTGAGCTTCTTGAATGAACTTTTCTTCCACCTATCGTTTCATATACTTGTCCATTTGGTGTTTTTCTTATCAATTTCCAGAAACCCTTTGTAGAGGATGGGGAGTGCCCTTTGACCAAGATATGGGCTGGCAAGCAACTTTTCCCAGCTGGTCACATTCCTTTCCCCAACAACCAACTTCACCGAGGTATGATGTGTTTCAGTAACGTGTACTTTGAACATACAGTTCAATGAATTGCAACAGATATACATCCATAGAATCACCACCCACCACCGCGACTGAGGTACAGAATATTTCTATGACCCTTACATTATTTTAGAATATGCTTCCAGTAGTGTTGCCATACAGAAACTTCTCATCTTTCTATAGTTGAAACTTTTTTTTTTAATGTTTGTTTATTTATTTATTTTGGGAGAGAGACAGAGAGAGATGGAGAGTACAAGCGGGGAAAGGGCAGAGAGAGAGGGAGAGAGAGAGAATCCCAGGCAGGCTCCATGCCGTCAGCGCAGAGCCCGATGCAAGGCTCAATGCCACGAACCGTGAGATCATGACCTGAGCCGGAACAAGAGTCGGACGCTTAACCAATGGAGCCACCCAGGTGCCCCTAGAGTTGAAACATTTTTTGTGGCTCCTGAATTTCGTGTTATAATAGGACATGGGGGCTTTCACATTCTGAGATTGTAAAATAATTATTCTTTCTTTATTCTATTATATTTGTACCTTCGCTTTTTACATTTTGATCTTTGGTCTAGAATAGCTCAGAAGAGCGTGAGCAGGTGTGAGGTGTGGGTCTAATGTCTATCCAGTTGTCCCAGCCATTCATAAACAACTGGCTATCTTTCCACCTCCCTTGACGTATGTCACATTTGTCATATTTTGAAAGTTTGCTTCTTCAAATATATTTTTGGACTTTGTATGCTGCTCTTTGGTTCTGTTTCTTCAATCATTTCCATACTGTTTTTATTTTTATTATTTTTAACTTTCTTTTTAATGTTTATTTATTTATTTATTTATTTATTTATTTTTTTCAACGTTTATTTATTTTTGGGACAGAGAGAGACAGAGCACGAACGGGGGAGGGGCAGAGAGAGAGGGAGACACAGAATCGGAAACAGGCTCCAGGCTCCGAGCCATCAGCCCAGAGCCCGACGCGGGGCTCGAACTCACGGACCGCGAGATCGTGACCCGGCTGAAGTCGGACGCTTAACCGACGGAGCCCCCCGGGCGCCCCAAGATTTCGGGCTTTTCTTTTTTTTTTTTTAATTTTTTTTTCAACGTTTTTTATTTATTTTGGGGACAGAGAGAGACAGAGCACGAACGGGGGAGGGGCAGAGAGAGAGGGAGACACAGAACCGGAAGCAGGCTCCAGGCTCCGAGCCGTCAGCCCAGAGCCCGACGCGGGGCTCGAACTCACGGACCGCGAGATCGTGACCTGGCTGAAGTCGGACGCTTCACCGACTGCGCCACCCAGGCGCCCCAATGTTTATTTATTTTTGAGAGAGAGAGAGAGTCTTTTTGAGAGAGAGAGAGAGAGTCTTTGTGAGAGAGAGAGTCAGAGTGCGAGCAAGGGAGGGGCAGAGAGAGAGGGAGACAGAGGATCCGAAGCAGGCTCCAGGCTCCCAGCTCCCAGCTGGGAGCACAGAGCCCGATGCAGGGCTCAAACTCACAAACCATGAGACTGTGACCTGAGCCGAAGTCGGCTGCTTAACTGAGCCACTCAGGTGCCCCTCCATACTGTTTTTTTCTTTTTTAACTTTATTTATTTTTTTAGTAATGTCTTCACCCGCTTTGGGCTTTAACTCACTGCCCCGAGAGATTAAGAGTCACACACTCCTCTGATAAGCCAGTCAGGAGCCCTTCACTTCTATACTGTTTTAATGATTGAGGGTTTATCGCAGGTTTTAATGTTTTTCCTATTCCCCTGCATTAGTTTCCTATTACTTCTGTAACAAATCACCACAAACTCCGTAGCTTAACGCAGCACAGATTTCTTATTTTATAGTTCTGGCATCATTACTCTGCCTACCACATCCCCTCATTGTTTTTTTCGTTTTTTTTCCCCAGGGTTTTCCCATCTTTGCTTGTTAGATTTTTATATGAAGGTGAGAATCACTTTGTCTAGTGAAAAGCAGTAACAGAAAGCTGTTGAGATTCTCCTCGGGGTCGCCTGAAATCTCCACGTGAATTTAGGGAGACCGGCATCGGGTCCACCCTGAGTTGTCCCATCCAAGACAGGACGAGCATTTTCTGTTGCACAGACTCCTGTCCTCCAGAGCGTATAATTTTCCTCGGGTACAAGGGTATAAATTTCCTCTCTTGTTAAGTTTGTTCCTGGGTGTTTTTATCTATTACTTTGTCTCTTTTTCTACTCTTGTCTTCTCGCGAGTTGTTGTTAGTGTATCTGAAAAACACTTATTTCCAGATATGAGAGAAAGTGTTGTGGGGGTATAGATGAAACAAGCCTGACCACGAATTGACGATTTTTGGAACTTTTTACTTAAGTTTAAAAAAAAATTTTTTTTCAACGTTTATTTATTTTTGGGACAGAGAGAGACAGAGCATGAACGGGGGAGGGGCAGAGAGAGAGGGAGACACAGAATCGGAAGCAGGCTCCAGGCTCCGAGCCATCAGCCCAGAGCCTGACGCGGGGCTCGAACTCCCGGACCGCGAGATCGTGACCTGGCTGAAGTCGGACGCTTAACCGACTGCGCCACCCAGGCGCCCCAAGTTTAAAATGCTTTTATTTATGTCTGAAATTCTCCTTAATACGTTTTTTAAAATTTTTTTGATGTTTATTTATTCTTGAGAGAGAGACAGAGACAGAGAAAGAGAAAGAGAGTGAGGGAGGGGCAGAGAGAGAGGGAGACAGAGAATCCGAAGCAGGCTCCATCCAGGCTCCGAGCTGTCAGCACAGAGCCCGATGCAAGGCTCGAACCCATGAACTTCGAGATAATGACCTGAGCCGAAGTCAGACACTTAACTGACTGAGCCACCCAGGCGCCCCTCCGTAATAAGTTTTTTAAATCCAACAATTCCTATTAGTGTGTGTATTTGTGTAATTCGGGTGTTCGGAGTGTGTTTCAATCAAACAAGGATGCCAAATCTTATTTTTTATTTTTTTTATTAAAAAATTTTAATGTTTATTTATTTTTGAGAGAGAGAGACAGAGCGTGAGTCAGGGAGGGGCAAAGAGAGAGGGAGACACAGAATCCGAAGCAGGCTCCAGGCTCTGAGCTGTCAGCACAGAGCCCGACGCGGGGCTCGAACCCACGAACCCCGAGATCATGGCCTGAGCCGAAGTCGAACATGTAATCGACTGAGCCACCCAGGCACCCCATGAACTGAACTGTTAATTATTTTGATATAAAACACATTATCGGGGCAACTGGCAACACTCTAATGGGGACTCGAGGATTACATGGCCATGAAGTATCAATGTTAATTTTTTTTAATGTTTATTTATTTTTGAGAGACAGACAGACACACCGCAAGCGGGGAAGGGGCAGAGAGAGAAGGAGACAGAATCCCAAGCAGGCTCCCAGGCTCTGAGCTGTCAGCACAGAGCCGGACGTGGGGCTCGAACCCACGGACCGCGAGATCATGACCTGAGCCGAAGTCAGATGCAACCGACTGAGCCACCCAGGCGCCCCGGTTTCCACATTTTAAATGTCAAATATGGGCAAAAATATTTTTTAGGGCTTTGAAAACTTTTACATTCTCCTGCCTTCTTACTTATTTCTGTCTCCTGGATCTGCCATGGAACGAGAGGGGTAATTATTATAATTTTTTAATTTCAATGGCTCTTATTCAAAACTTTGCTGGTTAATCTTGACACCTTGGTTCACTCCACCTAATCTCAAAAAATTTTAAATATGAAAGGAAAGCGTGTTTGAGGATCAGCAAAATATTGTGTGTTTATTCTCTCATCCAGACAGTGGGGTCTTCTCGTTACATTTCAGAAGAAAAATTCCATTGCAAGCCTAGATCGGCACTTTGGTAAATGCGTAGATTATTTTACGGGAGAAGAGCTTTAGGACGCGGATTCTCCTCTTCGGTGAATGTGGTGTCTGTCCACTTACTTGCTTCTTCTTCCATATTCTCTACTAGAGTTTTATAGTCGCCTTCTTCGGGCTCCTGCACACTTTCTGTTAAGTATCTTTCTAGGTACTGTTCTTTGTTCTATTAGGAAGGAGTTACTGTAACCATTCATTTCTCTAACTATTGTTGGGGTTTTTCTGATATAAAGTTTCTTAGTAAAGAGCTTGCTCACTATTTGTAATTGGATAACCCTTCCAGAAGGATAATACAGTGATGATGCTTCCTCTTAGAAAAATGTTACTGGTATTTCATGATTAAGAATAACTCTCTTTCTTTCTTTCTTAATTTTTTTTAATGTTTATTCATTTTTGAGAGAGAGAGAGACAGAGTGCGAGCGGGAGAGGGGCAGAGAGAGAGAGAGACACACAGAATCCAAAGCAGGCTCCATCCAGGCTCTGAGCTGTCAGCCTAGAGCCCCACGCAGGGCTCGAACTCACAAGCCGTGAGATCATGACCTGAGCCAAAGTCAGACGCTCAACCGACTGAGCCACCCAGGCGCCCCTCTTTATTTTTTTAAGTTTTATTTATTGAGGTAATCTCTACACCCAACGTGGGGCTCAAACTCATGACCCTGAGATCGAGAATAGCTAGCACGCTCCTCTGAGCCAGCCAGGAGTCCCAAGAATAACTTCCTTAAATAAGACACTTAGTTTTCTCATTGCAAAATTAATATGTTCACTGCAGGCAAAATATAGAAGAAGAAAATTTAAATCGCATTACCGCTACTTAGAAATGGCCACGGTTAGCATTTTGGTGTATGTGGATACATAGAGTTTTCCCTTTTTATAAAAGTGAGATCTGACAATACAGTCCCATAACTTGCTTTTTTTTTTTTTAACTCAACATGTTGTGAACAGTTCTTGAACTTATTAAATATTCTTCTTCAACTTCTCTTTTATGGCTGCACAAGGCCTATCTATATATGGGCATCGCTTGATTCATCTTACCAGTGCCCCTGTCGTTAACTATTGAAACGATTTCTAATTTTCTCCCGTTGCAGCTCTGCAAGGATTTGCACACAACCGTGATTATATTCTTAGGAGAATTGGAATTTCTGGATCTAGGGTTGTGCAAAAATTATAAAATGTTTGATACAGATTGCTAGATTTCCCTCCAGGAAAGTTGTGCTGAGTTTATATTCTGCTGGGTGGTCCAGGCACCTCTCCATATTCTGGTCAACACCAGACATCATCCTTTTGCAATCTTTTATCAGTGTGTAAAAGGCTGTTTGAAAAGCAAAAAGAAAAAAAAAAAAAACGTTTAATATGGTGAAATTTTGATGAGTGGCAACAGATAAGACAATAGTGGGAAGAAAGACAAACATCACTGTGGAAGACAGTCTACTAATCCTTGGTGGCCCTTAAAAAGTGATCCACAACCAGCCCGAGTGGCCATCAGCTGAGGAATAAATGGCAGCCTGTGGGACATCCACGTAATGGAGTAGCTCTGGGCCACAAGAAGGAATGAAGACTGGATATACACCATGGCGTGGAGGAAACGTGAAAACAGCATGCCAAGCAGAAGCGCTCAGACACAAAAGGTCACCTACCGTAGGATATACTCCCATGGAAGGTCCAGAACAAACAAATCCAGAGAGACAGGAAGTAGACTGGTGGTTGCCGGGAGCTGGGGGGGAGGGGGCGATGGGAGGACTGGGGAGTGATGGCTAAGGAGGGTGGGGGTTCTTTCCTGGGGTAGGAAAATGTCCTCAAACTGACCGCGGTGATGGTCACGCAACTCTGAATAGACTTCAGTATATGCCATTGAATCTTTAAATACATGAATTGAATGGCATGTGAGTTATAGCTCAATAAAACTATTAAATAGTGATTCACAGGGCGCCTGGGTAGCTGTGTCGGCTGAGCATCTGACTTCGGCTCAGGTCATGATCTCACTGTTCGTGAGTTTGGGCCCCGAGTCAGGCTCTGTGCTGACGGCTAGGAGCCTGGCGCCTGCTTCCGATCCTATGTCTCCCTCTCTCTCTGCTCCTCCCCTGCTCCCGCTTTGCCTCTCCCTCCCTCTTCTATCAAAAACCAATAAACAGGGGCGCCTGGGTGGCGCAGTCGGTTAAGCGTCCGACTTCAGCCAGGTCACGATCTCGCGGTCCGTGAGTTCGAGCCCCGCGTCGGGCTCTGGGCTAATGGCTCAGAGCCTGGAGCCTGCTTCCGATTCTGTGTCTCCCTCTCTCTCTGCCCCTCCCTCGTTCATGCTCTGTCTCTCTCTGTCCCAAAAATAAAATAAAAACGTTGAAAAAAAAAAAAAACAACCAATAAACATTAAAAAAAAATTAAGATATTTAAAAAAAGGATGCTCTCCCTCTCCCTCTCTCCCTCTGCCCCTCTCCCCAGCTTGCACTCACTCTCTCTCAGTAAACCTCATTCATTCAAAACACATCAGCTGTGTAGCATGTGGTGGGGTCTTAGCAGTGAGCAAGAAAACACAGCCCCTGTCCTCATGGAGCTAATATTCTACCTGATACCACACTACCTCCTTGGAAAGAAAACAAAAAGAAAATGCTGGAAGGAAGACACATTCTGAGACCATCAGAAATTCTGCGGGCTTCTAATTCACGTTCCTTGGAGGGCAGCAGCAGCCTCTGGGTCACTGAACAGACCTGCTAAGTCACCGTCTGCACTTGACCAAAATTCCCAGGTGATGTGTCATTCCCTGGTACCTTCAAGTGTGACCAGCCCTGATCTACATGGCGACCTTCTGTCTGAGCAGAAACCCTGTCTACACTACGCCCATGTCAACCCTCTACCCAAAGCAGAAACCCCATCTACATTATCCCGAAGTGCCAAGGACAGGGACAGGCGGCTAGCAGTCCAACGGTTCGAACGGTCCCATCCGTGGGGCCGCGCTACTCGGAGAACTGACTGTTCACTGACCGAAGTCTCACCTTCAGAAACTTCTCCCCTCATTTCCGGGCGGAGCTGGGCCCCCCTTGAGTGGATGCCCCTGCATTTGACTTCTATCGTGGCATCACAAAGTCCCACCGTCTTAGAGGCTTGAAACAACACGCCTTCGTTTTCTCGCTTTCCGTGCAGTTTGAACACGACGGGTCACCTGGGTCCTTGGCTCAGCGTGTCACCAGGCTACCAGGCCGGCATCGGCTTGGATCCTCATCCAAGCGCCTTGAGGCTGTGCTTGCGGCAGCTGTCGGCCTGAAGCTCTGAGCTCCTAGAGGCACCTGCGTTCCCCGCCCCGTGCCCCGCCCCCCCACCCCGGGAGTGTGCAGGAGGGCTGCTTGCCTTCTTCTAGGTCAGCAGGAGCGGCTCCCTCAGACTTCTCTCACCTCTGACCTCCAAACCCTCCGTCAGTGCCCGCCTGATTAGGTCAGGCCCACCCGGGATAATCTCCCTTTGATTCACGCGAGGCCAACTAATCGGCAACCTAATCCATCACAGGAGCGATATCCCATCACCTCCACCGATCCCAGCCACACGTGGGCATTGACACGGGGGCGCAGGCACCACCGGCGGCCAGGAATCTTGGGGCCATCTTAGAACTCAGCCTCCCTCGGCTGCTGCTGCGCAGCGCCAACACCAGAGGGCGCCGTTCCCGCAGAGGTGTGCCAACGCTTCGCGAGGACCAGCCCGCACAGGCCTGCGGGTGGGGTTTCTCCGGCTCTTTGTCTCTGGCCGAATTCACGGCCTCCTTCCTCGTGATCTTCCTTTCGCTAATCCAGGCCTTCTCGGTGCGAGACAGCTGCAGCGCCCTCCAACTGGCGTCACGTGACAAGACTTTACACTCGGTCTGTCCCAACAGAGATCAGGCGCCTACTCGGTGAGGAGTACCTGACTTCACCTGCTGGTTTTCCCTGCCTTCCCTTGGCAACGCTCTCAGCGTGTCAATATTCCACAAGCGGTATCCATTGAGCACCGACTCTCTTCCAGACCCTTGCAGAGGTTAGCTCGTTGAATCTTTTCAGCCTGTCATTCTACTGATTAGGAAAGTCAGGCACAGAGAAGTTAAGAAACTCCAGGGACGTCACACAGCTCTTCGGTGGGGAGCCAGAATTCGAAGCCGGACGGTTGGACTTCGGACTCTGTGCTATAGCGGGTGTGTTATTTCACGGCCTCAAGTGAAACTCCAGGTGAATTTCAAAATGCCCTGTGTTTGTCACGTGCGCTGCTGAAGACACGGTTTCCGGCATGGTCGTTAAGATAAATAAATGCATTTTTCTCCCCCGAAGTCTCACGGCGTTTACTTTTGGCCGTTATTACAACTAGAGGCCGCTCTCAGGTTTGTGTTACAACCAGCGGCTGCTCTCAGGTACAGAGCAGTATCTCCTTTATGGAGTACCTACTGAATGCACAGCACTGTACCATTTACTCCAAAGACAGAAAAGGACCTTTGAATCCTAGTGAGCAGAGATACGCGTTCCTGAAACAAGAAAGTAAATGTGTTCAGACATCCCAAATAGGCTAAAGAACGCTGTTTTTGCCAGGGCACTTAACTTTCTGACGTCTCCTGACACGTTCCGATCCGTCTCAACGTGATATCCTAGAAAGCCTGCGGGTCCGAAGCTCGATGCCACGTCGCCGTTACATGCGTAGGTCTGGGCTACCGAGCCTCAGTTTCCCCAAATGGGAAATAGGAAAATGAGTCCACAGTTCCTTTTGTTTTGGTTTTTGGTTTTTTTTTTGATTTGGCAACTCAGGAAACTCTAAAAACCATCGGCTTTCCCGACGCCCCACCCCGATGAGGGCAGCGGACCCATTGGCCAGCAGAACCTGGGCCGAATTGACCTGAGGTTTATGTAAGGCCTTATCCATATCCACTCGCCTGAGGTGAACGTTCACACGTGTTGCTGAGAAATGTCCAGTGTGATAATGGGGTGCTGTCCTCGCGTGTCCGGGAGTCGCCCTGAGATGTCGGGCGTGCTCTGTGTTAGCATCCTGAAACCCACCAATACCTCGTTCTGAAACCCGGTGGCCCCCAGCGCCCTAGCATGGGGCGGTGGACCCGGCAGGTCCCGGGCAGCTGTGAGCCCTGGATGAGAAGTGACAGGAAGCACTAAGCTCAGCCCTCACTGACCCAAGGCGGGCGCTGCAGATCTCCTCACGTCTGGCAGCGTCTTTGTGCCCCCGCCGCCCCACGCCTGTTTAGATGGAGGCAGAGAAAACAACCCAGGACCCACATCTCAGCAGCTGGAAGGGGGAGAAGTCCTCATTCCTCCAAACCCGTGATTCTCCTCTTACATCTCAAATCCAGGGTGGCTCTCGCTGTAGAGCTAAGTGTTGGCATGCACAGAGCAGTTTGAACCTTGACCCTTGCCTCCAAAGCTCTGAGACCCTTTGTGTAGCTCTGTTCGGGAAGGGAAGGAGGTAGGAAAAAAAAATATATATATATCGAATTACTGCAGAGAATTTTCCAGAAGCTGTCCTTTGCCGAGAAAGAAGGGGAATGTGTTGTTGCTGTTTCCTGCCACTGTAGTGTGAGAATTTCAAAACCTGGTTTTTCACTGTGCTTTTTTTTTTTTTAGGTTTATTTATTTTTGAGAGACAGAGTGTGAGCAGGGGAGGGGCAGAGAGAGAGAGGGAGACACAGAATGCGAAGCAGGCTCCAGGCTCCGAGCTGTCGGCACAGAGCCCGGCACGGGGCTTGAACCCACGAACTGTGAGATCATGACCTGAGTTGAAGTCTCGGACGCTTAACCCACTGAGCCACCCAGGCGCCCCTCGCTGTGCTTCTTTGAAGATGGGTACTAAATTATTTTGCTAGCGGGGAAACAGACGTGAAGCAGGAGAGCGACTTCAAATTTTAGATAGATGTGTTTACTGAGGACTTCCTGTGTGCAAAGGCAGTCGGCTGAAAACCCACAACACCGACGACAACAACAACAAATGTATCAGACATATCCTCTGTCCTCCAGGAACTTGCTATCTGAATATGGATTTCCACCTTCGCAGAAGGGAGAAGGTATCAGAAGGCGAGCTTACAGGGCACATGTGCTTGAGGGGCAGAAGAAGGGCCCTTGAAGGCTGGCAGAAGGCGGGGGTGGCGGTCAGGGGCAGGTGCCCCAGCTAGGGCATTGCAGACGGGAAATGCTGGACACAGACGGGGGGCCTGGCAGATATGTGACACGTTCAGGGGCCCCTGGGCTCAGGAACCTGGACACCTTCAGGGACCAACAGGTCAGTACAAGACTGGGGCCCAGTGTGGAAGACTGGCAAACCGGGACAGGTCCTTCACTGGCCAAGTATGGCCATGCCACAGTGCCGGCTCACGGTTCCCTAATCTTTCCTTTCTTTCCAAGAGAAGCCACTGAGTCTGAGTGTCCACATGAACCGTAGAAGGCTATCACATTAAAAGATATAGAGGGGCGCCTGGGGGGCTCAGTCGGTTGAGCGTCCAACTTCGGCTCGGGTCATGATCTCACGGTTCGTGGGTTCGAGCCCTGCTGACAGCTCGGAGCCTGGAGCCTGCTTCAGATTCTGTGTCTCCTTCTCTCTCTGTCCCTCCTCCACTCATGCTCTATCTCTCTCTTTCTCTCTCTCTCTCTCTCTCTGTCTCTCAAAAATAAACATTTTTTTAAAAAAAATTTTTTTTCAACATTTATTTATTTTTTTGGGACAGAGAGAGACAGAGCATGAACGGGGGAGGGGCAGAGAGAGAGGGAGACACAGAATCGGAAACAGGCTCCAGGCTCCGAGCCATCAGCCCAGAGCCCGACGCGGGGCTCGAACTCACGGACCGCGAGATTGTGACCTGGCTGAAGTCGGACGCTTAACCGACTGCGCCACCCAGGCGCCCCTCAAAAATAAACATTTAAAAAATGTTAAAAAAAAAAAGATATAGATACTTAAACATAATGTTATCCAAAACAAATACATTTGTAGATGTCTCCGTCCATTCAGGCCGCTAGAACAAAATCCCATAGACTGACATATGAGCAGCTCTTACTTCTCACGGTTCTGGAGGCTGGAAAATCCAAAATCGGCATCTGGTGAGAGCCCGCTTCCGGGTTGTGGACCGTCAACTTGTCAGGGTGTCCTCACGCGGTGGAAGGGGCAAGGGAGCCCTCTGGGGTAGAAGGACGCTAATTCCATTTACAAGGGTTCCACTCTTATAACCTGATCACCTCCTGGAGGCCCCCCCACCCCCCAAACTGGGGGGGGGGGGCGAGGTTCAACGTAGGAATCTGGGGAGGGACGCGCGCAGCAGGCTGTATGGCCGGGGCCAGGACTCAGGTAAGCCCAGGGCACACCTTGTGAGGAGACCCTCGCTTGCTGCTGTCCCTGGATAGTTTGTCCTCTCTGGCCTCACCCGAGGCCTGGCCCTGCTCCGTGGGCTCCCATCTGTAATTTAGGGTTCAGAGAGAAAAGCCGCGAAAACAGATTGGCGAGGTAGGGCCAGGGGTATGGTCTTTGAACTTCACGCGGTGGGCACTGGGGAGCCCGTGAAGGTTTACGAGCAAGGAGGGAGATGACTAGAATGTGCTCCAGGAGGGCAGTGAAGAAGGCGGGCTGGCACAGGGGCAGGGCAGGGCAGGGCTTTCCTAACGGGCCAGGTTAGAGGGGGGAGGCTGGAGCCGGAACCAAGAGGGGTTGTCTCGCTGGAGGCAGACTATTTGGTGTGAGTGGCCGGTGAGGAGTTGGGTCCTGGAATCAGATTGTCCAAGTGTAAATCCTGGCTCTTGCCTATGCTAGTTATTGTCCTGGGCCAGCGGATGAATCTGTCTCTCTTGGTCACAGTCTCTTCATCTGTACAATGGGCATGGCAGCAGGGGCCGCCTACCTCACGGGATGTGGCAGAGATTCAATGAGGCCACCTATGTGAGCAGCGCCTGGCACGTGGTAAGTGCCGAGGACGCAGCAGCAGTGAGGACAGTGGTGGGTGCCAAGGGACCCCAGGGTCACCAGCGCCCACAGAGTTAAGCACGCACTGAAACCGTACAGATGGTATTCCCTGGGGGATCTTCTAAACCTCCCCAAACCAAGGCCACACCCCATACCAATTAAATCACAACCTCTGGGGCGGGGGCTGGGCGTCAGTATGTTCCGCAAGCTTCTCAGGTGTTTCCAATGTGCAGCCAAGCTTGGGAACCATTGCTAATCTAGAACCTTGTATGCCTGAGGCCTGGGCTGGCGTTGACCTTGAAAAGACACAGACAGGCAACCATTTTGTAGCTGGAGGTGAAGCCAGATGGGGGTGGGGGGTGGGGGTGGGGGGGGGGTGGAAGGGCGTGTGACCTTGAGGCCCAGCCAGGCACTCCTTTTAGGGCTCCGGGGGGCCTTGCCAGCCTGCCAGCCACTGGCGCCCCCACCCTCAGGCTGGGCTGGAGCCGGCCGCCTGCACCCGCAGAGGACTCCACGCAGGAGACCAGAGCGGCAGCTGAGCCCGGCTTGGGCGCCAGAGGGAGCTCGTGGGGACGCGCCACAGCTCCATCCCTGCGGCTGGTTCAAACTGGTTTGGGCAGGGTGCGGCCCTGGCAGGCTGCATGCCAGGCCTCAGGCTTGCTGCCTCTGCCCCAGGGTCTCCCCAAGAGCTAAGGACCCGGGACAGGGCGTTGGGACATAGCCAAGCGTCACTGAGAGGCTAGGAGATTTTTACACCTTCAATCCCCTTTGTTGAAAACCATTGATTTGGCCTCCCATGGGGGGATCCCTGGGTAAATGCCTGCGGCAAGGGGGAGCCCCTAATTGGGGGTCATTCTCCGACTTTGGTGTGCATCAGAATCCACTTCACAGCTGTCACAATGCAGATGTTTAGCCCCCCAAAGATTCTGATTCAGCAAGTTGGGGGAGGGCTCCGGGCATCTGTATTTGTAGCACAATGTTTCTAAGGCATAATCACACATTTAGGGAGAAAAAAAAAAAAAAAAAAGACTGAAAACAAAGTGACTGTTGGCTACCCAACTCAGCCCAGGGTATGGATCCTTCCCCAGACACCCCATCTCCCGGGAAAGCCGGGGCGGGGGGTGGGGGAGGTGCTGGGTAATCTGCACTTTTAGATAATATCCCAGCCTTTTTTGTTTATTCCTTTTACTTTCGATGAGTCATTTTGGGCATTCACTAGGTTTAAGTGTTACAACAAACATCAGCAGAAGAAATAAAACACTACAAATACCATGAAACCCTGTTCATAACCCTCCTGGGTTGGCCATCTCAATCCCCCTGTAACTACTTTCCTGAATGTGGCCTGCCCGGTCCCCATGCACAGTTTTATACTCTTGCTCCGTATGTCTGTATCCATACACAATACAGAGTGTGGTTTTGCATGTTTTTAAAACTTTATGGTAATGGCAGTGTGCCCTAAGTGTGCCTTCTGCAACTTGTCTTTTTTTCTTTTTTTTTTTTCTTCTTCTTAGCATTATGTTTGTGAATCTCATTCATCAGGGGAATTCTGCTGTGCCCAGGTCTCTTCCGCTAGTCTGAAGCCAGTTCTCGGCTTTTCAGAGGGAGGGCCCCCAGCCAGCCCGCCTGCAGCAGTGAGGGTCTGAGCTTGGTTCCTGGTGTCTGTGTGATGAACTGAAGGGCTCTGAGCACCGGGGAAATCAGGACAGTAATGAATAGCCAAGTTCAGGTTCTGCGGGTTCCTATCCAATCCCGTAACTAACCACCTGTGGCCCGAATCTTTGCCAAGATTTTTCCAGAATGCGACTCTGACCTGCAGGTCTGAATGTTTGGGCAGGGGTGTGGAGCAATGAGCGGGGGGCAGGTGTGGAAGTGACGGATTACCCCAAAGACAGATCGAGGACATGTTATGCCCCCTACCCAGGTGGTCACGTAAACTATACATTTAGATTCCACGGGGCCGGGAGGGGGACGAGGGACGTTGCGTATATTTATTTACACCCCTAAACCCAGCTTGATTTTGTTAAACGAATGTGACATTAAAAAAAAAAAAAAGACGTCATGGGAAAAATTATATTTCTAGACTTCCCTGGACCTCTTCCCCATTTTTAGGATTTTCCTTATTAGCATTGTTTTGGGAGGATGCACCCCGCCCTCTTCGGCCTCTAGAGGGTCTCAACAAGCCTCCCAGGGGTGTGTGTATTGGGGGGGGGGGCGGGCAAACAGTGAGCTTAAGAATTCCCTGGGGAGTTTATTCTACAAGCTGCCCCAGCGAGGAAAAGGACCGCTACAACCGGCTTCTCTAATTTCCAGATCTCTCCGCCGGGCGCAAACAAGATGCTGGAATTAGGCCGGTCCTGGGGGCGGGGACTTTGGTCTTTAAAGGAAAGGTCCCCGTTCTCTATCCTGGATCCTGGAAACACCCCGGGAGCTTTAAAAAACTACTGATGCCCAAGCCCCACCCCCAGGGATTCCGGCTGAATCCGCCGGGGTGAGGCCTGGCTTCCGGGCTTTTGAAAGCTCCCCAGGGCATTCTAAAGTGCCGTGGGGGCTGGGAGACACGGCTCCGCCCGGATTCCAATGAAAAGGGGTGGTCTACACTGGCGGTTCTCAAACTCCGCTGTCTGTAGGAATCCCCAGGCGAACTTCAAAAAGTGCTGGTGCTCAGGTCCCAACCTCAGGGACCGTGTGCTGGGCCGGACTTTGGAAGTTTGAAGAGTCCCAGGTGATGACAATATGCAAGCGAGGTTGAGAATCTCTGCTTTACCAGGTGGTGCGAGGGCCGGGCGCAGTGAGCGCCGCGCGCCACTGGGTGGCGCTGCCCCCTCGGTCCGGTGCTCGGGGAGGTGCGGGCCGCGTCCGGGTGCGCACCTGCCCCGCCTCCTCCAGGCGGGCCGCGGGGCATGCAGCCGGTCGGGGGCGGGGCTCCGAGGCCGGGACCCGGCCACCGGCTCTCGGGCAGCCTCCGCCAGCTGGACCCCGCCGCTCTCCTGATGCTGCTCCTGGACGCCGACCGGCCGGAGCCCGTGCGCAGCGGGGCGCGCGAGCTCGCGCTCTTCCTGACCCCCGAGCCCGCGGCCGAGGTAGGGAGCGGGGGCTGGAGGTAGGGGAGGTGGGTCGGGGGAGGGGCGGCGGTCAACGCCCTGGCACCCCGGGGGAGGAGAGGGTGGGTGCGGCCTCCGGCGCGCGGGGACCCGAACCCGAACCCTCAGCGTCCCCGCAGCATCCTCGCGCGCTCAACGCAAGGGCCCGAGGCTCCCCGCCTTGCGGAGAGATGACTGCCTGGCGCCACCCAGAGATGCGCGTCAGGTCTGGCCTCTCCCTCTTTCAGCCACAAGGCCCCCCGGGGGCCCAGAGTCGCCTCGCATCCGGACCCGGGCCCCCAGCATCGGCCGGGCTCTGGGGAGGCCGCCCCCCGCCCCCGGTCCTGCCCCCGGCCGAGCGCTCGGCCCGCTGCGCTCAGAGCCGGGTGCCGGTGGCCCGGGAGGAGGCGGGCAGCCTGCGTCTGTGCGGGGAAGTACCAGGCCTCCTCGGTCCTGCTGTTGCTAAGAGGGAAAATACCTCGTCTCTATCTGTACTTTCTATTTTAAAAGCACAGAATAAAAAGTAGATCTGAAACTAGGCCCTTCATCTTCCAGCCGAAGCCAGTCTGTTAACAGTGCCGTTAAAGTTATTTACCCAAGTGCACCAGGAGTTATTTAAGGGTTGAATTCAACTCATTCTCTTTAAATCTCAGAAGCAGGACAGAAATACATCAAATACAGAGGGAGCACCCCTCTTCCTGCTCTCTGCGCCCGGACTCCGGGTCCCCGAGATAACCATCACTAGACATGTGGTGTTGTACCTCACCCCAACCAAACGCTTAGAAAATGCATTTACAAGTGCGGGTGTGCATGTATCAATAATACTATGTATTCGTTTTTACAAAATTCTGCTTGACGTAGTAATACCGTTCTCCAAGTGGCTTTTTTCCCCCCCCACTCAAAATAGCATGGACAAGTGGGGAGTGACTGCTGGTGATAAAGTACAGGGCTTTTTGGGGTGACGAAAATGTTCTGGAATTAGTGGTGGTGGCTGCCCAACTTTGTGAATATACTGAAAACCACAGACCTGTGTGCTCGTAGAGGGTGACTTTTATGGTATGTGACTTACATCTCAATTTTACAAAATCGCATGGACATATTTTCATGTCTGAATGTATCCATAAGAGCCGTCCAATAGAAATATAATCTGAGCCACAAATATGAGCCACTCCTGTAATTTTAAATATTCTGGGAGCCACAAAAAAAAAAAAAGAAAAAGAAAAAGAAAAAGAAACAGGTGAAACTAGTCTCAATATATTTAAAGTAACAGTTCCTCCAAAATATCAATCATTCCAACATGTAAACAATGACCATGTAAAAATCTTAGTGAGATTTTTACTTTTTTTTTTTTTTTTTTGGTACTAGGTTTTCAAAATCAGGCTTTTATATTGAACTTACAACATATCTCTCAGTTGGGACTGGCCACGTTGTGAGTGTTCAATAGTCATATGAGGCCGGCGGCCTCCATGTTGGAGACTATGCTCCATCGTTCTTTGGCTTCCCCATACCCCACAACTAAATGATAATTACTCCTATTTCCTGGGCCCATGCTATGTGCTAGCAGCGTGCTGGACCCTGTTCACAGACTGTGTCGTTGCTCCTGGCAGTGACCCAGGGCTAGGAGGTTGTTTGGTTAATTAAAAAAAAAATTTTTTTTAATGTTTATTTTTGAGAGAGAGAGAGAGAGAGAGAGAGACCAAGCACAAGTGGGAGAGGGGCAGAGAGAGAGGGAGACACAGAATGTGAAGCAGGCTCCAGGCTCCGAGCTGTCAGCACAGAGCCCGACGCGGGGCTCGAACTCCCGAGCTGTGAGGTCATGGCCTGAGCCGAAGTTGGACGCTCAACCGTTGGAGGCACCCAGGCGCCCCTTGTTTGGTTGATTTTATAGCTGGGAAAACTGAGGCCCACACGGGATAAGTGACGTCCCGTGGAGGTACCGTAACTTATGAACCGTGCCCCCAGGAATGGGCATTTGGGTTGTGTCCGGGTTTTCACTGGTGTAAGAAGCCTGAGCATCGTCCTCGTTCCTTCTCTCCCTTGCTCTCAGCAGAGAGATGTCGTGCCCAGCGGCTAGACCTCAGCTTCATTTTGTCTCTATTAGGGACAGCCTTCAAGAGAAACTGCATGCGTTAACTTCATTTTCTCACTCAGGGCTCTCTTTAACTCAGACACGGGCTGGCTCACGCTCATTTGTAAGAGACGTAATGAACAGCCCAACTCCCTGCAGCTCCGCACGGCAATAAACCCACTCAGAGTGCTTGCTGAACTTTATTTACCAGAAGCAGCAGAAACTGCCGGAGCACAGTCACTTGCAGCCTCTGGTTAAGGCTCAACCCACTGGCAGCTCCCCGCGCTGAGGCTGTTTGCAGATGGGCCAGTGAGCAACCCGGAAAAGGGAGGTCTGGTTTGGGAACAGGACTGGACGGCGGGGCCCAGGAGCGGGGGAGAGCAGGGAAACACGCAGGGGCCCTGCCTTCAGGACGCTGGCAGACAACAGACACATAACACACAACCCCTCTAGATGGGGTGGTGAGGTAGAGGGTATCCGCATGAGTCGGGGAGACGAGGGGTGGGGAAGGTCTCTCTGAGGAAGCTGGGACCTGTGAATGTGCCGGGAAGAGGAAGCACAGGGACGTGACTCTGTTGGGGGTGCAGTCAGGGAGGGCTTCCTTGAGGCAGCGACATTTTAGGCTGAGCCCTGAAGTGCGAATGGGAGTTGGCCAGGCAAAGCGGAGAAAAGCATCCCAGGCAGAGGGAACAAAACTTGCAAAGGCCCTGGGGTGGAACGAAGCAGGGTGCGCCTCGGACAGAAGAGCAGGTGGAGGGGGAGCGGAGGGAGGTGCAGCCGGCGAGGAGGGCGGAAGCCGAGCCCCGCACCTTGCTCTGTCTGCCGGGATCAAGGAGCTGCTACAGGGCGGAGGCGTGTTGATGCTGGTTGGCAGGTGAGTGTTTTACTGTTTCCGGCGCCTTCGGGTATTCTGTTCAGCCAGGTTTTTTGTGTCTTACTTTCTTTTTCTGGTTTGAACTTCCTCTTTTGGGGAGGTGTCAGGGTGGCCTCCAGAAGCTGCTCCAAGATGGCAGGAAGAGGTGTTTGCCTCTTGGGTGCCCTCTGGCTCATGAGGGGAGGGAGCTCAGGGCCCTCTCGAAAGGCTGGGTGCCGATAGCCACCCACGGGTGACTTCCTGGCCAGGCTCTTTCAGAATCCTGTTTGGTACCTGTGCTGGGACACAGGATGGGCTTGGCCCACAGATGAGGTTCATGGCCTAGATGGAAGGAAGTCAAGCCAGCACTTTCTCATGCCCAGGGGCTTTGCTTGAGTGAGCAGAGGATGACAGGGAACACAACATTTGGGTCTTTTAACCACAGGTGGATTAGATCAGGGTTTGCAAACTCGAGGCCCAGGGGTCGAATCCAACACTGATGTGATTGGATCAGTCCACATGGGGTTGTTTAAATAGAGAATTTTCATGAAAAATTCTGAGTTTCTTGTTTATTTAAAACATCAGGGGCGCCTGGGTGGCGCAGTCGGTTAAGCGTCCGACTTCAGCCAGGTCACGATCTTGCGGTCCGTGAGTTCGAGCCCCGCGTCGGGCTCTGGGCTGACGGCTCGGAGCCTGGAGCCTGTTTCCGATTCTGTGTCTCCCTCTCTCTCTCTGCCCCTCCCCCGTTCATGCTCTGTCTCTCTCTGTCCCAAAAATAAATAAACGTTGAAAAAAAAAAATTTTTTAAAAAAAACATCAATCTGTTCTTTTTTTTTTTTTTTTTAACGTTTTTTTATTTATTTTTGAGACAGAGAGAGATAGAGCATGAGCGGGGGCGGGGCAGAGAGAGAGGGAGACACAGAATCGGAAACAGGCTCCAGGCTCCGAGCCGTCAGCCCAGAGCCCGACGCGGGGCTCGAACTCGCGGACCGCGAGATCGTGACCTGGCTGAAGTCGGACGCTCGACCGACTGAGCCACCCAGGCGCCCCTGTTCTTTTTTTTTAAAGTAAGCTCTACACCCAACATGGGGCTTGAACTCACGACCGCAAGATCAAGAATCATATGTTCTACAGACTGAGCCAGTCAGGCACCCCTTAGTCGATAGAGCATGTGACTCTTGACCTTGGGGTCATGACTTCAAGCCCCACATTGGGCATAGAGCTTACTTTAAAAAATAAAACAAGGGGCACCTGGGTGGCCCAGTTGGTTAAGTGTCTGACTTCAGCTCAGGCCATGATCTCACGGTTCGTGGGTTCGAACCCCGCATCGGGCTCTGGGCTGACAGCTCAGAGCCTGGAGCCTGCTTCCAGTTCTGTGTCTCCCTCTCTCTCTGCCCCTCCCCCACTTGCACGTGTTCTCTCTCTCTCTCTCTCTCTCTCTCAAAAATAAACATTTAAAAATAAAATAAAATATTAACTGATCTGGTAAATCTAGGTCCATGTTTCCGAGTTTGGGCCCCACTTGTCATAGTCTCCACTCCTCCCTATTTAAAACAAAATTTTTGTAAATGATTATTTATGTATTTTGAGAGTGGGGGGAGAATACCAAGCAGGCTCTGTGCTGTTAGCACAGAGCCCGATGCAGGGCTCAATCCTGTGACCTTGGGCTCGACCCCACAGTCTTGGGATCGTGAGCTGAGCTGAAATCAAGAGTCGGACATTCAACTGACTGAGCCACCCGGGCGCCCCCCCCTCCTCCTATTCCTGTACTGAAGCCAGCGTCCGTTACCATTTACCCTTGTGCCTGGACTTTTGATTTTGCTGTCGTCGTATGGGGAGGAAACAGAACAGCTTCTCCCAGCCATGTGTTTCGACTAAAGAAAAACATAAACTAGCCAAAGATGCCTTGCGTTTCTTGAAAAACGTACAAGAGGCTGCTTCTTTGTGAGAGCAGTGGATACTCTGTTATGTCCGACCCGCACGCACCGCGTGTCCCGTCCTCGTGAGCTGCTGGCTTGCTTTCGGCTTTCAGGTTTGGGATGTTCAGATGCCCTGTCTCCAGAGGTAGTTCTGTATTCGTTTACTCCTCGGATCCTTATGGCGAAGCTGCTGTGTGCCAGGCACTGTGCTGGGTCCTGCGGAGAGGCCTGTGGGGCACAGGGGGTGCCTGCCCTCAAGGACTGGGGGTGCGGTCAGGGAGATGAGCAGACCAGTAACCACCAAGCGGAGCAACTACATGGTGATCGGTGCCGTGAAGGAGACAGAGGGGGGACTGTGACAGAGACGCACGGGGAGGGGTGGAAGGAATGCCAGGCCACGTTCCAGCGGCACTGGCATGGCCCGAGGGGGAAACATGAGAAACAGAGAGGTGCTCACGTGGGTGGGCCTCAGCGGCCAAGGGCAGGAGTGGGCAGGACTAGACCGGGACCTAGGGCCACGGGGAGGACTCTGGATTTGATTCCGGGGTCCTGGCCACGAGCGGGGGTGAGTTGGCCATGAGCAGAGGAAAGACATGATCCGATTTTCAGACTCACGGCTGCAGGGCTGGAAGGTGCTGGAAGGGCCGCAGGGAGACCACAGACGTGGCTGTCCAAGTGGACATGGACTGAGCTGGCCACATTCCCTGAATCAGAACCTTCCGGGGTGTGAGGAGCCCAGGCCACGGCGGGAGCGTGTTTCTCGGAAAGAAGTTCCTGCCTTTCTCCCCGTGGAGCTGCCCAGCGGTGGAAGGAGCCATCCCTGGGTCAGCCCAGAGCCTTGGCTAAAGGTTCCCTCCGCACCAGCCGAGAAGCTTGAAGACAGAGAGGTTCCCAAAGATTGGGAATGACCTCAGTGCTGTCGCACAGGCTGGTGGGTGGCGATGCTTGTGCCCAGTGGTCAGGTCCCGGCTGCGGAGCGAGTCAGCTCTGCACGGGAGACTCATGCGGGAGTGAGGCCAGGTGCACGGAGGTGTGCGTGTGCGTGTAACAGCTTAAAAGGCGAAGACACACGTATTTCACACCTCTGTAAATAGGCGTTGGAGCCCCTGTAAATGAAGTTGGAGCAACCACCATGGGTTGGGTGGGGCGCAGCGAAGGCTGAGAGCTCTGTTGGAGCGCGGGGTCCCCAGACTTTGCCGAAGGTCGGGGTCATCGGGGGATCTTCCAGAAAAGATTCTGATGCCTGCGGCCTCCGCCACCCCTGCCCACCCCCCCAGGTATTCTAATGTCACTGGTGTGGGTGCCCCCTGCCCACGGGGATTCTAAAAGCTCTCCAGCAGGGTTTTAAGCCCGGAGTGACCTGGATGGATTGGTGTGTTGGAAAATCACTGTGGTTGCTGATTGTAGGGGTACCTGCGAGCAAGGCCCGGGCCTGGGGGCCTGGCCTGGTCAACACTCCCCTGGTGATTCCGATGGCCAACCCAGTTGGGCCCACACAGCTCCTCTCTTTTGTGAATGAATGCCCTGTGTCCAGCCGCAGCCCCCTGAGGGACCCTGTCTGTCCTGCCTGCTGCTTTGTCCAGAGGCACTGAGTGACTTCGTACGTATCAGTTAAAGAAACATCCTTTATAGAGGTGCGGACTCCCCTCGTCCTCCTGCTCAGGTTGGGGGTGGGGGGGGGAACTGGGCCCTGAAGCCACGAGGTGTGGGGTCGGATCTCGGCCCTGTGCTCGGGGCCCCTTCCTGCCTTGTCTGCTCATCTCCCGCGGTGCTGGACGGTCGGATGAGGTAAGCTGCAGGAAACGCTTGGTGCGGGGTCTGGCCCGTAGTTAGCAGGCTGGGAACGTCAGCTACGATTGCTCACTTCCTCATTCTGCAGATGTTTATGGAACAGGTACTGGGGGCAGACGTCGTGCCAGGCGCTGGGAGGGAGAATACGTGGGGGACACTTCTGTCCGTGGGGACAGAGCGGGTCGCACACTCACTTCTCTACAGTGTCCGGCTGTGGGGATTTCAGCCTTTCGCCTCCACTTGTGCTGAAGGTCACAAGTTCTCACTCCCCAGCGCGGCCTCCTGCAGGCCGAGAAATCCGGGGTTAACTTCCTGACCTGTGTACGTGAGGCCAGCCCTCGATGGTACTTTTTGGTTTGCAAAACACAGTTGCTGAGCCCGGGGTCCAAAGGAACCACCAGTCCCCCTAACGCTGTCTTGCGTTCTGAAATTATCCCTTGGTGCAGGTGTGGTGGAAATTTGGCCTGTGGGGTCTTTTAAAATGAATTGGAGGGGCGCCTGGGTGGCTCAGTCGGTTAAGTGTCTGACTTCGGCTCAGGTCATGATCTCGCAGTCCGTGAGTTCAAGCCCCGCGTCGGGTTCTGTGCTGACAGCTCGGAGCCTGGAGCCTGCTTCCGATTCTGTGTCTCCCTCTCTCTCCATCCCTCCCCCATCATGCTCTGTCTCTCTCTCTCTCTCTCTGTGTCAAAAATAAATATTTTAAAAAAATTAAAAAATAAAAAAAATAAAATGAATTGGAGTTGGTTTTTCTTTTTCTTTTTCTTTTTCTTTTTGTAAGTTTATTTCTTTTGAGAGAGAGAGAGTATCCCAAGCAGGCTCTGCACTGTTAGCGAAATGTGCCCAGTTTTGCTTTTAAAATAACTTTTGTGGGGCCCGTGGATGGCTCAGTCAGTTAAGCATCCAACTCTTGGTCTCGGCTCAGGTCGGGATCTCATGGTTCATGGGTTCGAGACCCACATGGGGCTCCGCATTAATGGTGATGGCACAGAGCCTGCTTGGGATTCTGTCTCTCCTTCCTCTGCCCCTCCCCTGCTTGTGTGCACACACACACACACACACTCTTCCTTTCTCTCTCAAAATAAATAAATTTTAAAAAATAAAATAAGTTTTGTTTTAAAAATAAAAAGTGTCGGGGCACCTGGGTAGCTCAGTCGGTTAAGGGTCCGACTTCAGCTCAGGTCATGATCTCACAGTTCATGGGTTCGAGCCCCATGTTGGGCTCTGTGCTGACAGCTCGGAGCCTGGAGCCTGCTTCGGATTCTGTCTCCCTCTCTCTCTGCCCCTCCCCTGCTTACGCTCTGTCTCTCTCTCTCAAAAATAAACTATAAAAAAAAATTAAAAAATAAAAGTATATGAACATGTCACAAAATCCACAGGTCCCAGTGGCCGTGGGGTGGCGCAGAACCCCCTCCTACCCAGCTCTGTTCCTGTCTCTGTCCCCTTCCAGCATGACGGGTCCTTTCCCATCCCCACCTGTTACCTCCCATTTGTGCATCCTGCTTTTTTCACTCAGTGTGTCTTGGAGATCTTTCCGTATGAGTACGTAGAGAGCTGCCCGATTATTTTTAGCTGCTAAACAGAATCGCATTGTCTGGATTACAATTCAGGCAGCCATTCTTCTATAGATGGGCATTTGGGTTACGTGGATCCTTTTATTCTCACAAAGTCTGTTGCAGGAGGAATCTCTGTACTCCTTTTGCATTTGTGCCAACATGTCTGTAGGATAAATACCTGGGGGGGGGGGGTCCTTCCTGGTTTGCAGTTCCCGCCAGCGCCGCCTGGAGAACCCCTTCATCTGCTCCTCCCCGGGCCTCCCCCCCCACCTGCAGCAGGCCCCCCGCTCCCTTCCCCCTCGCCCGCCCATTCTGTGCACAGGGTTGAGGCTGCTCTTTCTGCCTCCGGTCAGGCTGGTGGAGGGGCGGACAGCCACCTTGGAAAGACCTTTACTCCGCTGTCATCTGAAGGGGCCCCCGTGACCGCTTTTGGAGAAGAGGTGACATTTCTACTTGCGTGCCCAGGGTGAAGGCAGGCCCCACAGTCCTCGGGCCACTTCATGTTCACCCCCACCGTGTACTCGGGGACCTCGGAGGAAGCCGGGGGGGGGCGGGGGCAGGCAGCGGCGCTTGGTGTCGGCAAAAGGCGAAAAACCCGCCTGGAACTCGGCGGGGCTGCCCGTGGGTGTCCTCTGGCTGGCAGGTAGTTGCCACGTTCTAAAAAGTGGGAGTCTTCTCAAAAAATCCAACGTCTGGCTTCTCTAAAAGTGTTGCTGCGGAAGGTATAGGTCTTCAGTGGCCCTGTCCGTGGCCTGGCTGAGTGGACCTTGTGGTTCCTAGGATTTCCGTGTGTGTGTGTGTGTGTGTGTGTAAACAGCATTATTGTGATAGAATTCATATGCCATATACAAGTCATACAATTAAAGTGTACAATTTAATGGCTTAACAATTTTTTCAATGTTTATTTATTAGAGAGGGAGAGACAGACTGTGAGTGGGGGAGGAGCATGAAGAGAGGGAGACACAAGATCCCAGGCAGGCTCCAGGCTCCGAGCTGTCAGCACAGAGCCCGACGCGGGGCTCGAACCCACGAACCGCGAGCTCATGACCCGAGCCGAAGTTGGACACTCGACTGACTGAGCCGCCCAGGCGCCCCTATATGTGCTTGTTTTAAAGATACAAATAGGCCAGAGGTGTGAAGGTCACATTCAGCCTGCAGACGGGTTTGTTTGGCCATCGTAGTGTGTTTTAATTTGGGGCGTTAGTCTTGAATTTTCAAACTGGTTTGCGCCAACTCCCGGAGCACTGTCCGTCTTGAACAAAACCGGGTTGGCACGTTTCCACCTGGCTCACTCTGCTGGGGTCAAGTAGCAGCCGCCCTCGTCCGATGGAGAAGGGGCCTCCTGTTGGCCACAGTCCCCACCTCTCCCTGTTGTCTCTTTGGCGGGAAGCTGAGTATTAACTTCCACTCGTTATCCTGCTTGTGCCACTGCGGTTCTTAGAGAAGAGTAGAAGGTCTCTTTGAAAAGGGAGAAACGGAAAGTCAACGGCGTGCAGAAAACACATTCCCGTGTGGCGTGTTCGTTTCCTGCCTCGCTTGTGTCCATTCCATTTGAGTGTGGGCACCCTGGTTGGGTCCCACCTGCGACCGTCTTTTGTATGGGTCTGGCCCCTCACCGAGAGGAACCCAGGGAAATTACTTAGCGGACTCTCCTCTGCTTCCATCTCGAGACAGTCTGAGGCTCGTTTTCTCCCGATTTTCAAATGGGAAACCAGGGCACAGAGGTGGTCGGAGTGTAGTTAAGACCACACAGCATGACATGCCAGGGTGGGACCGAAGAGTGGTCTAGGCTGGAGCTTCCTCCTTCCCTTGCTCATTTTCCCTTCCTCCCTCCCTCCCTCCCTCCCTCCCCCTTTCCTTTCCTGCAACAAATACGCCCCGGGCACCGTATTGGTCACCAAGTGCCAGGTGACAAACTACCCCAAATCTTAGTGGCTGAAAACAACTACCATCTGACGGTGCGGGATGCGTGGTTTTGCAGGTCTGCGGGGCTCGTCTGAGCGCCTCTGCTCCCACGGCACCGGCTGGGCTGAGTCACGGGGCTGCATTCGGCTGGAGGGTCTGCTGCGCTGCAACGTGGCCTCGCTCACGTCGGGCTGTCGGTGCTGGCCGGGGCGCCTCGGTTCTCCTCCACGTGGCCCTTCGTGTCCTGCGGCCTCTCCAGCCGCGTTGCCTGGACTTCTTCACACGGCTCTTGTCCTCCAAGAGGGTGACTCAGATGCCGCAGGGTCTCTTGAGGCTCCAGCCGGCTGTCACAAAGAGCGGTTTCCACCCATTCTGTTGGCCAAAGCAAGTCACAGGGCCAGGCCAGATTTGGGGGCGGAGTCCGATTGCCCAAAGGTATGCAGATGGGAGGGAATGGGGGGGGGCATCTTCAGAAGCATAAGCACCCGCTATGTGCCAGGCATCGCCCTGGGCCCTGGGGATGCGGCGGTGAGTGAGAGGCACTAAAACCCCCGGAGCTTTCATTCTGGTGGCAGAAGAGGACAGGACAGGTGAAACATGTAAGATGTTAGACGGGGATGGAGGCTGAAGCCAGAAAGAAGTTGGTGCGGGACAGGGAGTGGGGGAGCCTGCAGGGCCAGGGAAGGCCTCGATGAGGAGAGACGTTTGAGCCAAGGCTGGGAGGAGGTGCGCGGTGAGCTTTGTCCGTGATGGGAGCAGCGGGCGCAAAGGCCCCGGAGTGACGACGCGGTTGGTGTGGCTGGTGGGGAGCGGGCTGTAGGCGGCGAGGTCGGAGAACAGATGGAGGGTCCAGGTGGCGTAGGGCTAACAAGGCCTCCGTTAGGTGTTTGCTGAGGGAGGTGGGGGGCAGGAGAGGAGTCCTGTTTTTTAATTAAGCTGTAATTCACGTAATGAAAAAAATTACCATTTTGAAGCGTACATTCAGTGGTTCTTCCTAAGTTCACTGTGTTGCGCAAACATCGCCGTGACCTCATTCCAGAGCACTCCCCCTGCCCCCGCCAAGAAAGGAACCCCATGACCATTAGCACTCTCCTTCTCCCTCCCCCCCCCCCCCCCCCCCCCCCCCGTGATCTCCTTTCGGTCTCTGTGCGTTTGCTTCTTCCGAACACTGCCCAGAAAAGGAATCACGTAGTGCCTGGCCTTTGTGTCTGGCCTCTTTCAATGTTTTCGAGGACCGTCTGTGTTGTAGCAGGTGTCGGGCTGGCATTCCTTTTCAGTACCGCGTAATACTCCGTACCGTGGATATGGCCCGTCTTGATGGTCCATTCATCACTTGACGGGCCTTGAGTCATTTCCACCTTTTGGCTGTCATGAATACCTCCCAAGTTTTTGTAAGAACACCATGATTTCCGTTCTCTTGGCTCTCTTGCGGGGTCGTAGGGCAACTCTGCGTGTAACGTTTTGAAAGAGTGCCGGACTGGTTTCCGGAGCCGCTGCCCCGTGTCCCATCCCCACCGGCGGCGGGGGAGGGCTCGGGTTCTGACGGGGTCTTTCGGGGGAGGAGACCGAGGGGGGGCCAAAGAGGAACCGGGGGGAGAGGACAGCGCCCTGTGCCAGGGCGGTGGCGCGAGGGGTGGACAGAAACGGTCGGATTTGGGCCACATTCCGGAGGCGGAGCAGAGAGGATTTGCACACACGGTGGACGGGGTGGGCCGAGAAAGGACGACCTCGAGGATGCTCTCAGGTGTTCGGCCTGAGCAACGGGCCGGTGGCGCCTCCGCTGAGTTGGAGAAGACCACGGCGGGGGGTCTGTTTGTGGGGTTTTGCGCCCATCACTCACGGGTGGGAAGCCAGCCCCACTTTGGGTTTGGGGCCTTGCCCCGCTGGGAGGCTCGGATTGGCATCTTGGGAGACTTAGGTAAGGAAGAAGCAGAGGCCATGATCCATGCCCACCTGCTGTCCCCACCGGCGGTGCCCTGAATGTCACTCTGAGTGAGCCATTTGCTCTTCTTCCCCTGGGAGGGGGACGATTTATGCCCAGGGAGTTGCACAGCATGACGAGGGCATTCATTTTGCTTATGGGCTGGTTAAAAAGGCGTGTGGGCTGCAGCCCGCAGGACTCTCGCTTCTGAGGCCACTTAGGGGATTATCTTGAGAGAAAATTGTCCCGTGAATGATTTGCGGGCGTGGTGGGTTGGCTTATCCTGAGCTCCTTCCTGTTGGTTGGGAACGTCTCGGGGCTCGTTCCTCCTTAGCTGGCCAGTCGGCAAATGCTTTCTCTACCCTCTCCTGCATTGGGGCACTTGCCCTTGGTACCGGGAGGTGGGGGAGAGGGGGTCGAGACCACAGCTGACAGACGGCCATAAAGGGGACACGCTGCCCCCTCTCCAAAGAGCCTCTTGGTACTTACAGACTTCAGCTCTGGACTCAGAGTGCTCAGGGTCAGATCTGGCTTCAGTACGTATTAGCTATGTGACCTTGAGCAAGTGACATAAGCTCTCTGGTCCTCTGTTTCTCAGTCCATGGAAGAGGGGCAAGCGACAGCACCTACTGTATAAAGTTCTCGTGAGCCTCCAATGAAATAAGCCACATGTGGCGATTAGCCACCGCTTTTGTTATCTAGGGAGAGAGACACATAAAGCAGCCACTTATTATGCGCCTACTGTGTGTCAGCACTCTGTCAAACGATTGAACCACCTTTATTACGTGAGGTTAACCTCTTAACAACCCTGCCGAGTGGTGTGGCTTACAGGTGGGCCAACCGAAATGCAGAAGGTAAGCCCTTCAATTAAGGTCTCGTGGTTGGCAAACGAGAAGGTGGGATCTGAACCCAGGGCTGACTGGCCTCCCTCCTGAACACTCGGCCATAGGTTGAGATGTACTTCCTCTCTTCGGGCCCCTCTGGAGAAGGAGGCGGCCCATCCAGCCGGGCCCTGGGCTCTCATGTCCCTCTGCAGGTTTTGATTCGGCCTGGCGTCTGGGGTTTGTACACCTGCACTCTGGAGGGAACCTCCGCCCCCTTCTGTGCCCCTCTCCCTCGCCTCTGCAGCAGGAGGAAAGCGACCAGCCTGCCTCTCTCCTGTCCCTGTGGCCTCTCTCGGCTCCTTCTTCCCCTCTTAGTGCCTTAAGGGCAATTTTTTACCGCGATCGTCCTTTTGGGGGGCAGAGAGAACGTCCTGTGAGTCTCTTAGTCCTCTCTCTGCTGTGGTCCCCTTCTCTGTCAAGCCTCCCCCGTTCAGGCCCAGAAATAGTCCCAGCTGTGAGATGAAGGTTCCAGAGTTTAAAATTGCAACTTGGTACTATTTTTACTCCAGCCGGAAAGATGTTTTTCTGCACATTCGTTTATGCTGTTGTGGTAGCGACAGCTCCCGCCGCAGGCAGCAGGCTGTGGCACTGTATAAACATCTCTCGGGGGACGAGTGGGTGATAAGGGGAGCCTTCAGGTCGGGGGTGGGGGGCAGGTACCAGGCCCGCCCGGAAATGTCTGGGGTCGCTTCCCTGGCACAGAACGATCTGGCCTGGTAAGCCATGTTCTAGATGAACTTTATTCCTAGATGCCTGGTAATTAAAAACAAATACAACAGGGGCACTTGGGTGACTCATTTGGTTAAGTGTCTGACTTCGGCTCAGGTCATGATCTCACGGTTCATGGGTTGAAGCCCGGCATCGGGCTCTGTGCTGGCGGCTCGGAGCCCGGAGCCTGCTTCGGCTTCCGTGTCTCCCTCTCTCTTTGCCCCTCTCCCGCTCGTGCTCTCTCAAAAGTGAATAAACATTAAAATAATAAATACATACATACATACATACCAACTGGAATGCCCGGGTGGCTCAGGTGGTTAAGCGTCCGACTTCGGCTCAGGTCGCGATCTCACAGCTTGCGAGTTCGAGCCCCGCATCGGGCTCTGTGCGGATAGCTCAGAGCCTGGAGCCTGCTTCAGATTCTGTGTCCCCTTCTCTCTCTGCCCCTCCCCCACTCATGCTCTGTCTCTCAAAAACGAATCAATCAATCAATCAATCAATCAATCAAACCCCGGCTATTTTTAAGTCATGAAAATAGTAAATACTTGAGGGGAAAAAGGGTTCAAACTAATTTTTACACGAGGGATTTAAATGGGCTTGTAAGTCGGCAGACCCTTTCACGGTCATGTTTGGCTGGGCCTGTGGAGTGTTAAAAAAATTTTTTTTTGAATTTGAGCTACCATTTAAAAATCGGGACATTTTCCATAAAGTTACAATTTCTGGCTTCTCTTGCAAAATGGAAGGCTCTGGGAGCGCTGAGCGTGTCTACTGATGGCCGCTGGCAGCTGGCTGTTCTAGACTTGGGCAAATGCTCCTCAGATTGCCGCAAGCCCCAGCGGGCTGCCTTACGTCACTCGTTAAGTTACTGCCCAGCCCTAGTACCTCGAGTTGGGGACCCCTCAAGTCTCCCTTGTCAGACCCCATTCCCCATTTGTGCTCCCCAGGGCTAAGTAAACCCTGTTAATAGTGTTGCCAGGTAAAGTCCAGGGCACCCAGTTAAATTTGAATTTCAGATTGAATCATCGTTTAGTGTAAGTACATCCCCTGACTCTGGGCACTTCGGTCTGTGTCATTCCAGGCCTTTCTGTTAAACCATGTACGTTGTTTGCATGTCGTCACAAGAATAGGTTTACATTCTACGTCTTCTGCATCTTGTGTGAACCGTCCATCGTGTTTCCCAGGAGGCATTTCTCAGAGTTTGTCAAGAGCAGGCCTTGGGGCTGTGAACTCAAACCTACCTACAGGGGAATCCTGGCCCCACCCCTTGCTAGCTGTGTGCCCTCAAGCAGGGTTACCTGTCCTCTCTGAGGCTCAGTTTCCTTATCTGAACAGCGGGATGGTAAGGGTGGCTTTGTTCTAGTCCTCATATTTATTTATCTCCTCTCCTTTGAACGCTGCCTGGAGTGGATGGGCCGTGGTGGCTTTTCACCAGGCCTCTGTCCACAGGTGTCACGATTGCTGCCTGATCACCACTACTTTAAATGAGGCTATGAGACGTTTTGCAAAGGGAAAGGAGGTCTGAAGGGAACTGGGCAGATAATCCTTCGTTTGCTTAAAAAAAAAAAATAAAGTGAAGGGCGTTTGTCTCCCTGGAAACCACTTGCTAATCTCCAGGATATTGTCTCTTTTCAGGCGAAGGAGGTGGAGGAGACCATTGAGGGGATGCTCCTCAGGCTGGAAGAGTTTTGCAGCCTGACCGACATGGTGAGTGTCTGCCCGGGAGGAGTGGATTTAGGCCCAGGCCAGACTCCAGGTCCTTCCTGGAGTTTTCTGGGGAAGCCATTTTGGTGGCGATTTGGCAACCAGGAGGAATGGGGGCAGCAGCCGACGGTGAGAGCAGGACCACTCTCTCGCACGGTCTCTCCACACCAAGGCTTCCTGAGGCGGCCATCTTGATAGTGCCCATCCCCCCCCAGATGGCTCTCATTCCACAGAGGAGCCAGGAGCGGGCCACCAGGTGGCACTCTCGGGCACCGATGCGGGGAGCCGTTCAGCGGGGATGCTAAGACTATATTTAACTTTCCCCGGCTCTGCGCGGTCCGCCAGGCAAACATGGAGACAGCCAGGAAATGGCTTCAGGCCTGCAAGGCCTGGGAGGAGCCTCTTGCCCAGGCTGTAGCCCGAGGCAGGGTTGGGCATCGGGTTCCTTCTCAGATCCTTTCGCAGTCTCTGCTGTTGCCTCTTACTCCGTTCTGTTGGATCAAATCCTCTTGGCTGGGTGGGGAAGATGGTGCCTTAGGCCCAGAAGACAAGGTCTCCATTACAAATTTTGCAAAAATCTCCTCCAGATCCTTGTGTCCCCAGCATTGTTGCCAGCCAGGTGTGGGCCCCTGAGGAGCAATGATAGAACTTTCTGGAAGCTCCCAGCACCCTCGGTTTAAGGCCTGAAGGCCCAAAGCGTAGAGCTCCATATTGTGATCAGGACCCGTGTCTCGGCTGGACCCAGTGGGGTAGATTTGTGCGCCTGTGAAGCACGTGTCCGGAGAAGTGTTTCTGAGAGCCCAGGGGAGGAACGGTCACGGCAGCCCTCTACATTTATTGAACACCTACTTGGTGCCAGGCACAGTGCAAAGTGCGTTTCCCGTATCAGCCCATTTCTCCTTGAAGCAGGCCAACGTGACGGGCACCCCGTCATCCCCATTCATTCAATAGGCCTCCCTTGTGCCACCCTTGGGGACACAACAGTGAACAAGACCGAAGTGTTCCCAAGAGGACCTGTGTGTGTTTCGCTCTTGAGAACCAATTTTCTAGTTTGGGTGTGGGTCCGGGTGGGAGCTGGGTAATGAGACAGACTTTGAACAGCCCGGACAGCCCTTTCTTCATCACCGGCCATTGGACACCTGCCCCTGACTGGGTGCCGTGGTGAGCCCGAGGATGAGAAGAAAGTGGACCGTGTCTCCCTTCCCTCTGTGAGAGGAGCCCACTGTGTGTGAGCAGCGCTGTCATCCAGTGTGGCAGCCCTCGCCTGAAGGTGTGTTCAAGGTGCAAAAGGAGACTGCAGAGGTTTTGAAGAGGGAGGGTCTAGAAGGAACTGGGCACATGATCCTAAGACTTGATTTGTTTAAAAAAAAAAAAAAAAAGAAAGAAAAAGAAAGAAAAGCAGAGGCGTTAGATTCTGCCTGGGAAATTGGGAAGGCTTTGCAGAGCAGGTGGTGATTAATTTGGGGCTTTGAAGGAGGAACAGAAAGAATTCCGCCGCTGGGGAGGGTGAGTGTCCAGGCAGAGGCACCGGCCCGTGGGTATGGTGTGCTGGGCACAGTGTGGACCAGGGGGGCCCAAAGTCAAAGGGGTAGATTTGGAAGATGGGCGGGCTGGTGACTCAGGGATGTTTCGTTCTCAAGTCTCAGCCACCCTCCTGCTTGAAAGGAGACCCACGATCCGCCTAAGGGGCAATCTTGGGGCAGGAGTCAGCCTGGATCGGGAGAGGGGTCGGGCCACCTTGCCTTTGAAACCATCGAGGCTTCCCGTGGTGGGGGAGCCTGTGTGTGTCGCCCAGAGGCCAAGGCGTCAGGCAGTGTGCTGACAAGACCCTCCCCTAACTGGAAGCCTGGAGATGCATTTATGCAAAGGTTTTAATACTGAGATCACACACATGACCCACGGACCCGGTCCCGCCTGCAGATATGTTGACTGTTTCTGGAAGGAAAAGAAAAAGGAATTCACTGCTGACATTTATAGAATGTCATGCAAAAAAAAAAAAAAAAAAAAAAAAAAAATCAGGGTTTCTGGCTTCTTTTGGAAGAGCAAAGATCTGGCTCCCTTGGGTGCTTGGTCCCACCTGGCCAGCGTCGGCCGGAGTTGTGTAGTGGCCGCCCCACTCTGGACAGTGTGTGAGCTCTCAGCCTGTCACTGGCCACTGCTTCTGTGGGGCCCCCTGACTCCGTGGCCACCTGCCAGGTACGTCTATCCCATGCGCAAATGTTTTGTGGCCGAGAGTATGTTTCTCTGTATTTGGCGTCCTACTGAAAAAGGGCAAATGACACCAGACCAAGAGGGTCCTGTGTTTCAAGAAAGGGAAGAGAGTGCGTCTCCCACGGGAGTGAAGACCATTTCTTGTGTTTATACGCAAACGAGCGTGCCTGCGTTAAGAGAATGTGCCTGGTACGATGCTTTTGTGGCCCCTGCAACAGTGCGCGGAGTTACGGAGACCCTCTTGGCCCCGACACTTGATGCTTAGTTTCCCTGGTGCGCCTGCACGCGTGGCACAGAGAGAGGTGTCCAGCTCGGGGCCTCCTTTTCTCTTTTGGTGCAAGCTAGGGATGAGTGGGGACCTCTGGGGGGCAGGTGATGTCACCCCACGGACATTGTCCCCAGCCCGTTGCTTTGGCCTTTGGCAACAGTGGTCGAGTTAGAGGCCTGAGAGTGGCCAGGCTCCCTGGTGCATAGTCCAGAGAGAAGCCGCGCCTCTTCCGGGAAAATCAGGCACTTAGGAACGAGAGTCCGGCTTCCTGTCTGATGCATTAAGTCCATTGCCAGCCTGCCCTTGCCCTTGATCACCCTGTGTGACTGGAATTCACCACCCTGTGCCTGCCACACATTTGGACCTTAGACGTAACGCTCGCTGCTGCCACTTCAAGCTCCTGCTGCTGCGGGGTCTCGGGCACAGCACGTGCCCTCTCCCTCCCTTTCTCTTCTCTCCTGTAAATGGAGGTCGTGGTTCTGTCCGTTGCCGCATCAGGCTACCCCAGAAGGCAGTGGGGTAAAACGACCACCCGTTTATTACCTGGGCCAGGGCAGGGCACAGAGGGGATGTGGTTCCTGCTGGGGCGGGGATGTCCGACGTGGCCCTTTCTCCCGCTTGTCTGACGTCTGGGCTGCGAGTGCCGATGGCCGGGGACCGGCTGGTGTCCCCTCTCCCCATGCAGCCTGTCCTCGGGGCTAGTTCGGGCTCCCTTGGCATGGCGTCAGGCCTCCCAGGGCAGGCATTCCGACAGATGGGAAGTGGGAGCCTCCGGGTGTCTGGACGTTGGGTGTGCCAGTGTCACTTCTGTCCTATTTTACCGGTCAGACCAGTCCCACAGGGCACCCAGATCCAAGGGAGAGGACACGGACCCCGCGTGCTCACGGAAGGAATGCAGAGGACTTGCGGCCCTCTTCAATCTACCGCAAATGGTACCTGTCTCCCAAGAGTTACCGTGCGGACCGGATGAGGTGGGGATACGCGCTGCCCCTCCCCTGCGGTGACCGCAGCAAAAGTGTGGGCGAGGATGTGGGGCAACGGAAACGCTCGTCGCCTTGCTGGCAGAGATGGAAGAAGGCACAGCCGCTTTGGAAACAGTTCGGCAGGTTTTCAGAAAGTCAAACATGCACTGACCCTGCATCCTGGCGACTGTCATCCGAGATGATTACCCAAGAGAAGCGGAAAGCAGCGACCGCAAAGCCTCGCACCCCAATGTTCGCAGCAGCTTTATTCGCGATGCTCCCAGACCAGAAAGAACCTCGGCGTCCATCGGCGGTAGAAACGAGGCAATCAGCTGTTGTTTCTTCACACCCTGGCCCTCACGGCGTCGCGCAGGAGCAAACTGCACACGACATCAGGGAGGTCTCTCCCGAGCGTGAGGCCCGGGGAAAGAAGTCGGGCACAGAATGCGAGCTGGGGTGGCTTCCGTGGTCCGAAGTTCAAAAATATGCAGAACGAGTCTGTGGTGTGATGGGAAGTCAGGCAGTGGTTAGCTTTGGGGGCGTGGTCACGACTGGAAAGAGGCAGGAGGGAGCCTTCCGGGGTGATGGGATGTTCCACACGGTGGCCTGGGTGGTGTTTACCCAGATGGAAACGTGCTCACAAAATACGTCCAACTGCCCACTGAAGGCCCGAGCACTTTGCTGTACGTCGTTGCCATTCAATTAAAAATAGTTAAAAATAATTGCTGAGCAGGGTGCCGGCTCTGTATGCGGCTCTGCATAAATGGTGGCTCCTGGGGTCAACATCGTCATTACGGAAGCACGGTGACAGTGATGAGGATTTGTAAGGCCTTCAGCCCTGTGCCCTCTGGAGTTCAGGCGGCTCATCCGGGCCCTGGGAACCCCCGCCCCTGGCAGGGAGCGGACTCTTTCTTCGCTCACGTAGAGGGAGAAGATTCCCTGTTGGCCCTGGGCCAGCACTTGCATTTGGCATTGGTGTGTGTTCTTGGGTCAAGTGCATTTGGCTCTCCTTCCTGGGGGCCCTGAATCATCCTGGACAGCCGTCTTTGCTCGGTGATAACCCCCACATCCGCTGCCCAGACTTCTGGGCTCCGGAGGCCCGCTCCGGGGAGGTGGTGGCAGACCGGGCTGGGGAAGGGTCGGCCAGGCCACTCAACCGGGTTGGGGGTTCGTCCTGGCAGAGGCTCAGCTAGGATCGATCCGTCGCCGACCTCTCTGTGTGCTTCTCGGTTGCGAACGAAATGTGCCATCTCAGGATTCCATGAGGATGCGAAGTAGGTGTGAGAAGCAGAATGTGTTGCTTTCCTTGGACTCCCCTGGAAGAAGAGAAGGGCACAGCGTGGCCACAGACGCCCTGCTGGAGGGACTCTAGGGAGTGGTGAGAGATCACAGTTAACCAGAGGGGACAGCTGTCACAGCTCCACACGGGACATGGTCACAGGGTGGCCCGGTCTTCCGATTTTTCACAAGGAGCTAGAAATCTGGGCTTCTAAGGGAAACCTCCTTGTTTTCAGATCTTGGCATCTCTCTCGGGTGGGCTTCGGTTTTTTTAGACATGATGCGGGCTGGCTCGGCAGAACGCGTCTGCAGACCTCTGCTATTAGAGGTGACCCCGGACCAACCTGGATGGTAACCTTCCATCTCCCACTTTGTAGCCTTCCGACCTTGGGCTGGCTCATTTCATTTTTCCGTCTTGTGCAGCATCACCACCCATGAAAGGTTAAAGATAAAATCGTTTCTGATTCACAGGGTCTGTTCTCAGCACCAGGCGAAAGCCTACAGAGTGCTGGCATCATGCCCCTCCTCGCCCTCATTTTCGCCTTACAGTTCCCAGCACGTGGGGGAACCAAGAGGAAGCGTTGGGGGCCTTTTGGACCCCAAGGATTACTCTCTACTTTCCCCCCACGCATGCACAGACCGCCATGCAGGCAGGGGTAGACAGCCCCCCATTATCCACAGTTTCAGCAAGTGGAGAGGGGACTGCCTGCCCAGCCACAGACCCCCTCTTCCTGGGATTCCTTCGAAGCTAGAGGGAGGCAGGGACGCACGTCATCACTCTCCCCTCTGCAGTGTTCCCCTCACCCCCTCAGGGTGGGTCACTGGGACCAGGCCCTCCTGACTGCCCTTGTTCTCGCCCGATTCGTTTCTTGAGAAATGAGCAGAAAGAAAAGATCTGCGTTTGATCTACTGTGTTCTGACCTTGCCGGGAGTTATCTGCTCTTTGTTGCATTACGGAATCACAGCAATTTCTCCAGAGTTCAGCCTTGTGGAGGGATGGGTATGTCTCCAGAAGTTTGGCCTTGGGGGAGCCCAAGGGAAGATGTTGAGGGCTTTTCCCTATCAAGGGTAACAAACGCAGGTGCCCGCGGGAGTCAGGCAGGATCTGGACAGGAGTGAAGGGGGCAGGGGCGAGGCATTAGGGAGGGGTGGTGACTGAGGACACCAGAGAGCCCACGCCCCACCCGGAGCCAGCAGCCACGGCTCAGCCCGGCCTTCGGTGCCTGGGGGACGAAGGCCCAGCGTTGCCAAAGCTGCTGACTTTCAAGACGTGTTGTAAATCCCCACTTAATCAGTTGAATATTTTAAAGCCGTATTTATGCATTTTATTGTGGAATAGTTTTAGATTTACAGGAAAAGTGAGAAGATAGTATGGAGAGTGCCCACACGCCCCTCATCCAGTTTCTCCCCCCTGTGCTAACATCCCGCGTCAGCCACGGGACCTTTGTCAAAACTAAGAAACCCAGGGGCGACTGGGTGGCTCAGTCAGTTAGGCGTCCAACTTCGGCTCAGGTCATGATCTCGTGGTTCCTGTGTTCAAGCCCCGCATCAGGCTCTCTGCTGTCAGCACAGAGGCCGCTTCAGATCCTCTGTCTCCCTCTGTGCCCCTCCCCCGCTGGTTCCCCCCCTCCCCACTCAAAAATACATAAACATTAACAAACCAAAAAACAAACAAAAAACCTAAGAAACCAACACGGGCGCATTGCTATTCACTACTCTCCATTGTTTGATTTTGATTTTGCCAGTTTCCCGTTAACGGCCAGGATGAACGCGATCCAGGATCACATGAGATCCCACATCGCGTTAAGTCGTCATGTCTGTTTAGTCTCCTCCTCTGTGGCAGTTTCGGTCTTTCCTTGCTTTTCACGACATTGGCAGTTTCGAGGAGCCCTGGTCAGGTACTTTCTGGAAGGTCCCTCCATTTGGGTTTGTCCGGTGTTTTTCTTATGGTGAGACAGGGGTTGTGGGTTTCTAGAGAGAATCCACACAGGTGAGGTGCCTTCTCATCACGTCGTGTCTGGGGCACGTGGCACCCACACGCCCTCGCACCCACACGCCTAGCTGATGTCGCCATTTCTGCTTCCCCATCGTTTGTGGTGTTCATCTTGTGCTTTGGGTTATAGTCCGATATCATATTACGTGTTTTGTTGTCCAGATTGTTCCAGATTTGACCATTCGTCTCTTTCAGGTTGGCTCCTGTGTTCCTTTGACATACCCCATCCTTTATCTTTTTTTTTTTAATGTTTCTTTTTGAGACAGAGAGCAAGCGTGTGGTGGAGTGACAGAGAGGAGGACAGATGACCAGAAGCAGTCTCCTCGCTGACAGCACAGAGCCTGAGGTGGGGCTCGACCTCGTGAACCGTGAGATCATGACCTGAGCTGAAGTCGGCCGCTCAACCGACTGAGCCGCCCAGGCGCCCTGTCCTATATCTTCTTAAACACTCCCTTACAGGGGTGCCTGGCTGGCTTCGTCGGAGGAGCACCTAACTCATGATCTTGGGGTCGTGAGTTTGAGCCCCTCACGGGGCGTAGAGATTACTTAATAAAAATACGTTTAAATAAATAAATAAATACTCCCTTACATTCTGGCACTAGAAGATTCTCCAGGCACTATGTTTTCCCTGCCCCAGCCCTAGAAACAGCCATTTCTCCTAGGAAAGTTGGAAATTAAGTCATATATTAAAAAACTTGGGGTGCCTGGGTGGCTCAGTCGGTTAAGCGCCTGGCTTCCGCTCAGGTCATGATCTTGAGGTTCGTGGGTTTGAGCCCCACATCGGGCTCTGTGCTGACAGCTCGGAGCCTGGAGCCTGCTTCGGGTTCTGTGTCTCCCTCTCTCTCTGCCCTTCCCCTGCTCACACTGTTTCTCTCAAAAATAAACAAACATTAAAAAACTTAAAAAACAAAAAACAGAACTCACATTGTGGGCCACATCCAGGCATAGCTGGTGTTGTTTCATCTCCAGAACATTCTTTGAAGGGAAGAACCTGTGTGGTACCCATTTTATAGACAGGGAAACCGAGGCACAGGGAGGTCAGGGCAGAGACTGAGGCCACATGCCACCCTCTCGGGGCCCGTGTGTGCCCTCGTGGGGCCAGGGCATGTGGGGCAGGAGGATACCCAGGACAGTGGGCTTGGAGCCAGGCACCCAAGCAGCACGGCGGCAGCGCTGTGACCAGAGGAGGAGAAGCAGGAAGGGACAGCTTGGTCTGGGACGTTCGGGGAACGGGGTAGCGTCTGAGACCTGGGGCAGGGAGGGTGGTGTCAGCCCGCAGGGCGGTGGGAGTGGGTTCCAGGAGGGCCACAGGCAGGTCTCGTGTATTTGGGTAGAAAGGCGAACAGATGGGGTTTTCAGATCATGTTTAACATGAAAACTTTGTGCTGAGCTGTCTCCCTGCGTCAGTTGTCTGTTGCTGCTGAACCCGGGTCCCGAGACATGGTGACGTGAAACGACGGCCTTCCCCACCTGGCAGCACCTGTGGGTCGGGAGTGTGTGCGGCCCCGCCAGGTGGCTCGGTGGCCCTTGCCGCACAGGCTGCCCGCGGGGTGTCGGCTGGGGCCGCTCTCGTCTCAAGGTTCAGCCGGGGCAGGACCGCATCCGGCCCAGTCAGTGGGGGTGCGCCTCGGTTCCCCAATGGAGGGTGCCGGAGGCTGCCCTCCGTCCCCAGCCGCGTGGGCCTCTCTGTCGCCTCAGTTTACTGGTGGCTGAGAAGGCAGGTGAGGAAGGTAGGGGTGAGAGGGAGTGTGCATGAGCGAGCCAATGAGAGAGAGAGAGAGAGAGAGAAGAAACTGGAATGACAGTCCTCTGTGTGACCCTGTCCCCAGAGTGCCATCTCTCCTTTTGGCTGAGTCCCTTTCGTTAGAAGCGAATCGCCAGGGCCAGTTCACGGTCCCGGGGGGCGGGGGGGGGGGGGTGTCACGCAGCGGCTGTGTAGGAGGCAGCGGTCACTGGGGAGCGTGTCAGGAGCCACCTGTACGAACCCTGCCAAACACCCTGCGGGACGGTCTGTCCTCACCGCCTGCCAAGGAAGCCGGAGCCATTGTCACTGCTTTGCCGTCCAGATAAGCAAAGGAGCGCTCAGAGAGGTGCAGTGACTCGCCCGAGGTCACACAGCTCAGACTCCAGCCTGAGTGCAGCCTCTAGGGTGCCCGCTGGTGTTCCCCGACTGCCCTACACTCCAGCTCCAGCCTGGCCTCGGAGCTTAGCTGAAGACGCAGATTCCCGGCTGACCCCAGGCAGACTAAACCAGACATGGAGGGGCCTGGGAATCAGCATCGGACAGGTTGCCGTGGGGGATCCCGATGCTCCCTGGAGTCTGAGAGCAGCGTTTGCTCCCACATCGTAAGGACATGATAACACGGAGATGACGTGTGTCTCTCTCTCTCTCTCACACAGTGACGGGTTAGGCATGGTCTTTGGCTCCTGAGGACAAAAACAGAGGCAGAGGTGTCCGATTTCAGGGATCACGGGAGAGGTGTGGCTTCATTAAAGGTCATAGCCACGTCGGGAGCCCTTCCAGGCAGAAGAAATTGAAAATTAAATGAGATGGTGTGCGGGAAATGCTTAGCGCGGTGTCTGCATATGGGAAGCCCTTTGATACTTGGGAGCTGTGGTTTTCATTCACGTTATTAATGAATGTTAATGATCATTAACTTGTTGGTATTATTAATTTCAGGGCAGTGAAAATGTGACTTATCCCGACTTGGGTTTGCAAAAGAGATTTTGGGTCTTTCCCTTTGCTCCAGTTGAGTGGTTTAGAAAACAGATCTTAGTTTGGGACTGGTGTTGGCAGGTGTTCGTGGGGGAAACGGCAGTAAACGATACATGGGTCGGTCTGGGTCCCCACTCAGGACTCTGGGTTCTGGGTTGTCCCCAGGTCTGTCCTCGTGCAGGACGCCGCTCGACATCGTGGCCATCCGCGAGGTCCCTGCAGACCCTGGGCGGCCCCAGAGGCAGGCCGGAGGCCGGGGTGACGGGGCAGAGGGCCTGACGAGCTGTTCCGTCTCTTGCAGATCAGGAGCGACACTTCACAGATCTTGGAGGAACACATCCCACTCCTTAAGGCCAAAGTGACAGAAATGCGTGGCATCTATGCCAAAGTGGACCAGCTAGAGGTGTGTCTGAGATGATGAGCTTTCTTTGTGAGACCCGTGGGCCTGTTCTGGGGCCTCCAGAGCGTCGGGCATTAGACCCAGTACAGGGGGTTGGTGGCGAAAGAGGGCGTACTCACACGGTATTGTAAAAGCTGTGACAAATATGAATTCATATAAAGTACCCCGCTTAAAAGTCCAGGTATGGGGCGCCTGGGTAGCTCAGTTGGTTAAGTGTCCGACTTCAGCTCAGGTCATGACCTCACGGTTTGTGGGTTCAAGCCCTGCGTTGGGCTTTCAGTGCCCCTCCCCCACTCATTCTCTCTCTCTCTCTCTCTCTCTCTCTCTCTCTCTCTCTCTGTCTCAATAAATGAATAAACATTTAAAAAATTGAAAAATCAGACTTTTTAAAAAAGGTTTTTTTATTTATTTTGAGAGAGAGAGTGGGGGGGAGCGGTAGAGAAAGAGGGAGAGAGAGAGGATCCCAAGCACTGTCAGCACAGAGCCCCATACAGGGCTCGAACATACGAACCGTGAGATCATGACCTGAGCCGCAGTTGGATGCTTAATGACAGAGCCACCCAGACGCCCCTAAAAATCTGGCTTTTAAGCTGCTTTTGGAAATTCAAAAGCTTTGATAGCACTTAGCTCACATTTCTTTAAATACTTGAATCTCCAGGTTGTATTTCTCAAGGTATAAATACATGAAGTACACATATCTTTTTTTTTATGTTTATTTTTGAGAGAGAGAGGAAAAGAGAGAGTGCAAGTCGGGGGATGGGCAGAGAGAGAGGGAGACACAGAATCGGAAGCAGGCTCCAGGCTCTGAGCCGTCAGCCTAGAGCCCGACGCGGGGCTCGAACTCACCAGCTGTGAGATCATGACCTGAGCCAAAGCCGGACGCTTAACAAACTGAGCCACCCAGGCGCCCCTGAAGTACACGCATCTTCCGTGTATAGTTCAGTGAATTTTTACACACGTAAACTCCCGTGTGAGGACGCCCCGAATTGAGAAGGAGAACATTTCTAAGCCCCGGGCTGTAATTTTGTAGAGCCGGGTGGCAGCTGCCCCTCAGACAAGGCCCGTGTTCTCCAGCATACCGCAATCCCCACCACGCCCTACTGCCTCACTGCTGACTTCCCTCACCTGCCTTGTTCCTGTGTGAGCAGCAGGCTAAGCGCATGGTAGGTCATTTTTCTCCTTGCTGCACGGTACCCTCACTGTCCCATTTCCCAGAGGAAGAGCGTAAACTCCAAGAGGTAAGCAGTGTTCCCAGGGTCACACAGCTCATTCCCTGAAGCTGGGACCTCAGGCTGCGTCCAAACTCTTACCCGTACTGGGGCCCTCAGCTTGGGATCCTGGCTCCTTACACAGCGAAAGCCCGGGAGGCTTGAGGGAGCTTGCAGTTAAATAGCGGTCACCTGGACGGAGGGGACGTGAGCCGCTCCGAGCCACGGAGGAAGGGAGCACGGCAGTCACCACTAGAGCTGGCAGAGTTAACATTCTTGTCAGCAGAGAATGAGGCAGGAATATAATTAAAACTTTGCCCTTGGAATCGCTGATTCATTTGAATTTTATTGCACACGTTTGACCGAGGAAAGAAAGAAAATGTGAAGGTTTGGAGCCCTGGCCCGGCTCTCAAGCCCAGCGCTTCCCTTAGCAGTCAGCCCACTGAGACTTACTGAGGGCCTACTGTGTGCGCTATGGGACTCTCACGGGGAGAAAGGCAGGTGCAGCCCGCGGCCGTGTTCCAGCAGGAGGGGCCCGGCCGCAAAGTGCTCCCACAGTGGTTCGCAGTGGCCACCATAACGCATGCCCACAAACTTAGGGGCGTCAAACGACATGGGTTTATATCTCACAGCTCCTGATGTTGCAAGTCCCAATGTGTCTTATAGGCTAAAAATTGAGTGTTAGCGGGGCTGGTTCCTTCTGGAGGCTCTGGGGGGCCTTTTCCACCTTCCAGAAGCTGCCCGCATTCCTTGGCTTGTGGCCTCTACCTCCACGTCCGCCCCACCTGTAGCGCCTTCCAGTCTCTCTTACTCTCTGACCCTCCTGCTCCCCTCTGACAGGGACCCTGTAGTCCCCCGGGTCACCCAGCATCATCTCCCCGTCCTCAGTCCCATCTGCAGAGTCCTTCTTTCCCTATAATATCTTCGCAGGTTCTGGGAATGAGGATGTGCCCTCTCTGGGGGCCGTTTTCCTGCTGACCACAGTGGCCGAGGGAAGGAGGCAGGTGCTCTGGAGGAAGGTGCTGCCCGAGGAGTGGAAAGAGCCCCTGGAGGAAGAATGGAAGGGGTGATGTTAGGTGGAGGGGGGACAGGCAGGGGGGACAGCTCGGGCAGAGGCTCAGAGGCAGGATGGTGTTGAGCTCGGGGGCAGGAGGGAGATGGGGACGCTGGAAGGATCCCGGGATGGCCTGATGATGGGAACGTGACCGGAGTGGGGCTGGAGAAATCGGGCAGCAGGAGCCCTGTTGTCAGGATTTGGGCCTCTTCATCCCAAGCGATGGGGAGCCACTGATGAGACAGGATAGGTCCACGGCAGGGTGTTGGTGCCGTTGACGCTTCGGGCCTGACATTCTCGGTTGTGGGGCATCCTGTGACGTAGCAGCGTCCGGGTCTCCACCCACGAGATGGCATTCCCCCTCACCCCTGGCTCTAGAGTCCTATCCTGATGCTGTCTCTTTCCTCGTGTGACCCCCTGGCAAATTCCAAGTCTCTGCTCCCCGGTAAAATGGAGTGACAGTAGTGAGGTTCCTGAACCCAAATCTTTTTTTCTTTTCTTTTTTTTTTTTTTTTTTTTTTTTTTAGCGTTTTTAATTTATTTTTGGGAGGCAGAGAGACAGAGAGAGACAGAGCATGAGCGGGACAGGAGCAGGCAGAGAGGGAGACACAGAAGCCAAAGCAGGCTCCAAGCTCTGAGCTGTCAGTACAGAGCCCGACGTGGGGCTCGAACTCACAAGCAGTGAGATCATGACCTGAGCTGAAGTCTGCCGCTTAACCGACTGAGCCACCCAGCTGCCCCCTTGAACCCAAATCTTACCGGTATTTACTTGGCCAACATTACTTGAACGCTCGTTATGAGCTACCCTGAGATATGGGTATGAGCGTCCTGGTCCCCTGCTAGTGGCCTGTGGGGGTGCTGGGGGAGGACCTGGGCTGGATGAGATAGGTTGGCTGTGTCAGCACCTGCAAAGCAGGGGCCTGGCCAGACCTGTAAGAGAGACCCGCTTCCTGGGGGTCTCTTCACACGAAGGACTGAGAAATGGAGGAGTAAGCCTCGGGGCGGGGGGGGGGGGGGTGGACAGCTTGTGCAGATGTCCCAAGGCTGCAAAGACCAAGGCCTTTCAGGCAGTTGTGGGTGGTGTAGATAGAGCTCAAGGTTAGGGGTGGGCACGGACTGACCGTGTTGGGCCAAGTCGTGGAGTTTGGACCCCGTGGTGAGAACGACAGGACCTTTCAAAAGCGATTGCCAATACTATACTATTATTCCCTCCCCAACCCCGAGAAAACCCAAAAAGCCTTTTTTGAAGTGTTCCATTCACAGCCCATGGAACACTGAACACGTGCTAAGAACTGAGTGTATTTACATGGTTGTGCAATCATCACCACTACCTGATTCCAGGAAGTTTTCATCGTCCCCCGAAGAAACTCTGTAAACCACCAGCAGCCACTCCCCAGCCCCAGCCCCTGGCGGCCACACATCCACTTTCTCTTCTGGATGTTTCATACTAACGGTATTATACAGCCTGTGGCTACAACGCCTGGCTTATTTCACTCAGGATGGTGTTTCGGGGGTTCATCCACGCCGTGATGTGTCTGATCTTCATTCCTTTTTTTGGCTGAATAATATTCTAGTGTATGGATGGACACGCCACATTTCATCTATCCTTCATCGGTTGGTGGGTACTTGGGTCATTTCCCCTTTTTGGCTCTCATGAATAATGCTACTGTGAACACGCACGTCTGCGTTTTTGTGTGAATCTGTATTTTCATTCCTCTCGGGTGGAAACCTAGGAGTGGAAATGCTAGGTCATACCAGAACTCTTTTGGGGAACTGCCAGACGTGTTCCAAAGTGACGTGACTACGGCATTTTCCGCTCGCACCAGCGATTACTACGAGTTTTAGATGGAAATGGCGCACTCGGATGCCGGCAGGATCCGGGGCTGTACTGAGTGACCAGGTGCTACACGACCAACCCCAAGGCCCCCTCCCCCATTGCTTCCAACAGCTGCAGCTGAGAAGCACCCGTCCCCTTCAGTGGGCTAGGATCACCAGGCTGCCACAATCCCCGCTCTGCCCTAGAGTCTCCCCAATGTTGAGGCTGAGTGGCATTTGCCTCGTATCAGCCTCCCCTGGGCTGTTGCTTTCCTTTGGGTAGAGGTATTTCTCTGTAACCGGGTCTCTGTTAAAAGGAGGAAACACTGAGCTAGTCCAGGGGGGTCTTGGACGAGAAGCCGGTGCGAAAATACATATTTCCCATTATGAAGTGTGTGTTTTAGGAGCTTATGAGAACCTGATGTGCGTTGGACCGGGACAGGTAGATTCCAGAGCCATGTGGCCCCAGCCCCAGAACTGCCCCTTGGGTAGCTCTGTCACCCTCCAGAATCTGTTTCTTCCTCTGTAAGTTGGGAATATGCCTTCCCTCCTGGCAGTCATCGTGGGGCATTAGGCCAGCAGCTGGCACTAGGTCCCTGAGGTGCTCGGTGAAGCCCAGCACTGTTCCGCTGGCTGTTGCCTGTGTCTCCCTCCCTCTTTGCCCCTCCCCCACTCGTCCTCTGTCTCTCTCTCTCTCTCTCTCTCTCTCTCTCTCTCTCTCTCTCAAAAATAAATAGACCTAAAAAAATTTTTTTAATAAATAAAAAAAAAAGACCACGTACGAGTCCCCCCTATTCCCGAGACGCAGCCACCAGAGTGGTCACCATCCTGTCCCCCAGCCCCATCCGCTCTGGTGGCTGCATCTCTCCTGGTCTCCCCGAACCAGGTCTCTCCCGGGCTGCCCTTGGCTGGCATTTCCGACCTGCGAGCGTGCATTCCTCAACTCCCCCCCAGACTGGCGGGAACAGGGGGTGCATACAGTTGGAATCGGCTGGCGGACGGGGACCGCGGGGCCGTCTTCCGTGTTTTACAAGTAGCTGTGCCGCCCAGGGAGGCCTCGGAGCCCAAGGGCCAGAGCCCTGGTCAGGGGAAGCTTCCTGGCCCCGTGGCCCCTTGTCTTCCATTCCCCTCCCCCCCCCCCCCCCCACATCTGATGTGGCTTATTCGGCCTTTCAGCTGCCAGAACCCTGGGGCCACAGTGGAGCAATGATGTGGTGTCTTTTTGCTACGGATGCGCCCATTCGTGCGTGGATTCTCAGGCACCCGCCATCCGGGGGAACCCCGTGCAGCCCACCAGGTTCCGGTCTTGGCCTTGTGAACAACACTGACTCAGCACCTTTTCCTTCGGAACCTACGTTCTGGAGGCAGTGGACGAGAAGTTCGGAGGGCGAGGAGGGCTAAGGAGACAGGGAAAGCGGGAGTCTCCACAGTGATGGGGGCTGCGTTAGATTAGGCGGCCGGGGAAGGCCTCTCTCTGGAGGGGACTGTCAGTCCAGGCCCTGAAAGCTGGGCAACGTTCACCCCATCAAGAACAGAGAGCAGGGCCTGGCCTGGAGACAGCAGGTGGAAGGGTCCTGTGGTGAGTGGGGCCTGGCATTTCCAGGGAACCCGAAGGAGGGGAGGCCGGTGTGAGGAGGAGAGGGCAGGGCCGGATGGTGGGCGCCCTGTAGGCAGTGGGGGGCCATGAACTTCGTTCCAGTGAAGGGAGGCTCCCTCCTAGTCTCCTTCCTCTTCCTGGCGAGAGAAGATCTCTGCAAGCCTACTGCGGGAGCGCGGGAGGCCCACAGAGGTGTGGCTCATCTGACGTGGCTCTGGAATCGCTTCCTTTGGTGGCCTTCGCCTTCTGTGCTCGCGACACGCGAACATGCCCGCGCACTCGAACACACGTGCGTATAAACACAGAAGCTCACATGAGCACAGGCACACGAACACGCTTAAATACACGCACGCGTGAACGCGCACACACGTGAGTGCGGGAACACCCGTGTGCTGGGTGAAGGGAAAGGTGAAGATACACCACAGGCTGCAGATGAGCCGGTTCGACGTGTCTGCGCCTGCACGGAATTTTTTTTGTTTTTTAATTGGGAATTATTGCTAACATGGGTAAAAACTCAAGGCTTTTCATAAAATCTGCAGTTTTTTTTTTCTTTTCAAAATGATACCTGACGTTTATTGAGCTCAGTGTGTGCTAAGTAAGCACTCACCTCCTTAGCAAGGTTGGTATTATTCATATTCCATATAGTAATATCATCATTATTATCATTTACTAGATAAGGAAATTGAGGCTTGTAGAAAGTTGCATACAGCTTGTAAGGGGCAGAACTGGATTCTTTTTTTTTTTTTTTTTTTTTTAATTTTTTTTTTTTTCAACGTTTTTATTTATTTTTGGGACAGAGAGAGACAGAGCATGAACGGGGGAGGGGCAGACAGAGAGGGAGACACAGAATCGGAAACAGGCTCCAGGCTCCGAGCCATCAGCCCAGAGCCCGACGCGGGGCTCGAACTCACGGACCGCGAGATCGTGACCTGGCTGAAGTCGGTCGCTTAACCGACTGCGCCACCCAGGCGCCCCAGAACTGGATTCTAATCCAGAGAGTCTGACCCAGGTTCTCTCTCCCTCTCTCTTTTTTTTTTTTTTTTGAAACTGGGTATTTTGCATCAAAGGCCTGGAGCAGAGCAGCCTCTGTGGGCCTGGACCCTGCATTCCGGGTCAGCCCGGTCTCCACGCAGCCCTCTCTACCTGCTTGTCACCTGTCTGCCCCTTAGCAAGCAGCCTCTGGGTTTGAGACTCTCTGATGTTCATTAACTATTAAAGTGAGCGTTTTGGCAATTTTTTTTTAATGTTTATTTATTTTTGAGAGAGAGAGCACGAGCTGGAGAGGGACAGAGAGAGAGACACACATGGAATCCCAAGCAGGCTCCAGGCTCCGAGCTGTCAGCACAGAACCCGACGTGGGGCTCAAACTCACAAGCTGTGAGATCATGACCTGAGCTGAAGTCGGACGCTTAACCGACTGAGCCACTCGGGTGCCCCCATTTTGGCAATTTCTAAAAAAAAAACCTGTTTTTAGGGGCACCTGGGTGGTTCCAGTCAGTTAAGTGTCCAACTTTGGCTCAGGTTATGATCTCACAGCTCGTGAGTTCCAGCCCCACATTGGGCTCTGTGCTGACAGGTTGGAGCCTGGAGCCTACTTGGGATTCTGTGCCTCCCTCTCTCTCTGCCCCTCCCGCCCTATGCTGTGTCTCTCTGTCTCTCTCTCTCTCTCTCTCAAAACTAAACATTAAAAAAAAATTTTTTTAGGGGCGCCTGGGTGGCTCAGTCAGTTGGGCGTCCGACTTTGGCTCAGGTCATGATCTCACGGTTCGTGGGTTCGAGCCCCGCGTTGGGCTCTGTGCTGACAGCTCGGGGCCTGGAGCCTGCTTCGGATTCTGTGTCTCCCTCTCTCCCTGCCCCTCCCCCGCTCAAGCTCTGTCTCTCTCAAAAATAAATAAACATTAAAAATATCTTTAATAAAAGTTTTTTAAGGAGCAGAACTGGATTCTAATCTAAACCCTGTTTTTAATTAAGAAGGCTTTGCAGTCTGACGGATGTGCACCCGAGTCCCTTCTCCTCCACCCACTGGCTGTGTGACTTCGGTTAGGTGACCTAACCTCTCTGAACCTCGGTTTCCCTCCTCTGCAAAATAGAGGCTAAAACCAGGGTCCCTATGGGGAGAAGGTGAGAGGTCACAAGTAGAGGCCCCGCGAGGCCACCCATGGGGCCGTTACTGTTATCGTCAGGGTGTCTGAAGGTGCCCCCGCTGAGCAGGCCCTGCCTGGCCTCCTCAGGAGCCCACAGGGCAGCGGTGATGGAGGGCCGGCTGTCTACGCAAACCGTGCTCCAGTCCGTGGCCAGTGTGGCATCCCCGTCTGTCTCTTCTCTCCACTAGGCCTTCGTCAAGATGGTTGGGCACCACGTCTCCTTCCTGGAGGCCCACGTGCTTCAGGCCGAGCGGGACCACGGGGCCTTCTCGCAGGCTCTGCGGAGGTGGCTGGGCTCCTCGGGGCTGCCCTCCTTCAGGAATGTGAGTATCTCCCCGCCTCCCAGACCCCAGAGAGGGGAGAGGGGCTCAGGAAGTGGGAGTTCAAAGGGCATGTCTCACTTCCACAGACAGGAAACGGTGGCTGGCTGGCAGGCCCAGGTGGCTGCAGTGTCTCCGTCCCTCCCTGGGGCACCTCTTCTCGCTCTGAGCTTGGAGCTTCAGTGCTGTGGCCGCTTGCTTATTCACCCACCATTTATTTATTGAGCGCCTGCTGTTTGCTGAGCACTGTGGTCCATCTGGGGTTACCGAAGTGAGCAGGGACAGCCCCTTCCCTCCTGTCCTGTCCTTGCACACATAAGGACGTGCTCAGGGTGACATTCAGAATTCAGGGTGGGTCCTTCTGAAGGCACGAGTCGGCCTCAAGTCGACCAGAGGGGCCGGGGACGGTGGAGGTCTGGGGACGGAGGGCCAGCCTGCATGTGGCCCTTTGTGACTTACAGAGGCCTCTCCTCTCCACATCTCTGCTTTCCCGGAATCCTCCCTAAGACCCCAAAGGAGGGATCATTGTATCCCTTTTGCTGATGGAAAAACTGAGGCCAGACTGATCCTGCAGTGGAGACCTTCAATGTTTAAAACACAGCCGTCTTCTCAACTTATCTGCTGGTCACCCGGTCCAGGGATCGCTGGACAACGTCCGGAGACATTTTGGTTGTGACTAGATGTGAAGGGTGCTGTTGGCATCTGGTGATTAGGCACCAGGGATGCCGCTGAACGCCCTACAGTGTGCAGGACAGCCCCGCTTCCCGCCCCCCCCCCCCCACCACGGCAGGAGATTCTCTAGTTTGAGAAACCCCGCCCTAAGCTGCGTTCGATAATTGCAGCGACGGTTTCTGCCAGGTCTGTTCGAAGTGCTTTGTGTGCTGGGTTATGTGGCATCTCATTCCCATGCCAGGCTTTGGAGGAGGGACCTTTATACCACCCCCATTCTACAGATGGGAAGGATGAGGCTCAGTGGGGTGAAGGGACTCGCCCAAGGCCACACAACCTGGTGTGACGAGGCTGGGGTGGACCCTGGTTGGCCCCTCTCTGAGGCCTCGCCCTTCCCAGCTCAGCCAGCCACCCTGTCCTGCCCCCCCCCCCCAGGGGTTTCTCACTGTTCCTTGTGTCTGCCCGGGAAGCCCCCCTCCCTCCCACGCCTCTGTCTGCTGCCTGCCTGCGTATATCCACTGTGTTTACTGCGTGCCAGGCGCTGCACTGGGCATTTCGTACACGTTGATTCATTTACCTTTCCCAAACGTCGTGTGCCCTGGGCATCAGCGTTATTCCGATTTGATAGGAAGGGGGATGGAGACTTGGTAGATTTCAGGGGTTGCGGTCTTATCGCCCACGGACAGAATGAAGCAGGTGAACTCATTCTATTTGGCCAGGCAGTGTTGTTTGAACAGTGTGCCTTGGGATGCCTGGTTGGGCTTCGCTGTCTAGTCCCCGCCAGGACCCCACTGCTCCGTCTTCTTTTACACCTGCCCGAGGCATGTGCTTCCAAGTGAGTGACTTGCCCGGGGCCAGTAACAGCTAGACAATGGCCTCACCTGTCTCATGGTGTAGAAACTCCTGTTGATCCTTCAGAGGCTAAGTTAATGCCACCTCTTCTCAGAAGCCCTTCAGGATTGCCCCATCTCCAGAGAAATGCTATCTTTCTGCTTTCCAACAATGATGAAGTCAGCAGCTGTTTTGTTTTTTTTTTTGGTCCTCTCCCTTGAGATATGATGACCGTTCGCGGGTAAACAGGAACCCCCAGTCGCCCCCAGGAACCTCCAGAGCACCCAGTGCTCTGCCCACTGAGGGCTTAGAAGCATATCGGGGGAGGAAGATCAGAGGACCGTGGCTGCCCCTGGCCCCCAGCAAGTATCCTAACAGTGGGACCTGTCGGGCCCTTGGTCTTTGTACTTCCCAGTCTTTTTCTGTGCTCTGCAGTTGTCCCCGTGTGGTCGGCACTAGTGTCCCCATTTAGAGGCAGAGACCAGGTCTCAGAGATGGTGAGTCGTGCGTCTGAGTTCAGTGCCGGGGTTGGAGCTCAGGCCTGCAGACCTCTGAAACTGGGGGTCCCCTGCCCACTCCCGCAGCAGGATCCCACCTGGGTGTGGCTGGGCACGCCAGAACCTGCACCCTCTCATCTCTACCAGACTCGGGGGGGCCCCAGGCCTGCCTGTGGTGACCTGTTCCAGGAAGTGCATCCCAGCCAGCCGTGGTGAGTCATTCAGCAACCCAGCATGTCAATCTTGGCCCCAGGAGGGCTTTGTCTGGGGCAGGTGGTGCAGGCCAGGGTGTGCACGTGTGTGTGTATGTGCACCTGCACCCAGGGTGTGAGCTGGAGGAGTCCTTCTAGAATAATGGTCGTTGCAACTCGGGCTGGAGCCCTGACTCGGCGGGCACCAGACATCCCGCCCTGTGAGGTGGTCGGGTCATTGTCCCTATTTTACAGATGAGGAAACTGAGGCACCAAAGAGTCGAATTGCTTGTTCGCCCGGAAGGTGGTGAAGCTGGGATTCAGATCTGTGAGGCCTGGGCCCAGGGCCGCTACTCTGCACCTCTTGGGTCACCACTTGGCCCCGCGCCCTTTCTGTGCCCCGCTCTGCCGCTGGAACCTCCATCTGGGGGGTGGGGGTTCTCCTAGAGCGTCAGGATGGATTCCCCCAAAGCCAGTCAGCTGGGCTTAAGCCCGTTCCCCTCAGTGTCTGTCTCAGGTGCACACTTCCCTCAGTGAGTCTACAAGAGGCCTCCCTCCTCCCCAGTGTGAGGCCGCCCCCGCCAGCCCCAAATTCCATCTCCCGCCCTCACCCGCCCTCCTCACGACTCTGAGGGCCCCCGAGGGTCCCCGAGGGCCCCGTGGAGTGAAGAGTGGGGCAGAGGTATTTGGGTCTCACTTGGCCCCGTGGAAATGCTGGCAAGGGGTCCTTTCCTTGTGGGGTGCGCCTCCTACCCCTCCCCTGAAAGCCCAGCACCCATCACTGCCCCCCATGACCCTTCCGGAGTCAAGGAGGGATGGCGACCCCCCCCATGGGGCCCAGGAGGGAGGGCCCTCTGCTTTCAGCCTGGAGCTGGCAGGGGCCTTTGGGGGTGTGTTTCCCACCCTTCCTGCCATTCCATTAGCTGGAGCGGGATTCCTGGGGAGGGCAGGGGGGCACGGAGAGAAAACCGGTCCTTGTTTTTATTAACTTGGCCAGCCCCACCTGCCCTCCGTCCTCCCCTCCTCCCTCTCTCTCCTTCCTCGGTTTGCGTGTGTGGGGGGAGGCCCGACGAGGGTGCAGGGCAGCCGGGCTGGGGTCTCCCAGCGCGTCGGGAGCAGGGCCAGGAAACAGTCCCCCCACCCCTGTGCCCAGCACCAGGGGCCTAGACCTGCCCCCTGCCCGTGTGACTTGTTGCTGGCTCGGCCGGGGCTGGCCGAGGGCGCCCGGGTGTGCCAGCCTGCGGGTACCACCTCCATCACGAGCCCCTGAACCCCAGGCCTTTTACCTCTGACCCAGGCTGCCGGGGGGTGGTGCAGGCAGTCCGTCCACAGACTGAGGGGAGGGCTGACTGGTGCCCCGGGCCTTCCGTGCCCAGGTACAAAAGCGTACACGGTCCGTGCTCCGATTTTAATGCTAATGCACGTGTTTGTGTGGTCCACGGTCCTTCTCTTCATCCTGCACTACGTGAACGTTTTCCATTAGACCTTCACGTGGATTCTTACAGCGTTCCAAGATTCTGACTTGTGGATGTGAAGTGAGCATCGTGCCTCTCTTCCCCTGTAGCTAAGCCCCATCTCTGGCATCTTTTGGCCGCGTGTCCGTGGGCGAGTTGCTGTAAGCCCCGGGCCGCTCAGCTGCTGGTTCGTGGACACGGGCGTGACCACAAAAGCTCTGCTCGCTGGGAAACTGGTTTGGGTTTGATGTGAAGTGACGAGGGCCTCCACCGAAGCAGTGAGAATGGAAAGGACGAGGAAGACTGTCCGAAGGAGGGTTCTGTGGGCATTGGCGGATCTGCAAAGCCAGCGCTGCCTATAAATAATGGAGCGATTCAGGACAGACCGCCTCCTCATCTAGGGGGGCGCAGGTATCGTGGGGATGGTGACACAGAGCCGGCCCTGCAGCGGCGTGCACCATTCTCCACCTGCCCACGCCCGCAAGGCCGGAGTGCTGCTTTTAGCCCCATTGTACAGGTGAGCAAACTAAGGCACAGAGAGGGTAAGTAACTTACCCAAGGTTACACAGCTGGGCATCAGGATACGAGCCCACTTTCTTAACTCTGTCCCCTCTTGCCTTCAGAGAACACTGTGATCTCTTCCCCCAGCATGCTTGTGTCTAGGGGGAAGAGATCACAGTGACCAAATCCTAAGAAAATGCAGTATATAGTTGCCTCGAAAGGGGACCCCGGCTTGCTCTGAGGGAGTCAAGGGTGGCCTCTGAGGAAGGGCCATGTAGGCTGGGGCCTGGATGGGGGAGTAAGTCAGTCTGAAGACAGGAGAAAGGGTGCTTCTGGCAGAAGGCACTGTGGGCCCAAAGGCCTCAGAAGGGGCCACACGCAGTGCTGAGCCACGGTCAGAAGTGCGGTGTGGGTCGGCTGAATGGACAAAGCAGGGAGTTGGGGGACATGAGGTTAGGGCCAGATTAGACAGGGTCTCAGGCCACAGAGAGGAGTTTAACATTATTCTGAGGGCAATGGGGAGCCATGGAAGGCTTCACAGCAGGGGAGTGGCATGGTAAGCCTGCTTCACTTGGAGAACTGCCAGGGCTCCTCCTCTGCCCTGAGCGAGGGCTGGCATCCAGGGTCAGCACTGCCTTGTTGAGACCTGGATGTGAGAATTGAGTGGGGCGAAGGGTGCCCTCCAAGCTCTCGGCTTCAGTTGGTAGGGGGGAGCGTCCTCAGCCTAGAAACGTCACATGTGGTGCCCTGAGCACCCCGATCTTCACCTCCCCCGCAATCAGAAGAGAGAACGGAGGCTCCAGGTGGGGGACCCAGGTCTCCTGGATGAGTGTCTGGGTTCCAGAGACCCCGCCCGAGGACGTGGCTGTCAGCCCAGGTCGGCACACAGGGCCCTTCACATCCGGAGATCTTTCTCGGTGTGTGTGGAAATGGAAGCGTGAGATGGAACTGGAACCGGGGGGGGGGGGGGGGGGGGGGGGGCTGGGGCCTCCGAAGGGCAAGGGAGACCATGTCGGGTGTCGCTGTGGTCCCCTTGGCCCAGGCCCGGTCGCACGGGGCCCAGTGGCCACCCCTGGTGTTCTGGTGACCGCACCGGGCCTCCCTCTTCTGCACCTGTGCCCGGAGGCACAGAACCGCCTCACTCGTTTGTTTGTTTGGTTTTCTGCCGAGCCGAAATATCTTGCTCACGAGGTGTCATTCTGATTAAGTTTCTGATGGATAAGAGTGCGATGCTTTCCAAGGAAATCTCTTGGGCTAATGGCAGAACCGCTTGGGGCCTGACGCCCACACAGAGCCGGGCTGCCTGGTTAGATTGCGGCCCGGCCCGGCCTAGCCTGCCCGGCCCACCTCTTCACCCGACAGATGCCCGCCGGGCAAGCCAGTAGTGTAAAGGAGCGTGTCCGCCGGGTGTGGGCCAGTAAGGAAGGGTGGGAAGGGAGGCACATCCGCAGCTCCCTGCACGGGAACGAAGGGGTGGCCGACCGTGGCCAGATGTTCCTACTTCAGACAAAGGTGGCCGTCGAGAGTCTTACATGAACCTTCTGACGTCAAAAAGTCAGTAAGTCATTCTTGTAAGTGTTGAGCACTGGGGGGCAACGTGCTGCAGCTGTGAGTTGTGCCCCGCGTGCTCCCAGCTCTGGGTTTTAGGCTGATGGCCTGTAACCCCACAGACGTCACCTCTCCAGAGACTTCTGGCAGCAGGGAAGAGCGAGGAGGCATCCTCTTGCCTCTTTGCACCAGCCCCTGCAGGGACCCTTCAGCCTTTTCGTAGTGGCGTGTCCGCTCTCGCTCCAACGATCACGGTTCTATCGAGCACGTATATGAAGGGCTTTCTGTGCCTTGTCGCGGCTTCCCCATAACAAGCCTGGAGGTGGCTGTTGTTATTCCGGTTCGTGGGGAAGGGACCGGAGGTTCAGAGGGGTCTATTTACTTGCCCAGGGTCACGGAGCGTAAGTGGTAAAGCAAGGATCTAATCCAGCTTTGATCTTGTTCAGCGCGTCTCTCCCCTTGCTCCGTGCTCCTGCTAAGGGCTCAGACCTCAGCATCAATGTCATGGTTGCACACTGAAGGTCCTTAGGTCAAATGTGCCCTACCCACGTAGGGTCTTCGCCCCACTTGGGGTGTGCGTGTCTGTGTGCGTGTGTATTCAGTTGGAATTAGTTGCCAGCCTTTTTATTTTTTTAAGTGTATTTATTTTTTTGAGAGCGATAGAGAGCGAGTGGGGGAGGTACAGAGGGGGACACAGAGGGAGACAGAATCTGAAGCAGGATCCGCACTGGCAGCACGGAGCCTGGCGTAGGGCTCAAACTCATGAACCTCGAAATCATGACCTGAGCTGAAACCAAGAGTCAGACGCTTAACCGACGGAGCCCCCCAGGCGCCCTGCAGTTGCCAGCATTTAAAAAACTAATTTCACATAAGAACCTGTACTTTTTTTCTCAAGAAAGCAGAGGTCTGGGCTCCTGGGAAGCGTTCCTGCCACACCACCGTCGGCCGGAGTCACCCACACTCAGCACCTGCCTCTGGGCGTTTGGTCTTCCAACCCAGGTGGAGCACATAGTAGGTGTTCAGTAAATATGAATCAGTGGGTGCTCGTAAGGCTTCCGTGGCCCCTGACGGCCTCCCCAGATTTCTCTGGAAGCCGTCTCCAGGCAGTGGAGAGCCCCGGGAAGAGTGTCCTGGCCTGCCCCTCTCCCCTGCAGCTCCCCTGCAGCTCCCCTGCAGCTTGGGGCCGCCTCTGGGACTTTCAAGAAGGTAATGGAGATTGTGGGCGGAGCAGCCCTGCCCAGGCCGGCCTGTAGGAGTCAGCAGTGCCAGGCTCGGTGTCTCCTCCCCTCCCCGCTCGCCCTATGCACCACCCCCCAGCTCCCTCCCCACCCAGGCCTGTAGAGGGAGGGAGGCTCTGCCTGGCTGGGGCACCTCCCCCTCCCTCTGCCCAATCCCCCTGGAGGGGTGACTCCCGGAAGGAGGCAAGGCTTGGCTGGGGCTTTATCTGGCGGTGGAGGCCGAGCCAGGCACCAACACAAAGGAGGCAGAGGAGATTCCAAGGCTCCTTCTCCGGGGCCCTGAACTGGCCTCTTCTTCTCCTTCTGCCCTTCATCCCTTTCGGTAGAAACGCAACATGAGCGGTTGGCAAATATTAACGCAACAGCGGAGGGCTGAGTGGCGCTTGGTCCCCAGCCCCCCTACTCGCCCCCCCTCCCCACCACACCAAACTGGCCCTCAGTGAGTTACACACTCACACGGTCATGGATTTGTTTGACTCCAGATATTTGGTGGCCTGTGTGCTGGGGAGGGACAGAGGGCTCTGAGCAGGCTGGTTTGCGAACCAGTTTTTTTTTTGTTGTTGTTTTTTTTTTGTTTTTTAAGCATTGCATTCTCGTTGAGATTTTGAAGTTGACCAAGAAAGTTCCTTTCAACAAGAAGGAGCTTCTGTTTCGGGGGGACTGTTTGCTGAAGCCTGTGTGGGAGAATTCCACCTTCTCCATGGTCGGTGGGACACAGTTCCCCCTCCCCAGCAACACAGCCACCAACTTTGACATCCACTCCCCGCATCCCTGTGACCGCAGCGTCCCCATCGGCTGGTGGATGCTGTGCCCTTTGCATATGCTGGTCCCCTGCCTAGAATACCCTTCCTGTACCCTGCCTGATAATGTTTATTCATTGCTCAAGGCCATGTTGAATGTTACCACCTCTGGGAAGCTGCCTGAATGCCCCCAGGCAACGTTCCTCTGAACTTCCATTGTCTGCTCTCCTGTTGGCATAGCACCTTGGGGTGCTGTGTTTTTACGTGTTGTTTCCCCGAGACTGAGAGTTTCTCTTCCCCAAGACTGAGAGTTTCTCGGGGCTGGGGACTGTCTTATCTTTGACTTAGTAGCAGCCCGGGCCCTCTGGGCTCTTCATTGGACCAGCAAAAGCTAGCACTTTACCTGCCCTGGCTGGGTTCACCTGTTGCATACGTACTGTTACCGTTTCCCCTTGACAGATGGGGAAACTGAGGCTTAAGCAAGCTGGAACGTCTCGACTTAGCCAGGGGTTGGTTTGGTTCATTTGAATTCGACCCCATGTTCTTCGTGCTCCCAGGGTCAAAATCCAAACACTGGAATCAGGTCGCCCCAAGTGAGGCTCTGGGGCCGGGCAGAGACGGCCAACTGAGGAGGCAGGCGCCCTCAACTCCAGCCAGGAACAAAGGCTCAGAGTGGCCTGACCTTGGTCTTTTTTCAAAAAGAGAGGTCGGGAGTAAAGACTTTTATGTGAAATCAGTTGATTTTGGAAACAAATCTGAGACTCCAAAGAAATCTCGGGGGACCTATTGGCCCACAGGCCTCCACAAGCCTGGCCAGGGGTGGGGTCCGAGCCTGTTTACTGAAGGAGTCGGACTGTCCCCCTCCAGGTAACCCTTCATAGATTCTGCCTTCCCAGTTCCCATCCCCCCGCTCCCCCCAGAGTGTAGACCAAACTCCCATGGTTCTTGGAGGGGGTAGTTGAGAGCATGGGTTCAGATCAGGGTTTCACAACCTTAGCACTACTGACACGTGGGGCCAGATCGTTCTTTGCAGCCGGACGGTCCTGTGCATCATACGATGGTCTCTGGTCCCTGGTCTCTGCCCATCAGATGCCTCCAGTCAGGACCATCATTAAAGTCCAGGCATTACAAAAGTCCCTGGATGCAAAATTGCCCTGGGTTAGGAACCACTGGCCCAGATGAACGACCGTCCTCAGAACCGATGATCGTGTGTGGGACACATCATTGCCTTTGCCTTTGTGTGTCTCCTATAAATATGGACAATTCCCAAACGTTTAAAAACACATGAAAGCATGGGTTCTAGAGCCCAAGAGCCCCGGGTTTGTGCCTTGATGGAGTTGCTTACTAGCCCCGTGGCCTTGGAACGGGGTCTCGACTTTCCCGTCTGTGAAATGGGGTAGCGGTGCTCGAACCCCGTGGAATCAGCGTGCGGGATTCCCTCTGCCCTTGGCAAACTTGTGTCAGGCACCAACTGTGACCTGAGCACTGACTTCTATCACTGGAGGAGGAGCCGGGTTTCCCGAGGACTTTCTGCACGGCGGGACCCGTGCTGGGTGCCCTGGACTGAACTCGGTACTCGTTTCCTCAGTTCCTGCTTGCCGTGGGCAGGCGGGCTGCCATCACTGGCCCGTGTTAGAGAAGGGCCGCTGGGGCAGGGAGAGGTGAGGTCGCTTGCCCGCGGTCAGGGAAGAGAGCAGCCCGGGTGGCCGCAGCTGTCTGCAGCGCGTTCGGGGCGGCCTGCTGCCCCCGGAGATCGGGATTCGTGTGCGGCACTCAGCAGCTGCTCTGAGCATGGGCCGTGGGGATCCGTTTTGTAGAAACTTCCCTTGGAGCGGCCGAGGGTTCCGCCCGCACCCCCACGAGCTTGTGCGGAGCTGCTGCCCGTCCCACCAGTGGGAGTTGAATGGGGCAGCTCGCTCTGCCCCGGAGCCACTGTCCCACCTGGGCCAGCCTCCCCCTGCTCATGCCAGGACCACCCCCGGCCTGGCCGAGGTGGCGGCTCGGAGCAGGACTCCTGGGCACAGGTCTTGCCCGAGGACATGTCCCAGGTGAGGCTGGGCCATCGGGGGACACAGGCACGGGGGGCATCTGGGGTCCCCCCTCTGAGTCCCCACCCCTTTCAACACACTGGGGGCCATACTGGCTGCCACGTGGAGAGTCAGCCCGTCAGGCTCTGTGTCCATCTGGACCCCCCTGTCCGAATTGTTCATCTGCTTGCCTCTCTCCGTGCGTCTCTGTGCCTCTGTCTCTCCTTGGCTCGCACACAAGGCGCAACGCCTCACCATGCCCCCTGCCCCCGTTCCCTGTCACCTCTTCCCCCACCCAGGGGTCTCACCAGGACCCCACCCTCCTCAGATGGAGGGAGGTGCGGAGCGGAGGGACCACGAGGTCTGAATCCGCTTCTGCGTCCGCTGGCTGGGCTGCACCGCGGACGTCCCCTGCCGTTCTTGGGGACATAAGCGCACCCAGGGGGAGTCCTGCAGTGGCGCGTGGTGCGGGGGAGCCGTCGGTAATAACAGCTGTGAAGTGAGCCCCACAGTCTCCCCAGAAAGTAGAGCTCCCAGGCAGGTGCTCTTAGCAGGTGGATCTGAGGAGGGCTGCGTGCCTCCGGCTCTAGCACGTGACCGGAAAGGAAAGAGAGGTCAGGGGACTGGCGTGGCCGTGGGCGAGGCCCGGCTGGCAGAGGGCGGGCAGGTTCTGAGGGACGTGACGAGTGCAGGGCAGCCCTTCGTTAGCACAGGCACCTGTGTGACGCCCGCAGCCGGGGTTGGGGCTTCTGGAGGAAGCGTGACCCCTTTGATGCCTAAGGAGCCCGGGAGGCTCTTGAACTTGGCTCTGTTCACGGTCCGCTTTCTTCGCGGGAAAATAAAGCACGTCCCGTTAAGCAGTAAACTCATCCAGGTGCCTGTTCTGGCTGATACCATTGCACCTAGTGATGCGGCCAGACCTAAAGTCAAGGCCAAAGTTCCCGTTACTTGGAGAGTCCTAATAATTAACCTGGAGCCTCAGGCAGAGGGGGTAATTCCGGCTTTCGAATGCAGTGAGGAGCCGGAGCAGGGAGGGAGCTCGTTCCAGGCTGGACATCGTTGAGCCCCGGAGGGGAGGTGCCCGCTGGGACCCGGGTTGGGGATCTTGGCGCTGTGGCCCTGGCACCAGCTCTTCTCATCCTGTGTCTGGAAGCTTCTTAGCCGATGTGGACCAGGCTCCAGAGGCCTCGGGCGATACCCCAAGGAGTGTGTGTGTGGGAGAGTGGGGGGAAAGGAGCGGCTCAGGTGGCATCAGTCACTGGTTCGAGAGAAGTGGGAGACCACGCCGGGGGCTGCTGCTGGGGCTGGCTGCCAGAGTATTTGTGCCTGGTGTGGCCTCCTGTAACTTGTCACTGGCCAGCAGGCGTCCACTGAGTATCCTCTGAGCCAGCTGCCTCGGTCGATATAGGAGCCATGCCTTTTAGCGGCTGGAGGATGTCCCAGCACTTCCAATTTTTGAGGCTCCTTGTTATTAAAAATCAAGCAGTGCCCAGAATTGGCTCCCACAACTGTGATTTAGTTTAAACGTTCGTGTTTTGAAACTGAAATGCATTTAATGCTAAAAATGCAACGTTATGAAATTGTACGCTCGGGCTCTTTGTAAGCTACCGACGGTGTTTAAAAAGAATATGAATTCAGGGAGCCATAATAATAATGAAATTAGCCGGCATTCAGTGAGCACTTGGTATTTTCTAAGCACTTTGCAGTTCTATGGGCATAACACCCCCTGAAGTAAGAAACTGTCGTTAGTCCTGTTCACCAGGTGAGAAAACTGAGGCACAGAGAGGTTAAGTAACTTGGCTAAGATCACACAGCTAGGGAGGGGGGACCACTGCCGTCTGAGAGATGTAGGAATGGGCAGCTTCCTGTGCTAGATGGAGGGACCTGATGTCAGTGCTGGCAGCCCCACGTGGGGCTTCGGAGGGCATGTCACAGTGCAGGTCCAAAGCCCTTTGTGACCGCCCCCCCCCCCCCCACTCACACCCTCACTCCCCAGGCAGCATGAGCCACTTTGGAGGAAATGGGCAGATGGTAGGAAGCCCCTTAGGCTTGGCCCATAGGTCCCCCGGAGGCCCCAGGAAGTGAACTCGGCCTCCACCCAAACTGTTTCTGTTTTCTCGAAAGCATGTTGGGGGGTGGCCAGCATGGTCAGCCTGAGAGGTATTCTCCCGGGCTTCTTTCCCTCGTACCTTGGGCTCTTCCTCCTGAAGACAGCCCCACCCATCCCCCCTCTGTGCTGAGGCCCACCCTGGCCTCTTCCTCCCCCACATTCCCTGTAAGTCCTCCTTGGCTGCACCAGGACCCCAGTCCCTGGGCCGGGCTTAACTCCTTTGATGCCAAATCTCCATGGGCCTCCCCTCTGTTCTTTTGGTCACCCGTACATTCACGTATTTGTTCGTTCATTCAGCAAATACTTACCCACTGATACTTACCCACCGACCTGGATGAGCTGTTCGCTATTTTGTATCCTTGGAACAGAAAATATTCCTGCCACCTGGCAGGTGACAGTCTAGTGTGCCCCGGGGGAGATGGAAAAGTGAAGAAGCACGGGGAGATGGGTGTCTGAGGGTAGGATGTGGTCAGGGAGGTGGCTGGTTTGCTGAAGGAGGTAGAAAGGGCGTGCGCAGGGGTCCTGGGCGGCTGTGGGAGCAGTGAGACCTGAGTGGGCAGCCTGTTGGAAGTCGGAGGTGAAGGGGGTGGATGGAGCAGGTGTGGGGCCAGCGCTGGGACTCAGCTCTGGAGGGTCTGAGGCGGGATCTGGCCTGCGATGGTCCAGGGAGAGATGCTGTTGGCCTGGACCTGGGCGGGTCAGGGCGGAGCTGGGGAAACAGGGTCTATTCCTCGTGTGTGCACGGGGCAGGGTATTTAATTGAATTTTTTTGCAAAAATTGTAGATTTACACTCAGTTAAGCAATAATATGGGGGGGGGGTGCCTGAGTGACGCAGTTGGTTAAGTGTCCAACTTTGGCTCAGGTCGTGATCTCGCAGTTCATGGGTTCGAGCCCTGCATCGGGCTCTGTGCTGACAGCTCAGAGCCTGGAGCCTGCTTCAGATTCTGTGTTTCCTTCTCTCTCTGCCCCTTCCTCTCTCTTTCTTAAAAATAAATAAGCATTAGAAAGGAAGGGCGGGCATCGCTTCTCAGCCTTTTGGCTAAGATCAAGTGTAAAAAGGAAGGGAGAGAGGAAGGAAGGAAAGAAGGATGAATGAATGAATACAGAGAAATCTCTTGGAAGCTTAGCCCCTTTTCCCCCAGTGGAAACATTTTGCGAAACCTTAGTATAATAACATCATGACCAGGTATTGACATTGATACAATCAGCTGGTCTTAGGGCTCCCATTTTGCTTGTCCTCATTTGCAGGTGTTTAGGTTCTAGACAGTTGTATAAATTCTACACGTTTATATTAGTTAGCCTCCTGTCTCCACCGCTAGGGTCCACACTGAACAGTTCCAATCTTGCCGGGATCTCACCCCTGCTCAATCCCCAGCAGCTACCACTCTGCCCTCCGTTTCTAAAATGTTGCTATTTCAAAAATGTTCTAGAAATGGAACCCTACACCATGTAACCTTTCAGCATTGGCTCTTTTCAGCATTATTCTCTGTAGATACATCCAAGTCGCTGCGTGACTCAAGAGTTTGTCTGGATGTGTTTGCAGGGCAGAGGCCTGGTCGGAGATGCTAGTGTGGGGTTCGGGGCTGGAGGTGTCCGGCATGGAGCCAGAAGCTGAACGAGGTCACCCCAGGAGACAGAGGGGATCTAGGTCGATGACCGAGCGCCAGTCGATTAAGCATCTTAGTGTACCGGGCGCAGGGATGTGGCCAGCCCACGGAGACAGATGATGTCCCTGCAGCTGGGGTGAGGCTGCCTCGGGGCCGGGTGTCTGCGGTGGGCGTGGAGGAAGCGGTTCACTCACCATCTCCCCCTTCCTCCCCTTTCTCTCTTTGCAGCCAGAGGGCTGGGCCCCGGTTGAGGGTTTAGACCAGGGTTTCCAGGGGTCCTGAATAAAATGGGAAAAGGGCAAAGCGCTGCCCCTAAGGTGAGATAGAGTCCCTTCAACAAAGACTGACCTGACTCCCGAGATGGCCTCCGTCCTTTGGGAAGAATATGATTTCTTTGACAAAGGGATGGGGCTGGCAGGTGGGGGCCCGGAGGGGGGGTTTCTTGTGTATCTGGTGCAGCAGCCTGGCTTGGGTTCGGAGAGGTCCTGAATGCACGGAACAGCTCGTGCACTCCTGTCACCATCCCCTCCCCTCCGGGTCCTTGTCCCCAAAGCGTCCCCACCCCTGCCACCGCCTTTCGGGGCGTGCCTCCCTTTTCTCTTGGCCCCCGTGCTTCCCTCTCCTTTTCTGTCTTACTCCCTCACTCTGTCCGTCTTCATTCTCTATCTCTGTTCTCCCTCTCTCCCCGTTCACCACACATTCCCCTCCTCCTTTTCATCTATTTCTGCTTTTTCTCAGTCCCCTCCCCCATCTTGTTTCCACATTTTCTCTTGCTCTTTCTCTCCCATTTGTGTGTGTCTGTCCCTCTTGTGTCTTTCCCTTTGTCTGCGTCTCCGACCCCGTCTCTCGTTACCTCCTGCTCTGTCCCATCCCTGCTGTCTTCATCTCGAGCTTTTCTTCTTTTCCTCACTCTCAAGTATTATTTTTCCAGACCTTGGAGATCATCCATTGCCACCCTCAGGGGGCCCAGTGGATAAAATGTCTTAATCAGACCAGGACAGCGCGGGAGGCGAGCTCCCGTAAAAGGGCTTCCCAGGGCGAGTGACAGGGTGACATCAGTGTGGTGGCCGCAGCCCGGGCCACCCGCTGGAGGGGTTGGCGGGCCCAGACCAGAGCTCTGAGAGCGCCTGCATCTGAGGAAAGGGTGGATTGAGAGGAGACTCCCAAGGCTGCCTGGATGTCTGGGATGGGGGAGAATGGGCACAGGTGACAGTCTGGGCCTTGCCTCTGAAGCAGATTCCTTCAGCTGTCGGGAGGCGACTGCTCAGCCCTGGGGAGTCTTTCTCCAGCCCAGGCAGGGGTGGGGGGGCAGGCATGTAGGCGGCTTCATGGCACCTGCTGGTTCTGGACACCTCCGAACGGCTTGTGTATCTGATGGAGAACAGCTGCCCACACTGGGGACCCTGACAAAATGGTCAATTGAGGCTGTGTTTGCTTTCTGCTCCCCAGAGCTATAACCGGTGCTATTTCCAACATTCTTTTGTGGAGCCAACCACCTTCAAGGCCAGGCAATGGAACCTCCAAGGATTCTACTGCTAACCGGCATCAGAGTGAGAAATGTATAGCTCCCACATGACAGTAGCCAGCTGGGGAACCTTAGCCAGCTGTTGGTTCGGGCCACGGACACTCATCTGGAGGCGGACCACCCACCAGTGGCTGGAATCCAGACACAACCGGGCCTCCTGTGGGTCGGTGGAGAATCTGTTTGACAAGGAGGTTGCTAAGCTGAGCAGACCCCTGGGAATAAGAAGCTGCTTTGATGCTCTGGGCTGGGGAAGGATCTTCCCTTCCTTGCTCTGTGCCAGGAGTGGGTCAGTCTTGGCTCCAGACAAATCCGTTCGCTGATGTCCCCCTCAGATCCACCATTGCTCCTGCTGTGCCCTTTGCCCCACCATGTCCTCTCAGCCAGGAGTGCTGGCCTCACGCTGCCCACGAAGCCATCCACGAGTGACTTTTTTTTTTTTTAACATTTATTTATCTATTTATATCCAAGTTAGTTAACATCTAGGGCAATAATGATATCAGGAGTAGATTCCAGTGTTTTCTCCCCTACATATAACACCCAGTGCTCACCCAAACAAGCGCCCTTCTTAGTGCCCCTGCCCCATTTAGCCCATCCCCCCACCCACAGCCCCCTCCAGCAACCCTCAGTTTGTTCTCTGTATTTAAGAGTCTCTTATGTTTGTCCCCCTCCTTGTTTTTCTTTTGCTTCCCTTCCCTTATTTTCATCTATTTTGTATCTTAAGTTCCACATATGAGCGAAGTCATATATTTGTCTTTCTCTGACTAATTTCACTTAGCATAATACCCTCCGGTTCCATCCACGTAGTTGCAAATGGCAAGATTTCATTCCTTTTGATTGCCAAGTAATACTCCATTGTATATATATGCCACATCTTCTTTATCCGTTCATCCATCGATGGACATTTGGGCTCTTTCCATACTTTGGCTACTGTTGATCGTGCTGCTATAAACACGGGGGTGCATGTGTCCCTTCGAAACAGCACACCTGTATCCCGTGGATAAATACCTAGTAGTGCAATTGCTGAGTTGTAGGTAGTTCCATTTTCAATTTTTTGAGGAACCTCCATACTGTTTTCCAGAGTGGCTGCACCAGTTTGCATTCCCACCAACACTACAAAAGAGATCCTCTTTCTCCGCATCCTCGCCAACATCTGTTGTTGCCTGAGTTGTTAATGTTAGCCATTCTGACAGGTGTCAGGTGGTATCTCATTGTGGTTTTGATCTGTATTTCCCTGATGATGAGTGATGTGGAGCATTTCTTCATGTGTCAGTTGGCCATCTGGATGTCTTCTTTGGAGAAGCTTCTATTCATGTCTTTTGCCCATTTCTTCACTGGATTATTTGGTTTTTGGGTGTCGAGTTTGAGAAGTTCTTTAGAGATTTTGGATACTAACCCTTTATCTGATATGTCCTCTGCAAATATCTTCCATGAGTGACCCTTCTGAGGCATGGAGACAACCGGCCCTGGGAGCCCAGAGATCCTACAACATCTGCAGGCCCCCTTGTCAAAGCTTATTAAGAATTTCAGGCCAGCGATAGAGCATCAGAGCAAGTGCGGGCCTGTGTGTCTATGTGGATGGCACGCCCACGAGCCGGGCCCTGTCTGTCCCCTACAAGTGTCATGCCTTGAGTGAGGTCCTAAGCCTGCTGAGTCTCAGTTTCCACATCTGTGTAGCGGGATTTATAGTTACAGCCTCTGCACAGGATTGTCATGAGCAGTAATTCAGAGAACATAACGGTCGGTGGCCGTTCTTATGACTGGTGATGTTGATATTATTATTTAGTAGCTCATAACGGTCGGTGGCCGTTCTTATGACTGGTGATGTTGATATTATTATTTAGTAGCTCTTCTCTGTGCTGTTCCCTCAGTGCTTTGCATATGCTGCCACGGATGTGCTTTATTATATTTATTTATTTACTTAAACATTTTTAATGTTCATTTATTTTTGAGAGAGTGTGCATGCATGTGAGCAGGGGAGGGGCAGAAGGAGAGGGAGACACAGAATGTGAGTGGGGGAGGGGCAGAGATTGGGACACAGAATCCGAAGCAGGCTCCAGGCTCCAAGCTGTCAGCAGAGAGCCCGACGCGGGGCTCGAACTCACGAACCTTGAGATCATGACCTGAGCCGAAGTCGGATGCTCAACTGACTGAGCCACCCAGGAGCCCCTAGCTTTCCATTTTTTTAAACAAGAAGCTTGAAATCCATCTTTTAAAGAGAAGAGGCATTTCATTCAAAAACTTGGGAACACAACCAGACCAAAGGAGCAAGAGACAGCACAGTGGAGGCCAAGCGGGATGCACCTGTGGGTCTGGGTTGGGCCCATTGGTGACCTTAGTGGCAGGGCCTGAAGACAGCGGTGAAGAGTCTCATTTTATTCTCACCATCACAAGGTACTTACTGGAGGATCAAGTTTCTTTTTTTTTTTTTAATGTATTCTTTATTTTTTAATTTTTATTTGTTTATTTTGAGAGAGAGAGAGGGCACAAGCTGGGGAGGGGCAGGGAGAGAGGGAGAATCCCAAGCAGCACGGAGCCCAACATGGGTCTCGATCTCAGGAACCGTGAGATCATGACCTGAGCCAAAACTGAGGGTCAGATGCTTAACCGACTGAACCACCCAGGCTCCCCGGATCGGATTTGTTTCTTAAGACAATCCCTCAGGCTGCTGTGCGGAGAATGGGTTAAGGGCCAGAGCGGCCCCTGAGAGGTGGCACAGACAGGACACCAGTGGTGATGGGGAGAGGGGTTTGGGAGGAATTAGCAGAAGGGATTGAGGACCCGTGGGATGTGGGCGTCCAGTCTGGGCAGTGGGTGGGCCCCACAGTGAGTCTCGCGACCGCTGAAAGCCTCAGTTTCCTCCTCCGTGCAAGGGCCTTCTGACACCCACGCGGAGCAGGTGCTCAGTTAACAACACGCGTGTAAGTAGATGGTCATCGGACAGTTCTGTCAGTGGCTGTGTGATGATGAGCGGCGAAGGCCAAGTGACTTGGTGTCGCAACAGGACGACTCTGATGCAAACCATGAAGTGGAGGGAGCCGGGGCTCCAGGAAGAGGGGCTCCGAGAGTGGAGCGGCCGGAGGGAGGAGGGGCCAAGCAGGCAACAGTGGAGCCCTGGCCACGGGGAGAGAGAGATCAGACTCTGGGTCAGGGGCTGGGCACCCCCGCCTCCCACCCCGTTCGATCTAGTTCTGGAGGAGGCCGTGACATGACTCCTCCCGCCGGCTGTCCTGTCTCCCCTCCCAGACTGTGTGTGAGTTTGGATTTAGGAGCCGGTATCTTGGCAGAACGTCTAGGGGCTCCTCCTCTGCTAGTTTCCATGTTAACGCTTTTCCTCCAGCTAAAAGCAGAATCCACAGGGGAGCCACGAACCTTCTAGAGCCGCTGCCCAGGGTCAGCATCACCTATAGCGAGATTTCACCAGCTGGTCCCTCCTGCGAGGGTCCTTCTGGGCGGGGGCTGCGCGCCGCGGGAGCCTCCAGCCCTGTTCCTCTGCCATCAGAGCCTCAGCAGCCCCCTCCTGCCACCGGCCGCTCTGGGTCACTGGGCTGGCAGGGGTTGGGGCTGGTGGCCCAGCTGGGTGGGAGGGCTCTGCCGTCTTGCAGGCATTGTGAGCCTGGCCAGTCCAGCGCTGCAGACGGGATTGGACACGCAGGGGCTGCTTGCAGAGAAGTGGGTGGAGCTCTGCTCACAGCTGTCAGAGCCTTCTGGAAGACTGGGGGCCCTGGAGCAAACACGGAACATTGCAGGCAGAGTAGCCAGGCGTGGCCTGACGTACAGAAGGCCCCAGGCCGGGACGGAGGAGGGAGGCTGGGACCAAGGGGGACGGTCCTGTGGGCTGGCTGTGGCAGGGGGCAGTGCCCACAGCCCAGGAGAGCCCGCTCTGATTCCCAGCTTGGCCTTTCACCGTCTGTGTGACCCTGGATGTGTGACCTACCTTCTCTCCAAGCCTGCTCTTTGCTCCACAGGACGGACACCGTCGCAGTGCCGGCCTCATGGGCTTCCGCGAGCTCCCGGGGAGACGGTGGGAAGGGCAGCAGCCGCTGGCGGTCCCCAGCCCGTGGGGCCCAGAGCAAGGGACTGGAAGCGACACCTTCTCCATCCAGGTCCTCGACAGCCCTGTGTCTCAGTGATGCGCCGTGAGCTTGGAGCCACTGCCGGCTCAGATGCCCCCCAGGGCTCGGCAGGTCCTGCGGACCAGTGAGTCAGGCCGGGTGGGGGCGGTGGCGAACCGGACAGCACATGCCCTGTCTGCAGGGGCCAGCTCACGGCGCCCCACAGGAATGCGCGCTCAGAGTGGCCAGATCGCTCCCTTCAAGAGAAATAGGAACTCAGTATTTATTTGAAACATCCCAGCTCTTCCCTGTTGGCAGCTAACTCGTTTTCAAATTCGCACGAGCCAAACCGGCCGTGTCTGCGGGCCAGATGCTAAGCAAAGGCCACCAGTTTGCGATCTCCGAGTACGTTGAAGTCGGGGGCGTGGGGGCGGTTCCTGAAGTTGCTAAGGTTGGGAAGCAGGTGATAAAGGGACCTCCTGAGTCCTGCACTCAGAGCTCACCCCCCAGCCCCACTCAGTCCCGGGACTTTCTGTTGTCCTGGCTCCGTGCCGGGGCTGGGGGGTCCTGGATTCAAATCCGTCTCTGCCAGTTCCCAGCTGAATATTTGGGCAAGTACCTCTCTGGCCCTCAGTTTCCTCTTCTGCAAAATGGAATTAGGGATACCTGCCTCTGTCGGCAGCTGCGAGAACAGATAGGCTGTGAATCCATAGGGCCCATCATGGCCTGGGTGCCCAGAAAGTGCTCAACACCAGGTCGCTGTGGTTGTGGAGAGGCCAGGGGCTTGGTCTGTGCAGATAGGGCTGTTTCTTCTGTCCGTTGCTTCCCCCCAGCCCCCAAATACGTTCTATAATTTTAGAATTAGAGACAGGTTTCTGTGAAAACACAGAGAGTTCCCATGTACCCCTCACCCGGTTTCCCTCGTTGTTAATATCTTATTTTACTGTGGTGCAGTCACAGTCAGGGGACCGACGTCAGTGGATTGCTTGCTAATAACTAAGCTGCACGGTTTATTCAGACTCTGCTAGTTTTTCCCTGGTGTCCTTTTCTGTCCCAGGATGGCATCCGAGACACAAACCGTACTCCATTTAGTCACCTTGCCTCCTCAGCTGCCTCTGGTCTATGACACCTTCTCCGACTTTCCTTGTTTTTGAGGACCTTGACAGTTTTGAGGAATATGGGTTAAGTATTTTGCACAATATTCCTCTGTTAGGGCTGATCTGATGTTTTTCTTGTGGTTCGATTGGGCTTACGGGTTTGGGGAGGAAGACCACAGAGGTGAGGTGACTTCGCGTCACATCCAGGGCACATGCTGTCCACAAGATGTATCGCTGATGGTGTTGACCTTGACCCCCGGACTGAGTGGTGTTTGCCAGGTTTTTCCTGAGCAGTTACTTTTCCTCCTTTTCATATTCTGCTCTTTAAAAGCAAATGGCTGAGTGCAGCCCCATCAAGGGGAGGGCCAGCTAAGCCCGAGCTCCCGGAGGGGGGCAGTACATGCAGAAGCCAATGGGAAATCTTTGATGTCATTTGGAATTAGTTTGAGATTCGTATCTCTCCTCTGTTTGTCTTTACGTCTAGCAGTTTTCACTTTTTTTTTTTCTTTTTTGAGATCACTGTATTTCATTGTCTGAACAACTTGGGTTGAGTCTTGTTTCCACCCATTTAACTATCTGCTTGGCCTTGAGGGACTCACTGTCAAAGGGGGTGATGATGAGAATAAGGCAGCCTGTGTCAGGCTGCGTTCGGAAGCCTGACCAAAGTGGTTTAACCAAATAGGGTTTGTGTTTTGTGACACAAAACACATGACAAGCGGTCTTCATGTGACAAGAAGCCCTGAGTGGCCAGTGGAGCCGATGGGGCTTCTCAGGGAGGCTCCTGGGGACCCAGGCTTTTCCTGGCTGCTGGTCTGCTATCCTTAGCCTGTGTCTCTTATCCTCATGGTCCCAAGGTGGCTGCAGCACCTCCAGCATCACTGCTGTGCTCCAAACAGGACTCCGTGAAATCGATAGCATTATCCCCATTTTACAGAGAGGAAAGGGAGGCTCAAAAGGAGAAAGCCCTACTTAAAGAGGCTGTGAGGGTCACAGACAATGAGTGTAGCCTGGGCACGGTAGGTGCAATGGTTGTTTTCTCAGTGGGAGGTACCTCTCCCAAGGCCCTCAAGCTGGGAGGGCCTGGTGACCTGGGGGGAGGAGTGTGGGCCTCTGGGCACCTGAGCTCCTGTGCAAGGTCAACCTGGGGCCTCAGCCCCCCAGGGGTTGACCAGGCTCTGGGGCTGACGCTGTGTTCCTCAGAACCCAGCCCCTGAGTGGGGATGCCATGTGGCCTGCTGCTTCTGGTGGGGTGGGGGGTAGGGGTGCGGGGATGCTGGGTGGGGGGTAGGACAGGCTGGAGCTGCAGTGATGGCCCAAGAACAGCCAACCAAATAGCACAGAGTTCTGGGACAGTCGGCAAGGTGGGCCTGCCCCTGAGTCCTACAGCCCGTGTGGTGACTCAGTGCCCATTGAATGGGAGCTACAGGGAAGGATTTGTTGTCCTGATCTATTGATTCAGGGACAAACCATGACTGGGGGTCCAAATCTGGCCTGCCTCCATTTTTGTAAATAAAGTTTTATTGGCACGCAACCATGCTGTTAGTTTACATATTATCTGTGGCTGCTGTTGTGCTACAAGGGCGGAGTTGAGTAGTTGCCATAGCGACCATGTGGCTTGCAAAGCCTAAAGTATTTTCTGTCTGGCCCTTCACAGAACAAGTTTGCAGACCCTGGCCTGAACAGAAAGCAGACCAGGATTAGGAATGTGCATTTAGGGCTTCCCAAGAGGGAGGTACAAGGCGGGCCAGGACTTCCAAGGGGCTGTGGGGATTTCTGGAAACAAGTGGGCTGGTGGTAGAGGACGAGCTAAGGCCCTGGGGTGGGTGAGCTTAGCTTTAGAAGACAGTGATCTGCCCTGAACCCAGTGCTGCAGCAGCCATTTGGCAGGGGGGTGGGGGGGGGGGCTTGTCAGAAAAGAAGCTTTCCAGGGTGGCCATCTTTGGGGTTTCTGCCGGAAGCGGCAGGATATAGAAATGGTGAAGGGGCCACGAGCGATCTGGGGCCCCGGGAGACTGTACCCCCTGTTCCTCAGCTCAGCCACCCAGAGCCACGAGGAGCTGTGGGCCCAGTGCTGCCAGATCATCTGATTTTCCGAGAGAAGCTGGCAGTCTGGTTTTCATGAGAAATCTCCTGATTTGTTACATGTTTGCAATTAATTCCTTTTTTTTTTTTAAATCATGAAGCAGACCAAGCGCATATCCGTCTGGTGTGTGGGCTCCAGGTTTGAGAACTCCGGTGTCCAGGGTGGAAGTGAGGATTCTGGAATGTGGGTAGACTGGGGAGAGCAGGCCAGGCCCAGCGCCTTAAGCCAGCAGGCTGGAGCTCTGAGCTCCCGCTGGGGGCAGCGGGGGACCAGGGAGGGAGACTCAGAGGGGGCGGGGCAGAGTCTTGGAGCTGCAGTGTCAGATTTCCGCATCTCCCAACCGATCCCAGGCTGGTGGAACATTCCTGCCGGCGGGCTGGGAGCTGGGGAGCCAGGAGGTGGGCACTCCTCTTTGCTCACCTGGAAGCCCCCGGAGGGGAATCTTGTTACCAGCTGTAGAGGGAGGGGTGGGAGGTGGAGGTCTCTGAGGTCCCCTCCGAGGACTGAGATTCTCAAGGGTTTGGGTTTGCTGCTCTCTCCCCAAAGACTTGGGTCCTGTCTGATGATGGGCAAAGACTGGGCTTAGAACTAGACAGGCCTGGTTGGACTCCAGCTCCCTGGTCCCCTGGCTCCTGCCACTTCTGGGACATGGGGATGACCCCAGTTTTGCAGGTTGCCATGGGAATCCGGGGGAAAATGGGTGTGAGGGGCTGGGCTTCTGTGGCGTCCTGACATGCCTGTGATTGGGGGCCTGGCCTCTAGGATGTGGTCTCTTCTTCCTGGCAGCAGCTGGGGCGTCTGGCTGGTTTCAGCCTCACACTCCAGCCCTTACCTGCTGATTCAAGCCGCTGGCTCCCCTGGGGGTTCCTGGTTTCAGGACACCTGGTTGCAAGTGACAACAACCCAGGTCATCTTGGCTTAAGCAAAAAAGAGGCTTCCGCGGCCCATGGACGGGAAATGTCCCAGGGAAACTGTAGCCTCAGGCAGTAACGGATTCAGGTGCCCGAATGATATCGTCAGGACCTTGTCCCAGCCCTGCTTCCCCTGCTGGCTTCAATCCCAGGCAGGTCCTGCGCTGTGGTGGCAGCGGTGGCCCTCAGGCTCACAGCCATCCACTCTGGAACTTGGGGGCTGGGAAGCAGGGAGAGCGTCCCTGTCTCAGCAGTGAAGGTCTCAAGGCTGACGGCCGCCGGCCACAGGCTCAGCCCTCCACCAGTCACGGCTGGGGTGGGTCAGGCCTCCACCCAGCCCCCACTGGAGCCGTAGGGTGGGCACGGGCACAAGTGACAAGAAGATCGAGACTGGGCAGTGGAGATTAGAGGGCCCGTGCCCGTTCCATGCCCCCCCTACTCTCCAAGAGTTCTGCCCTGAGCCACAGGGGGCCCCCCTGGGCTCATCATAGGCTGTCCCTGTGACTTCAGGCTCAGTTCTCCAACCAGCTATGAGTCACCGTCCCACACTTGCCCACGTGCTCCAAGATGTTGGCAGGGGTTTGGTCCAGGGCTGCTGGGAGGCTCTTATGATGACTTCTCCTTGATCCTGTCTTAATTATATTGATTTTCTCCCTTTTTTGGAAGTCTGTCTCCTTGAAGGAGGAGACAGAAGCCCCATCTCTCACAGGGATGCTTTACCCATTCAGAAACACCCCCCTCCCCCTTGAATGGTAGGACTATTTCAAAAAGAATAGGGGGTCAGGATGAGGCCACATGACTGGGTCAGGACACTGGCTCCGGCTCGGCCAGTGACCCCTCATGGGTCCCTTCCCTTGCCTGCGACCAGGGGGTCAGGAGAAGGGACCTATCTCTTCATGATCACAAAATGCTCTTTGGCCCCCATGCGTCAGGTGAGGGAGCGGGTCTTTGAACTGTCATTGTTCGCCCATTTTCTAGATACTACGATGGCCAGCGCTCAGAGGAAATGGGGTGAAGAGATTCTAAGCCTCTGGGCTATCCCCAGACTGCATCCCCCAGGCTGCGAGACGTATCTTGGGGTTCGTTTCCCAGTTGTGCTCTGGTCACAGAGCTATCAGAGGACTTGCTTCCCATTCAGGCGGGCAGGGGACGGCCCAGGAAGGAGCTAGAGAAAGGAGGCAGGGGATAGGTCTGGGCCCCAAGTACCCCCAAGTAGGCTGAGCCAAGAATGGCGGACCCAGGGCTGCCGGACAGAATGTTCTGTTGCCCTTCTGTGAGGCTGGCCCTTGGCCAAGGTGAACTGCGTTTTCCAGGTATGGTGGCACAGTGAGGGAGGTAGTCCTTACACCCCGAGCACATTCCATCTTATTGGAAATACTTTGATGGTTTCCTTCTGCAGAGAAAGAGGGTTCGGTGTGGGGGGACGTTCAGGGCTTTGGGGCTTCGACATGAGAATCTGTCCACTTCCGCCCTAAGCCTGACTGCTCACCTTTAGGGGACACTGGCCACAGCCCCCTCCCTGGTCCCCTCTTTCCCCTCATTTCTGCTCTTTCTAAAACACATACCGAACTCCACACACACATTCCCAGTTAGTGACTTAAATGGCTCCCTGGTCTCTTGGGATGAAGTTCTTGGCATGGCTTCCAAGAGCCCATGTGGTCTGGCCTTGGTTTATAGCCTCATCGCTGTCCACACCCCGACCTGGCCCCACTCCGGACTGAGCCCCTGGAGTCCCCAGGTCTGCCCCCCGCCTCCTGCCACAGCGTGTGACATGCTCTTGTCTCAGCCTGGAGGCCCCATCCCGGAAGCAGGGAGTTTCAAGCCTCTGGAAACCTCCCCGACCCCCCAGGAGGAGTTGGGCCACCTCTGGGTTCTACAGGTGCCCGTGCCGTCCCACCATTAGCCGTCACGTGGCGGTGGTGTTCCGTGGGTTCCTTTGTCTCTCCCGTCAGTGAGCCCGGGATGTGGGCAGAAGGGGCCTGGCTGGTGCGGGTGCTCGGGACGTGGTGGTGGAGTCGGGCGGACGCCTGGAGGACGCGGGACCCCCTTGAGCCTTGGTTTCCCCGCCTCCACGATGGGGATGGCGGTCAGGGCGTCACTGTGGGGAACAAGTGTGCGGGGAGGCTGAGTGTGCACCAGCGTGGTGCGGGGCACACGCGGGCGTTGGGCTTTGGGAGAGCTGTGGCTGGCGGGGAGCCAGAGCCCCCACCCGCTGCCCCCGCCCCTGCACCTGCAGACCCGCCCGAGCTGGGTCTCAGCTTGGGGTCCAGGAGACCGGACGGTCCAGGGAGGTGTGGGGGGAAACCGGGCGAGTGGTGAGAGGGACCCCCGCTCCTCCCTCTGCGCCCCCGAGCCCCATGCACCTGCCCGTCTGCCAGCGGAGCCCGGCCCCCCTCCTCCTGAGGGCTCAGAGGCCTCGTCATAGAATCAGCCCCGGCTCTGCAGGAGAGTCCTCGGGGGGCTTGGAAATACCCCTGTGCTAGGCCACGCCCAAACCAGTGTCATCAGACTCGGGGTGGGGGGCCCCCCAGGCAGAAGTTCTCCCGGGGGGTTCCAGCCACGTGGGGGGTGCGGCCACATTGGAGAAGCGCTGTTTGACCCGGTCCTCGGTGAAACTGGGGTTTCACCCTGAGAACGGGTCTCACCAACCAGAGCTTGGGGAGGGCTGCTTCACGGAAAATCTCTTCTCCCCTCCCTTCTCAACAAAAATCCACACCAGAAATAAGCGAGCACTTCTTAAAATGGTTTTTTTTTTGTTTTTTTTTTAAAGTAACACATTCATATGGCACCAGCTTGAGGCGGCACAGATGGGGACCCGGTGCAGGAATGCGCAGCCTGCCCCCCAGTCGCCCAGCAGCAGGCCCTGGGCTGGGCTGGGCTGGGCTGGGGCGGGTGGGAAGAGGGGGTGCACCAAGCTCCTGTGCACACACGTGTGGAGGGACCCCCGCCTCGCACCAGGGACGCCTGCTTTCTCGGTCACTCTCTGTCACAACCTGGCCCTGCCTGTCCGTGTCCGTGGGGGCCGGCATTGGCTCTCACGGGCAGTGCCCCCCAAGCATCCCGCGGGCCACGTCCCCTGCAGGATGCATCCGGTCCCACAACTGGACCTCTCTGGTCACAGAACAAGTGCGCTGAAATGGCTCACGGGGCACCCCGCTTTCTGTCGTTCCAGAAGTCGTCCACGCCGGCACCCCTGCCCTTCGAGCTGCCCGCGCTGTACCGGACGGAGGACTACTTCCCCGGGGACGCGGGGGACGCGCCCAGGACCCCCAGTCGCCGCCGCCACAGGCGCGTGTGAGCTCTGCCGTCGGGGTCGTCGGAAAGCGACAGTGCGTGCGTGCAGCGGCTCGGGTTTTCTGGTCTTCTCGCTGTGCATTTGTGTTTTTCAGTTTCCTCTCTCGCTTCATGTGAAACGGCGGGGTTCGGAGAAGCATCTGGAGCCCCCACGCGTGCCGCGCGGAGCCGGCCGGCGGTTCCCACCCGGGTCGGGCCTGCCTGGTGTCCTGGGACGGGGCGCGCGGGTCTCGGGAGCTTCGGGGCTCCGGGACCGGGGACTCGATCTCCCTGTCGGTCTGTGCCCGGCTTTGCGTGGGCATCATGGGGGGGGGGGCACTCCCTTCACCAGGGTGCGTGGCTCCAGGTCTGTCTGTGGTGGGTAGTTTGGCTGCCAAGCCCCGTGCCCACGGGCCTGTGAATCATCTCAATAAAGGTGTCAAGAGCTCATGTGTGGTCTGGGTGCAAATGTCCTCTGGAAGGGAGCACCTGTCCCCTAGGCCAGCCTGCTCCTCAGGAAGCCCTGCCTGAGGGGAGGGGGCGGCGGTGGTCATCAGAGTCCCAGTAAGAGTGAAGAGGTCACGGGCCGCCTGGGTAGCTCAGTCGGTGAAGCGTGGGACTCTTGATTTCGGCTCAGGTCATGATCTCACTATTGGAGTTCAAGCCCTGCACAGGGCTCTGTGCTGAGGATGGGAGCCTGCTTGGGGATTCTCTGTCTCCCTTTCTCTCTGCTCCTACCCCACTTGCTCGCTCTGTCTCTCTCTGTCTCTCAAAATAAATAAACTTAAAAAACAATTTTTTTTAATTAAAAAAAAAATGGGTGGGGCTCCTGGGTGGCTCAGTCAGTTAAGCATCGGAATCTTGGTTTCAGCTCAGGTCATGATCTCAGGTTCGTGAGACTGAGCCCCACGTCGGGCTCTTTGCTGATCGAGGAGTCTGCTTGGGATTCTGTCTCTCCCTCTCTCTGCCTATCCCCTGCTCGTGCTTGCTTTCTCTCTCTCTCCTAAAATAAATAAACTTAAAGAAAAAAAAAAAAAGAATGCAGAGGTCAATAGGATTTCCAGGGATCTTCAAAGGTAGATTTCATGCAACTGAATTTCCTGCTCTTGTCCTGAAATTCCCGATTTCTCAGTTTGGTGATGGGTAATTCTGGTTTTTCTGGAATTCCTCCCAGGGCCAAGAAGACACACACACTCGCCCAGCTGAACGGCAGACCCGCATTAGAATTTCAAGGAAATCTAACCTAACGAATCAGGAGACAGAGCGGTAGAAAAGCAAGGGGAGTGCTGCATCTTGACAATTTTAGGACAATTTCTTGGAATTAAAGCTGTAGGCAGACATCTTATTTCAAGAAGAGCCAGCGTTTTCCTTTCGTTTTCTTCTTGGTTTTTTTTAATGTTTATTTGTTTTCGAGAGAGACAGAGAGCCTGAGCAGGGGTGGGGTTAGAGAGAGGGAGACAGAGGATCGGTAGCAGGCTCTGTGCTGACAGCAGACGGCCGGATGTGGGGCTCAAACTCATTCATGAACCCTGACCTGAACTGAAGTCAGATGTTCAACTGACTAGGTTGCCCAGGTGCCCCGAGAAAAGCCAGTATTTTTCCTTAGAGTATATCTATATATCTATATCTATATCTATATCTATATCTGTATCTATATCTATATCTATATCTATATCAATATCTATATCTATATATCACTTATATAGAGAGAGATTTTTTTTTTTTAGTAAAAACTTGGATACATTGTTTTAAATTACTGAGGTATAGTTTGTATACAGAAAAATTCACCTAGGTGTAAGGTTCACTGAATTTTCACAAACCCCGCCCGGGGCTAACAGCATCCTGACATCTGTCAACGGAGACGGGTGTTGCTGGTGTCTGTACTTCCTGTAGCCGGAGGATGGGTGGATGGTGTGCACGTGGTGTCGCCTCTGTGTCCGGCTTCCCTGGCTGGTGCGTAGCTGCAGACTGGTCGTTCTCGTGGCTGCGCTGTATTGATCGGGACTGGTTTTAATGAAGGAGGCTCAGATACTCACTGTGCACCACTGTGTCTGCTCAGGGAAAGCACAGATTCGATGGAAAGTTAATTTTTCAGGCAAGAGGCGAGGACACCGATTTCCAGAAGGCCGAGTACTTGACTGCTGGAGCCGCCTAGGCTGCTTTCTCCTTTCAGAGCCTGGCGCAGGGGCCAGGGAGACATGAAAGGGAATGCCATGTGACCAAGCCGCAGCAGCCCGAGTGTCCTAAAATAGAGACCCACAGGGCTGTGGCCAAGAGCTTATAGGCTCTGAGGTCAGCCTGCCTGGGTGGCACCATCGTCTCCTGCACGCTTCAGCTGTGTGGCCCTGGGTTAGTTGCTTACCCTCTCTGAGCCGAGCTTCGTCCTCCGCAAGAATGCAGAGAAGGATGGCACCTGCCCGTTGGGTGTTCGTGAGGGTGAAAAGAGGTGACCCGTGTGAGCGCTTGACTCAGGGCTGGCCGCGAGCACCGCAATGGGTGACGTTGTTGTGGTGATTGGCGCTGTGGGGAAAGGGCTGACTGTGTGCTCTTTCTCCCTCGATCACTGGCATCCAAGAGCATCAACAGCGAGTGCCTTGGGGACCGGCCTTGAATTTCAGAGTAAGAACAGGCTGTGGAAGAGTTGGCAAGGCCAACTAGCCCTCTCTGCGTTTTGCTGTCCTGGGCTTCTTTTAGGGACACCCCCCCTTGCCCCCGAGTCAGCGAGGAAGGGAGAGGTTGCATGAGAACATGTGTGGAGAAAGCTGACTAATGAACTAGGATTGGCCATTCCGAGTTTTCTGGGAGTTGCGGTGCTAAATGGAGCTTTTAGGGACACTTGGGGACACCTGGGGGGGGTGGGGGAGGGAAGGCCAGGACACAGAGCCTGCCGGCAATTCTGACCTCAGTCCTTTGAGCTGCTGGTATTCTGGAGGCACCGTCCTTGGGAGAGGTGACCTGATGTCCTGTCACATAAAGGAAAGCCTTGACTACTGGCTCGAGGAGGCCCCACAGCCCTTGCCGGGGTCATTTTGCAGCCGGGGAAGAGGTTCTGTTGTGGGGCGCCAGTATAAAGGGCATTGCAAGTTTTCATTAAGAGCGAGGCTCTTGGGTCAGTCACCTCCCTGCTTTCCCAGCAGACGTGAACTTCATGTCTGTCAAAGCAAGAGGTTCCAAGAAGGTGGCTCACAGGTTGGCAGAAATGTGTGGTTTGCCCTGAACTGTTTAAAAATGTTTTCATGTTGAGACAACTGGGTAACCATCTGGAAAAAATAAAGTGAGTTCCATACCTCACTCTGTACACCAGGAACATTTCCAAAATTCCAAACGGATTAAGGATGAGTTAGATGTATAAAATGAATTTATACGAGGAGGCAGAAACATTGGAGAATCATTCGAAATCCAGAAGCCTAAAAACCAGAGTTAAATCCTCTGCATGGCAAAAACAAATAAAAAATTCAACCAAAAAAAAAATCCATACAGTATGATAAATCCTAAGCAAATTTGAAAGACGAGTGACCAAAAAGACAAACGACAAATTGGGAAAGTAATATGTGCAGCACATATTATAAAGGGATAGTCTCCCTAATATTCAACAGCTCCTACAAATAAAATAAGAGAAAAAGTAGAAAAATGAGCAAAGGATATGAACAGGCATTTCACAGAAAAGAAAATGTAAGAGACATTTTAAATTTTTTTTTTTTTTTTTTTTCAACGTTTATTTATTTTTGGGACAGAAAGAGACAGAGCATGAACGGGGGAGGGGCAGAGAGAGAGGGAGACACAGAATCGGAAACAGGCTCCAGGCTCTGAGCCATCAGCCCCAGAGCCTGACGCGGGGCTCAAACTCACGGACCGCGAGATCGTGACCTGGCTGAAGTCGGACGCTTAACCGACTGCGCCACCCAGGCGCCCCGAGACATTTTAATCCTACGAAGAGATACTCGATCCGTACCAGTAAGTATGAAAGAATATTGAAATTCCTCAGTTTTCACGATTTCAGGCTGGCAAACACGGAAGTTTTTGATGACGCTTAGTGAAATTTTGAAGAAAGAAGCATTCTCATGCATTGGCAGTGAGACACCGTTCTGGTGGAGGTCTCTGGACAGTCCCTGTCCGAATGACAAGTGTAGACGCCCTTGAACCTTGTAACTTCACCTCTAGGGATCTCACCTCCCAATATACACACACACAGGAGAGAAATGATAAATGCGAAAGGCTCTTCTCCACATGTGGAAATAACACGAGATTGGAAGGAACTTAAGTGTCCATCAGAATGGGATTGGTTCAGTTCTGGTACATCTATACACACTCAGACGGCTGGAATCCCATGAAATTGTAGAAATGGATGAGTTCTTTTTTTTTTTTTTTTTTTAATTTTTAAGTGTTTATTTATTTTTGATAGAGACAGAGTGTGAGCAGGGGAGGGGCAGAGAGAGATGGAGACACAGAATCTGAAGCAGGCCACAGGCTCCGAGCTGTCAGCACACAGCCTGACGTGGGGCTCGAACTCACAAATCGCGAGATCATGACCTGAGTTGAAGTCAGATGCTTAACTGACTGAGCTACCCGGGTGCCCCCAAAATGGATGAGTTCTTTATCAGGAGCGTCAGACTCTTGATTTTGGTTCAGGTCGTAATCCCAGGGTTGTGGGATTGAGCCCCAAATCATGCTCCAGGATGTGAGTGTCGAGCCTACTTAAGACTCACCTCTCTGTCTTTCTCAAAATAAATAAAGAGGAGTTCTTTGTGAGTTGGTATGAAAACGTCACCAAGATACGGAAGCCAAGGTACAGGAGAATGTGTGTGATATGCTTCCATCTGTGTGAGAAAGGCATTAACATTCTTTGGAAGGATAAACAAAAATTTGAGAACCACGAATATGTTTTGGGTGAGAAGTAGACTTTTCCCATTTCAGTTTTTTTCTATACTTTTTTGGTGCTTACCTATTGAAAACATTTAACTAAAATCAGTCGCCAGCAATGGAAACTGAGGACAGCTGGATTTCCAGCTTCTCTTCAAAAACTGGAATATCTAGGGGCGCCTGGGTGGCTCAGTCGGTTAAGCGTCCCACTGAGCCGGTGTCGGCTCAGGTCATGATCTCAGGGTTTTGTGAGTTCGAGCCCTGCATCGGACTCCATGCTGACAGTGCAGAATCTGCTTGGGATTCTGTCTCCCTCGCTCTCTGCCCCTCCCCCACTCACACTGTCTCTCAAATTAAAAAATAAAAAATAAAAAAACCCTGGAATGTCTGGCAATTCCGGGCTCACACTGTTGCTGGAAACAATGAGCTAAAGCTGAGTCGCTTTAGAGGGGCTCGAGCTCTCCAGGTTTCCCTTGTATCCATTATTGTTTCGCCGATTTATTTGATCTGCCTGGCCCCCGTGGGCAATTTGCATGTGAGAGCCTGAGAACCAGAGGCCCTCAGACCCTGGAGAATTTACTCCAAGGGTGTGGGGGGGGGGGGTCTGTGAAGAAACGCAGCTGGGGAGAAGCGACAGCTGAGTGACCATTGCAGTGCAAGCAACTGGCCTGCCAGCAACCATCTCTGTGCCCCAGTTTCGAATTCCCTGGGGCCAGAGGGTGTGGTCTTACTCTAGAAGTGTGTGCTTTCCACGGCCCTCCTTTTGGAAGTGACTGACACCAACTCGGACAAAGACACTGTAAGAAAACTGTAGACCAATATCCCTCACGAATATAGATGCAGAATTTGTCAACAAAATACCAACAGACTGAATCCAGCAACCTATAAAAGGGCTGATACATGGCCGAGTGGGATCTCTCCTAGGAATGCAAGGTCGGTTTAACATCTGAAAGTCTATCAGTGTGACACCCTGTGTTAATACAGGTCAAAACCCACACGATCATCTCCGTAGGTGTGGAACAAGGCATCTGCCAAAATCTAACAGCCACTCACGATAAAAACCTCTCCTTCTTGGGGTGTGACGAGTTCTCAGACAGCAGGGTTACAGGCTGGGTAGACACCCCCAAAGGCGTCTAGTGATAGGATCACCAGCTCCCTGGAGATGCTTTGTCGACCCAGGCAGCTGGAGGCACTGGGCATCTTCCTCCCCATCTTAGAGCAAAATCCCACTTAAGCTTTTTTTCTTCCCCTTCCGCAGAAAGCTTTATTGTTTCCAGTTGGCCCACGGCTTGAGGGAGGGCTATAAAAACCGGGTGAAAAGCCGCCTGGTGAGAGCGCTCGGTTGGCTCAGTTGGTAGAGTATGAGACTCAACTCTTGATCTTGGGGTCTTGAGTTCAAGCCCCGTGTTGGGTGTAGAGCTTACTTAAAAACAACAACAACAAGCTGCCTCGTGGTGGGGGAGGAGAGAGATTCAGGCAGAGAAGCTCTGATACCAGGAGGTGGCAGAGGGGCCCTCAAAGGCCGCTGGGCTCTGGGAGGCTCCTAGACGTGCTTGACCCACTCTGTCTTCCGGTCAAGAGCACAACCGTCTTGGGGTTCAAAGCGATTCTGACTCTGGACAGCTCTCACAGAATCTCTGTGAGTCCTCTGGGATCCCTGTGGACTCCAAAGCATCCAAGTTCTTATCGGCGACCGTCAGCTGCCCGCACTTCAGCCTTGCAGGCGGAGAACAAAGCCCTGAGGCCCGCGTCTGCCTTCCTGGCCGGGACTCGTGGCCAGCGCGCTTTCCCGGCTGCACGTGGGGCGGAGTCCGAGGAAGGCCGCAAGGAGAGGACCGCAGTGGACAGGGCGTTGGGCGGGACAGGCCTCTGGCCCCACCGCAGGGCCACGCGGGCCGGGCCAGGCTGGTGGTGGGCCCTCCCACGGGAAGGACTTGCTCGCGGGTTTCCCCGGGGCCACTCTGCTGGCCAGGGAGCACGGCGTTCCGTCCCCACCGCTCTTCTGGGGAGCCAGGCCCGAGGCGGAGGAGAGGGAGCAGACCCAGAGGAGCGCCCGGAGAACGAGGTTTGTGCCTTTGTTCCGTTGGCTCATCTGTGAGAGAGCCGAGGGTGGGGGCGGCGGCGGCGGTGACCCCGCCTGGGGACCGGGGGCTGTCCCTTCAGGCCCAGGGGCTCCTTGTTGTCCCTCCGTGAGCCCAGGAGACACGCGTGAAATCCGGTTTCTGTCGGGGCGCCCGGCTGGCTCGGTTGGTGGAGCATGTGGCTCTTGGTCTCGGGGTTGTGGGTTCGAGCCCCGCATTGGGTGTAGAGATCACTTTTAAAAAAAATCTTTAAAAAATTGGACTCAGGGCACGTGAGTGGCTCAGTCGGTTAAGCGTCTGACTTCAGCTCAGGTCCAGATCTCATGGTTTGTGAGTTCGAGCCCTGGGTCAGGCTCTCTGCTGTCAGCACAGAGTCCGCTTCTGAGCTCTGGCTCCCTCTCTCCATCCCCCCTCCCCACTTCTCTCTCTTTCAACATTAAAACATCTCTCTTTAAGCATTAAAAAAAAATTTTGGTTTCTACACACACATTGCCTGAGTGTAGAGACGGGCGTTCTTAAGCTGTCCGACTCATGTTTGTTGAATGGGGAGAGGTGGAATCAATGCTCTTACATAGGAAAGCCACAGGCAAGTGTATTTCTCCGGGGAAGGCTCGTGCTGTAGGCCATGTTCACGTGTTTGTCTTTAAAACAGTGCTGCTCAGTCTTGGTTGCACGGGGGAATTGGCCGGACCAGCCCAGGGCCAACTACATCAGAAGCCCCGGGGGAGGGGCCGAGTTCGAGCTCCCCAGGGGATTTGGATCCGCAGCCTTGAGGCGGCTGAGCTCTGGGAGAACAGCAGTCAGGGGATTTTCAGCGATTGGCTACCTGGGTTGCAGCAACCACACCTTCTTGTTTTACGTCCTGCACAAGGTTTAATTTGAAGAGTGCAGGGCCCTTGACCTCTGTCTCCCAGGCCTTCCTGAGTGTAATGTGGAATTGGGTTTGAGTTGGCTTCTGGTTTGTGTTGAACTGAGTCCACCCCGGCTCCGGAGATGGGTACTGACTGATCTAAGCCAATCAAGGTCATCCTAACTCCCAGTGGCCCACTGAGATAGCTCTGATCTAAGCCCACCAGCCACAGAAACTAGTTCTGGAATGGTCCAATTGGCTCCAACGTCAGGATTCTTGCTCACTAGGGAGGGAGGAGAAACCGTCTCCCAGGCAAGGTGAATGGGAAGCACCCTATGGACACCAGGGTGCCTGCCTAGAATGAAGGTGACCATGTGGGTGGCAGGACAGGAGGACGGTGCACCTGAGCCTTTGCCTATGCTGCTGAGCAGTCTGCCACTCAGGCATAGTGTTACCTGCGTGTCCCCTTTATCAAACAGTCTGAGTTGGAGTTTCTATTGCCTGCCAGTGAGACGCCCATTTCATAAAAAAGGAGTCTAAAGCTGGGTGAGGAGAGTTAGGCGAACATTGATGGGCAAAGACTTCCCTGGGGAACACTCTGGGCCGGAACCACCTCTTGGCTCTTGGGTGCCACTCTGCATGCCATTAGGCAACAGAAGTCACCCCGAGACTCAAGGCTCCCCCAATTCTTTGTCTTGCCTGGGTCAAGGAAAAAGTCTCATTTTGGTGCTAGTGTGCCCTGAATCCTTGTGCTTTTCCTTGTTAACAAGCAGAGCCAACCTCAGACTCACAGCCCTCAGCAAGCAGTAACAGATGACAAAGTTTTAGTATAATGCTTTGCCTTGTATGTATTTTTAAGGGATGTCTTCATTAATGGCAAATGATGCTGGTCGTCCTTTCTTGTAGAGGCAAAGTTTTCCTTTTAAAAAAGGGCAGTTGAGGGGCACCTGGGTGGCTCAGTCAGTGAAGTGTCCAATTCTTGGTTTCAGCTCAGGTCCTGATCTCAGTTCATGGGATCAAGCCCCCTGTCAGGCTCTGTACTCCTCTTCCCCAACCCCCCCCCCCCCCCCGCCAAAACACGAACAAACTTTAAAGAAAAATGAAAAGGGCAGCGGAAACCTACTAAGTACATAAAATGGTTGTTAGGCAGATGACAAAGTTGGCCGTATGAACAGGCAGTTTGGGAGCCGCAGGGTCTGTCGGGGAAAGTGTGACGCGTTGATGTGTTGGTTTAGAGACCAAGCTCCTGTGTCTCTGCATTCACAGCAGGGAAAAGCCTTTCTTATGAGGCTGGTCTTTAGCCACGATCAAGGCTGCACGGTATGGTTGGAACGCCAGTGACCGTGGGCTCAGATGTCCTGGGTCCAAGTCAGCATCTCCCCTGTGCCAGTTGGGCTCTTGGGACAAGCTCGCTTCTCAAACCTGGAGCTAGTCTTCCTACACAGGTTTTTTGTTTTTGTTTTGGGTGGGGGGAGGGTGCGGTGGGGAGGGGGAGCTTGGGAGTGGATGGGTATTGGGGCACTGGAGGACTCTTCTGAGGACTCAAATTATCTTGAACTCTAGTACTCTACAACCAGTCCCAGGAACATTTCAGGGATGTTCAGAAAGTACTGGAGTGCTCGCAATGTATGCTAAGCTGCGAGGGAAGGTGTAGTCATGCCCCTGGCCTGGAGGAGGGTTCCTTGGAGGACAGGGCTGTGTTTGAGTCTCTCTTGGCTCCCTCTTCCCAGGGAACCCGATATCTAGACTTGTTGCTGGAAGCAGCCACCAGCAAGTTGTGCACAGCCTTTCTCATTAATCTCTAGGCTCTCACGTATGGCTGCTTCACATACACGGTCAGTACAACGTAGCTGTCACGTTCCCTCTAGTCCAGGTCGCAGCCAGCACACTGCTTACGACTATATTGGAAAAGCCCTTTTACTTCTAGCCTCTTGCTTTCTCAGTGTCCAAAAGGTGAGCGATGGACTTATTAGGATATCCATTTTGCCTCACTTAGTAGTAAGACATTACTAAAGGTCCAGCAAGATTTCATGCAAAACGGGCCAGGCGGATGCAGTTGGTTTGCACCAGATGCAAGAACGTTGTGTTCTGAAAACACACAGCTGCAACAACTCATTTAAATAGTAAAGATGCTGCCCTTTATTCCATCCACAGATCATCTGCCCTGGAAAGGACTGTGGACCTCCTTTCTGTGTCCTCTTACTCAGAGCACTTTGAAGTCATGACTGTAGGATTTTCAGGATCTGGAACTTTTCACCTCTTAAGCTGGTTTTGAATACAACTCCTACTTTATTTGCAATTCCATTTAGATTTAAATTATAGTCAATGTTAAAGTTATTTTAAGTGGAGTATGTTGATGGGAAGTAGCCAGATGATGCAAAGGATTACTAACAGTGACTATCCTTTGGTTAACTTTGGATCGATTTTTAACGTAGTAGTTGGTAGAAATTGCCTCCTTTTCCAAGCTGACACACCAAGTTTGTCTTTTCCCAGACCACCTCATGGCGGCCCAACTGATAACTGGTATGTTGGAATGCATGATGAAGCAAGCTCTTTTATTTCCAGTCTTCTGGGGCTCAGTAGTCTTCAGATGTTCCTCCATGACACTTTGGTGAGACATGCTTGCGGTTGGGGCCAACCCAATGAGCAACAGGGTAGGTTAGAAATAAGGGTTACAATGGGTAAAAAAGACCGACCACTGCCTAAGGGGCAAGAAGGCTGACCTGATGCTCTGTGAAAACCATAGATTTAATACATCCTACTTAATTTCATTAGTAAAGAGTGTTTTCCATCACTCAAACTGACTCTCAAGCTTTAGTGGCACAGAATCCCCTAGAGAGGATTTTGGGGGCTCCCATCTTGAGAGTTTGATGCTGGCAGTCTGGTGTCGAGGTAGGGAAGCCATCCCCGTGTATGGCACTACTCACTTGACAACAAGTTTAATGGCTTCCAGGGGTGTTTCAGAGGGGCATCCCCCATCTTTGACAGATCGTTTTTTCAAATCTAGCAAGGACTTGGTTTTGTTCTCTGAAAAGCGTTCATCTTTACAAATGAGCGGGCACTTAGACTGGATACACAACTATAGGGCAATCAAAGGTGTAGATCCTTTTCTGCTTAGCTCTTAAGAGAGGACACAAGCCCTTTTTACAAGAGACCAAAGATGGCACAAGAAAGTTTCCTGATGTACTGAAGAGAGAGAAATCATGCTGCTAGTCGGACTCTGGAACTCCTGGCCACTAGAAAACCTGAAGGGCAAAAAGTTTCCTGGAAAGAAAATCCACAAAATTGTTCAGTCCACAGAGACATTCTCTGATTAGAAGGTGCAGATTGCTGCAGCTTTTTACTTCCAGATTATTCCAAAAGCAAACAGTAGCAACAACATTCTTTTAAAATGGCTTTTATTGAGACACTTTTAGGACTTCTCCAACATTTCTAGTTGGGGATCTTCTTTATTTCCAATTCTTAGGTGGCTAAATTCTTTTCCGAATGCCAACAATGCCCACTCCCACCACCTTAGCAAGGAAGCATGCTCATCTGTCTCTGCTCAAAAGTCCAACCAGGAACATACCTCCCCCCCTCCACTAGTCTATTCAAGTCTCATTAGACCTCCGAGTAGGATTCGAGTCCAGGCTAAGTCCTTCCCACCTAGTAATTTATTAGGCAGACTACTTTCAAACCAAGTGTGAGATGGCTTAAATTCAGCTGCTATTACTATCCTTAAGTAAGAGAAAACAGGCTTTATCAATGCCAGTTTTTCTGATTTGGTAATCTGTGGCATCTTAATTTGGAGACATCCTGTCCTAAATCTTATGAGCTGGGGTCTATAGAATTTATAATCTACTTGTATAACAGACTTAAAAATAACTCCATGCCAGCCCCAAATGCCCTAAAGGTTCTAGTCTATTCTTGCACTTTCTCCTGTAGTTGAGAAGCAGGACTTAACATTTTAGAAGGAAGTCGTTCCAACTTTCTTTGGTCTTGTTAATGCTTTCGTTACACCTATCTATGGGAAGGAGTCTTAGAAGTTATGGAAGCCAGCCACTTAACTCTTTAGACCAATGGCCCCGAGAGGTAGGTGCCTGCTGTGCTTCTGCCCTTTGTATGGACTGGAGCTTTCTATCATAGTTGTAATTACTGAAAATGTTGCCTAACGCTGCCTCCTTGTAACCGTTCTTTAGTCCAAGTTGCTACTGGGAAAGCTCCTTCCATCTTAGCCCTCCAAGTGTGTGATCTCCAAAGCCTTTTTAATAGCAAGATGGTCAAGAGAATTACAATAAAAGCTGACAGAAGTTGCCTGTTGAGTACAATTGTTCCCATTATAAGGTGAAGACCAACATTTACTTCCTTTAGAAGAAGGCCAGGGCATTAACATTCTGCTTGCACATTAATGCCAATCTGTTTACATCCTTTTATCACGGAGACATTTACACATACAAGCAGGCTCTGCTCCTTAAAAAAAGGGGAACTGAAAAACTCAAGGATGTTTATTTTAGCAGTTAAAAAAGGAAAAAGACGAAAACAAAACCAAAAGATTTTGTAACAGGTGCCTTGAGAGAAAGCATTCTTTTATGCCAATGGCACATTGTGGTCTTTCACAAGTTTCCTCAGTGGCCGTGGCTTGTCTCTGATGAAAGTGAGCCATGGCATCAGCTGGCACAAGACATAATGGACACAGGACTGTAATGTGTAATAAAGCAAATATTTACATTAAGCACAATACAGCAATTTATTTAGATGCTTAAAATGAATACAAAGGGAAATAAAGATCACAAAATTATACATACTACAACAGTGTGTCATATATTAGATGGTATAAATGAATACACCAGGGTGGTGTTTAACTAAAGATAAAACTAAATATCCAAAAATGCAGCACTCATTGGTTTGCTGCTTCAACACAACACACTTTCATACAGATCTAAAAGGTGTCAAAATTAGTAGCTGCAAAGTCAATTCTTGCATGTGATTTTAGCTTAAAAGATTTCAGAAAACAGATCTGAAATACCAGTTTTTGTTTCTGTCAGCTGTAATGTCAAGGATATTCAGAACAAGAAAAATTCTATAATACAAGAGAGTCCAGATATATATCTTACGTGGCTGGCCTCTGTTGCAAGATTGTACAAGGTTATGTGCAAAAACTAAGTCTGTCCAAAGGTCCATACTAGCGCAGTTTCAAGCTTTTGCTAGGTAAACTAGGTATAGCGTTTATTACACAGCAAGGGCAACACTAAAAAAAAAAAAAAAAAAAAAAAAAAAAAAAAAACAAAAAAAAACAAATCTATGATGGGTACACAATAACAATATCATAGGCATCACTTGAATAGGTCTAAAAGACTGTACAAATATACATTTCAACTATTCAGAATGAATACATGAAAAAAAATTGATTTTCCCCAAAGTCTACTATACACACGGGACTGGCAGCTTGTCTGTTGGCCCTGCACCACCACGCGAATCAGGAGAAGGCCTCCCAAGGTCATCCAACCAAACATTTTACAGAGGGAAAGAAATGTCGAGAAGGCAGAAAAGTAAACCTCTGCTTTTCCTCGTGTGCGTTCGTGAGCCACCAGCTTCTTGGGTTTTCACATTTATTTACCGTGTCTGTCACAGCAAGTTCTGAAGCCAGATCAGCCGATCGTGTGTCACAGACTTGGAAACCACCACCGGGCTGCAGTGGCCACGCGTCCCCACAGCCCGATGACCCGGCGCTCAGAAGGCAGTGCCAGTGAGAGTACAGCTGTGCAGTCCTGCCGCCAGGAGAGCAGAGCTCCGGGCTGCAGCAGGTCCCCGATGCCAGAGAGCCTGGCGCTTAGGCCTGCTGGCTGCTCAGTTTAACTCCGGCGAGGCTGCCGTGCATCGGCTCAGCAACCCCATCAGTCATGTTGTCAAACTGCTCCCCGTCCTCACTGTCAATTGTGCTATTCTGCCACTCAATCTGTGGGTTAGATAAGCGCTCATCATTTTCAGACGCATTCTTCCACTGTGACTGGTCCTTGGACCAAAACCCTTCGACTTTTCCATAGGAACTATTCTTCCATTTCAACTGCTCTCTGTCACCTTGCACGGTAGCCTTTTTTTTGGCAGCTGGCTTACTGCTTCTTGCATCTTCACTCTGGGAAGACTCATCAGACCAGGTTCCTGGTTTCATTTCACACGCGTTGTCCTCAAAGTCTGACACTTGCTGGGAACCAGGACCACTCTCAGACGGAGAAGCACCGTCTTTCCACTCAACAACATCATCCTGGTCAACCTCACTGTCAGAAGCATCATGCGTTAGTTTGGTTGGTTCCTCAGTCAAATGAATAGTTCCATACTTTGAACCATCCTCCTCTTTTTGGTCTAGCTTCTCCGATTCTAAAGCATCCTCAGAAATGACCTTCGGTATGTGTTCCTCCGGGTTATCATTAGGGAGTTTAGGCTCAACTTCAAACACAGGGTCAAAAGGGCTACCACTTCCATTGGACTCTTCTTCCAAATTTTCAAAACTGTCTGAGGAGCTGTCCTCTTCCTTCCCAAGGCTGAGCTTTTTGTCAGCAGTTTTACTAGCATTCACTCTGGAATCCTTCTCATCGTGATTCTCAAACAGCCACTCGGCATCAAAATCCATCTCGTGCTTAACTTTGTTCAGTTCTTTCATGTTGAAGCCCAGTAACACACCGGGCTTGTACTTTTCACAGTCTCGGACACACTTCTTCCTCTTGTTGCTAAAATGGGAAGCAATGTCACTCTTCCACAACCATAAACTGGCAGCCAGCTTCTCAATTTCTCTCCGGGTGGGATAGGGCTGTTTGTTGAAATACTTCGTTAGGAAGCTTTTCCTGGCTTCGTAGGAATCATCTTCGTGACCCTTGGGGTCTAAAGCTAACACAACAGGCTCCTCGGGCTTCTCCTCAAAGAAGCTGGGCGAATCGCTATCCTCATCTAACTTTCGCTTTTTCAGCAAGGGAAATTCCACTTGCTCGTAAGTGCGCTTCACGGGTGCTAGGCCTGGTGACTGATTAAGCCGAGAGGGTGCGTTTGTCTTATCCTGGCCGTTCTGGGTCTTTCCGACACCCCTACAGTGAACGAGATGCAGAGTGATAGTCGAGGCGGTCATGTTGCTGGTATACACACCAAGGCAATGGATGCACTTGTAGGTGAGCTTTTTTTCCACGGGATGAACCGTCTGAATAACTTGGTGCCTCTCTCGTAGGTGATGTGCAAGTGCATCAGATATGGGTCCTTTTAGGATTGAAAAGCAAAGAGGGCAAAGGGTTTTCCCGACATCTTTTTTATAGGGCACTGCTGCTTGAGGTGAACTTTTAACAGGGATATCTGCCTTTTCCTGAACTTTTGGCTGTGGCTTTGGAGGGACTGGAGGGTTATTTTGGGCGTGGTAAGCAACAGATTCGGCTGGGGCATCCCTCAGGTTGTATGTGGTTACAAGGAGATGGATGTTAGTGTGGCTACCCTGCTGCAATGTCAAATCAAAACTCAAAGTAGAATCTGTTTTAGGTCCCATCTCTTCATCAATGTGAACCATCCGCATGTGTGCCGCCATCTTTTCCACATCATTGAAAGTTGAACGGCAATATGGACAAGACAGACCGTGAATTAACATATGGTTGAGCAGGGTGTCTGTGGGCAAATAGCGATTACAGTAGAGGCATTTGCTAGTAAAATTGTGAATTTTCATAATGTAGTTGGCTACTGCTGGGACTTTCTCAGCTTTATGTTCTTTTTCGAAGTGCACACTATAGACATTTTCAGGAAAAAGCTCGTTACAGATTGTACATATTTTCCACTTTTGAGTTGAGGAAGTATTGGCTGGGGGAGGGCCCGTGGCAGCTGCAGTAGGTTTGGAACTGGACTGACCTAATACTCTGGATGCCTGTGACTGGGAGAGGGAGGGAGACTTTAACTGGCCTGATGAGAGAGCAGAGGCATTAGCAGACTGCAGGGAGTATCTTGCTGGTGCCTGGGACCTCTGCTCTGACCCAAGCCCGTAAGATCTTCCATTTCCACTTGGAAGTAGCTGCTTCACAGACTGAGACTGCTGAGGGATGGAAACTGGTGCGTTGCCACCTAGACCCAGTCTCATTGACTGACCAACGCCATAGCCCTGGCCTACAGATTTGACTCCATAGTTATTCTGCTGGAGGTGAACATTAGACATCATGTTGACTCCTGTAGAATTTAAGTTAGGCTTTGGTATTGAGAGTCGATTTACCATCTGCTGTGATGGCAAAGACCGGACATTTCCAGAAGCAAGGGAACCAATTCTCGACTGGAGTCCCATGCCCTTCTTCTCTTGAGGTTTGGGAGCAATCAGCATCAAAGGTTTAGATCGGGGAACCACCACATTTGTGTGCCCAATCATGGCAGTGACCTGATAGCCTATGCGTTCGTGGTCTTCGATGACATGCTGTACCAAAGCTTCGTAGGACTTTGGCATGAAAAGGCATCGCTTGCAGTGAATACTGCTCTCTTCCCGGGCATTTGAACCTAAAGGGACTGCACCGTTGAGTGATTTTTCACCTGCCTTTGCTATGTAAGGTGCTGCCACATGCTGAAAATGTTCCCTGTAAATGTGCTTCCTAACTATTTCATAAAGAGGATCTCGGTAAGTGCACTTCTTACAGTAATAAACAGCTTGTTCTACACTGTCAGCCTGCTTAGGTTTAAGGCCATCATTTTTGCTTTTATCTTTGAAAGTGCTGAGGCTGCTACTTGGTGCGCTGGCGTTTGGAGCATGAAATATTTTAATGTGTGTTTCCAAAGTCTTTTTGTCTGCATTGAAGGTACAGTAGGGGCAATTAAGGAGAATCCTATTTTCAAAGTCTTCACTATGGACATTCCGGAAATGACTTTTGTAGGCAGAGAAAAATTTTGAAGAAAATGGACAAGCACTGCAGCAAAAAGGTTTTGTCCGGTAGTCCTAAAGAAAAGACAAAAACTGGAATGAGAATGCCACTTCAGACAGGCGCTAACAAGTTCTGGGTGTTCCCCCAGACATCCTCTATTTTTAATAGAGATATAATGATATTTTTAGAACTGAAACTCTGTAATGCATTAATTATTTTTCCTTCTGCAAAATGGATTTATAAAATATAAACCCAGATGGAAAAGCAGTTTGAAATCAAATAATTTTATTTTGTTTCCAGAGTATAAACAAAATGCTCCGTTCCAGTTTTCCTCAATGTTTAGAAAAGATCAAAGTCATATTTGCTGATTGGTTTTAGAAAAGCCAAAGACAAATGGCTTCAAAGATAAACATTTTACAGTCAGAGACAAGAATAAACCCTGTGAAATCACTTTCACTCCCTGAATCAGTAAATCACTAAAGGTTTCAGACTTACTCTTCAGTAAAACTCAGGGCCCAGAGTGCTGTGTGCAATTAGGCAGTAAGACATAAAGATACACCTTTTATCCTTCCCATCATGGAGAATCTTCAAAAATCTCAGAACATTTTTTTCCCTCTGATCGAAGTACAGTGTAGTATTCAGATTTCATTGCTGATCAAAAAGCTACTGATTTGAAGAGTCTGCTTTCTTCTAGAAGCCATGCTCTCTTCTCAAGCAAGAGCAGCTTCAAAAGAAGTAATGAAGTGACAGCTGCTTTGACTCAAATTAAGAAGTTAAATAAAAATTTCCTATAGACTATGAGCAATGCATGGTGTTAAAAAGCCAGCAAGTATTGCAGAATATACTGATTTCAAAGAGCAACTTCCAGAATTATGCTCATTAGCACCTGTGCAGTTTGTCCTTTGAAGACCAGTGAAACACCAGCTGGGCAAGAGATTACCTTTCCTCCGTAGAAACTTACTTTGTTTCAGATGCTGGTTTGCGGCAATATTAAATACTCCCCTTTTCCTTAAAGCTCAACCCTTATTTAGTGTCAGAATACGAAGCTCTGGGATTCATAAAACCGAATTAAGTGACCTGTCCCACTGGAAAGCTTTTACATTCTAAGACTTCTGGTTAATACCTTTTAGGAGAAAAAAACCCAGTAACTATACTATCAGATTTCTGACACAGAGTTGAAAAGTAGTAATTCCCTAAGTATATTCCGATGGACAAACAGATCAATAATTAGAGTTACAATCGCTACTGAAATAGGTAATGGTAAAGTCCGCAGTGACAATCACTTCCCCCTGTGGGACAGGAACCACCACCTATACCACTTTCTCTGTCACATCTTCACCTGTTGACACTTGCTGGTGCCTTGAACTACCTAATAGTGTTTTTAATTCCAATCTGTAAAAATTTAAGCTACACCTGTCACTGCCATCCTAACAAAGCCACCCTGCTCCACAGAGGTCGGATGACACCAACCTAGAAAAAAATACCCTCTCCAAAAAAATAAGAATTGTGACAGACACAAAAATAATGATGGATGACCTAGATGAACAGAATGTTGGAGGGAACAGTTTAGAAACAAATAAAAGAGCCAAAGTACTTCTGTGAGGGAATGTTGGTATACACTGGGCCTCAGAACCTTTAAGTAACAAAATTTCCTATTCTCACACTTGAAGTTTCTGTCCAATGACAAAAAAGACAAATTCTTCCTAGTTTTCCCGCCACTTAGGAAGTGGACACTTTCCACACTAGGTTGCTGCCTACAAAACGATGCATCATTACGAAAAAGCCTAGGGCTGAAAAGGGGACGGGCCAAGGATGCGGTCATTAAGTCCCCTCTGCTACTTACCTGATTTTTTGTAAGTGAAGGGTCCCATAGTCCTACATCCTCCCATGTAGTGTTTTTCAAATAAAAGTCATTAGGTTCAAACTGTTTAAAATCCTAGAAAACAGTGAAAGAAGTTTACAAAAACATCATGATACCAACTCTAGCCCAACCTGACTTAAATCCCATCTCTTGGCTAGAGCTGGGGAGTCACACAGAAAAACCAACCCCACCAAGAACTAAAAGTTAGGAACGATAAGGCTATTAGGAAATAGAAAAGGCATATGGAAGTTGCATTCAACGTCTTCTAACAACCAAACATTCCCCTAAATGGTCAGCCAGGTTTCCAAGGAAACCAATTGAAGTTCTAATTAAGTAAAAAATTCAGCCACATATTAATACCAAAGCCCCTTTCATTAGAGTATTGTAACTCATCAATTGGTAGTATTAAAATGGAATATGAACTAGCAATGTTTGCTTAAGGCACCATGGATGTGACACTCTGTTTCTGCAGGAAAAAAAAAAGGCGGGGGGGGGGGGGGGGTTGGGGGGTGGGTAGAAATGGACTGGGAAGAAAACTCACGATTTCTGAACCCACAAAAGGAAGAAAGAAAGCTATCTGAAGAAAGTAAGCAGTATTGTGTTAAATTTATACTCTCCTATAAAAATTTAATGGCCCATTTTCCCCCCAGGCCAGGAAGATAGCAAAGTCTTAGGAGAAAATTCCTCTTGGCTCCTAAAAGGTTCACAGTTCCCTGTGGAAAAATCAAGTACGTATAAATTCCAGAGGATGTAATGGGCGTAGTAACAGGAGGAACACATCAAATGCAGGATAGAAAAGGTATCTTCACGTTTGCATTTATTCTTACGCAGATTACCCAACTGAGTGCAAAGTGGAAGTGGATGGACTGTTTCATTGGGCAGATCTACCTGAATTTGTGGGGTTGGAGAGGCAGTGAACTTCCACACTTGGGGACAACGTAACTAGAGAAGCCCACTTTGGAGAAGCTTCAGTCTTCATCATCCACCCCTAGAGTATTACTCATGGGAATCCGGAAAAGAAAACCCGTTGTATGAAGGAAATCGCTTTTCAAACTTTCAATTCCATCCAAACGTTTACGGAGTGCCTATTATGTACCCAGCACTGCGCTTGGTGCTGCTTATACGTGGATGGGCAAGGTAGTTCTGGTCCCTGGCCAGCTGGAACTTAAAGGCTAGAGGGGAAAACGGCTTTAAATATTTCAACCAGAGGCTCTGACCAACTAACCAGCAAGATCTGGAGCAAGGAGATCTGGAAAAGGAGGAGACCAGCACACTGGCTATCCCACAGGGCTGTTAAAAGCTCGTAGAATAAACAGGTTAGAAAAACAGTTTGCAAAAGTCCAAACTGTTACACAAGGGGAAGATAATCGTCTCTGATGGGTCAAAGGGGCCAAGGACTGCTCAAATCCTAAGGAAAGAGACAACAAGCACCCAAACCACCACGCCTCAACAATCAGAAGGTCAACCAGAACACTCAGGCATATCAGAATGAGAACAGGCTCTGGAGTCCCGCAGACAGGCCCTGCCATGTGCTCAGCTGTGCGGTGAACCTATTTCTTTACCGGTTCTTCCTCTGAAAATTGGATGAGAATTCCTACATTTCCCCCAGGGGTTGTCCTAAGGATCTGAATTTAGAGACCATTTTAAAGCACCTAGTAAAGTGTCTGACACGTGTATGCCCTCAATGGTAGAACTGCTTTCGCTTCATGATGCAAAGATGAAAAGGCCCATTTTAGGGAGAAGGGAACAAGTTTAGCCAACTGAGAAAGCTCCGGGGAAGCCGATGCTGCAGTTACAATTCAGAATATCCCAGCTAAGAGTTAACCATCCTGGCTGCTGACACAAAGTAATGGATCAGAAGCTGAGTCATGTTAAAATTAAAAAATGGCATGCTACTTACTTCTATGTGTTCTTTACAGTATTCCAACCCAATGTCACTAAGTATTTTTTTCACAGTTTTCCGGGCTTTCCTTAAACTGCCAAGATTGTTGACAGGAAGTTGGAACATAGTTTCTATTGGAAAAAAAAATTTAAGTCAAGTCAGAACACGTACAACTTGTAATATTTCCTAGTTCCACTGATGGCAGGACCACAAACCCTGGCCCACTGACAAAGAAGGTGAGCAGACACCCTTACCGAGTCTGTTCTGCAGGCAAGGTAAGTGCTCTCTGACCTCGTCTAACAGGACATCTTACATCACAGATGGACTAATTCTAGAGCTTAACTTCATCACCAAACTGGTTTTTTTAAAGTTGAGAATTAGGTTAATAATACCAACCCATTATTTTAAAATTGAGTGTGAGTGCTTTTCTCCTTGTGATGCTGAGCCTCTGAAAATAGAAAAATGTTCACCATTCCAGCATCATTGCCACATAATTTTGAGTGCCAGGGAAAAGAAGTGTTTGTTTTCTGGGAACCGTCCTGCATGCCGCTATGATATTCTTAAAGAAATCTCCTTCAGTGTTTCCATATACTATCCCAACTACAGACACTAACGGTTGTGTAGCCTGCCCCCCAGCCAGCACCACACCTGGACAAAGGCACTCACTTATATGGTGATGGGGAAAGCTAGGCACTCAGCATCAGAGCAAGTGCTGTGTTACAGATTTTAGGGGATCCTTTTGAAAAATGAAAAGCCTATATATGTGTGAAGGAACTGAAAAATTATTTAAATGACCTAACACATTAAAGCAGAAATTTAGATCCACTTCACCAAGTTCCTTAAAAAACAAAAGTTAAGAAAATAAAATTAGTATCTGTATGGCTTTCAACATGATCATTTATATTTTCCTATAAAATATGGTAAGAACTTATCTAGTAGTCCAAATAAATATTGTAGGATATAAAAGAGTTCCAAAACCCCAAACTAGAGGCAAACCTGAAAGCCAAAGCATCAGGAATTAAAAGTTTAATACATGCAAATCTGGTTTTCTAAGTAATAAAGGCAGGCACTCTCTAATATCACTACCATTTGTAAGCACGACCATAATCAACTAATCCAAATGTAATACAGAATCGTGTTGCCTCATTTATCATTCGAATCCAAAAGTCAATATTGTGGACTATGAAAAATGGAAGAGAGTGAAGCCTACACCAAAGCAAATAGTAACTCCTAGAATTTGGTATGTCACCAGAACTTAGAAGTTTCAAAATATTCTACATGAAGTACTGAAGTGTAATGGAGGTCAAAAAAGAAAAGCACTTCACTAAAAAAAACAAAAAACAAAAAAAATCAGCCTTCCCATGCTCAACACCAAACTCCTCTATCAGCTAAGAAGCATGACTATGGTGCCCTCCACACTGCGCCATCCAATAATCAGCCTAGTGGTTAACAGGGGACTCAGAAGTCACTTTGCATACAAATTAATGTGCATTCAAGACCAAATCCATTATTCCTTGTGGAAATTTTATTGCTAAATTGTTTTTAAATCATCTCTTTGAAACTTTTTAACTAGTTGCTTAGTAAAACCATTCCCCAAACTAGGTCATTTGGAGAAAGCCACCTGATAGAAATGTTTCAGAAATAACAGAAAATGTTACAGGCTAATTCTGAAGAGACCAGGCATCAAACAGATGCCCATAAGCACCCAAGTCCGAGAAGGGACATTTTTGTTTATTCAACTCATAAACTCTGTGGGCCCAAACCCAGCAGTTCTTTCCCAACTTCCCTAGTCAGTCCTGCTTTACTTCAGAGGAGAGATGGGCCCAGAAGGCACCCTGGTGCCTTCTGGTCTCCCCTGCCTCCTGGATAGAAGCAACTCAACATCTCAGCAAAACAAATGCCCAATGATCTGGAAATATCACCACCACCGAAGCCACCCACCTATACAGAAAACATCCAGGGGAGCTCAACTGCTGCAGAGGATAAAGGAAAACTCATTCTCCTAAGTGCCCACCATTCACAGCAAGCAAAATTGTTTTAAGACCTCCAACTGAAGCACCTCACTGCATGGTAGGTACCCAACTTATAAACCTATAGGTCTGAAAAAGTGAGTATGCTCATAAAGGAGCTTAGCTACAAGAAACTTATAATTTATAAAACTTGGTATTTCAGCCATACAGTAAATCTCAAGTTTACTTAGGCTGAATTAAACAGATATATAAATAGTGAACATTGCTTACCAGAAAATGTTGTACAAAAATGGCTTTTTTTTAATGATTAGCAACTAGGAGGAGCCTAAGTTTACACTGAAAGATACAGAATACTCGGAGTTAAGATTCCTGGCATTTTTTTGAGGGGGGGGGGGGTGTCTGGGTGGCTCAGTTAAGCGTCTGGCTCTTGATTTGGGCTCAGGTCATGATCCCACAGGTCGTGGGGACTGAGCCCCGTGTCGGGCTCAGCACGGAGTGCAGAGCCTGCTTGGAATTCTCTCGCCCCTCCTCCCGGTTATGCTCATGCCCTCTCAAAATAAACAATAAACTTTAAAAGATGCCAGTTGTTTTCTTTTTTTTTTTTTTTTTTTAAATCATCTGGGGAATCCTTTCCACCCCCTTCCTCAGATGGAGGTACCCTCCATGTATCTTGCTTATGGAGATTACTTACAAGATTATGTCCATCTGGAGCGAGAATAACACATTCATTCATATGTGTTAGCACTATCAAAAACATTTACAAAGACTCTTGTTTTTTAAGTAAAACACTGCACAAAACAGGCACACAGTGTAAGAATATAAGCAAAGAAGCCTCCCTCCTACTCCTGCCCTCCAGCAACGGAGCTCTCCTCCCTCCTATAGGGGCCACCGTTATGTCAAGCTTTTCTACAAGCCAAAGGTTCCAAAAGAACATTTCCAACAAACTCTTATCTGTGAATGTTAGGATTAGTATGGATGATAAGAAAAAGAACTCAAGAGCCCTATGTTGTTGTTTTCCCCAGCCTGTTGCTTGCTGTTAGGAAACAACTTCAGGGTGCCTTGAGTGGCTGCGCTCCGTCTGTTAAGGCGGACTTGAGCTCAGGTCATGATCTCACGGTTTGTGGGTTCGGGCCCCGCATCGGGCTCTGGGCTAACAGTTCAGAGCCTGGACCCTGCTTCAAATTCTGTATCTTCCCCTCTCTCTGCTCCTCCCCTGCCTCTCAAAAATAAACATAAAAAAAACAAAAAACAAAAACAAAAAAACTCCAACTGCTGGCTTTAGGGTTCACCCATGTTATCTATTTGATTCATACTTTAAAAAAACTTCTATAAGAGTAACTCCTGGCCTCCTCTGCACCCCTAAAAAGCCCTTTAAATTAGAAACCTGGACAAGGGGCCCATACCTTAAGTGACTGAGGGGCAGGAACAGAGTAAATAAGAAATCAACTGGGATTAAGGGCTGTTTCCTCACTTAGCTAAAAACAAAGTGTTTACAACAATTACTCTTAGGGAGGAAGATATCTTACAATGTTAAAATTGTCTGGTGATGGGCTTTCAAAGGAATGCAGGATAGTCTTCCTCTTCAGATTTGTCCCCAGGTGGCTAGTTCTTTCTCTTGAACCTCCCTGGCCGTGAGGATGGCTATTTCACCAGGTCTGCACCATTATCTCAATACCAAGGAGAGCTCCCTTCAGTCATACCATAATCCCTTCAGCTCATGGCAAAAAAAGGGGATAATATCCAATATAATAGAATGGAACCACAGTTGAGCTGTTTGTCACTTCTGGAGAACCTATACTTTGTGCTCAGAAAAGGGAGATGAACAACAGGACCTAGGTGTTCCCTTCAAAAATCCATCGTGTCTAAGGGACAGGACCTATGGAGCACACAGCAGGCACTCGGGCACTGGAATAAAAAAGATGGTTGTTTTTACCTGCTAACGTTCCCCCTTGGAGCCACCCCTGGTACAGATGATGTGCCATTAGGAGGCCCTTCCTCCATTAGAGCAGAGTGTGCAGGACTCAGGTACACCAATTAAGAGTATTCTATCTCTACAGACACTGACTGGTAGAGTTAGTTGGACATGTGCCCAAACAAGACTGATAGTGATGCTGAAAAGGATTCAGGACCTACTACTACATACAGAAAGCAGAGGAAGGACGCCTGTTCGACTTTTCCTAAACAAGAGCCAAGTACATGCCCATTTCTGCTTAAGCTTAGTTCATGTCCCTTGCAACCAAAAATCTTAGTAGACCACTGGGCAGTGGGACACAGAAGAGGAAGTGAGCAAGAGAAAAGATGAAGAACTTTATGCCAAGTGATTACATTTGTAAATTAAGTCTAGTAGGAAGAATAAGAGTTTGCCAGGAAGACAGTCATTCTGAAAGATGATGTGGCCCCTGGTTTCATTAATCAAAACAAACACTGTATGAAAAGAATCACTTTCTAAATTCTAAAAGCTCAATGACCTATTTATTTTTTATATTGATTTATTTTTTGAGAGAGCCTGTGAGGGAGGGAGGGGCAGAGAGAGAGAGACAGAGAGAGAGACACTCAAGCAGGCTCTACAATGTCAGTGCAGAGCCCAACGCAGGGCTCAAACTCACGAACTGTGAGATCATGACCTGAGCCGAAGTCAAGAGCTGGATGCTTAACTGACTGGGCCACCCAGGCACCCCTAAATGACCTATTAATAAGAGTTAACATTTCCAAGTATTTTATTAACAACTGAAAATAAGTAGCATTTGGGTAAGCATATGCCATCTGATGAACTAGACTTAAAATATCGATTTCTGAGAATGATTTAAATTCACTGCTGCTCAATGATTCAGCCACACTCCTTCCTATTGACCTTTGAGAATTATATCCACACCTGCTGATTGGGGCCAAAACATTAAAGTTTTAGTAATAATCCTGGCCAAACTCCTACTCATGCACTTTCTTAGAAAGCACGAGTCAGATGGCAGAAATGAAAATCTGAGATCTGTAGCCCTAAGCTAGAGATGAAATGAAAACACGTATTGGAGACTCATCAAATACATACTCCTTCTACCCCTCCATATACCAAAAACAAAAACATTTCTCTACTCCACATACCAAGAGAGTAAATGAGGCAGAGTGAGTGTGTCTCATGAGGACGTACCATCTATATAGGCTGAATCTGTACACAGGAAGGACAATACTACCTCACTGTGAACTTTCCTTAGGAGCAAAGAAGCCATTATCTGAGAAAAAGAATTATCCTTTAGGAAGCAAAATCTCTGCCGAAAGGCTTGAATCAAGCTAGGCGTCGTACTCAGGTTCTCCTGGGTTAGGAAGACGAACAGGAATCCGACAGACGGTGCTAGTTTATCTAGCTCAAGGCAAGGTTGGCAGGACCTGATGTACCAAGAGTCAATGAGGCTTGTCTATGTATGATAAGGTCCCTCACAGAGCCATCAGATCAAGGATAGCATCCTTTAGCCTCTGTTTTTAGGGGTACAAGAAAAGCAGAAAACATAACTGTGCCCACAGAAACTTAAATCAAAAACAAAAAACCCAACCTTAAACCTGTGACCAGGCACAGATAATCAAACAAGCCAGAAGAAAAACAAAAAGCCCCCACATCAAACTTTTCCTTCAAGTGTGGATGTAACATGGGATTTTTCAGTGTTACAATTCTTCATATTTTTATGTGCATTCTTATGTTTCCCAAGTTCTTAATAAGAACATATGGTGCTAATTTAACATGCCAGAAAATACGGAAGTAAATACGACAGCATGTCCTAGTTTCCATCACCCCCAAGTACAAGTGCAACTTTCTCGTATCTGGGAACCAAAATCGAAGAAGCATATACCCGAGTGACAACTAATGCATCAGTTATGTTAGTGATTATAACTTGTAATTATCTTAAGCAAATGTTTCTAACAATGCACTGAGAGCTAGCCAGGAATGGTTACTTCTTCCTGGTAACACCGAAACATAAGCTGCTTAGTCTAAAACCAGGGTTTTCAACACCGCCGACACGCCCTCTGAAGAGGAAACCCTGGTTTCTAAACAAATCTTAACTGAATTATAAAAAAGTAGAGGGACTCAGGTTGAAATGGGAAGAGAAAAAAGGAAAAGTCTGTTCCCGAGAGTCTCCTTGAAATCAAGTTACTTGCCTAAACTGTTTCTAAAGCAAATATACATGCCAAGGTGGCAGTTGTGAAATGTAGGATCGGGACCTGGTGGGCAATCACCCAAAGCAAGAAGTTTGATGGCTACAGCAGAATTCCAGTAGTTTACTGAAAATCTCCGCCACATAAAATTACAGTCTGATCAGAGTATGGTTATCAGAAGCCCACAATAAGCCTAAGGATTAAAGTACAGTTTATACTTTGATGTTGTCTTTTAAACCTTTCTACATTAAGCTGTAAAGAAAAATACACATCTGGGAAAATATTTTACTGGGGGCTGGGGGTGGGGGTGGGATCAAAGGCCGGGAATTATGCCATTACTAGTGAAGAAAAATGGCACTTGTTATTTTCTAAATTAATAAAGAATTAGGAAGACATTCAAACTACTACGATATAAACAATTACATTTTTGAAAACATCCTCAGTCCAAATTAACATGTAAGAAGAAATTCAGACCCTTGATATTAAGAAAACAAAGTATTCCAATGTTCTAAGGATTCAACTATTTATATAAAGATCTTATAACCCACACTGGGGTTTAAGGGTCAGATATATTTTAAGTTTAAATCGCTAACTAAATTTTACTTTTTAAGAAGCACAGACGTTTTAAGATTTTCATGAAATCTTCATGCTACCTATGATGTACTTTTTTTTTTAAAACAGCTCTTGTGACGTCTCTGTGGAAACATTTAGGACCCATTAAAATAAAAACTAGGCAGAAAGAAAACATTTCCATATTTGTGCGCTCACTCTTCCTCTTACCACCTCCTCAGCAACATATTTAATACCAGTCGCTATCACAGAGCATAAACGTGGTTATTGTAAAACAGTTTCTTTTATAATCAGTTAAGTGCTTATCTTTCCTGATAATTCTGGAATCAGAAGCAGTGAACAGACACATCTTGTTTGCTTTTAAGGGTGTCCCTAAGTCCTACATTTAGACTAAAGCAGTCATAAAAAAAGTTTGTATGTTTGTATTTTGAAAAAGAAACCCTGTAAAAGCCTTTCTAGAACAACCTTCCAACGAGTGACAGTGTTGAGAGCCCAGAACCTAACATTCAGTCTGGAAGCAATCACCCTACTCAATCTTTTTTTTTTTTTTTAAGCCACAGTCCTGAACAGAAGCAGCTAATCTTTCAATTTCCTACAAACTTGGGCAAAAGACCTTGCAGATGCCAGAGGCTCTTCATAGAAAGGCAGCTCTGTCATCTCTCTTTCTCAATCCCAAATACCACAGAGCATGTAACTGATAATCCAGGAGCAGAATGCTCTTCTGGATTAGCAGATAAAACTGTGCAGCATGAGAGGTAGGAAAACAAAGTTTAGGCTCCCTTCTCCTTAATTAACAGAAATTGTGAAGTAGTGTTGAGGCCACAACAGGGGTTTATTAGGAAAGCCCAGGAGGATGAGAAAGACAAATTACTTTGCAAATGAAGACACACTTGTACCAAAAACTGCATCGGAATAATGAATTATTTTGCTTAGGATAATCATGTTAGAACCCTGTTAATAAAGAAGCAGACAGGAAATGTAACCAATTTCTGTTTTATTCTTATCCACTAACTGCATTGACTCTTACTATTCTCTGATAATAATAAATCCCAATGGAGTTAATCTTGTCAAATACAAAACTGCCTCCAGAAAAAAAAAGACATTTTGATGTTCTTCAAGTCTTAACCAAATCAATGATTAAATTCCTTAAGCTTTCATACTATTTTTTTGGTAAGTAGATGGCAACATGAGTGTATTTATGCAAATATAGCATCCTGTACAACGTTTGGTCATAGGAACACTTTTGGCCACTGTTGACGAACCATGGGTGAATCCCTCCCACAAGCAGCCCTGCTCTAAGATCATCTCTCTGCCTGATCACCTTGAGTGAGCACAGCACAAACCCTGCCAGGAAGCTTGTCCCACGCCGGAAAGCTCTGTCCACAAGCCTAGAGCTCTCACAGTCCGGGTACAGAAATCTTTAATCCTCTAGCCACAGAGCAGCCTTCCACGTTTTTCAGACCCTTTCTCCTCCCAAATATTCCCCCTTCTCCAAGTTACCCACACTCAGATCTCCAGTGGACAGGCTCCAGTCTGTCAATGTCTTTGGTGCCCTGAATAAACTTATTCCAGATATGCTAAATCAGAAGGTCAAATGGGACAACACTTCTCTAGTTCTGGATGTTACTGGGTTTTTTTTTTTTTTTTCAAATTTTATTATTTTTTAAAAAAGTAATCTCTCTGCCCAACATGGGGCTCAAATTCATGACCCTGAGATCAAGAGTCACATGTTCCACTCACTGGGCATGCCCTGGATATTATTTTTAAATTAATGCTCCTGAAAGGTGTTATTTGTGTTGGCGGCAGCCACCTCACATGTGACAATTAACCAAGATTTTTTTTTTTTTAAATATGTGCTGCGTGTTTCAGTATTAGGTGGTTCAGTTGGTGAGAAAAAAAAAAAATCTGTACTGAGTCCACGTCTGGTTTGAAGGGAAGTAATTATCAAGTCTTTAAGTATCTTTTCAAGTGAAGGGGCAAGAGTATTCTGATTCTGAAGTGGAACACTGTGAATCACTGAAAGAGCCTCAGGGTTGCCTAATCTAAACTCTTCTCATTTTACAGATTAGCAACTGAGGTGAAGCACCTGACCCAAGGGTGATCAGTTTGTCGGTGACAGAGCCGGGTCTCAAGGTCATCTTCAGATCTAGGATGCAGCCCTCCTCCCATTACCCATTTGGACCAAGGTCTGATCTCTGACATTGAAGGTAACAAACAAGAGCATGTCAAATACATACATCTCCAAACGCCAAAACTTCAAAACTCAAGACTGAAATGGCCTTATACAAGCTCAACTAAACTAGCTCAAGAGGTGAAACTGTGATTAAGAATACGCACACATCTCAGGTCAGATGGCCCCGTGAGATCCAGAGAACTGAAACAAGAACTTAGTTCTGAGACCACTTGCTCTAAAGTGCTCTTACCATCACCACGAATGCCAACTCACTAAACAGTCACGCTGGAAGGATATCTAAATCGTAATAATAACTTGCAAAACGGAAACCACAACCTTTGTATCCCTAAGTAAAACGACAGCTTTTCAAAAACAGACGTATCCTATATCTCTCTTTTACCACCTTCCAATCATCAATACTCGAACCATGCTACTCCAAAAACTGCTTGGGAAAGAAGAGGCTTTGGTGATCCTTTTTCTTTTTCTGGAGAACAGGGTTAGGCAGGAGGCTGGTCTGCTTTCAACTATCTCTTAGGCTCTTTTTGGCAAATTAAGTCCCATTCATTTTTGTTACAAAAGCAACCGGGAAATAAAAACCTACATCCACGTAAAAACCTGTACACGAAATCTTCTCACAGTAATTATTAACACCCAAGGAGAAACAACCCAAATCTCCATTAACTGTTAAATGGATAAATAAAATGTGGTATATTCACATAATGAAATGATCTAGCCATAAAAAAGTACTGATATATGCTCCAACACAGATGAAACCTGAAAACATCGTATGAAATATAATGCAAGGGAAGTCAAAGATGTCAGCTGCCAGAGGCCACTTGTTACATGATTCCATTTACACAAAAGGTGCAGAATAGGCAAATCTACAGAGACATAAAGAGTAAAGCTGCCAAAGGCTAGAGGAGTTGGGGGGAAGGTTGAAGGTGACTGCTAATGGGGACCCGGTTCTTTTGTGGGGTGATAGCTGCACAACTCTTTGAATATACAAAAAAAAATCATATATTTCATGGGGCTGAATTGTATGGTGTATGAGTTACATCTCAGTAAGACTGTGACAAAAGAAAAAGGCAACTGGAGCTAATGTAACAAAATGTAGAAAAGGCATGGAACACAAATAATCATACCCAAAGGCAAGGGTTAACATTGGGTATATTTATCCTTCTGGATTTTTACACACATGCAATTTTTCTTTCTTTCTTTTTTTTTTTTTAACGTTTATTTATTTTTGAGACAGCATGAACAGGGGAGGGGCAGAGAGAGAGGGAGACACAGAATCTGAAACAGGCTCCAGGCTCTGAGCGGTCAGCACAGAGCCCAACGCAGGGCTTGAACTCACGGACCGTGAGATCATGACTTGAGCCGAAGTCGGACGCTTAACCGACTGAGCCACCCAGGCACCCCGCAATTTTTTTTATTTTTTATTTTTTTTTTTCAACGTTTATTTATTTTTGGGACAGAGAGAGACAGAGCATGAATGGGGGAGGGGCAGAGAGAGAGGGAGACACAGAACCGGAAACAGGCTCCAGGCTCTGAGCCATCAGCCCAGAGCCCGACGCGGGGCTCGAACTCACAGACCGCGAGATCGTGACCTGGCTGAAGTCGGACGCTTAACCGACTGCGCCACCCAGGCGCCCCCGCAATTTTTCTTTTAAAAGGAAATGCATCTATGCATCTCAAGCATTTAGTCATGCAGCAAGAAAAGCAATGTTGGCTGAGATTTTTTAAATTTTTATTCTAAGAACTGTGCTTTCCTTCCAACAAGGGTAAATGCTAGCACAAATGGCTATTCTTCACATAAAATATGGTTAGCCTGAAATGAATGGAGGTATGCTTTTATTTATTAAAAAAAAATTTTTTTTTATACCTTAACTAATGTCTCCACCCAACATGGGGCTCCAACTTACAACCTGAGATCTAGAGTTGCATTTTCCACCAACTGAGCCAGCCAGGCACGCCTGGAGATATGCTTTTAAATCAATTTATATTGTGTAAAAATACATGTAACAAAATTTACCATCTTAACCATTTTAAGTGTACAGTTCAGTGGTATTAAGTAGTCATAATACCATTTTGCCATCACCACCACCCATCTCCGGAACTCTTTTCACGATGCAAAAGTCAAACTCTATACATTAGACAATTAACTCCCCATTTCACTCCCCTTCTGCACCAGGCGACCACAATTCTACTGTCTCCATGATTTTGACTACTAAGTATTTCATGTAAGTGGAATTACAAAGTCTTTTTGTGACTGGCTTTTCCTTTTGCACGATGTCTTCCAGGTTTGTACGTGTTAACCTGTGTCTGAATTTCCTTCTTTTAAAAAAAAATAAATTTTTTGTTTTTTGTTTTTTTAACGTTTATTCATTTTGAGAGACAGAGAGAGACCAAGCACAAGTGAGGGAGGAGCAGAGAGACAGGGAGACACAGAATCCGAAGCAGGCTCCAGGCTCTGAGCTGTCAGCACAGAGCCTGACACGGGGCTCGAACTCACCGCGAGATCATGACCTGAGCTGAAGTCAGACGCTCAACCAACTAAGCCACCCAGGTGCCCCCAAATTTCCTTCCTTTTAAAGGCTGAATGATATTCCATGCTATGTACGTGCCACATTTTGCAGTTGATGGGACACCTGCGTTGCTTCCACCTCTTAGCTATTGTGAATACTGCTGTGAACATGGGTGTACAAGTATCTTTTCACACGGTAATTCTGTCTCCACAGCGGTTCTACCACTTACATTCCCATCGACAGTGCACAATGCTTCCAATTTCTCCCCATCTTCACCAACATCTGTTAACTTTTTATCACAGCCCTCTTAATGCGTATGAGGTAGTATTTCATCGTAGGTGTGATGTGCATTTCCTTAATGACCATGAAGGGTACTGAGCATCTTCATGTGCTTACTGGCCACTTGTATGTCTTCTTTGCAGAAAGGTTTATTCAAGTCTTTGCCCATTTGAGATATGCTTTCACATGTAAAATATACTTGGGATTTCCAAGACTTAGAATTAAAAAATGAAAAATATCTTGTAAGTACCTTTTCAAAAATATTGACATGTTGAAATGACCATACTTTGGACTTACCAGGTTAAAAACACATTACAATTAATTTCATTTTTAAATTAAATGTTAACATTAAATGAAATTAAAAGTTAAAATGTGGCTACTGGAAACACAGACGAACCTTGAAGACATTAGGCTAACTGAAATAAGCTGGTCACAAAAGGACAAATACTGTGATTCTACTCACAGGAGATACCAAATGTCACTACTGGAAAATCTGAGGCAACAATGCTGAATATGGGACCAAATAAGGTTTGCTAATAATTTTATCAGCATGGATAGTCTGGTTCGAAATCAGAGGCATTTATCATTGATGAGTCTCTGCCAAAACTGAATATTAAGCATCTGTTAAGATTTCTTTGCACAGGACAGATCTTCTAGAGCAGGTCCTGGACGTACAGGAACGTTGAAGGCCTTTGTAAAATTCTGGACCTTTTGGACAGTATTAAATGAATGACTCTATGGTAACATACTAATGGTCCCCAACTGTTGAGTACTTAAAAAAAATCTCAGTGAAGGGGTGCCTGGGTGGCTCAGCTGGTTAAACATCCGACTCTTGATTTTGGCTCAGGTCATGATCTCATGGGTTAGTGAGATTGAGCCCCACATCTGGCTATCCACAGACAGTGCAGGCCTGCCTGGGATTCTCTCTCTGTCTCTCTGCCCCTCCCCTGCTTGTGCTCGTGCACTCGTTCTCAAAATAAATAAACTTAAAACATGTAGCAGTACAGAAAAGATTTTCAAAGATTTTCCATGTGTTAAATTTTTAAACGACTTTACATTTCTTTCAAATGGTTATAAAAGTAGAACTGCAAAAGGGGAAAGGTCCTAACAAAAATAAATCAGGAAGGCTTTTCAAAGGTGACACAGTGATGAAAATTTAAGTTTACTAAGTTTTGTTTTCTTCATGTGGTGTGGCTCATTAATATCAAACCACGAATCTAGTGGGAAATAAACAGCCCCATTCACATTATCTTCAAAATTACAATTACACTGTGACTCAAATGTTTTATTCTAAATACTCATCACAGGTGAGTTCAGATTTAGTAAAACTATGACCTGAAATTATAATTGATACAGTGTGGTAAAGAGGTAGTCATGGCTGTAAATTACAATCACTATGAATCATTTTTTTAGCAGAGGCTGATCTTCCTGATCTCAACTGATGGACTTAAGAACCCTTAAAATATGCAAGAAGACAAGGGTGCCATCTCAGTATCCAAAGCAAAGAAAGTCTATTGAAAAGATCTTGCTTGGTTTCTTCCCCTCTGCTAGATCTCCAGCAATCTACAATGGTGGCTGACACATAGCAGGCACTCAACACATGTCGATTGAATGAACAGTCCCTGCCTAGAAAGGACTTACAGAGATGACACCCCATAAATATACACAGGAAAAGAAGCAAAGTGTCAGATGTGTGACAAACTAAATGCACTGAGGTTTCATAAAAGGGAGAATTCATTCTCAGCAGGGGAGCTCAGGAGAAGGTGGAAATAGAGGCTAAGCTGGGGCCACTAGGTTAGTTGAGAATCTGCATTCACTGCAAAAAAATAAAACAAAAACAAACAAACAAAACCTTGCTGGCACACAGTTCCAGAGGTGGGAAAGCAAGGAGTTTTAGGAAGTACTGTACAGAGTCCAGAATGGCTGATACGTCAAGCTTCTGAGTAATAATGAATGACAAGGGTGGAAGGGTAGGTCGGGGACAGGAAAGAAGCCTTGAGTGTGAAGCTAGAGTCTGCTGCTATGTCTGGCAGGCACCGAGACGCTGCAGATACTAAAGTAGAGAAGTGATACAGTTCTAATGGCACTTTAAGAGAATCCATCTGGCCATGGTCGGCAGGTCCCATTTAAAAAAGGCCTAAAGGAAGTCTATGAAGAGTGGCATACCAGGCCTAAGCAACTGTCAGAATTGAGAGAGCTTACACCCATTTCAGACCTATGCGATCTGAAAGGTCTGCAAAATCACCAGAGCCTTAGGTACAAGGTAAGGTAAGGTAATACGATATTGAAGTGATAGCAAAAGGTGAAGTTCAAGGCTGAACCCTATAGCCTACATTAAAATCTGTTTTCCAGTAAGACTATATTGTTTTTGTGAATAAAAATTTAGCTGACCTATCAGCCACATGTAAAAATTGTTACCTCACAGCTTCAAACTTATGTAACAAATAGGGACACAACAAAGTTTTCCTCTGCTCAAAAGAAAGATGGTACAACGTAGTGATTAAGAATACAGCTCCAGCTCCAGAGCTGGACAGATCTGTGTTCAAATCCTTACTCTTGCCACTTACTAGCTTTGTGAACTTAAAAATGTTACTCAACCTCTGGAGGTCTGTTTCCTTATGGTATAACCAGAAGGACACTATCCCCATTGTTCAAGTGCCAGAAGGATTAAATGAGATGATACCAGTTAATATTTATAGCAGTTATCATTATTATCTTAAGCCAGATCAGATACTGGAACAATCACTTTGAAAATTATGAGCTCACACCACAGTATATATAATCTTTTAAAAAAATATATGGACTATTATTCCTGAGAATCAGACGTGGTTGCCATATACCTGTTCCTATACACATAATAACGCACATTCACACACATAACAGTGCTTTCACAGAATATGTTTATGGGAGCTTTCCATGTTAAAGAGTTAGCATATTCTTAACTTCACAAACTCTGCGGCACTTAAAACGTTTATGCAATAGCGTATCTGCAGGTACCCACAATAAGCCTAGGTGACTTACAGTCACATAGAAACTTAAAGGTGTGATCTAGATTTTGCATATTTATTATTTTAAAAAGCATGTGGGTCACTTCTCTTTTAAGAAGACTTTCAGACTACAAGACTAGTGCCTATGACTAGAAACTCCCTATTACTTGGGAGTATTTAGATTTCAGATGAGATTCCTAGCTGTGACCGTCAGAATCTACAGAACACCAATGGAACCAATGGCTTTCAGGGTGCACTTCTGAGAGTGTGCTGAAACTGTTAAGATATATACATGGATGGAAGGGGAGATGAGGCCAGAGGGACAAGATGACAGCTGAGCAACTGGAGGTATGGTCCCTAACCCTTCACTGATATTACATACTGGAGTAGACGCAATTTTATGTGACAGGGAGAAAGATGCCTCACAGCTTACCGCCCACCCCAAAAGGATGGAGACCATCTCTAACACCCTAATCTAACTTCAGAGAGTATGAGATGGGGAGGATTTCCCAATTTACTCCGTTTTAAACAGGCATTCCGTCAAGGCAGGGACACAGCGTGGGGCACGACTCCAACACTCTGGTGCCTACGTAAGAACTCCATAGCTTAGTGATGCTGCTGTCAATTTAGGTGGACAACCTGGCTTAAGAGATATGTGAACAAGGGAAATCAATTCACAAGTGGGCCTAAGAAGACATCTAGGTACATCTACTTTTAATCATTCCAGTGACATGTCCTTGTCTTTGCATCTAAATCGCCTAAGACGAAAAACCGGTTATTTTTAATCCCTTAATGATAACATGTCCATGCTCTATCAAAACTACTCAAATAATTTTCCCAGAGTAAGGGAAAGGTTAGTTTTCTCCTCATCCATGAATAAAAGAATAATTTACTTGAATCACCTCAAGTTTTTCTAAGCTACCTCCAAAGAGTCAAAGTTTAGGCAAAGCTTTCTTTGTAGCAGAAGCATTATTCTTGCAGCAGGCTTTGCCCCTTGCTGGCTCAACGCTTACACCTTCTGCAGAGAAGTTTTTTCTTGGTGTTGTTTTTAAGCCTAACTGTTTCAGAACCAGGACTTTGAGCCCACTGTGTAACACACTTCCAGTCTCCCTTTCACGAGAGCAAGAACTCCAACTACTGACTTATGTTTACAACCCCAACTTAAAATTTTAATGAGTTTTTCTGTATTTCCACCAGACAGAAGTTTTTTCAGATATATCACATTTCAAAAGAAACCACTCATACAGGTTTCCAATTGTTGCCAGTTCCCACCAGAAAAAGATGCAGATTTTCAAGGGAAGCACAGGATTCCACACAAAACTCTTCAACGGAGCACAGAGGGTTCAGAAAAAGGAAAGGCAGAAGGGCAAAAGCCAGCAATTATCTGTCTAAGCAAAAATAACTGCTCAGAGGAGAGAAGGAGTAAGACTGCCCTAAACCAAAACACTGGAAAAAGCAACAGGACCACAAACAAACTTTCTTTTTAGATCCTTGGACAGGCAACTCCAAACTAGACACACACTACTTCAACTAACCACCCCCCAGCACAATTTTCACCGGTGCTCTCTTGCCAGCCTCTTTGTGAGGCCCACTTAGGATCCTTGGGTATTCTCTGATACAGAAGCACAAAACATCACCATGAAGCATTCGTGTGTGTCCTCATCAGCCAAACAGCACATGGGAACCTATAAAAGCCTATGTTCCAGGCACAGGCCTGGCACAGACACATTCTGTAGCTCACTTCATCAGTGCATGTCGCAGTGCCTTGATTTGCCCACTTGTGAAACAAGGAAAATCCTGAGAGAGTTGAGAATGGTTTCATAAAGTGCCTGGCAAATAAAACAGGCATACCATTAATATTATAATACCATAAAGGCCAGCAAAGAGGCCTTTCCACTCACAGCTCACCCTTACTAAAATCATCAACCAAGTCATGTGAAAAGTGACACATAAACAGCAACAAGCCACAGCTGAGTGACTCAATTATAACTCTATACCCTTACTGGAGAGGGAGTTAGGATATGTAGGGATTTATTTTTAATTCTAAGGGATGGTCAAACAATGCACACGTCTCCTACAGATCACGTGCATGCTTTTGAGTTAAACCTTAACCTTAAATCTTAAACTGCAGTATATGTTCAGGGCAGTCTTCCCTTAGTAAACTCTACCAAAAGTTCTTATGCTCTCCTTAATTTCTGAACCTTCATTTCTGGAACACTGCTGACATCCTGGAGATTTCAGTATTTCTCTAGCTGCTGTGTTAGAACTAAACCAGGGATCAATAAAAGCAAGGCAGCTTGTGAGTGCACTTCAAAGAACTACAGGCAGAGGCTAGCTAATGCATACACGGAGAGGAGAGAACCCAGATGGAAAGAATGAAAAGAACTTTGCATTTTACACTCATTAGAAAATGTGCGCCCTCAATCAAAACGGTTCCTTTATACAGCTGGCTCACATTTTATCTGTGACTTCCTAAGACACATATATCACAATATAATCAAGTGCACATATCTGTACCCCAGTTTGAGAAGCTTGATAATACGTGAGGAGAGCCTTCTTCCAGTGAAGCGGAATACGGATTCTCATTTAAGCAGACTCCTAAACTGCCAGAGAGCAAAGGTAGATCACAACCAAAACATAGGTCTAAGGAGTACTAAGACCCTGAGAGACTGAGGGAGCACAATCAATCAGCCTTTCCCTCACTTTGTAATTAACAGGATCAGGCTATAAAAAGCATAAAGTCACAATGGAATTGTGGCCACTCATGCTGGGCCAAACACAGATGGCCTCTTTCAAAAAGTAGCTCAATGATTAAGGCAGAAAAGTGCCAATGAGTAAATAAGAAATGGCTTCTACGTTCAAAATTATCAATTCAGGGGCGCCTGGGTGGCTCAGTCGGTTAAGCGTCCGACTTCAGCCAGGTCACGATCTTGCGGTCCGTGAGTTCGAGCCCCGCGTCAGGCTCTGGGCTGATGGCTCAGAGCCTGGAGCCTGTTTCCGGTTCTGTGTCTCCCTCTCTCTCTGCCCCTCCCCCGTTCATGCTCTGTCTCTCTCTGTCCCAAAAATAAATAAAGGTTGAAAAAAAAATTATCAATTCAGTTAGCGTGGGGCGGTTTCTCACCAATTTTAAACGCCAAGTTTCCAAACTAACATAAAATGTATAACTGACAGTAATGCACAGCAGCAAAATATGGCCATTTGTTCCAGACTTAATGTCACAGGCTCTTAGAAAACTAGGAGAAGAAAAACTTCCTAAGTTTGTGAGGCTAAGAACATGTCAGGCTCTGTGAATCTATCTAAATTATTTACTTAGGGGAGCAAAGTTTTACTTAATGTTCATGTCTCTTAGGCAAATAAATGAAAGTTCAACTCCCCATGAAAAGTATTTTATCTTCTGGAAGACATAACAGACTTTAAAGTGAAAGTCTTTTAGAAGTCCAGGATGAACACGTGGATTATCACACAACAGTTTTGAGCATCTTGGTAAAAACTACAAATTAGCTTCTAATCTTATCATAAAATAAAATTTTTCATTTTTTTGTACTTTTCACATTTCTTAAAAGTTTATCTAAGATTTTAACAGGTTATTAAAAAAAAACTACAACGTCTAATTCATTTTTTCCATAGTTAACATACTGTTTCCCAACCGCATCTCTAATGCATGGACTTTGTATTTAATAACAGGCCAGTCATTTTCAAGTCTAAAAAAAAGCAGGTTGTATTTGAAGTGTGTATATACACACGCCCATTAATGGACTCAACCTGCCAAAGTCTATTACAACTTATGCAATTTTTGTTACTTATATATAGTTCCCAAAAGACAAAAATACTACTGAAATTCTGAGGTTTTTCTTTCAATCTCTCTCTACCAAAGTATCGATCCCTACTTGCTCCTTTTTAACAGATCAGCCACATCATCCTCGTTAAGGTAATTCCCACAATTAAACATGTAGCCCGTGTGTGTACATCTTAAATATGTGAATCAATAGACTGCTAAATATCTACATTTTAAAATACTGAAAATTATATTCAGTAGATATTTTTCAAATTCTGTGGATAGTTACTAGTAAAGCGACCTTATTTAATTCTCCTTTTCATAATCAAATAAGTATGTGCATTTACATTATAACAAAAACCAAAAGCCATTTCTACTTGATAAAAGCCTCTTAGCTGGTTATTTGGTAGCAACTACATGTTCATGGAAAGGCCTATTCTAATCAGAGACTCTTTCTGGTTTTTAAAAGCTTAGCAACTCTTCAGATTGGGTCATCAAAAAAAAAAAAAACAATAATTGTGAACTTACTTGACACTTAATCTGTTCAACATGGTGACGTTTTATTTTAATATAAATAGTATTAGAACTTTTCCTGCACTCTGGTTTAAGGAAAAAAAAGAGAAATTTAAGCAAAACAAATTCACAGTGTGTATGTTTACAACCAATGACTTCCAGGATAGCCAGGGCCAGAAGTCTTTAGAGATTCAAAGCCCAATCTCCTAAGTTTTCTATACAGAGACTTTAAGAACCAGAATCAAAGATTTGGTTAGTTCAATGTATAGCAGCCTCTAATAAAGTAATTTCAGTAAATTTCCAACAAGGGCCAAGATAAATTAGGAATTTCTATTAAAAGTTCAATTAAACAGAATACCCATCCCCACCCTCTGGTTTATTAAGGCTTTTTTTTTTTTTCTGTACTTTTAACAAGCCCTCATAGGTTTACCTAAATTCCAGCCTTCAAGCCCAATTGTTTCACCTTTTATTTATTTATTTTGACTAGTAAAACCAGGAAACCTTGAAACTGCAAAATACATGCTTTCTAAGAGATCACAGCAAGTTTTCCTGTAGGGGAAAAATGGCTATTACCACTAAGGACATCAGTTAACACTGTATCGTATGTATAATTTGCCAAAGCAAACAAAAGCACCTTCACAAACTTCACCTCAAACATGGACTCAAGTAAGTTGTTTTCAAATTACTCATTTAAAAACTCATACAAGTATATACCAAAGACCAAGTACAGGTCAAAATTATACTTGTTTAATAAATACTGAGCAGTTTTTAAAATTATAATTAATACCACTTAGATTTAGTATCTGATTCTTGAAGTCACTAAAAAATTGCAAAAGCAATACTTAATTGTCTCCAAATGGAATATCTGAACCAAACTGCCTCCCTTTCACTCACCAAAATGTTACTTGGCAGCAAATGCTCAAGGAAAATTCTCCCTTAAGCACCAACCGAATAACTGTGTCTATCAAAGAATACATCCATTCATATCCCCACAAATTTATCTTGGTGTATCTATATAAAACTTGCAACAAAGTCTTAAAGTACCCTCTGAGTATCAACTACCACTGTCAGTCATTGGTAGCAAGTTCATGTTCATGGAAAAAGTCTGTTCTGATCAGAGAATCTCCAAGGTTTATAGAAGCTTAGCAACTCTTGAGACTGGTCATCAAGATAACAGTAATTGAGAACTTAACTTTATACACAAGAGTGCAGAATGCAAACCATTAAAACAATATTAGCAACTTAAAAGTTTTTGTCTTAAACAAGCCATTAAGTCATTTCTCTGTTCAGAACCCACGACTGCAACCAGCTCTAACCGGTTCCTTGAGGAATGTGGCTAGGCTGATATTTTGGAAGTGTTGGCTTTGGTGGTGACCAAGGAGGAAGAAGTCTCTGGCCTCCCTGTTGCTGCAGTTCCCACCCTCCAAAATGAATATACCCACCGGTGTGAATTGACAATGTGGTCCAAAGAGCAAGGCAGGAACGGAGTCCAGATCCTCAAAATGGTAGTACAGGGCATAACCACTAGGCCACCTATCAGTTCAGTACAAAAAGTACAACCCTGTGCATCATGGTGCAAAAGCTGGGGCCTAGGTTTCGCATTGTGCATCTCACACCTATGGAAATAACAAGAGGAGTAAAATCTATAGAAATCAACACACCCTAAGAAGGTGGGTGCTCACAGAAGACCGGTGTCAACACTTTTGCAAAGGTGGTTGGCTACTGAAGATAATGAACGGCAATTACAAGTCCAAAGTTGGAAGGCAACAAAATTTGACAATCAACTCTGTTGAGTTTGACAACGAAGAACTCAACATGGGCTCGATGTTTACCAACAAGGCTTTGCAAATCATGACACCCATCTACAAGCTTATGAAAATTACTACCCCACTGAAATCTAACATCCCTCAAGAATGATTTTTAACTCTCAAAGACTAGGAAAGATTTGGGCCATGAAGAGAGGAGGTTATCAGCAATACTCCCAAACCCATTACTCTCAGGTTTTAAACTTTCCCCCTTTACCACCTGACCTTGGAAAGACATGGTGACACATTCAAAGCTTAAGGTGGAAGAATTCCAGAGAACAGGAAATCTGTGTACCAAGGATGTGCCAAGAACAAATGTGGATTGTCAGGGTCAACAGTTCTGAACAAGTCAAAAGACAGAACTTCTAAAATGCTGGGTGGATTCTTTAAAAGAAATAAAATCACCGCTCTTGACTCACTTAATCCTTCGCCATGTTGCTGTCAGCTCACCAACTAAGAGTGCGAGAGTGTGTCTTGCTGGGTCCATTTTCCCATGGTCTGTAGAAGGCGCTGTGAAGCACATCCTGTTCTAGCTCTGGGGCCCTTCCCCCCTCTGCAGCCTTACCCAGTGCAGGGAATGCGCCCCCTACTGACTCCAACACTCATCGCCTTTAGCCGACTTGGCTGCGGTGCATTTTGGGTGGGGGCTGGTATTTTCTTCGTGGCCATAAACCAGAAGCAACAATGCAGATTTATAAAGAAACTGTATCAAGCTACCCAGGAGATTTTTTTTTTTTGTTTCCTCCTGAAGGTTCAAGACACTGGCACGAGAAACATCAGGGATAGGAATTGGGCGTGTGGGGATGGACAGCATTAAAATGGCAAACACAGGAAGCAGTTTGGTTCTTTTTCCCTCCTAAGCCTTTGTCTGAGAAATGGGGTTATGGCAAGAACTGTCCAGAGGAACTGGTGAATGCAAGAACATCAAGAAGACTCAGTGTGGACACACGTGTAACTAAAAAGGATATCAGACCTTAGTGCCTGATCTTGGGCAGAAGAGGAAGAGAAGCAATCGCGCCTTTTCCAGCAGACAGGCATCCAGGTTGGGGGGAGGGGAAGGCAGGCAGGCAGGCAGGCAGCCCAGAGGAAAGAGAGGTGAATAAAAGGGTGCTCAAAGAACTCCTCCCCATTCATTGCAATAAAAAAAAAAATCTTTTCGCAGCTTTCTGAATTTCCATTTTTTACCGTCTTACTGCAAAGTTGGGGCTCAGCATGCTCGGAAGAGGTCGTGCTGACCAGGCAGCTGCGACTCTGAGAAAAGGGGGTGGTGGTGGACTCCGTGGTTAGGATAGGAGGGGAGCTGGCATGTTAGGGAGGAAGGGTTGCACGGAGGAGGCACAGACTTTCCACTCCCGTGCCATGCATGCTCCCCGCCCCCCAATCTGTCCCCCCTCCCCCCAGCTAAGGGTGGGCAGACCTGGCAGAAGGCTCGTCCCAAGCACTGGGGGTGTGCGTGGGGGGCTCGTTTTGGGAGGGGGGGGGGAACGGGAAGAAGGGATTAGTTCCAGGGATGGGAGCTGCTCGGTTCTTGCTGGGGGCGGGGTGGAGGGAGATGCCATCAGCGGCACGAGCTCCGGGGGCCAGGCTGGCTGCTGGCCTCGGCGGGCTCACGGGGCGGGGAAGGGGGGTCGGGCTGCAGGAGGAGGCGCCTGGACCCCGGAGCGGAGCCCGGGTAGCGGTCCGCGCCGGGGCGGGCGCTCCGTCAGCACCGGAGTAGGCGAAGGAGCGTGTGCGGCCGGAGGGCTGGCGGGGGAAACAACAATGCGCCCGCGGGGCCGGCTCGGCGGGAGCGGGGCCGGGCCGCGGGTCGGCGCGCGGCGGCCGCCGGGGCTTACCTTGACTCGGCCTCGAGGCGCGCGCGGGGCCGGCGTGCTCGGGGGCCGGGCGGCGGCGGCGGCGGCGGCGGGCGGATGGCGGCGGCACGGCGGTGGCGAGGGCGCGCCCTGGGCCTCGTCGCGCTCCGGCTCGGCGGGCTCCGGCTCGCGCCGCGGCCGCGGCTGCTGCCGGGGGGCGCGGCGGGCGCAGCAGAGCGGCGGGCGGCGGCGGCGGCGCGAGCGGCTCCCTCCAGTCCCCGCGCGGGCGGCGGCGGCAGCGTCGTCGAGCGGTGCAGACAAAGGAGGGGCGGAGGGAGGAGACGGAGGGTGTGGGAGAGGCGGCTTCACCGGCGCGGGCAGGCGGGCGGCGGCGGCGGCGGCCGCGCTCCTCTCGCTCCTCAGCAGCGGGGACCGAGAGAGGGAGCTGTGTCTGAGGAGACGCCAAAATCCCCCTTAGCGCTGCCCGCGGGAGGGGGAGGGGGCACAAGATGGCGGCGGCCGGGGGGGGGGGGGGGGAGTTCAGCTCATGGATCCCGGCGGGCGGCGGAGGGGAGACCGGGCCGGCGGAGGCGGCGGCGGCAACGGGCGGGGGAGGGGGCTGATCCCGCGTCTCCCCTCAGCAGACAATACAAGCGCCTCGGAGCGAGTCCCCGAACCTGCCCTAGCCAAAATGGCGGCCGAGAAAGAGCGGAAGTGACGTAAATACCTCATTAGCATAAGAGGACTCATTGTCCAGCTAAGTAGGGGGGGCAGTGGGGGGCTTTACCCCTTCCCCCCATGTCCCCCAGGGACAACTGTCTCACTCCCACTTGTGCTTGCACCAAACTTTTTTGGAGGGAGGGTGGCACCAGCACCCCCACCTAAGAGAAATTATATAATCCCCTCTGAGGGGGAGCTCTCGCGAGAACCAAGAGGATTTGCCATTGACCCACTAGGAGGCGCCGCGGATAATGGCCGCAGTGCGCTTCCAGGGCCCGTGTGCACGGCGGGCGCCTTCCTCCGGCCGCAGCGCCGGCGGCGGAGGCACAAGCAGCGGGCCGCAGCACGCCCTGCACTCAGTCAGGTGGCCGTGCTGGGGATCCCTGCGCGGGCCCAGCTGGGCCTGGACTACATCTGGCGGGAGGGGGCGTGCGGGCAGCCCGGCGGCTCCACGTGCCCGGAGGCCCGCGCTCTCACGGGCCCGGCGGCCGCGGGAAGGGCAGGGGCACCTGGCCGGCCGCGCGCGATGCCTCCTGCCTTAAATGAGGCGCGAGGGCCTCGTGCTTCACACACCGACTGGAGAGGAGACACGGGCCCTCGGAGGCCTGGCTCCGTTCTGGTGGGGTGGGCTACTCGGTGGGCAGGGGCTGCGTCTTACAGAAGGCCGGCTGCCGCCCTGGGACTGGACATTCTTCCGGGTCGGTGATGGGCTCTTCTCTTTGGCCTGAAGAAAACAAACGGGATCCCTAGCGCGTTGAGGCCACCGGACTGGTGAAGCCTGAAGATGAGAAGGGGTGTTGCCAACGGGCCTCCCCAAGATGCTCAATGACTATGCCAACTGTAGTCTCGGGGACACTTTTAGGGTGACCGCAATCTGGATGGCACACGGGCAGTCTGCCTCTCGATTTAGGTCAACCCCAACCAACACATCATGTCAACATTTCTGAACCCACCTTTCATAGCAGAGTGCATCTGAGAGTATGTCCTTGGCTAAACAGCCTGGAGAGTAACGAATACCAATCATGAAGGTTTAACCAAGCCTGTTCTCTTAAGGTCTGCTCTGTAAGCACGTTGATCTTGGGCTGTTTCTCTAAATTTCAAGTTAAAATAGTTTCAAACCATACCTAACATCTCAAAAGATTCTCACGTAATTCAAAATAGTACAAATTGTGGTTATATATAGCTCAATGTCGAAGACTTCAGTTAGCGGGCTTAAACAAGCCATTTCATCCAACCCCATCTCTGAAATTGTAATAAAATACATCTTTAAAAGCCCAATCAATGTTTCAAGGGAAAACAATAGCTGGAAAAGTAAAAAAAAAAAAAAAAGGGGGGGGCGGGGGAGGGGCGCCAAAGCATCTGATTTAGAGAAACAAAGATGAAAAACCTAATTACATGTTGCAGAATACAGGCAAAAGCTACCATGAAATAAGCAAAATAATTTTATCCCAAGTTTAGTTTTTCTTAGATATACTTAGATTTCATACAGTGATAATACAGATACAAAGGGAAAACATCTGGATTTCGTCCTTGGCCTAATTTACAAAGTAAAAAGAGATGCTAGATTGACATGTAAATGTTTAAGAATATTTTAGTGCTCATCATATTTACTTAAAAAATGCATCTAAATAGTCCAGATTTTCTAAATAACTTCTAAGTAATGAAAAGTCTTCATTGCTCAAATACTTTCTTTACTATAAACTCCAATAGTGACAGTGTTGTAATGACTGTGGGTGTAAGAACCAAAAAGATTAAAAAGGCAAAAGATAGCTATCTACTCTAGTGAGTTCTGAGGTAGTTACTTCATCTCTGCTCCACAGACCTGACAATAAAAACTCTGGGTTTAGATGAAGTAGAAGAGATTCTAAACATTCAACCACAACAGCAAGTACTGTGTTTCATTAGCTTAAAACTAATTTTACATCCAATAGTGATGAACTTTCTAGTTATTAACGACGAAGAGACGTCACTTCCCCAAGGGAGGTGGGTCTGTAGTGTGCTGGCTGGCTACATAGCTCCGTGTAAAAGGGAAACAGAATAGTAGAGGCCCTATTGGAATGTGTCCTATGGATTCAATTATGGGAATAGGTAATGTTCAAAATGACACCAAAGGTTTTATGTCCTGGTATTAATTTCTGGTAGTATCTGTTAGAAATGCAATGGAAAAATCAGACTTTGGGTTTCTTTAGCAGCCGAATTAAGCCAGGAAAATGTAATTAGGAATACAGTTCAATAAATATGCTTGTTAAATAACTTAGAGATGTCTCTTATCTGCAAGTCAACTCGTTTCTAAGCTTATTTGCTCAAAGTATGACTTCCTGCAAACTTAAAAGATACTGTATGTTCCATAAGCTATACTACAGTTAGAAATTTCGTGTTTTTGAAACACCCAGGTTAGACAAGATAGGTACACAGAACATTCGTGCTGGCTTTCAGGAACAACTTAGCCTGCAATTTACCTGGCAGAACACTTACAGCTTAGTAAGAGTAAGATGTTTAAAAAGTGCTATAGCAGCTAAGTCTTAAAAGTCATTAAAATATCGATACCTTAATATGTCATCAGTATTCTTTTCTTACTGATAGAAGCTACTGCTCAGGATAGGGGAGAAAAAAACTATGCCATCAACTGATGTCAAGTTTCCAATTCACAGTATGTATTTTAAATAGACTTGCTTTGACAGATGTAATGCTTCATCAACACAACAGCTACAAAGGGCCAAATTCTAAAATTGTGATCTGGATATATTATTTTATCTAAGAAATTTGAGATACATTTTTTAAGAAGGGGCAGATGTGTCTACTTGTTCATTCATACAGAAACAGCCATATATATTTCATGAATAAAATTAACATTTTTCTTACTTCTGACACTATTACAAAGAGCTATGAATCCAGTTTTTATATACTTCAAAATCTTCCCCATGTAAGAAATTCTGCACTCATATTCTAATGAAAGCAATATTTTCTGGGATAAAAAAAAAAAAACAAACCAAATACATTTATTTACAAGTCTTAATACAGCAAAATGCAAGTGAAAATTGAGAACACTGCTCGTTTTTCTAATTTAATTTGACATATAAAATGTAGTTTCCTCAGAAAAAAGATTTGTATGAAATTTACCTTACCTTATGATTTATGCTCTAAGAGTACATTTTATAAAAATCAGCAACCAGGCTTCTTTTATGTTTAAATGAATCAACATGATAAGTATAATGAATAACTTTCTTTTTATGTAGTAGCAAAAAGAGTCAATAATCCTTTCAAGAAAGAGACTATTTCATTTCCTCCCAACTTGGATTCACCGTAAACACGATCCACGAATGATATTGGAACCTAGTTAAAAAAAATATATATGATAAGTCAGCCTTCAAAAATATTAGAAAGGAAGTATAGCAGGCATACACCAATACAATACAAATAAAATTTAACTTCTGATAGCCAAGTCCTTCAAGTAAGTTCACAATTAGAGGATTCTTACAGCAATTGTGTGTACCTCCAAATCTTTAAACATTTCATTATGTAAAAATCGGTCATATGAACCAAATCTACAACTGTCTGAAAGCACTGATCCTGAATATTAAGCTGGTTTACCAAAGTTTCAGCCTGTACTTCAAGAAAAATTGATACTCCAAAAGTACAATTTTTCAGTAGTCCATTAAATTTATCTGTCACTATTTTAGTGTTAAGTTAAAAATCTTGGAACTTCCACACGAGAAATGGCAATCTAGTTAGCTATTTTCTTGCTATGAATACAAACATTAGTGTTAAGTGAGGAGAGCCTTCCCTGAGAGCTCACTAGCTGGCTGGAAATATTCCTGTCCTTTTCATTTACTCCTAGGAAATGGCAAAAGGATTCATCATTAGGGTGGCTCCTGGCAACGGCAAGAAGAAAAGGAGCAAAGACAATCATCCCACAAGGCTGGGTGACCAGAAGAAAGGGCAAAATGAATAAGGTACCAGTAGCTTTTAATCCCTTAAAAGAGAACGCTGCCTTCTATTAAGGTTTTACATCTTAGGTCAAATGTAGGTAGTAATTTGGAAGTGAAATGAATTTTCATCCTTTAGTGCACGGACATTCTAAACAACTGGAAGCTTTCCACATTTATTCAGTAGTTGTGCAAGTTAAACTTTTTATTATAAAAAGTCTAAACCTATTGTTCCTTTACAAGGAATACAGTGGACTATTTACCATCAGTTGCCTACCTCGCCAATAGTATAATTCAACTGCCTTGCCCGAACAATCATCTCCATCTGGAAGACATAGCCTTTGGAAACACATTTTTCTATTAATTTCTGTAGGACTTCTTTTCGGTATAACCTGTGAGAAATTAAAATATACATGAACACCTAGGTAAATACACTTGCCTACATGTAACCTGATCTTTGGAAAGTTCACTGGTATTTATAAAACCTAAAACTTTCACTAGCCATCTGTATGCAGAAAAGTGGTCACAGCTGATGATTATGACACGTGTCCTGAACCGGAATGGTCATGAAATATTTGGTAAATAATTCAGAATAATTTTGAAAATGAATTCTTAGTGTCTTTTAAGGAAGTTATAAAAATAGGGTAAAGTGAATCACTTGAAGCAGAACCACCCACTGTTTTTAGTTTTTAAATTTTCTTAAAATTTATTTTTCAGGTTGAACAAAGGGAAACTGTTCCAAATATTGCAACAATAGAGTTGACAGATGATGATGAATCCACAATATAAAGCAGAACACACTCAGTAACTAACAGGTGTTTCCTCACAAATGCCTATGACCAGTTTCTATTTCCCAAGATCTACTAAATAAATTCCCTGGGATAAACTGAAGTACCTCTAGGGGACTTAAGGGAGAGTTCCTGAAGAAAGTGACTGGGTTCACCCACAGGACTTCTTAGCTCCTCTGTCTTACTCTGTAAATTTGATGGGATCTGTTTGGCCTGCAGCCCATCTAAAGTTGGGCTGGACATCTGTCCATTATACATATCTAACTGTGACCTTAATTGGTAATAGCTGTATCTTACCAGGACTGCCTCAATCCTGTGATGCCTAAGTTCCTGTCTTAACCTAGCTTAACCTAGAGTGTCAATACTAAAAAAAAAAAAAAAAAAAAAACAACAAAAAAAGAATCAACATTTAATGGAAAAGAGCAAGTATCAAGTAATATAAATTATCAACTAATGCATGAGGTTTAGGCCTTAAAGTAGAGGAACAGACATCTTCTAGCTTCAGAGACAAAAAAGTGGCAGTCTTTAGTCATTTGCCATGGTCATACGAGACAGTTCATCTACTATAGCAGTTCAAAAATTAAAAACATACCCCCCCCCCAAACAAACAAAAATTACCCCTTCCCAACCTGGCAGGAGGCTTTATTCCAATTAAACAAGGCTTGCTTTTTAATTGAAAGCATATGGAGAACAAGGTAACTGAAGTCTTTAAACTTTTCTGTGGACTGTGCCATAAATATTCATATAAATTGCAGAAAATTACTGGTAGACGTGTTCTTTGGAGCACATCACCAGTGACAGCCATGTTCTGAATAAGCAGTTGAATAACCACCTTGGCCCTCTGGGGGCCCCCAAGGAGCTGAGCACCAGTGAGAATGTTAACGAACACACTAACCTAAGCCCTGCCTTGGATGCTCTTTAGAAAGTACACATTTTTCTTTAAGAAGATGCTTAGGCCTCATTAGCAACTCTGAAGGAACTTCAGTCGGCCTTTGTGTGTTCCAGAAGAAAAATGGGGTAGAAATGAAAAGCATTTCCTAAATAAGCCATTGTATAGCAAGAAAGTTTATATAGAAAATATAAAATTACAAGTTTTTACTGTACCTGAAACTTCCTGTTAAATCAGATGCTCCTGGTCTGAGCAAAATCTGAGTTATAAAATTGGCCCCACGGCTGTTAAATAAAACAATCAGATTTTCTTTATAAAATACATTTTTTAAACAAGAGAAACACATCTGAGATCAGAGTGCTAAAATTGCTACACAAATTTCATAAATACAACTGTTTCACAAAAATGTCAATTTTATAGGGGTGCCTGGGTGGCTCAATCAGTTAAGTATCTGACTTGAGCTCAGGTCATGATCTCATGGTTCATGAGCCCCACATCGGGCTCTCTGCTCTCAGTGCAAAGCCTGCTTCGGATCCTGTCTCCCTCTCTCTCTGCCCCTACCCCACTCATGCCCTCTCTTTCAAAAATAAACATTTAAAAAAATGTTAATTTTATAAAAAAGTTTAGTCAGTAAAAGATTTGACATTCTCATTTTTCAGAAAATGGGGACTTTTATTCTCAAATGTGACATGTAGAGGGGACCTATAAAACAATCATTCTTATAAATTTTAGGTAAGAAAGGTAACATTTTAAATTCAACTTGCCTATTTGCCAACAGCCATTATTTAGAATTATGAGCATCTCTCAGAGAGCAAAAAGGATCAGGGATTTGGAGTATCCTTTTCAGATTCTAATCAGCAACAAGGGATTGTGGATTTCAAGTAATGCAACAGGTCAGTCTGCATAAATATGGCTTTTTTTTTTTTTTTTTTTTTTAAAGAAAGTATACAAGTGGGAAAGGGTTTTGGTTTTTGGCAATCTGTGGAAATTGAACAAAGGTTCATTCTGAGACTGTGTCAGTCTCCTTGGGCCACTATAACTAAATACTGCAGACTGGGTGGCTTACATTCATTTCTCACAGTTCTGAAGGCTGGGAAGTCCAAGATCAAGGTGCAGCAGACTTGGTTCCTGAGGAGGACCCTCTTCCTAGCTTAAAGGGCTGCCTTCATGCTATGTGCTGAGGGGAGGAGGCCAAGAGAAGCCAATCTCTCTGGTCTCTTCTTGAAAGGGCACTAATCCTACCATGAGTGCCCCATGGTCACTATATTTAAATTACCTCCCAAAGGCCCCACCTCCAAATACCAATGCTTTGGGGGTAAGGTACTTTAACACATGAATTTTAGCAAAGACATCCAGTCTACAACAATGACAGGATGTGTGCTTCCAACACAACCAAGTATCAGTTTCAAGCTATTACTAATAGCTATTATTAACATTTCAAAAAGACTTTACTTGCCCTTGGAAAAAGTGACTTTTTTATTGCAGCTATTTTAGTAAACTCCAATTCAGAAAAAAAAGTTTTCCGGGGCAAACTGGAAAGGACAGTTTCTCTCCAAAGCCAAGGTAACTAACTACCAAGGCCCTCCCTCAGAAAGATTATTTTTATACAAATAACATGATTAGTCATATAGCTGGGATAATGGCTAATTTCAAAAACATTTTCCCTTTCAAGATGCTTCTAATAGATAACAAAAAAATTCTAGGACACAGTTCACCTCCCCAAGATGGGTTTAATCAAAGGAAAGCATGCGTATATGTTTATGTGTGTATGTATACATATGTATTTGCAGCTCTATTCAAGCTAATGTATTTTTTTAAATGTTTATTTATTTATTTTTGAGAGAGGGAGAGAGAGAGAGCATGCACATGCAAGAGTGAGCACGCGAGTAGGGGAGGGCAGAAAGAGAGGGAGGGTCCTAAGCAGGTTCTGAGCTGTCAGCGCAGAGCCTGACATGGGGCTTGGACTCCCGAAGTGAGATCATGACCTGAGCCAAAATCAGGCATTGCCACTTAAATGACTGAGCCACCAGGGTGCCGGTCAAGATAATGTATTTTTAAATGGGGGTTTGTTTTTAAAATATGCAGCAAGGGTGAGACAGACTTGGATTCTAATTCTAATTCTGGATCACACAAATGAGACCTTGGGCAAGTGATTACATAATCTTTCTCAGGAGTTTATATACTAAGTCAGTGCAGACATTAACAAGTGATGACAAACACAACTCAATATAACTTAATGATCCAACTAAAAGCTGTAAATTGTATCTGATCGGGATTCCCTTATTTTAAATAAGAGTTCTGATGACCAAATTCAGAGGGGTCTGAGAGAGAGATCACTCATCTGTTGTTCTGAATGTTGGTTGTACAACAGAATCATCTGGAGAGCCTGTGGAAAATACTGATGGTTTTGCCCCACCTGTGGTGATCCATTCAAATGGTGTATATAGTGTGTGTGTGTGCACGGGAGAGAAAGAGCGAACAGGAAAAAGTAGTGTAGGATTTTTTCTCTGCTTTATCCAACCCCTTCATTTCACTGAAGGCTGAGGGTCCTACAGGTCTTAAACGACTTGCCCAAGGTTCCACATTTAAGAAGCAGAACGGAGATGAACTCAACAGAATCTTCAATAGGGATGAAAAGGGTGATAAAAAACACTAACATTAGTAAGAATTTGTATAAAATTATGTCGTCATGTGTAACATAGTAAGCTGGATAGATCCTTTATGGATTAAAATTGACCTCATCTTCCTAATAAGCACAAAAAAGTGATGTAGATTAAATATGCTCACAAATTCCTTGTGGATGAAGACCAGTAAGAAGTGGATTCTCCTTCCTCACCACTTGATTATGGGCTTGCTTTGACCAAAAAAGAATGCTGTTAGCTCCAGAGCCTAGGACTAGGAGGCCTTGCTGCTGCAGCCTTAGGACTCTTGGATGCTGCCCTTAGGATGCCATGTGAAGGCACTGGCCAAGCTTTCCAGAAGGTGCAGTAGTGAGATGCCCCAGACAACAACCAGCCCCAACGACTGGATACAGGAATGAGGCCATCTTGGATCTTTCAGCCTACCTGACCCTGACCTTCCAGCTGAAGAAGCTGCAAGAATGAGCCCAAGTGAAGCTAGCAGAGGAACCATCAACCAAGTCACAGAATGAGGAGAAATAGTTGTTTTAAGTCACTCAGTTTTGACACAGTTTGTTATACAGTGATAGAAAACTGAAACAGTATGTTTCATTTCCATTTTATGATGAGGGAAGTAAGGCTAGAAAAGGTACAATATGCTATGTGACACAGGGATTAAATGACACAATCAGGATTTTAACCCAGGTCTGACTCCAAAGCCTCACTACTTTTGTTGCTTAGTAATAGCTGATCATGAAGTGTCTCATTTATTTGAAATGATTACATACATTTGAGATGACTATATATATATATTCACACACATATACATATGTACATACATACATACATATATATGAAGTTAACAATCTGGTCCCAGAAATCCCAAGGCACCATGGTGATTTAATCCAAATACCTGTTACAAACATATGTCCAGTTACACTAAACAAGAGAGAAACCATAGCACATGTCTATACCTGATTATTTTTCTTTTCAAATCCCAGCCATATACACCTCCATTTCCTTTGTAGCGAGTTCCAGAGACAATGTCAAAATTACCCTCCTTCTGCTTCCTATAGAAAAAATCAGTTGTCAATTAGAAAAAGCTATTGAGCTTTCAATAGTTATTTTCATGAGTTATACAAAAAGAACTTTTAAGACTTGCACAGGAAATATAATGCCAAGAAAACATGAACTATACCACTAAGAAATCTTTTGATGTAATATTTCAATTCTGATTTTTTTCCCCTTTGTTAACTTCTAAAACTAAAAAAATAGTACTTGCTGATTGTACCATGTGAAACCATCCTAAGATGTAATCTCCCTCCTTTCTGTTCTCGGCCCCATGAAGTAAACAGTGCTAAAACACTCTGGTAACCCTCCAGACCTTTCTCTTTGCAGAAAGATAGACACACGGAACTCCAGGCTTTCTGGTTGCTTTAACAAAACTGGAACCCAAAAAAGTACATTTTGCAACTGCCTTGTGTCCATTAACAACATACATAATGGGACCATGGACATCCCTATAGGTCAACAGAGAATTTCCCCATTTTCTCCAATAGCTGCAAAAATGTCCCACAGAACACTGAACCCACATACTTATATGGTTGTTTTCATGGTGGGTTTCCCCACCCCCAACAACACAACCACAATGAAGTGTGGCAATGTTTTTATAAATGTACATCCTGGTGCTTAGATGACCCAAAGTGGAACATAACAGATTTGCTAAAATAAAGCTTAGGAGTATTTTTTTTTTTTTTTCAACGTTTATTTATTTTTGGGACAGAGAGAGACAGCATGAACGGGGGAGGGGCAGAGAGAGAGGGAGGCACAGAATCGGAAACAGGCTCCAGGCTCCGAGCCATCAGCCCAGAGCCTGACGCGGGGCTCAAACTCACGGACCGCGAGATCGTGACCTGGCTGAAGTCGGACGCTTAACCGACTGCGCCACCCAGGCGCCCCATATTTCTAACAGGTATCACCAGAAATTACTTTCCAAAAAAGGTTGTAGCAACTCCCATTTCTCCGGCAATATTTGTGTGTCCACCTCCCACCATCTTATTGGCACTAGATGTGCTGCTCTTTAAGTTTGTAATTATGACGAACTAACGGGTAACAAAATACTACCGCAGTTATTTCAATTGCATTTCCCTGACAACATGCCAGGGTATCTTCTCTTGGGTTTATCAGCCATTGGGCTTTCTTCTACATATGGCCTATTTCTGTCTTTCACAAATTTTCTATTCCCCTGATTTCATTTCCTTCACAGGTCAAAGGGGCTTTTGGGTATTAAACATATAAGCAGACAAGGTATCTCTGAAGGGACTTTATGCAGAGATCAAAGGATGAGAATAGTTGGCTATGAAAGAGAAAGGAAAGAACATTTTAGGCAAAGGAGAGGGGCAGAGGGGCCAGATCACACAGCAGTTTGAAGGGCAAAGAAAAGAGCCTGAAGTGATCTAAACAGGGGAGAAACGTTACCTAATTTTGTTTTAGTATATTCAGCTTACACTGAGCACAGCTTCCACATTCTTATTCTGAGAGGTTTCATGTTGTTTTGCATTTTCTAAGAATACAACTATACTACCTGCAAATAAATACAAGTTTGTATCCTTTATCAATATTTATACTACATGCTTGTTAATATATCACTTAAAATATCCATGTATAATAACAGCTGGTATGCCTAACTTGATGCATTTATTAATGATTCAACATTTCACCAATTAGTAAGATGTTTGTGTTAGGACTGGATTTTCTTCATCAAGTTTAAGTGGTTTCCTTTTCTTTCTACTTGCAAGTTTTCATTAGAGGTGACCCAGGAAGTTTATCAAATACCTTTTAGCATCTACAGACTCAATCACGCTTTGTTAATGTGATAAATTATGTTGATGAATTCCTGATGATGAACCATCCTGGCATTCTTGGAATAAACCCTATTTGTTCATGGTGTTTCACCCTTACAATGCAGGGCTTAATTCCATTTAACAAAGTCACCTTCTATCTTTTCCCATATTCTGGAAGAATTTAGATAACCAAGGAATTATCTGTTGCTTAGTTCCTAAAATATATCAGTCACATATCTATAGTCAAGAGCCTCAAATCTATATGTTGGTATCCATTTTGACAGCAAACAAAATAGCATGTCCGTTTTTAATTAGTAAAGAATGACAAAAATGAAAAGAAGTCCAAAATCAACATAAGATAAATGATTTGAATTAGAATTTTTTCAAATATTAGAAATACCTACCTAATGAATTCAGGAATAAATTTTGGCTGAAATTAAAAAAAAATAAACGAAGTCAGTAAAACAGGCTTAACCTATCATGAATAGCTAACAAAAAAAGACACCACTTACATGGTGTGAGAGATCAGCATCCATAATTATTATGTAGTTTCCTGTGGCATGTTTCATTCCATGAATATATGCAGTTCCTAAAAACAAAAACATATCCATTAAAGAAAATCACCAGAAATGCTTAAGTATACTCGTGAACAGGTGAGAAATTAAATTAAGCATCTGAAAAGCATACAGCAGTTCTCCAGAGGTAAAACTAAGCTACCGTTAAATCCTATTTATTCAAAATAAAAAACATCTCTTGAGTCCGTTCTTTCATCTCCCAACTTCACCTTAGTCCCAGACACCATCTTCTGATGCTTGGATCCTGGCCTGGCGGGTATTGCCCTGCCTCTGCTCTTCCCCATCACTCCTGTCCCATCTTCATAAAAGCTACCCACTGAATGTCTTCTACGCTGTAAGCCTAATACACTAGAGCCCTGGTCTGGTGTCTGGGATCAAAGGCACAACCAGGAATTATTTAGCCACCCTCATGCCTAAAAGTTCCCTATGGACCTGGCAAGTAAGGGTAAATTGGGATTTGAGGATTCCTGCATTCTCCAGGTCCAAGCCACCACAGTATCTTCTTAGTAAGGGCAAAGTCTTCTAAATATTTATGAGAGTGAGTGAGCGAGCAAGCGAGCGAGCACGGGAGTAGGGGAGGGACAGAGAGAGGACAGAGGATCGACAGAGGATCTGAAGCAGGCTCTGTGCTGAGAGCAGAGAGCCCAACACGAGGCTGGAACTCATGAACCATGAGATTATGACCTGAACTGAAGCCAGACGTTTAACCAACTGAGCCACCCAGGTGCCCCAAGGCCGAACTCAGTTCTAACTTCCTTTGCTCAAAAGTCACCATCACAGCTTTTTGGATTTCTATTGACTGGTTAGTAATTCCTGGTTGCTTTCACAGCAGTTTCCAGATTACTTCAATCCCAAAGAACTTCTGGGTTCAGATATTCAGATACTTTATGATGCCAGAGAACTAAGGGTCTTCAGGACAGCAAGTACTCGATTTTTAAGAACTGTGCTTCCAGGGCACCTGGGTGTCTCAGACGGTTAGGCATCCAACTTTGGCTCAGGTCATGATCTCTCACAGTGCGTGAGTTTGACCCCCAAGGGATCTGTGTTGACAGCTCAGAGCCTGGAGCCTGCTTTGGATTCTGTGTCTCCCTCTCTCTCTGCCCCTCCCCTGCTTGTGTTCTCTTGTTCTCTAAAATAAATCAAACATTAAAAAACAACAAAAAAGAACTGTGCTTCCTCCATGCTCTCTCAATTTTTTAATAAAATTATTATTATTTCCCAATATAAGCAACTATAACCAAAAGAAAAGAAATAAAGGCATTCAGATATTCATCTTGGAAGGACCAAGTTCATCTGAGATTTTCTATAACCTCCTATAATTAAAAGCTGGAAAAGCTTTCTTTTTTAAAAACAAAGAGTAACTGTTTACAACTTCTAAAAAAATACTCAAAGATTTAGAGCTAAAGTGCTGTGCTGGTCCCAACACATTTGCTCTCGGACCCCTTCTCTGTTCTACACTCCATGGAACTACAGTTCCCAAGGGCTCTTGTCAACTGGCTGCCAAATCGCTTTGGGAGACACCAGGGGATAGTTGCCAGGAGAGAAAAGGAAAAGTCGAAGTGTGTCCCCACTCTTACACTGCATCCCAGCACTGACTGGGTATCCCCATGGCTCCAGCTCCTGCCAGGGAGCCCCCACTCCATTATTCCAACCCCTTCTAAATAACCTGGGGTTCCTGGGCTCCAAAAGCACCATCTCCTATTGTTGCTTCTTTTGAGGGGTGGTAGCAACCACTAGCTGTTACTAGTCTGAGTAGCTTCACAGTTCCATTTGGCTTCTCAGCATTCCTTCACCTGCGTAACCAGATTCTTCGTATTAAATTCCCTACATTGAAAGACTGACAGTGGTTTCTGCTTTCCCAACTGGGCTTTGACAGATAGAGACAACTCAAGTTAAACCATTTCAATGTCACTAAGAACATTAAAAACCATTACAGGAGGACACTGTATTTTGGCCCTGTTCCAAATTGGGAAAACACATACTGGATCACCTTACCAAGGCAAGGAGCAGGTATGAGGGGTGAGAGGTTATACTTACCCAGTCCTAACTTTTTCTCACGTGGTCTTAGAAGCTACAAGAATAAGAAACAGCATTTTAACACACACACACACACGCACACAAAACTATTAAAAATTATTTTTTTATAGGTACTTACCCTTTTTAACAGAAACATAGTTCCATATGTTAGACCTTATATTAGACATTAAAGCAAAGTATGCTTAACATTTTTTGCCAAAGTGAAAAAGTGCTTGGTATTTAATAACAAATCAAATAGTTTAACAGCTTGGAAAATTTCACCCCAACACTGCAGGCCAAATTTTAAACATTTTTTTTTTCCTGGAGTTATCCACCAGAAAACAGTATGTAAACAATATATTATATCTATTACTTAGCATTTTTGAACAACATCTACTGGTTCCTATCCCTAGGAAAACTGAGGCTTTAACCCACTTATTCCATATCTTCTTGGAATATTTGATAGCCACATTTGTTTCCCCAATTCCTTTTGTGATTTTAATGATTTAGTTTTTAGTTCTTGATTTGTTTTCCTTTTTATTTTTCTCAATTACAAAAACACAGGCTTAAGATTACAAGTGAGACAATGTATGGTCATTCATTAGTTAATGGCATTCAGGTTGGTTCCAGGTATCTGCCACTACAAATATACCTACAACAAAGACACTTGTACATATATCCTTTTGTATAGGTCCTGTTTTCTTTTTTTTTAAATGTTTGTTTATTTTTGAGAGAGAGCGTGAGCAGGGGAGGGACAGAGAGAGGAGACACAAAATCTGAAGCAGGCTCCAGGCTCTGAGCTGTCGGCACAGGCCCAAAGCGGAGCTCAAACTCACTAGCTGTGAGATCATGATCTGAGCCAAAGTCGGATGCTTAACCGACTGAGCCACCCAGGCGCCCCGTTTTCTTTTTTATATAAAGTTTATTTACTTATTTTGAGAAAGAGAGTGCACCAATGAATGGAAGCGCACCACTGAGTGAAAAGGGGTGGGGAAGGGGCAGAGAGAATCCCAAGTAGGCTCCATGCTATCAGCACTGAGCCCTAGGCAGGACTTGATCTCAGGAACCAGGAGATCATGACCTGAACAGAGATCAAGAGTCAGATGTTTAACTGACTGAGCCACCCAGGTGTCCCAAGGTCCAGTTATTTCTGCAATTAGCACCCTAAAAGTTGAATCACTGGCTGAAAGGGTATTTATACTCCTTTCTTTGAACTCCTTTTATGATCTTAAATGCTGACATCACTCCATCAACTTATCCTGACTTTATCCTTGGATGACCTCATTACATTCTCTAATGCCACAATTACACAACTTTAGGGTTATATTCCTAAATATATACACATACATACATATATATTTAATGTTTATTTTTGAGAGAGACAAAGCACATGCGGGGGAGGGGTAAGGCGAAAGGGGACAGAGGAGGATCCAGAGTGGGCTCTGTGCTGATAGGAGACAGCCCCATGTGGGGCTCGAACTCACAAACCACAAGACCATGACCTGAGCCAAAACCCAGAGTTGGATGCTTAACCACCTGAGCCACCCAGGTGCCCCTAGGGTTATATTCCTAACAAAAAAAATTGTATTTTTTCTTTTCTTACTGTTTCTTACAGGGCTCAAGTAGACTCACTACTGAGCCTATCTTGTCCCCTTCTGCATTTGCCAGTCTATAAGCAGGCTGCCTCAGACTGCAAATATCTAAACAGAGTATTTTCAGTTCAATTCAACCAGGACAGATTGTAGTACTTTTTACTACATGCAAACTGCATGCAAGTCTTGGGGAGGAACAAAGATAAAATACACTTCTGCTTGATGAGCTCTTACAGGAGAACTAGACATTCAATCAATCATGTACAGTAATTAAAATTTACTGAACAGGGAGGGGCGCCTGGGTGGCTCAGTTAGTTAATTGTCCGACTTCAGCTCAGGTCATGATCTCATAGCTCGTGAGTTCGAGCCCCACGTCCGGCTCTGTGCTGACGGCTCAGAGCCTGGAGCCTGCTTCGGATTCTGTGTCTCCCTCTTTCTCTGCTCCTCCCCCACTCGTGCTCTGTCTCTCAAAAATAAATGAGCATTAAAAAAAGTAAAAGTTCACCTTAGATCTTCTATAATCCTATGTTTCTGCTAGAAAAGTCTTTTCTCAAGTGTTTATAAAACATAAACCACGCTGCATATGAAAGAATGCTGTGCTACAGTTAAAAGAATGAGAAAATTTAGTAATAAAAGATCTCCAAGCTATAATTACAAATCAACAGAATAATGCAGGAAGATTACATCTACGTTAAAAAAACAAAAGCACCACCTTACCCAGTTCTCCACATGTAGACCCATGCACACACATGCACAAAGGTCTGAGGCCACCCCCACCAAACTGCTGACAGAGGTCTCCCCTGGGGAAGGGACTAGGAGGTTCATAAACGGCAACTTCAGTTTTATCAGTAACTTTTTCATTTGACAACAATGTAGTTTTTTCATTTCTTAGGTAATAAAAGTTCACACTGTTTCATTTAGTGTGCTGTACTTTCAAATCCTTAATTCCACCCCCTTCCTTTTCTGCCCCCTCACATCAGTGAGGATGGCTCAAAGCAGTAAAGGGCACACAGCCATCAGGACAAGTGTGAACTCACAGAAAGTACGTGCAGGAGGGCTGGGCACACACTCTGATGAATGCTCACCACAACTGCTTATAAGATTACTTCATGTGACCCTACGATTTGGTAAAAAACTTATTTTCTAAAAAATTTTTACTATAGAAAATCTTGACATTTTAGAAAAACCAGGATCAACAGTATTTGAGTGGACTTTTTTTTTTTTTTTTTACCATAATGAAAATAAATCTTCAGCTAAGAAAGGCTAATTGTAGTGGCGCCTGGGTGGCTCAGTCGGTTGGGCGTCCGATTTCGGCTCAGGTCATGATCTCACGGTTTGAGTTCGAGCCCCACATCGGGCTCTGTGTGCTGACAGCTGGAAGCCTGGAGCTGCTTCAGGTTCTGTGTCTCCTTCTCTCTCTGCCCCTCCCCCACTTGTGCTCTGTCCCTCTCTGTCTCTCTCTCGCGCGCACGCGCTCTCAAAATAAACATAAAAAAAAAAGGCTAATAATTGTACTTTCCTCCTGTTTTGCAATTCCTTACTATCAATGAGGCTCCCTTTTCTTTTTTCATTTTATTTTTTCCATTTTTGGCTGTTTATAGTTCTTATGAATTATGGTTTTGTACATCTCATTAGGATACTGATCTTTTTGTCAGAGGTAATATTTTGGTATTTTTAAGTAGTCAAACCTCTCAATCCTAGTTATATTTGATGTTTTAAAAGTAATGAACATGCATTACATTATCAGAACTTGTAAAAATACTAAACTATGGAATAATACAGGTGATATAATCTGACCTCAGGTTGGAGGCTGAAACAGATGATGTAAATCAAATGTCATGTAAGCACTCGACATAGAAAGGCTGAAGCCCTCCACAACCTCAGCTCTCCCTGACCTATATAACCATCATTAACAGTTCAAGGTATGTGCTTCTACTTTTGTATGGTCCCACCTCTGCTATTTATTAGCTATATGACATTGGAAGTGACTTAACCTCTTGGCTCAGTTTCTTCACATAGAGTTAAAAAACAAACAAACTTCTTTCATTTTCTGAAACATTCATTCCAGCCAGTTTGAAAGACCAGCAAACAAAGCATCTGGTGCTTAGTGTTTTGAGGTATTGTAAAATAGCTTCAATAATAATCCTTCTCCATCTTCTCTCCCAAGTAAACTTGTGGCACTTGTCACTTAAAAGCAAGAAGGGCCATTATTGTTGCCTGGCATGGCCTGATATTGTTGAGGGGGAAAAAAGGGCAATTTTTCTAGTTTAAATGATTTGAAGATCATAAAATAACAAAGGAACTATAAGAAAATCGTAATAGTGAATGCAGTTTTTTTCTCGTTATTTTGAATTTTTTTTTTATTTAAAAAAAATTTTTTTTTTCAATGTTTTTTATTTATTTTTGGGACAGAGCGAGACAGAGCATGAATGGGGGAGGGGCAGAGAGAGAGGGAGACACAGAATCGGAAACAGGCTCCAGGCTCCGAGCCATCAGCCCAGAGCCTGACACGGGGCTCGAACTCACGGACCGCGAGATCGTGACCTGGCTGAAGTCGGACGCTTAACCGACTGCGCCACCCAGGCGCCCCTCGTTATTTTGAATTTTATTGGTTGATGGGAAAAATGGAACTCTTTGAGGGCCATATTGTTTTAGCATTTGAAAAGGTCAATTTAGTAGGCATACACTAAGATCAACCAATTATACCTCAAGGCTGAAGTTCTATGGCAAAAGTATTCAAAATATCGTCAGGTTGATATTCCTGGCTTAAACAGAAGTGCCTAACTCAGAGTATTCTACATGTAACATGTGATTTAGTGGCTTTGGCCCAGAACTTGTAAAAGAAAAACTGGGGGACTGTGGCCAAAAAAACGAACCTAGCATCATAAGAAGTCACTGACAGAAGGCTGGAAATCTGTCAACTTTTAATCTCTTCCTGTACATCTGGAGGAGGATTGGAAGGGTGATAGATCTTTGAGTTGCCCAGATGTGATATGGAAAGAATAACTAGCATAGGAGAGATTTACTATGTGTGTAAGAGGAACATGTTCCCCTTAAATGCTTCCCTTCCATCAACCAGTATCTCCTGCAACTTGTGCACCCTGTGACAGTTTTTTTTATAATGCTTAATTGCTATTTCTTAAGATGAAAATATCAACAAAGGTTCTCCAGGAGACTTCTTTCTTTATATCTATACCAATGGTTCTCTTTTGGGAGGAGTGGACAATTTTGCCCACAAGAGGTCATTTGATGATACTCAAAGACATTTTTGGTGGCCACACTGGGGAGACGGGCTGCTAATGGCATCTAGTGGGTGGAGTCCAGGGATGATGCTAAATGTCCTGTAACATACAGGACAGTCCCCCACATCTAAGGATTATTAGGTCCAAAATGTCAATTGTTCCAAGACTGAGAAACTCTGGTCCATACAAATTCTAAAATACCCAATGCTCAGAATGTGTTTAAATCTGGATTCAACTGTCTGCTTGGACCCCAAAATTACCTAAAGTAGAGCTCACAAGTGTATTCAAACACTTACGAATAAAAACCATTATAAAAATAAACCAGTGGTCAAAAATAAAAATTATTATAGGGGCACCTGGGCGGCTGAGTCAGTTAAGTGTCCAACTTTGGCTCATATCACGATCTCGAGCTTCCTGAGTTTGAGCCCTGCCTGTCAGGCTCTGTGCCATCAGGCTCTGTGCTGACAGCTTGGAGCCTGGAGCCTGCTTCAGATTCTCTCTGCCCCTCCCCTGCTCACACTCAGCCTCTCTCTATCCCTCAAAAATAAACATTAAAAGAAACATTTTAATAAAAAATAAAAATTATAAAGCCGTTATAAAATGAACTCTACATGTAAGTTACTCCAGCAGAAAAACAATACCCTTTGAAGTACAGTGGGAAACTCTATAAAGTTCAAGACTCAGAGAGTCAATCTACTCCCAGATGATTTTTCTACAAAGAAAGATGCCAAGTGCTCTGACAAATAGAAAGATGCCAACTTCACATGGAAACGATCACGTTTCCCAGCTACAAGCTTTTATAGTTGCAAAAAAGGGGAGCAAGAAAGATCATGACACATATTACTAATTGCAATCCAGTTCCATTAATATTCCTGTCAGTATCATGCTTTAATTTTGCCCTTCAAGAAAACTCACCTGCAGAGTAAGTTCTGAAAACAGACTTTATCCAAAGGCTCACTATTTTGCTGTAAAATTGCTACTGACCCAATTTACCAAAGACATGGAAAAACTCAAGCAAGATGTTCTTTTTCATTTCAGTTTCTAGAAAAACAGATTGACTTTAAGTATTGTCATTTCTCATCTTTCCCCTACAAACACAACTAATGTGACAGAAGAATGTTCACATGACTTACAATTTTGTCTGACCCATAGATCTTCTCCAACTGTTCAGCAACATCCCTTGTTCCATCTGGGCTTCCATCATCTATGATTATAATTTCATAGCTGATTCCACTAAAATAAAAAAAAAAAGTTTGTATTGCTTGCAGAGACAATACTCTCCAATTAAAAAATAACTTTAGGGGCGCCTGGGTGGCGCAGTTGGTTAAGTGTCCGACTTCAGCCAGGTCACGATCTCGCGGTCCGTGAGTTCGAGCCCCGCGTCAGGCTCTGGGCTGATGGCTCAGAGCCTGGAGCCTGTTTCCGATTCTGTGTCTCCCTCTCTCTCTGCCCCTCCCCCGTTCATGCTCTGTCTCTCTCTGTCCCAAAAATAAATAAACGTTGAAAAAAAAAATTTTTTTAATAAAAAAAAAAAAAATAATAACTTTAAAATTACTATTTCCTCACCAATATAAGTGGGAATTTATGTCATATTAATCACCAAAGAAAACTTCAATTACCAAATGAAACAAATGTCAAACATTTAGTACTTTACCTCCAAACTCCAAACCTCGGCAGCCTATGGATAAAAACGTTACAATGAAGTCCTGAGATAAAAAAAAAATTCTCAAATCAAAAACACACTCTTTAGTTTAAAAACTCACAGCGATTACATATACATCCGTCCATTATATACCATAGGATATCATAAAATTTTACTTACCTACTTTGGAAGTGGTATTATAGAACCTTAGCATCAAGTCTTAGTTATAAAAAATATTTCAAAAGTACATTTAAAAGATATCTCAAGGGGCGCCTGGGTGGCTCAGTCAGTTGAGCGTCTGACTTCAGCTCAGGTCATGATTTTGCGGCTCAAGAGTTCGAGCCCCACGTCAGGCTCTGTGCTGACAGCTCAGAGACTGGAGCCTGCTTCAGATTCTGTGTCTTCCACTCTCTCTGCCCCTCCCCAGGCTGGCGCTTTGTCTCTGTCTCTCAAAAAAAAAAAAAAAAAAAAAAAAATGCTTAAAAAAAAAAAAGATATCTCAAGTTGACTGAGTTGCTGAGTTAATATTCTTTTATTTATTTTTAATGTTCTATTTGAGAGAGACAGTGTGCATTGGGGCGGGGGGGGGGGGGGGCTGGTGAAGCAGAGAGAAGGGAAGACAGAATCCCAAGCAGACTCCACGCACTCAGCATGGAGGCAGAGGCCCAAGCAGGCCTCTAACACACAAACCGCGAGATCATGACTTGAGCAGAAATCAAGAGTTGGCCACAACCCATTGAGCCACCTTAGACTGAATATTCTTTTCAATTTAAATTTTAAATAACATAATCAGGAACAAATAGGATTTCATTTCATTTCATCTGTTAAAAAACCCTCTTTAAAATGGTGACATAATCTTTACACCACTATTTCAAATAGTTGTACCATTATCTCACGTCATTAGAAAGAGCACAGAAAATTACATAAGATTTTAATGTGCTTCAAAATTAAAATCTCTCTGCTGGCTCTCCATTAACTTTATGTTACAGTTTCTATTCTAAAAATAAGCCAACACAATACTTGGATGTACATGTGATCACTGCATCTTCCTCCACCCCCCTTTTGGATTTTTTTTGGATAACTTTATTGGGAAACTTAAGGACAAAGTAAAGGAAGCACACCAAACCCCCACAACACTGTTTCCTCTTGGTCTTAATAAACATATGTAAGGAAATCAGCAAGAAAACATTCATTCTGTTAAAAAGCTTTCAAAAGTCAGCCCCAAAATCCAAAAAGAAGGGTAAAATCAGCCCATCTGTTAAGCCTTCTCCCCTAGGTGCTTTAGTACTTAACAAGCCAAAACCTGTTAAGATGTTGATTCCAGTTGATATGCTGAAAGAGATATACTTCATAAAGAAATGAAGTCATTCATAAGCAAATTATTCCTTTCTCTCATTTCAAAGTGCCCAGAACACCTGAGGGTAAGGATAGTTTAAAGGAATCAAGCTAAACTCCCTTTAAGTAATCTGACCATATCTGAAAATAGTTGTTTCCTTCATTAAACATCACTCAGATTAAAGTAAAAAATATTTGAGAATCAGAAGACAAAATAAACAAGATCAACTATATTAAGATAATTTCTCTAATTTGCAAAGTGGTTGTAAAAACCAAAATAAAAAATAAAGAAAAAGATATGAGTACAAAAACTGCAAGGAGCCACGTACATTAAGACAGTTAGTTACAGGGCGCCTGGGTGGCTCAGTCGGTTAGTGTCTGATTCTTGATTTCGGCTTAGGTAATTTCATGATTCGTGAGTCTGAGCTCCACGTTGGGCTCTGTGCTGGCAGCGTGGGGCCTGCCTGGGATATTCATTCTCTCTCTCTCTCTCTCTCTCTCTCTCTCTCTCTCTCTCTCTCTCAAAATAAATAAAATAAATTTAAAAAAAAGCAATATTTTTCACCAATTAGCATTTTCAAAAACGTTAAGTTTGATAAAGCTCAGGTTGGCTGGTTGATAGGGAAACAGGCACTCTCCAAATAATGCTAGTCCTAAGGTGGTACAATCATTTTTTCTGCGAGCAATTTGTTGATTTTTATATTTTTGAGAGAGAGAGAGAGAGAGAGAGAGAGAGTAGGGGAGGGGCAGAGAGAGAGGGAGACAGAAGATCCAAAGTGGGCTCTGCACTGAGGGCAGGTATGGGGGTGGCAGTCAAGAGCTGCGAGATCATGACCTGGGTTGAAGTCAGATGCCCAACCGACTGAGCCACCAGGTGCCCCTAAAGCTTTTTTAGTTTTTTTTTGTTTTTTTGAGAGAGAGCAAGGGTGACCATGCAAGCAGGAGAGGGAATGTCAATTTTAAGCACATCAGTTGACCCAGTAATTCCATCCTGAAGACTTTATCCCCAGTACACTAGTAAAAGTATGAGCATGTTTGCTGTAACAGTCATTTAATAAAGGAGCATTCAGTGTGTGTCAAGCGCTCTTCTAAATGCTGGACAATATGGTGTGAACAAAGTACCTGTTTTCATTCGTAAAACAAAAGTCAAAAAAGAAAAACAAGAAAGCTCTAGAAATAATCTGTGTTCACGGAGATGACCTGGTTAAGTTATAACACAGCCATATAGAAAGTTACTTAATTTTCGAAGTTTGTATGTGTTGATACAGAAAGATCTTCATCTATACGCGATCCCACTGGATCTAAAACAAGCTACTTCATACTGATACCAGGATCTTCCGAAATCTTAAAAACATTGTATAACACTTTCAAATTCAAACTCTAAAAGCCCCAGTTTCTAGCAACCACACCAAACATCCACTAGTGACCAACGAAGTTGCCCAGGCCAGCAGCAGCTCCCTAACCCACAGAGATCAAACCTCATGCTTACATAAGCACTCAGCACGGGGGCGGGAGTGAGCGTGCTCGGTTAGTCTCCCGGCTCCTGCGGCATCCTGACCACCCAGAAGTAGGAGTGAGGTCAAGCTTTCAACCTCGCTCCGACTGAAAAGGTGGACAACGCTACCAAGAAAAAGACAACCAGGGGCGTGGGGTGGGGTTGGGGGACAGAGGATGGGAGTGTACAATAAAAGGAACGTCTCATAAAACCCAAGGGCAAGAATGAGAACCCGAGACACAGAATGAACCCCAGAAGTATCCGCCGCCTCTTTCTCGCAGGGTGGCCTTCTCCCCGAGGCTTCCCTCAAGAGCCGAAGGGAGGCCTGCAGGGACTCCTCGCGCAGCCAACTGCCGACACCCAGGCCGGCGAAGCCAGCTCATCTCATTCCTCAGGGAGGGCGGCAGGGCACGCTACCTCTCGGAGAAGCTTTTCACCAGCAGCCACACGATGAGCGGTAGGTTCTCGCGCTCGTTGTAAGTGGGCAAAAGCACCGAATACTTGTCCTGTCGCGGGACGCGCCCCTCCGGCTCCCGCCGAGACCTACGAGGGCTACCGCTCGCTTCCTCGGAGGCCATGGCGGAACTGCGCGAGACGCCGGAAACGGAATGACGTCACGTGGCGCGGGAAGGGGCGGGTCGGACCGTACCAAATTCGGGAAGAGGCAGACAGTCCATGTGGCCAGCTTCTAGTTCTCCTAAGGCTCTCCTCATGGTTCCGTTGGAAATATCCAGGAACTATAAATCTTTAAACTTGAATCTTAGGGTTTCTTCAGGAAGTGCATGTCTAGTTTTCGCTTTTTTCCCCAGCTCCGTAAAATTATTTAGTTTATTCCAGTCGCTAGGAGACGGCAAGCCGGAAGCGGAAATGCTCTTCAGGACAACTTCCGGGAGGGGCGCCATGGCTTCCAGGGAGGAGGTACTCGCCTTGCAGGCTCAAGTTGCCCAGCGCGAGGAGGAGCTGAGTTTCCTGAAGCAGAAGCTGGCGGCGGCTATTTTGGCGGAGCAGGAGCCAGAGCGGCTGGTTTCGGTATCACCCCTGCCGCCGAAGGCCTCCCTGTCTCGAGATGAGATTTTGCGCTATAGCCGGCAGTTGGTGCTTCCTGAGCTGGGCGTGCAGGGACAGCTGCGCCTGGCCGCTGCATCGGTGCTAGTAGTGGGCTGCGGTGGGCTCGGCTGCCCACTGGCGCAGTACCTGGCAGCGGCGGGCGTAGGCCGCCTTGGCCTTGTGGACTACGACGTAGTAGAAATGAGCAACTTGGCCCGCCAGGTGCTGCATGGCGAGGCACTGGCCGGGCAGGCCAAGGTCTTTTCGGCCGCCGCCTCGCTGCGCCGCCTCAATTCGGCGGTGGAGTGCGTGCCTTATGCAGAGGCGCTTACGCCAGCCACGGCGCTAGACTTAGTCCGCCGCTATGACGTGGTGGCTGACTGCTCTGACAACGTGCCCACTCGCTACCTGGTTAATGACGCATGTGTGCTAGCCGGCCGGCCTCTCGTGTCAGCCAGCGCCCTGCGCTTTGAGGGCCAAATCACGGTCTACCACTATGACGGCGGGCCTTGCTACCGCTGCGTATTCCCTCAGCCACCTCCAGCGGAGACAGTGACCAACTGCGCGGATGGCGGGGTGCTCGGTGTCGTAACCGGGGTCCTGGGCTGCTTGCAGGCGCTGGAAGTGTTGAAGATCGCAGCAGGCCTGGGCCCGTCTTACAGCGGCAGCCTGTTGATCTTTGATGCGCTCAGAGGCCATTTTCGTTGTATTCAGCTTCGGGGCCGCAGGCCTGACTGTGCAGCTTGTGGGGAGCGGCCCACAGTGACTGCCCTGCAGGACTACGAAGCCTTCTGTGGCTCCTCAGCCACTGATAAGTGCCGCTCTCTGCGGTTGCTGAGCCCAGAGGAGCGAGTTTCGGTCACCGACTATAAGCGACTTCTGGATTCCGGCTCGCCCCACCTGTTGCTGGACGTTAGGCCTCGAGTGGAGGTGGACATCTGTCGTTTGCCTCATGCCTTACACATCCCTTTGAAACGTTTGGAACGGAGGGATGCAGAGAGCCTGGAACTCTTAGGAGAAGCTATCCGGGAAGGGAAGCAGGGCACACAGGAAGGGGCAGCTTTCCCGGTTTATGTGATTTGCAAACTGGGCAATGACTCCCAGAAAGCCGTGAAGATCCTGCAGTCCTTGACAGCAGTCCAGGAGTTAGAATCTTACACAGTTCAAGATGTTGTGGGGGGCCTTATGGCTTGGGCTGCCAAAGTCGATGGAACATTTCCGCAGTACTGAGGTGGATGGGAGAGTCTGACCCGAGGAAGATGGCTGTGTTACCCAAAAGATACATTTACTTGCATTTTTTTTTCCAGGAATGTATGGAAGAGCCTGAATACCTCAACTCCTTTATATACGGGGCTTTGTTGTCGTAACGTATTGGATGCTGTCATTTTCAGTTATATTACTGTTTCTGAGATCTGTCTTGTGTTTTTAGCACTCGGATGAGGTCTTGAACGTGTGAGTTATAATGTTAAGTGACAGGGTTTTGCGTTTTGATAGATCGTGTGTCCTTTTTTGTCCACCTCCCTCAATCAAAAAGTACTTTAAATCGTCCGTGTTGATGCTTGGAAAAGTGTTGTAAATGTAGTTTTACTAAATTGATCACAGATGATATACTTAAGGTCAGTTTAATGTTTGCTAAGATATTGTTTGGGTCTTTTTTCTACTCCAAAGGATAGACTATATTGCTACCGAAGTTAAGTGTTTAAAATGTAAATTGTTTTAATTATGTGGGGAAGGGTCATTCTGTTAAACATTTTGGATTAATATCAAAGTGAGATATTTGTAGTTTAGCAAGATAAAACTTTGTAGTCTGTCAGTTTCTCTTACAAATTGATGATTTAGAAAAAACGTTTCTTATAGTGTTGTATACATGATATACTGCGGTTTGGCTTGCTTTGATATCTTCAAGCTTAAGTCCCAACCTTCTGCCCTCCCCTGTCCTTTTTTCCTTATCCAACCTGTTATTTTTCTTTCTTGCTTTACTGGCCAAGGACCCCAAATACAATACTGAATTAAAGTGGAATAGTGAGCATTCTTATCTCCTTCACAATCAGGTGAAAAACTTGACTATTTGACCAGTATTACTTGTTATTGCTTTACCGGAGATTCCCTTTATCAGATTAAAGAATTTTCCTTCCGTGTATAGTTTGCTAAGCTTTGGTTGAATTCGTCAAGTGCTTTTTCTGCATTATTATGTGCTGCTTTTTTTTCACTTCGGTTAATGCAGTAAACGACATTGATTCTTTTTATGGTGGCAAAACACACACACACACACACACACACACACACACACACACAATTTACCCCTCAATAACTTTCAGGCATACAATACAGTATTGTCAACCACATGCACACGCTGCGCAACAGATCCTGGAGCCCCCATCCCACATGGCTGAAACACCCACCAAACAACTCCCCACTTCTCCCCTTCAATTTACTCTTTCTACTTTGATTTAATCTATTTTATTCCAGGATTTTATGGCAGTACAAACTGTAGGTGCTTTTATGTTTACTTACTAAACAACATTTTCATGAGATGGAAGGTAGTCTGCCTAACTTCTAAATACGTACAAAATTAAAAGCAAAGATTTGGTGAGTATCTGGGGCAAATTGAGTACATGCCATGTCAAAAGAGCCTCCACTCTCCAGCTGATTGTTGCCTGCGAGTCTATAATTCTCAGAAATCACAGATGTGTGGAATCTTCGTATCTCTGGCTACAATATATATACATAGAATATATACAGTATATATGCAAAGTTTATGCGGGCCAGACAAAACCCTCTGCAGGTCACATTTACTCAGCAGTCCGCAATCTCTGATAAAGACTCTTAGTTTATCATAAAAGGATGGTATTATTTACCAAATGCAAAATTAGGGTAGCCCTTAACTTTTTAACTGTGAAATATGGTAACCCACGTTACAGGAGCAGGTTTCTTGTGCTTTTTCCCCAAGGGGTGTGGAAATGAATGACTGAGGCCAGGAGAAGAGAACAAAGATAGCAGGCCTGTGTCTCAGCTTCTTACTTCCAGGACAAAAGCTGCTTCTGAATATTAAACAATAAAGTGGACGTAGGAACTCTTTGATATTCTAAAGAGTGACGGCCTAAAGTCAAGCAGCTTTGGCAGTCCCTGCAAACTTGGTTGTCAATAGCACAGGTGACTCTAGCTGCTGACGTGGGAAAAGGGCTTATGAAAGTGAGATACGGTGCTTCTAAGTATCTGGGTGAGAGCCTGGGAGCTATTCATTCCAGGAGTGATGGCCAAAGCCATGCACAGAACTGATCTGAGACCACTTGCTGTGCAATGCTGCCCCATCTAGCACTAGGGGGAAACTGCTAGGGTACCTCACTGCTCTTACTTGACCTGGCCCGCTCCTCTCCCAGAAAGCCCAACACTTTAGCCACAGCTCAGGGCAGAAAGCAGAATCGGCTTTACATCGATTGCTCTTTTTTTTTTTTTTTTAATCTTTATTTTTGAGAAAGAGACAGAGCATGAGCGGGGGAGGGGCAGAGAGAGAGAGAGAGAGAGAAGGAGACACAGAATCCGAAGCAGGCTCCAGGCTCTGAGCTGTCAGCACAGTGTCCGACGCGGGGCTTGAACCCACGAACTGTGAGATCATGACCTGAGCCGAAGTCGGACACTCAGCCAACTGAGCCACCCAGGTGCCTCCATCGATTGTTCTTAGCCTTCTGAGGTGTGTCTGTTAGAGTAAATCCTAGTCACATGCCTATATCCTAGTGGCAAGAGCGGCTGGGAATGTGAGTTTTGACGTCTACAATCAGAGGCAGAACTCAATCTGGGTTTTTTGTTTTGAAAAGATGGGCTGTTGACATGACAGGTATCTGTTACAGGATCCAGATTTTTTTATTCTTTGCGATTTTGTTTTCTGTGGGGATTGTGGCCAGTTTTTTTAATATTCATATGGGATTTTAATTTGTAACTTTTTTCCTTTTCATTTAACACACATCAAGTGTACCAGTCACTATTCTAAACTCTGGGATAAAGAAGAACAAGAGATTTCCTGTTTCAGAATTTACATGTAAATGGGGGGGAGACCAATCAACAAGTAAATTTGTGTTGAGTGTCATAAACGAAATGAAACTGCTGTTTGGGGGTGGGGAAGGAAGAGCTATTTTGCATCATTAGCTCTTTGCAGAAGGGTCCACGTGAAACCCAAACGTAAATGGTGATAATGAGCCATTTTGATTGGGGAGAACATCCCTGACCGGGAGAAAAACAAGTGGAAAGACCCCGAGGCAAATAAACTTGTCAAGTTCAAGAAACTGAAGAAGCAAGTGGGTGGTGAACAATTGAGAGTATAAGAAGGCAAGGTTTATGGAGATTGGGAACACATGAGGTAGGTAGTAGGCCAGAAGTTTGGTTTTTAGTCCAAGTAAAATAACAGCTTAACATTTATTGGGCAATTACACTGTGATTTGGAATTTGAACCCAGATGGTCTGGCTGAAGAGCTAGGGCCCTAAGCAGTATGCTATACTGCCTCTCAGTGAGAACTTTGTAACTTTCATGTTTCACTTTGGAAAAACAATCCATGCCCTGAGAGTCCGAAGGGAAGAGCTTGGATTTCAGACGCAGAAGAAATGGACTCGGATGCCCTTGGCTTGCACACTTCTCTCTAGGGAAGGAAAGCCTGGAAATCCTCTGACACCAGTGGGTTACCTAGGTAATGTCTGGTTAGTAATGAGCCACTTTGGTCAAGGAAGTTGAGAAATAAGGTCTCAACATGAGTCACAGATGGTAAATAGAAGGGTTGCCAAGGAGGGGGGTCAAAAAAGGGCAGTAAGTCTCCTGAGAATGTTCCCATAGGAGAGGAACAACTTTTTTCCCCCCAATGTTGTTTATTTTTAATTAGCTGCTCCCTCCCACAGCAGCAGAGGGGCCCCTCAGAGCCTGAGGTCAGGTATGTAGCCTAGCTTCTTCACCCAGGAGAAGATTTGTTTGTTTTTATAGGTTGTATCTTCTCAGGATTTCATAAGTAAAGTGAGGTAGCCCTGTCCAGGTAATAATAAAATCTCATCATTTGAAATAGTGCACCTGCTTTAAGATTCAGGATAATTCTGGAGTCAGTTTGGAATATTAAAAAAAAAAAATGGTGCAGGGGTGGTAAAGGCTTTCACAAATAAAACGGTAAAAAGGGTTAATTCATACCTTTGATGAACTATAATCTCTGAAGCACTCAGGATATGAGAGAAAAGCTCATTAAGCCAGCCCAGAATTGGGGTAATAGATAGGATATCATTTATTACGAAGTTCTATATAGTGGTACTGATTCTGGCTTTTAATCTTCAGTCCAGTTATTCAGAACGTAAGAAACAATTGTGAATTGTCTAGGTGTTTCGTCCCTTACTCAGAATGCTATTTGTCAAACAAGCTGCTGAAGGGGAGGAAAGTGAAAAGTCTCAGGTCTTAAAATTTCCCTCCTCGGTGGCACCTTGGTTATAAAACCAGGGGTCGGGTGACATTGATGGAAGATATTTTGGGCATTTTTCTTTAAGTTTGTTTATTTTGAGAGAGACAGAGAGAGTGCAAGCAGGGGAGGGGCAGAGAGAGAAAGAAAAGAGAGTCCCAAGCAGGCTCTGTGCACTAAACCCACAAAACTGTGAGATAAGGACAGGAGCCGAAACCAAGATCCCAGCAGCTTAACTGACTGGGCCCCCCAGACCCCCCTGGGCATGCTTTCAAATGAGCAGTGCTTTACCCAATGCTTCCAGATGAGGGAGGCCGGAGACAAAGTATTAGAATAGAACAGTCCAAAGTTCAGGTGAGTTGAAACAGGGGACTCTTAAGTCCAGTAAAACTCCAAGCAAGGCTTGCTTTATTGGGGAACAAGGGGAGGTGGTGTTTTACAATCTTGACTTAATCATCCCCTGGGGTGAACTCTGGCTTGTCTACCCAACAGCCTCCCCAGTTCCACTTTCCCCTACACTGGCAGGGCTGAAAATATCCTTTCTTAGCCTCCCCTGCAGTTTTTGAGGAACGTGCCTTTCTAAACACTTTCTTCCATCAAATACGGTTCAAATCTGTTCACCATAGTCATGCCACATCTCTCCATCAATTCTGTAACTTTTAAGAAACACACACACACCATCAGTTAGTTGCACTGTTGAGGGCCAAGAGTGCTACTCATCTCAGGTCTTAAGATAATAAAAAAGGAAGGGGGCGTAGGGTGGCTCAGTCTGTTAAGCATCCGACTTCTGCTCAGGTCATGATCTCACGGTTCGTGGGTTCAAGCCCCGCATTGGACTTCCTGCCGTCGGCACAGAGCCCACTTCAGATCCTGTCTCCCTCTCTCTGCCCCTTAACCGCTAGCGCTCTCTCTCTTAAATTTTTTTTTAATGTTTATTGTTGAGAGAGAGAGAGAGACAGAGCGTGAGTGGGGGAGGGGCAGAGAGAGAGGGAGACACAGAATCCAAAGCAGGCTCCAGGCTCTGAGCTGTCAGCACAGAGCCCATTGTGGGGCTCAAACACACAAACAGCGAGATCATGGCCTGAGTCGAAGTTGGACACTCAACCGAGTCACCCAGGTGCCCTTCTCTCTCTTTTAAAAATAAATAAACGGGTGCCTGGGTGGCTCAGTCGGTTGGTTGGGCGTCCGACTTCGTCTTAGGTCATGATCTCACCGTTCGTGAGTTCGAGCCCTGCATCAGGCTCTGTGCTCTGTGCTGACAGCTCAGAGCTTGGAGCCTGCTTCCGATTCTGTGTCTCCCTCTCTCTCTGCCCCTCCCCTGCTCACACTCTCTCTCTCAAAAATAAATAAACATGAAAATTATTTTTAAAAAGCATATATATTGAAAAATAAATAAACATTTAGAAAAAGATTTTTAAATGTACCTTTGTACAGCAGGGACTACTGCCTTAAATTTATAGCAATGGAAGCATCCTTTTGGTAGTCTTGAGAGCTGTGAAGGAAAATAGGACTTTTAGATCACAAGCTTCATTTGACATAATGAACAACAGTTAAATATCTATCTGGCACGGAGCTTCAAGTGATTTGTAAACTCCATAACTCCAGGGGCTAGCCAAGAAAATGAGGAAGGGTAGCCAGCTAGGGACCCTGGCAGTCTAGGATTACACAGCACGTCTAAAACCACTAAACAGCTTCAGCCCACTTGCCTGTGCAGGAATACGGGTATGGTATTGCGAAATCTCTCAGTATTACGAAGAAAATCTGGATGTTTGGAGACCCGAACTTGGATCCTTGGCGTTTTCTGTGAAATCTCCTGATTTGGAATGTTGAGGATGGATTTTAAAATTCTGAAACTGTTTTACCAATGGAAACATACCTGTAGGCTGGATAAAGGCTTTAGGTTTAAAGAGAAACACGAATGACAGCAAAACACGATTTGAGTCTTATGTAGCTTGGTGCATATGGAGTTAATTAAGTTAATTAAGTTAATTAAGTGTTGGGGGTAGTAGCCTACAGCAGTTTAACAATTTTAACACCTGTATTATATGCTTTGCATTTATATTGTATTCATAAGCTGATCATCTTAGGTGGTTCAGTTTTGAAGGCAAGTATATTTTTTTTGTTCATTTTCATGCCTTGTAAATTTAATATAACATAAAGTGGTTTGAGATTGATATTTTTCAAAGACTGAAAAATCAGTATTGGGGTGTTTTGTGCACTGTCAATCTATGCTCTGCTTTTCCTAGTATTTTGATGAATTGGTGATTGCATGTAATTTCTTTTTTTGTTTGTTTACATTTATTTTTGAGAGACAGAGAAACAGAGCAGACGTGGAGAGGGGCAGAGAGAGAAGGAGACAGAATCCAAAGCAGGAGCCAGGCTCCGAGCTGTCAGCACAGAGCCCGATGTGGGGCTCAAACTCACAAACCATGAGATCGTGACCTGAGCCAAAGTCGGACGCTTACCGACTGAGCCACCCAGGTGCCCCAATTGCATTTAATTTCTTAGAAAAAGGTACCTGCATAATAGATAATCGGAGTGGAGATGGGCACGTGTGATGGAAACGAGAGTTTACATGATATATTTGGAGATTTGCCCCCTGTAGTGTTTAGGCCGGATTAGACTCATAAATTAACCTCTAATAACAGCAGGAAAAAAGAGTATGGTTAAATGGGTTAAGTTTTCTTAAAAAAAAAAATTGAAGGATAGGTGATTCATAATGATTATCTGAAAAAGAGATTTTTTTTTTAATTTTTTTTTCAACGTTTTTTATTTATTTTTGGGACAGAGAGAGACAGAGCATGAACGGGCGAGGGGCAGAGAGAGAGGGAGACACAGAATCGGAAACAGGCTCCAGGCTCCGAGCCATCAGCCCAGAGCCCGACGCGGGGCTCAAACTCACGGACCGCGAGATCGTGACCTGGCTGAAGTCGGACGCTTAACCGACTGCGCCACCCAGGCGCCCCTGAAAAAGAGATTTTTATTATCCTTTTGAACATTTACTTTTTTACCAATTTTTTAAATGTTTTTTTTATTTTTTTAAATTTTGTTGTTTTTTTTTAAATTTATATCCCGATTACTTAGCATATAGTGCAATGATGATTTCAGGAGTAGATTCCAGTGATTCATCCCAACAGTGTCTTCCTTAATGTCCCTTACCCATTTAGCCCATCTCTCCCACCCACAACCCCTCCAGCAACCCTCAGTTTGTTCTCTGTATTTAAGAATCTCTTATGGTTTGTCCCCCTCCCTGTTTTTATGTTCATCTGTTTTCTATCTTAAATTCCACATGAGTGAAATCATATATTCGTCTTTGACTAATTTCGCTTAGCATAACACCCTCTTGTACCATCGCATTGTTGCAAATGGCAAGATTTTATTCTTTGCTTTTTTAATGCTTTTATTTATTTTTGAGAGACAGAGCACAAGCAGGGGAGGGGCAGAGAGAGGGAGACACAGCGTCCAAAGCAGGCTCCAGGCTCTGAACTGTCAGCACAGAGACCAACGTGGGGCTTGAACCCATGAACCATGAGATCATGACCTGAGCCGAAGTCAGACACCTAACCAACTGAGCCACCCAGGCTCCCCTCGATTTCATTCTTTTTGACTGCCAAGTAATGATCCATTGTATATATATATACCACATCTTTATCCATTTGTCAGTCGATGCACATTTGGGCTCTTTCCATACTTTGGCTATTGTCAATAACACTACTATAAACCTTGGGGTGCATGTGCCCCTTTGAAACAGCACACCTGTATCCCTTGGATAAATGCCTAGTAGTGCAATTGCTGGGTCATGGGGTAGTTCTATTTTTAATTTTTTGAGGAAGCTCCATACTGTTTTCCAGAGTGGCTGCACCAGTTTGCATTCCCACCAGTAGTGCAAAAGAGATCCTCTTTCTCCGCATCCTCGCCAACATCTGTTGTTGCTGAGTTGTTATTGTGAGCCCTTCTGACAGGTGTGAGGTGGTATCCATTGTGGTTTTGATTTGTATTTCCCTGATGATGAGGGATGTTGAGCATTTTTTCATATGTCTGTTGGCCATCTAGATGTCTTCTTTGGAAAAGTGTCTAGTCATGTCTTTTGCCCATTTCTTCACTAGATTATTTGTTGTTTGGGTGCTGAGTTTGAGAAGTTCTTTATAGATTTTGGATACTCACCCTTTATCTGATATGTCGTTTGCAAATATCTTCTCTCATTCTGTCGGTTGCCTTTCAGTTTTGCTGATTGTTTCCTTCGCTGCGCAGAAAACTTTTATCTTGATGAGGTTCCGATAGTGTATTTTTGCTTTTGTTTCCCTTGTCTCTGGACAAGTAAGAAGTTGAGTAAGAAGTTGCTGTGGCCAAAGCCAAAGAGGTTTTTGCCTGCTTTCTCCTCTACGATTTTGATGGCTTCCTATCTTACGTTTAGGTCTTTCATCCATTTTGAGTTTATTTTTGTGCTCTACACTTTCTTTTTAAAAAAAATTTTTTTTCAACGTTTATTTATTTCGGGACAGAGAGAGACAGAGCATGAACGGGGGAGGGGCAGAGAGAGAGGGAGACACAGAATCGGAAACAGGCTCCAGGCTCTGAGCCATCAGCCCAAAGCCTGACGCGGGGCTCGAACTCACAGACCGCGAGATCGTGCCCTGGCTGAAGTCGGATGCTTAACTGACTGCACCACCCAGGCGCCCCAAGTGCTCTACACTTTCTTTAACCAGTTCCCCCATTGAAGGACATTCAGGATTTTTACTTTTTTTTTTTTTTTTTGCTATTAGTAATAGTGCTTCAAAGAGTATCTTGATATTTATATCTTTGTACAAATACATTTAACAAATAATCAAGTGCTTCCTATGTGCCCAGCATGGTTCTAGGAACACCTGTGAGAGTATATGTGTAGGATAAATTCCTTGAAATGGTATTGTTTCGAAGAGAGTGCTAAGCTCTGATTTTGAGTAGGCAGTGCTAAATTTCCTTCCCAAGGGGCTATATTCATGTTCTCCAACATGCCTATGAAAGGCTGTTTCCCAACACCCTTGCCAGCTTAGTGTTTTCAGACTTTTAGATCTTTGCCAATCTGATGGTTAAAAAAAAAACAGCAACACCTCATTGTGTTCTTTTACATTTTTTACTATAAGTTTGAGTAGTGTTCCATTTGCTTAAAAGCGTTTTTGAATAAGAAAGTTCTTTATTCTTTGCTCATTTTTCTACTGAGTGATCTCATTCTTATTGATATATGTGTATAATTAAGAAAGACAACTGGGGGGGATCTGTATTCCTTAGCAAAATGGTTTTGAATGAATTCATTCTGCAGATATAGTGACAGTCCTCTGTGTCCCAGGTGCTGGCTACGTTCTGGGGACTCAAGGTAATTTGGATGTGAGGCTTGCCTTCTTTATTTTACAGCTTCATACATGTCATTTACAGAGTATTTCTAACCTACATTATTTCATCTAATCCTTCAGCAGGGAATCAATTCTTTATCTGAGATACAGGGAACTATCTCTTGTTTTCAGGGTCATCTTATGTGTTCTTATCAATAATAGATTTCCTTGAAATAATTTAGTTGGCGGGGAGGCTTATTCTCAAAGTGGAATCTTTCTGCTGCTAATGAGATGAGCCTCTCTTGTCCCTATAGAGCGTCTTAGAAAAGATTCTACTGTAACCTGAGTGAAATTTGCAGCTGTTCCCAAATATTTTATGTGTCCTGACCATCATCAGAAAACCTTTTTCTTGGAGCCATGGCGGGACATTGTAAGCAATGAATGCCACTGTAAAGAGACCTGTGTCCTGTTCATCCATTGCCGATGGCCTCTTGTTGGGTCTTAATTTAAGAGGAGATGGTTGGGGTCAGGGCACTTAGGACACCTAGACCATTAGTTAAGCTCAGATATTTCTCTCTCTCTGTCTCTCTCTCTGTCTCTCTCTCTTTTAAAAATAAAGTTTTCTTGGGGCGCCTGGGTGGCTCAGTCGGTTAAGTGTCCGACTTCAGCCAGGTCACGATCTCGCGGTCCGTGAGTTCGAGCCCCGCGTCGGGCTCCGGGCTGATGGCCCAGAGCCTGGAGCCTGTTTCCGATTCTGTGTCTCCCTCTCTCTCTGCCCCTCCCCCGTTCATGCTCTGTCTCTCTCTGTCCCAAAAATAAATAAACGTTGAAAAAAAAATTTTAAAAAAATTAAAAAAATAAAGTTTTCTTATTTATTTTGAGAGATGCAGTATGCACGTGAGCAGGGGACAGGGAGAGAGAGAATCCCAGGCAGGCTTTGCACAGTGCAGACCCTGATGTGGGGCTCAAACCCGTAAACCATGAGATCATGTCCTGACCTGAAATCAAGAGTTAATGTTTAAGTGACTGAACCACCCAGGCGCCCCAAAGCTCAGATATTTCTGATACATATTCTTTATTTCCAATGCATGGGTTGCATATACTATTTTATTTAAGATTCTCTGTGTACACATTTATGATATAATTTTACACTTGAGTTCCTTGATTTGAAAACAAGCATACCATGGGAACTGGTTTAGCACTTAGTACTTTTCCAAGCCCCTGTCTCACTCCTCCACTGTACTACCAAAGCTTCCTGGGATCTCCTCCCACATCAATGGCTTGCACCCAGATTCTCGTCCCAGGACCCCTCCTCACTCAACTCTCTCCTGGGAGCTGACACTCAGCAGGTGTCCAGAAAGCATGTAAAAAAATGTCTCCGGCAGCTGAAGCATGTAAAGAAGACTGGCATGGAAGCTTAGGAACTCATTTCTTTTTGTTTTGGTTTTTGATTTACTTTCTAATTAAAAAAAATTTTTTTAAAGTTTATTTAGTTTGAGAGAGAGCCAGAGACCAAGCAGGGGGGCGGGTGCAGAGAAAGAGGGGGGGGGAGAGAAAATCCCAAGCATACTCTGTGCTGTCAGCTCAGAGCCCAACTTGGGGCTCAATCCAAGGAACCATGAGATCATGACCTGAGCCAAAACCAAGAGTGAGACACTTAACCGACTGAGCCACCCAGGCGCCCCTTGACATATAAAGGAGGACTAGACAACATAGTTGTCTTAGTTCACACTGGATTTTACCTGAATGGACTGCATTGCATTTGGTGCATTCCACAAATACTCTGGTTTCTTCTGCGTGCCGGGTACTGGAACTTCTCCTCTGGAACTTTATTCCGGGGGCCCTTAGGAAACACACGGAAGGGACGCCTGCCGGGGCTTCTCCCTGCGCCCCTTCCCGCCCCCGACCTGGGCTCCCCAGCCACAAGGCTGCACAGGGAGGCAACACCTCCTCACACCCACTGCAGCTCTGGGCAGGCTGATCGCTTGGCTGGATGCCGGGGACACCTGATGGTCAGCAAGGGACTGACCGACGACAGTCATCCAGCAAATCACATCTACTGCAAATCTCACAAAAGATACAGAATTTCACAAGGCTAACACACGTGATGTTGGAGAACTGCTCAAAGCTCCCAAAGGCGCCACACGAGGATCCGAAAGACAACGGCAAAGAGGAAATCCACAGGACGACGCTCCGAGAGGCACTTGTGTGGGAGAATTATGTGAAAACAAACAGGAGTCTTTTAGAACATCAGCGAAACTTCACATAATTTCCAGGAGTGTCTAGAAATTATATTGCAGGGCGCCTGCGTGGCTCAGTCGGTTGAGCTTCTGACTTCAGCTCGGGTCATGATCTCGCGGTCCATGAGTTCGAGCCCCGCGTCCGGCTCTGTGCTGACAGCTCAGAGCCTGGGGCCTGCTTCCGATTCTGTGTCTCCGTCTCTCTCTGCCCCTCCCCTGCTTGCATTCTGTCTCTCTCTTTCTCAAAAATAAATAAACGTTAAAAAAAACAAAAAATAAAAAAAAAAAAAGAAATTATAGTCCAGAAACAACCCTCCTTATGTTTGGGCTATGAGAGTAAAGTGGTCGTTTGTTGGAACACGGAATGGTTTTTGTTGAAAATTTACCCCCAAAACCTATTCCTCGTCTATCCTTTGTTCCAAGGATGAGATTATAGTCCACAATAACCCACCTTTTATTAAATAAAATTATTATTATTTTTTTTATTTTGGAGTAATTATCGATGCGCCACAAGTTGCAAAAAACCTACAGAGTCCAAGTGCCCTCCCCCAGTTTCCCAAGTTGCTATCTTGCATAACTATGCAACAATATCAAATTGAGGGAAATGACATCAGTACAATCCAGACTTCATTCAGATTTCACCAGCTACGTGCATTCATTGGTGTATATCTTTGCAGTTTTATCAAGTGTAGCTTCCTAACAGTAAAGATACAAACCTGTACTATTACCCCAGGGATCCCTCCAGCTACCCTTTTATGGCCACACCCACCCGCCCCCATTCCCAACCCCGGCAACCACTAGTAAATAATTCTGTGATTTCGAGAATGTTACATAAATGGAATTATACAGCGTGTAACCTTTAGCAACGGGCTCTTTTTCACTGCGAGTAATTTCCCTGAGGTCGCTCGTGGGTAGAACAGTTTTGCCACAAACGAGAAGCCTCAGTTCCTAGCCCTCAGGACCCGTGAATGTGACTACACTTATACGGCCAAGGGGTCTTTGCAGATGGAATTAATTTAAGGATGGATCTTGGGATGTAATTATGTTGGATATCTGTTGGGCCCGAAGTCCTACGCCTGGTGTCCTTGTAAGAGAAAAGGGAGGGAGGAGTGAGAGAGAGACCCACAGAGGGGAAGGCCACACGAAGACAGAGGCTGGCGCGCGGCATCTACAAGGCCCAGAGTTCTAAGAGTCGCCGGCAGCCACCAGGAGCTGGGAGACAGGCCTGGAAGATTCTCCCTCGGAGCCTGTGGTGGGAACCGGCCCTGGGGACACCTTGTGTTGGATTTCTGGCCTCCAGAACTACGAGAATAAGTTTCCTCTTCGTAAAGCCCCCAAATTCATGGTAATTGCTTCCGGCAGTTGTAGGAAACTGGCAGAAACCCCATCCAGGTTGCTGCGACGATCCCTTTCACTGCTGAGTGGGGTCCGTGGTGCGTGTCGTGCGGTGGTTTAATTGTTCATCTGGTTATTTCCGGTCTGGGGCTATTACGAAGAAAGCTGCTAAGAACATACATAGACATATTTTCAAATAAATTTTTACTTTCATTTTTCAGGAGAAAGCCCCGAGGAAACTTTTTTCCCCCGCCACTATTTAATCTGAAATTTGGTCTTCCCCCCTCCCTGTTTTTTTCTTGAAATATTCATTTTTTGAGAGAGACAGAGCACAAGTGGGGGAGGGGCAGAGGGAGAGGGAGACACGGAAATCGAAGCAGGCTCCAGGCCCTGAGCTGTCAGCACAGAGCCGGACTCAAGGCTCAAACCCACGAACCGTGAGATCAGGGCCTGAGTGAAAACCAAGAGTTGGATGCTTAACTGACTGAGCCATCCAGGTGCCCCTGGTCTCCTTCTTAAGTAGACTTACTATAAACAGCCTTTTCCTAGTGGTAAGGAAAATCTGCCTAGCTAGGGCCCGCTGCCGTTAGCTCATCTGGCTGTAAGAATTGCACCCTGGTGGACCCGTAGTTTTGGACGGGGGCGCAAATTAGACTGGCCAGAATTAATGCAAAGTGAAAGGCTGCTTCAAAAGAGCAGAGTTTAGAAATTCAGTGTTAGGACTCTCACCCCGGCCTTGTCTTCTTACATCTGGGGATTAGCGCTCGCTCCAGCTGACATGGCATATGGAGAGCCACGTGAAAGACCCACAGACCACACAGGGTACACTTGCCGCTTGACACGCATGAGGAGTTGAGAAGAATGTTCCGGCAGCCTTGGGAAGGAAGGCTATTGAATACGGCAGCTTACGCGGCTTGGCCGAGGTTCTATTTCCCTTCTGTTCCGCAGCCAGGAGAGGCTGCGGGGCCTCGAGTCAGTCTCCGCCTTGCTCCTTGTCTTTTTCGAATATTTTTTGAGCACTCTCTCTGTGCCAGCACTGGGGGGAGGGGGGTGCGGTCAATAAGGTAGACATCGCATGCTCTTTACTCCCAAAGCTCGTGTTGTAGTGAGAGAGAAATATTTTTTTACATTGTTTTTAATCTTTATTTTTGAGAGAATGAGAGAGAGAGCGTGAGCAGGGGAGGGGCAGAGAGAGAGGGAGACACAGAATCTGAAGCAGGCTCCAGGCTCCCAGCTGTCAGCACGGAGCCCGACGCGGGGCTCGAACTCACCGACCGCGAGATCACGACCCGAGCCGAAGTCGGACGCTTTAACTGACTGAGCCACTGAGGCGCCCCTGAGAGAGAAACATTTAAAAAAAAAAAAAGGCACAGACCTGGAACGAGCCACATCATTTCCGGGGCCCCCTATTCAAACACTACCGAGAGTTTCACGGTGGAGACAGCGGAGCATTAGACGGTATGTGGGACTCTATGTGATTGCACCTGCGGCTGGCCTCAAGCACAATTACAGGGGGTAGGGCATCTGGGGATGTCACAGCTAGGGATAAATAGTGGCGTGGGTTATTGACACCCAGTGAACAGAGGTCAGGGACACTGCTAAACATCCCATAACGCACAGGACAGACTCACGACAAAGATTTATCCGCCCCCAAATTTCAGTTGTGTCAAGGTTGAGAAGTCCCGCTTCAATGACAATTTTAATACGTGTCTAAAAAAAAAAAAACCCAACCCCAAAGTCAGAGGGTTTTATGAAAACATACAGCTAGGGGATCTGCCTTAGTCTGGGGAAGGCTTCTTGGGGGAAAGGCCCTTTCAGTTGAGACACAAAGAATGTGTATGCCTTAGCCAAGCCCCAGAAGAGAGGAGGCAGCGGCTAATGGGGTCTTGCAGGGTGTGTGTGTACGTGTGTGTGTGTGTAAATTCTTAACATCCTTTTCATCCCTATGGAAGCTTCCTCCACCTTTGTAATTAAAATACCTACCCGGCCACTGGGCTTAGGTATGACTGGACTTGCTCATATGCTGTCCCGGCCATGCACTTACCACGCCAGCCTGCGGTCTCACCACAAGGGACAAAGCTGCTCTGTGGTTCACCAGAGTACCCCTCCCCCGCTCCCCCATCTCACAAAGAAGAGCCAGGAAGGGGCCAAGGCATATATGCCCAGTCCTTCCCCCCACCCCCACCACTCACCAGCTGGGTCAGCTGTCACCCTGGAGGGTAAGTGAGGGTCGAGCAAAGACAGACTATTATTTCAGGGCAGTGTTCCCCACCATGGCCGTGGAGTAAAATAGGCCGGAGACCTTTGAAAAGCCCTGTTGCCCAGGGAAGCATTCTAACTCAATGAAGCCACAATTTAAGACGGGTGTGTGTGTCAGTCATTGGTTTTTATTTTGTTTTTGTTTTTTAAAGCTCCCCCCTCCCAGGACTTTCAGAAAAACCACAAGATGCCCAGTTAACTTTCAGATAAACAATGCAAACATTTTTTGTTTTTTTTTTTTTAGTTCAAGCGTGTCCCAAAGATTGCATGGGGCGTATTTATAATGCAAAGGTATGTGTTGTTCATCTGAAATGGAAAGTTAACTGGGCATCTTGTATTTCTATTTGCTAAATCTGGCCACCCTGTGATGCCAGATGATTCCCACCTGCAGCCAAAGTTGAGCCACCCCGTCCCGCTGAACCAAGGAAGCAGGAAGTGTGGGACGTAGCTGTCCTCCCACATTTTCCCGCCTTTGGTTCTCTTGACCCATTAAGCGTAACTATGAAGCCTATGGACAAACCAGGGTTGGTCTGTCCCCATGGGGGGGATGGATAGTAGCCCCTCTGGCCAGTCCTGGGTCTGCCTTCTCGAGCCCCAGTATCAGCTAGTGCTCCTTGAGGCCCTCCGGGACCTATTGGCTCAGCAGTGGGCTGGGAAAAGCATGGTCTTTAAATCCACACAAAGCCCACTCAGTACTCATCACTGAAAATTAATTCCCTATTTATTTTCCTATCTCAGATTACGTCCAGCCCTGTGATCCAATGTGGCTCATTAAGGGCTCAGTAACGAGATTATATATACCCCCAGAATAAAAGCCAACAGTATATTCCCCCACATTTGAATATAAAGTCTTTATTATATTCCCAGGATGAAGTAATGTCCAAAGATTCCTGGTAATTGGAAGTGCAAGTAAACTGAAGTCCAAAAGAATTAAAGGCTGAGCTCCAATCCACTTGCCTCGTAAGTTGTAAGACCAAAGCAGTTAGGCTCCAAATTCATCTTCCCCTGGGTTCCTGCTCAGCTCAGTCTCAGTCAGCCCTGAGGGGTCTCATTCCCACACCAGGTAGAGCTGGGGTCCTTCAGGAGCTGCGGTCTGAGCTGTTTCTCAGTCTCCAAGGTTGACTTAGTCTCCCGGAGCCCCCGCTTAAAGGACCGAAAGAGAGCAAATGAAACCAGGATGTGACGGCACCAGACCCACAACCACAGCATTATCTGAGGGTGCCAATTCCCGCTCAGAGCAGCCCTTCCAGCAAAATGATAGTGCTACCCCCCACCTCTCGGTAGTATCCAGGCCCACGTTATGATTGCTAATGGCAAGAACAGAAAATAACGTTGGTACCAGCTTCATCGAGACGCAGTGCAGCCAGGTGGAGTTTCCACACGTCACAGCTAGCACACGTACATCCAGTTGGAAAAGGAGTCAGAAGGCTTGTTTTATAAAGGGCCAGAAAGTAAATATTTTTGGCTTTGCAAGACATATGGTGTCCCTTGCAACTACTCCGCTCGGCCATTGTAGCATGAAAGCAGCTGCAGGCAATATTTAGCCGAAGGGTATGACTGTGTTGCAATAAAACTTCATTTATAAAAACAGGTGATGGACCGTAATGGGCCAGTCCTTTAATTGGGAGAAATCTCCCACCAAAAAGTTACTTTTGGCAGTAGCCATTTACCATATCCAGGGGGGAAATCATGAACCCATATGTCTTCTTCCTCCCAGGGTAGCACTTAAAATGTTGGGGCGCCTGGGAGGCTCGGTTGGTTGAGCGTCCAATTCAGCTCAGGTCACGATCTCACAGTTCATGGGTTCGAGCCCCGCATCGGACTCTGCGCTGACAGCTCGGAGCCTGGAGCCTGCTTCGGATTCTGTGTCTCCCTCTCTCTCTCTGTCTCTCCCCCGCTTGCACTCTGTCTCCGTCTCTCTCAAAAATAAATAAAACATTAAACATTTTTTAAAAAATATGAGGATCTCATTTGAAGTCTTTTTCTTCCCACTTCAGATAATCATTTACGGCAAATAAGCCTCTTTGTGTTTACTTCCCCTTTGAGCCTTGTGTTTCCAGAGCCTTTATGGGAACAGGGCATGGTTTCTTGGTGAGATGCTATGTCAGGGTCTGGCCTTTCTGTCCACGGGGGGGCATTCTGCAAGAGTGGGCTACACGCTGCTAACGGGGGTTCTTAAATTGGCGGGGGCCGGAAGGGTGAGGGCTGGTGTCTTTGGCAGTCTAGGACTGCCCATGAACCCCTTCTCAGAATATCCAGTTGGCTTCCTTCGGCACACAGAGGCTTATAAAGGAAGTCACTTACAGGGAAACACAGTAAACTGTAGAAAGAAATTTGTGACGTAGGGGTATTTGTGCTTCCTGTGTTTTTGTGCTGTTTGTGTATCAGATAACAGTCCGACGACAAGGTCAACCCCCATGACTGAGCATAAGCAATATTTTGGGATACTTGCAGCAACTCTGATGCATTATAAAAATATCCGTGATTTCGATTGGTGGCCAAATCATAGGTACCGTTAATCTGCTAGTACTGAAATGCGGCATGTTGGTTAAAGGTGAGTGAGCATTAAAGATGTATTTGTTTTTTTCCCTGATCCAAGTTCACAGACACCCCAGGCACTCCTGGAAGGCTGTGGACCTAGTTTAAGAACTGCAACTCGGGGTGCCTGGGTGGCTCAGTCGGTAGAGCGACCGACTTCGGCTCAGGTCATGATCTCACGGTTTGTGAGTTCGAGCCCCGCGTCGGGCTCTGGGCTGACAGCTCGGAACCTGGAGCCTGCTTCGGATTCTGTGTCTCCCTCTCTCTCTGCCCCTAACCCACTCACATTCTGTCTCTGTCTCTCTCAAAAGTAAATAAACATTAAAAAAAAATTAAAAAAAAAAAAAAAAAAGAACTGCAACTCGTTTTGCATTTCTCCTCCTCGTCTCATCCTATAGGCAAGGCTCATTTGGCGTTTTAATGGTTTAACTCAGGGGTTGGCAAACATTTTTGTGAAGTCCCAGACAGTGAGTGGTTTTGGTTTCGCAGGCCATACAGTCTTCCTCACAACTACGCCCCTCCACGGCTGTTACAGGAAAGCAGCCATACTCACAGTATGTAAATGGATGCACGAAGCTCTGTTTGAATAAAACTTTATCAACGGACCCCGGAATTCGAACTTCATGTATTTTTTACGTGACACGAAATATTATTGTCCTCGTGATTTTTATTTTCAACCACTAGGGGGAAAAAAAAGGCAAAAACCATTCTTAGTTTGCAGGCCACACAAGAACAGGCTGCAGATGCGGTTGGCCCACAGGTCACAGTTGGGCCAACCCTTGGTTTAGGTTGTTTCTCAAGGCTGGTCCCCGTCCCTTTCCTCCTCGAGGAAGGCAGGCACAGTGTGCTCGCCCTCGGGTTGGTTTTCTCGGCTTTCTCTCTGCTTTCTGGCCCTGCCATTTGTTTTTCTTCCATATTCCTCTCGTGGGGCCTCCTCATTCTTTGTGGGTCTCTTCAGGTGAGATATGCGGAGCTAATTCGAGGTCTGCCAAGAACCTCCACACAAGCCTTTTTCCCTTTTCTTCCTTGACTTGGGCTGTCTTCCCTGGGAGACACTCTCCTCACAGACCGACATCTGGACCAGCCCCGACTTGGTCTATGATTCCTCTCTAATTTGTCTCATCTTTGCCGAAGTCATCTTTGGACCCATGACTGAATGAAATCTGTAAGACTGCTTCTCCTTTGGACGCAGGGAAGTCCTGTGTGCTCACCTGAGTCCCTGTTACCGCGAAACTCACCCAATAATAATTTTGATTCTTTTACCGTGATGTTTTCCTCTCGAGTCGGAGCCACTTGGTCTCGATGTCCCTACCTTCAAGGGATGATTCCATTCTCATTCTTCCTTTGGAGTCTCTCTCTGCAGCTGTGAAGGTTTTCTGTGTCTCTGCCCCATATCCGATGGCTGCTCTAGGCTGTCAAGATCTGGCCTTTCTGCCTCTGGTTGCTTTCTCTGGGTGCTCGTCGCAGTCAGGATTCTGCCTCTCTTCAAGTGCGCCTGTAGGATACGGTAGACCTGAATGCGATCCCTTTTCCTTGAAGACTTTGGTCTCTCCTTTCTCATTTGCGCCTTCATTTTGGTCTGGCTGCCTTCTGAGATGTTGACGTCGGTCCCTATGGACGTATCTTGTTTCATCCTTAGCTTCTTCAGCGACACCCCCTTCTTTTAGTAGCTTTGTATGATGGAAACCTTCAATCACAAGAGGAGACAGAATAGCAAAATGAAGCCCCATGGGCATCCGTCAACTTGCAAGCGACCCTCTTTCTGTGTACCCCCACCCACCTTCTCCTGCCTTTAGTAGCTGGAAGGAAACCCCAAACATGGCTACTTCTATCAGTTTTCTATTGCTGCATAACAAATTACCACGGACTTCACAACTTAAAACAACACACACCGGGGCGCCTGGGTGGCTCAGTCGGTTAAGTGTCCGACTTCGGCTCAGGTCAGGATCTCACGGTCCGTCAGTTCCAGCCCCGCGTCGGGCTCCGTGCTGACAGCTCAGAGCCCGGAGCCTGCTTCGGATTCTGTGTCTCCCTCTCTCTCCGCCCCTTCCCTGCTCAAGCTCTGTCTCTTTCTGTCTCAAAAATAAATAAAAACATTTAAAAAAATGAAACACACAGTTTACGATTTCATAGTTTCCACGGGGCTGGAGTCTGGGTCTGGGTTAGCTGACTGTTCTGGTCGGAATCTCACCAGGCTGACGTCAAGATTTGGTCAGGCTACAATTCTCACCTGGGGCATGAGGTGCTCTTTGAAGCTCACTGGTTCTTGGTGAAATTCATCTCCTTGAAGCTGTAGGACTGAGGCCCCTATTTTCTTTCTGCCATTGCTCGTGGGAGCTGCCTATAATTTCTGGCCATGTGGCACCCACAAACAGTTCACAACATGGCTGTTGGCTTGGAGCACATTTCTCTAACTTACTCTGTCTCTGACCTCCAGATATTGGTTAAACAGCTCGCCTGATTAGGTCAGGCCCACCCAAGATAACCTTCCTTTTGGCGAATTCAACCGATTAGGAACTTGGTTTACAACTGCGGCAACCCCTTTCGCCTACATGTGACATATCACAGGAATGGTAATCCTCGTATTACAGATCACACCCATACTCAAGGCAAGAGAGATTGGGGATCGTCTTAGAATTCTGCCTACCACATCATTTTGTCCATATTTTTAAAAATAAGGGCTTTAAAAAAAAGGAATAACCACAATACCATTATTGTATCTGAAGAATAATAGTTCCTTAATATCATTGGATATCCAATAAATATTCAAATTTCCAATTGTCTCAAAAGTATTAGAATTTTTAAAAAGTTGGGGCTCCTGGGTGGCTCTGTTGGTTAGGCGTCTAACTTGAGCTCAGGTCATGAGATCGTGGTTGATGAGTTGGGGCCCCGCGTCGGGCTCTGTGCTGACAGCTCGGAGCCTGGAGCCTGCTTCGGATTCTGGGTCTCCCTCTCTCGCTGCCCCTCCCCAACTTGTGCTCTATTTCACTCTCTCTCTCTCTCAAAAATAAACATTAGCATTAAAAAAAATTATATAAAAAAAGTTGAATGAAGATTTCTATAAAGTTCACATATCCCAGTGGGTCAATCTATGTTTTACGTTTCTTTTCATCTATAGACTACTCGCTCCAACTTTTCTTTCCCCCTGGCGTACGTGTGTTGAACACACGGGGCGGCGTGTCTTGTAGAGTTTCCCACGGTCTGGATTTTGTTGATTGCAGCCCCGTGGTGTAGTTTCAAATATTCCTCTATCCTCTGCTGTAAAGTGATATTTTGATCTAGTGGCTGAATCAGATTTAGGACCATTTTTTTTTTTTTTTTTTTAGGACCATTTTTTTTTTAACATTTATTTATTTTTGAGACAGAGAGAGAGCATGAACAGGGGAGGGTCAGAGAAAGAGGGAGACACAGAATCCGAAACAGGCTCCAGGCTCCGAGCTGTCAGCACAGAGCCCGACGCGCGGCTCGAACCCACGGACCGCGAGATCCTGACCTGAGCCGAAGTCGGACACTTAACCGACTGAGCCACCCGGGCGCCCCTCAACTTTTTTTTTTTTTTTTTTTTAGGCAAAACATCTTCATAGGTGGAGATGTGTTCTTCCAGCAGGAGGCAGGTAATGTCTCTGTGATGTTAGCAGCCTTTGATGGTCTACAAGGATTTTTAAAATAGGCTCATTTAGGGGCACCTGGGTGGCTCAGTCTGTTGAACCTTCGACTTCAGCTCAGGTCACCATCTCACAGTTTGTGAGTTCGAACCCCACGTCGGGCTCGCTGCTGTCAGCCTGTCAGCATAGAGCCCACTTTCGATCCTCGGTCCCCCTCTCTCTGCCCCTCCCCCACCCGCACTCTCCCCAAACTAAACACAATTTTTCAAAATGCTTATTTATTCATTTTCGAGAGAGGGAGAGACAGGATCCCAGGCAGGCTGTGCCACTTGTGCAGAGCCCTACGTGGGGCTTTTCAACTCCCTCCGCCCAGTGCTTTAGTTCTAGCAATGCCTTGAGCCGTGGGCCCTACAAATCCATGATCCTACAACCTTCTCACTGCACCCCAACCCATCATTTCACTTCCCTCTAACCCGTTCTAGACTCCCTTGTCCGTCACGACCATCACGTTCTAGCATATTGCACGCTCTTGGCCTTCTTGCTGTGTTACATGCGCAACAGACATGTGTTATATGTTGGCCAAGCCCCGGAGCTAGCTAAGTCGAGCGTAGCCCTGCAGATGCCTTACTCAACATGGCCAGAGAAAATAGCGCCGGGCTGACTGGCGTGGCTCTTTAGTCAGGTGAGGTCGGGCTGCCCTCGGGCGGGGTAGGGGGTGGAGAGTCCGCTTGAAGTGAGCTCAAGAGTAAAGCAGCCGAGGGGCGCCTGGGTGGCGCAGTCGGTTAAGCGTCCGACTTCAGCCAGGTCACGATCTCGCGGTCCGTGAGTTCGAGCCCCGCGTCAGGCTCTGGGCTGATGGCTCGGAGCCTGGAGCCTGTTTCCGATTCTGTGTCTCCCTCTCTCTCTGCCCCTCCCCCGTTCATGCTCTGTCTCTCTCTGTCCCAAAAATAAATAAAAACGTTGAAAAAAAAATTAAAAAAAAAAAAAAGACTAAAGCAGCCGTGAAAGGTCATCTTCTCCGCCACCTTCCCAGTTGCTCTAACTCAAACCTCCGGACTGACTGTCCCTGGGCATTGAACTGTGTGGCAAGTAAGCACGGGGTCCCTGCCTGGCCAGATCTGGTCACCTGCAAGGTGCGGAGGGGTGGTTCTTGCCTTAAATAGCAGGTTTGTATCGTTTTTCAGGAATGGGGAGGCCGGCAGATCAGCAGATGACTGCCGTTGACAAGATGGTTTTCTTTTTTTTTTTTTTTAAACATTTTTTTTAACGTTTTATTTATTTTTTGAGACAGGGAGAGACAGAGCATGAACAGGGGAAGGTCAGAGAGAGGGAGACACAGAATCTGAAGCAGGCTCCAGGCTCTGAGCTGTCAGCCCAGAGCCCGACGCGGGGCTCGAACTCACGGACCGCGAGATCATGACCCGAGCCGAAGTCGGCCGCTTAACCGACTGAGCCACCCAGGTGCCCCGACAGGATGGTTTTCTACCACAGCTCCCAAGCGGAGGGGGCATGCTATGGGACAGCCACACGGGGAAAGCGCTGGGGCTGGGCAGAGTGAGGGGGAGAGGGGAGGCGGACAGGTGCCTTTACTGTGGTTACTGTGAGAAGGAACGGGGAGACAGGGTGAGCAGCCTTGGGACTGGCTGGCTTGAATCATTTCAGCGGGCTCTGGGGCAGGGGGACTGTCCCTAGTTGCTTGGTACCTGGCCCGGGAGTGATTAGGGCAGGTGGGTAGGGCCCTGGAGGATGAGAGCACAGGACAGAGGGGAAGGTTGGGGGTGTGGCTCCGGAGCCATTGGTCTGCAGAGGAAAAGTGAGCTCCCGGACAGAGCAGTTTACCGTCTCTAGGAATTGCTTAGCTTTGGGAGGGGCGGCCCCTCCAGGTCCGGCAAGGCCCCCAAATGTGAAAGCATCAAAAATACACAGGGACAAGATATAATTACTATACTTCTCCAACTAAAAATCCAGTTTCCACGGGCAGAAGTAGAGACAGACGCTGGGCAGGCAGAAAAGATCCACGGCACAGAAATACAGTTCCAGCCACTTCTGACCCCAAACGTGAGCCCTGCTTTCTTGGTCAGTTCCTGTCCCAGGGCTCCCGGAAGGGCCCTCCCTCCCTGGGGCTGGGATTCACGGCAGCCCCGAGCCTCCTGGTTTGCCCTCTTGGGGTCTGAGGAAGCGTCCGGCTCTTCTCCAGCCCGCTCCGCCCCCGGGGTCCCAGGGCCCGTGGGGGGCACCTGCCACGGCTCTCCATTCTGGACGGCTGTCGGGAAAAGCTGACAGTTGACAATGGCTGCGGTTCTCACTGCCGCTGGCACCAGCCCCTCGTGCTTCATTTAAAACCGCCCAGAAACTGCGTCTGCTGTCGCCGGGAGCGAGGGGGAGATCTGAGCAATTGAAGACGTTTATCTTCAGGCTTTAACAGGAGTGTCAGTCCCCGTAGAGGCACAGGCGCTGGGCAAAGCGAGAGACACAACAGCAGGACAGCTGCCATTCGGACAGCTTCTGCTGAGAGACGACCGTCAGGTTTGGGGACACATGGTGTGCCAAGGGGCCTTGCCCCTTTAGTTCCTGCCTCTTTACTCATGGAGACCCTTCCCCAGGGAGCTGGGAGCCCATCAAGAGCTGCAGATTGGAAGGCGGCCTCCTTTGTGGTGTTGGGGTTGGGTCGCGTCCGAGTTGGGAGCTGACCCATCCAGGCCCCGAGCCCCCCGGCCTGGATCCTGTGTGGGGACCGAGGGCTTGGCACGCCAAGCCACCCTCCTCGTGCGGGAGGCTTTTGTGCTCAGCCTCGATCCTTCTATTTGCTTCAGCGGCCCGCTGCGTCCCGCATCTGATGCCAGCGGGAGTTTCTGCAAACCCACGTAACGGTTTTCTCTGCCGCTTGCAAAGGGCTTGAACTGGTTCTGGACTGACGTTCGGGTTTCTGTGAAGGATTGGTTTGGGGGCCACCTCCAGCTTTATGGACCCAAAGCAGCTTGGCGTGCCACACAGATCTCCCAAACTCGCCTTTCTACAACCCCTTCTGCAGCTTTGAAAGTGGCCCCGCCATCCTTCCGGGCGCCGAGGCCACAAACCTTGGAATCATCCTTGCTTCCTGTCTTTCTCTAACTGCCACATCCCATCTGTCATCAGACACTGTTGGCTTCCCCTTCAAAATACAGCCAGAACCTGCCCGTTTCTCACTGCCTCCGTTGGTCCGGGCACTGTCACCTCTAGCTTCCCTCGTAGCCCTGCTGTCACCTTGCCCACCTCACCCACAGCTGCCAGAGGGAATCTGTTAATAACGAGGTGGTCTCTGTCGCCCCTGTGCTCAAAATCTTCTCCTGGCTCCCGTCTCCCTCAGAGCAAAAACCAAACTGCCCAGAGGGCGGCCATCTGATTTCGTCACGTCTCCTGCTCACTCTGTCCCAGGCACACCGCCTCTCTGCTGTGCCTCGACACACCAGATGTGTGCCTCAGGGCCTTTGCACGGGCTACTCCGGCTTCACCCACATGTCAGTTTTCAGGGAGGCCCTCCCTAATTAGCTAATTTACATAACTTAAACTTTGAAAATGCGATTTCAAACCGCACCTCCTCCCGGGCTTTTTCCTGCTTTGTTTTCCTCCACGGAGTGTCACCCTCTGCTGTACCATATGTTCCCCTAGTTTGTTTGTTTACCATCTGTCCCTAGAGCATCAGCTCTGCAAAGGTGGGAACTTGCGTCTGTTGTGTTCCCTGCTGTATCCCAGGGCCTAGAACACAGTAGGTGCTCAATAAATATTTGTCCAATGATTGATCGAATCACCCGGGCAACCACCTTATGGTCTGAATGAGGGTTTGGAATAGTTGATGACCCCTAAAAAAAAAATGTGCTGGATGTGTCTGAGCTCTGAGTATGCATAAGGGCTCCCCTTCTGTCCACAGCTCCCAGAGACAGTTCACTTGCCAATCTGGTGGCTGAGGGAGTGAGTAATCTATTACTCTTGCCTGTGAGTGAAAAGTTCCATTGATACTGTGTCTACACATTCTTTGAAAATGTCAGGGGGGATGAATCATGGGCTGAAGGACTGTACCATGGAGCTGGCCAGTGAGTTGGCTCCATGACTAAGTCTCCCCCCGTGATGTCACCAGAGTCCCAGCCCCACTACCCAGCAAAAGGGAAAAGCAATTTCCCTGGAGATGACTGACCCGACTCTGGTGTGGCCGTGCCAGCCCCGAGCAGTGTGGGCTTCAGTCAAAGGCGTGACCTGCGGGGACACTCGTAACCGCGTGGCAAGTCACTTTACTTCTCTTGAGTTCCCTTGTGCATAAAGTGGGGATAATGGTCATTCATTAAACCACCATTGACACAAAGTAGGAGCTGGAGAGGGTGAGTGAACCAGCCAGGGAGGCACCTGTTGCTGAGAGAGATAGGTGACAAACAGGTAAGGGAAGAAAGACAACAGTCGCACCATTGAGAAGCTCACGAAGGGGATAGAACGGGACATAGAGAGCTGGGGTGAGCTGGGTTGGGGGGGCCAGTGTGAATGGGCACTTCAGGGGGGGACGGCGCCAAATAGAGACCTGTAGGTAGGGACCGAGCGATGTGAGTATCTGGGTGGAGGAACCAGCAAGGGCACCAGCCATGAGGTGGGAAGAAGCTCCCAAGGTTGGAGGGCAGAGACCAGTGTGCTGCCGTGGAGGGAGGGCAGAAGAGGGGGTGGAACAAAGTCAGGGTCAGAGGATGTAGGGACCGGAGAGCCCAGTGGGAAAGTTGTGTTTTATGAACCTGCCAAGGGAATGTCGTGACGTATAAAGCGCACAAGGGCAGGAAAGACGCGTCCTTCCTTCGGGGGTGGCTCTGCTGGAGGGGCACAGACCCCTGCTGGAGTAGGAAAGACCCTCTGGTGGGTTGTCTCCTGGGCTTCCTCAAGTCTGCAGGCTGTGCAGGCAGGGCCGGCCCGGGAAACCAGACAGGGATCCCGGGGAGGTGCAGGGTGGCCGGCTGAGTCTGGGTCACCTTCCTACCTAGGGCCGCATTGGGCCCTTCGTTACCTTCGAGCAGCAGCGGTGTGGAGGGTGGCTCCCGATAAGCTACTTCGACACCGCAGGGCCACGTTTATTGGGGGCTGGCCATCCATCACATCTTCAGGCTGTGAAGACGTGAGCGATGGGGCTGACATCTTCCATCTTCGCGATTTTCTGCTTCTGAACCGGAGGGTTGCCGCTCCGGCACCAGGAGGGGGCGCTAGATCACTTTAGAAAAGGTCACAATGTCTACTAGACTTCCCCCCCCCCCCCAAAGGTAACATTCTTTAATTCAACTTTCTTACATTAAAAACACACTTTAGTCTTATTTTTAGAAATAACGTCCACGAAACCATAGATTTTCTGTACTGGTTCAGTCTTTTCTCTAATACCCACGAAAATAAATCCATCCTGACCACCGCAGTCCTTTAGAGAGCACGTCTGGTAAGCCAGGCATCGTCTAACAGCTCTATAACGATGGCTTCGTTTAACCCCCACAACAACCTTATGAGCTCAGTACTATTATTATCCTCGTTTTACAGATGAAAAAGTGGAGGCAGGTGTTCCCAGACTCGCTGTGAGTCCCACTGTGGCCGGCGGTAGAGGCACCCACAGGAGGTATCTTGAGTAGTCAAAACAGAAAAAACAAGGTTGGCAACCAGGGGCTGTGGGGGAGGGGGAAATGGGGGGGGGGTTCAATGGGTGCAGCGTTTCAGTTTTGCAACACAAAAAAGTTGGAGATCTGTTGCATGACAATGTGAATAAATTGAACGTTCAGATGGTAAATTTTATGTGTATTTTTTTGAACCACCATTGAAAATTTTACTTATTTTTTAATTTTTAAAAATGTTTATTTTTGAGAGCACACACACACGTGTGAGCAGGGGAGGGGCAGAGAGAGAGGGAGATGGTATTTGAAGCAGGCTCTGTGCTGTGCAGAGAGCCCCTTTTGGGGGTTAAACTCACGACCCTTGAGATCTGACCTGAGCCGAAGTTGGATGCTTAACCTGCTGAGACACCCAAGCGCCCCTACCACCATTGAAGTTTTTCTAAGAAGTAGAATAAAATTTTTTCTTATTTGAGGTCCAGCCATGTAGATGTTCTCCAGTGCAAAAATAAAGGTTCAAGGGGGTGCCTGGGTGGCTCAGTCGGTTAAGCGTCCGACTTCAGCTCAGGTCACGATCTCACGGTCCGTGAGTTCGAGCCCCGCGTCGGGCTCTGGGCTGATGGCTCGGAGCCTGGAGCCTGCTTCCGATTCTGTGTCTCCCTCTCTCTCTGCCCCTCCCCAGTTCATGCTCTGTCTCTCTCTGTCTCAAAAATAAATAAACGTTAAAAAAAATTAAAAAAAAATAAAGGTTCAAGGACCACAGGAAGAAAGCTGTGTGCAGTAGGCGCCTCAGCATGGTGTCCGTGGGAGGGCACAGAGACTGGGGACCTCTCAGCCTACCTTGTGCCAGGCTTGGTGTCACTCCAAGGGCCCTTGTTTGGGGGAGCATTCTGAGCAGGGTGGACCATGAGTGTGATCTAGTATGCCTTTTTTTTTTTTTTAAAGCTAAGTATGTAGTCACTGAGTCACTTGTTTGCACTTATCTTTCCCTCCAAAAATGTAATGAGACTATCAAATGATCTGGCTTCAAGGATTAAGCTTCAGATTTATTGACGCTTTCCAAATTGAACTCTGGAAACAGAGACGCCTGCAGTGTTTAAAGAAAAAATCCAACAACACAAAAAGAGTAAAACGTAAATGTCTATCCTCATTCCCAATTCTGAGACCCCCAGCCTCCTGCCCTAGAGCAGCCATGGCGATGGGGCATCTTGAGTGTCCTTCCCGAGGTGATCTCTGAGTTTGAGGACTGAAGACAGAGGCAGCCGGGCATGTGAGGGTCTGGGAGAAGACTGTATTCCTCTTGTGTTTACATTATCCCAGTTTTGGGATTGATGTCTCCTCTGATGTGGAAACCAGAAAACTATTGTGAAGATAGCCCACCACATGCCTCCATGTGACCGAGAACACATGTTAGAGATAGTCTGAATGAGTCCTCCCTGCGGATATGGAAGACCATGGGGAATAAAGGGGATCCTTGGGGAGAACTTCTTCCAGAAGCATAGATCTTATAGGGTTCTCACCTCCTTTAGGGAGTTTTACAAGCGAGGTCGGTGGGGAGAGCTTGGGCTTGACTCAAGGCTGTACTTCTTGGAAAGACCTGTAGGTGGGGCCGAAGGATAAAGAACAGATAAAAACAGCGGCCCCGGGACTCTTGTCGTTCAGATCCACCCGATTACCACTCCTACAACCCTCGCACAAGTACAGCATGGGAATGCCAGCTTCTGGTACGTTAATATCTCTGAGATCCACAAGGCGGAAATTAATGGACACTTATGTAGCATCTGTTACGGGGCGAGGCCCCTCCACCGCTCCTTTGCGTACCAGCATCTTTCTCCTTCTTCCTTCTCAAGACTATAAACATCCGGGATCACGCAAGGAACAGAGATTGAGTGGACGAGGCAGGGGGTGTGAGAAACGCATCTCCTTTTATTATGTGTTTCGCTTCTCCATTTTGGGTGGGTGTCAGAAGCGCAGAGAAAGATCTTTCTGTTGTAAGAAACGTTACAGGCCCCAGAGAAGCAACAGACGCTCTGGTTGGAGGTCAGGCAGTGACGGGTCTGCCTGCCGTTGGGGGCAGGGGACTCTGAGCCACAGGACAGCACGCGACCATCGGGAGGGGATGGCTGTTCCTCAGCCTGTGTTCCTCACCGGCGCCTGCTTGGCAAGAATACAGGCCTGGTGCTTCCCGAGGTTCAGACTGTGTCGAGAAGCCAGACGCCTAGATCGTTATGCAAGAGCTCCAGGTTTTAAAATGTTAGCGACTCAGGGGACAATGTTGTGTGGTCCAAATAAAAGGCTTCCATGGGCTATAGATGCAGTCTCCACATTGCCAAGTCTCCACCTCTGGAAAGAGTTGCTATTGGTCTCTTGGCTGGGGGGGGGGGGGGGGGGGGGAAGAAGGGAGCCCTAGTGAGTGTCACCAGGTGCCTGGGAGGAGACTTGATGTCTGTCACCTCATGTTACTGTTTACCTGCTCTGCGAAGTGTTCTGAGTAAGCAGAAGAGCTCGAGACTCTCTGCCTGCTGTCGCTCTGTGAATAAGAGGCCAAGCAGAGTGGGACGCCAGGCTGTAGTGCCTCCTTCAGAAGTTAGGGACCAGGACATCTGGAAATCACCCACTCAGAATGAGCCTGCCTCCCAGCAGCACTCTTCACAATCCCCGAAGGCTGGAAACAACCCAGATGTCCATCAACTGGTGGGTGGATAAACAAAATGAGGTCTATCCACATGAGGGAATGTTACTCAGCCATAAAAAGGAACAAAGTACTGATACATGTAGCAACATGGAGAAGCCTTGAAAACATTATGTCAAGTGAAAGAAGCCAGACCCAAAAGGCCACATATTGTAGGATTCCATTTATATGAAATGTCCTGGGTTGGCAACTCCACAGAGACAGAAAACAGGTTAGTGGTTGCCAGGGTTTGGGAGGAGGGAAAATGGGGGGTGACTGCTTAATGGATGTGGGGTTCCTGTTTCGGGTGATGACAACGTTCTGGAACTGGATGGTAGTAATGGCGGCTGCCCAACGTTGTGAATGTACTAAACGCCCCTGATGGTAAATCTGATGTTTTATGTATTTTGCTGTAATAAAGAGAAGCCACTGGGGGCGGGGGAGATCAGTCTGTGGATCCCCCCTCCCCTCTGGTATTGAGACTGCCTTTGTGCATCGCAAGGTTTCCTGCGCGGTCACCTGTCACCTGGAGATCTCCTGACATGCAGTTTCGGATGCACTTTGTCTCTGCAGGGCCTGAGAACCTGCATTTCAACAGGCTCCCAGGCGAGGCTGATGCCGCAGGGCCGGGGACCGCACTTGGAGCACCCACGTTACCTTAAGAACTAGTAAAATAGACACAGAGTTCTTAAGGAACCTGGCCAAGTCCTCCACCTCGTAAGTGGCCAAGCCAACACTTTAAACTCATTCCAGCCAACTAAACCTCAGGGGAGGTGGGGAGGCCACTAATTGATGCTAAGGGTTGAGCTAATAGTTAAGTGGTACTTTGTGTTGGGCCGAGGGTTCAGTGCTCGAACTTGGATGGGAAAAAAAAAAAAAAAACCCGTCTTTGTTTCACTAACCTCGAATTGAAATTTAGCATTTTCTTCCACCATGTGCATAGCAACAAACCCCCACAGTATTCGCAGTGCCTTTGGCCTATGATGGAGTTCAGGACACGGGAGAGAACTCAAGACCTGCCTCCTCCAAATGTGCTGTTTGGACATATTGATTATTTGGAGCTGAAGGCACTGGAAAAACAGCAGGTGCAAAAAAGACACTGTGACCTCCCTTTTCCTTTTTGAAAGCAGGAGATAAACTCCCACGTGAAAGATGTCTCCTCCTGCACCAGAAGGAAAGCAACATTCTTATCACCAGAGACAGGGAGTCTGGCAGAGAAAAATCTGCACAAGCTCTGCTGAAATAACTCATCCTCCTTTAGCCTTCCCATGTATTTTGGTTACCTTTCCGTAACTGTTACTTTGTTCAACCTAGTGTAGCACAGAGGGGTTGCCATTTCTTTGGTCCTCACTTCCTTATGAGGGCTCCACCTCACCCGAAACTTTTGTGAAATAAACATTTGTGCTTTCTCTCTTGTTAATCTGTCTTTTGTTACACAACCCAGCTGAGAACCTAGAGGGGTAGAAGGAAAAAGATTTTTTCCCCTTCCCCTACATGGATCCCTCACATGACAAATCCCAGATATTTTTCGTAATTCTTTACACTTGCTGCAGACATCTTGAAATACTGTTCCTGTCCCATATTACCTCCAAATTGTGGTTAATTGGGAGCACTGCTGTATCTTGTTAATGGGTGAGTAAAGAAGCTCATTTATTATTGAACTGCCGACTGGTTTTAAAAAATAATTTGAGGGCATCCCTCTCTCCCTCTAAACAAACAAACAAACAAACAAATGTTAACACATATTTTGATAACTGTATCTCAGTATGGTGGGTTTCTATTGCAGTCCTATGCATTTTATTTCCTGAATTGAAGACTGTTGTTCTGAGCAGGTGTCCGTGGCCCAAAATGGTTAAGCACCTGTGTTTTAGGTGCTGCGCTTTACAGGCTGTGCCTCATTTAACTTTGAAAGCAGCTTTTCATGGGGCGTCTGGGTGGCTCAGCCGGTTAAGCATCCGACTTCCGACTTCCGGCTCAGGTCATGATCTCATTATAAATCTGGCTGCTTAGTGGGTGCCAGCTTCTAGCAGCCTCCGGGCGGTACACTGTGGTTGGCAGATCGTGGTGTTTACAGCAATACTAACTGAAAACTTACTATGTGCCAAGCAATATTCTAAGCATTTTACGTGCGTTAACTTGTTTTCTCTCCGCAAAACAACCCTGTGAGATAGGCATCATCATCGGCATACCCATTTTACAGACGAGGAAACGATGGCTGAGAAAGAGGAAATCGCTCCCTCTCGACCACTTTCAAAGCCATTCATTGACTGTGCCTTGCTGGGACTGCCATGGTGACAGCCTTTGATTGGGTCGTGTACCCTACAAGGCCTGCCACCCTTATTATCTGACACGCCTCCCAATTTCCGCATGCAGGTTGTTAGTCTGGGCCCTGTAGTTTCCCATTTGAAATTTCATCCTCTGCTTGTTATGCCCAGAATTCATGATCCCCAAAGACCACCAGGGAGCCGAGTCCGACGCAAAAGCAAAAGAGCCTTTATTCGAGCTAGCTTGAGCTCAGTCCCCTACCTGCACCGACGCAGCGGTGAGATACCGAGGAGAGAGAGCGAGTTTCAAAAGCACAAAGGTTTTATAGGGGGTCTAGGAGCAGCCGATTGGCTGGGGAAGGGGCGTGGCCTCGGCCAATTGGCTGGGGAAGGGTCGTGGCCTCGGCTGATTGGCTGGGGAAGGGTCAGAGTCCTGTTACGCAGGTCGCTGGGCGTGTTTTGATCCGGAAGTTTGAACGGGTGAGCGGGAGGTTACTCAAGGGGAGGAGGTGCGATCTGAGGTTTCTGCGATTTTCCCGGAAAAGGGGTCATGTCGGGGACATAGTCACTCAAGGTGGAGAACACAGAACAAGATGGAGTCGGCCGGCGTAGGCCCGCCCTTTCACTGCTCAGTCTCCTGAGACCTTTGGGGTAGGAATGGGAGTGGGGGGTGTCTTCCAGATTTATCTCAGGGGTTCCTGACCAGAACCTCTGGTATCGATGATTTTTTTCAAAGCCCCACCCCCCCCACCCCCCGAAGAGAAGCTTCTAGAACTTCTGGATAACTTAGGAAAGAACCTCAGCCCCGCTCAGTGTGATGAGTCCGGATGACACGCTGTCCACACGCTGCCTTGGTTGTGCCTCTTTGCAAATGTGTGCAGAGCGAGACACGAGCTAGAGGCTGGGATGTAGCAGGAGGGAGAGGAGACACCTGACCGTGACGTCATGACCTGAGCAGCTCCCAGTGGGGTTGGGGGGAGGGGAGGGAGTTAAGGAGAAGGCGAGCTGGAAGGACAGTCCAGGTAAAGAGGATCCGCAGTGTGGCAGAGAGAGAGGCTGAAAGGTTTGGGCGTGAACCCTTACGCGTTCAACTGCAGCTTGCCCGGACCTGAACCTCCTGTCCTCTGCTTCCCCACGGCCTGGGTGCAAACCCCTACATGCCCAGAGCTTCCAAGAGAGGAAGGAGAAGCAGAGAAGGAAGACGATGGGGAGAGGAGCTGGGGCCTGGTCACGGAGGACTGGAGATGGCGTTATGGGTCTTAGACTTAAAAAAAATTTTTTTTAACATTTATTTATTATTGAGAGACAGAGAGGCACAGAGCATGAGCAGAGGAGGGGCCGAGAGATGGAGAGACACAGAATCGGAAGCGGGCTCCAGGCTCTGAGCTGTCAGCATGAAGCCCGACGCGGGGCTCAAACCCATGGACCGCGAGATCATGACCTGAGCCGAAGTCGCACGCTGAACCGACTGAGCCACCCAGGCGCCCCTATGGGTCTTAGACTTTAGCTTGAGGGTCGAGGTGTTTACTTTTTTTTTTTTTTTAAGCACATGGGCCCCAGAAGTTGGTAAATGTGGTTGGGGCAGCAACGGAGGTGACCAGCTATTGTGGTTTGTGCAGGATGTTAAGCACCAAACCAGGAAAGCCCCAGGCAAACCGGGACAGCTGGTCACCCTGGCAGAAGCCAAGTGTCCCATCACCTTCACCTCTGCCTTCTCCCGGTCCCACCAGTGTGGGTTTGGACCAGTGTCTCTCAAACTCCACCGTGTACATCAGTCATCCAGACTCTTGCTGAGATGCAGACAGATTCCACTGCCGGGGTAGGGCAAGAGAACCTGTATTTCTACCAGCGGCACCCATGCCCCTGGTCCACGCACCAGAGTTTGAGTAGCAAGGGCTGAGAGCACACTTAGGTTCATTGCAAACCAGCTACTTTTTAAAAAAAAATGTTTATTTATTTTTGAGAGAGCAGATCCCAAACAGACTCCCTGCTGTCAGCACAGACATGGGGCTCGAACTCACGAACCATGAGAACACGACTGGAGCTGAAATCAAGAGCTGGATGCTTAACTGACTGAGCCACTCAGGATCCCTGCAAGCCAGCTACTTTTGACCGTGACGAGGAGAGAGCGAGGCTCTCATCATCCAAAAAGCACACTTGTATTTCCACTGGCTTGTCCGGGCCCCAGCTTTGCAGTGCAAATCAGCTGCTGAATATATTTTTGTTTAAAATCCACGCACAGCACCCACAGACCGCGCCCGTCACAGGCACGTTTGGTTTGGTCTTTCTAATTGGGTGCGATGGGGTCGCCTTTGGTATCTTCCTCTCCTCCTTTCTCCTCCTTTTAGCTCACTTACTTCTCACCCCACGGTAGGCTGGGTCAGTGTGCAAGTGAAGACATTCCCGGGGAAGATGAGAACTCTCCCTGAGCTGCCCCCTGGAGAGAGATTGCAATAAAGAATTGTTTCCCTCTCCTTCTTCCGAACAAGTAGAGGCAAGTTTGTTGAAATGCTGGAAGGGACAACAGTGACACTTGAGTTCCTAGGAATGCGGTTTTGAGGGGAAGGAGTCTGTTCGAGCCCCGCCCCCCAGCCAGTCCTGCTCCCTCTCACTGCTGCGTAGATAGGATAGCTCCGGAGCGGTCAGCACGGCGGAGCTGGGTCATGTGTGGCCTTGGCAAGTTTCTTATTCTACCTGTAATGTGGGGATAGTGATGGGGCCTGCTGAGCTGGGCATTCCCTGTTTGCTCCCCACACCCATTCTCTGCTCCGGGGGACTGGCCAATAGAAACTGCATCTCTCAGGCATCCTGCCTTCTGGCTTCTGGTTGGGTTTGCAAAGGGAGGCACTGGCAAAAGATGGGCATTTTTTCTTTTCTTTTTTTTTTTTTTTACCTGTTTCCTCCCTGCTCGGGCCTGCAGCTGTGGGTTTCTATACGACCACAGCTCCTGCTGGGAAGATGCCTCTATAGTTCCAGGGCTGGGGATGTGTTCCGATTACCAACGTATTTTGCCTGTCGGCTCCAAATTCACCCTTCAATACTACCTGTTCTGTGATAACGCACAGGGCTCCGCAAACATCCTTCCTTTGTAGTGAGTGCAATGTGAAACGCCATCAGTAGAGGGCGCTAAAGGGATGCGGCTGGCTCACCTGTTTTCATGCTTAGTCCGCTTTCAGCCCAGGGGGTGGAGCATGTCCCCAGGCCAGGCCAATCAGAGCACTAACTCCTGGTGGCCTCACTGCTGGACTCAGGGGTGGGCACATGGTCTAAGCCACCTCACAGTCAGAGTGAATCTCAAAACTTGTGGCAGGAGCCACCCAAAAGGTGCCTTGCTCCTTCCTGTTGGACTTGAATTTGAGGAGATGAGAGGCGGGGCGTCTGCAGCCCCGTTGTCACTATGCAGGGAGAGTCTTGAGCTGCCAGGTGGAACAAGAGAGTGGAGCCCAACAGGTGGAGGCTGTAAGATGGTGACTCCTCATGACTTTGAACTGCACCTGAGGCGGGCAGGACCTTGGACTTTCAGATACGTGAACCTATGAATGTCCTTTCTCCACACTCCTTTCTCCCCACTCCTCACTTAAGCCAGTTTGAGTTGGGTTTTCTGCTATTTGGAAACATAATAGTCCTGCCTGATATAATATCCATTACAATTTTTACAAAGTGGCTTTAGGAAAAAACTACGACCAAATACCTCCTCCTTGCCAAACACTTGATTGCATTATCTCACGTGATCCTTTCCCCGTCCCCACACAGCCTTGGAGAAAGGCATTATTATCCCTGTTTTCCAGATGAAGAAAACAATGCTCAAAGAAGCTAGGTAACTAGCTCAAGGCTACTTAGTTAGGCACTGGTGGAAACAGGACACAGCCCCTCATAGCACCCCATGCTGCTTCCCAGCAGAACGAAGCCATTTGCCCACCTTCTCGAGTGGCCCGAGCCGTGCACTGCAACAGGGAATACACACTGGCTGCAGGGGAAGGCAGGGGGAAATCTGGGTCCCCGAGTAATTGGATAATACAGTTCCCCCACATTGATTATCTAACTGCTAATGAAAAGATCTCCCAATTGCGGTCCTGCCAAACCTGTTGGAACGAAGTGCGAACGTGCATTTGTAATTAGCAGCCGCTGCCGTGCAGGCAAATGAGAAACGTGTGAAAGTCCTTTGGAATGTTATAAAAAAGCAGGCTAAGGCATACCCTTGTTATCTTGTGTATGCTATTAATTTACGAGACCTCTTTCATTGTTGCTAGTTGAGTTCTCGGGGAGCAATTAACACTAATGGCCATAGCTACTATTTATTGAACACTTACTATGGGCCAGATTCTGTTCTTGATGCTTTATAGTGTTTGTTTCACCCAATTGGCTCATCACTCCAGGTTGATGGGGCTTATTATTCCTTTTTTTTTTTTTTTTTTTACAGAGGACCAATGAGAGGCTTAGTAACCTACCCGGAGATACACAGCAAGGCAGTGTCAGGGAATCGAACTGGAGATTCCTTGGCTCCAAAGCCCAGGATCCTTCTTTCTGTTCTGGAACTTGGAACGCCTTCTGCTACTCCAAGTTTTCCCACTCATCGTAATAGCATGTGCCTATCTGGGGTGGCTTAATTAAGAAAATTGGGCGGATTGACTCTTCTGAAGGCAAGTGTGCCTGGTTGGCTAGAGTGCTCAGTTCAGCTTTAAGATACTCTTATTCTTAAGGCTGTCTTGATAGATGCTAAAGTTCACAGGACCCTTCCTGGACGCCCAGTTCAGACTCAGGTATGCACCACTCAGTGAACATGACAGAAACCCAATTCACTGAATCATATGAATAAAAAGTCCAATGGAAGGGATGGCTTCAGGTATTTCTGGTTCCAGAGATTCAACACTGCCTAGAACCTACTTTCGCTCTCTCCGTCCTTTGGATCTCTTTCCTCTGTATTGGCTCTATTCTCAGGCCAATCTTTATACCATTTCTATACCACTCAGGTTTATATTCAGTGAGCAAGAGAGAAGATCTTTGCTGACAGGCCCATAAGAATCTGAACATCCGTTTGGAGGATAGATTCCAGAAATATATCTGCTCTAAGGTATCCTCAAGGACCCAGTTCTCATCTTCCTGTCCTACTGCCCTCAGCTTGTATGTTTATGGTCACCTCCTGGTCCAAGAGGGCTGTTTGAGATCCAGCAATCGCATGTATGTTCCAGGAACAGGAAGAACAGAAGTACCATCTCCTCCCTTTGAGGGAACCTTCTCAAAGTCCCCCATAAGACTGTATCTCACTGGCCAGAACTAGGATTGGCCATTGGCCGTTTGGTCGCATCCAGCTGCAAGGGAGGCTGGGAAATATAACCTCCATTCTCAGTGGTAGCACTTCTGGGTCAACTTGGTGGCATTTTATCGACATCAGTAAGAAGGAAGGGGAGTGTGGATGTCGGACGGGCCACTAGAATTTCTGTCCCAGTGGCCGTTGGCAGAAGCTAGTGGAGTGAGGGAGTCCAGGTGCCCACTAAAGCCGGCAGGCAGTGTTGTGCTGAGGTCGTATAGCTCCTCCAACGTAAACGGGTATCTTAGAAGGAGCTCCGGAATAGTGGCCCTAAGTTCTGGATTGCTAAATAAGCTCTGCCACGGACTGGCTGTATGATACACGTCATTTTGCCTCTTGTGCCTCAGTTTCCCCCACTGTAAGATGGGGATCATAATCCCACCAGCTGGATATGCTCTGGCTGCAAGCTGGGAACGCCTGACAAGCAGTCGGATGACCAAATTGTCCAGGTTTTCCGGGAGCTTTTCTGGGTTCAGAATGGAATGTGGCATCCCAGGAACCACCCCGGGCCTGGGCAAACCAGGGTGGTTGGCGCCCAAGGGGCAGCAACTTAAATCACGAAGACATCCCCGGGTGGGTCCGGCAGCTTAGTCACATCCTCGCGGCCTCCTGCGGGCTCTTTGCGTCTTTCAGCCCCGCCTCCTTCACCGGTTGGGTTTCCTTCCTCCCAGCTGACCAGCCCCTGGTGACGGGTGTGGCCACCCAGCTGCGGCACCCATTGCCTTAGCCCGGGCTCCCTAGAAGCAGAAGCTGGAGGGCTGAGATGGGGGTTGACGGGCGCGTGATTTAACAGGCGTGCTCGCAAAAGAAACCAGCAAGGGAGGAGGGGAGCAGGACGGCGCGGGGAAGAGGGCCAAATGTGGTTTCAGCTGGAGCTGGGTCTCAGCAGGACCCCATGGGGAGCTGGGACGCATACGCACCATCACGGGAGGCGCACGCCCCCGGTCAGCCGGTCACTGGCTGTGCCCCTCTGTGAGTCCCTGGGGAGGGCGCTGCCATGAGGCACGACAACGTCCAGAAGCTGGGCCTGGACACCCACAGCGTCTTCTCCCCACGTGCCCGCTCAACTGCATCCAGGGCAGAAGGGAGGAAAGAGGAGAAAAGGGCTTTCTCCGCCCAGAGGGAATACATCCGCAGTAACCTCAGGCCGGCTTCTCCTGGGATCTCGTTGCCAGGGCTGGTCACGTGCCTGCCCCTGGGACATGCCGGCAAAACGGTGATGGGATGACCTTGGCTGGCCTGAACCCTGGGACTGGCTGAACGCTCGACCTCCTGGTGGGGAAGTCAGGGGAACAGCCTTCACGAAGGCACGCAGCAGCCTCTGCCCCCCGAGACTGAGCACTGATCACAGACACAAGTGGTTGTCACTGACCCTCTAGATCCTTCCCCAGTCCCTGCAGGCAGATATGTTAGACTCCCTTAACGGAGAGGAGGTACCCTCCGAACTCTCCCAGACCCGGCCTGGCAATTTCTGGGTAAAGGCAGGCGTTCGTGGAGGAGGCTGGAGGACCCACTCCTATTCTTTGCCAGCAGACGATCAGGCTCAGTGTTTGGGGATGTGCTTTTGGCTGGGCCTCCCAAGGTATTCTCCTTTGAAAGCAAAATATAGCCCAGCAGCCCCTAATGGGATACAATTGAATACAATTGAATAGCCGAGGGCCAGAGAAGAAAGGTACTGCTTTTCTGCCGGCTCCCCTTTCCCCACAACTGTCCCCAGATACCTTGATTGACTGTCACTGCTGAGTAATTTTTATGCCAATTGCAAAAGACCTCTGAGCCTCCAAAGTGAAGAGGCTGTTCCTATTTAATTGACTGTATGGAGAAACTGTTTCTGTCCATTTAGCAGCAGTCCTGGCCACCTATTAAATGCACTTGTCATTTAAAGAATGATTCTAATTACTTTTTTTCTTGGGGGCCCCTGTATGTATAATAATAAAACCTAATAACCAGGAACCCGCACCTAGGATCTGGTCCTTTATTATGCCCTGTCCCCACATCCCCCACCCCGCAGCACCATTTCTTAAAGCAAGGCCAGATGACAGCTTTAAATTTATTTCAAGAAATTCATTTATTTGGATTTTACAGGTCCTTTGCATAAGCAGCACGTTCGTTCCACAAGAGGAAAAAAATCTTTCAGGCTGTTTTTTTGGTTGCAAACAAAGCCCCACAGTATCTTTTCATACATTTAATTCAAAATACAAAGACGTTGGTGGAGAACTAAATTCACACGGGAGACATTGTTTCCAAGCAGAAACCGTCGGGTGACCTGGGTGAGGGGCAGGTTTTCTGCCTGCCGTAATTGTAGTGTCATTGCAGAGGAATAGATTTTAATGAGATTCATGTCACCGTATATATGAGCAGATAGGCCCAATACATGTATGTATTTTGTAAGGCTCTGTATAGAAGTAAGGGATTCATGTGGATTTGTTGATTCAGCAAGTGTTTATTGAGCACCTACTATGTGCCAGCTGCTGTCCTAGGCCAGAGATGCTCCTGTGAAGGTCCCTGTCCTCATGGAGCCAAACATCTAGTGGAGAGCAAAAGACCATAAGCAAATAAATATATAATGTGTCAGGTGACAATAAGTGTTTTAGAGGAGGATGAAGCAGGGTAAGGGGGCTGGGTGCCTTAAAAAAAATGGATTTTATTACCATTAAACTATGGTGAGTCCAACAGACTAGGAGAAACTGCCATTGAAAAGCCAGTTTGTGGGGTGCCTGGGGGGCTCAGTCAGTTAAGCATCCCACTCTTGATTTCAGCTCAGGTCGTGATCTCGCAGTTCATGAGATCAAGCCCTGCATTGGGCTCTACGCTGACAGTGCAGAGCCCGCTTGGGATTCTCTCTCTCCCTCTCTCTGCCCCTTCCCTGCTTGCTCCCTCTCAAAATAGATGAATAAACTTAAAAAAAAAAAAAAAGCTAGTTTGTTATACTCACAGTTCCTAAGAGGAGGGGGCACACCTAAAGAGGGGAGGGCACATGGGGATGCACCAGGGCTGGTCAGAGGCAGAGGTGTGGGGGGTCTGTGGCAGGAGTCTTTATCGTGATCTCTGAGGGAAGGAAGAGGCGAAGCCAGGCAAGCTGGCTTAGAATTGTCTAGTTGAATGACTTCAGTAGGTCCTGGGGGCCGGGGGCTGTTCCTGGTTGTCTGGTACCTAGCCCTGGGGTGATTAGGGCAGGAGGATGGTGTCCTAGTATGTGAGAGCCTGAAAAAGGAGGTGGTTGGGTATGGGCTCTGGACTGGCTGGTATTTGAAAAGCACATTTATGGGCGCGTCGTTGATCATCTCTAGGCATTGGCTAATCCTGGGAGGGGCCATCCCTCTAAGGTCTGCAAGGCCTCAGATCAAAGCATCAGGATACAGAAAAAAGAAGACAAGGTTAATAACGCTGGGGGCGTTCTGGGAGTGAGGTCTTTATGCAGGGCTGGGGGAAGAGGTCAGATAAGGCCTCTCTGTTTCAGTGACATTTGAGCAGAGAACCGAATGAAGAGAGGGGGGAGCCAGTGGGTGTATCCCAGGGAAGCGTCTCCCGGGTGGAGGGAACAGCAAGTGCAAAGGCTCTGAGGTCGGGCCGTATTTGGTTAAGGTTCAAGCTGAAAGGAGAGACCAGAAAAGCAGATCAGGGAGGTAGGGCTGAGACCCTGGCTTTTACTGCGCACGGGATGAATGTCACCAGGTTGCAGGAGGCGGGGTGCTCCCGGAGGGTGAGCATGATGGGACTTGGGTTCTCTGCTGCTGTGCAGAGAAGGGGTGGGGAGAGGAGGCAGGGAGGCAGGGAGACCAGAGAGGAGTCTCTGGCAACAATCCAGGTGGGAGAGAGAGGATGGGGGCTGTAGCAATGGGGGAGACAAGCGTAGATTCCCACTCTCAGCCGACAGGCCAGGATGGGGAGAGGTCTGACAGAGCGGGAGAGGCAGGAGAACTAGTGTTGGGAGGAACCGTGTTTGTTTCTGAAGGAAAACATGCATGAGGCCATTTTAGCAAATGGAGAGCTGAGTGAAAACCATGCTTTCTTTGGCTGGTGTCCTTCTCCAGGCTCCTCCAGCCCCCGGGCCTGCACCCCCATCATTCCATATGTTTCCATGTATCTTCTTCGTGTGTCCTTTCGCCATCAGATGAGCAGCACCCCTGGGGCAGGGACTGGGTCCAGTTCCGTTGTTTTGTTTTGTGCCCAGCTGCCATGATCACGCCTGCTTCAGAGTAAGTGCTCTGGAAATGTTTGTTCAGAGCATCTACTTTGCAGATCTGAGTTTTCTCCCTGGGAGGAAGGATGTTCCCAGCAGGGACGTGTTTCCATGCCCATGTGTTCCCTCGACAGCTGGTGGAATGTCCCGATCTTCCCCGCCTCTTGGCCTTTGCACTGGCTGTGCCCTCTGCTTGGATTGCTGTCCATCTCCCTCCTCCAGGTCCCTTTTACTTACTTTGTAGTTTTTAAAATGTTTGTTTATTTATCTTTGAGAGAGACAGAGAGAGCGAGCATGCACCAGAGCAGGGAAAGGGCAGAGAGAGAGAGAATCCCAAGCAGGCTCTGCACTGTCAGCGTGGAGCCCAATGCGGGGCTCCAACCCACGAACCGTGAGATCACGACCTGAGCTGAAATCATGAGTCGCGCTCTTAACTGACTGAGCCACCCAGGTGCTTCCTCCAGGTCCCCTTTTAAATGCCACCTCCTCAGGGAGTCCTTCCCTCACTCCCTCTCTCTTTTTTTTTTTAAAGTTTTTTTTTTTAATTTAAATAATTTCTACACCCAATGTGGGACTCAAACTCACAACCCCGAGATCAAGAGTTGCGTGCTCTCTCGCTGAGCCAGCCAAACGCCCCCCTTCCTTGACCCTCTTAAGTGGCTGTTCTCCCTGGTCCCAGTCACTCCTTGCCAGGTCACTCTGTGCTTACCGACGTCAGAAATTATTGTCTTCGGTTCACGTGGTCCACTGCGGCGGGAGGTGGTCTTGGTGACTTCCCTGATCCCCCTCAGGGGGACGGGTGCCCATGCCCCAGCAGCTGTGAGTGCCAGGTGCTCAAAGCCCCCACCTGCACTTCTTGGGAGACTTGCCCTTGGCCAGTTGGAGTTGTCTTGCAGGATATGCGGTGGGGGGTGGTCAGGGGTAGGATCAGAACCAGGGAGGGGCAAGTTGGGGCCAAATCATGTCAAGTGCCACGGCACTTGCCTTTACCTAAAATTCTGATATTTTTTTCACCATGGATTTAGGGTATTAATTTTGATTTTTTTTTTTAAAGATTTTCTTTTTTAAAGTATTCTCTACACCTAACGTGGGGCTCGAACCCACAAACCCGAGATCAAGAGTCGCATGCTCTACCGGATGAGCCAGCCAGGTGCCCCTAATTTTGATTTTTACAAAACACTGCATTAAAATCTGATTTATCTTGATTACTGAGTCTTTTTTGGCTTCCCCTTAAATTCTCTGCTTAAGGGGACAAGTCCTGAACCTGCTCAGAGGTAGGGCCTGAGAATCTGTATTATTAAATTGCCTTCCCAAACCCCTGCTGCAAGTCTTAGAGAAGCTCCGAGCTAAATTAGAGATAGGGGAGAACCACGTGACCTAAGAAAGAAAACAAATTAGGAAAGGCCTTCGTTGTTTCCCATAGAGCAATGAGTTCGCACACCATCGTCCCAGCTATAGGGAGTCAGATGCCTGTCCCAGGGTCAAAAGGGAAGGCTCAGTAGGGCAGGGGCAAGGAATTTGCCCCCATGCTCCCATGAGAAGGGGTCTTATATTCAGTGTGATTTGGAGCTGGGCTTTCTGCATTACATTCCACATTGCCAGGGAAAAGTAGAAAAGCCACAGTTGTCAAGTTGGTCACTTTTGTCCTAGAAGCAGCAGGTTAGGTGTTCCAAGGCCTCCTACTTCTTAATTAGGGCCAAAGACCCTCAACCCCTCTCTGGGTGTGAGGGTCAGTGTCTAGAGCTCCTCTGTCCCTCAAGGGAGGTCTGGAGAGGTGCCCAAGTCTGGGCCTCTATCTTGGCCACCAGCGCAGATCAGAATCTGTGGAAGAACATGCAGACGTCTCAGCCCTTCAGTGACCCCAGCTCCTTCTCTGCACAACCCCAGACTCTGTCTTCAGTGTGTGTGTGTGTGGGGGGGCACATCTCCCCCACCAGGGCTGTCCCATTTGGGGCTCCCTCCTCCACCCAAACGGTATTTGCTTTCCACTCCCCTCCATTTTATACCCCTCTGTGTCACGTTTCGGTCTGTTTAGCATTTTCAATTGACCCCTGTCTCTCACAGCCACTTTGAAGGAGGGGGAGAAGGTCATCCCATAAATCTAAGATATTAGTGCTGTGACGGCAGTGCCGGATTGCTTCGGTACCCGCCAGGCTGGGGAAGTTAGAGCTAATTAGTCTGAAAACTTACTTTTCAGGCATGAGTCACTGGAAGCAGGTGTCAGGGGAGCCTTTAACAAGCCCTCGTGACTCAAATGATGTTTCCACTCTGCACTGCTGTGTGTACATCGTGCTGAGATGGCCATGCCCCTCCGCCCAAGACAGAGAGAGGGACGTGCTTGAAGGCCTGTCTACTTCCGGGCCGTCTGTCCCATCTCCCTCCACTCATTCATTCGTTCATTCCACGGATGTTTCGGGAGCACCTATTAGGTGCCAGGCCCTGTGCCGGGTGCTGGGAATCGGCAGTGCGAGTGGGGCTCACAGTGCGAGAGCAGCGCTGACCTCCTCGTGCAGGAGACAGCCCATAACTGAGCGGCAAAGAATAAAGGGCACCTGGGAAGGTCGACAGGTGGATGAGGAAGATCAAGCAGGGTAGGAGGGAGTTGGGGGGAGAGACTGGTGTGCATTCTTTAGAGAGGTGGGCAGGGAGGCGAGGGAAGGGGCAGCCTCTCGGTGTTCTTTGGGAAGGGCATTCCCAGCAGAGGGATCTGCAGGTGTGAAGGCCGGAGCTGGGAACCGGCTGGGTGGGTCAGAAGGGCTGAGGCCCCTGTGGCTGGGGGCGGTGAGCAAAGCAGAGAGAGGTGGGTGACGAGGCTGGAGAGGAGGGCGGGGCCTGGGTCACTCAGGGCATTTGGGCTTTATTCTCGATGTAATGGATGGCCACTGGTGGACTCAGGCAGGACAGTGAGGTGGTCAGATTTGTGTCAGAGCGTGCTTCCTGCTGCCGGCCCAGGGGAGGGGCGGTGGCCAAGGCAGTAGCGGCTTTGTGATGAAGAAAGCAATGTTGCCCTGCCTGTGAGGGTGACAGCAGGCTGTGGCCGTGCCCTGGGGGTGAAGCCCCCTCCCTGTCCAGGCACAGGGGGCTCTGATGCCCTCGAGCTGAGGAAATCTGTTGGCAGGCTGGGGGTCTCTCTATGATGCATCACCCACACTACCTGACATTCCCAGTCAGAGGGGTTGCCTTTGCTTCCCAGACTGCCCAGGGGACCACGGCCACCTTCGCAAAGCATCCAACCTACTCTAGGTGTAGATTCAGGTAAATGATTTAAAGCATTTTTTTTTTAAAAGAATGTGACACTAAATGTGGATAGAAAAGAAAATCCACAGTGGTTTTAAAAAATAAAATGAAGTGACTTCTCCTTTATAATCAGCGATGCTGACAGGCCCCCTTGGCGTCTACTTAACTGCTGGGGTGCCTTGGGGGAAAGTCGGAGAATCGTAAGGTACAAGGAAGAGAACAGAGGATATGAGAGAAGGGAAAAGGGAGGAAGAGAGGCCAGGAAAGTGAGAGGAATCGAAAACTAGGGGAGGATATGTGGTATTTATTGGCCATTTCCCCAAAGGCCTCTGTTCTCTTTTCCCCAACGCCCCCTGGGCCCCACCAGGCCTGAACGACCCAAGGAAACAGGCCCCTGTACTCCCAGTACCGGCCCTGGCTGGCTTTGCAAACAGCTTCCTCTCTTCAGAGCCCTGGGGAAGGCATTTACTCTCTTTTTCACTGGTTTTCTTTTTTTTTTTTTTTTTTTTTTTTTTTAAATTTTTTCAACGTTTATTTATTTTTGGGACAGAGAGAGACAGAGCATGAACGGGGGAGGGGCAGAGAGAGAGGGAGACACAGAATCGGAAACAGGCTCCAGGCTCCGAGCCATCAGCCCAGAGCCCGACGCGGGGCTCGAACTCACGGACCGCGAGATCGTGACCTGGCTGAAGTCGGACGCTTAACCGACTGCGCCACCCAGGCGCCCCTCACTGGTTTTCTTTAATTGCGTACGATCCACACTACACACAGACATTTGCTGTTGCCATTTGTATTTTTTTCTCCAGGCAGGCCCATGAAGCAAGTCTTTGCTGGGCATGTTATGTACATGGTGGAAAGAACAAAGCCACCTCCTTATTGAGGGAAACAGACATGGGGGGGTGGGGGGTGGCGGGGGTGCTGGGCTCTCAGCCAGCTTCTCCTTCACTTGTGGAGGCAGAGTGGCAGGGGCTCCTCTGTGGACCTTGCAGTCTTCCTCCTCGGGGTGTGGTTCCAGTCGGTTCTGTGCCAGGGCCGCGCTCAGAGCAGCACGTGCCTGAAGACGCTTCTGATAGTGACGGCAGTAGCTTCAGGCCGCAGAGGGCAGGCAGAGCTGGGGGTATCCTGGCGGCGGCGGCGGCGGCGGGGGGGGGGGGGGGCGGCGGGGTGTGTCCTCTGGGCTCAGTTGTTGTCTCTGGTGTCCGAGGAGGCACTTCCGAACAAGATGTCACTGTCGTGCGACATGCTGCTCAGCTGCGACTTGGTCTTGATGAGGAACTGCGCCCTCCGGAACATCACCCTCTCCTGCTCCTGCTTGAGCTCCAGGTAGGAGCGTGAGAAGGTGTGGAAGATGGAGGTCACCGGGAAGGCCATGAGCAGGATGCCGCTGAGGATGCTGCTGAGCGCCACCACCTGGCCGGGCGTGCTCCGGGGCACCATGTCGCCGTAGCCCACGGTTGTCATGGTGATGACGGCCCACCAGTAGCAGGCAGGGATGCTGGTGAACTCGGGGCTGTCGGCCATCTCGTTCTCGATGACGTAGAGAAGGGGGGCAAAGAGGGCGATGGCCACGCAGAGGAAGAGCAGCAGGAGCCCGAACTCGCGGGTGCAGCGGCGGGCCGTGAGCCCCAGCGTCTGCAGCCCCAGGGAGTGGCGGGCCAGGCGCATGACGTACAGGATGCGCAGCGCCCGCAGGACCCGCAGCACCAGCCCCACCTTGTCCAGGTAGCTGTTGCCCGCGCCGGACTTGCGGCGGCCCGCGGAGGCGCCGTCCACCAGCAGGGTGATGTAGTAGGGCAGGATGGCCACCATGTCGATCAGCGTCAGCGGGCTCCGCAGGAAGGCGAACTTGCTGGGCGCCTGGATGAGCCGCAGGAGGAACTCGAGGGAGAACCAGCCCACGCACACCGACTCCACAATGAAGACGTTGCGGCACATCTGCGAGCACCGGCCCTGGGAGAGAGGCGGGGAGGTCAGGGGGAGAGGTCAGCCGTCCTCCCAGCGAGGCCGTTGCGTGCTATGCCCCGGCCCCTCTCTAGTGAGGCTCCCTTCCTGGGCCACGCCGGCCAGGCCGAGGGCTGCAAGCACCTGCATCCACCGCTCTTCATCTCTCTCTGGAGGCCACACCGGGCTCCTGGATTCCAGGCCCCGCCCCCAGACCCCAGGCCCCGCCCTTGGATTCCAGACCCCGCCCCTGGATTCCAGACCCCGCCCCTGGATCCCGGAGCCCGCCCCCGGATTCCAGACCCCACACCCCAGATTCCATACCCCCCCCACCCACCCACCCCCGCCGACTCCAGGCCCCGCCCTTGGATTCTAGACCCCGCCCCCGGATTCCAGACCCCACACCCCAGATTCCATACCCCCGCCCCCGGACTCCAGGCCCCGCCCTTGGATTCCAGACCCCGCCCCCCAGATTCCATACCCCCCTCCAGGCCCCGCCCTTGGATTCCAGGCCCCCCCCCCCCCCCCCCCCGGACTCCAAGCCCCTCCCTTGGATTCCAGACCCCGCCCCTGGATTCCAGACCGCATACCCCAGATTCCATACCTCCCCCGCCCCCCCCCCCCCCCCCCGGACTCCAGGCCCCGCCCTTGGATTCCAGACCCCACATCCCAGATTCCAGACTCCCGCCCCCAGACTCCAGGCCATGCCCCTGGATTCCAGACCCCACCCCCCAGATTCCAGGTCCCACCCCTGGATTCAAGACCCCAGAAGGGCTGCCTCCTTGACTCCACCCCTGGAATGTCTGATAGGTGTCTCAAACTTATGCCCCAAAGTGGCTCCTGATTTTTTTTAAGTTCTTTTTATTGATTTTATTGGCTATAATTGACACAATATTGTGTAAGCGTCAGGTGTACAACATGTTGATTTGATACATCTATAATATTGCAATATGATTACCACCACAACCTTAAGCTAACACCTTTATCACCTTGTGAAACTATCATTTCTTTTTGGGGGGGTGGAAACCCATTAAGATTTAGCCTCTTTGGGCTCTTGCTTGCCCCTGCACACCTGCCCACCAGTGCTGTCCCTTCTTAGCTATCCACCTTGCCAGTTGCTGGGGTCTGGGAGACTCAGCCACATTCTAACCCCTCTCAAATGATCCTCAGGAAATCTGGTTGGTTCTTCACTTAAAATTATTTTGGGGCATGTAGGTGGCTCAGTCGGTTAAGTGTCTGCCTCCTGATTTTGGCTCAGGTCATGATCTCTCGGTCTGTTGTCACAAAGCCTGCTTGGAATTCTCTCTCTCCCTCACTCTCTTCTTCAAAATAAGTAAATAAACATTTAAAAAAATAAAATGATTCCAGAATCAAACCACTTCTCATATGTCTGGTGCCCTCACCTTGGTCCAGCCACCGTTCTCTCTTGCCTGAACAGTCGCAGGCACCTCTTTCCTGGGATCCCTGGTCCCTACAGTTTATTTTGCACACAGCCAGAGGGATGCTGAGAACATGAATCAGATCCTGTTCATTCTCTGCTCAGCACCTTCCATGGCTCACAGAGATAGCTTGGAGTCCTTTCTGGGACACATGGCCTTGCTGCTACCTCTCCCACTCCCTAGCCCCCCTCCTGCCCTGTTTCTGTGCTCCAGCCTACACCCGGGGCTCCCTGCACCCCCAAGCCAGGCCTGGAGTTTCTGCTCCCCCTGTGGGAGTCTTCTTCCTGGAGACACCCACATGGCTCTGCCCTCCTTTCCTCCAGCTCTTTGCCTCATTATCACCTTCCCAGGGAGGTCTTTCCTGATCCTCACCCTGATTAAAAGTCCCCTCCTCCCTTTGTCTTCCACCCTGATTCCCCTTTTCCTGCTCTGTTCAGAGGGCTCATCATCTCTTAATATGCTTTATAAGTTACTTATTTGTCATGTTTATTGTCAGTTTCCACCCTCCACCTCCCCTGTTCCCCTGACCCAGCTGATTATAGCCCCACAGGGAGGGGCAGCTGTGTTCTCTCTCTGTTCACCCTCAGGACCCCAGTGACTGGAGCGGCCTGGCACGTGACAGGTGACCAATTCATGTTGGTCACCAGAATGGATGGAAGCACATGGGACTGGCGTTTATTTATCTATTATTATTATTTTTAAAGTTTATGTATTTATTTTGAGAGAGACAGAGAGAATGTGAGCAGGGGAGGGGCAGGGAAAGCGGGAGGATTTCAAGCAGGCTCCAGAGTGGAGCCCAAGAGGGGCTCGAACTCCTGAAACTGAGATCGTGACCTGAGCCAAAATCCAGAGTTGGACGCTCAACCCACTGAGCCACCCAGGTGCCCCGGGAGTGGCGTTTAGATGGGAGTGCCAACTCAAGGCCAGGTGGGCAAAGGGAGCCCAAGAGAGGTGGGCACGGGGGTGGGGGGTGGGGGTGGCGGCCTGCCAGAGAACACAGCTGTCCTGCTAAGTACCTCCTGACGACTGTCCCAGGAGAATTCAGGCTGCTGCCTCACCAAAGTCTGCAGGGGGGCTGGACATCTGGAGTTCTGCGTGAAATTCCTGCGTTTTAAATGTTGCAATAATTCAATACAGAGAAACCACTCTGTGGGCCACTCAAACGCATCTGTGTGCCGCATCTGGCATACGGGCTGCCAGCGGGTCTCTCTGGTCTGCAATGGGACTGGGCGGGTAGACCGTCCCCAGTGGCTTCAGACCTCCGTCTGACAGAGTGGGCAGGTGCGTGTGGTGCCAGCCTGGGCACCTGTCATTCCTGGGCACAGCTGGGTTCTAGGAGGCTTGTGATAGCAGCTCTCTCTAGGAATACGTTAGAGGCTGGAGAGATGAACTAGGCCTGGGTGGGGCTCTGAGGTCCCGGTCCTCTGTGATGGGAAGCCCCCTCCTCTAGAAAGCCCTCCTGGAGTGTGCCCCCTCGAAGTATCCCCAGCACAGTTGGCGGGCCTCTCCTGAGAGCCCCCTTGGCTTGGGTCTCACGCTCAGGGTCACAGGGATATCCCTGTCCCTCCTGCACTAGACCTGAAGTCCCTGTAGCTGGAATACTCATTCTGGTCACCCTGCGATGCCTGGCGATGCCTGAAGACAGTGCAATACACTCAAAGGTGTGCTCAGGGAGCAAGTGAAACAGTGAATCCCACTGGTCTCCAAAATGAAGTCAAAGAATGGCATTTTCGGTGAATCATGAAGAAGTCCAGGCATGATTTAAAAAAAAAAAAAAAAAGCAAGGGTCAGAAGTTGAACAGAACAGTGGCTTTATTGGTATTTTCCTAGTAAAATCAGGATTGCCTATGTTGGAGTGAAGAAGAAATTTATGCTACACACAGGTGCTTTCGGACAGGTCTCAAACAATGAGCCTTTTCTCTTTCTTTTTTTGGCAGGTGCATGTAATCCTTATCATTAGCACTTCCTGCACGCTCCAGCACCAGGCATCATTCCAATCACTTCCCGTAGACTCGCTCAGAAAGTGAGGCACAGAGAGGTTAAATAACTCGTCCACAGACACACAGCCAGAGTGGACAAAACGGGATCCAAATTCAGGCCATCTTCATCATTCCCCCTTCTGCTTATCAAAAATTAATTTTACTGGTCGAGTGCTGCTTCTTTTCAATACTTATTTTAAAAATTCAAAGTACAGGGGTGCCTGGCAGCTCAGTCTGACTTCGGCTCAGGTCATGATCTCACGGTTCACAGGTTTGAGCCCTGCGTCGGGCTCTGTGCTGACAGCTCAGAGCCTGGAGCCCCTGCTTTAGATTCTGTGTCTCCCTCTCTCTCTCTCTCTGCCCCTCCCCTGTTCGTGCTCTCTCTCAAAAATAAATAAACATTAAAAAATTTAAACAATTTATTTATTTATTTATTTATTTATTTATTTATTTATTTTTTCAACGTTTTTTATTTATTTTTGGGACAGAGAGAGACAGAGCATGAACGGAGGAGGGGCAGAGAGAGAGGGAGACACAGAATCGGAAACAGGCTCCAGGCTCCGAGCCATCAGCCCAGAGCCCGACGCGGGGCTCGAACTCACGGACCGCGAGATCGTGACCTGGCTGAAGTCGGACGCTTAACCGACTGCGCCACCCAGGCGCCCCAAAAAATTTAAACAATTTAATGTATACAAAAGCCCTAGAAACCCCCCATGTATCATGAATGCAACAGTTGGTGTTACTTCCTTCATAAGATATGTACACAGAAAAGTCCTCGTGTGGTGAGCAGTTCCAATGTTCCATCAGAGTTCACATGAAGCACTTAGCACATGCAGGGTACACAGCCAGTGCTCAATAAATGCTGGCTTGGCGCTATTTTTATGTTGAGTTCACACAACCATACCCATTTCTCCATTGCCTATACAGTTTGTACCTGTCTGAATGTTTTGGTCTTGAAACTTGCTTCTAGAATCGTCCCTCCCCACCACCCCTCCCACCCATATGGGGAAAGGGTCCCAACTCAAAAGCCCAAAGGTCTCATACACTACGAAGCTGAACTGGGGAGCACACACTTTCCGTAGACTCACCGCCCCCCAAGAGCTGCTGTGTGGACTGCACAGGGGGCACAGGCCAGAAGTCCTGCTGTATACATTTTGAGAGGCTGAGAGTTCAAATTAAAAAAAAATTTTTTTTTTAATGTTTATTCATTTTTGAGACCGAGAGAGACAGAGCATGAATGGGGGAGGGGCAGAGAGAGAGGGAGACACAGAATCGGAAGCAGGCTCCAGGCTCTGAGCCATCAGCCCAGAGCCTGACGCGGGGCTTGAACTCACAAACCGTGAGATCGTGACCTGAGGTGAAGTCGGACGCTCAACCAACTGAGCCACCCAGGCGCCCCAGAGAGTTCAAATTTTTAAATGAAAAACACCTACTTTTATTTTTAAAAATTTTTAGAGTTTTTTTTTTTTTTTTTTTTTTGAGAGAGCGAGAGACAGTGCGAGCAGGGGAGGGGCAGAGAGAATGAGAGAGAATCCCAAGCAGGATCCACACTGCTAGCACAGAGCCAGATGCAGGGCCCGGACTCTTGAGCTATGAGATCATGACCTGAGCTGAAATCAAGAGTCAGATGTGTAACTGATGGAGCCATCCAGGCACCCCCAAAACACCTTAGTTTTAAAAGTTGGCAACCAAGTCAGGCTTTTAGGGAGCACGGTACGGGCCAATCACACACTTCCGTGAGGCTCTGTGGAGTCCCAGGCTGCCGTGTGGGCCCCGTACTTCCTGGTTTAAGACCACAGGATTTGGATGCAGTCAGACCTGGGTCTGGGCAAGCTGCTCTGCCTCAGCGTTCTGTCACGTGGGTATAAGCACCCCTCCTATACCGGGGTGCTGGAAGTTTCACTGAGAACTTAAGATTTAAGCAGAACTACAGCCCAGCCCCTGGCTCCTAGTAATTGCCTGCCATGTGCTACCCCTGAGACCTGAGCACACACCTCAGTCAGGCCATGGAGCAAACATGTTACACGCATTTAACACAGAGATGCTCACTATTTGAGCACATGTGCACACACACATACAGCTACCAATAAAAATTACGTTCGGGACCTGGAAAATGGTTCTGGGATATTTACAAAATATATAGATATATATATTTATAGACATATGTTTTTTAGGTTTACTTAATTGTTTTGAGAAAGCCGGAGACAGCACAAGCGGGGGAGGGGCAGAGAGAGAGGGAGACAGAATCCCAAGCAGGTTCTGCACTGTCAGTGCAGGAGCCCGGTGCGGGGCTTGAACTCATGAAACCATGAAATCATGACCTGAGCCCAAACCAAGAGTCGTATGCCTAACCAACTGGGTAACCAACAGTCACCCAGGTGCTCCTTAAATATATTTTTTACAACCGTTTATTACTTATTTTTGAGAGAGAGAGTGTGAGCAGGGCGGGGTGCAGAGACAGAAGGAAACAGAAGATCTGAAGTAGGCTCCACGCTGATAGCAGAATCCCATACGGGGCTCAAACTTACCCCCAGATCATGACCTGAGCTGAAGTCAGAGAAAACTCAACCGACCGAGCCACCCAGGCACCCCATTCTGGGCTATTTTTAAACACGGGAATTAGGAAGGCTGAGAGAGGGATCACGTGGGTGAAATAAATTTTGAGGATATATTATGTGTTTAGCCCAGGGGCAGGCACATCATAAATCACATCATCCATGTACTACTCACTCATTTGCTCCTTCCCCAGAGCGGCTGAGCACCTCGTCCGGGCTGGACCCTGTTCTAGACCCCGGGGAGCACAGCGCACACCGGGAGGGGCCCGGGGCTCACGTGTGAACGCGGAGTTGGACAACACGCGTGGAAACAGGCGGTCAGAAGGGACTGGAGATGCTGCTCGGCCAGCGCAGGCCAGGAAGGCCTCCTGGTGGAGGGGACAGTGCGGGCGCGGAGGGTGTGGGCGTCTGGGAGGGAGCGGCCCGCAGGACTGCTTGGTGTCCTGAGTGCAGAGACCCTCCCCGCACGCAGCCCGGGCCCGCGGCTCTTACCTGCTCCTCCTCTTCCCGCAGGCTGGGCAGGGTGCTGATGGACAGGTTGACGGCAGTGACGGTGACGAAGAGCACCGAGAGGCAGGCGAACACCTTGCCCGGCAGCCCGGAGTGCGGCCTCTCCACCATGTCGCGCAGTCTCCGCATGCAGCGGCCCAGGCGGCCCTCGCCCTCGGCCGCGCCCTCGCTGCCGGGGTCCTCGCTGGACGGCGGCTCGTCGTCGTCCTCCTCTGCGCGCTCCACCACGTCGGAGAACTCCTCGATCTTCTGCAGGTAGCGGCGCTTGCAGCAGCCGTCCAGGCGATCCTCGGCGACGCCCCAGTACAGCAGCTCCTCCTGGAAGGACAGGGCGCACATCTCCCGCAGCAGGCGGAGCTTGCCGGCCCGCAGGAAGGTCAGGATGGTGCCGAACGCCCCCGGGTGGCGGTCGAAGAAGAATTCGTTGCAGGTCACGTCGTAGTCATCGCACACGTTCAGGATGTCGTCGAAGTTGGTGCAGGCCTTGAGCTGGCCCAGGCGCGTCAGCGGGAACTCCTCGAGCGTGGTCCAGGGCAGCGAGTACTTGATGCCGCCCACGTTGATGATGATCTGCCGCCGGCGGTCGTCGGGCTGGCCGCCCTGGCGGGGCGCGTCCTGGGGCCGGGGCCGCAGGCGCTGCGCGCGGCGGTAGAAGACGCCCTTGAGGGACTGGCCCTGCGGGAAGAAGGCCGGGTGGAAGGAGGCGTCCGAGGTGCAGCTCAGGGCGCTGTAGTCGTAGTCAGAATTGTCTCCCGGTAAGAGGGTCATTTTGGGCCTTCACATCCCCCTCGGGCCTGGGGGGAGAAGGGAGGAGAGACCCTCAGCGACTCCAGAGCCTGGGCAAGCAGTCCCGAGGCTGCAGACATGTGCTGTTAGGGACCGAACTGTGTCCCCCCCGGATTCATAGGGGAAGCCCTGAGCCCCGCGGGCCAGCAGTAGGAGGCAGGGCCTGTGGTGTGTGTGTGTGTGTGTGTGTGTGTGTGTGTGGTGGGTGATTAGATTTAGATGAAGTCGTGAGGGGCGGATGAGTGCCCTTCTAGGGGGGAGGAAGAGACACCAGAGCTCCCCCTCTCCCCACCTTGCAAGGACACAGTGGGAAAACAGCCCTCTCCAAGCCGGGAAGAGAGTCCTCACCAGAAGCCAAGCACACGTGGCACCTTGAACCTGGCCTTCCAACCTCCAGAACCGGGAGCCAGGCATGTCTGTTGTTTCCGGCCCCTGCGTGGGTGTTTTGTGACAGCAGCCCAAGCTGACTAAGACATGCACTTAAGAGTAAAATGAGCAATAGTGTCATTCAGCCTTTATTGCACAGAACGATTCTTCTACATCCCCCTCACTTAGGCCATCAAAACTTACTGAGTGCTCCCGTGGGCCAGGCACTGCTCTAAGCCCTGGGGGTTTGCACGGAGTCAGACACGGTCCCTGGCCCCCCACCCCCACCCCCCCGAGCCGACATCCCAATGGACTGCCACACGACATCTGTACTATTACCTACCTAATGCTTTGTTTTAAATTAGCCTGGTTTTTTGTTATCATTGTATTCATGTGGCTTGGAAAGTCAGTTTAGCGTAGACCAGGGGTTCTCGGGCTGATTTTGTTCCCAGGTAGACGTGTGGCAATGTTTTGATGGTCATGACCGGGGGAGGCCACTGACATCTAGTTGATAGGCGCCAAGGGTGCTGCTCAACATCATATGATGAGCCGGCCAGACACCACAGCAGAGAATTCTCTGGCCCCCAAAGCGCATGGTGTGAAGGTGGAGAAGCCCTGATGTGGTGGTTCCTCATGGCCTGGGCAAGTAGTACTTAATCTTGACCTGTTTCAATTTCCTCATCTGTACAGTGGGTAAAACCACTTGGCCTACTTCCTAGAATTGCTGAGAGGATTCCATGAATTATGTGCATAAGAGCCCCTCGTAACAGTGGCTGGCACATAGATACTCAATCATTTTTGTCTATTGTTACTGTTTGTGTTTATCTGAAAGGGACACCTTGCTTTGCTTCCGTAAGTGGAAAACCTGTATCACTGGCCATAAATAACAGGCAGTGTCCAAAGAAACGCATTAATTATCACAACAGTGTCACAGCTGCTCATGTATCAGCAAACATCATTTTGGGGAGATAGGGGTGAACCGGGCAGGCATGCCCACTCCTCCAGGAAATGTTCCTTGGCTCTTCTGGGTGAATTGAGTCTTCCCACGCCTGTACCTGGGGCATGATCTTTGCCATATCTGTATGCAAGCCTGGCTCCTTTATAAGACTGCTTGCTCTGTGGGGCAAGAACTGGGCTTGATACTCCGCTCCGAATCCCCGTGCCCAGCACTGTAAGAGCTGAAAGGGCTTCCCGAATGAGGCCAATGTGATGAAGGCACTTCTGAGAACCTGAGGTCAAAATATCTGCTCGCACAGGCCCTGTCTTTCCCAACCCTCAAAGCTAACCAAGGCTATGTATTCATTCATAGCTCATGGGCTGAATTTGGCTCACAAATATTCTGCCTGGCTTGGAGATTTTGAAAATGGAGGAATTTTGTGTAAAAATTTATATTCTCGGTTTCTCTTGAAAAAAAAAATCAGACACTTGGCAACATTTGGCCTAAATTCCGGCTGAGAAATGACCGCCTCCTGTCGGCAGGGTGTGCATGCTACAATCTACCACAGTCCCCACCCCTCCCTGTTATCTTTCTCACAGCCACTCCCCTTCACTCATGTAGGTTTCCTTCCTGGCCCCTGTAGGCATTTGAGTTGGAGACCCTAGATGATGGCAACTGAGCTCTCCAGAGTTAAGCCGATCCACAGGAAAGTATTAACAGTCTAATACTCTGCTTTTAAAAATCATCATCCTTCCCTCCAGCCCAGTACCCCGTGGAAGCAAGTGGTACCAGCAAAGTCTATCAGTGCCAATGGAAACCCATTGCCAATACCTGAGCGTCAATCTGTGCTACGGACACGTTCAGGGAAAATGCACGAGCGCACACACGGGTGCACGTACACCTGTATGGATGGAAAGAGTTCAGCAGGAGCCGGGCGGGGGGGAGGGGAGTCCATCTGAAAGAGGCTCCCATCCTAACGGAAATTCTTTTACATAAAGCAAATCGTCACTCCACTCATTTGTCTTTGGGGAAAGTGTCACAGATTGGGTGCTGGGAAACCAGGGGACACCTGCGTTTGAAATGAAAATGATTTGATTTTAGAGTGTTGAGAATGTTTCTTAACTTCGCCTAAAATTGGAACCGATCTCCTCGGGCACAGCCTGCCAGAATCCTTTGGGGGAGCGAGAATAATCCCTTTCAGGCACTTCACATTAGCGGTACCGCTTTTCAGCTCTGCTGTCTTCTCTTTGCCACCGAAGACAAGAGGAGAAGCGACATTCTGTTTGGCAAGAGTGGTGGCGGAGGAAAAGGAACATTCATTCCTCTTGTCCTGCAAGCCCTGAAGAGCCCCTGTGAAACCCCCTTGGCTGTAATCACCTCTTCCAGAATGTCTTCCTTCAACCTGTAGCTTTCCCGCCGGCAGAAAGCTCCCCCAATTAGAGACCCCTCGTTTCTTCCTCCCCTGACTCATGTCAGTTGTGAGTCAAAGCCTCAGCGTCCTATGTGGAAAGTTATCCTGTTTAGTGTGGAGAAGGGAACAAGAGCATACTATACGGTATGGAGAAGGAAAAAGCCCACTTCGTTTGGTCTGCTAGCACGTGGAAGGCCAGATGCTAGGGTTTGCTAAATGAGGAACGGGCACGCTTCTCCTGGGCCTTTGGTCTTGGGGACACCTCGTCTGATGGGTGTAGGGAGACGGCTCTGCATGCTAGACTCTAGAGTCTCGAACGAAGTCCAGAAATCAAAGAGGCCCCAAAGCCCTGCTTCTGGAAAATACTGCCGCTTTTCACCCAGCCTGACACCCTCCTGAGAAGTTTGGTCTTTTAAAACTTCTCTCCGGTGTTGTATCTGTCAGTTCCAGAGCACCATGGATTTTGGTGATTTTGCCTCTGAGGGGCTGTGGACGGTTGGGAAGAGAGCTGTCTGAGAACGGGGCTGTGAGGATAAGGATGAGGGGTCCAGAACTGTCATTCTGCAATTACTGCATGTTGGGGCTGTGACAGGTCTATAGGCAAAGCAAAGACAGACCCAGCCCCTGTCTTCAGGGAGTGGACATTCTAGTGGTGGAGGCGGTCCCTAAGTAAGGTCATTTCAGGAAATAGAGCAAGGAAACGACAGCAGCATGAGCTGGAGGGGTCTGGGAGGGCTTCTTGGAGGAGGGAACCTAAGGGCTGAGGTTGGACGGGAAGGGGCGGGGAGGGGGGGGAGGGGGGCGGGAATGGATTCCAGCGGTGCCATTCACCGAGGAGACGCTAGGTGGCGCCATGATGAGAACGGAGTTAGGGGCAGCATTTGCTGGCTGTGGGATGCGGGACAGGAGGGCAGGTGGGCAAATCCGGCAGAGAGAGCAGGGGTGAGGGTGGCTCGCATGGGTGGGTGGATGGACGGATGGTCGGATGGAGTCAGACCACACCAAAGCTGACCTGAGGATTTTGTGTGTTTGTGTGTGGGGTGGGTGGGTGGCAGCGTCATCAGCCCTGGCTGGGCTGCAGAGGGCGGGAGGACCAGGCTGGCAGAGAAAGGCTTAGCCCAGAGGCTGAGGGGCTCCCCGTGCCCAGCACCCACTTCCCCATCGAAGCCGCACTCCACACCAGGTCTGGTGAGCACAGGTAGACACCATTGGTGGGGCATGTGTAGGCAGAGTAACGCGACCCCTGGAGCCTGTGAATATGTTAGATCACAAGCGAGGAGGGATCAAGGCTGCCAATCAGCTGCCTTTGAGATGGCAAGATGATCCCGGATTCTCTGAAGGCCCAAGCAATCACGAGGGTCCTTAAAAGATAGAAGAAAGAGGTGGGAAAGTGTGTCAGACGCAATGCGATGTGAGGAAGACGCGACTGGCCTTGAAGACGGAAGGGGCCACAGGCCGAGGACAGCAGGCCGCCTCTAGAAGCTGGTAAAGGCAAGACCTGACTCTCCCCTGGGCCCTCCAGAAAGGAACGCAGCCTTGCTGAGACACCTTTATCTTAGCCCCGTAACGCCCATTTGAGAGACTTCTGTCTTCCAAAATGTGAGGTAGTAAGTTTGTGTTGTTTTCAGCCACTCAGTTTGTGGTACTCGGTTACGGTAGGAAAGTAACACACGGGATGCTGAGAAAAACCAGGCCCTACTCCCGCTCTGGGGTCAACCTGCTGACTACTCCAAGCTGGAGAAGAGCTCACTGGCTCTGAAATCAGGAGACCTGGGTTCCAGGCCAGTCACTCTGACTTGGGGGAAGTCAGGCCTCTCAGACTCACTAACCATATCTGTAAAATGGGGATACGACCAGCTCCGACCTCCTTGACTTATGGTGAGGACTAAGGCAGGTGACACAGGGTGATGTGCTTGGCCCAATGCCTGACACGCGGTGGACCCTCAAGGGACACCTGCTGTACTATTAGCTAGAAGAGAGGCCGGTCATCTTTCTCTCCACCAGCCAAGGGTGACTCCTTTCTTGACCCGACCCAGTGGGATCTGAACCCAGCATTTGTCTGACCCCCAGAGCCCACTGCTGGAGGGAGTACAGTCTGGTACAGTCTCTGGGAAAGCTATAAGGGGTATTGAGGGAAGTGATGGATGTTGCTGCAGTATGGCCCAGGAATCCCAGTCCCGGGTAGATTTCCCAGTCCTGGGTCCACAGGGATTGTGGCACACAATAGTATCTTAATTGTACTCAGATCCTTGACTCAGGGTCTGCTTCTGGGGAATCCGATCCAAGAGAGGAACAAGGCACAGGAAAGCATGTCCTGCGTTGCCTGTGGTGCTAGATGTCCCTTGGTGTCTATCCCAGGGTGGGGGGTGGGGGTGGGGAGGGATGGACAAGCGAGTCGTGGTAGACACAGATGGCAGAGGAATTAGAAGCATTGAACTAGATGTAGGTTTAGTAACACATTTAGATCTGAAAAGCATGATGCCGAGTGGAAAAGAAACAGAAGTTTATAGCACTATGCTATTTATGTAAATGAACACACACACACACACGTACGTTACATATTTCACAAAGACTCAAGCACATGGAAGGATCTGTATCAACCACAGGGAGGATGCCTGGCAGGGCAGGGGGAGGGGACAAACAGGGCGGCTGGAACGAGGGAACCATGAACAAGACAGCCTGTGGCATCGGCCAGTGATGAAGAGCGGCATGAAGGTAACACAACTCTGGGAGTTAATCCAGGTAAAGCAAAATGCAGAGCACAAAACCAGCCAAGTCACCAGGTTCTGAACTGCCCCTAGGGCTCAGTGGAGATACAGATTCTTAGGACCATCCCTAGACCTTCTCAGTCAGAATCTCTGAGGTTGGGGGGTAGGAACTGGCATTCTGATTGGCTCCCTTAGAGATTCTCACATGCGCTCAAGTTCAAGGGAGACCCAAAGAGTGGACGCCTTGAAAACCTGGAGATCACCCCCCTCAGGGGCCGGGGGATGCTAGAGCTGCTCTGGATTTTGGTAGGGAGCCCCCTGACCAACTTTTCCATCTCTCTGGAGGTTCGGGAAGGCTCTGCGGTACCCAGTAGAAACCCTTCTGGTGTGAGAGAAAACCTTCTGCACTGGGGCCGCCTTGATCAGATTCCCTTTGTGAGCCTACAGATCTGCTGAAACTCCCCATGCAACTTCTTTTCCTTCCCTTGGGAGAGAGATGGTGTGCGCAAGTTATGACAGAGGGCTGAGTACTCATTTCCGAAAATAAACAGTCATTTAAACCGTAAGGAGTCCTGAGTGGCTGAGGCTGCTCAGAGCCCATGGGGCCGCTGTGTGGTCAGCGTCTGACTACGAATGGAGGTACGAGACCCGGGGGTGGGGGTAGGAGGGGAGAACGGGATGGGACGAAGGTCCAAGTCCGGCTTGCCTGGCCGCCCCGGCTGCTCCTGCTGATGAGCCTTCAGCCCGAGACAGCCATCTGCACCCACCGAGTCACCGGCCCTCTCTGAGCCGCTTTCCTCCCTATGATGTGGGGATGAGTGTGCCTACCTCACAGGGCTGTTGTGGGGATCTGGTGAGTGGAACTCCTCTACGGGAAGTAGCAGTGCTGCCCGACTGCTCGCCCCCATGGCCGTGTCCCGTCAAGGTCACCAATGGGTTCCATAAACTGCTGCGCACTCATCCCGACTGCGAAGACGCCTCCTGGCCTTTTTCACAAACCACTGGTCTCTCTTGCCTCTGTTTTCCAGCCCTGTGCCGATCCCTTGGGACGGGGCTGTCTGTCCCTCTTCTGAGTGGGAGGGGGGATGCAGGGAGAGCGCTGAACACTCACCGCGCTGTAAGAACAGCAACCATGGCCACCCTTAATTGCACACTCAGTGCTAGGTGCTGTGCTAAAAGCCTTAATTGAGTGAGTCATGTCAGACATGACCATTAACACCCCCATCTTATAGATGAGGAAATTGAGGCTTTGAGAAATAAAAACTCAGGATTCTGGTGACAGAAGTGATGAAGCCAGAATCAATCTTCGCCTATAGGACTCCAAGGCAAACTGTCTGTATTTCATTGCTTCCCTGGATTACTGGTTCCTAGGAGGAGGGAGAGGTCTCCACCACCTGCAGCAAGCTAGGGACTGGAGCTCGCATCTCTTATTTTCTACGGACAAGCTTTTGGAAAGTCTTTTGTGAGGGGGGGGGAGCAGACAACTGCCCACGGCTGGGGGAAACACATTTATTCCTATTGTATATTTGCACAAGAGCAGCGTTAAGATATCGACAAAACCCTTGATGTTGTCAAAGTCTGAGGTGCCATTTTGGCCTCAGGGCAGAAGAGCTCTCCTGTGGTGTAAACGGGTTCCAGCCAGAGGTGAGGGTGTGGCCTCTGGGCCACACTGCCGGGTTCACCACTTCTTAGCTGTGTGCCCTTAGGAAAAGTGACTGCACCTCTCTGTGCCTGAGTGTTCTCAGCACACTGGGGTAATTAGCCCACCTTGTAAGTGCTTGGAGCTGTGGCTGCGCATGTTAGGGCTCTGTGTTTGCTAGAAAGGCTTTTGTGTAGGAAAACACCTGTTAGAAGAGGGGGCTTCGGCGCTGGCTCTCCTCTCACCTGGCACCCACATCAAGTCGTCCACTTGGTTGGACCTCAGTTTCCCCATCTGTAACATAAACTGAAGAGGCAAACCCCTATGGTAGGCACAATAATGGTCCTCCTAAGAGGTCTATGTCCTAATCCTCGGACCCTGAGAATATGTGGCCTTACGTGGCAGAAGAGATTTTGCCGGTGTGATTAATTAAACCCATGATCTTGAGGTGGGGATATGAGCCTGGATTATCTAGGTGGCCCCCCGTAATCACAAAGCATCCTTAAAGAGGGAGGCAGGAGAGTCGGAGTCAGAGAAGTAGATGTGATGACAGAATCAGAGGCCGGAGTGACGTGGGGCCAGGAGACAAGGATGCGGGCAGGTTCTAGAAGCTGGAAAGGGCAGGGAAATGGATTCTCCCCCAGGAGGAACACAGCCCTGCCGACCCCTTGACTTTAGCCCAACGAGACCCATTTTGGACTTCCGATCCCCCAATCTGTAAGATACTAAATTTGTGTTGCTTTGAGCAGCTACGTTGGTGGCAAGATGTGGCAGTGGGGACCTAACACAACCTCAAATGCCAACTTGCTAAACGAAAAGCGTTTCTGTCCTGAGCAGCTCAGGCTTTCGCTTCTTTTACTCACACCACGATTCTCAACCTGTGCCCTCACCCCAAGATCTCTCCACTCCGTCCTTGCCCTGCCAGCGCGGCTTCATCTGTCAGGGGTAGGGGCTCCTGGCTGGGCTGATTCAGAGGCGGGTCATGCTGCATTAATTCCCAATTAAAGCATTAAAATGGATCCAGCCAGCGGGCTGGCCCAGGTCCCAGCACGCTGGATCTCCTCGAGATGCGGCGCCTGCATGGAGACTCTGTCTGTCTTAGTTACCTGCTGTCCATCCTTGTCACAAGGCAGCCGTGCCGGGCGGATCTCAGTCCTGCTTCCCGAGAGCCCAAGATACTGGTGGGAGTGAAGTATTTGAGGGAGAGCTGGCTCTTCCCTCCATCTCCACCTGCTCCCCAAAAGAAAATGTGCCAGAGTCCCTGCACCCCTCTATAAAAAAGACAGATTGGCCTCCGGAGTCTCCTTATTCTACTTCTGGCAAAATAACACCCGATGCACATCTGTCTTCCACTGGGAGCTGTTCTGGGATGGAGGCAAAGGTTCTTTTCTATTTGCCTCCTCGCAGCCCCGAACCCCGGGAGCACAGGCATAAGCAGAGGAACAGTCTGGGGGAGCAGCGAGGACCTGGGGCAGCAGGCAGGGGACACTGCACACGCAGCCCTTCTGTTCCTTTTCCTTCAATAGGTGTTAAGGCTGCAGTGCCTGTGGCACGGTGTGGCGGGGCAGTGAGGAAGCAGGGAGAGCCTGGCTGTACCAGCCTGCCCTGGGGAGACGCAGGTGTGATGCAAAGCCACCACAGGGCAGGGGCAAATCTGAGGCACGATGCAGGTCCTGTCGGTGGCCCACTCACTCTGTGTTCTGATTTTGCCAACCAAATACTGTCTGCTCGATGACAAAAATGGCCAACAGTGATTGAGTGCTCGCAGGCTAGACTTTCCTGCCTCTCCCTTTTTATTCGTCCTATTTAGAGCGGCTTTTCCAGCCACCATTTTCCACCCAGGGACTACATTTCTGGGTTTAACAAACCAGCCAAGAGTGGTTTCCCAGACCCCTATGTCTTTGGCAACCGGAAATGCTGACTCTTCATCACGGATTTGGAAGAGGGATGTGGAGATAGGACAGCCCAGTGAAGACACTTTTTTGGGGTCCAGGGGGTTAATTCCTAATTTCTGGTTTGAGTGTCTTAGCCCTGCACCCGGGGGGGATGTTCCCTGGAGGCATCTCTCAAGCCTTTTGCCAGGACCCAGCTGTGTGTCTGATGCAGAGAGTTCAAAGTGGCAGTGGGATGGGAGCCTGGCTCCCAGATCCACCCCAACCAGGCTCTGTGGTGCCCCCAGCGTGGGTTCTCAAACCTTGGGACAGGGGTCAAGGCTCCCTTGTTTCCAGCACACGCACAGTTGCCCACAGGTTTGGAGACATCCTTCCACTGGAATGGACTGCTTTAGGGAATGACCCATAAGGGCAATCCCCAGAGGCCATCCTAACCTGTCTTTCTAACTCACCGTCCCTCACTCCCCACTCGGCAGGGGCCTCTGCAGAGGTCCAAGACAGAGGACACTGGGGCCAAGCTCAGGTCCGGGAGAACCCCAGAAGTCCACTCAAGAAAGCCAGCGTGCCCGGGCCACCTGTCCCTCCCCTGGCCCCGGCACTGGCCCCAGGTCTCCGGCAATGCCAAACTTCCCCTGAAGACTTGCTCCCCATAGTGGCTCCGGCTGCTGCCATGTGTGTGGGTATCAGACACACCCTAGTGAATAAAGCTCTGCTCAGATTCATAGAGGCAGGAGCCCCTCCACCCCCCACCCAATGAATCAGAGCAGCTCCCGCTCCCTCCTGGCACCTCCCCCCTGTGCCTCATCTCAAGGTGTCAGTGAAGGAGGTCAGGTCTCCATGTCTGTCTCATCCTCTGGGTGACTTTGGTGCCTGGCACCCTTTAAGTGCTTAAGAAAATGCTGCCTGAACAGACAACTTTAATGAACCGTCATTGGTGGGAGCCTGCATTCATCAGTGTTAGATCAGGATTTCTCAACCCCCTTCCCCATGATCAGCCTCCCCTACGGAGCTTTTTGAAGACATTTTCTTCCTATCCAAGAAACCTATTCCAGCTTTCCCGCTCCCCTTGAGAATGACTGCTTTACAGGAACCAAGGAAAAGGCGATTCTGCTTCTGCCTATACACAGGGGGGCTGCTGCAGTCAGCTACCCCTGTAGGCTGGGGCCTCCTCACGGCAGGGGCTGGGTCTCAGTCCCTACTTCTCTCCAGGTTGCAAGATGCTTCCATCCTATCCCACCCGCATCCCATCCCTCTCCTTCAGTGTTTTCTCCCCAGCTCAGCGCCTCAACAACTGTTAAGTGAATGAAATAATGCATGGGAGGCACTTGGCTTGGTGAGCTGCGCACAGTAGGTGCTCAACCCAGGTTTGTTCTATTCATGAATGAACGAATTCCTCTCTTTTCCTTTGGCACCCAGACTCCCGTCCATCCAGGCCGAGCCCCTCCTGGGTATGGAGCCCCTGAGGCTAAGGAGGCGACCACCACTTTTCCTACCATCAGATGCTAGAGGCTCCAGGGAACACAGCCGTCTTGGGATCCCGAGCGCCAAGCACACAGTGGGCGCTCAATAAAAGCTTGAGTAAATGAATGACTTAGTAAAGCCCATCTGCACTGGTGTTGATGCTGCATTCTGTGCCTAAGGATGGAGTGAATAAGCGAGTGACGGCCCCCCCTCTATCACCTCTCCCCAACACCCCCTCCACCCGGGATCCAGAAACCTCCGCCACAGCCAGGATTGCGCCCCTGCCCCGTCACCGCGGCGGAGCACGTCCGGCACTTCGCACCCCGGGGGACCGCTCGGGAAGAACTGAAGCCGGACCCGCACCGTGACGGTGGCGAGCGCGCCCCGCGCCGCCGTCCGCAGCCGCTGCCGGGTCCTCGGTCGCCCCAGCCTCCCAGCCCCGCGACCTTCGGTGCTTCCCCCCGCAGGGGGAGCCCGGGGGTCACGGCCACGTGCCCCCCAGCCCGAGCCGGAGCCCGAGTGTGCCGGCGCGGGGGCCGCCGCGCGCAAAGTTCCCACCTCAAGTTCCCGTCACGGCGTCCCCGCGGCGGAGTTGGCCCGGCCGCGGCCGCGGTCCCCCTGGGCTCTGCCGGCGGGTCCCGGGCGAGGGCGCGAGCAGGGGCCGGGAGCCGCCCGGGGCCGCCTCCCGGAGCCGCGGGCAAACTTCGGCCCCCGGGCCGGCTCGGCTCCCGCACTCGGACCCAGGGCCGCCCCGCCTCCGCCTCCCGGTCCCCGCCGGGCTCCGAGTGCGCCGGGAGCGCCGCGCCGCAGCCGCCGAGGGAGGGAGCGGGGCGGGAGGCGGGACGGAGGGAGGGGACTGCGCGCGGGGCGGGGAGAGTGGGCGCGCGGCGGAGAGCGCGGCGCTGGCCTCGCCCCGCGGCCCGGTTCCGCTGGGGGCCCGCGCCTCGGGTGGGCAGCGCTCCGCCCGCCCCCTGCCGGAGCCCCGCCGGGGCCGCGCGCGCGCGCGCCCCTCCGCCCCGTGCTCCCCGCCCCCTCCGCCCCGCGCGCGCGCCCCCTCCGCCCCTCGGCCCCGCGCTCGCCGCCCCTGGGCCGTCCGCGCCCCACCTCCACCCCCCCCCGAGGTCGCGCGCCTCGTCACGTGCGTTCCCCCCGCGCCTCGGGCGCCCTGCGGGTCCTGGACCCCTCGCGCTGCTGTCCCAGGGTCTCCACGTGCCACGCAAAGTCCCCGCATGCGCTTCAACCTTCTGGGGGCCACGGGCCGTGCTTTACCGCGAGGTCCCGGTGCACCGTTGCCCTCGGGTCCCTCATGTCACCGCGCGACAGGGACGGCACGCGCCTGGCGGCGTCAACTTCTTAGCGACGGCACCTGCCGCGCCGGGCGCCTTTCCCTCCTGGTCCGCGTGGCCCGGCCGCCGCCGGCACCCCTGGCCGACGCGGGGCACTCACACCGGGCCCTGGGGTCCCGGGGTCCAGCGCCCAGTGCACAGGCAGCCGGTCAGGAGCGACGCCTCGCTTCGAAATTGGTAGGAGTCGCGCTTTTGCTGGGGGGTTGGGTTGGAAGGCTGTGCCCGAGGGGGCGCCACGGCAGAGCCGCCTCTTAGTGTCGCTGGCCTCCCACCCTCCTTTCCTCTTTAACTTCCAGTCTCTGTGGCCTTTCCCCAATTTCAGAGAACAAAGAAAGGCTATGGAGAAACCCTGTTGGGGGCCGGGTCTGAGACCTGGTCCTTAAGCGTGAGTTGAACGCCCACTGGCGCCGTGGTGGGGACTACGACTGACAAGGACTTGTCCCCACGAACTCACCTTCTGCTCGGGGAAAGGCCGAGCCAGGAACACCGAGAACGAGCAGGACTGCGGTCTGTGAGAGGGGCGACGAAGAAGCCAGAGCAGGGTGGGAGGTACAGAGGGAGGGGCGAGACCCCTTTAGATTGACCACTGGGGAGGGGACGTATACACAGCCATGAACAAGGGTAAGGAGCCCATCTTTGGAAGATGTGGTAAGAGAGCTTTGCAGCTGGATGAAACAGCAAAGACGACGATCCTGAAGCAGGAAGGAGGGAGGCATATTTGAGGAAGAGCAGGGGCATCGGAGAGGAGTAGTGGGGAGGTTGTGCAGGAGAGGAAGTCTTCCTGGCTGTGTGGGCTTTGGTGCTCAGGTGGTCCTTGGAGCACACTTTGAGAACCAGGGCCCCAGGTGGTAGGTCGGGTCCCTGCCTTCCCGTCCCGTCTGAAAACTGGCATTTCTATCTCTTTCTCCTTGCGGATTGTCCGTCTCCCCCGCTAGACATCAAGCTCCATCAGGGTTGGGACTATGTGCCGTCCCTCTAGCAACTTCCACGTTGCCAGGCACAGACAGACCAGGCTTCTGAAAGAGTCGTTGGGGGAGCACTGAGGACAGTCCTAGGGGGTAGATTTGATCATTCCAGGGAGACACAGGACTTGTCCAAGAGCACGGGAGGAAGGTGCAGAATAGAAGTGCCCCCCCACCCTGAATTTCTGATTCAGTGGGTTTGGGGTGAGACCCTTCTAATAAATTTTCTGGTCATTCTGATGTTCCTGGTCTGCGGCTTTGAGAACCACTGATGTTGAAGACTTGAAACTCAACGCAGCGGGGTCTGACTTTAAAGCCCACGTGATCTGCCACATATGAGCACCTCTGGGAGAGGGGTACTGTCCCCGGGGGATGGGCCTATCAGAACACTGTGCACCTGAGTCAGATGTTGTGGTGACCTGTGGACAGAAGACCCTGAAACACAGGGAGACCATCCCTAAGGACCGTTCTTCTCCCCTCCCCCCTGCCCCCCATCCACCCACATATAGAGACTCACTTTCTGTGCCCAGGAGTTAAATTACTGCCTGCTCTTATCCCTGACTTGTGCTAAACTGTGTCCAATAAAACTCTTTTAAATCCTTTTAAGGAATTTCCTCTTTGCAGTTCCTCCCTCCCTTTAGAGCCTTCCAGATTTTCAGTTCTTCTCTTCCTATCTTCATCTCCCTCCTGAGAAACATTCCTTCCCAAGCTGTTGTGTGGAAATGCATGTTGGTGATGCCGGTGAAGGTTTTGCGAAAAGATGAACCGCTCCCCGCCCCCCCATCCGAAGCTTGCTGAGCACTTACTAGGTGCCAGGCAGTTTGCTGGGCGATTTGTAGGTGTCTGAGGTGCAAAATGGGTTCTGCCTCTAGCTCGAACACCTGTCTCTTTGGCTCTGCTGGATTAATTAAAAAAAAAAAAAAAAAAAAAAAGTGAATTAGTTGCCAACCTTTAAAAAGTGGGAGATTTCACCTAACATTTTTTCTTTGGAAACACTGAGCAATCTGGCTGACATCCCTCGTGGGGGTGGTATGCCGGGTCGGGGACACCCCTTTGCCTGTGGTTTGCCTCTTGGCCCGTGTCGTCGTGTCATTTGCGGTACCACTGGGCCCCTGGAAGCCTGAGTTACTGACCTCTCATCTTGGCAGATTGTCTAGGGTCACACAGTAAGTGGCGGAGCTGGACCTGAATCTAGGCCTGTCTGACCTAAAAGCCCAAGCCTGTCACTGGAAAAAAAAGCTGCTATTAGAGCGGGGGCAGGAGGAGGATGTGGCATCCCTGGCCCAGAGGACATACCTTAAAAGGGAATTACTGTCAGCGGTTTAAGAATATGCTTTCCTTCCCATTCATAACCAACTGTCAGTAAGTCATAAAGTTCTAGGTTGTTTTTCCATGGCATGAAGGGTTACCCAGAGTAGTCCAAGCTTTTTTATCCAACCTCCCCCTTGAGATGGGAGGGCTTAGATTTGCAAGGCTGGTGGTTAGTTAGGAGAGGAGTTTGGAGAGGGAGTGGGGTGGGGATGGAGGGAGTGCCTTCACCACCACCTCCCGTCACTCTGCCCCGGGCGCTCTGCCTTTGTGAGCCTGGGACACCCCAAGCCAGCTCTGTCCTTGTGCCTGGAGGGATCTGCCCCTAGCTCTCCATATAACCTTTTCCTCCCAGTCTTGGGTCTCAGTCATCCCCTTGGGACCTACTGGCACAGATCAGGGCACAGGGGGTGAGGTTGAGGCGTACAAGGGCACGGCTGTATTTAAATCTTTATTTTAAAAGTTAATAGTTGGGGCGCCTGGGTGGCGCAGTCGGTTAAGCGTCCGACTTCAGCCAGGTCACGATCTCGCGGTCCGTGAGTTCGAGCCCCGCGTCGGGCTCTGGGCTGACGGCTCAGAGCCTGGAGCCTGTTTCCGATTCTGTGTCTCCCTCTCTCTCTGCCCCTCCCCCCGTTCATGCTCTGTCTGTCTCTGTCCCAAAAATAAATAAACGTTGAAAAAAATTTAAAAAAAAAAAAATAAAAAAAAAATAAAAGTTAACAGTTTGGTCATCATGGGTTTGTTTTGTACTAATTTTGATTAGAAAAAAATTAGTGTGTCAAAAAGTTGTTTACCTTGAATGCTGAGCTTTTTAGTGCCTCTTCAGGAGACCTGGGTTCTGGTTCTGGTCCTCCTACTAGACGTGTTCTGTGAGTGGACACAAGTCCCCTCGGTGGCCCGAGCCTGTCAGCTATTCCATCTGTCCAGGGAAGGGGTTATACCTGCCTTTAGTTCTAGAGCGATCCGAGACACCCAGCATTGCTCTGATGGGTTGTGCATTGTGTCCCTCTCCTGGGGGCTTTGGGACTGTTTTAGGCCTTGGCGACTCTGGTCATTATGGGATGTCACAGTCCTTTCCTGGGTACCCCAAGTGAGGTGTTCCTCCGTGCAAACGCCCAATCTTCATGGCTGCTGTGAGCAATCAGCATTGATTTTCTTGTTCATTTTTCTGGCCCTGGGGGAACTTTTCTGTTTTGGAAGTGTGATCACACACCCTATTCTTTGAGGTCTTGCCTTTTGTTCTTTGGTTTCATTCATTGGACCACGTGACACACATTCATTAAGGACCTTCTATAGGTCACGCACTGATCAAGCACTGGGGATACAAAAGGCACATTTCCAGCCCCAGAAGAGCATTTGTTGTAGTGAGGGAGACTGCACGAGGCCGATCCGATCCGTGTGCTGTGAGAAGTCTGCCTGGGGTAGAGGACTTCTGGCCCAGTTAAGGCCGCGCTGAGAGAACTGTGCGTTGTCCTTTCCCCTGGGAGGACCCTGCGTCCCCGGTTGTGATCCAGACGCCATCAGCCCAGAGCAGAGTATGGTCACCTTCCTGATAGAATCTCCTGGAGAGAGTGCTGCAGTGGTACGGTTTGGATCCACATTTGAATGGGCAGAGCTCCAAGTTAGACCTTCCAGTTCCTTCTCACTCCCCTTCTCCATCCAGTGCCTCCTCTGGATTGTGGTTGGTTCCTTGGTTTTTCCTAGTCCTGACAGCCCTCGCAGCCCGTCTCAAAGCCCACCTCTTCCTTTGGCTTTCCTCCACTGCCCCAGCCCTCAGGGGACTCTCTCACACTCTGGTCCAAAGCCTTTATCAACTAATAGGCCTGCTGCCTGGAGCTTAATTAAGATCTGTCTAGAGTTCCTTGTTGCAACGGTGCCTCGTTCCTTGCCTGGCAGTCAGTGACAGCTGGGAGGGCTCTGTCCCCTCAACTCCGAGGATGCAAACAGATGCGGCTTGCTAGGGCTTCCGTGTTTCAAAAATAATGAGTTATGTGCCAGCATTTGTAAATCAGGAGATCTCACCCAAAAATCTGGATTTCTGGCTTCCCTTGAAAACTTAGAAGATGTGCCAACCCCACACCTTATATTCCTCCCTGGCAAAAATTGGCTAGAACTGGTAGCAGCTTTTTCCTTTAGACGGAGCTTGGGTTCTCCAGTTTGCCACGGTCCGCACTATTCCTTCATGTCTAACGGGGGGGGGGGTTCCCTTTATTCATCCTCTTCACTCTCCTGCCCTCCCCCCCCATAGGCTTTGAGATTTTAACCCCTGCTTTCAGCTTTTTTTCTTCAAAAGGAGAGACAGCTCATCAGAGCGTTATGTACTGGCAGATGCTTCGCAAGACTCAGAGGGAGTCTGGCCATGAATACTGGAGATTTGCTGGGTAGACGGAGGAGGGGAAAGTCAGGAGCGTGCTTGCTATAAATCCAGTCCATAGATTCTTAGGATCGATGAACTCACATTGGTGTTTGAACTTGGCTGGTACTTTTTTGCTTTACCTGTACATGTGGAGAGATAGTTAATGTGAAAATGAAACAATAAAAGCATTAAAATGAGGTTACTGAGAGCACATTGTTCTCAGATTTTTACATTTACTTTTCATCGTCTGTGGGCAGTATTGTTTTTTAAATTTTTAAGTTTATTTATTTTTGAGAGAAGGAGAGAGTGAGCACGAGTGAGGGAGGGGCAGAGAGAGAGGAGGAGAGAGGATCCCAGGCACGATCCGCACTGTCAGCACAGAGCCAGGAGAACAACACTTGATCAGGGTTTTGTTGTTTTTTTTTTTTTTTTAATGTTTATTATTTTTGAGAAAAAGAGAGATTGGGAAGGGGCAGAGGGAGAGGGAAAGAATCCCAAGCAGGCTTTGTGCTGTCGACGCGGAGCCTGACATAGGGCCCAAACTCACAAACTGTGAGATCATGACCTGAGCTGAAATCAAGAGTCGGATGCTTGACCAACCGAGCCCCCCCAGGCACCCCCCCCACCCCCGCTTTGCAGGCAGTATTATTATTTTCCCCATTTTCGAGACAAGGGAACAGAGACCCAGGTTAGTTACTTGCTCAGGATCGCACGGCCGGGAAACCTGAAGCTTGTGATTGCGACGTAGCCAGAATGACCCCGGCCCCTTCATTTTGGCACAGTTGGAGGCACCGGTAGGTGATGGGCTCATTATTGTTTTCTCTGGGGTGGTCTCCCTCCTGTCTCCCTCCTGTCAGGTGGGGCGCGTTCTTTCCTTGGCACAGGGTTGAAGTTAGCCAGCCCGCAAGCCTGTTACTGCAGGCTGTTAGATCCGGAGACACGCAGGGGCGAAAGCCTTCGGCAAGGGGAGCATAGGGTGGGGAGGGGGGAGGCAAGAAAGCAGTGGCCCCACCAGCCCGGGCCCGGTCCCCTGAGACGGCCCATGGATCCTGCAGGCACAGGGACCACCATCCAGCCTTTGGGCATGAGCTCATTTCCCGTGTCCCCACGTCTGAGGTCAGCGCCCCGTTGAGCATCCATCCGTCTTGCTGCAGTGGAAGATTTTAGTACTCTTGTCGTTACTTTGCATTGCTTCTGGGCTGCGTTCCCTCTTATTTCATTTTCCTCTGAAATCCTGAGCTCACCCTCCCCAGCAGCTGACGGGACCATTTATTTCCAAGGCTGCAGCCGGTCGGAGGGCTGCTGACAGCTAAGCGGAGCCCTCTGGGTTTTTGCCACCCGGTTTTGTTCCCGCAGACAGGGACGGGAGATAGGAGAACATCTTCATTTTGTAGCAGCAAAGCTGTCAGAGCTTTGGAGTCTCACCTCTATCCACTGTGTCGCGAAGGGCGCTGCCTTGGCGGACTCCGTCCCTCGGTCTTCTGCCCTTTGGGACTCAAAACCTTAAGAGAGTGCAGCCCGTGCTTTGCAAGTGTCCTGTCAAGTGCTCCTGGAGCTCAGAGAGGGTGAGAGATGTGTGGGGTTTGCACAGCAAATGAGTGGCAGAGCACAGGGAACAGCTCCGGCCCCAGCCCTTTTGCCTTGTATCAGCCTCTGCCTCTTCAGGGTCTCAGAAGGCCGAGCTCCCAGGGGACCCCCCCCCCCCCCCCCCCCCCCGACTAACCACCTGGCATGCTTTTCTGCCAGCTCTTTATGAGGCCTGCTTCTCCCAATCTGGTCTCAGCTCAGATGCTCCCTCCTCAGAGAGGCCGCCCCTGATGCCTCCATCTGAAGCCCCCCCCCCCCCCGCCATCACATTCTCTCACATCTTCCATGTTCTTCTTCTCAGAGCTCTGATCAGTGCCTGAAATGATCCCTATCAGAGTTTAACTTACGTTTTTATGATCTCTTCCAGCAGAACGCAAGCTTCATGGGGGCAGGACTACATCTGTCTTATTCACCGTTCTCTCTCAAGCACCTGGCCCGCAAGAGGGCTCCACAACTCTGTTTGGGTTGAAGGAATAAACCTAGCCAAGGTGGATTTGGGGGGGGGGACTTCAAACGGTCCTTAAACAAGGAAACAGTTTTCAGGAAGCAATGAAAAATTAAACATCTGCAGAGTCACCTTCATTTGCTTCAGGGAGGATTTGATTTGTGGGAACAAAGTCCACTCTTAAAAACACTTCAGGGGCACCTGGGTGATTCAGTTAGTTAAGCGTCCGACTTTGGCCTCAGGTCATGATCTCACGGTTCATGAATTTGAGCCCCACGATGGGCTCTGTGCCGACAGCTCGGAGCCTGGAGCCTGCTTCTGATTCTGTGTCTCCCTCTCTCTCTGCCCCTCCCCTGTTCATGCTCTGTCTCTCTCTCTCTCCCAAAAATAAAGACATAAAAAAAAAAAAAAAACTTAAAAAAAGGCTTCAAGGCCATCCATCTAGCCACCCATTTATTGGTGCATTTGACGCCATTTTGCTAAGTGCTGGGTCCAGGCCATGCTCTGTGCAAGGTGCTGGCCATGCACAGATGAGAGGCTGGGGTTCTCCGGGAATCTTCTCAAATGGGCTTAAATACAAAGGAGAATCCATTGGGTCACATGGTTGAAAAGTCTAGGGGTTGGTCTGCTTGATTCCAAAGCCCCTATTCTTTAAAAACTACTTAAAAGTATTAATGTATAGTTTATATATAGTGAAATGCCCAGATCTTTAGTGGGTGGTTTGATCCATTTTGACAAATGCATGCACCTGTGTAATAACTCACATACCTATCACAGAATAGAACATCTCCATTACCCCAGAAAGTTCCCTCAGGCCCCTTTCCAGGCAAGCCCTGCCGCCCCATAGATGAGCTTTGTGTCCTCTGGAATTTCACGGGAATGGAACCATATGGAAGGGACCCTTTTGAGCCTGCCTTCCTTTGCTTAGCATAGAGTTTGGTGTTCTGCAGCCATGTTGTTGCAAGTGTCCGTTCGTTCCCTACTCCTGCTGAGTAGCGTCCCATTGTGCAGACACACCCCGTTTTGCTTTTCCATCCATCTGTTGATGGGCCCTTGGATTGTTTCCAGTTACGGGCGACGTGACCAAAGCTGCTGTGAACATTCATGTGTGTCTTTTTGTGAACATGCGCACTCGTTTTTATTGAATTCCTAGGAGTGTACTTGCTGGATGTAAGTGAAACAAAAATCCCATATCCTCCACAGCGAAGATGTACCACTTCCCTGTGCTGGAGTCTTCTGTCTGGAGGTATGACTTGAGACTAGTTGTGAACTGCGTGAGGGCACAGACCATTGGCGTTTGAAGCCCTGTGTTTAGTAGCTCGTCCATACCCAGCATCAACGAGGAGGTGGAGGGCAGAATCTGTTTGGATTGATAGTTGTTTGGGGACAATTCTCGAGGGGGGGTTTTGCATTTCTGCACATCTTGCAAGGAGAGGCGCTAACTGCCTTCCTCCCAGACTCTATTTTAGATGTTGTTTGTGCAGTGAATAGCTCTGGAAGATAGAGATAGTATCTTTCTCCAGAGCAGAGGGTAGACATGTTTCCTGTCCATTATGAAAGATTCGAGTTTCCGAATATTATTCAGACCAAAAAAGGAAGGACATTCTGACACCGGCCGCAACATGCACGAACCTTGAAGATGTTATGTTACGTGAAACAAGCCAGTCACAAAGAAGATAATGTATGGTTCCACTTCTAGGAGGTCTCTAGGGTAGTCCCATTTAGAGAGACCAAAGTAGAAGGATAGTCACCAGAGGGTGGGGGAGGGGCAAATGGGGAATTGTTGCTTAATGGGTATGGTGTTTCAGTTTCGAAAGAAGGAAAAGCTCTGGAAATCTCTTGAACAACAATGAGAAACTACTTAACCCTACAGAATTGTATACTTAGAAATGGCTAAGACGATAAAATGTATGTTATGTGTATTTACTGCACACACACACACACACGCATACACGCACACACGCATGCACACACACGGATTTGGGTTTCCTAAGCTCAGAGTTCCTATCCTATAAGGTAACTCATTGCATGTCTTTGCACTGCTGTGTGGGAACTAGAACTTGGGGGACTGGAGCAGGAAAATGCTGATACTCTTGTTACTGCTGTGCTGTGAGCTGTCTCTTATCTCTGACCCAGGGGTCTCGTGTCTTCTGCCAGCAGTCATAAAACTGGCAAGCTAACTTGCTGGCTGCCAAGTAGGGTAAATCTCAGACTCCTCATAGTTCTTGACAAAAGCAATCTCTAGTTTTTCCTTGCAGCACTTTTTACAACTGTAGTTAAATTTGTATCTTTAAGTACTTGTCTGCCTCACTGAACTCTACGCTGTCTTGTTCAGAGCTTTGTTCCCAGGGTCTCACACAGTGCACTTGGCACATGGGAAATGCTCAATAAATATTTGTAGAGCGAATGACTGGATGCCTGGATGAATGAATGCTTGTTGCCTTGATCCCCCTGTCTCTTCTTCAAAGAGAGCACTTCTGGAATGGGTGGCCTGGCTTACTCTCCCAGCTCCCTGGAGGCAAGCTCCTGAGGGAGCCATTTCTGCTTTGGGCCAGGCTGGCTGTCGTCTTCCCCACCCCCTCCCCTGAACTACCGAGGGCACTTCACAGGCAGGAAGGGCCCACTTCTCTCCATCTGCCAGCTGTTGGCTTGTAGTGGTCAAGTACCACTCTCTCCACTTTACAGAAGAGGAAGCAGGCTCACAGAGGTAGAGGCCTCGTGTAACTCTTGCCCTGGGTTTGACCATTCACTGTCCAGTCTCAGGGGGGTCCAGGTGCTGGGACTTTTGTTCCCATAGGACCACCAGCGACCTTCTGGACATCAAGAGGGTGGGATGAGGGTGGAATGGAGAAATGTCTCGGACTGTTGACAAGAAGGTTGACCTGCAGCAGCTCAGTTAGCACTCGACAGGGTCCTTGGGGACCTCTGAGCGACTGCCACTGGGAGGCCCTGGGCTGGCTCTGTACAGCTCACGAGCTCACCTCACTGGCAGCGGCCAGTCTGCAGGGGTGGACTTGACTTCCTGGGCTCTCTTGACGCCAACTTGGATCGTGTTCTTGCTCCTTCCAGGTCTGGTCACTTCAGACTCCCAGGTTAGTCGAATCTCCTCCAGCCGCCCCGGGATGGCCGTCTCTGGCAATTTCTTTGTTCTCTTTCCATAACATTATCATGGAATACATTTTATACCTCGCTCCCCTTGGGGCCTCCCATTTATTTGCAAGAGCTTCCTTTTGAAGTAAGGAAAAAAAAAAAACAAAGGAAGCTTATCAATTTCTCCTTTCTATGGAAACAGTTTTTATTCTCTTCCCCATAATGAGGATCCCTCTGACTTACTGGGGCAGAATCTCCATGGGAAGGGTGTGCAGAGAAGGCAACCAGAATATAAATACTCATATTTAAGATAGGTCACCGTGGCACTTGGGAATTGTGGGATAGGTCCGGGGCCGAATCGGGCCTTCCAGGTTCCATCCCTGGTCAAGTCTGTGTGTATCTAATAGGCGCCTCCCGTGTGCCAGATGGTTTGTTGATTTGTGGACCTTGAGTGCATAAAAGATATACTTTCTTCTCAGTGGTAAAGCTGTGGTTCTTGTGGTTCTGGGGTGGAATGAAAGGTCTTCTGGAGAAGAAAAGTTAGCCAGCGCCACTAGGAGTAGTTAGCATGGTCATTGACCCACCCATCCATCTTTAGACAAACACTAACTGGTCACCTGCTATGTGCCAAGTCTGCTGGATTGTGGGGATATGGCTTTGGCCATGACAAATAAGGTCTCTGTCTTCCTGCACTTCAAATATTAAACAAGTAAACGAATCCGTATGTAATGACAGATCACGATAAAGGAAGGGGGGAAAAGTGGCACAGGTGAGGGCTTAAGAGCGGTGTGGGCAGCTCTGGGAAAGTGTTGTCCAGGGCTAAGTACGCCCCGCCCACTCAGCAGTGGCTGCTTGAAGGGCTTAGAGCCGAGTCTCCAGTGCTGTGTCCATGTTGCATGTCCCTGGTGTTCTTTTTCTGCTAGTGAGGGACTCCCCGTGCTGAGGCATCATTACCCTCACCCCATTCTCTTTGGCTCCTGCCCAGCTCACGCTCCCCCAAATCCAGTCCCTCAGCCGGGTCCATCGATAGCCCCTTTGTGCCCTGGACCACCCCTTGTGTGTCTGCTCCAGCCACTCCTGCTCCAACACACCAGGCATCTGGAAAGTTCTTCCCTAAGATATCCACGTGGCTTGGATCGTTCGCTTAGGTCTTTGCTCAAATGTCACGTTCTTGGTGAAGTCTTTCCTGGTCTCCCAATTAAAAATTCTGACAACTCCACCCCAACTCCAGACCTCTCCATCTTCTATCCTGTGTTCCGTTTCTCCTTAGCTTTTTGTCATCATGTGATATGTGTGTTTTGATTAGCTGTTGTTACCCTTAGGTCAGAAGCGATGAGAGGAGAGGGCAGTTACTGAATCCAGAGGGAGAGCACTGTGGGAACAGAGAGAGCTGTGCCGTACGGACCAGTGATCCTCCAGTGAGGGACCCAGGCAGCCTGATGCCATTCCGCTGCCCTCCTCACTCTGATCTTGCTGAGGCTCCCCCTTGGTCAGGCCCGAAGAGAAGATGGGGACAGGAACACATCAGCCTCCAAGGGCATGGAGAAGCTGGGACAGTGATGCAGAGGGGAGTGGCCTTCACCCTCTTGTTTGGAGCCCCAGGGCTTTGCGAAAGAGTTCTGGGGACATCACAGTGGGCAGAGGGGTGACCCAGAGGACTTGACTTTAATTGGCCACCAACATTTCCCCCAGTATGTGCGTGGTGGAGAGAAGACAGAGAATTACAAGGCCTGAATTTGAACTTCAACTCTCCCAATAAGCAGGTATGTGACTTTGGACAAGTCATGGCGTCCTCTGAGTCCAGATACTCCTCTGTTAAATGCAGCTCAAACTCCCTGCTCTGCCTCCCTTTCTGGGTGGTTGTGATGATTCAATATGGTTCAGGATGTGGGAGTGCTTTGCAAATGGCAGAATCTTGGACAGAATTGGTTGTTTTAATCTCAGCTGCCAGTGCATGCTTCCATTGTTGACTCAAAAATTCCAAGTCTAGATACAAAATGTGTTACTGGTCACCATGAGGACCTGGGAGTGACAGGTGTTTTCAGCCCAATGAATCCACTGATTTTTCTGATGAAAAAATCCACAAACTTCTTAAGATTCCAGGTGTTGGTAGCAGTGTTGTTACCCATCAGTATGCAAGATACCCAGCTTTTCCTGGGGGTCTACAGACAAGATCTAGATCCCAGCTTGATAAATGCTTCAGACAGTAACTGGTTCTCAACCTTGGTTTCTCCCTCACTCTAGCCATAAGGAGCACCTCTCTGGGGGTGAGGGAGGACGGCAGGGTGGTGGGCAGGGCTGTGTGCTCCTTACAAAGCTGCAGGAAGAGTGAGGGGAAACTGTAATCCTCCCTTCTTTGTTTGGGGGCCCACGGGCCATTCGGTAGCAGGGAGGAGACCCCTCCCCCTGCCCCACCCATGGCCAGAGCCCTGTGGTCCCAGCTCCACGGATAGCAAGAACATTGCCCATGGTTGCCAAGGCGCTGAGCTGCAGAGGGCATGTCTCTTTAGCGGTCTGGGCCACCAGCCCAGCGTGAAGTTGGCTAGTGGGCGTGACGCGGCTAATTGCTGTGATTTGGCATCCAGTAGTGAGTACAGCACACTGTGGGAAGTGCCAGGGTTAGGGGCGGTTCTCAGCCAGCCACCACTGCCTGCTGCCGGTCTCCAGCTCCAGTAACAAGTCAGAACCCTGTTCGTTATTGGGGGTGGGGAAAGAGGCCCTCGTTTTCTCCGCTTGGCAGCTTTGAATACATTCTCACTTCCTGCCATGGGGTCCTGTCTCTCAGCGGCCCGGTCTGCCTCCTCCTTATTCCATACCTTCGGACAAGTTGCTTCCTTTTCTGGGCCTCGGTTTGCCCATTAGTCAAAGGAGGAACTTGTACTCGAAATGAGATGTTTCTTTCAATTTGAATATGTTGTGTTTCTAGGCAGGGTTTCTCAGCCTGGCACTCTTGGCGTTTGGGGCAGGATCATTCTTGTCATTGGCGGGGGGGGGGGGGGGGGGTCTGTCCTGTGCATTGGAGGGTGTTTAGCAGCATCCCTGGCCTCTAGCCGCTAGATGACGGAGGCACCCATCCCAAAAGCCATGACCGACAAAAACCACTCCGATAAAAATATTGATGAAAATTCCCCGGAGAGCAAACTTGTGCCCATTTGAGAACTAGTGATTCAGGGTAGAGGCTGAAGCTTTTGTAGTTTGTGGGAAATACTTCCCCTGGGTGTTACTCTGGAGGGTAACTTATTATCATTATTAGTCCTTGTATACATATCTATCTATATCTATCCATCGATCGATCATCTATGTACCAGACACTGGGAATATAAAACTGAATAAGACACGCCTGTCCCTGCCCACACAGAACCCATATTCTAGATAGGGCTTGGGGAGAGAGAGACGATATTCATGTAACCGTGTGAAGTGATGATCCATTTCAAATAGCACCTTGATAAAACAGGTGGGCCCAGTGGGACCATAGGGGTCCTTATAAGAGGGAGGCAGGAGTGTCAGAGAGGAAATGTGATCATACAAGCAAAGCTCAGAGAGGAGACAGGGTGCCGCATTGCTGGCTTCGAAGATGGAGATCGGGCTGCCAGTCAGGGGATACAGGCAGCCTCCAGAGGCTGGCAAAGTCTAGGAGCCCATCTGCCCTGGAGCCTCCAGGAGGAACACAGCCCTGTTAGTACCTTAATTTTACCCAGTGAGACCCATTTTGGACTTTTAGCCTCCAGAATTGTAAGAGAAACATTTGTGTTTTAAGCCCCTATACACTCGTGGAAATTTGTTATAGCACCCCTGGGAAAGTCAAATGTTTCCCCAAACTGGGTCTAGCATTTATTCCTGCTATCTCCTCTCTATTCTATTGTTCCACTGTAATATTTTTTTTTAAAGAAAAATGATTATTCATTTTTGAGAGAGAAAGAGCATAAGTAGGGGAGGGGCAGAGAGAGAGAGGAACACAGGATTCAAAGCAGGCTCTGGGCTGATAGTCGAGAGCCCAAGGCAGGGCTCGAACTCACAAACCATGAGATCATGACCTGAACAGAAGTCGGACGTTCAACTGACTGAGTCACCCAGGCACCCCCGCCCCCGCCCCCTTTATAATCTTTAAAGTCTATTTATGGCTTATCCTTCCATCTTTTAAAAACATGATCAAATATGTGTATTATCAACCATAAACATATAGCCAAATGCATATATATTTGTGTCCTTAGATTGATAGCATTTTATACATGGTCTTTTTCTTGCTTCTTTCACTCAACCATATATCGTAGAGCTCACTCCACGGCAGCAGGTAGAGATACTCCTCATTCTCTTTACTGCTGTATAGAGTTCCATTGTGTGACAGCACCATTTTTTATTGATCATTCTCCTTTTGATGAACATTGGGTTGCTTCTAGATTTTTGCTCCTGTAAATAGTACTGCAGGGCATATGTCTTCTCTTGCTTTTGCCAGTGTATCTTTGGGATAGATTCTGAAATCAAAGAGTAAGTGATATGTAATTTTGTAGATATGGTCAGTGTCCTTCCATAAGGTTATAACATTTGGGGGTTTTGTTTTGTTTTTGTTTTTTAAAATGTTTTATTTATTTTTGAGAGAGAGAGAGAGAGAGAGAGAGAGAGCAGGGGAGGGGCAGAGAGAGAGGGGGACAGAGGATCTGAAGTGAGCTCTGCACTGACAGCAGAGAAGCCAATGTGGGGCTCGAACTCACGAGCCGTGAGATCATGACCTAAGCTGAAGTCGGATGCTTAGCTGACTGAGCCGCCCAGCCGCCCAGGCGCATCACCACCTACAATGTTCAAGAGAGCTGGCTTCCCCCAAACTCGGTGAAAAACATATGTTTTTTCAGATCTTTGGACTTTAGTGAATCTGATAGGGAGAGGTGGGTTAGCAGTGTGGTTTCCATTTACATTTTTCTTACTGTAAGTGAGGTTGAGCATCTTTTTTGTATGGTTCATAGATATTCGCATATGTTTTTCGTGAATTGGTCAATAACATTTGTAATGAAGAAGCCAAACGGATGAATGAATGAGCGAATGACTGAATAGATCAGAATTTCCAGGAAGAAGATGAACTGTATGAGGCAGGGCTATCAGCCTCCTGTTTCTTGGTTTCCCAGCCACTATCCCTCCTTCTGATGCCCAGCCCCTTGCCGGGCACCCACTGGTGCTTGGTAAACTTTATCATGCTGCAGTGTGGAATCTGAGAGCATTTCCTTTCTTTTTTTATTTTTTTTTAAATTTACATCCAAGTTAGTTAGCCTCTAGTGCAACAATGATTTCAGGAGTAGATTCCTTAGTGCCCCTTACCCATTTAGCCCATCCCCCCTCCTGCAACCCCTCCAGCAACCCTCTATTTGTTCTCCATATTTAAGAGTCTTTTATGTTTTGTCCCCCTCCCTGTTTTTATATTATTTTTGCTTCCCTTCCCTTGTGTTCATCTGTTTTGTCTCATAAAGTCCTCATATGAGTGAAGTCATATGATTTTTGTCTTTCTCTGACTAATTTCACTTAGCCTAATAACCTCCAGTTCCATCCACGTAGTTGCAAATGGCAAGATTTCATTCCCTTTGATTGCCGAGTAATACTCCATTGTGTATATATATATATATATATATATATATATACACCACATTTTCTTTATCCATTCATCCATCGATGGACATTGGGGCTCTTTCCATACTTTGGCTATTGTCGATAGTGCTGCTATAAACATGGGGTGCATGTGTCCCTTCAAAACAGCACACCTGTATCCCGAGGATAAATGCCTAGTAGTGCAATTGCTGGGCCGTAGGGTAGTTCTACTTTTAATTTTTTGAGAAACCTCCATACTGTTTCCCAGAGTGGCTGCACCAGTTTGCATTCCCACCAACAGTGCAAAAGAGATCCTCTTTCTCCACATCCTCACCAACATCTGTTGTTGCCTCAGTTGTTAATGAGCCGTTCTGACAGGTGTGAGGTGGTATCTCATGGTGGTTTTAATTTGTATTTCCCTGATGATGAGTGATGTGTGGAGCATTTTTTCATGTGTCGGTTGGCCATCTGGATGTCTTCTTTGGAGAAGTGTCTGTTCATGTCTTTTGCCCATTTCTTCACTGGATTATTTGTTTTTTGGTTGTTGAGCATTTCCTTTCACTAAAGGTAACAGCAAGAGCGGGCTTGTGAATATGAGCAATTGACAAACCGAGAGTTCCACCGACTCTCGGGTTGGGAAGCTGAGCAACAGACGCAGGTTGGGACGGACACTCCCAGGACACATCTGCAGCAGCCGCAGCCACAGCCTCAGCCGAGACCCACCCCTGCCTGCAAACCGCCTGGCGATTCCTCTGCCTGTTCTGTACCCACCAGCCCGATCCAAGTCTTGGTGTTCAGGAATCGGAGTTATTGGAAAGGATAAGAGCCCAGAGGGAGTGAGCCGTGGCTGAAAGATGGCTGGCTTTGAGCCTGGGAGTCCCGGCTTTGGATCCTGGCTGTGCCGCTCACTTAGGACTTGGGTGAGTCATTTCATCTGCCGTGTGTGTCTCAGATGCTTTGTGCGAAATGAGGATACTTGTATCTTTAGCATCGTTTGTGAAATTATGTTTGTGAAGTGTATCGCTAGCAGCTATGGTTATGCCAATAAGCGTTTCCAGTTCCTGCATTCCTGGTATAAGAGAGGCCTGATGCTGTGTGGTTTTTAACGTGCCATCCCACGTATCCCTCACAGAAGCCCGATGACGTAATACCGTTATCACCGTTCTCGCTCAAATGAGGAAACTGAGGGACAACGTCTCAGGTCTCCCGAGTGGCAGAGGCAGAGAACGAACCCAGGCCAATTGCCTCGCAAGCCAAGGCGCTCACCTGCCCTGCTTTCTGTAGCTAATCGTGCAGACCATATGCCGGGCCTCGCCCAGAGGCCAGCCAACCAGACCTGGCCACTCGGAGGCCTTTGCCCTTGGTGGCGGGAGGTCTTCCAGACTGGCTATGTAGTTGGCAGGGTCCAGTGCAAAGTCAAAATGCAGGGTCCTTGTTAAAAAAACATGAAGAACTTTGAGATGGCAAGAGCAGAGCCTTCAAGCCCCTCTCAACAGGGGGCCCCCAGGCTGTCTGTCCACGCAGCCGGCCCCGTGCTCCTGACTGGGCTGTGCCTCCCTGCCTGCTCCTGGGTTCCCTCTGGGTGCCTTGCCAGCCCCCTCCCTTCTCTGAAGACCCAAAGGAAACCTTGAGATTTGCTAAGCAGCCCCCAGTGTGAACCCTGGCTGCACTTAGCTCCCCAAGGGACATGTCTGGGTCTGCATAAAATGGTTCCACGTGACTCAGGCTGGCCAAGAACTCCAACATGCCTGGGTGAGATCAGGAAAGTCTCCGCGGGCAGGTTCCTCACATTCCCTCTCCAGCACTACAACCTAAGAAAGTATAATCATAACTATATTCGTTATTAGCTATAGTGATACTACTAATTACTATTGTGCCCGTCAACAATAATTTACTCTGCATTCAACATTCACATTCACTTAACTTTTGCAGGTTATATATAGACTTCCTGAAAAAAAATCAATGTTACTGAGCCAGCCTGTTTACGTGCAGAGTTATAAACTGTCTTCTCTTTCTTGTTCTAGAAGACTCCTAATGCTACCGTTTCCTCCTAACTTCAGCACAAGATTCCAACACTTTTCAAATGGTTGACAAAAAGGAAGAACGCCCCTCTCATCTATCACCCAACACACACGGAACAATTACATCATTATACATTTTTTTTTTTTTTAGCGTTTATTCATTTTTTGAGAGACAAGAGACAGAACGCAAGTGGGGGAGGGGCACAGAGAAAGAGAGGGAGGCACGGAATCCAAAGCAGGCTCCAGGCTCTGAGCTGTCAGCACAGAGCCCGATGTGGGGCTTGAACTCATGAACTGAGAGATCATGACCTGAGCCGAAGTCGGACACTCAACCGACTGAGCCACCCAGGTGCCCCTTAATTACATCATCATAAATACAGTCCTGTAGTATAACATTTACAGCTGAGACTTGTGCTCACACAGGCCTGTGTCAGTCGTCCTGACTGTGTGTGGATTCATGATTTGGGACCCTGGTGCAAGTCACCTGAGCGAGAAGAGCTGCTGGGATGGGTGGGCACAGGGATGTACGCAGCCTGGCTGGGGGGCATTGAGTCATTCCAGTGGGTGCCCCCGACCGGCCCAGTGAGTTCGGTATATGTGTCACCTTGATCTGTCAGGGGTCTCCTTGCAGCAGGTATAAATCTTAGCCCATAAGAGCTGGGCATGCCAGAAAAAAAGAAGTATAGCACATTTCTTTATTTCCTTTCGCTTCAGGCTGGTGGTAAATTCAGTGTCAGTCACTTGATGGGGTTCTCTGTCTCCCTCACAACCACCGAAGCAGCGAGAGCACCCTTGTTTCTGTCCCCTGTTTGGGGCACAGGTATCTTCATTGAGGGTGGGCATCCCCCTGCATCATCCTTGGACATTCGTCCTCAGCTGGGAGCAATGCCGTGTGTGTTGCTAAACATTCTACGGTCACAGGACAGCCCCCCACAAAACAAAGGATTATCCTTCCCCAAATGTCAATTGTGCTTAGACTGAGAAGCCCAGCCTTTAGAGAGATTCACAACACTGTTTTCCCAGCCTTCTGGACTCAGACCACTTTATAGGCTGGGGACCACATTTCCTTTCTCTTCATGTTGTTTTGAATGTAACTTCCCTCTTTCTTCTTGTTAACATCTAAGGTGCCTCGCCCTTAGAAGAGCTTGTGACTGGAGTGCCTGGGTGGCTCAGTCGGTTGAGCATCCAACTTCGGCTCAGGTCGTGATCTCTCAGTTTGTGGGTTCGAGCCCCGTGTCGGGCTCTGTGCTGACAGCTCAGAGCCTGGAGTCTGCTTCAGATTCTGTGTCTCCCTCTCTCTCCTCCTCTCACCCACCCATGCTCTGTCTCTCTCTGTCTCAGAAATAAATAAACATTAAAAAAAAATAAAAAAAAAAAGAGGAGGTTGTGACTGATGATACCCACACCTCAGTGCTAGATACTGACCTTTTCCAGCTTCCCTTGCAGCTAGGGGCTTCCATGTGACAGTTCTGGCCAATGAAATATAGGGGGAAATGTGCTAGGGGCTTCTGGAAAAGAGATCGCTTCTTGAGTGAGCTGTTCTGGAAAGGACAGTTGGCTGGTGTCCACCCCCATAGCCTCCCTTCCTGGAGCGCTCATGCGAGGGTGTGATGTGTGGGGCTGAGGCAGCCATCTTGCAACCATGAGGTAAGTCAGGAGACTCATATAGATGCCGGACCTCTATGAGCCACTGAATGCACCTGGAACCATCCATCTTCAGGCCTCTGGTTACATAAGCCACAAATATCCCTAGGGTTTAGACCACCCTTGAGACACTTGGGCAAGAGATGTAACTTCTGTCTTGCTCTTGTTAAGAAGGAAAGAATAAATACTTACTGAATAAAGTTGTTGTGGAGATTTATTTAGATGATGTGTGTAAAATTTTGTCTAAGTGCCTGGCATATAATAAATATTTGATGTAGATGGTTCTGTTACTGTCCCTACGCTGGAATTAATCAGGACTGATATTGTGGGTCTTATGGTAAGTGTCTTCTACTGGTTGATTGTTCATTCAGTTACCCGACAAATATACATTAAAGCCGGCCATGCTAAGATCGTGGACATGATAGGAAACTATTTAAAGGGAATACAATGAGAGGGAAATAATACCCAGGAAATTGTCTGTTAGATCCCACCAAAATACCCAGTAAGATCTATATTTTTCAAACTTTAGTTTTCTACCTTCTGTCTCTATATTTGTCATCTCTATTTATCACATCCATGCCAGAGTAAAACACCTGTATTATTACTGACTTAAAGCTTTTCTTTAAACCAACTTAACTCTTTTTGGTTAAATAGACTTATTTTAAACAGAAACTTTACATCACTACAGTACTTGGAAAATCAAAATCACTTGGCATAATTGAAAAAAAAGCCAAAATATGAATATAATACAAGACTCTCTCATGTTACTAAATGAAAACAAAATATCTATTTTTATGTTACCTAAAATCATCTTGCACACCACAGTTGAACTTGTACTGTACTTAGCGAAACACTGAAGAGAATGATCATACTTGGTGAAAAAAATTTAAAGTTGAAAAACCACCTAAGATTCATAAATGAGGCAGTGGGTGTTGACATAGGAGTTAGACATAAATAATATGATTATTATACCTAATTATTCCTCGGCAGTTTATCATACTTAGAGGAACATTACTGTGAAATATAGTGTGACTTTTTGGTTAACAACATTTTCCCCCCTTTTATTAATTTTTATTAACATCTCTTTATCATAATCCCCAAGATATTTCACAGTGACTGTAGGGATCCAATAATACCTTTCAACACTAATTTACTCTGAGGTCAGCAATCACATTTACTTAACTTTTGCAAGTTATGGACTTTCTGAAAAATCAATGTTAGCCAAACCAGCCTGTTTATGTCCAGAGTTATAAATTGTTTTTTCTTTCATGTTCTGGAAAACTCTTAATGCTGCAGTTTCTTAATGCTGCAGTTTGTGCAAAAGTTGGCACAAAATTCTAACACTTTTAAAATTGTTGACAAAAAGTTTACCTCCCCCCACCCAACTTAACATGTACCGTTTCAAGAAAATATGTATAATAAATTGTTCTTGAGTAAATCTGAACCTGGATCCCTCAGCCTATGGGAAGTATCTTGACTTTGGGTTATTTTGTGATTGTTAGTTGAAGACAGAGTAGGTGGAAGTAAGATCTTTTGAGGGGAATAGACACTTGTCAGTTGTCCTGGGAGAAAAGCTGAGAATGAGGTAGGGGGCTGGGTCTAGGAGGAGGCTGTTCAGAAAAAGCAACTTTGGAAATAGGTATGATTTAAGGGTTGACATCAGTAACTTGAGGATGGTGGTCCTTAAGGATATGGTGGGGTCAGGCCACCTAGGGAGTGAGAGAAAATATTTGCAAATCGTATATCTGATAAAGGGTTAGTAGCCAGAATACATAAAGAACTCCTACAGCTCAACAACAAAAGAATAGCCACATTTAAAGATGAGCAAAGGACTTCCTCCAAAGGAGATGACAAATGGCCAAGAAGCATATGAAAAGATGCTCAACATCACTAATCACAAGGGAGTTGCCAATCAAAATCACAATGAGGTATCACCTCACACCCATTAGGATGGCTTCTATCAAAGAACAGAAAGTGTGGAGTGTTGGCAAAGGCGTGGAGAAATGGGAGCCTTGTGCACTATTTGTGGAAATATAAAATGGTGCAGCCAATATGGAAAAACGGTATGATGGGCCCTCAGAAAATTACACATAGAATTATCATATGATCCAGCAACTGTATTTCTGGGCATATGCCCAAACACTTGAAAACGGGGTCTTGAAAAGATATTTGTATACCCGTACTCACAGCAGCATTTGTAATAGCTAACAGATGGAAGCAACCCAAATGCCCACCAATCACATTCCAAGTGTCCACTGATGAATGGATAAACAAAATGTGGTTTATCCACGCAAGGGAATATTGTCTGGCCTTTAAAAAAGGAAATGACACAGGCGACAACGTGGATGAACCCTGAATACATTTATGCTAAGTGAAATAAGCCAGTCATACAAAGACAAATACTGTAGATTCCACTTAGATGAGGTCCCTAGAGCAGTCGAATTCATAGAGACAGAAAGTAGAGTAGGCCTCACCAGGGGCTGGAGGGAGTTGTTTAATGATACAGAGTTTCAGAGTTGCAAGATAAAAAGAGTTCTGGAGATTGGTTGCACCACAGTGTGACTGTATTTAACGCTGTGCACTTAGCAAATGGCGAAGGTGATACATTTCATGTTATGTGTATTTTACCACAATGGCAAACAAAAAGGAATGTGGATGGGTTCCTTGGGAAATTACTGGTCTCCCTGCCAATATGGGCAAGCAGTGGCTTAGGGTCAGGGAACCTTGACTCTGCTTTATGGTTATAGACCAGAAATATGCTGGTGACTATGTAGGAAAAAGGCTTCTCTGCCCAGCTGGGGCCTGGAGGAGTTCATGTCTGGAACTGGGTAGACCAGAGCTGTCTTGCGCACGCTTGTGCAGGTGTGATCGCAATCATATCTGCCAACAGGCCAGCTGTTTCTTCAATGCTTGGGGTAGCTAGAAAATTGGATTTCAGAATACTTTAAAGTGCAGAAAGCTCACTCCCTTGTGGAGTCAGGGCTAGGAGGCAATGTCTCCTTCAGAGAGCGAGGAACACGTCCCCCTTCAAGGTTGGCTGATTTTGCCACACTGTCTGGGTTTAAAAGACTTCCTGGGGATCTGAGGGTTTACCTCTCTGTTACTATAGTCGCCGCACGTTCGGGCCCCTGAACTTGTTGCTGGATTATTGCAATTGCTTCACTGACTGCCTCCCACCTGGAACCAATGTGTTCAGATCCTTCCCACATTGCAACTTGGACTTTTATTTCTCTCTGCAAACCGTCAGCGTTTGGGGCTCTCCACCATGGTTCTAACCTGCCCCCCTAACCTTGGCCCCCTCCTGTCTTTTCGCATGTGGCTGTTCACCGAGCATGTGCTGTTCTCTGAATATAGCCCTGCGTTCTTGTCTTGGGCCTTTGTCCTTGTCACTCCTTCCTCCTGGACCCCCCCCCCCTTCCATCTTGTCCATCCTTACAGGTCGACTTGAATAGTCACCTCCTGCAGGGAGACCCCTGGACTTCCTGTCTGTTGGCTGCTTTTGATCGATGTTGTCACCTGCTACAGTGACCAGTTACCATTTTCATACTTCTGAGTGTTTTTCCGGCTGGTTTCCAGGCTGCTCAGGTACGTGAGGCACCTGTAATTCATTTCTGCATATCTTGCTGTGATTATAGGAGGGTGAATTGGCATGACAACAGGGAAAGACAGGTAATGTGAGTGGGTCAGGGTCTGACTGAGATACAATAGGAAGCTACGGATAGTGGGAGGAGAGGGCATGCCCATCGTGGGCAGAATTGCTGCCACAAGAGAATACAGCCCCGTGCTGCCAGAGCCTCCGTTTTCCCAAGAGAAGCCTGAAATCGGAGTGTTTTTTGTGAAGCCCCACGGCATGGGCCACATTTGGCACTTGGTCTCTCAGTTGACGTCCTGGCCTGACCCCTGCCCTCAAAACCCATTATTGAGTAAACAGCTGTATGCTGAGTAGTTCAGAAATGAAAACCAGCTCATCCTGCTAGCCCCTGCCTCTGTTGTGTAAAGCACTGATTTGTTGGTGTGTTTGTCACCCAAATGACTGAATTTAGCGGGGACGATAGCTGTCCTAATTATGGGATGCTTGCCCCGGGCTGGGCCTGGTTCTCGGTCCTCCAGGGGAACGTGCTGATCTCAGCAGCCTGACAGCCCCGTGAAGCAGGCTCTACTGTTGTGTCTGGGGCGGGGGTGGTGGGAAGGGACCCGAGCAAAGCGACAGATGCAGGAGTCAAGCCAGGGTGTAAGCTGGGGTCTCATAGCAGAGTCGAGTCGCTTTGCCACCGCACCTGCAGGACAACCTCTGAGATTGCACAGGGTTTTGTGGCTCTTTGCACATTGCTTTCCCAGACTCCCCTTTCCGTAACCCTGAGGCAGGGCTACCCAGTAAGCGGGGCTGGTGACGAGTTCCCACGCTGGAGATGGGACTGAGCCATGAGGCACAGTCACACCGCAGGTGACGCCGCTGGATGGGAACAGAGCCTGCAAAGCCGTCTTCGTTCCACCCGCCTCCTAACTGTGTTCGTTTAGCCGCATCTGGGGCTCTCTCTGTGGGTCCAGTGCTTCGGAGAGTGACTTAGTCCATCTGGATTCATCGGGGTTGTTGAAACAGCCCAGGAAGCAAGCGGCCTGGCAGATAAGAGGCTGGAAAGGCAAGGCAAACACAATTAAGCACCATCAGAGGGTCTTGAAGGGGTGAATGAAGTGACAGCAACGTGAGAGTAAATAATTAGGTTGGAGAGGAAGTGCACAAACTCCGGATCGCTGCTGTTGCACGGGGCGTGGGCCTGACCCCGGCGTGGCACCTGCCGTGGAGGAACTGGCCCCTCGGCAAGCCTCGCATTTGGGCTACGTTACCTGTCCCTCCTGGAGGCCAACCCCGTCTCCTGAAACAGTTTTCTTAACTCTTCCGACTATTTGGCACTCAGGCTAATAATAATGATGATGATAATAATGAGCTGATTTTTAGCAAGGGAGTATGTGCCCAGTACTATTTTAAGGGCTTTATATGTTTTAATTCATTTAACAATCCTAGCAACTCACAGATAGGTCTTTTACTATTCTCGTGTTTACAAATGGAACAACAAGGGGCACAGAGAGGTGAAGGTCGCTCAGAGGGCTTTGAATCCAGACAGAGTGGCTTGACGGCCTGTGCCCTTGGCTCACTGGGCCCCCTCCCCGTCAGTGTAGTCCCTGCCCCTGAGGTAATGTCTATTGTCAGACAAGGGTATTTGTTCCCAGGCCGTCTAAGAGCTGTGTGTGTGTGTGTGTGTGTGTGTGTGTGTGTGTGAGATAACATACAACCCTGGATGGTAGCATCATACACTACCTATTTTTCTCTACCTTCCTCTTAAAATTTTTTTAACATTTTTATTTATTTTTGAGACAGAGACAGAGCATGAACGGGGGAGGGGCAGAGAGAGAGGGAGACCCAGAATCCGAAGCAGGCTCCAGGCTCCGAGCTGCCAGCACAGAGCCCGACCCGGGGCTCGAACCCACGAACCATGGGATCATGACCTGAGCCGAAGTCGGTTGCTCAACCGACTGAGCCCCCCAGGCGCCCCTCTACCTTCCTCTTTAAAATACGGGGTGCCTGGGTGGCTCGGTCGGTTAAGCGTCCGACTTCGGCTCAGGTCATGATCTCACGGTCCGTGAGTTCGAGCCCCGCATCGGGCTCTGTGCTGACAGCTCGGAGCCTGGAGCCTGTTTCAGATTCTGTGTCTCCCTCTCTCTCTGCCCCTCCCCCGTTCATGCTCTGTCTCTCTCTGTTTCAAAAATAAATAAACGTTAAAAAAAAATTTAAAATACATTTACATGTGGGGCACCTGGGTAGCTCAGTTGGTTGGGAATCCAACTTTTTATATTGGCTCAGGTCATGATCTCATAGTCTGTGAGATCAAGCCCCACAACGGGCTCTGTGCTGACAGTGTGGAGCCTGCTTGGGATTCTCTCCCTCCCCCTCTCTCTGCCTCTCCTTGACTTTCTCGCACGCTCACTCCACCCTCTTCTCTCTCTTGTGTGTGTGTGCACACTCTCTCAAAAGAAATAAATGTAAGAAATACACTTATATGTTAATATGCCATGCACATCCATCTCATTCTGTTTTTTTTGTTGTGGTGGTAAAATATATACAACCATAAAACTTACCATTGTAACCATTTTTAAGTCTATAGTTCACTGGCACTATATTCACATTATTGTATAACCATCATCATCATCCATCTCCATAACTTTCTTATTTCCCCAAACTGAAGCTTTGTACCCGATAAATAATAATTCCCTATCACCCCTCCCCCCAGCCCCTGGCAAACACCATTCAACTCTTCGTATGAATTTGACCATTTTAGGAACCTCATATAAATGGGATCGTATGTTTCTTGTTCTTGGTGTGTGATTTATTTCTCTTAGTATAATGTCCTCAAGGTTCATTTATATATAGCATATGTCTGAATTTCATTCTTTTTTAAGGTTGGGTAATATTCAATTGTGTGTATATGCGGGCACACACACACACACACACACACACTGGAATATTGTATATTCCAGTTGGGAATGGGTTGAGTTGCTTCTCCCTTTTGGCTGTCATGACTAATGCTGCTATGAACATGGGTGTGCAAATCTCTCTTCAAGCTCCCGCCTCACCTCACAGGGGTATGTATTCAGAAGTACAATTTTTGGATCGTGGGGTAGTTCTGTGTTTAATTTGTTGGAGAGTCTCCATACTGTTTTCTTTTCCTCATCCTTTTATACTGCTGTATAGTATTCCATTCCATTTGGTTCTGCCTGCCATCAGTGCTGCTGTGACTGTCTTTGGACATGTCTCCATGTGCACACAGGAATGTTCCCTAAGGTAAACACTGACCAAATCAATGTTCTGGGGTTGGGGATAGTCTTGATTAACATTTTTAATTTCATTGGACTAGCGGTTGGTCTCTTGTGCCAAGTCCATAATCAGCCACGATCTTATCTTCTACTGTTTAGCTGTTTGCAGTGACCCTCCCCCCAGAATGTGACAGACCCACCTCCCACTCCCACTCCCACCCACAGGCAGAAATGGAGTCCCTGTGAGCTGGGCTGTAGGTTTCTTTGCCCGCCCCACGGCTGTGTTGCAAGAGTAACACTCAAGCTCAATCACTTGTATCTCTCGTGAAGTCGTCTCTTGTAGTCATGGATGCCAACGACCCAATGGTTATTCTTCCTTTCAGTTTGTATAGTTTCTTCTGCCAGAGTTACATCCTTAGTAGTTTCTGCTAAGTTGATCCTGTCCAGGAAGCCTTCCCCGCTTACTCCTACCCATTTTTATCTCTCCCTTTTCTGAACTTAATAATGATGATAATAATAAATGATAATTACTGTTTATTGAGCCCTATCTCAGGTGCCATATATGTATTACCTTTAAAAATTCTTACAAAAGCCCTGTGAGGCATACACTAGTTACATTTTACAGGGGAAGAAACAGGCACAGAGAGGTGAAGGAACTTGCCCCAAGGTACCATGCTGTCCAATGGCACAGCTGGTTCCAAGCTCAAGCGGCAGGACTGGGGAATCTTGAAACTCACACCAGAGCACTGCCTGCACTTGCCACGTTGCTGTCTGAACCCTTCACTTTGTCACATCATCATAAACCACCTGGCACTGTCTCTAAGGGGCAAAGTTGATGCCCTTCTCAAGAGCGTTATGTCTTTTCCTTTCCTGGTGTTCCAGGCATGCAGCAGGTGCTTGGAGAATATTTCTTATCTTTGTCTCATTACTGTCTATGAGTAAATCTGCAGGCTGTTTTCCAGGAAAGAGGGTAAGCAGTTTCCTGCCGTCAGTGGAAGATGCTGATGAACAAAGGCTCTTTTGAAGACAACCTTTCTGTTTGTATGAAAGAGGAAGGAGATACAGCCACTCAAGGAGCGGAATGAATCATTGACCCTCACATTCGAAAGGGAGTGGTGATTAACATTGGATTATTGAAAATGTATCGATACCTGTCGGCGTCAGACTCTACAGATAGGCAGACAAGGACACAGTTCCTGACCTCAGCGGCTCACAGTGGAGGGGACTGGGAAGGAAAAACACAGTGACAAGAAAGTGTGATCCATTCTCAGGTCAAGTCATTATGGAGGAAGGATTTCTCATCCTCGTGGGTGTGTGTGAGTGTGGGTGGATGTGTGGGGAAGTAGGTGGGTGTGTAGACATTCACGGTTGTGAGAAAGTGTGAGTAGGAATATGTGCGTGTGTGAGTGTGTGTGTGTGTGTGTGTGTGTTTAAATGAGTGTGTGCTTGCCTGTGGTGTCTGTGGCCAAATAGCAGTGTCAGGAAAGTCTTCCCAAAGGAGCTGGTTGTATTAATTATCTGTTGCTGGGTAACAAATGATGAGACGTAGTGGCTTCAAACAGCAGCCCTTTGTCATCTGACAGTTCCTGTGGGTCAGAGATCAGGGCTTAGCTGGGTGTCCCTGCCTCACCTCGGACAAGGCTACCATGAAGGCTGGGGATCTCATCTGAAGGCTCGACTGGGGAAAAATCTGCTTCCATGCTCACTCACATGGTTATGAGCAGAACTCAGTCCTCGTGGGCTATGGGACCGGGTCCACTCTCAATTCCTTGCCACCTGAGCCTCTCCATGGAACATCTCACACTGTGGCAGTTGGCTTCCAACAGAGTGAGTGATCTAGCAAGGGCAAGACAGAATGAGCAAGGTGAAAGCCGGTGTCTTGGTAACCCTAATTTTATTTTATTTTATTTATTTATTTTTTTAAAGCTTTTCTTTTCTTTTTTTTTTTTAATTTTTTTCTTTAATGTTTATTTATTTTTGAGACAGAGAGAGACAGAGCATGAACAGGGGAGGGTCTGAAAGAGAGGGAGACACAGAATCTGAAACAGGCTCCGGGCTCCGAGCTGTCAGCACAGAGCCCGATGCGGGGCTCGAACCCACGGACCGCGAGATCATGACCTGGGCCGAAGTTGGACGCTCAACCAACTGAGCCACCCAGGCGCCCCAGTAACCCTAATTTTAAAAGTAACGTTCTGGGGTGCTCAGTTGGTTAAATGTCCGACTTCAGCTCAGGTCATGATCTCACGGTTGGTGAGTTCGAGCTCCGCATCAGGCTCTGTGCTGACAGCTCAGACCCTGGAGCCTGCTTCAGATACTGTGTCTCCCTCTCTCTCTGCCCCTCCCTGACTCATGCTCTCTCAAAATTGAATAAAGATTAAAAAAAATAAAATTGAAAGTAACATTCCATCACCTTTCCTATATTCCATTTGTTGGAAGTGAGTCAGTGGGAGGGGCTACACTCAAGGGGAGGGGATTACACAAGGGTCTGAATACCAGGAAGTGGGATCACTGAAGGCCATCCTAGAGGCTGCCTATCACCTGGATGCTTCAGCCCAAGCTTCACAGGTGAGCAGGAGTTAATCGGGTGAATAAGAGGCACAAGGGTGTCGTTCCTGGGCAAAGAGCAGAGGCACAGGTATAGGAGGACACATGCTACTTTAGGGGAAAGCGGTGTCCCATGGGGCTGGCATAGAGATTGTGTGTGTGTTTGTGCACATGAGTGCTTATGTGCACACACCTGTGGTTACAGGGAGACACGAGAAGAGAGAGAGAAATCTAGAGCATGCATTTGTCACATGGGCGATGTTACCAACAGGGAGAAAAATTGGTTCTCATGGAGAGTGAAAAATCTTAGATTTTACACTGATTGATGGTTCTCCAGAACTCAACCCTATAAAGTATACCTGTGATGTTTAATTTTCACGAGGAGAGTCTCGGTTGATTAGGAAAAAACTGTCCAACAGTACCCCTTGGGCTGGGGGTGACAGAAAAGTCAGGAAATATTGGTCTAGAGAAGTCAGAGGAACATTTAGCGAGTACTTGTAATCTATCAGATGACAAGTGTTTTATGCTAAAGTGTTAAGCATGTTGTGTGCAACCTATGATTCCATCTTGTAACAACCCTGTATCCTCCGCATCTTAGGGAGAAGGAAACTGGGGTAGGCGGTTCCTGACATGGCCCCCAATGATCCCCATCCTCCGGTGTTTATGCCTTTCCCCTTGAATGTGGGCTGGGCCTTGTGACCTGCTTATAACAGGTGGAATATGGTAGAAGGTATGAGATGTCACTTTTGTGATGAGACTATGAAGATGGGTTTTGTTTATGACCTAATCATGTAAATGGCACTCTCTTCTGGCACTTTCTCTCTGGCTCTTCTCATGAAGCAAGCAGGAGAGACCTATGTGGGTGGCAAGGAACTGAGGGCACCTCCTGCCACCTGTCAGCAAGAAGTGAGGCCCTCTGTCCAACAGCCTCCGAAGAACTGAATGCTGCCCACACCACAAGGGTGAGCTTTGACGTGGATCCCTCCCCAGTTGAACCTTCAGTCAAGACTGCAGCCCAGGCCGACACCTGCCCTGTGATGGATCCTGGGCAGAGGAGCCAGGGAAGCCACACCTGGATCCCTGCCCCACCAGAAGTGTGAGGTAACAAATGTGTTGTTTAAATGTCTAACTTTGAGGATGATTTAAAAAAAATTTTTTTTAATGTTCATTTATTTTTGAGAGAGAGATAGAACACAAGCAGGGGAGGAGCATAGACAGATGGAGACACAGAATCTGAAACAGGCTCCGGGCTCTGAGCTGTCAGCACAGAGCCCGACGCGGGGCTCAAACCCACGGACCGTGAGATCATGACCTGAGCCGAAGTCCGACGCTTAACCGACTGAGCCACTCAGGCGCTCCTCCCCGCCAAAATTTTTAGATGGGGTAATTTCTGAATGCAGCAATAGATAACTAATAGAGAAACCAAGCAGCTCGTGGAGAGACTTGGCGAAGGCCACGCAGCTGAGATCCCAAACCTGGTGTGCTAACCCTCAGCTCAACTCTTTGTCACCACCTCGGTGCCTCAAGAGTCTAGACCTCAGCCACCTAAAATGCGTGCTGCAAGAGTGTGGTGGCTTCTTTCAAGAAGGAAATGGCAAGCTGCTGAAAGTTTCTGGGACAGCCTACGTCCTCCTGAGTCGAATGTCCAGATTTCAGCCTGGGATGGCTAGTCTAGGGGCGTGGGAGATCTGGATCATGCTGGCAAGACCTTGGACTATTCTCAGGAGCTGAGCTGAGGGTCACAGGAGGAAAAGTCAATCCCCCATTGGACTCCTTCCCACCCCGGTTTTCTGAAGGGGGGTGAGGTCCAGAGGGATGGCAAGAAGTAGACGACCGGCTCAAGGTGCTGGCACTGTCTTCTGTGATAGTACCAGGCACGAGGGTAATGTTATCCGCGCCCCGGCAGTCACTGCAGCGGCCTTGATCGCAACACACAGCTCAGTCTCCTGTACAGGCAGCCTGTCTCTGACCACCTGTGGCCCCAAATGAGCCGCTTGGGAGGCGGATGCCTTTCATTTCCTTGTGACAATAGTGGAGGAAAATAGCTTTCTGGCCTCAGCCCCAAACTGATAATTAAAGGAACGCTATACCGCCAGCAAGGGCAGAAGCATCCACCAATGGCCTTCCAGAAAAGGGGGGAAAATAGTAAAAATAGCCTTGCTCCCTTCGGTCTCTTTCTCTTCATATGGAAATAGCTGACAGGTTTGCGAACAGCCTCAGCTCTGTGTATTTTGCCTCTGTATCTTTGCCGCAGGAATGTGAAGGGACCCACTTCGCAGGCTGAGAGTTCTACTTTAGTTTCACATTTCTGCGTGGACCCAACGGCCCCATCTGTTCTCTTTTGCTTCCTGGGGCCGTTTTGTTAGAAGATGCCTTGGGGCGCCTGGGTGGCACAGTCGGTTAAGCGTCCGACTTCAGCCAGGTCACGATCTCACGGTCCGTGAGTTCGAGCCCCGCATCAGGCTCTGGGCTGATGGCTCAGAGCCTGGAGCCTGTTTCCGATTCTGTGTCTCCCTCTCTCTCTGCCCCTCCCCCGTTCGTGCTCTGTCTCTCTCTGTCCCAAAAATAAATAAACGTTGAAAAAAAAATTTAAAAAAAAGAAGATGCCTTGAGGTCAGCTGCACAGGGACGAGACACAGCCGGCACCAGAATTAGGACGTGGTGCCGGCGTCTTCTAGTTGTGTGAACCTGGGCAAGTTACTTGATTTTTTTAAAGACTCGCTTTTCTGACCTGTCAAACTGGAGTCCCCACCACACAGGTGGTCATAAGGATCAAAAGGGATGATGCAGGGAAAGTACTTGGTGTAGTGCCTGGTGTACCACAAGCAATCTAACATTTTCAGCAAAATATGGATGCTAGTGGGGACTGGGGTGGGGGGCAGTTGGGGATGATGGAGTAGGGGAAGCCCTGTAGTCCACCCGTGGATCTCACGCTGCTTACCTGAAAGGCGGGATGGCCTTCCGGGAATACCAGCTCTTGGACCTCCCTAAAGATGGGAGCATGGCTGTCCTGCTTGTCCTCCATGAGGGGCAGTATTAACTGATGGTTATTAAAACGTGTGACGTGGCCCAGGATACAGGTTTGTGGAATCCATGTTTGCGGATTAAGGAAACTACAGACTGGTTTGTATTTGTCTTGGGTTGTTTGACATGAAAGATCCAATCTGAGTGTGTGTGTGTGTGTGTGTGTGTGTGTGTGTGTTTTGTGCTGACAGACATAAATCTGATTACAGGCTAAAAGGTATGACGTGATGGAAAGAGTCTGAACATCCCATCTGAGGCTGTCAGACATTCTGTCCTACTCTCTCAGCTTCTCTAAACGTGAAATGAGCAGTGTAAGCGTGTCTATAGCCCCTTCCCGGCTCTAAGAGTTGGGTTGGCAAGTATGTTCACCTCCCCCACCTGTGTGTCCTCGTCTGTTAAAATTGTCCCCACATCACAAGATTATTGGGATAACATCCCTCAACTTTTGCAGGGTGTCAGGTGCATAGTGAGAGCTCAACAGATAGCAATGATGCCCGCGGTGAGAAGAGAATGCTGTCTCTGTCTCTAAAGACAGAGCCTGCAGGGGATTGCAGCAGGGCATGCCCTCTTGATAAAGGGGGTGAGGGAAGCTGGATGGGACAGGGGAAGAGCTGAATAAGGCTGTGGTCTCAGCTTCCACCTGATTCCATTGGTGGGTAGGTGGGTGGGGCTCTGGAGTGTGAATTGCATCTGTGAGTTGCACAGAGGCGGTCCCATCTTAAGTCAAGGGAAGGGACTAGCCTTTGTAACCCTGCCACCAGTTGTTGCTCCTGGGCTGCCCCCTGGGGTGGAGTGGGCAATTTTCTGGAGAAGGGGACAGGTAGGAGCCAATAGAAGCCAATCCCTACACATCCACAGTAGGTAGGGATGGGTGCGTGCCTGGTAAAGGGGATCTGGGTGGGCATCAATGGGACCCTCTACAACTCTTCTTCATTCCTAAAAGATTGAGACATGATGGTCCTCGGTGTCTATGCAAACTCTTGTTAAGACCATGGCCTGGGATGGAGGTAGTGGCCAACATATTGATCAAGTGGTATCCTCTACTTGGGATTGATTTTTCTTTGCTTCCCAGCCCTGGCAGGGTTGGGCAGCAGAAGTGAGGTGTCTCTGCCCTCTGCACAGTCCTTTTTGCCCTTCACTGGAAATGAAAGCAGCCAGAAATATTGCCTGTGCAGAGGCCAGAGAGATGAGATCCTAGGGGCTGCTTGATGTGAGAGAAATCGCTGTAAAAAAGCACATTGCCACAAAGACAGAGAAAAGGATGTCACCAAGCAGTCCCCAGGGATGCATGGGGCCTTGGCAACTCATCAGAAGGCTTCCCAAGGGTGTGAATAGAATTCTTCTGTGTGCTAGAGGTTGAGCAGTTCCTGTCCACAAGATTTGCTGCAATTCGGTTCTGTCCTTGCAGATAAAGCAGACGGGCATTAGAATTTGACAGATGAAGTCCCTTTACTTACGGTATCTGCAGAGGGTGAGAAGAAAGTGCCTCAGGGCTGTAGGGGGTGAGGGAGAACCCCTGGAATCAAGGGAGATGCAGAGCTGAGAGAAGTTGTGTCTCAGAAGCTGAAGACCCCCAAAAGGGGTTAGAACCAGCAATCCTCAAGTCAGAGATTAACCTGGGAGCAGCCCATCGTGGTAATTGTGGTGTGGAAATGGGGAAGCAGCATGGAGCAAATGTTTGGAATGGGAGTTGTGCATAAATTCATTTTTCTGTCTACCTGCCCATCCAACCATCCATCCTCCACCTATTCATCCATGCACCCACTCTCCCACTTATCCGTCATCCATCCATCCATCCACACATCCACCCATCCATCGACCCATCCACTCACCCAGCCATTCATACCTCATTGAACCACCCACCCATCCATCCATCCATCCATCCACCCATCCACTCATCCATCCACCCATTCACCCATACATCGACCCATCCACTCTCCCAGCCATTCATACATCATCCAACCACCTATCCATCCATCCATCCATCCATCCATCCACCCACCCATCCATCCACCCATCCACCCATCTACTCACCCAGCCATTCATACATCCTCCAACCATCCATCCATCCATCCATCCATCCCTCCATCCATCTACCCATTCACCCATCCATCGACCCATCCACTCACCCAGCCATTCATACATCATCCAACCATCCATCCATCCAACCATCCATCCATCCATCCATCCATCCCTCCATCCACCTATCCACCCATCCATCGACCATCCACTCACCCAGCCATTCATACCTCATCCAACCACCCATCCATCCACCCATCCACCCATCCACCCATCCACCCATCCACTCACCCAGCCATTCATACATCATCCAACCATCCATCCATCCATCCCTCCATCCATCCACCCATTCACCCATCCATCGACCCATCCACTCTCCCAGCCATTCATACATCATCCAACCACCTATCCATCCATCCATCCATCCATCCATCCACCCATCCACCCATCCATCCACCCATCCACCCATCCACTCACCCAGCCATTCATACATCATCCATCCATCCCTCCATCCATCCACCCATTCACCCATCCATCGACCCATCCACTCTCCCAGCCATTCATACATCCTCCAACCATCCATCCATCCATCCCTGCATCCATCCGTCCATCCATCCATCCACCCATTAACCCATCCATCGACCCATCCACTCACCCAGCCATTCATACATCATCCAACCATCCATCCATCCAACCATCCATCCATTCATCCCTCCATCCACCTATCCACCCATCCATCGACCCATCCACTCACCCAGCCATTCATACCTCATCCAACCACCCACCCACCCACCCATCCACCGATCCATCCATCCATCCATCCATCCACCCATCATCCACCATCCACCCACCCAGCCATTCATACATCATCCAACCATCATCCATCCATCTACCCATCCATTCTCCCATCCCTTCCTTACCACTAGTAAAGAAAGTTTTGGAGTAGCTAACACATTCACATGGAAAAAATTGAAATAGAACAAAAGGGTAAAACGTAAGCCCAAGACTTAGCAACTTGGTTTTCCTCCCTGGGGGGTGGGGGGGGAAGAATCACTAGTTCCTTACGGTTCTTTCCATAAATATCGTGTGTGCACACAACGTATCTATATATACAAATGTCAGCAAACTATACTCTATCCTGCGCCTTGGTCTTTTAGCATGTCTGCAAGACACAGATGACAGCTGTGCCAGCTTTCACAAGCTTTGGGCATGCCATCTAGGTTTCAAGAACCAGGGTGATTGCAGATAATCACAGACACAGGCTTTGAAACGTTCTGCCAAGTGGCTTCACAGAAATCCAACATCAGTAGGATCTAGATTTTCATTTGCTGTCTGAGTCGGGACTGCTGGGGTCTTATTCTTCTGCAGAGATTAGCCAAAAATGGTTTTCTTTCCTGCTTCTCCAATACCCCAAATAAACTAACAGGGCATTTCCACTGATGTTGCTGAGTTTTTCACAAGAGAGCAGTGAACAACTCACCTGTTGTTATTCTAACAGTGCTCACACCTATTGATGAAAGAGGGCTCCCTTTATCCACAGGCATAATTGGGTTTTCAGGCCCAATTTGTCATTTCCCCCAACCTTAATTTTGAAACACTTCAAATCTGTAGGAAAGGTAAAAGAATAGTGTAATAATCATCTTTATACCTCTCGTTTAGATTCACCGATTGTTGCCATTTGACATTTTGGCCACATTTTTTATTTTTTCCCAAAATGTTTGAAAGAAGACCGCAGACGTTATGACCCTTCACTTCCAAATACTGCAGCCTGCCTCCCCTAAGAAGAAGGACATTCTCCTATATAACCACAATACCATTACCATGTTCGCAAATGCACTGACTGATATTATAATTTTCTTTAATGTAGAGTTCATATTAAAATTTTCTCAATTATCTCATTATTGTCCTTCGAAGCTATTTTTTTTTCTTTTTTTTTGATCGGATATCCAGTAAAGGATCACAGATTGCATTAGTTGTCCTGTCTCTTAGGGTTCTTTAATCTAGAATGTTCCCCACACCCTCCTCCCCTAACCTTTGTTCTTTCTGTCTCTTATGACATGGGCATTTTTGAAGAACCAGCCAATTGTCTTTTAAAAGAGTGTCCAATGACTTGGATTTGTCTGATTATTTCTTCATGATCAGATTGAGGATAAACCTTTTTTGGCAAGTGTAATACACAGGGAATGTTTTTTACTTCTCACTGTGTCACATCGGGAGGTCCAGACTGTCAGTCATGATCCATTACTGGTAATGCTGCATCTGAATACTGAGGCTGTGTCTACTAGATTTCTCCCTGTAGAGGTACCTCTTTCCTTTTCTTATTTCTAGAAGTTATTTATTTATATTTAGAGAGAGAAAGAAAGTGAGAGCAAGAGAAAGAGAGAGAGAGAGAGAGAGAGACGGAGGGAGAGGCAGAGAGAGGGAGAGAGAGAATCCCAAGCAGGCTGCACGCTGTCAGGACAGAGCCTGACACGTGGCTCGATCCCACGAACTGTGAGATCATGACCTGAGCCGAAACCAAGTGTTTGTTGGAGGCTTAACTGACTGAGCCACCCAGGCGCCCCTGTTTTCTTTTCTAATTAACAGTTGAGGCTACATGACTATTCTGTTCCCAAAGGTGTTTCCTCAGTGGTTTTAGCATCTACGGATGATCCTTGCCTGCATCAGTGGTTGCACTGGTAGTTACAATCTTCCAATTCTGTCATTCATTTTTGTATTTATTAGCTGATATTCTCGTGTAAAGAAATGAAGGAATTGGTGGGTCAAATTAGGGATTGGGATTGGCGGTCATAGGCATATGTAGTCTTGTTAGATGTTGCCCAAGTTCCTTCCATAGGGATTGTGCCATCATATGCACCTGCTACCAACATATGAAGTACCTATGTCCCCCACGGACTTGCAAGCACATTTGGTGTTAAGCTTTTGAACTTGCAATGTCGATAGGGGAATGTAGTTTTAATTTGCATTTCTCTTATTATGAATAAAGTTGAGCATTTTTTTAAATGTAGTCATCATTCCTCATTTTAATTAATGGTTTTCATAGTCTCATAACTTTAGGGTCAATTCTGAGATTTCGCACTTTTGCATGTCTTTATTCAACTAATTACCAAGACTTGGTGTTTCCTCTTCCTAGTATTTCTTGAATCTGGTATGTCCTTTCCACAGACCCATGTGGGAGCCATTCCCTGGGCTCCAGGTTTTTTGATCCTCTGCTGCCTTAATGATCTTCTCAGACCTCTTAACACGATCCTGAAAGTTTTGGAGGTTCTGTTGATTATTTTTTAGAAATCATTTTTTTCTCTCTTCTTCAGATTAAATAATTTCTCTTGACCTAGCTTCAAGGTAAGCAACTCTTCCCTCTGTTATTTCCATTCTGCTGTTAAACTTGTACACTGAATTTTTTTCATATACTGTATTTTTTAGTTCTAGAATTTCTTTTTTTTTTTTTGCATTTTTTTTCTTTTCCTGCTGAGATGTCCCATCTTTTCTATTGTCATGAGCATATTTTCCTTTCATCTTTGAGCGGTTATAACAGTTCTTGAGAATGAGTTACATTTTCCTATTTCCTATCATGAGTAATTTTGGTTTATATCTTGGACATTGTGAATATTATGTCATGGAGACTTTAGATTCTTCTACTTTTCCAAAACATGTTGATTTTTAAAATTTATTTTAAAAAATTACATCCAAGTTAGTTAACGTACAGTGCAATAATGAGTTCAGGAATACAATCCAGTGATTCATCCCCTACATACAACACCCAGTACTCATCCCAACAAGTGCCCCCCTTAATGCTTCTTGCCCATTTAGCCCATCCCTCCACCCACACCCCTCCAGCAACTCTCAGTTTGTTCTCTGTATTGGTCTCTTATGGTTTGTTCCCTCTCCCTGTTCTTATGTTATTTTTGCTTCATTTCCTTATGTTATCTGTTTTCTATCTTAAATTCCAAATATGAGTGAAGTCATATATTTGTCTTTCTCTGCCTGACTTATTTCGCTTACCATAATACCCTCTAGTTCCATCCACATTGTTGCAAATGGCAAGATTTCATTCCCTTTGATTGCCGAGTAATTCTCCATTGTATATATATACCACATCTTCTTTGTCCATTCATCCATCGATGGACATTGGGGCTCTTTCCATACTTTGGCTATTGTCAATGGTGCTGCTTTAAACATGGGGGTGCATGTGTCCCTTTGAAACAGCACACCTGTATCCCTTGGATAAATGCCTAGTAGTGCAATTGCTGGGTTGTAGGGTAGTTCTATTTTTAGTTTTTTGAGGAACCTCCATACTGTTTTCCAGAGTGGCTGCACCAGCTTGCATTCCCCCCAACACTGCAAAAGAGATCCTCTTTCTCCACATCCTTGCCAAGATCTGTTGTTGTCTGAGCTGTTCATGTGAGCCATTCTGACAGGTGTGAGGTGGTATCTCACTGTGGTTTTGATTTGTCTTTCCCTGATGATGAGTGATGTTGAGCATTTTTTCATATGTCTGTTAGCCATCTGGATGTCTTTGGAAAAGTGTCTATTCATGTCTTTTGTCCATTTCTTCACTGGATTATTTGTTTTTTGGGTGTCGAGTTTGATAGTTCCTTATAGATTTTGCATACTAAACCTTATCTGATAGGCATTTGCAAATGTCTTCTCCATTCTGTTGGGTGCCTTTTAGTCTGCTGATTGTTTCCTTCACCGTGCAGAAGTTTTTATCTTGGTGAGGTCCCAATAATACATTTTTGCTTTTGTTTCCCTTGCGTCCAGAGACATGTTGAGTAAGAAGTTGCTGCAGCTGAAGTCAAAGAGGTTTTGCCTGCTTTCTTCTCTAGGATTTTGATGGCTTCCTGTCGTACGTTTAGGTCTTTCATCCATTTGAGCTTATTTTTGTTGTATGGTGTCAGAAAGTGGTAAAAGTTCATTTTTCTGCTGTCACTGTCCAGTTTTCTCAACACCACTTGCTGAAGAGACGTCTTTATTCCATTGGATATTCTTTCATGCTTTGTCAAAGATTAGTTGACCATACGTTTGTGGGTCCATTTCTGGGTTCTCTATTTTGTTCATTGATCTGAGTGTCTGTTTCGTGCCAATACATACTGTCTTGATGATTACAGCTTTGTAATATAGCTTGAAGTCCGGGATTGTGATGCCTCCTGCTTTGGTTTTCTTTTCCAAGATTGCTTTGGCTATTCGGGGTCTTTTCTTATTCCATAAATATTTTGGGATTGCTTGTTCTAGCTCTGTGAAGAATGCTGGTGTTATTTTGATAGGGATTGCTTTGAATATGTAAATTGCTTTGGGTAGTATCGAGATTTTAACAATATTTGTTCTCCGAATCCATGAGCATGGAATATTTTTCCATTTTTTGTGTCTTCTTCAATTTCTTTCATAAACTTCCTGCAGTTTTCAGTGTGTAGATTTTTCACCTCTTTGGTTAGGTTTATTCCTAATGTAAATATTCCAATATGTAAATTGCTTTGGGTAGTATCGAGATTTTAACAATATTTGTTCTCCGAATCCATGAGCATGGAATATTTTTCCATTTTTTGTGTCTTCTTCAATTTCTTTCATAAACTTCCTACAGTTTTCAGTGTGTAGGTTTTTCACCTCTTTGGTTAGGTTTATTCGTCAGTATTTTATGGGTTTTGGTGCAATTTGGTGCAATTTGGTGCAAAATGGGGTTTGGTGCAATTTGGTGCAATAAATGGGATTGATTCCTTGATTTCTCTTTCTGCTGCTTCATTATTGGTGTATAAAAATGCAACCGATTTCCATGCATTGATTTTATACCCTGCGACTTTGCTGAATTCATGGATCAATTCTGGCAGTTTTTAGGTGGAATCTTTTGGATTTTTTTTTTAAAGCAGGCAGTTAAGTTGGTTGAACTAACACTGCAAAATGTCTTCTGAGTGGCAGCTAATATCTCAGTTCAGGTTTGTGTTTGTTTTGTTTTTGCTTTTATTTTTTTTTTAACTGTATCTAGGCAGCTTGGAATCTTCCATATGTAATTCAAGAGATTAGATGGAGATTTGTGCAAAGGTTAAATACCGAATTTGGGGGCCTTCCCTCTGTATCTCTTCCTTTCCAAATTTCCTTCTACCCTTCACTTTCCCATGGCTGTGGTTGTTCTGAACTCTGTCTTCTGGTTGTTAAGGCCAGAAAGATTGTGGGTTTTCTTTCTTCTCTCTTTCTTTCTCAGTCTTTCTTTCTTTCTTTCTCTCTCTCTTTCTTTCTTTCTTTTTAATTTTTAATGTTTGTTTATTTTGAAAAAGAGAGAGAGTGAGGGGCAGGCAAGGACAGAGAGAGAGGGAGACATAGAATCCGAACGGCTCCAGGCTCTGAGCTGTCAGCACAGAGCCCGACGCAGGGCTCCAGCTCAAGGTGAGACCATGACCTGAGCTGAAGTCAGATGCTTAACTGACTGAGCCACCCAGGCGCCCCGAGATTATGGGTTTTCAGCCAGAGTTTTAGATGCCCATGCAGCACTGACTGTGACCTGGCCTCAGACTGAAAAACATCGAATGCTGGGACCCAACCTCCTGCCATTCCTTTCTTCCAAATGTCACCTCCTCCCTAGAATCCACCTGCTTTGGTTGACTTTCCGGTGCCTTCATGTAGCTGTGTCTTCTGCTCCCTAAGTTTGTAGTTGCTGTTGTGGGGAGATCAGTCCACTAAGAGCTTACTCAACAGCAAGCAGAAACTCCGATTATCAGTCTTTTAAAAACATTTTCAGCTTTTCCCTCTTTGTCAAAGGCTGGCTCCCATGTTGCTTGTCATAGGTCTCATCGGCCAGGATGCCCACAGATAGCACTTCAAATATTTGTGGTTTCAGTGGCTGTGCCTTCATCCACGGGGCCTTTACTGTGGGGATGGACCCATCCACAGAGTCTTTATTTAACTGTGGAAAATGAAAACATCAGTGTGCTGTTTGAAAAGAATATTTAAAAGAATAACAGGGGCGCCTGGGTGGCTCAGTCGGTTGAGCGTCCGACTTCGGCTCGGGTCATGATCTCGCGGTCCGTGAGTTCGAACCCCGCGTCGGGCTCTGTGCTGACAGCTCGGAGCCTGGAGCCTGCTTCACATTCTGTGTCTCCCTCTCTCTCTGCCCCTCCCCTGCTCACGCTCTGTCTCTCTCTGTCTCAAAAATAAATAAACATTTAAAAAAAAAGAATAACAACATGTCTATTTTTAATGATTAGTATTTGCATACTTACTCAGTGGAGGATGGAATTAAGAGCATGTTCTAAAGAAATACGAACCCCTAAGACAATTAATTATCATCCTAATGTCTTGCATTCTTTATTACCTGTGGTTGCTAAAATTAATTCTGGTTTTTCTTATTTTGCTTAAAGAACCACCTTTACCTATGTACCCTAGCTTTGGGCTTGTTCACAGGTTTCCTAGCAACTGGGCTAATGATTGCAGTCAATTTTTTTTTGTATTCCAGTATACCGTGCTATTTTTAAGTACCAAAATACAGTTGTTGTTGTTTTTTAAATGCGATACTGTTGTTGTGGTATTTTAAGAAGTCGGAAAGCTGAATCATTTACATGTTGAGATATTCTAAGAGAATTTTATGCTGCATTAAAAATTCTAATTGAACAAAAGATCATTTAGAAAACGTCTTTCTCATCTCCGTTGTCCTCAAGAGAAAGAAAGGAATCCTACTTGACAAGGCAAAACTTGTGTCGCAAAGATAATGCTAATGAAAATTCCCCATGTCAGTGGGATGTGCACATGACAGTTTGAAACCGATGCAGGTAACTCCGCCATAGCCGATGTGCATGATTCTGCGGCCGTGTTGACGAAATGCAAAAATACGAAGCTGAATTGGTAACGGTTTCCTTAAAACAAAAACACCAGGCTCCTATCAATAAAAATTACACTCTCTGTGAAGACATAACTTATTCCAAGGGATCTCAAAGTTATTTGAGTAGGAGACTGTCAAAGGAGAATATTTGGATTAGCTAACTCTCTTCTCTCTGTTCCTCTGAGTTGTGTGGCGGCATAAGCATTTTTTAATAGCTGGGGAATGCTCACAATGAAATGCTCGGGACTCAACTCTGACATCGCTGATGCACACTTTTTTAAAATTTTATTTATTTTTTAAACTGTATTTTATTATTTATTTATTTTATTTATTAAGAGAGAGAAAGAGAGAGAGAGAGCAGGGGAGAGGGGAATAGAAAGAGACAGAGAGAGAATCTTAAGCAGGCTCCACACTCAGCATGGAATCTGATGAGGGCCTTGAGCCCACGACCCTGGGATCATGACCTGAGCCAAAATCAAGAGTTGGATACTTAACTGACTAAGCCACCCAGGTGCCCCTTATTTGATTCTTTAAATGCAATCATTAAAAGTAAGTGTGTGGGGTGCCTGGGTGGCTCAGTTTGGTGAGCGTCCGACTCTTGGTTTCCACAAAGGTCGTGATCTTGCGGTTCGTGGGTTTGAGCCCCGCTTCTGGCTCTGAGCTGACGGTATGGAGCCCGCTTGGGATTCTTTGTCTCTCTGCCCCTCCCTTGCTTGTGCTCTCTCTGTCTTCTCTCTCTCTTTCAAAATAGGTAAATAAACTTAAAGAATAGAATAATGTTTATTTAAAAACTTCTCAATTATTTAAAACTTTAAAAATTTTTATTCAACATTGAATTCAATGTTCGTCATGCTTTATTAAATTTTACCTGCTAGTAATTTGTATTACATATTTAATATGTGCCACCTACATTTTATACGCTCATTGGAGGCTTAACATTTTGCAGTGTTTATAAATTTATGCATTCAAAATATATTGGATGATTCACTGCAGCGATTTAAAATAGTTTTATTAATTCCATACACTTTTTGATAAAATAGCGGTATTGAATACAAAATGCTGATATAGTCATTTTTCTCTGGTACCCGGACTCGTTTATCCAGCCACTAGTTGTGTTCAATCTGCGGTCAGTGTTCAATTCCTAGTTGAAGATTCTTATCTGTGTTCTGTTAATCCCAGGAGGGCTTGCAGAGGGCCAAGGGTCAGTTCATGGTCAGAGAGGCACCGTGGCGAATGAGAAAGAGAATGAATTGAGGTGTTAGAATGCAAACCCAGGTTTATATTCCTGTTTAAGAATTCACTTCTCTCAGCCTCAATTTCTGTGTCTGTGAAGGAGGAATGATTTTGTCTCCCTCCCGGGTTTATTTCGGTCGTTAGATGAGTGTCTGCTGGGGGGCTGCCTCCTCGTAGACTCTCACCCCATGTTAGTTCCTTCTCTCCCTCCCTCCCTGAAAGAGGCTTTGTCTCTTCTAGAACAGAAGAGGAGTTGGAGGGGCTGTGGCTAGAGTGGGGTGTGATATGACTGATGACACATGCCCCCATCGGGGACAAGCAAGTGTCCTTGACAGGCCAGCATGGAGCCCACCGCAGCAGGGCCCTGGGAGGTGAAACTCACAGACAGAAAGCGAGTGAGGAATCAACATGGAATCTAATGCCTCTCTCCTTTGAATGCATGTGCAGGAAGAATAAATAGAAGCACTAAGTATGCTGTGGAAGCCTCGCTTGTTTTTGGAGGCAACTTGAGGCTACCTAGAAGGAACCAGGGGGCCAGGGAGTAGCTGTTTGTGCTGACGACCGTTTGGGAAGAGCGTTCAGGTGGAGAAGCAGCGTTTCTGCTGTTCCTTTGAAACTGAGTTAGACCTTGCCGTTGGCCTGAGGAAACTTCCCGTTGACTGTCTCCCGGAGACACTGTGACACATGGTACCCACTCTTTCCGGGTTAAATAATTCTGAGGTCAGCAAGCTTGGCAGCCAAGGCAGGTGAGTGTGTCGGGGTCATTATTTGTAGTGATTCCAAGTTTATCAGAATATAAACTTTGGTCTGTGTAGCTGATTCCATGACATAAATCTAATTGGTTTGAAAATTTGGGCTGACAAATCCCATCGTGTTCAGATGCTGCCCAGGCTGTGATGAGCCCTCTCTACAACGTGCCATGCATCCCTTCACCAAGTCAGTTTTTAAAATACTGGTGATGTTTATTTAATAAACTCAAGCTTTGCGCCTGGGCTGGTTAAACAGACCCGCCCACGGGATGGAGATGTATATTTCAGAGCTGTTACCTCCCGTTGGCCGTGTCATTGGCCGTGTCTGTCTGCTCCATTCCATTGTGAATAAGAGCTCCGACCTCCTCACCTTCCCCTCCCCCCCCCCCCCCGCCAGCACGATTTAACCCCAAACCAATTAAAACCCGGACAGAGGGAGATGGAATGGATATGTCACAGACACCATGGGACTCTCTACCCCCAAAGCGCCCCTGGCAGGGCAGGGAGGGCAGTCCTGGGTGGAAAGAAGCAAGCAGTGGCTAAAAAGTGTGGAGCCCACCCTGGAGTCTATGCTGTGGGGTCTTTACCTTCTGTCTCTGTTTCTCCCACGCCTTGAGATGACCCACTTCTGGTTCTCATTGCTTTGCCTTAATGATGTCTTTGAATTAACGTCTTTGAATTAATGATATTGACTACCTCCTCCTCCCAGGGACGATACACTTTTGGAGTAAGGGCACGCTTCCTTCCTCACCTTCTGGACCTCCACTCTGCTCCGCCTCCCCTGACTCTGTGTCTCAGCTGCCCCAAGAGGCCCATGGGTAGGTAAGGCTGCTACTGACTTAAGCAGGCTGTGTAGCATGACAATCCAGGGCACGAGATTTGGAGTGAACTGCCTGGTTTGGAATCCCAGCTCTTCCAGCTGGATGCCTTTGGGTGCGTCACCTGTCTCCTTTGAGTCTCAGTTTCCTTCTCCTTGGGATGAAGATACAACGGTTCTACCTCCTAGTATAGTCGTGAGGATGCAAAGAGATAGAGCCTGTAAAGGGTTAGCACAGTCCTAGCGCGTGATCAGCAGTTGGGAATAGCGATTACCGTTGCAGTATTGACATGAGCTGATGTGCTCATGGTGTTGGTTTTCCGAATGAAGGTGGCTGGAAACTGGTGATGAGGCATGGATGCTGAGATCCACTCATTCACTGGACACTTACTGAGTGCCCCCTATATGCCAGGCACCATTCTGGCACAAGAGACACAACAGACAAAAATCCCTTTTCTCAAGGATCTGGTATTCTAGTCTGTGAGATGATGGATAAATGGAGACTTGGATGTATGGCTTTCAGCTGCAAGTAAGAGACACCCCAACCAACAATAGCTGAAATCATAGGTCAGCCATTATTTCCTTAACAAGGATAGATGGTCCTATGGTTTGCAACTCAGTGATGCCACCGAGCACCCGGTGTGCTTCTATACTTCAGCTCCACCTCCCTCAGCGGGGTGGATTTTCATCCTTATTGCTTCATGGTCACAGAATAGCTGCTGCAGCTCCAGGCATCACATCTGCCTATGGCTGTGATCCAAGGGGGAAAGGTAAGAAAGGTAGCGAGAGTCTTCCTCTTCCTGTGACTCTCCCTTTTATCAGGGAGAACAGGCTTTTCTACAACCCCCCACAGACCTCCCTTTCGAGCTCATTGGCTAGAAGCAGGTCACGTGCCCAGCCCGGCCCATGCACTGGCAAAATGGAAAAGGATTAGCATGGTGGGTCTACAATGATACTGCATCTCCCTCGGTGCTGGGTGCATTGCTGCCTGAACAAGTTAGAGGTACAAGCTGCAGGGGCCATTTGGGGATATGGAGGGTTCAAGACACCACCTGAGGCTTCAGTGGCTTGTTCAGTAGTGAGTTGGGAGGGGGCTTCCTCCCTTTTTGCTGCATGGGACACAGAGGGGGCATCTGGCCTAACTGCGGAGTGGCAGGGGATGGGTCACCTGGATGACAGGTGCTGGAGAGGAAATCGGGCAAGTGAAAGCAGCCCCGCGGCCCCTCTCTTTCTGACTGGGGAGCCTCCAGGAACCGGAAAAATATATACAGAGACTCCTGTATCCGGGGGCCTGTGGGACTCCCCCTTGGGTATCTACAGGCCAGCGAGCATCAGGTGCACAAAACCCAGAGCCTGATCCTCCCCGGCCGTGCCCATCTCCGTGACCATCACCGGGCACCGGGCAGCTCAGTTCCCGCCCCTCCCCCCCGCCACTTCCCCCAGATCAGTGCCTTGTGAAGTCCAGAGGTCTTTCTTCTTCTGTCTCGAGCAGGTCCATTCACCGGGCTCCACCTCCAATGCCACTACCCTCTCTGAGCTGCCCGGATGACGAGGATGGTCCGTCAGCTGTGCGCCCGCGGCTCTTACTGGCCCCCGCACCAGAGTCCACGCTGCAGCTAGAGTGACCTTAACACACGTGTATGTCGTGCACATCGAGCAGCTCTCTCCTCTGCATTTAAAAGTCCTCCTGGCTTCCCATGCCCTTGGGACAGGATCCTGTGCTTGGCCCCAGAGGCCCTCTCCCGCTCGCAAGTGCCCGTAGCACCTCTCCCACCCCATCGTGCCCTTCTTCCCCCCACCCTTCACTGTTTGAGCTCCAGCCACCCTGCCTCCTTCCCTTCCAGGAGGGCTCAGGGTCTCTCCTGTCTCATCATGGGTCATGACCGTGATTGTCTTTCTGTCTTTCCCTCCTTCCTCTGGCTTGTGCTTATCCATTCTGTACATTTTAGCTTAAACAGCACATCCTTGGGCGGGGTCGGGGGGGGGGGTTGCTGCTCCCCAGAGTAGGCTGAGACCCTCCTCCCAGGCTTTCCCAGTGCCCTGTGTGTCTCCATCACCACCATGCACCCTGAGGGTTTGTTGGCATACCTGTCTTTTCTGCTAGACTCCAGCAACTGGACTGTGGCTGCACGGCACAGGGGTTGGTCTTTTTTTTTGTTCTCTGACCTCAGGGTCTAGCTCGGTGGCTGGCACATGGCAGGGGCTGAGTAAATACAGAGAGAAAGAATGAATGAAGCTTCACAAAGCATAATGGAAATGCATAATGGAAATGGGGGTAGCTAACTCTGGGGGAGGGGTGGGAAAGTCACACGAGGAGGTGATGTCACTTAGGTATTAAGGGATGAGTCGGACTCTTCCAGATGGAGAAGGAGGGTGGCTTTGCAGGAAGAGAGAGGTGCAGGTGCAAATGCATGAAGGCACGGGAGAGAACAGCGTGCTTGCAGAGAGGTTTGCACAGCAAAAGCCCAGGGCGGGGAGCCGTGTCGGTGAATCTGAGGGGGTTGGTAGAGATCACACAAAGGACCTTGTGAGCTGTGCTTGGTCGTGGGCTTTACCTTGGAGGTCATTGGAAGCTACTGGATGTTTGTGCGCAGGTGGATGAGACGGTGAAGTTGGTGTTGTAGAACGACGACTCAGACAGCGGCGGCCCGGAGGGTTAGGAGTCGGGAGCAGAGGCTGGGCTGGGCTCCCTGTGATATGTCTGGAAGCCGATTCCGGTCCTTACCCCCAATTCGTAGCACAGGAGGTGGGATGGTGGCGACCACCTCCCTGTCTCCACTGTGAGGGAGGCAGGGAGCAGATGTCAGCCTGGATCATGAGGGGACTTTCCCGTCACCTTGGCTCTCATCCCGGTGACCGCGTGGGGGCTCACTTGGGGATGCCTCCCCCTCCTCCTCCCATACTGACTGAGGCTCCGCTCCCCTATCTGGCTTCTAAGACAAGTTGAGCCAATTTGGGAGAAGTCTGGGATGGAACCAGAAAGGGCAAGCAATGGAGTTGATAAAAAATTCAAGGTAGGTTGGGCTCCTTGGGGGAATCACTTGCTAATTTCGTACCTGTGAAATCCACAGTCAGCAGCTGCCTGCCCACTGGTGTCTGAAGAGAAGGCTTTCCAAAGCCAAACTTGAAGGTAGACGAAGTCACGGACCCACCGTTTCTTGAGGAGCTCTTATGTGCCAGGAGCCGTCTCGTTTGATCATCATGCAACCCTCCCGGGGAAGTATTATCATTTTATTACTTTAATTTTCAAAAGAGGAAACTGAGGCAGAGAGAGATTAAGGACCTTGCCTAAGGTCACATTGCAGAGTCTCAATGCAGCAGGCAAATGTGGAACCGGTTCTCTTGGACCAAGGGCAGACTTCTCTGGTTTTTGTCCCAGATACATTATCACTGCTCAGCCCAAGTCTCTGTGCAAGCAAATAGCCAGTTTTTTTTTTTTTTTAAAGGCGTATTTATTTTTGAGAGTGGGGGGACCATGCAGGACTTGAACTCATGAACCATGAGTTCACGACCTGAGTTGGACGCTCAACTGACTGAGCCCCTATGGCGCCCCCCTAGCCACTGTTTATTAAACACCCTCACAGTGCCAGGCACTGGCCACTGTGTTATTCCGAATCCTTGCAACACCCACTTGAAGTGAAGGTATTTATCCCCATTTCACAGATGGAGTGTCGAGGCTCCAAGCGTTTAAGGGTCTTGTTTGAGGTCACTCACGTAGCTGGGAAGCCGTGAAAGCAGGTTTGAATCCAGGCAGTCTGAGGCCAGCGTGGGAGCTCATCTGGCTTCCTCTTTCTCCCTCTGCTGCTCTCCCTGAGGACAGCGCTTCTTCCCTGCTTAGCCTTTCCCCAGACCTCTCTTCCTCCCCACCCCTGCGCCCAGCACTTCTGCTCAGACCTGTCTGTTAATGAGCAAAGAGAGTGAGCATGTGTGCGCGTGTTAAAATGAGTCAGCAGGTTGTCCGGGCGGAAGTCTCTCGACGACAGTGTGCAACGCCGTTGACAGAGTCGATTACCGTAGCTCCAGGGAAGGGCTGTTTAGCATCTTGAAAGAATTAACCAGCCAGTGCCTAATTATTGCCAATGAACCGCCTCTTAATTATATCCGCGTTTCTGTTACACACCCCGGTGCGCTCCAGCCCCCGCAACCCCCGTCCCCTTTGCCACAGCCGAGTTCTCGGAGAGGACGGCAATGCTGTGCGTGTGGGAACAGCGACTCTTCTTAAACTATTAACGTGAAGGTCACGTCTTAGCTTGTGGACGCTTCTGCCAGGAAGACGGGAAAAGAGCAAAGTGGTTTCAACGGGCCCCCCGGCCTTTCCAGGCTCTCGTGGCGCTCTCTTCCGCCAGGTCTAATTTCGTTCAATAGCAACAGCTACCTTTGCTGGCAGAACTCCCGCGTGCCAGGCACTTTCTGCGATTCTCGCCTGCACGTGCGCACGGTGAGTGTCCGTTTTACAGATGGGGAGACTGAGGCCTGGAGGTGCCAGGGCTTGTCCAAGGCCATCTATGCGGTAAATTGCAGAATTACTATTTGACCCAGGGTCTGCCTGGGATGTGGGTCTGTGCTCTGGGCTGGGGGAGCTGGCCACCCCCTCCCCAAAGTCGACCCCACACGTGTCCGGGGGCGCTGCTCTGTGCCAGTACCGTCGCAGGGTGCGGGCAGGTGGCACGGCTCAGCTTCTGCCTACGACGTCTCCACCCTCGGCTGCAGGGAATCCATCTCTCCAGGTTTATAGTTAGAGTTCGTCTCAAATCCCATGTGGTGCCAGGGGCCGGGTTCGTTCTGACCCTCCCGGCTGACCAGCCTTTCTCTCCCCCACCCGCAGGGCAACTCGTGCTTACACCTGACATTTGTGCACGCAAAGGGCCTCACAGAAGGTTGGGGGGAAGGTGAGGAGGTGTGTTATGTGGCCGAACGTCGGACAATTTTCCAACCGGATGTTAGGCATTCTGTGGTCGCACGTACGCTTTTTGTTCAAGTACTTACAGAAAGTAAGTCACGCGTGTGTCGCCTCGTGACTTTGCCACAAAGTGAGCACACCCGTGTTAACCAGTGCCTGGGTTGGGAGCAGGGCATTCTAGCTCCCCACAAGCCTCCTCCCCAGACGCAGAAGCCCTCCCAACGTTTCCCTTTTCCATGCACCGTGCACACAGCGTGCGGCTAATACCGAGAGAACACTTGCCGTGTCTCCCCATTCACTCTGAGAGAAAGTTACTCTTAGTGTCCCCATTTTGCAGATGGGGATGTCAAGGCTTAGGTTAATTTGCCCAAATTGTTTCTGCAAGTGGTGGAGGCGGGAGTTAAACCTGGGGCCACCTGGCTCCAGCCTCCTGCCTCTCATCCTCTGGTCGGGGAAAGTACGGTGCACTTGATCCCTCTGTGTATTCCAAGCCCTCCCGGAACGCCAGCTCCCCTTTCCAAAAGTGGGACCCTCGTAGTGGTCTTTGGTGGCTGATAGGGGGCAGTGCATCCAGAAGGCACCTGAGAAGTGCCGGATGGATGACTGACTAAACAGAATGCCGTTGTCTGAGCCTGAATTGTCTACTGGGATCGGGCTTGGAGAGAAAAAGCGACGTAAAGGGCAATAATTTGTAGCTATTCTCAAGAAACCAACCATTTGCACATGGCTGCCTGCAAGGCGGTGGATTGCCAGGCGTAAGCAATCCTTGGGCGTGTTTTTCATTAACATTCCCTTGTGCTAATTTGTGGTAAGAGGACGTGAAAAGAAATAAACCTAGCGGTGAAGCAGGGATGGACTTCTCCTTGGCTCCCGTCGGGGGAGTCGTGCAAGATGGATGGAGAACTCTGCCGTCCTCTCAAAGTTCACGCTGTTTTTACTCCAGAGTTGTTTCCCTGAGTGATTTATCGTGCTACCTAGAAAATCAAGTGCTTTTTTTTCCCCCTCAAGCCCACAGAAGAGTCTCCGTGTCCTTAAAACTAACATATTCAGTCTTACTGCCTCTGGTATCTGTGCGCAGACCCATTCCGTGCTATTTTTAGGGTCATTTCCAGAAAAATAATTTACTTTTCATTGTGGAGTCTGTCAAGCTAAGTGGAGTTACTTTCTTTCTGGAGTTGGATGAATAAATCCAGTCCCTAAAAGATGGGGATTTAAAACCATGCCTGCAGAGATGAGTCTCATAGTTAGGTTTATCTTGTGGATTAAAATAACAAGGAGCTACCAGAAGGTCTTTGCGTCCAATATGCTTTGTTACCATGTATCAGATCTATTTTCTTAAGTTGTCAGAGCTGTTTGCACTGGTAATAATAATAGCTCTCCCAAGAATTGCCTTTGGGGGCTAAAAATAGCTCCTGTCCTAGGGTCAAAAGCTGAGAGTGTAGACTTTGGAGTTGTACTTACCAGGACTCAAATCTGGACATTTACTCAACCTCTCTGGCTTTAGTTCCCTGATGTGAAAAACAGGAAGAATAATGTTACCCGCCCCGTCAAGTTCTATCAGGGGCAAAGCAAGATAAGGCACGAGTATCGTGGTGGACGTCTCCATTAGGCACAGAAGGCACGGGGCCATGATGCTTTTAGGGACCCGCAAAAATGTTTCCATTTTAATTTTTTAAAATCAGAAGAAAAATAGGAATGTCATAATAATGAATACATAATAATGAATCTAGCCCAGATTGTAATGTCCTTACACCAACACAGTCGTAAAACATAATTTTAAATATTTTTAATGAAGAAAGGAGCCCATGAAGGCATGTGTCCGGGATTCATGAAGGTCATAGTGTATCGGCTGGGATTAGACTACCCGATAACAGTAACGTCAACAAATGGAGGTATGTTTTTCTCTCATGTAAAACAAGTCCAGAAGTTGGCAGCCTCACGTTGATTTGGCAACTCCTTGGTCTTCAAGGTCCCGCACTTTTATTTTTCTGTAGCATCGCCCTTAAATTTGCCTCATGGCCCAAAATAGCTGCTGAAGCTTTAGCCATCATGTCTGCATTCCAGGCATCAGGAGGAAGAAGAAGCAAAGGGCAAAAGGAACCCACTTCTTAGTTAGGGGAGCTCCCTTTAAGGAACATTTTTTTTTTTTAATTTTTAAGTTTATTTATTTATTTTGAGAGAGAGAGAGAGAGAGAGAACAAGTGGGGTAGAGGCTGAGAGAAGGAGAGACAGAATCCCAAGCTATGTGCTAATGGCACAGAGCCTGATATGGGGCTTGAACTCACAAACTGTGAGATCATGACCTGAGCTGAGATCAAGAGTTGGATGTTTAACCAACTGTGCCACCCAGGCACCCCCCCCCCCCCAACCCCCCACCCCTACTTAAGGAACATTCTAAGAATTTCTGCACAACACTGAACTTGTGGTCCCAAGGCCAAGCTTAGCCAGGGGACCAGGAAATTTCATATTTTGGCTCAAAGAATTGCCTTTTTAATGAAAGATGAGTTTATACCAAAGAATGGAAGAACAGGCCAGGGAACACGACCCAGAAGTACAGAAGACAGTAGCTTTCTCTGTGGGGAACACCTTGACTAAGAGGGAGACAGAAGAGAGCTGGGCCCTCCTCCTTCCAGGTCCCTCACCTGGGCTGTGGGTGGCTCTCAGTCCTGAAAGGGGCGGGGCATCCCTGCACACACGGGGCTTTGATCGAGTGAGAGGGTCGAGAAGGAAGAGGTGGAGGGAATCTGGGAGGTTTGTGGGCTCTGTGCCCCATGCACCTGGTTCCCTCACTCTACCGGTTCTCAGTACGAGCATCCCTTGCTTGGAGAAGCTGTCCCTGACCCCTGGATCGAAACACCAAGCCTCCTTTCCCTCTGCCCCACTTTGACTCACCTTGGGCTATTTTTTCCTTCACGCACATCTCACTGCCTGTAGGCTTACTCATTATTGTCTGTCTCCCCCAGCTAATGAGTAAGCTGTATTGGAGGCAGGCTTCCTGCAGCATTTCGTGCCCGGCAGGTGGTAGGTGCTCCTGCACGTTGAATGAATGGCCTGATGCGTGACTGTCGGCCACGGGAGACGGAACTAGCATGGGCTCTGGTGCCTTCTCCCTGCTCTGACACACTCTCCTCCATGCATCTGAGTTCTCTGGCTTCATTAATTGTCACTCAACAGAGGGTTGTTGGGAACTTACTCTGTGCTAGGGGCTGTTCTGGGCACCAGGAATCCAGCAGGAAGCAAAGGAGATGAAAATTCCTACTCTCAATAGAGTTTGTCTTCTAATGGGGGAGAGAGACAGATAAATATGTCAGCTGATAACCTGTGGTATGGAGAAAACCCAAGCGAGAAGGGGGCTAAGTTCCGGCAGTGGAGTAGTGTCATTTTGTATGGAGTGGCCGAAGGAAGGCTTTACTTGGAAGTGGTGAAAGTGGGCTAACTGCCTGAAGGAGCCAGGGGGCCAGCCACGTGCACATCTAGCATAAAAATGTTCTAGGCAGACGGAACAGTAAGTGCCAAGGCCCTGAGGCAGGAGCATGCCTGGTGTGTCTGAGGAACAGCAAGAGGGCCAGCGTGGCTGGTGGAGAAGGTGGGAGATGGGTGGGGTGCCAGGGTTAGGGAGGACCAGTTAGGGCCTTTGGTTTGTATTCTGAAGGTGACGGGAAGCCATTGGAGAGTTTGGGGCAGAGAAGGGGCATGATGTAACTTTTTCTTTTTAAGCTTATTTATTTATTTTGAGAGAGAGAGCGAGAGAGAGAGCAAGTGAGCTGGAGAGGGGCAGAGAGAGAGGGAGACAGATCCAAGCAGGCCCCATGCTGCCAGCACAGAGCCCAAAGTGGGGCTTGAACTCACAAGCTGTGAGATCATGACCTGAGCCGAAGCCAAGATACAGATGCTTAACCGACTGAGCCACCCAGACACCTCTTAACTTTTTTTTTGAAAGCATTCCTCCTGGGGCGCCTGGGTGGCTCAGTCAGTCGAGCATCCGACTTCAGCTCGGCTCATGATCTCATGGTTCGCGGGTTCGAGCCCCGCGTCGGGCTCCATGCTGACAGCTCAGAGCCTGCTTCGGATCCTCTGTCCCCGTCTCTCTCTGCCCCTCCCCTCTGTGTATTGCGGATGGGCCGTGGGGGGTGTGAGTATAAGCAGGGAGACCGGTGAGGAGGCTACTGCCTTGTGAAGGTCAGTTCTACGTGTCAGCTTGGCCGGGCTAAGGGACGCCACGTAGCTGGCGAAACACTACGTCTGAGTGTGTCTCTGGAAGAGACCGGTCTTTGAACTGGTGAAGAAGACTGAATGAGAAAGAAACCTGCCGTCACACTGCGGGCGGGCAGCATCTATCCAGGGGGCGTCTGAAAAAGGCAGAGGAAGAGCGAATCTGCTCTTACTGCACACGATGGCCCTGGCTTTTGGCCCTTTGGACTTGGACAGGGTCCGAGAGCAAGTCCAGGAGCGCCCCAGTTCTTGGGCCTCCGGGTCTGGATCAGAACTACAGCACCGGCCGCTCTGGCCTGCAGCTTGAAAATGGCAGGTCTCAGCCTCCATAACAGTGTGGACCACTCCCGCGTGTCCCTTTCCGTATGCATCCTCTTGGTCCTGTTCTTCTGGAGAACCCTGCCTAGCGTGTGCCCCTTCCCGCAAGAGGTGACCGTGCTTGGACCGGGCTAGAGGCCGGGGGGGTGGTGAGAAGCTGCGGGCTGTCTTGACATGACAGACTTTTCGCTTCTCACCCTGAAGGCTTGCCACGGATGCCCTCCCCCTGGCGACCAAGCTTCCACAGGAGAGGCTCCATTCTGTCGGAGGTCTGGCTATGTTAATCCCACTTGCGGACAAAGTTCAACCCCAAGTCCTCAGCAGGTGCAGATGTGGGGGTTTCAGTCGCAGGGTCCAAGATGAAACTAGCCTACAGACAAGGCATCAAAAATATTTGCATTTCCTTTACAGGAGCGTGCTGCCATTGACTTTTGCCACAGACCCCACTGCTCTCTACTGCCTTTCACACACTGCCGGTTCCACCCCTTTACGTTATCTGGTTTCTAAAGGAGACACACGAGGCTAGTGTGAAATGGGGTTGCTAACTCGACTTTGTGCCAGCTGGGACCCACATTATACGATCTTGTAGCCCCGTTTTATAGATGGGAACAAATAGGCCCGCTCAGAGCGATGAAGTGACTCACCCAAGGCTCTATGGTTTGAGCTGGTGATTATGACTCTCTGGCTTTTGTGACTCTCTCTCTCTCTCTCCAATCTACTGGCTTTTGCAGTTAGTGAGACTTGAGAGAATTCTCGCTTCATCAGACAGATATCATACCCTACTTGTCCGTAGATGATTCCAGAAACAGGGTAATAGAGAAGGGACCGTGTTCGTGTTTCCTCCCCACTCTCCAGGAAAGGAAGGAAAACATTCCCTGGTGCGTTGGTCACTGATATCACAAGGCCTGAGCGGCATGCCGCATGGGCTTACTGTGTATAACAAAGCTCGCATGAAACCGTGTGCACTTACATCTCTCCAAATGAAGGGTTTCTTTCCAAAAGACAGTATCTGCAGCACTTGTGTGGCCAACAGCACTTATTATTATGCCTTTACACCCATAGTTCTGTACCTTCTTATTTTGTACCCCCTGGTCTTTGAAAACGATCTCTAGAGGGTGGTTCTTAGTAAAACTTGCCATATTCTAAGTTAAATTTCAACCACTTGATAAAACCCTTGCCAGGGAATAAGAAGGCAACAGAAGTAGAATTATACTCCCAAGTGTTCCCAGAGCCTGTTCCAAGGACCAAGGTATTCAGAGGTAAAAAGGCATTTGCCCTCTGTGGGTTTCCAGGAAAAAAAAAAAAAAAAAGACATTGAACAGTCATTTACCCTTTTTCTACATTTTTCCAATTTCTCAACTGTTCCTATAGCAACCTTAATAGAGATTGGGTTGCTAGAAAAGCATTCGTTTCTATAGAAACAATTCGTTCTATAAGAGAAAAAGTTTACTTGGTAGCACATGAAATCTAATATTAGGATTTTGGTTTCGTTGGTGGATTTTTTTTTTTTTTTTTTTTTTTTGTCAGCCAGAAGAATATTTCCCAGGCCACCTACAGACGTATGGTGCATCTTCAAGCTCTAATAGTATGTTGTCATATGGGTTCTGGATGGAGGGTGCAGAGTCTGGGTCCCTTGGGATCTTTGCTGAGACTCTATAGTTTACAACATTTTAGTCCTCTCGTATGCTCAGACACAAGGGGCTGGACCAGATGATCTCTTGAGATTTTTGGGTCAGGAATTCTTGGTTTCTCTTGACTTTCCTGTGAAAACCATGAGGGGGTTTTACTAGAAGCAGATAGATGATTTGGGTGGCAAGTGACAGGAATCCAACTCAAAACTGGTTGAGAAGGAAAAAAAAAAAAAAAAGAGGAGGGGTGGGATATATTAGTTCTCCTATTTTAGAAGTCTGGAGGTTTCAGGTCCGGCTGGATCCAGGGCTCATTGACGTCCCGCCTTCCACTGTGTTCTTCTTCATTCTCAGTATTGGCTCTTCTGGCGAAGTGGTCTCCAGCCTTATCCTCTGCCGCATCCTCTGCATCCCAGCTAAGCATCTTCACTGGAAAAAAAGTACCTTTTTTTTCCCTACTAGTTCCCAGAGACTTCCTGGGGATGCCGCTACTGGGACCGACTTAGGTCACATGCCACGCCCCTGAACCAATCCTTAGGAACCTCGGAATGAAATGAGTGGATGGGCCAGGGCTGGATCAGAGGCTTACCTTTGGGGTCAGCGGCGAGGTCAGCAGTCCCCAGCCTCCACAGACTGAGAGAAAAGGAGCAAAGTTTCCATAGGGGGAAAATCAGTAGGCAGAATTAGAAAAAAGGGGGATGGTTGTGATCCCGGCACCAGCCAGTCATGCCAGCGACCCAGCTGACCACATTCTAGAATTAAAGGCTTGGCCCTTAAAAGCCGCTTCCTCCCAGCTTGGGCAGAGAGAGACGGTTCAGTTTTCCAATTTTCATTTCATTTTTCCAATTAATCTTCTACAGCTCCACCTCGAGAACATCTTTCAAGCAAGATTTTTTTCTTCTTCTGAAAGGAGTTGGGAAAAAAAAAAAATCAGAATACATTTGCATGTTACCTAAAACATTTTAAACTCGTGTCTTATCTTTGTGACTGCACAGTCTTGTCTTTTCAGTGCTGGTAGCTATATAATTACAGTCACCTTCAGCCTCACTGATTCCTTCTTGAAAAGGTTATTGTGAACAGGGGACAAAAAGTCATTTGGAAACACCACCGAGGTCTGTTTTCCAATTGTCTTTTCATCCCAAAGTTCAGAGATTTCTAGAAAATCATATGTCAGCAGAAGCAGCATATAAACAACCTCATATAAGTTTTTTTGGGTTTTTTGGGGGGTGGGGGGAAAGTACATTCCCTGAGATGATTGAAGGTGTGAATTATTTCAGGGAGCGTGTTGGTGTGTGGCCAGTAATTTAAATTAACTGGATTTCCAGGGCTTATTAAGAGCTTAAAATCGGATTGTTAAAATTCAGAGAGCGTTGTAGTTCAAATTTCATGTCTGCTATAGGGGCTTGTTCGCTTTAAAAATGCTTTGTTTTCCTTGTTATTCGCTTGCAAAGTTATTTAAAAGTTTAAAATGTCCTTAGGAGTATTTTTTTTTCCTTGTTAATAAACTGGGTTACTGATTTCCATGGAGATTACTCCCAGCAAAGCTCTTATGTTTAGGCAAGGAGTTATCATGTCGGGATCAAAAGGGAATCCCTTGAAACCTTTAATCCCGTGGCAAGACGAAGCGTTACTTGTGAATGAATCCTGGGGTCTCCGTGGGGTGTTGAGAAGCCCTTCAAGATACCCAGCCTATACTTCAGAAGAGAAAACCCTTGCAAGTCGGGTCGTACACGAGGGACTTCAAGCCTGGTGGCAGGAAGTGTGCTTCTGTGCCCTGTGTTGGAGGGATTTGTGCTCTGTTGCTGGGTGAAGGTGTCCTCGATGCGGCAAGAGTGAGGGTTGATGTCCAGTTTTAAAACCCCCCTGTGCAGCCACCCCAGAGGCCTTGACATCAGGAGAAACTCAGGTGCAGATGGAGAATTGGGGACCAGTGTCGTAGAGCAGTGCCCCCCAAACCTGAGCGTGCCACGTCCCCTGGGCATCTTGTTCAAATGCACGTTCCGATGCCGTAGCTCAGGGGTGGGGCCCAGGATTCCGCACTGATAGCAAAAAGTCTGACGGGGCCCCCGTGCTGCTGGTCTGTGGGCCATCCTTGGAGCAGGGAGATCGGAGACCGCTTCTTTCTTTCGCCTCGACTGGGAAAGAGCCTGAAAATCAGATTTTGGACGTTGCCGGTCTTTGGCAGTGCTACCTCTGGCATATCTTGGGACTTTACGTCATATCTGGAAAAGAAATCCCATTCGAAGGGTAAGGCTAAATCAGAGGCGCTAGATGATGTCTTAATTCTGGCAGAGTGTCAGGCTGCAAGCAGAGAGAGAGAGAGAGAGGACAGATCAGCAACGATTCAGGCAAAACTCATCTTTCAAAGCAGGAATGGAAAGGAAGCCTGTTGTTCCTTCAGAATTTCTTTAAGAATCTTAACTGTGGGGACTGTACTCCCCAAGGGAGTGGTGGTCTTCAGTGATATCTTTGTTCATTCAGCTGAAGGCAGATTTGTCTGTTCTCCTCACTGGGGGCTGATCTTGTACCTGACTAGTTAGGTAAGGAGAAGCCACGCTGAAGCGTTTCATCAGAATTCTCGACGTGGCTGATTCGGAAGAGAGAAAGGAGCAGGTGCCTCTGAGCTTTTGGGAGAGTCGCCAAGCAGGCAGGCTGTATCGGGTAGCGACCGCTGAGTAACAAACCACCCCAGAACTTTGTGGCTTTAAACAACAACCTCTTATTGTTTCTCATGTGTTTAAGGGTGAGCTGGGCCGGTGCCCCGACCTCAGCTGGTCCCACTCACGTGTCTGTGGTCAGCAGGTGGGTCGGCTGGGTGGTCTAGCATGGCCTTGGCTGGGATGGCTCAGCTTTCCTCCATGTATTTCCATGTTCTTCACGGTTCAGGCGTGTTTTCATGGTGGTGGCAGTGGTCCAAGAGAGAGCTAGTCATTCAAGGGGACAAGCAGGAACACCCACCCGCTTCTCGAGCTGTGCTTGTATCGCATTTGCTAATATATCCCACGGGCCAAAGCAAGTCATATGCCGGGCCCAGCAGAGGGAGGGACGGCAAAGTGGGGACAAAGAGTATGGAGGCAGGGAGGCCTGTAATTGGGACCACTGGTAAAATCAGACGAGTGCACAGCTCTGACTTAAAGCCTGAGGTTGAGTCTGGAAAACTCCGAGCATAGGTGGGATTATTCCATTCATTCACTCACTCACTCATTCATTCATGAAACATTTATTGTCTTTCTCTTATGCAAAGCACCAGGCTCTGTCAGACTTTACTTGGACGTTTTAGTTGCTTCAAGATTCACACCCACTTAAATTCCACCTCCAGACCGTCTCCTTGTGGAAACTGTGAAAAGCTTTTGCTCACTCTTCTGGAGGAGCTATAGGGCCTGTGGTGTGGGGAAGAGGGTCCACGTCCCAAAGCCCATGGGGCCCCTACTGCCTGTCACCGTGGAGACGCTAGGTAGCTTTAAGGAGACCCTACCGGCCACTTACTCTGGGGCCTCCGCCTTTCGAGACCGAAGGGCCTGGCTAGAGCTCAGAAGGTCTGTGGTGCACTCAGTTCCTGGGGTTTCTCTCCCTCTGGATCCTACTTTCATCATCATCGATGTAAATAATTTTTATTTCACGGTTTTGTTCGATTTTGATGGATTTAAAAGCATAGTGTGAACCCCAAAGTGCCACGAAAATGTGAGGTTTTTTTTTTTTAACTTTTTTTTTTATGTTTTATTTTTGAGAGCAAGAGAGACAGAGCATGAACGGGGGTGAGGCAGAGAGAGAGGGAGACACAGAATCCGAAGCAGGCTCCAGGCTCTGAGCTGTCAGCACAGAGCCCGATGCGGGGCTCAAACTCATACACTGGGAGATTGTGACTGGAGCCAAAGTCAGACGTTTAACCCACCGAGCCACTCAGGCGCCCCAAATGTGAGGGTTTCTTATCCCCACGTGTAGGAAGGAGGACCCAATGGGCCCTCCTAGTTTGGTGGTTAATGATGTGCTCACAAATTGGCTATGGGTGGGGGTGCGGTGAGGGATGAAGGGAGAAAGAACCCAGATTTCTAACAGCGGCAGATTTCCTGGGTGTAAATCTTCACATCACGGCTGATTTCTACCATGGTTGCCACCAATGATTTAATATACTGCTTGCAGGGGTGCCTGAGTGGTTCAGTCGGTTAAGTGTCCGACTCTTGGTTTCTGCTCAGGTCATGATCTCACGGTTCATAGGTTCGAGCCCTGGGTTGGGCTCTGTGCTGACCCTGCGGAGCCTGCTTGGGATTCTTTCTCTCTCTCCCTGTCTCTGCCTCTCCCTGGTGCCTTCTCTCTCCCTCTCTCTCCAAATAAATAAATAAACTTAAAAAAAATTCTAAAAAAAAGAAAAAAAAATAACCTGCTTGTAGAATTCTTGCCTAGCTAATACCGGAATTCCTGGGTATTGAACCACTGGCTTTCTCAAGCTCACCCAGGCCCACCCTGGGTCTCAGATTGCCTGGATTGGAACCAGCTTTGCCTCTGGCTATGTCTGATTTTGTGCAAGTGGCTAAATTCTGTTTCCTCATCTATAAAATGGTGATAAAAGAGTATCTGGTTGAAACAAAGTTTAAATGAGATCGGGCATGTGAGGTGTTTCCCACGGAGTAAGTGCTCAGTAAAGGCCAGTCGGTGTTACTCGTGCTGCCTTGCTTGGTCAGCTGCTGGTGCAAGGGTCTGGGTGGACACACTCACACCACAGGGTCAGGCAGGCCCATCCTGAAAGTGGTTGACATACCCCATTTCCTGCCCAGGCCCCTCCTGAGCCACCAGCCTCTTACAGACCATTTATTCATGCAGAGCTCAAGGCACTTGCCTGGGGTCAGGCTCCTCACAAACAACACCCCACTTAGTCCCCACGGCAGTCCTGTGAAGGAAGTACACTTGTAACATACCCATTTTATGGATGGGACAGTTGAGGCCCAGGGAGACTGAGTAAGTCTCACAGCTACAAGGAAGGAGAGGCAGGATTTGAATCTAGAGTGCTTGGATCTAAACCTCCCCCTCCTACTTTTTTAACAGGGGGAAAAAAAAACATTTATTTACAGTAATTTCCTGGTTTTCTTTATTCTTTTTTACAGCAGCTTCATTGAAATTTAATTTGCATACATAAAATTCCTTTTAAAGTGTGCAACTGAATTTTTAATATAATCACAGAGCTGTGCAAACATCACCATTTTCTAATTTTAGAATCTTTCCACCACCCTGAAAAGAAAACCCCCGGGGGTGCCTGGGTAGCTTAGTCGATTAAGCGTCCAACTCGATCTCAGCTCAGGTCTTGATCTCAGGGTTGTGAGTTCAAACCCCGTGTTGGGCTCCGCGCTGGGTGTGAAGTCTACTTAAAAAAAAAAGAGAGAGAGAGAGAGAACCCAGATGCCCCCTCTTCTTCCCAAAGAAACTCAGAGACACTGGACATATCTCGGCTTCCCCAGAAACCAGCCTCGGCTCAGCCAGCTGGCCCCACAGGGACGTGGGGAGACTCAAGCAGGAGAGTTTTGCCCACATTCACTGAACACCTCGTCCAGTCCCAGAAAGCGTCACCTGATTATATCCAGCTATTTATTCTGTCCCCTGCCCCGATGTGAAGGGGGAAAATGTAATTATTTCTGGGGCCACAGGCTGTCCCGCTTTATTGCCTGGTTCCCTCTCCCCACACATCTTTCTTGGTTTTAGGAGAAAGAAGGCAAGTGGGGAGCACTGGTACCCTCTTTGCCTCTGATGAGAAGCCCCTCTTGCTGAAGCTTTTGCTCTTGTCCCCCCCCCCCCCCCCCCCCCCCCCCCCCCGCCTCCTTTCAGCCCCCCTTCCCGCAGTCAAATAACATCTGATTTTAGGTGCTGGGTGAAGGAGGCATGACTGGGACCCCCCGGCGTGCCAATCAAATGCAGAAATCAAAGAGTGGTTTCTCCAGACCAGCCTGGAGGCTGCTGGGTGGTACTTAAAAATCAGGCTGCGTTTAATCACTGGGGGGAAAATATGTATCCACTGCAGTCTGATCATGGTATTGTCTAAACAGCCCTTGAAATTTGTAAATGACATGTGGCAGCGGTATTTTAGCTCCTGTGTTCAGAAGGTGAGCGGTCCCTCCTCCACCCCCACCCCCACTCACGTGATAACCTCTGGTTATGTTCTTTCACCTTCCGTGGGGCTGTTGAATATGCAAATCGCGTTGGGCTCCCTCACCTTCCAGACTTTTCCTGTGTTTCCTGGTGGTGGGTGTGATGGAAGAAAGGTGGTTGAGCAAAATAATTTGTCTTTGGTTGTTTTTCGAGGCTGAGAGTCTTCGATTTGTAAGCAGTGCCTTGTGGGTGCAATCGCGTTTCCTGGAGGCTTTTTATTTTTTGTTTTTTTGGTTTTTTGGTTTTTTGGTTTTTTTTTTTTTTTTTTTTCAGTGAATCCTGTTGGCCTTTGGAATGAAAGAATTTCAGCAATATACCCATGGGTCCCGCGGTTAGAGAAAGACCCTGTCGCAGGACCATCTCAAGACCCATGAAAGGTTTTCCGGGACCCTCATCCCCAGTGCCCTTGGGGATGATTTCCTGGATTTACGTTTAGGCTGAAAGCCCAGGGCTTGACCCTGTCCTCAGGACAGGACATTTCTCTTGTCTGTGGGCCACAGCCCCTTTCCTGTGGAGGGAAGTCAGTGAATACTTAATTAGATGAGTGAACCTAAGGACTGAAGCGTGAGGGCGCTTTTTCCTCCTGTGGTAAATAACCTGGACCCCACAGGTGCAATAGTGTGTGAACAACATCATGAACAAAAGTAATAATAGCTGACTACATGGCAGGCACCATTCTAAGTGCTTTATACGAACAAACTTTTTATCTTCCTAGGGTGACAGGGTGTCTCAGATTTGGCACTGTTGAGATCTGGGGCAGACGGCTCTTGGTTGCTCGGGACTGTCCCGTGTACCGTAAGATGTGGGCAGTATCTCCAGCCCTACTGTGCCCACCAGCCCCCCCACCCCCCAGTACAACCACCACAGAGGTCTGCAGACATCACCAAATGTCCCCTGGGGGTGGGAGCGTTTGAGGAAGCAAAAAAGAAGGAGAAGAAAACCCGCAGGGGGAACTGAAATAGGAAAACAGGAGAGAAATCCACACACTGGAAAGGCGAGGTGTGAGAACAGAGGGAGAATGTTCGGGGCGGAGTCGGGCTCAGAAGACCTGGCCCTGGGGCTCCACCCCACGAATGAATTGGCTGCGGGCGCCCTGGGTGGGTCTTCACCATCCTTGTGTCTTGGTTTTCGCATCTGTACAATGGGCATGTGGCACACAAGCTTTGTGGCAGGGAGCACATGAAAAAATTGCCTGTCGGGAAAGCGCGGTACAGATCCACGTAATTCTTATTGTTGCCTGCGTGCCGGTGACATATGCGTGCAGTCAGATGGGTTATGTTTGTCTGAGTCAGTTGGGCTGGAAAAGAGGCTACTCCTGAATTTGCTGTCCACCCTGTGAGGATCAGTAGGACACCACGGCAGTCTCATTTACGATCAGGAAACAATTGGATGGAAAGCACTTTTGGAGAAGGAACAGTGCAAAAAAGCACGGATGGGCCAGCCAGAGGTGAAAGAAAGAGGGAAACCAGGTTTGGGATTTCCAGGTGTAGATGCTTCTGGATGGCCCATCCCCCCCCCCCCAACCCCTGTCCCTTCTCTGCAAAATTCAGCCGCAGGAACTTCTCAAGTAGTCTGGAAAATGCCGCTCTGAAAATTATACTTGGCAACAATGGCTCTCTGTCCAGGCCCTTTGGAGGACAAGACATGGAACATTACTTTTGTAAATCTACTTCAGGCCCACCTCCTCGGGACTCCCTGCACCACCATCGCCCCACGGTGAAGAAAGGTTGGGGGGACATCGCCCTGAAGCCCTGGCCAGGCCCCTGTAGTTATCTGTCCACAGTGCTCACTCTGGAGACACATATTTACCCAGACGTGCCCATGTCTGCTGCTTCTTTCCTGGCCACTCTTTGTCATGCTGGGACCCTGTGACCATTCCATTCCAGGGGCACAACACTCTTCCACACACCTGCAGCATGGCCAAGGACCAGGGTCCCGGACCTCTGCTCAAAGGCCCATGGTCTCACGGAATCTCTTCGTGCCATGGGCTCCTCCCTCCCTCTCCCCTTTTCCGTTCCTTAGGGGCACTGATGTCCTCTCCTGGTTTTCCAGGAGACATGGCTGAATCCCATCCAAGAGCCATTTGTCCTCGCCAACAAAGCTGGTGGTGAGATTGTCTTCCAGACCATTCCAGCTTCTGTCCTACAGCCCCCTCGCCTCTCCCCTTCTCTCTGAAGCCAAGACAAGCAAGCATAGAACTGACCCTTTGCTAGAATGGGAGACAGGAAAGGGAATACATAGGGAGAAACCCAGATGTTCAAATTAGAAAAAAATGGTCCTACTTTCTATGTGTCACTTCCAGAATTCTTGGCCCACATGGCCAAGGTTGCCAAGCATGGAGATCCATGCCAGACCAGAGCCAGGAGACATGGGCAGTGCTGGCATGTAGTACGTGCTCAACAAACGTCTGATGGGTGAGAGAGTGAATGGAGCTTCTTTTGCGAAGTCAGACTCCATGCCCTGAAAAGGAAACTCACCCAGTGCGTGAGCAACGAAAGGGAGATCGGGTTCTGCCATGTCCCCCGGTCGCCTTCTTCGTGTCACAAAGAGTCATTGTTGTTCAATGCGCTGTGGCTTGGTACAAGTTGAAGATCTGCTCAGTCATGCCAAAGGGGCTTTTTTCTCCTTTAACGTAGGTTTGTGGCTCTGACATTTCCCCAACTCTCTGTCCCCCTCCATCTTCCTGGTTGTCAAGGAAACAGTTTCCTGGACAACCTGTTGACTTATTTGGCTGCTTGGTTTGTATTATCCAGTGTGGGGAGCTGTTGTGGAGGCTTTTTTTTTTTTTTTTAATGTCACCAAGGTAACCGCCAGCAGCCGCTTAATTATAGTTTTAGGTAAAGATGAATTCTCTTTTGCAAATGTTAGTATATTTTGGGGCTGGGTGGGGAGTGGAGAACTGCCCAGAGATTAACGTTCTCTAATTATATGCTTCGGTTTTGGACAATTCAGTTTTATTTGCAACTAAACTTGGTTTCATTCAGGGATTGGGTTGTTTTTTTTTTTTTTTTTTTGGTCTAAAAAAAACAAGGAAAACAAACAAAATAATGAAAACAGAGAGGAATAGGGGATCGGTGTGGTAGGAGGAGGCTTTGAGTGTGGTGGGCAATGGCGGGGGTGCAGGATTGCTACCTGATGTCTCTGGCGGCTGTTTCCTGAAACGTGCATTCGTCTGTGGTTCCGAGAAGTGGTCTGTATACTGGTTACCGGATCCCATCTCTGCAGCCTGCTGGCTGTTTGAACTCAGGCAGGTGGCTTCTCCTGTCTGTGCTTTAGTTCCCAAAGCTGAAACGTGGGGAGATGGGAAGGAGTTCGGCTTCACTATAGGTGTGTTGTGAGGGTTGGGATCTATTTCTTAGCCCCCTAGGAGAATACCCAGCACGACACAGGCGCTCCAGCATATCAGCCACCATTTAGAGCCACGGCCCCCTACGAAACCATGCTTTTCGTATGCCTGCCTACGCGTTAACCGTTTCAGCCGTCAGTCACTGCATCTGCTAATCTTAAGGGTGCCTTTGTTAGAGGGTAATAGAGTGACTATAATCGTATCTGGCATTTCTTGGAGAGTTACACTGTTCTGAGCATCTTACAAGTCTTTACTTCATTTCTCGTTCCCAATGGCCCTGTGAGGTACGTATTACCATGATCTGCCTTTGGTCAGTGAGAAAACCGAGAGGGAAAAAGTAAGTTGTTATTGTTGTTTTTAACTTTTCGAATGTTTGTTTATTTTGAAAGAGAGAGAGAGAGAGAGAGCACGAGCGGGTAAGGGGCAGAGAGAGAGAGAGGAGACATAGAATCCAAAGTTGGCTCCGGGCTCTGAGCTGTCAGCACAGAGGCTTGAACTCATGAACCATGAGATCGTGACCTGATCTCAGGTCATGTCAGACGCTTAACCAGCTGAGTCACCCGGGTGCCCCAAGAGTTTTTTTGTTTGTTTTTTTTTTAATTAAAAGATCAAACTTTCAAGGAATTCTTTGAGCTGTGAGTCACTTTGTTTTATGTTTCCTCCTTGGTGATGCGGTACTGCTCAACCCAAGTGGAGCCTTTGGAGTTAACCCAAACGCCAGGATTTGGTCCGGGAGGTTCTTAGGGCGATGCCAGATAATTGCAGATTCCTGGGTCCTCCTCAGCTTCCTGCACCCCAGCACCCTTTCCAGGTGTGGGGATAGTCAGGCTGCAGAACCGCTGAGGAGGAGGTTGCACTGAGGTCGGGGATCCCCCCCCTCCAGCTGAATGGTGATGGGGCCCGTTCGGCCCCAGCGGGACCTGCAAAGTGTAGCTGTCTGAGCCGCCACGGGAGTTTCCCTTTTGCTCCCACAGGTCTGTACTTGGGAAACCAAGGAGTTTAAACAGACCATCTCCAGCGTTGACCAAGGTTTTATTTATTTATTTAAATGTTTCTTTATTTGTGTGTGAGAGAGAGAGAGCATGAGCAGGGGAGGGGGAGAGAGAGAGAGAGAGAGAGAGGGAGACACAGAATCCAAAGCAGGCTCCAGGCTCCGAGCTGTCAGCACAGAGCCTGACGCCGGGCTTGAACCCACAAACCACCAGACCGTGACCTGAGCCGAAGTCGGAGCCTTAAGCGGCTGAGCCCCCCAGGCGCCCCCATCCAGGTTTTAAATACTGCGGTTCCATGGCAGAATTGAGGGCTGCAGACCCAGCACGCACATCCAGGCCCGTCTGCCTCCAGAGCCATACTTTCAGCCGCTGCCCTAACTCCTGCTGTTCTGATCATTATGGACCGTGTGGCCTCCGAAGTCAGTGTCCTTGGGTTAGAACCCACCATTTTCTAGCGGAGTGACCTGGGCAAGTAATGCACCTGTCTGCGCCTCAGTTTCCTCCTTGGCCAGATGGGGACCATGACAGTCCCTACCCCTGAGGGTTGTTGGAACAGGGAATGAAGTCAAGACTCCTGAAGTGCTCGTAGCACCGTAACCGTCCACTAAATGTTAGGTGTGGGTAGAATCGCTCCGGAACGCTGCAACACAATTACCATCGATGCTAGCTGGCTGGGGGCCTAGTGGTGGCTGAAACAGTTCACGGGCAGCCAGGTGCCCACCATCATTCGTATGTTTCTTCTAGTATAGTTCCCACATAGATTTCTGTATCATTAATCTCGTTATTTCGTAACCTACATTATGAAGGCAGGCGTCTCTCTCTTCTTTATAAATCTCCCACTGGGGCCCTCTTTTTTTAAAAAAGAAAAAAAAACAGCTAAAAACCTTCTTTAATTGAGATTCAGCCCCACAGCCCAGCCCCCGTCGGATCTGCCGTACTAAGCCCACCGGGGAATATTTGTTTTGTGTGTGTTTCCCCTCTTCCCGTGGATTATGTATACTTCCATCATTTTAGAACGAGGACCGGAGTAGCAACAAACATGTTGGTCCAGAACAGCAGGAGCAGTTGGGTTTTGGCATCAGATGCCCTGTCCCCACGGAGATGGATTAATTGAGGTACCGGAGGCCGCTTCTCAGGCCAGTGGCTTCAGACAGTGTGATGAGCGAGGAGCCATACGGACCTGGTCTGTCTACTCCCGACCCCACCCCCTGCCTCATATCTTTTATTCATGACAGTCTTTCTCAAGGAACAGCAAGATCAACAGCACAAGCGTGACCTCCTTTTCTTCTCACTCTCCCTCCAGGGACCGCAGAAGGTTCTTTCTGGACACTGAAAACATGTCTCACCCGTTCCCCACCCCATTTCTCAAAAAGCCTCAGCGCTGGATTGAAAAGCACGCATTGCAACAGGATGATGGAGGGAAGGTAATTATGTATTATTAAATGCAAAAAAAAAAAAAAAAAAAGAGAGAGAGAGAAAAATTGTTCTTTGCAACACCCCTATGGCTTGGCAGAAATGAAAATAGCAAAATGCTAAAATGGTTTTCCTGCCAGTGGGATGAATGGATGCCTGCCCCCTTGATTTGGGGTCATTGGCTGCAGGGACTGCCCTCAGCACCAGTGGAGACCCTGAGGAGTGGGGACGGATGGCTCCAGCGTGGGGGTCTTTGTGGGGACGTGGGCCGCAGAAAGGGAGGGGGCATAGAAGCCCGGAGGAGATGTTTTCTAGTTCCCTTGGCTCGGAAGGTGGGTGGTCTCTGTGTCTTTGGATGAGACCTTTCTGGGTAGGATGAGGGTGATAATACCCAAACATCAAAATCATACCCCACGTGGCCCAGCACTTTAAAGTTTACAAAGTGCAGGGGCACCTGGGTGGCTCCGTCGGTTAAGCATCCGACTTCGGCTCAGGTCATGATCTCATGGTCCGTGAGTTCGAGCCCCGCGTCGGGCTCTGGGCTGACAGCTCGGAGCCTGGAACCCGCTTCGGATCCTGTGTTTCCCTCTCTCTCTGCCCCTCCCCCATTCACCCTCTGTCTCTTTCTGTCTCAGAAATAAATAAAAACATTAACAAAATTAAAATAAATAAAACATTAAAGCTTCTGCACTCACAGCTCAGAGCCTGGAGCCTGCTTCGGATTTTGCGTCTCCTCTTTCTCTGCCCCTCCCTGCTCACGGTCTGTCTGTCTGTCTCTCTTTCTCTCTCTCTCTCTCTCAAATAAGTAAACATTAAAAATGTAAAAAAATAAATAAAGATTCCAAAGTGCAGTGGTGTGCAGTGGGAATAAGCTTGGGCTGAAGGGCCCAAGTGCTTGGGTTGGAATCAGTTCTTTGCTTATCAGCTGTGTGACTTTGGGCGAGTTGCTTCAGCTCTCTGAGCCCCCATTTCCCCATCTGAAAACCGAGGGCGAAAATGGTATCTACTCGCCTCACAGCTGTTGCAAAACGGGCTAATACACGTACAGCAATCGGAACACGTACAGCAATGCCTCCTGGACACTCTCCTGTGTTCGCTCTTAGGATTACATTCTCCTTCTTGTCACCAATGTTTCCAAATAGACCAAATCAGCAAAGCTGGCTCCATTTCATCCCAGAACTGCTGTGGAAAAAAACCCCGGGATTGAAACTCAAGACTTCCGACTCCAGATCTCGTTGAATTTTCCTCATGCCCTGTGGTTGCATCGTGAAAGGTGTTCTATGTTTGAAACACTCCCACACCGGTTACGTTGTCAACCAGACCTAAATACAAGGCCCTCCACGGTTAGAGGACTCCAACAACTTTCCGAACTTCCTGTCTGGGTCTCTGCATTTCTCTCTGTCTGTAAAACCGACTTTGTGATCCCAACCAGGATGTGACATTGCTCGGGGCAGACGCTCAGTCCAAAACAAGACCAAAATGACAAGCTGCAGGGAGGTCAGAATCAACCAGGCCACTGTCCACTGGGCCCTGGAAGGTCAGTGGTTTTCGCAGGAAAACGTGTCTTCTAAGAAGAAGCAGGAGGTCAAGTCAGTTGCCAGAGATGCGGGTCTCGCGGGGGGCCGTTGGGGGGTGGGGGGGGTGGAAGGCAAAAAGACGGGGTAAAAGGGACGGAGCATGGAGCGTTGGCCAGTGTGAGCGAGAGAGAGAGAGAGAGAGACAGAGACAGAGACAGAGAGGAGGGAGGGGCAGGGAGAGAGGGAGACACAGAATCCGAAGCAGGCTCCAGGCTCTGAACTGTCAGCACAGATCCCGACCCAGGGCTCAAACTCATGAAACGTGAGATCATGACTTGAGCAGAAGTCAGACGCTCCTTTTGACCCTAGAAAAGGGAGTCAACTCAGACTCCCTTTTGCAAGAAGGTGCTTTCTCTTCTCAGCTAAATTCCCACGCAAAGTGGCACCTGCTGTGCGTCTGTCTCCTTTATACAGCTCAGAGGAGGGCAACAGACCCAAGGAGGACCCCACGTTGCCTTTTATGAGTCTAAGGCTGGGGTCAAGGACAAGGTCAACGGTTGAAGTTGGAAATCCACCCCATCAGGGAGCTGTGAGCAGCAAAGACGGACAAGCAGCCGGGCCATTTACCTTGGGACTTACCTCTAACTGTTCTGCCCCAGGAAGCTTAGGTATGGAGCCATGTGAACGCTCTCCTTGAGCTGTGTGAGGCAGTCCCAGCACCCTGAATGCTCTGCCCAGCTCAGGAGCCCAGCTCTCCCGGAAGCAAGAACCCTGTGCCCCTGGAAAGCAGCCCCCACCCCCATTCTGCGTGGGGTTGTTTGGGGTACGGAGGAGGGGAGGCTGATGGCGAAGGCTGCACCTTGTCCTCTCATTACATATTAATGAGACACTGATGAGCACACTGCTACCATCATTGAGAGTTCACTTGGTGTTACGTGCTTTATTTATGTAACAGTGTGGAGCGTTGCTAGAATGTTGTATCTGCTCCCCAGTGTCCATCCTTTCCTCGCTTGCTAAATAAACCCGATCTCTTGCTGGGTGGCAATACGCCCAGCTCTGGGTGAATCATGATTGTTTTAAGGTTTAAGCCTTAAACCCAACCTCACAACCTTGTTTTTCTTTTTTTTCCCCCAGCTTCCAGGGAAGGCTGTGAATGACTGAGCCGGGGCGTGTAGACCGATGACGGCGGGGGGTGGGGGGTTGAGAAAGCGTCTGCTCCTTTGTCCCCTGCTTGCCAATGTGAGGCTGGCTGCTGGAGTGGCCCTTCTGCAGCCACGGGAGAAAGGTCAAGTGTCTTGTTATTCACAGTCTGAGGGCCAGGTTGTTGGAGATGCAGAACCTTAGACTCCACTCCAGATGGACTGAATGCGCCGAGCCTCCCCCGCCTGGAGAGTCACACAAAGACCTCTGTCTTCCTGTTGTCGAGCTGCTGAGTGGTTGCCAGGAAGAACCGACTTCTGGATTTTTTGACATCGGTTTTCTGTTACTTGCAGCCAAGAGCAAAAGTTCTTAGCCGGTGTAACCACTTACAAGCTCAACAGCCTCTGGGAAACCCCACCCCCCAAATCTACCCAAGAGCCCCCTCAAGTAAGGACTATTATGCCCCCCGTTTTGCAGATAAGGAGACAATCCCCACACTATTTCCCCGCGTAAGACACTGGTGAACTTGGTGAGCCCAGGTCCGGCTGGGCCCTGAACCTGGGCTCTGGGGCACGATGCGGTGCCCCCTTTCACTACAGCTCTGGTTGAGGGGTGTCCTCTCCGAACGGCCCCTCCCGCTCCCTCCTGCCCTGAGCACAGATCACCGCTCAGGAGGACTCCATCTGTCTTCCTCTGTGGCGCTGGCTTCTCGTCCTTTTCACCAGTAATCCTGCCCTTCAGCTACTGCCGCCCCAGTAGTTTCAGGGCTCAGAGCAGAGCGCCCTCTGACTCCCTTCACGCAGGCGGGTAAGCCTTTCCCATCCGTTACCCTCAGGCTTTACAGTTGCAGACACCCCTTCATTCATTCATTCATTCATTCATTCATTTTTTTCTTCTTTTAGAGAGAGAGAGAAAGAACTCAGGAGCAGAAGAGAGGGGAAGAGGGAGAGAGAGAGAGAGGAGAGTGAGGGGAAGAATCCTCAGCAGGCTCTATGCTCAGCTTGGAGTCTGAGGTGTTGCTCGATCCCACAACTCTGGGGTCGTGAGCTGAGCCGAAATCAAGAGTTGGACACTCAACCAACTGAGCCGCCCAGGTGCCCCTGGAGACACCCTTTTAAATGGTGTGTATGAGGGGCGCCTGGGCGGCTCAGTCGGTTGAGCGTCTGACTTCGGCTCAGGTCATGATCTCACGGTCCGTGAGTTCGAGCCCCGCGTCGGGCTCTGTGCTGACAGCTCGGAGCCTGGAGCCTGCTTCGGATTCTGTGTCTCCCTCTCTCTCTACCCCTTTCCTGCTCACAGAAAGAAAGAAAGAAGAAAAGAGAGAAAGAAAAGAAAGAAAGAAAGAAGAAAGAAGAAGAAAGAAAGAAAGAGAAAGAAAGAAGGAAAAGAAAGTGCATGAGAATCACATAGGGGGAAAGGCAGATGCATTTAAAACCCAGATTGCAGGGCCCGAATGCCCAGAGGGTCTGACTCAGCAGGTGAGGCCCCAGGAATCAGGCTTCCTCAGCTGTGGCTCCGGGTGCCTCTGAGGATCACATCTGGAAGGAAGACATCATCCTCTTCGAAAGTCTGGCAGGGAGATGAGGGCAGCAGATGAAAAGTGAAAGGCACATCCCCCCCCCCCCCCCCCCCAGCCCCTGGATTAATGTTTGCTTGGGGTACTTGCAGCCTGCTTAGTGTTGGCTGCACATACACTCATCAGAATTCTTTGTGGGTACAGTTTTCTTGTAGAGAAAATAATCAAACGCCTCCATATGGGTCCCAGCTTGGGAGGCTGGAGTCGATCGGTGCCTTCCAGCTCCAGGCAAATGTTGAGAGATGGGACAGCTCGGGCTTCTCTGGGTTGGGTGCAGAATAAGAAGCCCCTTCTGATGTAAGGAGTCAGGTGAGCAAGAAGGGGGCGCGGGTCAAGAACTTTTTGGGGCACCTGGGTGGCTCAGTCGGTTGAGCGTCCGACTGTTGATTTCAGCTCAGGTCATGATCTCATGGTCATGGGATCCATCAGACTCTGCAGTGGGCAGGGAGCCTGCATAAGGTTCTCTCTCCCTCTCCCTCTGCCCCTTCCCTGTTCACATCTGCTCTCTCTTCCTCTTAAAAAAAAAACATTAAAAAAGAAAAAGAAGAAAAGAACTTTTGAAATTGGGAGGAAAGAGTATCAGGTCCGCGTTAGGCAGAATGACTCTGCAGAGGCGTCCACGTTCTAATTCCTAGAGCCTGTCAATCTGTTATGCTGCCTGGCAAAAGGGACTTTGCAGATGTTAAGATTATAGATCTTGGAATAGGGAGAGGAGCCTAGATCATGCAGGTGGGTCCAACCTAATCACTTGTGCCCTTAAAGCAGAGACATTTTTGGTGAAAGGGGCAGGCGGGCTCTCTGGGATCTCTCTCTCTCTCTTTTAGGTTGTATTTATTTATCTTTGAGAGAGGGAGAGAGAGATGGAGTCTGCACATGTGAGCAGGGGAGGGGCAGAGAGAGGGGAGGAGAGAGAGTCCCAAGCAGGCTCCACGGATGTCAGCGCAGGGCCCCGAGTGGGGGCTCCAGCTCAGCAACCGTGAGATTACGACCTGAGCCGAAAAACCAAGAGCTAGATGCTTAACTGACTGAGCAGGTGCCCCCCTCGGGTCTTATTTCCAAGAGCACTAATCCCATGCCTGAGGGCTCCACTCTCATGACCTAATTACCTCTGGAATCTGTCACAACCTAGGAATTTAGGGAGGACATAAATATTCAGTCCACAATATTCGAAACCCATTACCCTTTCTCTGCTGCCAGACCTCCTGCATTTCCACGCTATTTCACCTGACTCACGAAAGGCAGAAAGAGACTCGGGTTAGAGGCTGTTTCTCTTCCTCCCCTGTAATAGCCCCCCAAGGCCAGAAAGCACAAATGGGCCCCCACGCCTTCTAGGAGCAGGACCTGGGAAAAGGTAGGGAGGAAAACACCCACACGTTAATTTTTTAGAGAAAAATTATTCTTTCATCCTCAGTAAAGGTGCTGAGAAGTCCTGCAATAAAGAAACGTGCCTCACTTCCTTTAATCCAGTTTTTCCAAGGTTATTTTATGACGAGGCATTGCCTTTTGCTTAACATTTCCTAATTGACACCCCTTCTATGAGCCAGGACTTAAATGCCTGTCATCGGAGAGAGACTTTCCTACAAAGGGCGAAGTAAATCAAACTCCTTTTCAGGCAAACCACACTTTCGTTCTGTTAAGGGTTCACTGAAGGAGTCCCATTTCAAATGTGTTTGTCATAAAGCAGGGACTCCAGCTCCCCTTCCAGTTTATCATTTGTGTGTCTGGATTGCATATTTCAGCCTTTGCAGCGGCCCGGCTCGGAAGGGTCTCTGAGGACTCGAGAAGCCATGTCAGAATCAGGGATCTGACATTTCCAAGCCTGAGAACCCAGTTTCGCTCTCTGAAAACTGAAATGCCGCGTGGCCTTCCTTGCCCGGGAGGTGTCGGTCTGCAGGGCTTTGAAGCTGCTCTCAAGATGTGAATGGTTGATAACGTTCAGGCAGACAGAATGTGCCAGATAAAGAAATATCCTGTCTGAGGCTCGCTGAGAGTGAGTGACAGGGGAGATGGGAGTGGGAATAGAATGTACGGAGAATGTTCCTAGCCAGACAATGTGATAGGTGTTTATTTTTAAAATCATATTTACTCGTTAAGTAAGTAATACATTACCAGGGCACAAACTTCGTACACAGATGTAAACTTGTAAACTTGGAGCGTGTATCCCTCCCACGCACGTCCAGCTGGTCAGTTACCCTCCCAGAAGGTCACTGTGCCCTTCTCCTGCCATCTTACACGTGTAAAAGCAAATATGCAAATAAGTGGAACCCAAAAGTTAGCTTACTATATATACTGTTGTGCACCCTGACTTTTTGCATGAAGATTGTTCTGTGGCTTTTCATATGGGACTGATTTATCCCTGCTGACTGCATGTGCCATTTATGGCACATGGATTTGTTTCCTAGATCCCCTAGGAATAGACTTTTAAAATGTTGTTAATCTTTCTACACTAGGTTAGTGGTCCTCACCTCAGGGTGATTTTTGTGCCTCTCCCAGAAGGCATTTGGCAATATTTAGAGAGACTTTTTTTTTTTTTTTTTTAAATCCAAGCTAGTTAACATATAGTGTAATAATGATTTCAGGAATAGAATTTAGTGATTCATCACTTGCATATAACACCCAGTGCTCATCCCAACAAGTACCTTCCTTAATGCTCCCCACCCATTTAGCCCTTCTCCCCACCCAACACCTGGCCAGCAACCCTCAGTGTGTTCTCTGTATTTAAGAGTCTCTTACGGTTTGTCTCTCTCTTCTGTTTTATTTTTTGCTTCCCTTCCCCTGGGTTAATCTGTTTGTTCCTTTTTTCTTTTTTGAGATTTTTTGAGAGAGAGAGAGAGAGAGAGAGATAGAGCATGAGTGGGGAGGGGCAGAGAGAGGGAGACACAGAATCCGAAGCAGGCTCCATCCAGGCTCTGAGCTGTCAGCACAGAGCCCGACGCGGGGCTCGAACTCACGAACCTTGAGATCATGACCTGAGCTGAAGTCGGACGCTTAACCAACTGAGCCACCCAGGCGCCCCTCATCTGTTTTGCATCTTAAATTCCACATATGAGTGAAGTCATATGATATTTGTCTTTCTCTGACTTATTTCATTTATCATAATACATTCTAGTGCCATCCACATTGTTGCAAATGGCAAGATTTCATTCTTTCTGATGGCCGAGCTATACTCCACTGTACATACATCCCACGTCTTCTTTACCATTCGTGAGTCGATGGACATTTGGGCTCTTGTCATACTTTGGCTTGTGTCGATAGCACTGCTGTAAACATGGGAGTGCATGTGCCCCTTTGAAACAGCCCTCCTGTGTCCTTTGGATAAATACTTAGTAGTGCAATTCCTGGGTCACACACAGCAGTTCTATTTTTAGGTTTTTGAGGAACCTCCAGACTGTTTTCCAGAGTGGCTGCACCAGTTTGCATTCCCCCCAGCAGTGCAAAAGGGTTCCTCTTTCTGTTTGGAGAGACTTTTGGTGAGGGCAGTGGTGGAACCCAAAAGTTAGCTTACGATATATACTGTTATGCACCCTGGCTTTTTTGCATGAACATCATTCTGCGTCTTTTCACACGGGACTGATTTATCCCTGGTGAAACAAGTTCACTAGATGCACGAGGCCAGGGTTGCTGGTAAATACCCCAGGTGCATGGGACAGCCACCTGCAGCAAAGAATGACCTTGCCCAGAATATCAGCAGTGCCAGGGCTGGGAAGGCCTGTGCTTGGTGACATCCTCAGCACGTAGGTTGGGCGTGGGGAATCAGGGAAGGGTGACGTGTCACATCCGAAGGCACAGAACTGGGGCAAATGCTCATGCCATGAGAATGCTTCTCTTTTCAGAAAGGAGAAGAAAGCTCTCAAGTCTATGTCCTGTCAGAGTCCAGAGGAGACATGTCTGGACGGGGTCCCCACCCTCAGCAGGGAAGGATTCCTCTCGTCCCTCTGTGCCATTTGTCCCCTAGATTCCAGCTAGGAACTCCAGAAGAGTGGGTAGCAGATGTAACCACCCCCAACGAACCAGACGCCGTCATTAAATGGAATCTTGAAGCTTTTAATTACCAGCATATTAGCATATTACGAATGGAGAAGCAGCGTTTAGTATATAATAGCAGAGGCATCGGGAAGAAATGCCTATTTTTACTGCTAATTAAGAGAATATTTCTGAATAGTTAGAGAATTAATTGTACTTTGATACATCTTGATAAGGAAGCTAATTGGATAAAGATTGTTTTTTCCTTTCCATATCATAATATTTGCAGGCGGATGGCATTGTTCAGGCTGAGAAAGTGTGATGATATCAACACACACCGTCTCCTCCCTCAGAAGTAGTTAATGCATTAGCTGGCCTCCTCTGCACAGGACATTATCACGATTATTTACGTCTGCACGTCGCTTCACGGTTTCCCAACACATCCACGCGCACTATCACGGGTGGGATGGCCGGGATATTATTATCCCCTTTTTACGGGCGATAAAACAGCTGGGAGGGACTTAAGGGAGTTGTTAAAGGTCAACAGCTCAAAACAGGTGCAGACAGGATCTGCACGGTGGCCCCATCACGGAATGTCTGCTTCTGGACTATGGATGATTCTTCATTTTCTCTGTAACCTGCAGGGCCCGGGGCCTCCCCGGTGGATGCGTGCAAAGCATTTGACCGGGGAGGGGGGAGTAACATAACAAAGCCAGAGCAGAAGAATCCTCGTGGTCAAGAAGACCTGGGTTCAAATCCCAGCTCTGTCACTTCTGGTCGTTTGACTTTGGGGACGTGAATCAATGTCTTTGAACCTCCGCGTCCTCACCGGTAAGAGATCATGATTCTCATGGGTCTGTTGTCAGGTTGCTCAGTGTGACACCTGGGGTGAGGTGGATTCCAGTTATCGTTATTACCGCTGCCCGAATTTGCTGGTTTGTCAAATGTTTCTGATTGTAGCTGGGGCTTCACGCGTGCACACACATCAGTCCCAGATGCACGTGGCTTCCACGTGTGGGTGCCTCTTCTGGGATGTTGCTTGACTCTAAGCCCTGCTAGTCCTGCCCATGCTGGGGAGCAGGCCCCTTTGGTCACCCTGGCCACCAGATTTCCGTCCTCATGGTACCTGGTCAGCCCGGCAGCTAAGGAGGTTCCTGCCTTTGGGGCATCTACTAGCGGAGGTCACCCAGGGAGCTGCTGGGGCCCCAGCACGGCACCGTCTTTGGGGAGATGACTGTCCAGTTATACACACTGCCTGTTCCTCCTCAGGGTGAGTGCACGCGGTCAAGGTCATCTAAGGTGAAGCCAAAGTCTAGACCTCACACTGCACCTGGAAGCACTCCTTCCCTTCAAATCCCAGGTTCGGTTGCTGAGTCAGATTCCGTCCTTGAGACAACTCTCTCTGGAGCCCATCCGGATGACGATGGTTCTGGTCTGCCCAGAATCCCGGCCTCTTTATTTTGGTAACTGACCCTTACTTTTACTTTGGGGAACTACCTGTTCTCCACTCTTAGTCCCTGCTGTTCAAGAAGGGCTCACTCCAGGGGCGCCTGGGTGGCGCAGTCGGTTAAGCGTCCGACTTCAGCCAGGTCATGATCTCATGGTCCATGAGTTCGAGCCCCGTGTCAGGCTCTGGGCTGACGGCTCGGAGCCTGGAGCCTGTTTCCGATTCTGTGTCTCCCTCTCACTCTGCCCCTCCCCCGTTCATGCTCTGTTTCTCTCTGTCCCAAAAATAAAAAAAAAAAACAAAAACAAACAAAAAAAAAACGTTGAAAAAAGAAGGGCTCACTCCAGATCTTTGGTGCCAAGAGTGGCCGTGTGACCAGGCCTGACCAGTGAGATTGCTTATTCCCGTTAGCCACAGAGACTGATTTAGGGATTGGCATGTGACCAGGTCAGGCCAATCGCAGCCAATCCCAGGACTTTTTTGCAGGAATGATTAGCAAAGACAGGACTTCTCTGCTGTGGTTGCTCAGTGGGTAGGAAGTACACCTGGGACTGTAGAGGCCATTTTGCATGGACATGGTGGGGTTCTTTCCAGGAAAGACGCCGACACAGGGGATAACAGAGACCGGAGATGGCCAGAGACACATTCCTGATGATATCACGAGCACCTGGATCCACTCATTCCTGAAGGTTGCACGTTTGAGTTGAGTTTCTATCATTTGCATTCAAGCCAGTCTCTGCTAGTTCAGGGTCCCATGTCTACCCCTGGCATTTGAGCTCCTTTCAACTCCTCCCCCTCTGGCCGGCCAGAAATGCAGAAATTCCAGAAATCCTGAATTCCACTACTAGGCTGACCTCAAGGCCTTTTCATAGGCATCTAAGCAAACAGACACCTTCAAGAGGGGGATGGAGAAAGAAAACGTGTGTCCTAACTTTCCATGTCGAATCTCTGCAGCCTGGCCGAGACACCGTCTTACATTTTATTAGTCTTCTTTTCCCCATTTATTTTCCAAGACCATCTTTGAAACTGGCCATTTTCAAGAGGAAATGACATAGATTATTTTTTCATGATGGCTGCCCTTTTGTAACCCGGCAGATGTTTAATTAAAATTTTCATTACCTCCTAAAGTTAACATAGAAATTCATCTATTATGGCGGTGTAAGGACCCATCTCTGAAACTCCCCTTTGGTATTTCAGCTAAGCATCGTATCCTTAGCCAAACCCCAGCACCTTCTCCCTCGGCGTTGCTGGGTCGTGCAGACGGCAGTTGAATAGCCCTGAACTTCAGCTTAGATCATCCTCCTTTATGGCATTGCTCTTGAACTGCCCCCCTCCCTGCAGCCCCAAGCAATACTCCTTTTTCTGCTCCGTTGTCCCCTCACTGAGCCCTCTCAGTGCTGTGACGCTCTATGCTATGACTTCTTTGCTTGTCTTCCTTCCTAAGCTCCTTGAGGCCAGTGACTCCTACCAGAGTGTATAGGCATTTTGCTCTGGTTTTTATTCATCGCCATCGTCCCACAGCTTAAAACAGTGCCTGGTACTTCATAGGTGCTCAATAAATACGCAGTAAATGCACTTCTGCGCCCCATGCGCTTTGCAGAGGGCTCGGCGCCTGTAAGAAGGAAGCAATAAGGAAAGTTGTTCCCAGTGTCTCCGCTACCATTTTCTCCAAGCTTCAACCACCGTGGGCTTTTCTCTGTCCTTCCGTCCCATCAGACACCGGCTGCCTGTCTCTTCGTGTATTCATTTCACGTATCCCCCGCATGCTTCCTGGTGCCTAGGCTGTGTCAGCCTAAGCTGGGGTAAACGGAGAACGTCTATCAGATGTTCTGCACGACCTTTCATCGTAACCACAGGGCTGTGAGGACGGCATACTGGTCCCCCGTCACAGATGTAGAATCTAAGATTCCAAGAGGTCAAAGGGTCAGAGACCACCCAGCTGAAGTGGGAGACCTTGGCTGAATCCCCTTCTGCTTTCTCTCCGGTTCTCATATACGCGCATCCTCTTTACGGTTATGGCACCTGTTTCCGGAGAGGCGGGATTGGTATCTTCTGTTTCGAGGGAAAGACTGGATGAGCCTCCCATAGGCTTTCAGAAAACAGACAGTTCAAACTTGCTGGTGTGGGTTGCTCTGCCTTTTTTCCCTGCAAGGGGGACCCCGCCATCTCTCCTTTTCTGGGAAGCATGAATCCCTCTGTGTTTCCTGACAGACCCGATTCTGAACCTTCTGGGCCCCGAGCAGACACCCTTAGCTATTCCTGACATCAGGACGGAGAGGGTAGCTGATGCCAGAGTGGCAAGGGAGTTTGCAACACTACTTACAAGGGAGCCACTCTTAACAGAGTTAATGTGGATATAACATGTCAATATTGCACATACATAGCTGTATATGACAGTGCTAATAATTCAGAGAGAAAGCTGCCAACTCAGTGCCTTTTAATAGTAAATAATTCAAGTAGCCTTTACACTTCCCCGCCAGTAGATCAGTATATCTGCCTGCTGTGTGAGAGAAGCAGGAGCCAGAGAATAAAAATGTAAGGGCCATTATGGCTAGAACATTCTCCCCCGTGTGTGTTTACATAGTGCTGTGGGCAACACAATCTGCATCTGCCCTTTGATTTAGGGGCACGACAGTTCACACTTTGAGCACGCTGGCTCTTATTACACATTTTAAAGAGCAAGGGAATAAGAAAACAATTTGCCCAGACGTCCACTCTGATTAAAGGCTAGCAAGCACGCTGTTGTGCATATATGCATTTGTTAGCAACTTAAGTAACTCTCCGGCAACTGTTCAAAGTGAGTTATAGGCTTGAAAGCTGTGGGCATCTTGAATAGTACAGCATCCTACTGTGTAACTCAGGAGTCTGGGTTCTAGCTATGCAGCCCCGGGCAAGTGATGAAACTTTCTTATGCCTCAGTTTCTTCACCCATATAATGGGTTCAATAATAGTACCTACTGCATGTGATTATCAGGAGGACCAAAGGGGAGGTTATATGTCAATGGTTTGGCTCAGGGCTGGGCACGTACAAACAGCTCCATAAATAGGATCCCTTGCCAACAGTAAATCAAGCCCCTCCCTCTACTAAGGAGCTTGCTGAGGCTCAGAGCGGGAGGTGATAAGCCCACACAGCCATAACTCGTAGGACAGGGGCAGAGGTCAAATCTTCCCCCTCAACATCTAATTGAACTTACGGCACAAGAAGGTGACAGCGTGCTCCAGGGAGCTGGGATGTGGCCAAGAGACGTGTCGTAGCTAAAGAATTCTTTCGAGTATTCAGTTTTGTCATACAGAGGTTGCGTTTCTCTGTGTTTTAGTATCAAATAACGTTAATTCCTTTTATTGAACACATACTTATTTAGCCCCTTGGCACTGGGAATATAGCCATGAACAAGACAGATCAGGTTCCCACTCGCATGTAGACAATAAGTGGATCAACTGACAGATCATTTTATATTATGGTAAGGACAAGGGAACCATAAAATGTGGTAAGGCCTAGAGAGTGAGTGGTAGCTCCTTCTATTAGGAACTGGGGGTCAGGGAAGTCTTTTGGCTTCCCTTGGGAGGAAGGGAGGTGACATTTGAGCAGAAACAGGAATTATGAGAAGGAGCTGGGCATGCAGTGAGCTGGGACAGAGAATGGCAGTGGAAAGGTCAGTATGTGCAAAGGCCCTGAGGTGGGGCAAGTTCGATTACTTCTCAGAATCTGGAATAATTTTCTTCATGGTTGCATTAGCTTTGGGGGCTGCTATAGTAAATCACCACACGCTGGGTGGCTTTAAACAATGGAAGTGTGTTTTCTCATAGTTCTGAAGGCCAGAGTCTGAAATCAAGGTCAGCAGGGCCATGCTCCCTCTGGAGGTTCTAGGGGAGAATCTGTGTTTTGCCTCCTGGCTCTGCTGGCTCCTGGCAATCTTTGCTGTTCCTTGGCTTGCAACTGTAGTATTCCAATCTCTGTCTGAGCCTTCATATCACCTTTCCTCTCCCATCTGGCAAACACGTGCCTTTGCCTCGCTCTTTTTTTTTTTAAATTTTTTTTTTCAACGTTTATTTTTGGGACAGAGAGAGACAGAGCATGAACGGGGGAGGGGCAGAGAGAGAGGGAGACACAGAATCGGAAACAGGCTCCAGGCTCTGAGCCATCAGCCCAGAGCCCGACGCGGGGCTCGAACTCACGGACTGCGAGATCGTGACCTGGCTGAAGTCGGACGCTTAACCGACCGCGCCACCCAGGCGCCCCTTGCCTCGCTCTTAAAAGTAGATTTATAAGAGTGATTTTGTTATTGGATTTAGGGCCTGCCCAGGGATTCCAAGATAAGCTCTTCCTCTCGGTATCCTTAAAGCAATCACATCTCTTGCCATACAAGGTAATATCCCCTCTTTTACCGTGTAAGGTAACATTCGATGCTGGCGTGTCTTTCGGGGGCCACCCTTTAGCCCCACTACAACAGTTGAGGGAGGTGGGCCAGGTTCTCGACACTGAAAGCAACCACAGAAAGGCAAAACCTCACCTCTGTTTCGAGTTGAGCTGAGAACAACAGTCTCCAGCTGTGACAGATATCTCTGACAACCTCAGCTTTTACAAATTCGGAAGGAGCCGCAAACCTGCTGTGGGGCGGGGGCGGGGCCCTGCCGGCAGGGGTGTGGCTGTGTGGCCCGAGGGGCTTTTCCATCTGTGTCATCCGCGGTCCTGTTTTCTTTCATGAGGCCTTGCGATGTGGCAGGCCCTGTGCGGAGTTTAAACGACCCTCCTCCTCCGGGAGCTTGTTAGGTGCGGGTTGTGGGCTCCTCTCTTACGGATTCTCGTTTAGTAAGATTCCTGGAGGCTGAGGTCGGGAGGCTGCATTTTAAAGGAGCACAGCAGGTGATTCTGCTTCAGATGCGGGCTCTCTGTGGACCCTCAGAACCACGGGGAGGGATGCTGGTGTAGCGGGGAACTCATGTTGAACTGCTAGATGGTTGTGAGGGAAAAAATTTCCAGTCTCACGCTCCATTTGGTGCAGATTGAAACAACACACACGATTGCAGGAAGGCTCAGGTTACCCGGAATGCTTTTGCTCCTGGACAGTGCTCACCGAGGGGATGAATCTGACGCAGGCTCCCTGGGTTGGAGAGAGCTTTGCAGGGAGGGACGCAGGGCGCGGAGCACTGCTCAAGGAGCCTGACTGAGCAGGCTCGGTTGCCTCAGCTGTACATGCACCGGCCCTAAGGTCCTGGCAGATCACGGCCCTGCCTGAGCCTCGCTTTCCCAGTCTGTGAACTGGGCTCGCAGACTACCTGATCCACGGCACACATTTGCCTCCAAGAGTCATTAGGGTTTGGAAGTTAAAAATCCAGAGCACGTCTGGACTTTCCCAGCCCCTGAGGGCTGCTAGGTTAGCCTGAGTCAGTGTTTCTCAAAGGCTGTGACACGGGTGGTGTGCTTGGGGGTTTCTAAGACCACCTCCTGGACTGATGATTCGAGAAGAGACTCCTAGCACGTGGCCACCCTCAGGGCTTGTTACAGTGAAAGATGCAAAGAAATCAGCAAAGGGAAAGTCACATGGCTGAAGTTTGGAGAAAACAACGGCCAGTTGCCAAGGGTCTCCTCCTGGGTGACTCCCACCAGCGATTAATTCCCCCAGCAACGAATTCTGACCACATCTATGCGATGTGGTCAGCCAGGGGAACTCGTCAGACACTCACGCGGGCAGCCTCTGTCTGGCACGGACCAGAATTTCAGGCTCCCAGAGAGAAAGCAGGTGTGCAGCCCAAACTATCCTGTTTGTACCAACACTTTCGGCACAGTGAGCCACCCTTCTCGTTGATGGTGGCTGGGACCCCCTACAGAAATCTAAGTTCTGGGTACCAGCCGAGGGCCAAATTTACAGGTAGGCCTTTCACAGAGCAGCTGGGGCTGTGGGAGCTCTCTTCTGCACGAGCCGTGTACGTAACGGTCGTCTTCCGTTCCTTCCCTGACCTTCGGGTGTTCAAAACCCCTTTCCGTGCCTGGGGAGTCTCCCAACTTGCAAGACAAAAATCCACCTCTCGTGAGAGATGCCGAAAATCTCAAATACTCGTTTTCCTAGCCGCCTTTGAAGCTAGGGGACGGTGACACGACCTCAGTTCCTGCCAATCGGACGAGGCCACCCGGATTTGGAACTGGAAGCCAGTGACAGGGACAAGAGGGGGCCACGCTTGTTCTCCTGTTTCAGGGGTGGTGATGGCAACAGGTGCACTGTCAGAGGCGGGGGTCCAGCCCTGCTGGTGGTGGTGGTGTGCTGGCACATTCCGGAATCTTCCCTGGGCCAGTTCCGCAGGGCACTCCGGGAACACACTCTTGTCTTAAGTCGGACAGGGTTGGGTTTTGTTTCTTAGGGAGGAAGGTAATCTTAAGATGATGCAAATGAGATCAAGTCATAGAGAGAAATGTTCCTTTTCCATTCTCCTTCGACCTTTCTGATTCGTTAGGAGGAGGTCTGTTTGCTTCTAGTCCTTAAATCCCTTTAACCTCCTTCTAATGCCTGTGAATCTCCCTTTTTTGTATTTTTTCCCCAGTTTTATTGAGCATAGTTGACATATAAAACTGTAAGATATTAAAATGTATACTATGGCAATTTGATCTATGTATACACCATGAAAGGACCCCCTCCCCATCCCACCCCACCCCCCGCCATGAGAATCTCCCTTTTATTTTATTTATTTAATTTTTAATACATGAAATTTATTGTCAAATTGGTTTCCATACAACACCCAGTACTCATCCCAAAAGATGCCCTCTTCAATATCCATCACCTCCCCCCCCCCCCCCTCATCAATCCTCAGTTTGTTCTCAGGTTTTAAGAGTCTCTTATGCTTTGGCTCTCTCCACTCTAACTTCTTTTTTTTTTTTTTTCCTTCCCCTCCCCCATGCGTTTCTATTAAGTTTCTCAGGATCCACATAAGGGTGAGAGAATCTCCCTTTTAAATAAGGACAGTGCAGGTTGGAGGCCAGTGTCAGTATCCAGCTAGGATTTTAGGATTTAATGATGCGGGTATTACAAAGTGTTTATTTCGCGGTTACCTCCTATTTATGGCAAGTATTTATTATATGGTAATGATATATTGTTTCCTTTTAAAATCAAAGCACTTAAGGAGCGCCTGGGTGCCTTGGTCGGTTGAGTGTGCCGACTCTTGATTTCAGCTTAGGTCATGATCCCAGGGTCATGGAATCGAGCCCCGCATTGGGCTCTGCGCTGAGCATAGAGCCTGCTTAGGATTCTCTCTCTTCCTCTCTGTCCCTCCCCTGCTCGCACTCACTCTTTCTCAAATTAAAAATAATATAAATAAAAATAAATAAATAAGAGCACTTAAGTAAAAATCATTATCTAATTCACAAAAAATTAAATAATAGTACAGTTGTATATGGTGAACATAGTTCTTGAGTGAAAGGCTTTGGGGAGCACTGCCTCTGGGACTCAAATTTGGCCTTTCGGGGTCCACTGAAGTTTGTGGAGGAGCTCTCAGCAAGTGCAGCCAAGCTCCCTGGAAACCCAGGATTATGGGGCGGGGCCTGTTGTACCCCTGAGCCGGAAGCCCCTCAACCCAGGCCGGGAAGACACAGCAGGTGGCCCCTCCTCCCCCAGCACCGCCTCTGTGGCGTGGGGACAGGGTGACCCTCCCGGGATGATCACGCCCCTGAGCTGACCCAGTGCAACGCTGGGCGGGAAACGCTGTCACAGACTCTGCTATGACCAGAAGACGTGGTGGGGGTCATTCAGTGCACCCCCTCATGGCAGAGATGGCGTGGTTTTCAGGGGTGGGGCTCCGTGGCTCAAGAGCTGCGTTTCGGGACCCGGTCAAGCTGCCTTCCACAGCCCCTGCTTGACTTTGGGTGGAGTGATGGGGCCGAGGGGGGGTGCAGACCTGGCCTGGGGGCTCCACCTCGCCCTCCGGTTCTCCAAGCTCAGGCCACACAGGCCTCCACCCGTCCCTCCAACTCGGCAAACGTGCTCCTGCTTCGGGGCCCAAGTGGCTGCTCTCCTTTCCCCTTCCTGGAAGGTTCTTCCTACCCATCTCCCACCACTGCCTGGGTGAACGGCCCCCACCATCACCTTGTTAGGGACGGCTTCTCTGCCCACCACCTGCCAGGGTCACCAGTCACTGGCCAACACGCACCTTAGCTCCTTTCCTCATAGCATTTCTCATGGCCTGACATTAGGTTCTGTGCAGTGTCTGTCACCCCACTAGAATGTGAGTTCTCTGAGGGAAGGGCCAGGGAAGCTACAAGATTTGGGGGCCCCAGGAGAAAATAAAAATCGGGCCCTTGTGACTAAGAACTGATTGATGAAGAATTTCAAGACCACGGGCACCTGGGTGGCTCAGGGGGTTAAGTGTCCGACTCTTGATTTTAGTTTAGGTCATGACCTCAGGGTCATGGAATCGAGCCCCACATGGGGCTCTGCGCCCCGCGTGGAGCCTGCCTAAGATTCTCTCTCTCCCTCTACTGCCCGTGCTCTCTGCTGACTGACTAACTCACTGAGCTATGAGAGTCCAGAGCTGATGGCTTTAGCGGCTACTTCATCTGCAAAACAGAAAGGAAATACTCCTAACCATTGATTACTGAGATCAGCTTATCTGTTAAGATTTAAAGGCAGGGCTGGACCAGGAGGGCCCTGGAGGGCTGGGCGTGGGTGGGACGTTTATTCTGAGAGCAATGCTCTGAGAGGCTGTGCGGCTTTACAGCAGGGCTGGGACAAGGGAGGCCACATTGTAAATATCGCCCGGCGGGAACTGGAGCGAGCCGTCCTCTGTGGCGCCCCGATGACCAGATGGAAAGAAGTGGGGTTTGATGGTGTAAACCCACGTCGGGTAGACTCCTGGGTCCTGCCGTACCCACCACGGATGCGCTGGGGGAGATCCGAAGGCCGTTGTTTAGCTGGGGAAGGGCCCGGTGGTGCAGGTCCCGGACTCTGTCCCGGCTTCGCTGCGCACACACACATTCCCTTCCATGTCCCAGCCCTTCCCCGGATCCCGAGGGACGGAAGAGATGGTTGATGCTGAGCACACTACACACCCCATAAAAGTTAAGTGTATTTATACGTATCAGGCAGGCCTGGAAAGCCCGCAGCGGAGTCGGGACGGGAAGCAAGGCAGCCCTTGGAAGAAACCCCTGAGAAGCAGTGACATGTGGCCAGGGACTCCAACTGGAGGAAAGGTGTCCCCTCGGTGGAGCCCAGAAAGTCCCCGTTTCAGCTGAATTACCTCCAATGTGCAATGACTCCAAGGCATGAGTGGGAGGGAGATTTCAGACGAGCTGACGTTCTGGGGTAAGACAGCAGTATTTTCAGGTGCACGAGGATGATTCATAATCCCTAGGTCACCTTCCCCAGCAAAGAGCCATTTCTTTTGGAGATCACCAAACACAAGGTGAGAAAAAAACAATAATTACAGGAAGTCCCTCTCCCTCCCTTGAGTGTTTGATATGCCCAGCCCCGTCCCAAGGCATTGACGTGTCTGTGAGGTTGATGTAATATCTCAGGCACAGGAAGGCTACATTTGCCCAAGGTCATGGGCCAGAAGGCCTCAGAGCCAGGGTTCAAACTCAGGCATCTGGCCCCAGGCTCCTGCTTTCACCACCATGCAGAGGCATCCCTGCCTGGTGTTCGGATGGCCCTGGCAGTAGGGGTTTGCCCTGCTGGCCAAAGTGCTTGGAGGCCTTTGCAGATGCCTCCCTCCTAAGGACTGATGCCCAGAATCAGCTTAGTGGTAGGACTTGATGGGAACGATCACATTTGATTCTCACGCCTACGCCTTGTCCCCATTTTACAGATGAGGAAATAGAGGCCCTGAATGCTTATGCACTTTGTCCAAGGCCCTCAGCCACTAGGCAGCCAAATAAGCCTGGACTTTAGGGCTGACCAAAGCCTTCTCTGTTTTTTTTTTTTTTTTTTTTTTTTGAGAATTCCAGAAATGCAACCAATTTCTGTACATTGATTTTACATCCTGCGACTATGCTGAATTCATGTATCAGCTCTAGCAGGTTTTTTTTTTTTGGTGGAGTCTTTCGGGTTTTCCACGTAGAGTATCATGTCGTCTGCAAAGAGTGAAAGTTTGACTTCTTCCTGGCCAGTTTGGATGCTGCTGAGGCTAGGACTCCCAGTACTATGTTGAACAACGGTGGTGAGAGTGGACGTCCCTGTCGCGTTCCTGATCTTAGGGGGAAGCCTCTCAGGTTTTCTCCACTGAGGATGACACTCCAGCGCATAGGCCTTTATTTCTGTGTTCTTCAAAGCCGCGCTATCCTTGTTCTCTGGATAGGCGTGGTGACTCAGAGAGGTTAAGCACTGTGCCTGAGGTCACACAGCCGGTAAGTGGGGAGATGGGACTCGAACACAGGTTGGTCCAAGTCTAATGCACTCTTTCTACTCTTCAAGCTGTTTAGGCTGACCGTGATTTAAAATTGTGGAGCATCTTCCTTTTTAAAATGGATTTTTCTAGGGGGAGGTGTATAGGGATGGCCTTGATAGGCAGACCAAGAGCTTGGACTGGGGAGGCAGAGGGACCAGGGTTCTAATACAAGATCTGCCTCTCACTGGCAGTGTAACCTCCGTGGGTCATTCTCTCTGAGCGTCAGGATGACAAAAAGAACACCACCTCCAGGCTGGTTGCCAGGATGAGGTGAAGGAGCCTACTAGAAACACACAGACTCCCAATGGCAGGGCTTTGTGTACGTGTGCTCCCATTATCCAAATTAGTGCTTGACAAATGCCTCCGGAAGAAGGAGAAGGAAGAAGAGAGGGAGGAAGGAGGAACCCACGTAAATGGTGGCTACTAATATAATCTCATCCATCTTCCGAATATCCTCCTGAAGAACAAAGGGGGCAGAAGAAATTCTACCCATGTCGTAGGTGGGGAACAGAGTACCTGCTTGGGTAAGAGGAGGCCAGAGCGAGCCCAGTGCCACTCAGATTTCTTTGCCTCTTTGTTCCTAACCGTGATCTTCTCCATTTTTTTTTTTCTTTCCCCTACTGCAAAATGTCAGAACTTCAACATGACAAAGTGCAGGACAAAAACAAGGAGGAGTGGCTTGGGCTCCCTCGCGGCCCCGCCTCATCCTTCTGGGCTGGGCTCCCAGGCCTGTCTGCCCAGGAGCAGAGCCCCCACCGTCAGCGTGTCCTTGCACGGAACAGCCTCTCCCAGGGCGGGAGGGATCCTCCACAGATCACACCTTCTCCTCCAGAGTCCTGGGCTCGGAGGACACACAGCCCTTGCACGCCCAGGAGTCGGTTCCAGCAGGCTCTGCGTTTCATCTCAGAGATTCCAGATTGAGCTGTCAACCTGGACACCTGCCCCTAAGGGGGCCCAGGACTGCACAAGGGGGTTGTCGCCGGGGACGGGCTGCCCGTTTGATTAATTTCTAGCTAATCAATCTTTACTAAGTCTCGCCCTGATTTCTAGAGGCTGAAAATCTAGTGAGGGGGCAAGCCTTGGCTGGTATGAACCATTTGGTTTTAACACTAGTTCTTAAAATATTGACAACAAATACTGAGCTTCATCTCAAGCCCCTGGAGTGCCTTCCTCTACCCAGGCCAGCATCTTCTTCCCGCCCCGCCGGGAAATCCACACTACCCAGCAGTGAAAGGGTTAACGCCTGGCTCAGTGGGAGACCCTGCCCCAGCCCAGGAGTCATCATCCGTTCTGATTGGTCAGCCCTCCAGAGGCTCCTGATTGTTAAACATTCTGTACGTGACTCTGGAAGCGGTGCTTACTCTAAACCGGCCACAGGGCAAAATACTGCAGATGTCATAGGGGCCGAAGCAAGTCGACCACTCATCCATCCAGTGGGCAGCAAGTTTCTTTGGAAGATGTCCACCCTCACCCATGCTGGGCCAGGCCCCTTCTTGTGTCACCTGGTCCTTTCCTCCGCCTCCAACCTTAGCCTTTTCCCTGGCCTCCCCGACTTCACTACAAGCTCCCCAGCCAATGCATCTTCCACTCACGGCCAGCCAGACGGATGTGGTCACACCAGCTGGCTTCTTGCTGTGCTCAGGGGGAGACAGAAGGTTGCTTTGGGGCTGTCACTGCAGTTTGTCTGTTTTTGGTCTCCCCTGTCGGATCTCAGGCTCCACCAAGGCTCCCCAGCATTTATATCCAGTGTCAGGCAAGTACCTGGAAAGGTGGATGCTCGGCAGATGTGTGCCGAACAGCAGAACGAGAAAGGAATGGATGAAAGGGCACTCAGTGTGAGGTCTGTAAGCGCATAGAAAGGACCAGAGCTGTTTCCTGGGTGGGTTACCACCAGCAGGTAGAGATGAGACTGGCCTTCAAGACGGGGGGGGGGGGGGGGGACAGCCACGCAAGACTGGAGGACAGCCTGGCCTCCTCTCTAAGCAGAAAGATAAAATAGAAGATTGAGAGCCTGGGGCTCTGGAGCCCCAACACCCCAAGTTCAAGTCCCGGCTTCACTATTAACTAGCTGGCGACCTTGAGAAAGATGTCACCTTTCTCTTTCAAATGGGGACAATGATGATATCTACCTTATAGAACTGTTCTGAGGACTAAATGAGATCACAGGTGTGGGTGACAAGTGAGCCAGTGTGCTTGACTCTGGGGAAGGAAGTGACATTTGCCATGTACTTTCCGTGCGCTCTCTGAGCTGAGCTTTTTTTTTTTTTTTTTTTTTTTTTTTAATTTTTAAATGTTTATTTTGAGAGAGAGAGACAGAGAGTGAGCAGGGGAGGGGCAGACAGAGAGGGAGACACAGAATCGGAAGCAGGCTCCAGGCTCTGAGCTGTCAGCACAGAGCCCGACGTGGGGCTTGAACCCACAGACCTCGAGATCATGACCTGAGTCAAAGTTGGACACACAACCGACTGAGCCACCCAGGCGCCCCCTAGCTGAGCTTTTTAGGCCTTTCAGCGATCCTGCAGGCTTTCCCCTGGTGTCTCTGTTTGCCAGACGAATCCCACATCCACCCCTGTGGAGCCCACCATCCCCAGCACTCGGTTCATTGTGGGTGGCCCAGCGTGCAGTGACGGTTAGCCCTACGTAGACCTTAGGGCTGCCTGGGGAGCTGGCATAGATACCCACCCTTGGGCCCACCTTGGCCGAATGAACCAGAGTTTCCGGGAGTGGACCGAACGTGAGTATGATTTTGAAACCTCCCAGATGATCCTAATGGGGCTGAGAACCGCTGGCCTGCGTCTGGGTCCGAAGGCCGTGTGGTGGTCAAAACGAGTCCCAGGAAGGCAGGGATGGCGTAGGGTGGGGCTGTGGGGCTGGGGGCTGTGAATCACTTCTCACCCTGACTGCTGACAGCAAAGCCAGACTCTACATAGAGGGAACTCAGAAACGTGCTCGCACCCAGTGTGGGCACTGCCCAAAGTGTGGCTTCTAAGTGCTGAGCACTATTGCTTAATGGGGTCTATGAGTCCCAGGCCTCTCTCACTTTTATGGGGCTCTCTGCTCCAGGCAGCTGACCTGTACCAGTCAGTGAAGCCTCTCTCTCTCTCTCTCTCTCTCTCTCTCTCTCTCTCAATTTTTAAAAATAGTTAACCAATTTTTTTTAACTTTATTTATTTTTAGAGACAGAGGACTGTGAACGTGGGAAGGGCCAGAGAGAGAGGGAGAGAGAGAATTCCAAGCAGGCTTTGCTGACGCGGGGCTCGAACCCATGAACCTTGAGATCATGACCTGAGCAGAAATCAAGAGTCGGTCGCTTAACTGCCTGAGACACCCAGGTGCCCCAATTTTTTTTTTTAACTCTAAGCAAAACCATGCATGTAAGGCATATATTAATCTCTCAATAAGCAGTAAGTGTTATTAGGAAGCAACATCAAAAACAGTATTTTCAATGTCAGCCTTTAGAATTCTAACAGTAATACATGCTTTCTATAGAAAATTAGAAAATGCAGACAGATATGAGAAAGAACCCCCCCCCCCCCTATTTTCACTAAAGATACATACTTTTAACATTTTGGCAATTATTCTTCGAGGGTTTTTTGTTTTGTTCCTGATTTTTTGTTTATTTGTTTTTTGGGTTTTTTTTTTATGGTCTTAAAAAATGTATCTATATATACACAGAAAAATCTGTTATATGCTCTGGGTCCTGCTTTTTTTCCCCCTGCTTAATATTATGTCATAAGTGTTTTCCCAATTTATTAGATACTCTTTGAAATCTAATTTTCACTGTATGGTTAGATACACATTTATTTAGCCAGCCTCTTGTTGATCATGCAACTTTTTATCTCTGTTATAAACGGTGCTGCCGTGAGCTCTTTACCTTTTATTAAAAACTGTGCTTGAGCTTGGTCAGGCTTTCAATGGGCCTGTCCCAAAGGGCAGTCTCCTGGCCACAGTTCCGATTGGCCGGGCTCAGCTTTTGCCAGCACGCTTTGTGTCTACATGCCAGAGACAAACGGATTTCAGCCTTGACTGGTGGGGCCCGGGGCTGCTCCGAGGCCCAATCTGTCACTCTCTGCCTCTTGGAAGGAGGGTCTGCTCTCTGCTGAGATGTACAAACACGTAATCCTTTTCGATCAATAGGGAATCCTTTTCCTGGCATTTAAACTCAGTCCATTCTGTTTCTGTTGCATGTGTGATATCTTCATTTATTGCCCTTGTCTTTCTTGTTTCATAGAACTTGGTGGGGGGCGGGGACAAGGGGGCATCTCCTAAGGTCCTCAAGAATTCAGGCCCTTAGCCATCCATCTATATAGGGGCATGGCTCTCTGTCTTCTGCTAGGACACAGAAAGCCTTAAGCTCCCACTGCTGACGCTGATTGCCAGCCTTGTTTTGTCTTATAATATGCATTGCTAAAGCCTTCTGACTTATGAACAAGCAGCTAGTGCTCCCGGAAGCCTTGGGGAGAACGACCTCTTAGGATGATGGTTATATTAATCTACTTTGGGGCTCTCCTTGGCCGAAGGACATTAATGACTTCTGATCATCCTATGGCTGTTTGTCTTTGGGGAAGTGGGACTAAATCCAAAGGCTGATGTCACTTGGGAGCATGACAACCCAATAACTCAGTTGCAACAGTGGTAGGAGCAAAGAATCTCTGGATACAAACAAAGTTGCAAAGAGAAGAGCGCTGGCAGGCAGAAATGGGGCATGCTGAAGCAATTCAGCCCTGTTTTATGTTTTTTTGTTTTGACATTTCAAGTTCAGAGAACACAGCTTGGTTTTATAAAATAGTTTCAGTCCAGAGGGCAGACCACATGAAAATGTCCAAATGAGTCCTTACAGATGGAGGCCAGGACGAATGGCTCTTTACCTGCTTTGCCCTCCATTTTTTGCCCCAGAACCTTCTGGAATGTAATCCCCAGAGCAGATTGGAGATAGAGCATTGACTTAATTGTCAGGCTCACGTGAGCCCCCAGGATGTCTTCCTGCATGCACTGATTTTTTTTTTTTTCCAAATTGGCTGAGTTAAAACATGTAATAATTATACCCAAATTTGCACAGCCACTTTCTTCCTGAAAATCGATGTAATTTGCGTGTGTTATTTAGCTGTAGGACATCCTGGAGCCGTGTACCTCTTGCTGCTTTTGCAGAGGTGCTGAATGCCTTGGTTGAGGCGCCTGGGCCCTGGAGGGCAGCCAGGATGATTCAGGGCTTGTCTGCCAGTGACGCTTGGGCTGGCGTCCCAGCTTCAGCCCAGGCCAACTTGGAGGCCTTGGTCTTTCTGTGTTGCACTTTTCTCATCTATGAAATGGGGATAGTAATAGTCTCTGCCTCATGGAATTCTTTTGACTCATAAATGAATTACTAGACATCAAGCACTACAAACACGGCCTTGTCAGTCGTTCGCTATTGTTTTATTATGCTCCAAGTGGTATTTGATGTTTATTTATTTTTGAGATAGTGGGAGAGAGAGAGAGCGCGCGTGAGCGAGAGGGGGAGGGGGAGTGGGCACAGAGAAGGAGACACAGAATCCAAAGCAGGCTCCAGGTTCTGAGCTGTCAGCACAGAGCCCAACACGGGGCTTGAACTCATGAACCGTGAGATCACGACCTGAGCCGAAGTCGGCTTTAACCGACGGAGCCACCCAGGCGCCCTGCTTCAAGTGGTACTTGGATTCCTTAAATAAGCACCACTGGGAACAGGGCTTCTCAAACCGTAACGTGCACAAGAAACACTGTAGGTCTTGTTTAAATATAGATCCTTACTTGGTGGGTTGAAAGTGGGACCTGAGTCTACATTTGCAACAGGTTCACGTGACAACCAAGCTGCTGTTCAAGGACCACATTTTGAGGCGCAGGGACCTTGAGAACATAGATGAAAACTGTAGATTCCCAGGCCCCAGCTCAGACCCACAGATTCAGGATTATTCTCAAGCCTTAAATCTCCCGGAATCACCTTCCTACGTTTTAGGTGTGTCACCCCTTCTTTCCATTTCTTGCTTTTGGGCTGAGACCGTCTATCTTACACCTGTCCCAACATTGCGTTTCAGGTGCACACAACTTGTCTGGTGTCACAGGCTCACAGCTGGAGAGGACCTCCGCCTCAGGATGAGTTGTACGTACCCTGGGTCTCACTCACACCTGAAAGATCATATTGAGATGAGACTTTGGGCTTCAGGTTTTAGAGTTGATGCCAGGAGAGTTCAAACTCTTGGGGGGTGGGGGGATGGAATGAATGTATCTTGCGTGTGAGAGGGATATTGATTTTGGGAGCCAGGGGGTGCAGAATGAACTGACTAGTGATCCCCCCACACCCCAGATTTGTATGTTGAAGCTCTGACTCCTAAGGTGATGATAGTTGGAGATGAAGCCTTTGGAGGTCATTAGGCTCAGCGGAGGTCAGGAGGGTGGAGCCCTCGTGATGAGATTAATGCCCTGATGAGAAGAGACGCCTGAGCTCTTTCTCCACCGAAGGACGATGCAACGAGGGAGGGGCCGTCTGCAAGCCAGGAAGAGGGTTGTCACCAGAGCCCAGCCATGCTGGCACCTGGTCTCAGACTTCCAGCCTTCAGAACTGTGACAAATCCGTGTGTGTCGTTTAACCACCCGGTCTGCTGTACTTGGCCGTGGCAGCCCAGGCTGACTGAGACACTAGAGGCGGGGCTTAGGAGCCAAGGGCTTAACAAGCCTCCAGGTGACTTGAATGTCCCCAAGTTTGGCTAGACTGAGTTAATTTTACTGTAAGGAAGATGTGGCTGTTCAAAACGTGTGTGTGGGAGAGAATGTGTCATTCTTTATTGAGGGCCTAGTGTTCTCCTTCTCCTGCTTTCTTCTCCTTCTTCTCTTTCTCCCTTCCTCCCAGGCCAGGCCGCAGAGCCCGGTGGTGAGAACGCTCTGGGTTTGCCTCCCAGCCCCCCTTCATTCATAGCTGGATGGCACCTCTGTTGAAACAAGTCTCATACGGAGACTGTGTGAAATGGGCACGCAGGGACCGACTGGGGAAGCTGCTGGTCGCTGATCAAGTCCCACCGTGTTGTGGGGTCCGAGTTCTGTTGTCATACACGGTCTGGCCATTGTCGGCGCAGGCTAGGGTGTCTGGGTTTGTCCTCTTCTGCATGATGCGCCTTGACCATGGTGCCTTTCCTTGTTCTTCTTGGGATCTCCTCCGCATAGAACTTCACACTTGGGGCTCACCATGCTTGCCGAACGGTTGGATAAAAGACAAGGTCCAGCCGCCAAGTTACAGACCACCGAGCTGTTGCAGCCTAGAGGGAACTTGAAGGTTCATACCTACCTTATCTCAGTTCAAGCCAACAAATATCAGCGATCACGTGCCTAGAGTGTCAAGGCCCATACCTGAGGCCACAGAAGGGCCCGAGGGAGGCATGGAGACTAAATAACTATAATCTCTTCCAAGGCTTTCCCACTGCTGCCTTGCATTTGGGAAGTGGTTAGACTAAAATGCAGCCAGTTACTCAATCAGGTGATTGTACAATACAAACAAAATCGCCTCTGCATATTGTTGTTTCCAAAATGATGTTAACCAACATGCTCTCATTTAATCTTCAAGACAGCATGGTGAGATAGGTATTATTCCCCCGTTTTACTGATGAGCCAACTGAGGCTCTGAGAAGCTAAGCTGGCACCTGGCAGCGTGGGACTTGAATCCAGAGCCCAGCCTCTTCCACACACTGGAGGTGGGGCGTGGGAAGGAGAAGAGGAGGGTCTGGGCGGGAGGAACAGAGGTGCTGCTTCCACGGAAGAGGGAGGGACGCTGGGCAGGTGGACAGCAGATGTCAGATGTCTCTGCACATAAGGCCCATCACGGGAGGGGGGTGGTCTGTCTCCCCCCCCACTGAGCACATAAATGAAAAGCAGGTCCTCAGTTTGCAAAGTGGGAACAGGTTCAGCAGGCTTATGAGTGAATAGATGCCTGAGCTGAATCTTATCTAACTTCTGGCTTCAAGACCGTCATCAAGAGGTTCGCACCAGCAGCCTTCTCCGTGAGCACGGGAGACATTCTGGGCCGTACTGGGCGTACTGGGCCGGTGGAGGGAGGAGGTGAGGGGCCTGGCCCACGAGCCAACTCTGTATTCAGTCCAGGCTCGACAGCCACGCGGTTCAGCCTTAGCGGAGGTCAAGTTGACAGAAACCAGAGCAGGGCCGAATGCCACCCTGGGGTGTCTGGGTTGCAGGGAATTCCGTCCAGTCTCGGCCCACCTCTGAGGTCCTTTAGGACCCCGGCAGCTGGGCAGTGTGTCCTGGGGGGACCAGTCAGCCCCTTCAGGCGGAGGCCCACTGGCTAAACGCCTCCCAGTCCTGTGCTGGCTGGAACCCCCCCCCCCCGGGGTATTTTGTGCCCTTAGAGACACTGCGGTAACGTTCCAGAAGCCTAAAACAGGCTGCCCCTGGCTGACGTTGGAAGAAATTCAATCTCACTGGTAATAAAAGATAAGCACATTAAAACAAGATGTAGTTTTATTGTTTTATTTCCCTGGCTGAAAGACAGGCCAGGAATTAAAAGAAAAGATAATAATACTCCACGCGGGTTGGGGGTGGGGAAACGAGTCCTCGTCCACACTGCTGGCTAGGATGAGCGCCTGGATTCTTAGGAGGCCTTAGGGGCGGGCGTAACCTTTGACCCCAACCATTTTCCTTACGGGCAGTAATCTAAGAGGTAGTGGGAGACGTGTGCAAAGATGTACCTGCCAGGGTGTGTGTTGGAGGGTTTATATTTGGAGAAAAGTTGAGGTCCAACAGGAGATAACCACGTGGCATAGACACGTGGCAAATTCTAAGCAGTCATAAAATTGCCACACCACTTTATGTAATGCTATAGAAAGATGCTCCAGATATATTGTTGGGTAGAAAATAAGGTGATAAAGTAACATGCCTGGTGTGATCTTGGTTTTGTGAGAAACAAACCCATCTGCCTACAGACGGATTATATATATAAATGAAAATGTATACATGTGAATGTATATATGTGCATCCATATGAATGTGCATATATTATGTATGGAAAATATTAATAATCCTTACCTCCATGTGATGGTACGATGGGTGAATTCTGTGCTTCCTAACTTTATTCTAAGGAGAACGTCATTATTTGAATGACACGAATGGAATTTCTTTAGAGGCCAAGAACCAGGCTGTAAGCCCGTGAGGGCGGAAGGATATACGGTGGCTGAGAGCAGGGTGCCAAGGTCACCTTGGGCCTGGGTGCGAATGCTGCGCGGGTGGGGTATTATCGGTGGGGCTCTGGGCCTGAGACGCAAGCTCTCCAAACCTTGGAGTTCTCATCTGAAGAAGGGCATCTGATGATGAAGAATGGTGTTAGGAGCATTAAGTGGGGGTGATCTGTTAAGTGTCTGGCAAATATTAAGCACTCAATAAATCTTAATTATATGTAAATATACTATCAAGCTAGGATAACATCATATTATCTATCTCCTATCAAAATTGGCCACACACACAATTAGTCATGTATCTAAAGGAATAGACCTGTTTTCTAAAGCTTCTGAGAGTGGAACCCGTAGGCAATGTCACAGGGAGACCAATTACAGCCCCAAATGAAGAATTTTCCAGCTCTCCAAAGGTGCAAGTGGGAGCCCCATCCCTGGAGATAACCCCGCAGGTTCTGGGTGAACAGATAGCAGAGTTGTGGGAGAGGACACTCGGGGGCCAGATAATTAGGCTGACAAGGCCACTGGAACCCCTTCCGGTCCCCAGGTTGAAGCCACTGGCAGAGAGGTTGAGAAGGTGGCCTGGAGTCAGGCGGCCTGGGGCTGCGGCTCAGCTCTGCCCCTTGCCAACTGAGGGAGATGCTGGGGAGGCATCTCCTCTCTGAGCCTCAGTGTCTGCTTTAGTAAAACGATCTCTGCTATGTGCTTGCTGTCAGAATTAGAAATAATAAAACCTAGCTCCCGTTCTTATGATTATTTTTGTTCTGAAATGGTGGAGCTAGGACCTGGGAAAATATTCATTCATTCATTCATTCCTGCATTCATTCTTCCCACAAATACTTCTCCAGCATTTTTTTCTGTCTGCCTCTTCCTGTAAGGAGTAGGGCCCCTTTAAGGCTTCAGTGTTCCACGGACCTACTGCTGAAGGCCCTAAATCCTAATCCCAACCATCAGGCTTTGTCTCCATGTTCCATACAGGCACCAAAGGGCAGCACTCAAGTCATGATGAAGCTGGGCTCCTCGCCAGAAAGGCCCAACGGGCGGCTTGGCTGAGATGTGCAGGCTTCCTTGAACACAGGATGGGAACAAAGGAAAAACCCTCAGGCTAACTTGAAGATGGGAGGGAGTTGTCCAGGCAGTGCTAGAATGATGTGCCAGGACAAATGGCCCCGAGCGGGTATCTCAGACTTCCGGTCCCCTCCTCCTCCCCAGCAGTGGTGGGAATGAGAGCTGGGAGCCCACAACGCCTTGCTCCGAGGGACCACCCCTTTGGGACTTCTAGGCTCCTTGTCAGTCTGCTCCGGGCTCTGTTCCATGCACACCCCTTTCTCAAGGATGTCCCCAACTGCCCTGGGCCTCCCTCCCCCATGAGAAAACACAGTCACACCTTGACTGCGTGCTCACCCCCATACAACAGCTTGTAGGTGTGAGTGTGTCCTCCACTGGCCCCCAGCTCCTCTGCGAGGCGGGTCACACAGAAGGTGTGTGGGCAGGGCAGGGCGTGGGGAGAAAATCTTAGAATGCGAGATTTTAGTTTTTTGCATGTGTCGTAATTTGTATAATAGAATTTAAAAGTGGCATCCTTATGCAATTTATAAATAATTAAACATATCTTAATCACAGAGGCTCTTGGATGTAATGAAAAGGGTTGATTGGAAAGGAAATAACTTTCTTTTAAATATTTTTAAATTTAAATTTTATTTTAGAGAGACACAGAGAGAGAGAGGGGAGTGGGGGAGAGGGGCAAAAGGAGAGGGGGAGAGAATCATAAGCAGTCTCCATGCTCAGTGAGGAGTCTGACACAGGGCTCGATCCTGTGACCCTGGGATCATGACCTGAGCTGAAATGAAGAGTTTTGAGCAACCCAGATCCCCCTGAAATACCTTTGTAAAAAAATTTTTATTTAAATCCAAGTTAGGTAACATGTAGTGTAATATTGGTTTTAGGAATAGAACCCAGTGATTCATCACTTACGCACAACAACAATGCTCGTCCCAGCAAGCACCCTCCTCGATGCCCATCCCCCCTCTAGCCCATCCCCCCCCCCCACACCCTCCGGCAACCCTCAGTTTGTTCTCTGTATTTAAGAGTCTCTTACGGTTTCACTCCCTCTCTCTGTTTTTATCTTATTTTTCCTTTCCTCGCCCTATGTTCATCTGTTGTGTTTCTTAAATTCCACATATGAGTAAAATCGTATGATATTTATCTTTCTCTGACTGACTTATCCATTTAGCATAATATAATCTAGTTCCATCCATGTCATTGCAAATGGCAAGATTTCATTCTTTTTCATCGCTGAGTAGTATTCCATTTATTCCATTCCTTTTTTTTTATTAAATTTTTTTCAACATTTTTAAATTTATTTTTGAGACAGAGAGAGACAGAGCATGAACAGGGGAGGGGCAGAGAGAGAGGGAGGGATACAGAATCGGAAGCAGGCTCCAGGCTCTGAGCCATCAGCCCAGAGCCCGACGCGGGGCTCGAACTCACAGACCGCGAGATGGTGACCTGAGCTGAAGTCGGATGTTTAACCGACTGAGCCACCCAGGCGCCCCCCATTCCCTTTTGTAAAAATATAATTTATTGTCAAATTGGCTAACATACAACACTCAGTGCTCTTCCCAACAAGTGCCCTCCTCAATGCCCATCACCCATTTTCCCCTTTCCCCCACTCACCCGTCCACCCTCAGTTTGTTCTCTGTATTTAAGAGTCTCTGATGGTTTGCCTCCCTCCCTGTTTGTAACTATTTTCCCCCTTCCCCTCCCCCATGGTCTTCTGTTAAGTTTCTCAAGATCCACATAGGAGTGAGAACAAATGATATCTGTCCTTCTCTGACTGACTTATTTCACTCAGCATAATACCTTCCAGTTCCATCCACGTTGCTGCAAATGGCAGGATTCCATGCTTTCTCATTGCCAGGTAATATTCCACTGTATATATAAACCACATCTTCCTTATCCGTTCATCAGTTGACGGACATTTAGGCTCTTTCCATAATTTGGCGATTGTTGAAAGTGCTGTTATAAACATTGGGGTTTCATGTGCCCCTGTGCATCAGCACTCCTGTATCCCTTGAGTAAATTCCTAGTAGTGCTATTGCTGGGCTGTAGGGTAGTTCTATTTTTAATTTTTTCAGGAACCTCCACACTGTTTTCCAGAGTGGCTGCACCAGTTTGCATTCCCACCAACAATGCAAGAGGGTTCCCATTTCTCCACATCCTCGCCAGCATCTGTAGTTTTCTGATTTGTTCGTTTTAGCCACTCTGACTGGCATGAGGTGGTATGTCAGTGTGGCTTTGTATTTCCCTGAGGATGAGTGATGTTGAGCATCTTTCCATATGTCTGTTGGCCATGGATGTCTTCTTTGGAAAAGTGTCTATTCATGTCTTCTGCCCATGTCTTCACTGGAATATTTGTTTTTTGGGTATGGAGTTTGGTAAGTTCTTTATTGATTTTGGATACTAACTCTTTATCCAATATGTCATTTGCAAATATCTTTTCCCATTCTGTTGGTTGCCTTCTAGTTTTGTTGTTTATTTCCTTTGCAGTGCAGAAGCTTTTAATCTTGATGAGGTCCCAATAGTCTATTTTTTTCTTTTAGTTCCCTTGCCTTTATAGATGTGTTGAACAAGAAATTGCTGCGGCTGAGGTCAGAGAGGTTTTTTCCTGCTTTCTTCTCTAGGGTTTTGATGGTTTCCTGTCTCACATTTAGATCTTTCATTAATTCTGAATTTATTTTGCTGTATGGTGTAAGAAAGTGGTCTAGTTTCATTCTTGTGCCTATTGCTGTCCAGTTCTCCCAGCACCATTTGCTAAAGAGACTATCTTTTTTCCATTGGATGCTATTTCCTGCTTTGTTAAAGATTAGTTGGCCATACATTTGTGGGCCCAATTCTGGGTTCTCTATTCTATTCTATGTGTCTGTGTCTATTCTATTCAGTCTATGTGTCTGTTTTTGTGCCAATACCATCCTGTCTTGATGTACAGCTTTGTAGTAGAGACTAAAGTCTGGGATTGTGATGCCTCCCGCTTTGGTTTTTTCTTCAATATTTGACTATTCGGGGTCTTTTGTGGTTCCATACAAATTTTAGGATTGCTTGTTCTAGCTTCGAGAAGAATGCTGGTGCAATTTTGATTGGAATTGCATTGAATGTGTAGATTGCTTTGGGTAGTACTGACATTTCAACAATATTTATTCTTCCAACCCATGAGCATGGAATGTTTTTCATTTCTTTGTGTCTTCTTCAATTTCCTTCATAAGCTTTCTATAGTTTTCAGCATACAGATCTTTTACATCTTTGGTTAGGTTTATTCCTAGGTATGTTATGATTCTTGGTGCAATTGTAAATGGGATCAGTTTCTTTAATTCTCTTTCTGTTGCTTCCTTATTGGTGTATAAAAATGCAACCGATTTCTGTACATTGATTTTGTACCCTGAGACTTTGCTGAATTCACGTATCAGTTCTAGCAGACTTTTGGTGGATTCTTTTGGGTTTTCCGTGTAGAGTATCGTGTCGCCTGCGAAAAGTGCAAGTTTGACTTCTTTGCCAATTTTGATGCCTTTTATTTCATTTTGTGGTCTGATTGCTGATGCTAGGACTTCCAACACTATGTTAAACAGCAGTGAACCACATCTTCTTTATCCATTAATCTGTCGATGGACATTTGGGTTCTTTGCATAACTCGGCTATTGTTGGTAGTGCCGCTATAAATATTGGGGTGCACGTGCCCCTTCAAATCAGCATGAAATACCTTCCTTACTAGGTGAATACAGTATCACTTTAGTGCTGGCTCTTGAACTTTTTTTTTTTTTTTTTTTTTTAAAAGGCGGGAGAGAGGGGCAGAGAGAGACAGAATCTTTTTTTTTTTTTTTAATTTTTTTTTCAACGTTTATTATTTATTTTTGGGACAGAGAGAGACAGAGCATGAACGGGGAAGGGGCAGAGAGAGAGGGAGACACAGAATCGGAAACAGGCTCCAGGCTCTGAACCATCAGCCCAGAGCCTGATGCGGGGCTCGAACTCACGGACCGTGAGATCGTGACCTGGCTGAAGTCGGACGCTTAACCGACTGCGCCACCCAGGCGCCCCTCTTGAACTCTTAAAAACAGCCTCTGGCCCATGGTTACAGAACCCCAGGTGCTCTAGGTGATGTCTAAAATCTCTTCTAGCTCAAAAAGCATACATTCCTGAGAGCTGGGTCATTATTTCTCCCAATTCAGTGAGTCCCTCAGAATTCAGGGCTTTAAGTCCCCGGCTAGAACCCTCCCCACCCTGCCTAGTACTAAAAGGCCTACTTCCTTCTTGGGTTCACGCAAACTGTGAGTTCCAGATTTCCCCCTTCAAACCGGCCGGGAAATAGCAACTTCGATGTAGCAAGTTGAATCCACGCAGCTGTGGCACGTGTTAAAGTGCATCCCTGCCACTGAAAATCTGATTTTGTTTCCCAAAATCTTCACTGGAAATATTGAGCTGGAGCAGAGAACGGCATTTGCTCAAGCTCCGATGTGGTTTGCTGTCATTTGAACCAAGTGGGTCCCTCTCCCTTGAGTTTGTACAACTCCCTGTTAATCCTTTTGGTGAACTTTCCCGACGAAAATGATCCTTTGCTTGAATCAAAAATAAAACAGGTGGAGGCAGGTGGGGGTGCACTTACTCGAATCCCAGAGCAAATACGAGGCCACAGACTTCGGTTCTTGGACCCAGCACTTCCCGAAGGAGATTTTGGAGAAAAGTGGCAGAATCAGCAGGTACGCTCCTTCTTGATAGTCTTTCAAACAAGGACATAGCACACGGCACCTGCGTTCTCCTCGCATGGCCCCGAAGGCCCTGAAAAGTTGGCCTGCCCGCCTCGTCAGCCACAGAGAGGTTTGGCAACTTGCCTGAGGTCACTCAGCAGGTCAGTGGAGAAGCTGGAATTTGAACCCAAGTCTACCTGACTCTAGACGTCTTTCTACCTTGTAACACCTGGAAACACTGGTGAGAGCTGGGACCTAGGGCAGGTACTGCTTGCTCCTGATTTTTTTCTACTTCCTTCCTGGCTGGGGGTGTGGTGAGAGGGTCTGCGCCTGGGAAGGGGCGGGGGCAGCGGAGTGGATACAGCTCATTAGGGAATAGGAGGAACAGTTCCTCCCTCCCCTTCCCTTCCTTCCTTCTTTCCTTCCCTGAAATGTTTATTGAGGATCCTTCTACACAGTGACTGTGCTGGGCTCTGTGGCTATTGCAGTGAACGAACCAAACTAAATTTCTTGCCCCCAAGGAGCTCATACTGTAGTGGGGGGAGATGAACACTGAGCTAAGGAAGCAGGTAAAAGACATCATTAGGTCAGAGGATGGTCAGTGCTGTGGAGACAAACCGAGGCAGGGAAGGGGGGGTTGTGTGTCAGGAAGGGACATGCAGTTAAAACAGGGTGGCCGGGGACAGTCTTGCTGAAAAGGTGATGTTTGAGCAGAACTCAGGGAGCTGGGGGGCAAGTGATGTACATCTGGAGGAAGAGTGTTCCCGGCAGAGGAAACACATGCAAAGGTCCTGGGGTGAACCTGGCATGTTTGGGAACCGGCGAGGATTGGAGCGAGTGACAGGTGATATAGAGTCAGAGTGGTGACGAGGGGGCAGATCACCTAGGTCCCTAGAGGTCTGAGGGAGGTGTTGGGTTTTTTTCTGAGTGAGGTGGGGGCTATGGGAGGAAGTTAGCAGGGAGGAACCAGACCGGTCTGGCTGCTGTATTGAAGCCAAGGGCAGAGTTAGGAAGCTCCGGGAGGAGTTGTTTGTTGTTTGAGTGAGAGAGGACAGTGACTGGGTCCGGGGCCTGGCGGTGGAGAGGGTCTGTTGTCTCCAGCAAGTTACCATTACTGCGAGGGCATCCAGAGCTCCGTCCTGCTGGGAACACTGGGAACAGTGTGGGGTGGGGAGCCGGGGTATGGACCCATCACCTCCCTGGCTGCCACTGGCTGAGGGCTGCAGCCCGCTGGGGAGGGGACTGTCCCCCCCCCCCGCCCCCAGCATTTTGGCTGGTCCTGCTTCCGGGCAGGACAGGCTTGCAATGCCCAGGGAGACTCAGAGGTGTTTACACTGAGCAGCCTTATCCGGGCAGAAAGGACCATGAGGGGATGGGGTGGGGGCGCTGGCTGACGGCATCTGCTACAGAGGCCACTTCACCTGAACCTCCAAATCTCGCAGCGGCTCCCTCTCGCCTCCTGGGTGATGTCACCTCCTGGGCACGGCCAGCAACGCCTTCGGCAGGTCTCCCTGTCCGTGCACGCTGTCCGTGCAAAGGTCGGCGAACATCTTCTGTGACGCACCGGACAGCAAACATTTCAGGCTTCGCGGCCACATAAGGTCTCCCCCTCTGCTGTGGTCACCCAAAAGCAGCCCTAAGAAGTATGTAAATGAACGAGGTGGCTGTGTTCCCCAACTTTATTTACGAAAACGAGCAGCGGCCACATTTGGCCCAAAGGCTGTTGTTTGCTGTCGTGTATGGCATGGGTGGGAATCGACAGGTAGGTAGGAGCGCAGGTCTTATGAGGATGTTGCTAATAATAATGATAAATAATTATCACCCAACCAAAGAGTCCTTACACCCGCTGCAGGGATCGGTGACAGCTCGCCTGAACCCTAATTACACAACACAGACAGTTTAGGTCCAGATGCATTTCCTGAGCATTATGTTTTCCTTCCGCAAAATCTCAGAGCAGTATTTATACTCGAGGAAATTTAATTAAGACCACAAAAAGATCTATGCTTATACAACTAACTGCCTGGTTTAGCTCACAGTTAATTTGAAGTCATTGGAGAATTATTTGGATGTTGTTTCTCCTCCAGCCTGGGGCCCACGACCCTGCCCTTGTCCCGTAATCAAGTCCCGTGGTTTTGTGGCTCCGGAGACCATCTGGCCGTAGCTGGTTGGATATTTCATTCCTTTGCCATTAGGGGCTGACTTTCTCGATACGCCAGAATTGGTTGAATTCTCACACCAAGGGTGATCGTCTTGAATCAAGACGGCCAGCTGTACAGGATTCTCTCTGCTTGTCTTTATCATTAGGGTCCCAAATACGAATGAAAATTCTGTTTTTTTTCTTCGTCTTCACCACCTACTTCAAAATCATAGTCTTCTCTGGAACAGGTTTGAATTTGGACAAATCTGAGTTGGAAATCAAATTATTGGGGCGCCTGGGTGGCTCAGTCGGTTGAGCATCCGACTTTGGCTCAGGTCATGATCTCACAGTTTGTGAGTTCGAGCCCCGCGTCGGGCTCTGTGCTGCCAGCTCAGAGCCTGGAGCCTGCTTCGGATTCTGGGTTTCTCTCTCTCTGCCCCTCCCCTGCTTGCACTCTATTTCTCTCTCTCTCTCTCAAAATAAACATTAAAAAATTATAAAATCAAATTTATTTATTTACTTATTATTTAGGTGACTTGATAAAATGAGTTTTCTCTTCTCAGAGTTTAAGCTCTTTACCGACAAACGGGAGCACTGTTGCCTGAGTCTTTTCTTACTCCACTTCCCGCCCTGCGGCAATGGCAACCACAAGCATTTACAGGCACTTCTGTGTGCCAGGCGCCTTGTGGCAAACGTTGCAATCGTTATCTTATTACAGTCATCACAAAGACACTATGAGGTTGCAATTATTCTCATCTCCACTTTAAGGATGGGGAAACTGAGGCACAGGAAGGCAAAGGACTTTGTTAAAGCCACACGGCCAGTGAGTGTCAGAGCCAGGGCTTGAAGACACCGGGATGAAGGAGAGGTGTTTGGGGGAGGCAGGGAGGGGCTAGAAATGGGGTGGTACCTGGTCCTTGGAGGCCCTCAACACATTACTTACTGAATGAAGGGTTTGGGGGGGATCGTCCCTTCTCTTAGGTTGGCTCTCTCCCCCATGGTGAGCTTTTGGTGTATCAACCGACTGATTTCCTTTTCAGTTTTTTCTCCAGTGTGGCTGGCATGGTGAGACTGGGTCTGGGGGTGCCTTGTGCTTAGGAGGTCTCCCCAGACCTTTGGAAGTCCCCACAAGATCAGGGTGGATCCCAGAGAAAAGAAAAATAGGGAGTAAGCTGCTCTAGACTTTATGCGAACAAAGGAGTTCTTGAGAGTTCCATAGTGTATCAGTTAGGATATGTTGCATTGCAAGTAACAGCGTAATGAACTAACAGCGTCCTAAGTAGTACATAAAGGAATCTGGGGGAGGGTTACTCCACAGGTGGTTTGGTGGCTTAATTATGTCATCAAGGACTGAGGCTCTTTCTACTGTTCTGCTCTGCTGTCCTGAATCTGTTGACTTTGCATCCTCAGGCTTGTCCCTCAGTCACAAAATGGCTGCCATAGCTCCAAGCATCTTACCATCACACAATCTCATTAAACTAGGAAGCAGCAGGAGGCCTCCTTCTTGTCACTACTTTCATCAGGGAGTAAAAACCTGCCAAGGAACAAAAGCCTCCCCATATCTCTCGTGCATCTCATTGCTCAGAACTGGGCTGCATACCTTGCCCTAAACCAAGAAAAGGAGAGTAACCATGCTGGGGACCATCTAGGTTTATCCTCTGGGGCTGGGGGAAGGTATCCCCTTCCCTGAAGGTGCTGGGCCCTACAACAAATTGAGGGGAGGAACCAGCCGGTGGGTTCGCAAAGAACAGCACCTGCCACGGAGAAAGCCATAGTGGCGAGTGGATAAGAAGCGGGTCGTCCGCCTCCTTCTCTCTCAACAGCCCAAGATAAGGGGTCTGGGCTCACCTGGGTTAGAGACCCCCTCCAGGGACCGACACTGAAGTCCCAGCTCATAGTGGAGTCCCCCAGGCCGTGTAGGACTCCCGCTGCCTGTGTCTCAGTTTCTTCCCTGTAAAATGGGGACGGATACGGTACCTGCCTCACACAGGTGCTGGGAGGATTGAGTCAATCTGGTTAAAAGACCCAGAACCTAAATGTAACCTGCGCTATGTGAATATTATCTACTCTGTTTATTGGGGCCAAGCAGGTATCTAAGATGCTCTTGCTTGGACTGGGCGCGTTCCTAGGACCTGGGACTTGCCGTGTGAAGACCAGAACCATCCAGGGCAAACTGAGACCAGCTGACCGCTCAGTAAGGACCAGAAATGAATGAAGCGTGCCGCGAGGCAAACTGGAGAGTGTGCACCTTGGTTATTTCACTCTGCCTGGTTGTCGCCCTCTTGCCCACCAGAGCTGAGTTTTCAAGAGAAGCCAGACAGCGGGGTTTTTGTCAAATCTCTGAATTGTTGTGTCGTGTAAACGTGTTTTAAAAAAACCAAAAAAACACAAACCCAACCGCACTGCTCGTCCCAAACAAAGCACACTTGCTGACTGCTGACTTCTGGGACCCTCTGGGGACCACCTCCCTCCTTCGGCCCCTCTGCTGAGCTTCCATTCCTAAGAACAGGTGTTTCTTGGTTCTGACACATGCATGTTCCCTGCCTTCCTGCAGTGGTTCCTTTACTCATTCTTACTTGTTTCCGCAGGAAGCACAAGACGGAAAGTAAAGAAGAAAAATGCTGCCTAGGTTTGGTGGCTGTGTGTAAAAAGATCTCCCCGATAAATACTGCTTCCAATCGCTCATTTGCGAAAGCCGCACGATGTGAAATTAAACGCAGGCTGGCGCTGGGTGGGTGATTCTGTCTCGGTGGCTTGAGGGTAATCAAAGTCATCTCAGGCCAGTGTGGCCGGCAAGACCATCAGCCTTCCTTGTCACCTCACGGCTTGTGGCACGTGCAGACCTTACTCTTTTTCAGTGACTTTCTCCTCATCCGATCAGTGGCCTTCATTTCGGGAACTCAGGAAGCTTTCGAAAGCTAGAGGTTGGTGAATATCAGGTCGTCCTTTACAAAGGTTCAGGGCCCAGAGAAAATGGCTGTGGATGCTTGTGAAAAATGCATCTGACTCCTCCTACAAAATTCTCTCCACTTTCTTGAGTCTCAGGCACCCAAGTGAAAGTTCTCACTTTCTTACCTCCCTATTCTGACGCTCACACTTGCCTCTGCTCATTCTTGGGGGCAGAGGCATCAGGGTGCTAATGAGGGTGCTTGTTTATATTTGAAACAAGAATCACTAGCAAATGCGTCAACCAAACCCAAAGGAACACATCTCCAATGTCGGTAGTTCAGGCAGCTGGCCGTCTGGCCCCGGCTTAGCCTAGCTGGTCGGATAGAGTCTTTTATCTAATAAGGAAATTGAATTTATAATGTGAAACCATTTCACAAAGAGAATTTCAGGTCCAGGTGGCTTCACTGGCAAAATGTTTGAAACATCTGGGGAAGGAATAATACAAATACCAAAAATTCTTCCGGAGAATACAAAAAGATGGAATGAGTCCTTCCTTATTCACTTTACGAGGATATGATAACTTTGATAAAACCTGATGACATTACAAGAAAGAAAAATCATAGGCCAACCTCCTTTTTCAGCATAGATGCAAACATTTTAAACGTATTAGCGTATCAGCTTTCATGATACATTAAAAAGTAAATGTCATGACCAATCAGAGTTATTCGAGAAATACAAGGTTCAACATTTAAAATCAATCAAGGCAGTTTCTCATATGAACAGAATAAAGGCAGAAGTATCATTTTATTATTTCAATATAAGCAGAAAAGGCTTTTGGGAAATTCCAGCATCCAGTCATTAAAAATTCTTACCAAACTAGGAGCAGAAGGGAACCTCTTTAATCTGATAGGCTGTATCTAAAAAAAAAAAAAACCAGCTTGATGAAATGTTGAAAGCATGTTTGCGATCATGGCTGGTATACAACACTGTATGTACTAAGGTCCCAGCAACTACAGTAAAGCAAAAGAAATTAAATGTGTAAGAATTGGAAGGAAGAAATAAAATCATCAACAGATGACTTATTTGAGTAACTGGAACATCCAGAGGAGTCTAATAAATGAATTTTATTAAATTCATTAAATTAAATTAATTAAAGTCTCTAGATACAAAGTCAACATACAAAAATCAATTGCTTTTCTATATAACATCAAGAAACAATTATAAAGTTTTTTTAATGTTTGTTTATTTTTGAGAGAGAGAGGAACAGTGTGAGTGGAGGAAGGGCAGAGAGAGAGGGAGACACAGAATCCAAAGCAGACTCCAGGCTCCGAGCTGTCAGCGCAGAGCCGGATGCGGGGCTCGAACTCACGGACCGCGAGATCGTGACCTGGCTGAAGTCGGACGCTTAACCGACTGCGCCACCCAGGCGCCCCGACAGTTATGAAGTTTTAAGACAACACTGTAACAGTATCACAAATCAAATACCTAGGAATTAATCTAATGAAATCTGTGGAAGAATCTATGCAGAAAATTATAAAATATTAGGAAAATATTAAAAGACATAAATAAATGGAAAGATATTTGTGAATTGGAAGGTTTAATGCTTAAAGAAGTTAATTATCCTCCAATTAACGTACAGGTACAATACAATCCCTCACAATCTTAACAAGTGTGTGTGTGTGTGAATTGAGAAGCTGATTCTTTAATTTATATGAAAATGTAAATGTCCAGGAACAACCAACCCAACAATCTCGAGGGAGATGACAAAATTGGAGAGCTTCCGCCACTAGATATGGAGACTTTTTCATAAGCAACAGCAATCAACACAGGTGGATGGTGACAGAGACCAGGACGGGGTTGAAAAGTGGGGAATTTGAGAGAGATTTAAGAGGAAGGACAGGACCAGGTGCTGAGTTGCCTTGGCAGGTGGAGGCGCTGGTCGAAGGCACCTGGCAGTATTAGGTCACTTGCAACAAATGCTTCTGGGGGGCAGCAGGTGACGGAGGTGTACCTGCAGAGAGACACTCAAGCCCCCCCCACCCAGCCCCTCCGCAGTCGGTGCACAGCGGTTTCCAGTCTCACCGCTGCAGTTCTGCTGCTCCTGGAGCATCTACATCCCACCTTCTGTTTACAGACAAGCCCTGGGGAGGCCGCCGGGCAAAAGCAAAGCCTGGTGCTAAAGAAGTATCCTGACAAAATAATTACAGCGTCAGCAAGAGAGCGGTGAGTTGCAAATAAATCTGAAATCATCTGAGCCCCGCATCCAAGCTGGGGACTGAATTCAAATACTCCGTGCATTGTCTGGGGTCCTTAAATCATTTTCTGACCAGGATCCTCCTTCCAGAAACTGGGAGGTGGCCTGAGGAATTTGGGATCACCAGGGCGCCAATGGTCTGATATTTGGCAACATGTCAGCTCAGTTCCTAGAAGCTGCTGATGATAAGGTCTGTGATGACCATCCGTCGCTCCGGCCAACCCCAGCCCGCGTTCCCGTTTCTTCCGGAAACAGCATCTCAGTTTTCTTGGGGAGAACCTCCCTGCCCCCACTCCCCGTCGTCTTTGTTCAGTTGGATCTGACTCCGCCCCCAGCTGCACGTGGGGGGCGTGGCCTCCAGCGGGCCCTTTTTTAGCCACTCCTGCGGCAGGAGAGGTCTTTTCCTCAAGTTCCTGCAAGGGACCGGATTGGCCCCTTTGGGTCATGTGCCCATCCAGGCACCGAGGCGGGCGCTTGGGGCACCGTGATTGGATGGACGTGGGTCACGTGCCGCCTCTGAAGGAGGGGGAGGGCTTGGTGGCTCGCAGCTGCGCTGGCTCAGGGACGCGCTCCCCTCGGAAGTGATGGGGTGAGCAGGGGGGGACGACCTCTCTCCCTGCTTCAGCGCACAGCCGCCTATGAGGAAGGCACCAGTGTCACCCCAACCCCACAGAGAAGGCGGGGACGCTCGGGGTGTCTTAGTTGCTTGTCCCAGGTCACAGCAGGAAGTGGTAGACTTTCTTAATGGGGGAGAAGAGGGCTGCGAGGAGCGCGGCGTGTTGCCATCTGCTTCGTGGACCTCTGCCTGGGCCGCGTCGGAGGGTTTCTCTCCGGGAGAGGCGAGTGGCTCCGTGAGTGGGAGCAGGTCCTATATGATAGACTGTGGCTAGAGGACTGATCTTGGGGTCATCTAACTGCGTGGGTGCGGTAGACGTGCAAATAGAGGACTTTGACTTTCTGAGCCTCGGCTTTCCTCGTCTGCGTAGAGGGAGCGGTAGCAGCCCACGCCAGCATTACTGGGAGGATTCAGCGAGTTAATGTTTGCAGAAGTCCTTTGGAAACGGTGGTGGCCCCATGGGTTTGCTTTTCCCCTACTCCGGACCCCTTCCCCACTCCTTATTGTCAAGGTGGCGCCCAGAAGCGTCTGCTTTCTGCAGTGCTTCTGTGACGAATCTGTTGGATGGCGTTGGGTTAAGAGTGGTCCTCTGGGACCCAGAATAGCTAACAGTGGCCACCCGTGAAGTGTCCCAGCCACTGGGGACTTCCCATGCAGTCACCTCACCCTCACCTTACTCCCCAAGGTAGGTTCTGTGATTATGCCTACTTTTTTTTTTTTTATGTTTGTTTATTTTTTGAGAGAGCGCGCGCATGTGTGCACGCGAGGGGGGAGGGGCGAGAGAGAGGGAGACACAGAATCCGAAGTGGGCTCCAGGCTCCGAGGTGTCAGCACAGAGCCCGAGGTGGGGCTCAAACTCAAGAACCGCGAGATCATGATCTGTGCTGAAGTAAGATGCTTAACTGACTGGGCCACCCAGGTGCCCCTATGAGTATGCCTACCCTATGGATAAGGACACGGAGGGGTCCCACCGTGCAGGAGGACGCTCAGCTACTAAGGGGCAGAGCTGGGGTTTGAACCTGGGTCTGTTGGATTCGGAAACCTGTGTTCTTTACTCTGCAGTAGTGTTTGTGCTGCTACAGTCGGGGATCCTGTCGCGGTGGGGAGTGCTTGGGGGAGAAGCTTTGGGCCAGCCCTGGGCAGGGGGCTGTCTCGATTCATTAGAGTGATTGAAATAGGCAGCTTCCTGCCTTGCGACTCATGGGCTTGTCCAGTGTCCTGCAGGGCACCTGGGGTGGGGGTAGGGGATGTGGGGTGAGATCAGGGGGTCCCTGGGGCTTTGTAGCATGAGTGCACAGCGCTGATGAATCAGCAGGTCGGTGAATGTTTATGAAACACCATCCGTTCACTCATCTTGTTTATTCATACGTGGCAGTCATTGGTTCCGGGGTCTGTGGGCGACACAAAGGGACTATAATGCATGGTCCTTACAGTGGCGGACATCTGATGCTTTGTGAACCCCCGTCCCCTCCTCTGACCACAGCACCAGGTGCCCTTGGAGGGCCCCCCTCACTCCTGTTCAGGTGGTTGGGTGGGGGAGGGCCACAGTTAGAGGTGTTCAGAGGTGGGTCGGCCCTGGGCCTTGGGTGGACACTTTCTTCCCTCTGGGCTTGTAGAGGTGGATGGATGCGACGGCCTGGAGATGCCGAGGGCTGTCCTGCCAGCTCGTGGGGAGACCCCGTCCACCAGCAGCGTGGAAGCAGCAGGGAAAGGAGATGGAGAATCCAGGGAGATTTCTTCACCTACAGGACCCAGCTGGGCATGTCTCTGGACTTCTCAGGTATGGGAGGCCATGAGACCTTTAAATAATCAACCCAGTTCGGGTAGCGTTTCTACCTTATGTGCACTTGACCACAAGCATAAGGCATGCTTTATGTTTAGGAGATTTTTCTATACCACGGGGACCTGGGTTTTAGTTCTGGCTTTGTCTCTTAAGTCATAGCATGAGCCAGCTCCACCTCCCCTCTGGGCCTCAGTCTTCCCATCTGTAAAATGAATACTCTGGGCCCCCTGCCTCCTAACGTCCCTTCCGCTCTTGCCATCTGTGAATTTAGGATTCGTCAGTGAGATGAGACCAAATAAGGAGAACCTGAGAAGCCTAGGGTGTCTTCTGCTGGGCTCAGAGTTCTGTCTGTTGAGGCGGAGAGGAGCGGGGCCGAGGACCGAGTGCACGGGGGCAGGGCGCGTTTGTGGGAGGCCAGAGCAGCCCATGCGGGTGCGGCTGCCCCTTGCAGACACACAAAGCATCCGTAACGATTACACCTGCCCACAAAGCTCCCTCCGCAGAGGGCTGTGGGGCTGCGCGCTGAGCTCGGGGAGGGAGATGTGAGAAAGCGGGGCAGCTGGCATCAGATCAGCTGCAGATACGGGGATGCGGCCGTGCAGTTTTTAACACAGACCTTGAATGCCCGCGACCTGCAGGAGTGGTGCCCGGGGTCCCACACTGAGGAGATGCAGAAACCTGAGTTCCGGCTGCTCTGTCTCTCAGGTTCCAGACGTACCCGAGGTGGCCAGGCCAAACAGCCTGCAGAGACAGCTGGCTTTTTTTTTTTTTTTTTTTGAGCCTTCATTGGTCCCCGTCCTCCTGGGGCTGAGTGAACCTGTGATGCTATTGATCAATCACATTTGTAAAGGAGACGAGCCTGTTTGTTCGGGGGGGGGGGGGGGCTAGGCTACCAGTCGTAAAAACCCTGTTTGCAGCAGCTAAAAAGAGTAGAATATTTGCTCCTCTAGTAAGAAATTTCGAGACCAAAGCATAAGGATACCTTGTGCTCTAAGAGAGTCACGGGGACCCCGACCTTCCCCCAGATGCCTTTTAGGGAGGGAGCAGCGTCGTGGCGAGGGGCTGTCTTTGCAAGACTGTGTCTTTTTTTGTTTTAAGTTTGTTTATTTTGAGAGAGAGAGAGGAAGAGAGTGGAGAGGGCCAGGGAGAGAAAGAGAGAGAATCCCAAGCAGGCTCCGCACTGTCGGGACAGAACCTTGAGGTCAGGACCCAAGCTGAAAACAAGAGTTGGCCACCGGTTGGCCCCAGCCTGTGCCTTTTGATCTGAGAAGACACGCTTTTCTAGCAGCCTCTGAGAGACCGGCTCGTCTGGTGGCCGGGAGGGAGCACATCCCAGACCCGAGTGCCGGAGGCCGAGGAGAAAGGCGCTGGTGGGAGGGTGGCGGTCCACCGTGGTGGGCAGTGAGAACACGAGCCCTGATGGCCCTCCCGTCGGTTTCTGAGGGGCTGAGTCGAGGCGGCCTTGGACGCCCCCCACCCCCCGTCTTCTCCTGATGCCACTGCTTACTTAGTCACCATGTGACCACGATGCACAAGAGAGAGATTTCAGCCTGTGGAGCAGAGACCAGGATCAAATCCCAGTGGGCACAAACCCATTTGCAGGTGCTTACTGCAAACCTAAATTTTTTTTTTTTTTGTCTTTAAAAAAAAAAGTTTGTTTATTTTTGAGAGAGACAGAGACAGAGTACGAGCAGGGAAGGGGCAGAGAGAGAGGGAATTACAGAATCTGAAGCAGCCTCCAGGCTCCCGGCTGTCAGCATAGAGCCTGACATGGGGCTCGAACCCATGAACTGCGAGATCATGACCTGAGCTGAATTCGGACGCTCAACCGATTGAGCCACCCAGGCGCCCCATATTTTTTTGTCTTTAAAAAAAAATTATGTTAAATGATGGAAATTGACACTTGAAGAGTTTTTTTTTTCAGTTTATTTATTTTTATTTTTTAATTAAAAAAAAATTTTTTTTTCAACGTTTATTTATTTTTGGGACAGAGAGAGACAGAGCATGAACGGGGGAGGGGCAGAGAGAGAGGGAGACACAGAATCGGAAACAGGCTCCAGGCTCTGAGCCATCAGCCCAGAGCCCGACGCGGGGCTCGAACTCACGGACCGCGAGATGGTGACCTGGCTGAAGTCGGACGCTTAACAGACTGCGCCACCCAGGCGCCCCGCAGTTTATTTATTTTTGAGAGAGATAAAGCACAAGTGAGGGAGGGGCAGAGAGAGAGGAAGAGAATCCCAAGCGGGCTCTGTGCTCGAACTCACAATGGCGAGATCATGACTTGAGTTGAAACCAAGAGTCCGAGGCTTAACCAGCTGAGCCACCCAGGTGCCCCCAAACCTAAGTATTTCTGATCAGACTTTTGATACCTATGAGGCTTGTCTAACCAAAGCTTCTCTCTGACTGTGAGTCAGCAAGGATGTCATATTCTGGTTTAGTCAGGCTAGACTCACTCTGCCGTGCCTGTGCTTCTAGAAACAAACTTCAGAACCTCAGTGGCTGAGCCCAGAGTTTACTGTTCACTCCCACGAGGTCGGCTGTGGATCTGGCGCCTCTCGGGGGAAGCTCCCTGTGGAATGGCGACTCAGACCCCTGATGCTCTGTCTTTTAGGTGCCTGTGGCTCCAGGGTCCCCATGACAGGGAGGAGACCTGCAGGCCCACGCACTGTGTTTTAGGTGCTTCAGCCTGAAAGGGACACGTCTCCCTTCCGCTCACAGCCCGTTGGCCACACTTAGAAGGAATCACAAGCCCCCCCTCCCCATCTGTGGGGGGCCGGGAAAGGCCAGGGAGCCCTGGGTCAGCAGGGAGCAGTGTGTCTTTGCACCTGCCTTTCGTGGCTTCCCTTTGTCCTCAGCGTCAAGTGTGCACCTGCCTGCCCAGGCTTTCCCCACTCCCCACTGTACCGTCCATGCTCTGCGGGGATGAGGGAATTTAGGCATCAGAGCAGGCTTGCCCATGCCTACCGCCTGGCCTTTGCACATGCTGTCCCTCTGACCCTCCTCCTTCCCACCCGTCTCCTTGTGGCCAGGTCCTACTTATTCTCCATGCTTCATCTCGGGTTTTATTTTCTGTCCCCTCCAGGTGGGCTGGGGCACCTTCTGTGGCCCCCGTACCTCCCTGCGTGGATGTCACTGGTGCCTCATTGCCCAGCCATTTATTTTCCCGTCTTCTCGACTTTCTCCCTGCACCAGCCTGAGCTGTGACTTGACGCTGATAACTCCTAGGTGCCCAGCACCCAGCACAGGTGTTCACTGGCCACCACTTAATGAAAGAAAAGCAACGAATGAACTTTTATTTCGGTTGGCTTGGGCCCTCGTCTTGGGAAGTGTGGAGTAAATTGAAGTAAGTCAGTTTTGTTAGAGATCCTTCTGGTAAAAACCGCCGCTTCCCGATGATCCGTGGCTGCCTCTGGGGACAGAGAGGGAAGCTGTCGTGGCCTCTCCCCAGGGACGTTTGCTCTGCAGCGAAAGAGGGGGCCACCCTCCCTCCCTGAGGCGTGTCTTGTACAGAACTTTAGTGTCGCAGTTTGTCACACTGCTTATTTTTAAAGTTTTATTTTTATTTTATTTTGAGAGAGGGAGCAAGAGCATGAGCACAGGAGGGGCAGAGAGAAAGGGAGAGAGAGAATCCCAAGCAGGCTCCACACCATCAGCACGGAGTCCAACGTGGGGCTCGAACCCACGAACCGTGAGATTGTGACCTGAACCCAAATCAAGAGTCAGAAGCTTAACTGATTGAGCCCCCCGGTGCCCCACAACACCGCCTGTTCATAGATGGAAACCCTCGTTTCAAGGCTGGCTCTCAGATCCCGGCTCTGTCACCAAGGAGCCACACGGCCTTAGGAGAGCCACTTTGCAGCTTTGAACCTCCTTGATAAACTGAGGGTCATAGCCACAAGTTCGGTGGCAGAGGGCGTGTGGGGCAGTCGGCACTCAGCAGGCAGACCGCGTGTTCTCAAAATCAGCTACTGTTACTCTGGTTTGTTGTTTATTAATATCAAACAGGATAAAGTATTAGATAAGTATTCAGGGTCTCAGAATCTTTTAAGGGTGTGAATGCAGCCGGTCCTGGCCTCTAGAGATGAGAGCCTGTTCTGTCCAGAGGCGATTTGGTGTGGGGCGCCTCTGTGCCTGTTTCCTCACGTCTGCAGTAGCCCCCCTGTATTTCACCAGCTGGTTCCTGGGATCTTGTTAAGTCTCCAGAAAAGCTCCTTTATTCACTCAACCACATCAGCAAGTTTGGCTGCCAGATCCGTGACGGGCTGTGGGGCTTGGGCTACTATCCTAACCTCTCTGTGCTTTAGCTTCTTCATCTGTAAAGGGGGGGGGCTAACAATAGTGCTTACAGTTTCTGAGATTGTCATGGAAATTGAATGAAGCACATAAAACATTTAGAAAGTATCTGGGGGATGCCTGGGTGGCTCAACTGGTTAAGTGTCTGACTTAGTTTTGGCTCAGGTCATGATCTCACCGTGTGTGGGTTCGAGCCCCGCGTCTGTGCTGGCACAGAGCCTACTTGGGATTCTCTGTCTCCCTCTGTCTCTGCCCTTCCCTGCTCACATGCTCTCTCTCTCTTTCGAAAATAATAAAATTAAAAAAAAGTGCCTGGAACATAGCGCTCAATAAATGTTGACTGATACTCTTACTACCAGACATGGTCTGTGACAGGTGCTGGGGGGGTTCTGCAGGGAACAAGACGCCGTCCCTCCCCTCCTGAAGCGCAGGGGGCAGACTCGCGAACAGGCAATCAGAGCCCAGGGCGGAAAGTCCCAGATGCAGGAGGTTAGGAGGGGAGCTGGTGCAGGTGTGGGCTGGGAGCCAGACCGCGTGGCCGGGAATTCTGGCCGCCCCCTCACTGAGAATGAAAAGGTGGTCCACACTTGGAACTGCGCACCTCACCCTGATGTCCGGAGGATTAGCCACCCCGGAGCGCTTAGAGCGGTGCGACATCGCCCGCATGCTCAGAATGGGAAGGCGTTCTTTTTACTCTGGAGCCTGGGGTGGAAGTCAGGAAAGCGGAGACTGAAGGGTGAGCTGGGGTGGGAGGCGGGTGACGGTGGCGAGTGGAAGAAGCTGGGTGTGGTTCCAGGGAGCGAGGGAGGGAGGGGTGAGCAGTGGGGCTGGGGGTAGCTGGGGCCATCCTCCTGTAGACGATGGCGCATCTGTTCATTCTGCCAGTGTTCACTGCCCTGCTCTGTGTCTGGGCCCTGGGGGCACAGCAGGGCATGGGACAGACTTGGCCAAGGAGTTGAGCCGTTAGCCTTGGCTAATGGGGGAGCCAAGGAAGGATATTATGCAGGAAAGGGGGGTAAGACAACGTGTCTTTAAAAAGATGGCAAGGCTGAGGGTTCAGGTCCCAGTGCCAGTACGAAAAGGGCCACTGTGACCCAGTCTGGATAGAATTGTCACGAGAAGGGCCAGCACTGAGGCCTTCAACCCTGTTCGTCCCATGTGGGGCTGCCGTGTAAGATAAGGGATGCCCAGTTAAATTTGAACTTCAAATAAACAAGTTCTTTTTTTCAAATGTTTATTTTTGAGAGAGAGAGTGTGTGCACTCACATGAGAGAGAGGAGGGGGAGGGACAGAGAGAGGGAGACAGAGGATCCAGACAAAGCAGGCTCCATGCTGATGGCACAGAGCCCGATGCAGGGCTTGAACTCACGAACCGTGAGATCGTGACCTGAGCTGAAGTCAGACACTTAACCCACTGAGCCACCCAGGCGCCCCAGATAATTTCTTAAGTATAAGTATGTTCCAGATATTGCATCAAACATGCTTGTACTAAAACACCTGCTAACTCGGGCACCCCGACCTCCGTGGGGTCACGGCCTGGAGCTGACAGCCTCTGGGTGGCGGAACACGTGCCTCCGTGCTCACCTGAGCTCGGCCCTCCGCCTGCTGCGGGCAGGGTCCCGTCTTCACAAGATGGAGGGGGAAGCAAGACCGACGAGCTCCATGCAGTTTCCTCCAAGCCTCACGATTGGCTTCTTTCCTCTTCCGGTCAGCTAGCCCTCCTCACCCCGCTTCTGCAGAACGCTGGTCCCCCCCCCCCCCCCCGAACCTGGCCTTTCGCCCCTGCCTGCGAGGGTTAAGGAAGGCAGCTTCCTGAGTCAGCCCAGATCCCTTGGGCCTGGAAGGGTAGAGCGAGATGGGTGCCACACAGCCCTTTATGCTCAAGGAGCTCGAGGGCGCCAGCCGTACGCGGGATTCTTCCGCTGTCTTTCCGGGGCAGCCTGTGCAAAGCACCCCCACGGGCAGGAAAGCAGAGACGCCATTGCTGAGTCCTTCGCTGGCGTGAAAAGGAGCAGTGGGCTGTGCAGAGGAAAGGCCTTTGGGAGGCAAACATCCTGGGTTCTAGCCTCGGGTTTACCACCTACCACGGGCGTGAGTTTGGGTGGGCTACTGCTCCTTCCTTGGCTCCAGGGTCCAACCCTGTGGGCTTTGGGGGAGGTGAACAGAGCTAACGTGTGTGAGACGCTCAGCCCCACAGTCCCTGGCGCCTGGCCGGGCACCGCAGGTGACTGAGGCACAGGTGCCAAAGGTCTGGTCTCCTTGTCGCCGATGGGGCCACAGAGGGGTCCAGAGAGGCGAAGTCCCAGGGTGGCTTCCACTAACTGGCAGAGCCAGACCTTGACCCTGACCCGCCTTCCTGAAACTCAGCATCAGGTAACGAAATGGCAACCCAGAAGGGTTCTCCGACTTAAAGCTTCTTTAAAAAGCGGAGACTTACTTACAAGACTCATGCATATTCACCAAAGATAATTGAGAAGACGCAGTTTTGCCAAAAGAAGAAAATACAACTCCCCACCCGGAGATAGCCACGCCTGACGTGCCACGGCGTGTATTTTAAGACGTTGGGGAGATTTTTGGGAACCTAAAACTGAGAACCCAGTACCGCCGAGGGTTGAAACAGGGTTCTGGATGGTTCCTCGTGGGGGTGGGGGGCGGCGTGTGTCCTGCCCACCGGGGCGTTCAGCTGCTTCGCTGAGTCCAGAGAAGCGAAGATGTCTTTAGATGAGGCCAAGAGTCCCCTGGGAGCCCCGATAGGCCCCTTTGAGGATTGCTGGGTTTAGGGGTAGGGATTCTAGGTCAGCCACACCTGGATTTTGGTCCCATCTCAGGAGTCGACGCAGACAAGTTGGTCAAAGACTCTGGGCCCCGCTGTCCTCGTCTGTGAAATAGGCGCATATCTCTCCTGGGGGGATTGTGAGGCTTCACGGCGATGGCACCCGGGACACGGTGTTCGCTACAAGGGAGCGGCCGTCCGCATCAGCACCCTTGAGGTGGCTGGCTTCTCCCACGAGGCCCGACTTCACAAAACCCCAGACAAATCAACAATAAAATACTCACCTGCGTTAGGAAATCCCTTTACTCCTGGCAGCAGGCGTTACGACTCTAGGGCCAGCTGGCCTATTTCTGCTTCCTGTGTCTGTCCCCAAACGCTGGTGAAAACTCTGGCAAGGGACTGAACGTTTCCGTGCCTCAGTTTCCTCCCCTGTACAGCAAAGGCAATGGTGGTTCCTATCTCCCGGGGTCATGAGGAATCGATGAGTCCACCCAGTAAGCGGCTGCATTAATAAGTATGATATTACACACGCCTGGTCCCGGCGACGTGATGGGGGAGGGAAGGGGCACGTTGGGAGGAAACACCAGTGGGGGAGCACCTCTAGGCCGAGCAAACGACTGCGTGTGGCTGTCTCCACCTCTGCTGCTCTCTGGACCCTCGGCATCACTGTCCCTGTGCCTGCAGCCTTGTGAATGACAACCACCTATCCCTGAGGTCTGGGACACTGGAGTCCACACCCCATGGAAATTTCACTTAAAAAAGAAATCATTGTGTCTTAGGGGCTCCTATGTGGCTCCCCCCGCCTTTTTTTTTTAATAAAGGTTGTTACTTTTTTAATCATGGTAAAACATCCATAACATAAACACGCGTAACCATTTTAGCCATCTTAAGGGTACGTTCACACTGTTAGGCAACCATCACCGCCGTTTGTCTCCAGAACCTTGTCATCATCTCAGACTGCCACTCTGTCCCCATGAAATAACAAATCCCCGCCTCCCCCTCCCCCAGCCTCTGGGAGCCTCAATTCTGCTTTCCGCCTCTGTGAATTCGACTGCGTGCCTCGAATAAGTGGAATCCCGCACTGTTTGTCCCCTGTTTCGCTTAGCACGTCTTCAGGGCTCATCCGTGTGAAGCCTGTGTCTCAGTTCCCTTCCTTTTTTAAGGCTGCCTAGTGCCCCACTGCACGCGTAGACCACACTCGGTTTATCCGCTCCTTGTCGATGGGCGCTCGGTTGTTTCCACCTTTTGGTTGCTGTGAGCGCTGCTGTTGTGAACCTGGCTGTGCAAACACATGTTGGAGTCCCCGCTTTCCATTCTTCTGGGTCTCTATCCAGAAGCGGAGTTGCTGCATCCTATGCTAATTCTACGTTGACCGATTTGAGGGACAGCCGTACTGTCGGCCGCAGTAGCCCCGCCATATTACAATCCCACCAGCAAAGCTTGAGTCATCCAATTTCTCAACATCCTCACCAATACTATGTTTTAAGCCTTGGATTTTTACACCCTGAGGATAGTGGAGTGTGTGTAAAGGAAGGGACTTTTTCATATAATGCTTTTTAAAAAAAAGTTTATTTATTTATTTTGGGGTGGGTGGGTGGGGAGGGACAGAGAGAGGGAGAGAGAGAGAATCCCAAGCAGGATCCACGCTGTCAGCTCAGAGCCCGACATGGGGCTCGAACCTATGAACTGTGAGATCATGACCTGAGCCGCAACCAGGAATCAGGGGCTCAACCGGCTGAGCCGCCCAGGTGCCCCCATAATGCTGTGTTTTTTAAAGAGCTTCAGACACTTCCGCTGAGCATTTGCACATTGCATGCTCACAACAGCACGGCAAAGTGGACACAGCTGAGGCCACCCATTTCCCTCATGAGTCCCTCCCTCTTGACTTAGTTTGGCATCTAGGGAGGAGCGGAAGAACCATCTCAGAGAGTCTAGAAGATTCCGAGCTCTAACTCCAGTCTCTTGTGCTCTTTGGGCCTTTTTCCTTAGAGCTAACGGTTTGCCTTTTACGGGGTTGTAACTGAACCCAAGTTCGTACAGCTAAGTCATTCACTGAGACACAGCATGTGCCACAAGGAAGGGTTCATTGGGGGAAGGTTCATTCCAGAGGCAGCCAAACCAGGAGATGAGAGGGTGAGGCTCACATCTGCCTCCCTGAAGGAGGAGGGAACAAGGTTCTATAATCCGAGGGGTTGAGATTACATGATTACGTATTAGTGAAAACAGCAGGGAAGTTTATGACTGTTCATGAGGAAAGCTGGCGTATGCATATCGAGCAAACACACACGCCACGTGCATACCACGTTCACTTTGGGGTGGGGACTTAACATCCAGACGAGGTGAAATCCAGCCCCTGATGTCAGCAGGTTATCTCAGGGCAGGGAGAAGGGTCCATGGGCATGCTCTCAGAGCTGGTGTTAACTGGGCCTTGGGCTTGTTCTCTCCGGCGAGGAAGGCAGGGCCTTGTTTGTTCCCAGGCCGGAACCAAATCAGTTGACCTTGAGTCAGGTTTCTGCAGAGGTAGCTGCTGGATTAGTTAGTGGGGTCTGAAAAGACACAATAGCCAATTCGGGGTAACAGTTCTCTGAAAAACAAGCTTTAAACTTTTTTCTAATTTCAACCTCATTAACCCTATGGGGCATGGTTTCAATCCCCTTTGAGTTATGATCATTTCTCAGCCTTTTTTTTTTTTTATTTTTATTTTATTTTTATTTTTTTTCAACGTTTATTTATTTTTGGGACAGAGAGAGACAGAGCATGAACGGGGGAGGGGCAGAGAGAGAGGGAGACACAGAATCGGAAACAGGCTCCAGGCTCTGAGCCATCAGCCCAGAGCCCGACGCGGGGCTCGAACTCACAGACTGCGAGATCGTGACCTGGCTGAAGTCGGACGCTTAACCGACTGCGCCACCCAGGCGCCCCAGCCTTTTATTTTATTAGTGAGCGAGAGAGAACATGAGCGGGGGAGAGGAGCAGAGGAGGAGGAGGACGAGGAGAGAGAGAGAGGGAATGAATCTTAAGCAGCCTCCTTGATCAGCATGAAACCTTATGTGGGGCTCAATCCCATGACCGTGGGCTCATGACCTGAGCCAAAAATCAAGAGTTGGATGCTCAACCGACTGAGCCACCCAGGTGCCCCCATTTCTCAGTATTAAAGGAATTATGATGACAAGCCCTCTGGTGACATCCTTATCTCCTCAGGTGAGGTAGGTTTTGAGTAAAGAGTGTTTTTGTAAATCTTAGCTGTAGGCAAAATTCATTCAATGATTAACATGCCTATGTGTAAGGCTAAGCAGAAGCTTCTAGCCTATAGGTCGCAGCAGCAAGGGAAATAGAAGCAACCCAGAGCCAGACATGCTGAGTTTTTCCCTGTTACAGGGTCCCTATTCACAACGCCTTGCCTTGATCTTGGGAGACTTTCTACCTGCTTATAGGCACAGAGGCAGCAGGAGGCCATGAAACTTCCTAAGCCAGCTCACCCCTACTGCTCAGGGGCTGTGGACACACCACATGGGTCTTCAGCATGGCCTGGATCACACAACCTCTGCTTGTCTGCAGGATCAGAAAGTGAAGGGAGAGAGGAAGCCCTTCATGGAGTTCTCCCCCCTCTTCTTGACACGCCCTGGCTTTCGCAGCTGGGGGGCAGATGTTAGAGAAGGCTAACTCTCTATCGCTTCTTTGGTGGACAGGCCCGCACACACAGTCCTCACTCATCTGGCTAGTCGTTCACATCTTTCATGAGATCATTCCGGCAGGATAGTTTGGGACATATACCGTTTTTGGTGATCTGCATTTTTTCCTGTAGGTTTGAATTATTACCATTTGGTGTCATTTCCTTTCAACATGAAAAACTCCCTTTAGCAGTTCAGGTTTTTTTGTTTTTGTTTTTGTTTTTTAATGTTTATTTACTTGAGAGAGAAAGAGGGGGGAGGGGAAGAGAGAGAGACAGAGAATCCCAAATAGGGTCCATGCTGTCCGTGCAGAGCCTGATGCAGGGCTCGATCCCACCAACCATGAGATCATGACCTGAGCTGAAATCAAGAGTCAGATGCTTAACAGACTGAGCCACCCAGGCGCCCCTAGCAGTTCTTATTGTACAAGTTTATTGGGGATGAGTTTTCTCAACCTTTGTCTATTTGAAATGTCTTTTTTGCCTTCCTTTTTGAAGGATTTTTTTTTTATAAAGAATTGTGGGTTGATGGGTCTTTTTCTTCCAACATTGTAAAGATGTACGTTCCATCCTCTTATGACACTCATTGTTTCTCATGAGAAGTCAGCTGTCATTCATATGATTATCTCTCTATATAATGTTTTTTTTCCCCCTCTGGCTGCTTCCAAGATTTTCTCTTTATTTTGGAATTTCAGGAATATGATTGTAATATGTCTATGTGTAGTTTTCATTGTATTTATCTTGTCTGGGGTATGCCGAGCTTCTTGGACTTGTATGTTAATGTCTTTTAGCAAATTTGGGAAGTCTTGGGCTTTTTTCTTCCACTATTTTTTCCCCACCTATATTCCCTCTTCTCTTCTTCTAGGCTTCAAATTTCATGTCTATTAGGCCACATGTTATGGTCGCACAGGTATTTGAGGTTCTGTTCACTTTTTGTCAATCTTTTGTCTCTCTCTTCTTCAGAGTGGATCATTCCTATTGACTGAGATTTCAATTCAGTGGCTCTTTTGCCTTTAATCTGATGTTATATTCATCTAGTGAAATTTTCATTTAGGTATTATTTATTTTCAGCTTTACAATCTATATTTGATATTGTTTTGCTTTGTTTTGCTTTGGTTTCTATATCTCTACTGAGATTTGTCATCCATTCATTCCTTATGTACATATTTTCTTTAAATCCTTAAACACATTTATAATAGCTGCCTTAAACTTCTTGTGTGAAATTCTTTCAACAGCCAGGATCATTGTCTGTTGGCTTTATTTTTTCTTGATGATAGATCACATTTTTCTGCCACCTTGCCTGTCTGGTGACTTATGATTAACTGTTGGACATCGTGTATGATATGTTATAAAGATTTTGGATTCTGTTGTGTTCCACTGAAGAGTGATTTTTGTGGTAGCAGGCAGTTAATTTGGATGGACTGATACCCCAAACCATACCTCCCTCATGGTCAACAGGAGCTGAAAACTCTGCTCAGTTCTTTCTGTTTCTACCTGATTTTTTTTTTTTTTTTTTTTTTTTTTTGCTGTAGTTCCTATGTTCCCCTCCCTCTGAAAATATAGTTTATACTCAGCCAATTATTTGGGTGCATTTATATGCAGATGTTGGGGCTCATTCTAGCTATAGTTCTTTCCCTTCTAGGATTCACTTCCTAAATTTCTGGCTGCTTTTCCAGCCCTGAACTCTGACTTTTGATACTTAAAGCCGGTAAGCTTGCAGCTTGTTGTCACTCTGAGCTGCCTGAAGTTTGGTGCGTGCCCTCAGGCAAAAAGTCACAAATGTGCAAATCCCTCACATCCAATTCCCCGTCTTCGAAGGGTAAGGTCTCTTCGGCTTTCCACCAATTTCTAGTTGCTCTCCAGAACTTTCAAGTAGTTGTTTTTAAAGATATGTTGTCCAGATGTTACAATTCTGTGTAGGAGAGCTAGTCCAACCAAGCTACGCTCCCCTTCCTATGACACTGAATAACAATAACAGTGGTCACAACTTGGACGCCTACATGAATAGGTGGACTGTTTCACAAAAATCTGGTTTGGAGGCTTATGTGGCAAGAACCGGTCGGAGTTAAGTGTGACCAGCCCTCCACCCCAGATCCTCTTGAAAAGAGCCTGGGTTTTCTAGTTTGCTGCTGTTCCCACCCCTCCCTCTTGTCTCCCCCAGACTAAAGCCAATGGTCAATTTCTTCTTATCATCTTCAGTGTGGTTTCGTGGGCTTTTGTTTCCAGTCAGAGTGTTTCAGCTTTTCCTCGTAACCCTTCCCGAGCCTGGGCCCAGAGTCATCCTGTAGCCCATTTGCCTATCCTTTCTTTCCGCCGTGACTCTGTGCTCACAGCTGCTTTTTCTCCAGTGTTCCATGCTGCTGAACGTTCCTCCTCCACTTCTCCCCTCCTTCCTTCCCCTCCCTCACCCCCTCCAACCCTTCCTTGCTCCAACATTTCCCGAGCATTTATTATGTGCTCAGCACTGTTTTCGGACCTGGGAACATAGCAAATCATAAAGAGATCTTTGCCTTCGTGGAGCTGATGCGCGAAGGAAGGATGTGACAGTAAACAATTTGTAACATGGTGATAAGTGCTATAGAGAAAGATGAAGCTGAGTAGGGGGATTGACGGAGATGGGGGTGTGCAAATGTCTTAGGCTCTCGGCCTCCCGTTTATCCTGTGCCTGTTCGTGTTTTCCACACTTCAGGCGACAGAAGATGCTTTGTATTGGGTCAGTGCTAGCTTTCAGCTTCGTGGCTATGTGGCTTTGAGAAAGTCACATCCCCACTTCTGTGCCTCAGACATTCTTTTTAATCTGTAACATAGAGGCAAGAACAGTACCTACTTCTCAGAGTTTTTGTGAGTGCTTAACATAGTACCTGGCATATAGCAAATACTCCGTAAATATTAGCCATTTTCACTAGACTAAAGATTTACATCAATTAGCACAATGTCTGACACCTCATAGGCAACAAGTAAATAGTGGTAGTTACCATTATTTCTCCAATTCTGGATACTGACACCCAGTTAATTGTTTTTCCTTCTGCCGGGCCAGCAGTATCTTGTCTCCCTTGTTGGAGCCAACGGAGAATGGAGAAAATCAATACTCCAGAAATTGTGTATTCGCAGCGCCATTGGAAGCCACTTGGGGAGATTCCAGTGGGGAGTTAAGGCTGGAGGCAGCTGCTCTTGGGAAGGATTCCACCTCCAGTTGTTACTGATGTGTGAAATCCCAATTTGAGAAGTGACAAAATATCATGGCAGGACTCCAGGGGCTGGGCCAGTGCTATAGACCTGATGCCGTTAGGTCAACATTGGAGATGCTTCCAGAAACGACAATTCTTTCTTTCTCTGGCCAACAACACCTTCTGTGCTCGCCCAGTGTATTCCTGCCAAACCTCCTCCTCTCCCCACCATCTCTGGGTGGGTATTATTTAGCTTGGGCTCATTTTCCCTCCACTCCCTAATGAAGTTTTGATTCCCCTCTATTACAGTCATTTGCCATTTCCCAAATGCTCGAAGAACTCAGGGAAGAAGGTGTCAGAATTTTGCCAGCCCAGCTGGCTTTGATCTGATATCTGTCAGTGCCTGGCACGCTTGGTGGGGCTGCTTTGATTTTCTTTTTTTAAATTTCTGCCGAGGAGCTGGCTTACAGGAAACATTATTAAGAGGAGCTGTCAGAAGGAATGGATCTGTGGTACCAGATTGCTTGTAGGTGGCAGGTACGAGGACTCTGGTCCAGGCTCCACTGAAGTATAGAAGCATTTACAAAGTACCACCTGTGGGCCATGACTCAGCCATCTCTCCTGTTGCCATAGCCCCCCAGCCAGGTGTTCGGTTTCCAAGAAAACAAGGCCTTGATCTGTGAATTGGGGACAGTGAAACCTTGGCGTTTCCCTTCCTTGCTGTGACCTTATATTAGTTATAGAAAGGTTTGGCTATAAATAACACGGACCTAAATAAGAGTGGGTTAAACCAGGCAAAGGTTTATTTCCCTTTCATGTAGCAGTCCAGAGGGAGGCTGTTCAGTTCTGCTCCAAAACGTCCTCAGGGACTGTGAGTCCCTCTAGCTTGTTGCTTTGTTGTGCTTGGTGTCCATTTTCCAAGATCACCTCATTGCTCAAGAGGGCTGTTGAAGCTCCTGCCATCATGGCTACGTTCCAGCCAACAGAAAGGAGAAAGAGCAAGAGTCTTGAAGGACTTTCCCAGTAGTTGCACACATTTTCTATTCCCATCTCACCGGGCCACCACGTAGTCACACGGCTATGCCTGGCTGCAAGAGAGGCTGGGAGGTGTAGTCTTCATCCCTATCAGCCATGTTCTCAGCTGTAAGAAAGAAAGGAAAATGATCCCTTGGAGAAAACCAGCGGGTTGTTTGGGAAAGAGCGACTCTGCCACGGAACACGTTGCTGAATGCATCCGACGACCTGTGTTTGCATTTCAACCTGCCACTTGCCCCGTCCCCAGTTTCCTCACCCGTAAAGTGAGGATGGTAATTACCTCACGGTTTGTGAAGATAAAATGATATGTGGTGTTGGAAGATGCTTTCCAAAGCTCTCAAAACATCTGCGAACGCTGGGATCTGCTGTGCAAGTTCATTTCTGGTGCTGATAATATGTGGAGGCCTTTGTATGAAAAAATATTCACCTGTCTGCAGGTCCGCACTTGCCTGGGTCTGGCAGGCTGGACTTGGTAGCTTCTGTGTGGCTGGTTGGCCAGAGAAATCATTTGTCAGGTGCCCGGGACCTGTTAGTGCCTGCTGTGGTGTCAGGAAGTCCGGATGGGGCATGATGAGAAGTTCTAGAATGTGATACAGTTGGTGCATAAGTTGATTTTTAGATAGAACCCTTAAAACTTTTGTTAAGAACAATATGCTTATTTTAATACGTCATTAGGAAAAAAAAAAAAAAGAACTTGACCGTCAAAGCTGGTACTTTCAAGTAGACATTATGGCTAGGACAAGCCTGAGTTTTTATAAAGTGAGTTTAAAGAAAAATCAAGTAAATAATAATTTAAGCAGTACTTGCCTTTGGCAGAAACTCAGTTGAGAATTGCGTCTCTGGCCAACACCTAGATTTCATTCTGGCAAGATCCTGAGCAGAGGACCCGGGAATCCTTTTCTGGACTCCTGGCATGCGTGCGGATGGAGACTGTGACATAACGTTTGTGTTGTTTTTAAGCTGCTAAGTTTGTGATAATTTGTTATGCAGCTGGAGAAAACAAACACACGTGGTTAGAGATGAGGACATCAGAAGTGCCATCAACCCAGACAAGTTTCTTAAACTGTTTCCTCATTTGGACCCTGGTGACAGGAATACGTGCTTGTAGAGTTCCTGGAGGAACAATGAGGAAATACATGTGAGTTCCTACCCAACATGAGGGAAATATTGAGGTTAATAACTGTCAATTAGAACTCTGGGCGGTAGGATCAATTCCCCTAAGGGTCACATTTGCCCAGTTCTGTGACCCCAGAGACAGGCGAACGTTGGCAGATCTCAGTAAAGCTTTAGACCACACAATCTGGCAGAACTTTCTTTATGCCCTAGTCATTTAGTTTCTTGAGCCTTGATTCTCTCCAGCCATGAGCAAAAGGGTCTGAACTTTGAACTTGGACCTAAGTCTGATGAGACAGCTGAGCATGTAAAATTCTGGGCACCCCACCATCTTTACCAGGGAAAAATCAGAGGCAGATGCTCTGGGGTGTGGGGTCAGAAGCCAGGACACTTAGGGGACAAGGCCGTGTTGAGCTTCCTGATGAACCTTTCTGTTGGGGTCTGGGGGTGAAATGCTCTGCCCAGAAGTTGGGTGGGACAGCAACTCACAGGATCCCAGATCAAAAGCCTTTTCAAAATGCACCAGAAATGAATTCTTAACAAGGAGAGGGTGCCAGTGAGAATAGTCTTCATCCTATTTGAATTTTCCCAAATGGGAAGATTTCACTGATATTCTAAGGCAATTTTACTGGAGATAAGAAATCGCCTGGGTCACATTTTTAAAAAACATTCCCAGATCTTCCAGCCCACACCTAGAGAGTTGGATTCAGAAGTCTCAAGTGGTCTCTAGCCGAATGCATTTTTATCAAGCCCCCCAGGGCATTATAGTGCATGCAGGTATTTGGGGAATGCAGGTGCCCTGACAGTTTTCTGGGAAAGTAAATCCTGATTTGCAACGTTTGCAAATTTCTTAGATGTAAATGCTCTTATGGTGGCTGACAGTGTTGACCATGGAGAAGAAATACACTAGCATATCATGACATAGTATTTCCACTGAACAGGTACAACAGGCATCAAGACCTCAAGAGCACAGAAGTACAGAAGTTAGGGCCGCCCGGGTGGCTCAGTCAGTTAAGCGTCTGAGAATCTGCTTCGGATTCTGTGTGTCCCTCTGTCCCTCCCCCGCTCGCACTCTGTCTCTCCGAAAAATAAATACACATTAAAACAATTTTTTGAAGTGCAATAGTTAAGTGTAGTAAAATAATTATAAAGTGATGTGTTTGAGTATTTATTACCTTTTTAAAATTGAATTTTGAGTTTATATAATATAATGGTTAATAGTGGATCTGTTTACCAACTGGCTCACAAAATTCCTGAAAACTTAACAATAGGGCTTTGCAAGCCAGGGCAGGGCAACTCCAACCAACAACTGAGCTGGGGGATGATTTGATTTTAGGCCCATTACGTGATTCCTGGGGGTAGAGTCTGGGCAGTTTAGCTCTAAAAGCTCCTCATGTGATTCTGATGTTGGTACAGGGCTGAGAACCACTGACTTAAACCCTCAGTACTCCGTGGTCTGTGGACATCGACACAGTATCAGCATCACCTGGGGGCTTATAAGAAATGCAGGCTCTCAGGCCCTACCTGCTGAACCAGAACCTGTATTTCTTTCTTTTTTAACATTTATTTGTTTTTGAGAGACAGTGCGAGACAGAGCATGAGCGGGGGAGGAGCGGAGAGAGAGAGAGAGGGACAGAATCCATTGCAGGCTCCAGGCTCCAAGCTGTCAGCCCAGAGCCTGATGTGGGGCTCGAACCCACAGACCGTGAGATCATGACCTGAGCCGAAGTCAGACCCTTAAGTGACTGAGCCCCCCAGGCACCCCGAACCTGCATTTCAATAAGATCTCAGCTAATTCTTACCCACAGTAAAGGTAAAGAATTCGGGGTTCCCCAAAACGCACCAGCTTGTGACAGTGACACGGATGTGCTTTAAAATGAAGATTCCTGGGCTCATCGCCAGAGGCCCCCACTCAGTAGATCTGGGGCTCCAGGGATCCCTACTGGGGAGATCCCCATGCACTTCTGGCTCAGGGATCGTGCTGCAGAGAATTTAATTCAGATATAGTCCTACAGGGTAGAAGGGAAATCCTAGCAAGAGAGAAAGATGGAGATTCTTCCATCTGTATCTGGTAAATGTCACTCGGTAAAGAACGAGAACAAAAGGACACCGTGGAGAGCATGTCATGATTGAGGAGGCCGGGAGGACATGTGGCTAACGAGGTCACACGCCTGGCTCACGAGGATACTCAATCAGCGTCATTCTTCGCTTAGAACTGTGCATGTGGGGGGTGGGGGTGGACTTTGGAGTTAGAGGGCCGGCCCCTCACCCAGGAGCAGTTTCCTGGCTTCCTTGTGCCTCAGTCTGGTCTTCTGTGAAATGGGGATGACTGTTCCTCCCTTCACAGGGTGACTCTGAGGAACAAAATAACGCATTCAGAGGGCGAGGCAGCCCCATAGTCCCCGCTGGTGACAGCTGCGACCGACAGGAAATCTCGTGCATGTGTGTGCACACATCAGGGCACACGTGGGTGGCCCTCGCCATGGGTGTGCAAGAAGACACGGCTAGGAGGGTAGCAAGAGGCCCATGCTGGCTGACCGAGCTTTATGCCGAGTTCCAGGGCAACTAGAACGGCCAGGGGTAGTGGAAGGAGTCTAGCTAATGAGAAAGGCCAGGAACTAAATAGCACAGCTGTGGGGCATGAGATCGGAGAGGCCGAAGCCTTAACTTGCAAAGACGGAAAGGTACAGGAGTCCATGACCATGTGGTGCTGGGTGGGGGGACGGAGGTCGCAGGGACCACTGATCCACTGGGTCTGGACAGAAACACCCCCAGGAAGGAGGCTGGACACAGGCTATTTCCTTTACATTTGTCTTTTCAGTAAAGATAAACCATAAATCACCGGGTGGAGCACTTCCCAGCTAGAAAGTCAACAGATAACAGGGACTGTAGTTAAAGATGCAGAAGGTCTGGAACTAAGAAACCCGGGCGCCTTCCCAGGCTCCTCCCTGGGCTCCTCCCTCTGGCTCCTTAAAGAACTTAGGAGATACCACCTTGCAGCTTTAACCATTACTTTTGGGAGACACACAGGAAAAATCCCCGTCCTGGCCGAGCAGATGTGAAGCTGTTTGCAGAAGGGTGTGTCTGGGAATAAGAGGCAGGAAAGTGCCTGGTGCCACAGAGAGTTTAGGGCCGATGTTCATAGAATCCGACTGGAAGGTGTTCCTTATGTCAAGTCCCTCAGCCCTGTGAACTGTTCCTCTTCGCCTGCAGGGATTTGCAAGGAGAATGGCTTCTTGTTGGACCAGGTCCAGCCCCACGTGGATTTGTGCACAGGCAGTAGGAGTGGGGCTGGGTGAACGGCCATGCATCTCTCACTCACTTGATTGGTACAGGTTCACCTCTCTTGTGCCATCTCCTCCTGACACGGCACTTCATCAGGGTCGATGATCGGAGCATCTGTTGATTCATCCAGACATTTGTGGGGTACCTGCTCTGTGCCAGGACGGATCCAGCCTGAAATACAGAGCTTATTCCTTCTCTCTCTCTCTCTCTCTCATAGTGTTTTGTACTTGCTATGTAATGTCGTTCTAAGTAAAGCAAAATTGAATTCTAAATAATTAGTGTGATTTTGATTGTTCACCTTTATATTGTGCAGTGCCTGTTTAGAATGCAGATAAACATTTAATTCATTCGTGGAATTACCAAAATTATAGTTTGTGTTCTATAGCTTATACCTGGATAGATGTTTTGTTCATGCCCCAAGACTGGGAACCTGCACAAAATGAACTTAACTGCTTTTAAAAAAAAAAAAAATTTTTTTTAACGTTTATTTTTGAGAGAGAGAGAGGCAGACAGAGCGTGAGCGGGGGAGGGACAGAGAGAGAGGGACATTACCAACCAAAGCAGGCTCCAGGCTCTGAGCTGTCAGCGCAGAGCCTGATGTGGGGCTCGAACTCACGAACCGTGAGGTCATGACCTGAGCCAAAGTCGGCTGCTTAACCGGCTGAGCCACCCAGGTGCCCCGACTGCTTTTCTTTTTTTTTTTTTTTTTTTTTAACATTTATTTATTTTTGAGAGAGAGAGAGACAGAGTGTGAGTTGGGGAGTGGCAGAGAGAGAGGGAGACGCAGAATCCGAAGCAGGCTCCAGGCTCTGAGCTGGCAGCATGGAGCCCAACGCGGGGCTCGCACCCATGAACCATGAGATCGTGACCTGAGCCGAAGTCTGACACTTAACTGACTGAGCCACCCAGGCGCCCCCAAACTCAACTGCTCTTACTTCGCTTCTTGATCCGGGCACATTGTGCCAACACTGTCTGCCTCCATTTCACTGGTGAGTAAGGAAGGACAGAAAGGAGGTAGGGCTGTGGGTGATCCTCTTTCCTTCTCCTTCCGCGGTCTTCTTCAGCGCAAACGGTTGGCTAACACGAGAGTTCTCAGACACACGGAGACGGGGACTGTAGGGCTCCCGGATTGTTCAGGTTTCTTGGAGTGTCATTGTGTTCTTTCTGGGTTCGAAGCAAGTTTCTCCCCAGCTTCACGGAGGTGTAATTGGCAAATGAAACTGTCTGTGTTTAAAGTGTGCAGCGCGATGATTTGATAGACGTACAGGTTGTGAAATGATCACCACAGCTGAGTTAATTGTCACATCTGTCACCTTGCATGGTTATTTATTTTTCTTTTTTGGCGGAAGCTCTCTTAGCCTAGTTCAGGTATACAGCCATGAAGCGGGCTCCTTCTCGGGCTTACTGCTTAGATGTAGCCTGTACCTTGTGCTCACTTTGGACCTCACCGATCCACCCTGCATCCTGAGTCTGCTGCAAGCCTGTGTCCAAGGCGCATTTTGAATCCTCTGCGTGAAGAAGGAGGGGGCACACGGACTGCGTGTTATCTCCTCTGCCTGTGCACATGCTCCGTTGTCCCGTCAGACTCCACTTAGAAGTCATAAAGTCAATGATCAGATGGTTAAGAGTATTTAGAAGGGGGCAGCAAATTGAAGCAAGTGTGGGGGACTTCTGATCGCAGGGTCTGTGTGACTGCGCAGGTCACGTGCCCTCGAAGGTGGCCCTGGCTGGGCGCTGCCCCAGGCACCGCGAAAGGTGGTGAAATAGACCAGGGCTCTCCCTTAGGGGCCTCACATGCTAATGAGGCAGTCAACACGGCATGTTTGAGGGACAGAGAGGCGGCTTGGGGGCCAGGGAACTGCAGGGTAACAGCAGAATGACAAAGCCCTAATGAATGAGGGCAGCGCTTTGGAGTCAGATGGTCCTGAGTTCAAGTCCCGGCTCCATCATCACAGGGACCATGACCTTGGGGAGGTTACATACCTTCTCTGAGCCCTCGCCTTCCACATTTGCACAATGAAGACAAAAACCAAAACTATGCTCTGCTGACCATTTGGGGTTGTTGTGAGAATTGATGAGAGAGCGTACTTGGAAATTTCTTGCACGCTCTAGGTCGTTATAGAATCATAAGGAGTTAGCAAGAGAAAAAGGGGTCAGATGAATAGAAGCACCATGGGAACTGGGAAGGGGGGTGGGCATAACTTACATCAGGGGCTTTTCAATGGGCCGACAGCGTCCAGGTTACAAACTGAAATGGAAAAGATCTCACGTACAGCAGGATCTGGACCTCTGAAAGGCCTGGGAATAAATCAAACAGGCAACTGAAGGACCTTGTGCAGAGAGCGCCCTCATGTCCCGGGGAAGACACGGAAGGGGAGGGCAAACGCAGAGGCCTGCTCTGCTCCCGGATGGGGAGAATCAGTAGAACAACTATGACCATTTCCCCCAAATAAAACCCTGATCAGTTTGTGGACAATAACAAGTCAAAATGCGACCTGGCTAAGAAATCTTGAAAAAAGGAAGTGAAGGAAGGAAGATACAATTTCAAATATCAAAACCAAACCCAAACCAACAAAAGCAACCACGAGGCAAGGACAGTGTAAGTGGCCTGGTCGTGGCTGAGGAAGGGACCAGAGTGAGAGCTCATGTAGGCTCGAGGGAGCTTAGGGCACGCTACAGTGGCACCCACGGTTAGGGGAGGAACCAATAACTTGCATTTGTCGTGCACTATGCTAGGTGTTTTCCTGTACTCTCACTTAATCCTCAGGACAATCTGAAGAAGCACATGCTGGTATCATTCCCATTGGACAGGTGAGAATTCTGAGGCGCAGAGGTTAGGAGACACCCCTGACGTCCCGTCCGGTGATGGGTGGAGACATTTTCTAGCCGAGACGGTCCAGCTCCAGAGTTCACGGTCTCGACCACCAAACTGGTGTTCAATAAATGGTGCCAGAATACTTGAGATCTCAGCTGGGGAGAAAGAGAGATTGCCCACCTCATACCATATATCCCCTTACCCCTCCACCTCCCCCCCCAGAAAGTTCCAGTCTTAAACATATTAAAACACAAAAGTAGTAAACAATTTAGAAAGTATTCATATAGTTTGGGGTGGGGGAAGCCCATTTTAAAAGCCACAGAATCCCTTAGGGCACCTGGGTGGCTCAGTCACTTGAGCGTCCGACTTCAGCCTAGGTCATGATCTCGTGGTTCATGAGTTTGAGCCCTGCAATCGGGCTCCATGCTGACAGCTTGGAGCCTGGAACCTGCTTTGGGTTCTGTGCCTCCCTGTCTCTTTGCCCCTCCCCTGCTTGCACTCTCTCTCTCTCTCTCTCTCTCTCTCAAAAATAAATAAACATTGGGGCGCCTGGGTGGCGCAGTCGGTTAAGCGTCCGACTTCAACCAGGTCACGATCTCGCGGTCCGTGAGTTCGAGCCCCGCGTCGGGCTCTGGGCTGATGGCTCGGAGCCTGGAGCCTGTTTCCGATTCTGTGTCCCCTCTCTCTCTGCCCTCCCCCGTTCATGCTCTGTCTCTCTCTGTCCCAAAAATAAATAAACGTTGAAAAAAAAAATTAAAAAAAAAAAAATAAAAATAAATAAATAAACATTAAAAAATTTAAAAAGTAAATAAAAGCCACAAAGTCCCAAATCATAAACAATTGACTTTTAAACTTCTCTGTGGGAAAAGACATGAGAATCCAGTTAGAGGAAAATTGTAGATCTGGGAAATATTTGTTCTCTGACAAGTTTCAATATCCTCAAAATGAAACCCTCTTACAAATTTATAAGGAAAAGTCAAACCCCACTACAGAAAAATGAGCACCCGTCCTACAACAGGCAATCCACAGAATTATAAATGATCATGAAACATGGGAAAAGATGTTTTATCTCAAATAAAATATATCTGTTTTACCCCAGATTGCCAACAATTGGGAGAGAGACAGAAGGGGGAAGAGAGAGAGAGAGAGGGAGAGGGAGAACGAGAATGAGAATAGTATTAGCCATATTAGTGAGGGCTTGGGTAAACAGAGTCTTAGGTTTTTGGCGGGAGTGCTATTCCCTCTGTCTGGAATGCTCTCCTTCCTCATATCTATCACCTCACTTCCTTCACCTCTCAGAGAAGTTTCCTGACTACTTTATCTAAAATGGTCCCCACTCGAAAATGGGTGATGGGCACTGAGGAGGGCACTTGTTGGGATGAGCACTGGGTGTTGTATGTAAGCCAATTTGACAACAAACTATATTTAAAAAAAATAATAAAATGGTCCCCACTCATTCTTCCCTATTCCATCCCTTTCCCTGCTTGATTTTCCTGTATCTCTTGTCATGTGACACATCATAGCTTTTGTATCTGTTGACTACCTAGCTTCCTTCTTGAGACTGTAAGCTCCCCAAGGGCGGGGACTTTGTCTTGTTCACAGCTATATTCCCAGCACCTAGAAAAGAGACTAGTGCATAGAAGATGCTCAGTTAATATTTGAGTGCATCGGGAAGAATGGAGGTATGTCGGTGCAATTTTTCTGGAGGACGGTTTTATCAGTCTCATCACCTTAAAACACACACGTCATTTTGCCTTACCGAATTTACAAAAATTTTAGAATTTCTCACAGGAGATACAGAAATACAGAAATTTTCACAAAGAGGCAACACGTGTGCGTGTTTACCGTCTTGTGTGGAAATGACCTGTAAGAAAGATGTGCTTGAATAAACTCAGGGTGCGTTCATACAAGAGAACATTCAGCTTTGAAAAAGAATGAATTAGCTTTGGGTGTGGCTGTAGATGTGAGTAGATATAGTATAGACACAGATATGAGCATGGATACGGGTGCAGTGTCCTCAATAAATGGAGAAAGCTTACTCCAGAGTGTGTTCCGTTCTATAAAAGGAGAATTGGTGCATTTACAACTGGGTAGAAATGTAGAAAAAAGTCTCATAGGGCATATAGCAAATTGTAACCAGTGTTTGCCTTTGAGAGATGGGTGGGAAACCCTCACTTTAAATTTGTCTGCATGTGAGGCGCCTGGGTGGCTCCATTGGTTAAGTGTCTGACTTCAGCTCAGGTCATGATCTCACAGTGTGTGAGTTTGAGCCCCACGTTGGGCTCTGTGCTGACAGCTCAGAGCCTGGAGCCTGCTCCGGATTCTGTGTCTCCCTCTCTGCTCCTCCCCTGCTTGTGCTCTGTCTCTCTCTCTCTCTCCCTGAAAAATAAATAAACATTAAATAAAATTTAAATTTGTCCATGTGTTTGATTTAAAATTTTAAATTCTGGGGCGCCTGGGTGGCGCAGTCGGTTAAGCGTCCGACTTCAGCCAGGTCACGATCTCGCGGTCCGTGAGTTCGAGCCCCGCGTCAGGCTCCGGGTGATGGCTCGGAGCCTGGAGCCTTTTCCGATTCTGTGTCTCCCTCTCTCTCTGCCCCTCCCCTGTTCATGCTCTGTCTCTCTCTGTCCCAAAAATAAAAAACATTGAAAAAAAAAATTAAAAAAAAAAAATAAAAATAAATAAAATTTTAAATTCAATGAACATGTTTCACTTTTTAACTTTTTATTTTGAATTCATTACAGACTTACAAGCATGTGTGATTTCTGTAATTAAAAAATGCAAATGAGGAGCGCCTGGGTGGCTCAGTCGGTTAAGCGTCCGACTTCGGCTCAGGTCATGATCTTGCAGTTTGTGAGTTCGAGCCCTGCGTCGGGCTCTGTGCTGACAGCTCGGAGCCTGGAGCCTGCTTCGGATTCTCTGTGTCCTATTTCTGCCCCTCCCCAACTTGAGCTCTGTCTCTATCAAAAATAAATAAATGTGAATAAAATTAAATGCAGATGGATAAGGGAAGAGGTGGGATAGAAATGGAACGGGCTGTGACTCTCTTTGAGCAACAGAGACTTGACCTTGTTTTTAAGAAGAGGAGGCTTCTAGAAATTACAGCCAGGTCTGGTCAGTATCGGACATCACCCCCACTCCCCCTCTCCAGCAGTTGCCACTGGGCGCCTGCAGGATCCTTCATCTGGGGTGTGGGGCTGGAGACAAAAGCAAGGACCACTGGTGTGTTTGCTCCTGACTTGGGTCAGTGCTTAACAAACAGGACGAGTGCGCGTCCTTGTGTTTGTGCACTCCCTAACTCTCCTGCTTGCCTTGTGTTTCTTTGCACCCCGAGAACCCAGCATGGTTTTCTGAATAGAAGGGCCACTGTAGTCAACAGATGTTGGTGGATGATTGTGATTTGGGTCCAAACGAGTCCTTTAAAAAAATGCTTCCAAGTTATAGATGTACGTTCAAGTTTTTATTTTGGCTCAGTTTTACATGTGATGCCCCAAATGAAGTAGCTCTGTGCCAAATTATTGTAAGTAAGACTCACGCGGTAGGAGTGGAATGTGTGTATACAGTCTGTATATTGGGCCACGTCTGGGGCAGAACCGAATCATTCATTCAGCAAATATTGATCGTTTGATCGATTGAACGATGGATCTGTCCCAGGCGCTGTTCTCCACTTTGCAAATATAGCAGAGAACAGGAGAGAGAATGTCTGCCCTCAACGAGATTTCCCTCTCGCGGTGGGGGGGGGCTGAAGAACAAGTAAAGTAAAGGCCTCGTTTCATAAATTCTAAATTGTGATCCCCTCCCCATGTTAATACCTCGGAAACCGGGATGCATTGTAGTTTGCAGTCAACGGAACTGCTGTCCCGTGCTTGCTCTCGGGGGAGACAGCTGTCATATGTGGTTGTCATTGTATGTTCATACATAAACATCATCATAGCTGTTCTGATGGCTGTCCCTTCTGCCGAGTTATGTGCACCGTTGGAACGACATGTGCTGAGCTTAATCTCCATTTAAAATATCGTAACATTACATTCTGTTGGATTCAGCATCTCTGTTACGTATGCAAAAGGGTATGAGAAGAGAACAACAGGGTATTCGATGTGAGTGACACAAACAGACATCACTTGGAGTGATAATCGTAATTCCATTTTTTATTATAAAGCAATACCCAAGAGTTTCATAGACGTAAACAAGGGAAATACTCAAGGAAAGTGCAACTGTATTGCAGCTGGTCGCTGAAATTAACCAGGGACCTCCTACCATGTGCCCGTCAGCACTAGCAAAGACAGAGGAAGTGACCAAATATCCCTGGAAAGAGGAAAGAAATTTTATGTTTTTTTTATTTTTTATTAAAAAAAATTTAAGGTATGTATGTATGCATTTGTTTATTTTGAGACTGAGAGAGAGAATCCCAAGCGGGCTGCATGCTGTCAGTGTAGACCCTGACATGGGGCTCGATCCCATGACCCTGGGATCATGACCTGAGCCAAAATCAAGAGTCAGATGCTTAACCGACTGAGCCACCCGGCGCCCCAGAGGAAAGAAATGTTAAAATGTTCAGAGGCTGGTGTCACTGATTTTTGTAACAGATTCAGGACTAGTATTAAAGCATCATGCCATTTAATTGGCAACATTTTTTTTTTTTCATTTTTAGTGGTGCCTAAAATAATGCTGTGTCTCAGAGCAAATAGGATCTTGGATGCAATGAAAAATGGTGGTGTGACAGATGGTGATGGGGACACAACAGAATTCCTTGTGTAAGGGGTAAGGAGTTGGGGATATTGAGATTTTAAAGATGTGATCGGGGGAGCTTGGGTGGCACAGCCTGTTAAGTGTCTGATTGTTGATGTTGGCTCAGGTCCCGATCTCAAAGTGTGTGCGGTTCGAGCCCCTCATCAGGCTGTGAGCCGATGGTGCAGAGCCTGCTTGGGATTCTGTCTCTCCTTCTCTCTTCCCCTCCCCTGCTTGTGCGCTGTCTCTCTCTCAGAATAAATAAATAAAGTTAAAACATTAAAAAAAAAATAAAGGCCTGGTCAGAGAAGACCTCATTATCATTATAACTGGTGTGATTGTTATTACAATGTTAAGGTCAAAGGCTGTGCCTTCTAGGGAACTTTGCTGCTCAGGAGTGTGATCTGTGGACCCGTCATGATAATTTTAGAGAAGGTTGATGCTAACTTGGAATGCAATGAATGCGAATGAAAGTTCTTTGGAACATGGAAGAATACTTGCTTTGGGGAAACTGGTCTGAAAAAGAAGATGTCTTTGATCCACACTCCGTTGAATTGATATATTAATTCCCAGTTTGTCCAGCCCACCTACACATCTGACGATCTCCGCAAAGTTTCACTGACCACACAGTTTTTATCTCCGCAAAGTTTCACTGACCACACAGTTTTTACGTGTGTTAGGTTTATGTATTTGATGTTTGTAAAGGCATTTATTTACTTTGTATATTTTCTTTATTTTCATAGTCTGCCTGTAACATTTGTGACTTTTGACCATTGTTCAGTCTTAATTAAATCTTAAGATGGAAGTTGTCTATAAACATACTATGTAGATAATACAGGCACCTTAACATTATTTGGTATTTTTTCCCATGTTTTATTATTAAATTTTTTTTAAACATTTATTTTTGAGAGAGAGAGAGAAAGAGAGTGAGGGGGAGGGGCAGAGAGAGAGACACACACAGAATCTGAAGCAACCTCCAGGCTCTGAGCTGTCAGCACAGAGCCCCACGTGGGGCTCGAACCCGTGAACTATGAGATTACGACCTGAGCTGAATTTGGAGGCTTAACCAACTGAGCCACCCAGGCACCCCTCCCCCATATTATTTTGAAGCAAATATCAGGCATCATATGATTTCCTTAAGTATCTCTAAAAGATAAGGACTTTCGGAAAAAACAAAACATAACCACAATACCATTATTAAAAACTTTTTTTTTAACGTTTATTTTTGAGAGAGTGTGAGTAGGGGGGGCAGAGAGAGGGAGACACAGAATCCAAAACAGGCTCCAGGCTCTGAGCTGTCAGCACAGAGCCTGATGCGGGGCTCAAACCCGTGAACCGTTGAGATCATGACCTGAGCCGAAGTCAGATGCTTAACTGACTGAGCCACCCAGGCACTCCTAATGTTTTACTTAGTTTTGAGAAGAGAGAGAACAGGGGAGGGGCACAGAGATGGGGGGAGACAGAGAATCCCAAGCTCAAACCCATGAACCATGGGGGGCTCAAACCCATGAACCAGGAGATTATGACCCGAGCCAAAATTTAAGGCCGGATGTTTGACCGACTGAGCCACGCAGTTGCCCCTTTCTCATGTTTTAAATGCCAACAAAAATGTATTAATGATGACTGTTCCACACTCCATCAGATAGGCAATTGTGTTTGCTGGTAGGATATTTAGAGGGTTTACTGTTGCAGATAATGTTACAGTGAACATTTTCCCTGTCCTTTTTATGACTCTGTAGGTAAGTGTGCCCTAACCGCACTGTGTTGCTCAGCTGGCCTGTGAGATCCTTGTATCCAGGGCTCCTGACACCTCCTAGTTCAGGTGCAGCAAGTGGTCCGTAAATGTAATGAAGTGATGGAGAGGTGAATAAACAGGTCATTTGAGAATCCTCGACTGGATAGTAAGTGACTCTCCAAAAACGTTTGGGAACTGTTCTGCTTGATGTGTTTGTTGGCAACTTGGGTGAAGGATTTGAGAATATGCTTTAGAAACACATGGTTGACACAGAAGAGGCAGTGTTAATATCCCGGAAGACAGGAATAGAATTCAAAGAGCTTTGAACAACCAGAGAAAAAGACTATTTGAAAAAACAGAATGAAATGAGTTTATACTGATTTGTGAACGAAAACAGTGGTTTCCTCATAAAGCAGGGATGATGTGGGTTTGGGAGTCAGGGAAATGTGGGTTTGAATCCTGGCTCTGTCAGTCCCATCAGTCATGTCAGACCATGGGCCTGTCAAAACTCTCTGAGCCTCACTCAGTCTTGTCTTCTATGAAACAAAGATAGTGTTACTTCCCATAGTGCTGTTGCCCTAAGGACCAAATGAGTTAATGTAGGTGAAGGATCTGTCGCGGTTCCTGGCACATAGGAAGTATTCAGTAAATGCTACTTGGTTTAAATAACATCCCAAGGTCCCCAGAAAAGAGTCTTCACAAAATTCATGTAAAATCAGTTCGGGGTGAGATAAGGCAGTGTGGGTCAGATATAATCCCTCCCCCAAACCGCAGGAGGAACAATGGTCATGGGAGACTGTCATTCAGATCAAAGATTGTGTGATAGATAAGGTCAGAAGTTCTCTTGTGTTCTGCATTAGGAAAGCCTTTATGGGAATTTCGAACCCAGCTTTGGCCACTCATTCCACTCAGTCAGTTAAACATCCAACTTGGGTGGCTCAGTTGTTTAAGCATCAGACTTCGGCTCAGGCCATGATCTTGCTGTTTGTGAGTTCAAGCCCCACATCGGTCTCTGTACTTATAGCTCAGAGCCTGAAGCCTGCTTTGGATTCTGTGTCTTCCTCTCTCTCTGCCCCTCCCCTGCTCGTGCTCTGTCTCTCTCTCTCTCTCTCAAAAAAAAAAAAAAAAAATTAAAGTTCTAGAGACAAATATAGAGAACAAACAGAGGGTTGCTGGAGGGGTTCTGGGAGGGGGATGGGCTCAGCGGTAAGGGGCATTAAGGAATCTACTCCTGAAATCATGTTGCACTATATGCTAACTAAGTTGGATGTAAATTAAAAAAAAAAAAAAAAAAAAAAAAGGAGAGATGAATCACTGGGTTCTACTCCTGAAACCAAGATGACACTGTATGTTAACTAAGTTGAATTTAAATTTTTATATATACATTTATATAAATATATATATTAATTTTTTGTATATATTTTACATATATGTAAATTTTAAATGATTGTAAATAAAATCTAAATAAAAAATGTTGGGCTATAAAACATGTATATATATTTATATACATATATATAAATTAAAAAATGATGTAAATAAGAATCTAAAATAAAAATAAAAGGTTTGTTAAAAAAAAAAGAACATTCTTTTTAACACTTTTTAAGTTCTTTATTTGTTTTAAGGGAGAGAGAGAGCAGGAGCAGGGGAGGGGCAGAAGAGAGGGAGAGAGAATCCCGAAGAGCCTGACGCGAGGCTCGAACTCATGAGCCGTGAGATCATGACCTGAGCGGAAATCGAGTCGGAAGCTCAACCGACCGAGCCCGCCACGTGCCCTAAGGAACGTTGTTTTTTTTTTTTTAATTTTTTTTTTTCAACGTTTATTTATTTTGGGACAGAGAGAGACAGAGCATGAACGGGGGAGGGGCAGAGAGATGAGGGAGACACAGAATCGGAAGCAGGCTCCAGGCTCTGAGCCATCAGCCCCGAGCCCGACGCGGGGCTCGAACTCACGGACCGCGAGATCGTGACCTGAGCTGAGTCGGACGCTCAAACGACCGCGCCACCCCAGGCGCCCCTGGGGAACGTTTTTAATGTGTACCCTAACGTGTACATTTACTTTTAATTTCTCTTTCACCTCGGAGCAGGCGGTAGGACTCCTCATATTCCCCGAGCCGTGGCCTGCTGTATTAGTTATGTGTTGCCGGCTATTGAATACCCAGATTTCACTTCCATCAGCGTCAACGCATGCACCTCTCGTTTGTACGGGGCCCGGAGTTTGGCCTGGCTCCCAGGCTGCAGTCAGTGGGGGCAGCGCTCCGTTGGCTTTCTGGAAACTGGGCCCTCTTCTGAACCACAAGAGCCATTGGCAGAACTCAGCTCCTTGTGGCTGTAAGACTGAGGCACCGCTTCCGTTGTGGGAAGAGGTCCCCCGCAGCTCCTTGGAGGCCGTCCCCAGCTCCTTGCCACGGGGGCCCTGTCATGAACGCGTGACAGGGCTGTCACGGCTTGGCAGCTCACGTCTTCAGAGCCGCAGGAGTAGCTCTCACTGACTCCGGTCTGCCAAGAGGGGGCCTCCCATAGCCTCGCAGCCGGGGGACCGGCTATGGGTCATGTTTGCTGTTTAGTGCGGTCTCACAGGGAGAACACTCTTTCTTCGCCTTTGTCACATGCTGTTGGCTGGAGGCCAGTCACAGGTCCTGTCTGCCCTCAAGGGGAGGGGATTACACAGAGGCAGGGCTCACTTGGGCTTCCTTAAAGTTCTGCCAGGCAACGCTGTCATTTTTTCATGGGAAGCCCTCATTTTTATTTTATTATGTTATTTATTGTTTGAAGACAGAGACACAGCGCAAGCGGGGAGGTGGCAGAGGGAGAGGGGGACACAGAATCCGAAGCGGGCTCCAGGCTCTGAGCTCTCAGCAGAAGAGCCCGACGCGGGGCTCGAAACTCATGGACCTTGAGATCGTGACCTGAGCTGAAGTCTGAGCTTAAACCAACTGAGTCACCCAGGCGTCCCATTTTTATTTTTTAAATTCGTGTCTGTTTCCTATGCACTGTTGATCTCATGCACTCACCCTGCTCACCGCCACCCAATCCCTGCGTGGGCATCACGGGTGTGATTTAGGTAGTTGGAGTTGTAAGTATATTGTGAAATACTTAGTGTAGTTCTAGTGTGAAGTGCTTTTAATTCATAGGAATTGGCTTTGTCTTATAAGTCTATTCTGTTTTTTTTTTTTCACTCAGCCTTCAGTTTTGAGATTTATTCATGTTGCTATATGTAGTTCATTGCTTACTATATCTCTTCAGAGATGAGAGTGAAATCGTGCTGTATGTATGGATTAGTAACTCGCTTTTCATTTTCACTGTGCCTTTTCCACCCTTCCATGTCCGTACAGGTTGATTGTCCTCATTTCTTTTAAGCGCTGTGTAATTTTCCATTTAAGGGATTTATTTAACTCCCGTCTCCTCATGCCTGAAGCGTATTTAAAAAAATTTTTTTTTAACATTTATTCATTTTTGAGAGACAGAGTGTGAGCAGGGGAGGGGCAGAAAGAGAGAGGGAGACAAAGAATCCGAAGCAGGCTCCAGGCTCGAGCTGTCGGCACAGAGCCCGACGCGGGGCTCGAACCCACGGGACCGCGAGATCGTGACCTGAGCCGAAGTCGGACGCTCAAACCGACCGAGCCGCCCAGATGCCCTGAGTACTTATAATTCTTTTGTTATTATTTTTGAGAGGATGGGGGAGGGGCAGAGAAAGAGAGATGGAGACACAGAATCCGAAGCAGGCTCCATCCAGGCTCTGAGCCGTCAGTACAGAGCCCGATGTGGGGCTCGAACTCACGGACCGCAAGATCATGACCTGAGCCAAAGTCGGACGCTTCACCGACTGAGCCACCCAGGCGCCCGAGTCGTGCCCACCCTTAGTCCAATCAGAAGAGCGCGGTGAGCTGAGCAGTCATATGGCTGAATGTGTTGGAATCAGCAGGCGGTGGGTTTGCTAATTACTCTGGCTGCCTCGTTTCACTGCAGGCACGGGGACTTGCAACCCTGGCCTTCTCTGTCGGCACTTCCCAAATATTCTCACACACACGCACACACGCACACCTCTCACCCGGGGCCCGTGTCAACATGGGAGAGCCCATTGTCCCTGAAACACAGTCCTGACACTGGTGACACTACTCATGAGGGCCATGCAGTAGGACACAGTCTTCTGCGAGCCAGGCCCACCAGTATGTTCAAGCCTTCGACCTTCAGTAGCCTTTGGCAAAGGCCCTTGGACAGGCTGTCTGGTCGCAGATAACCTGACTTGTTCACAGCTGGCGAAGAACGCGAGCTGGGTTCTGACCAGGTCCATCTGACTCCAGAGCCTATGGTCTTAACCTCTTAAGGAGCTGGGGAAGCGAGACACAAAATCCCAGAGGGTAAGAGGCCAGGTGGTGAAGGCTGTGGCAGGGGAAGGGAAGAGGTGTTCTGGTGGCCCTGGACATGGGAGTCTGGAGCACCTGGGACTGCCTCGAAGGCTCCATGACATGATGTCCACAGATAAATAGCCACACAATAAGCTGCTCGTATGAAAAAGGTTGGCCGCTATTGTAAGGAAAATGTTTGCAGCTGTTAATCTTTAATCTTTAATCAAGTTCATGACCATCAACACGTATGGTGTTCCCAGTGGCTCTGTTTTTTGCCAGCAGGGATTGTGGGGGACAGAGAAACATTACTGCCCGTAAGGAGTTGACAAGATGAAGGCAGTCGTGTAATATTAAGTTGAAATGAATGATGAAAATATTAATAGCGTATCCAACATGTGTTAGGACAACAGAATACTTACTGAGTGCTTACAATGTCCCAGGTGGTGATTTGGGTGTTTGACCTGCATTGACCCCCAGTTACAATAATCCCAAGTGGTAGTTACCATCATTCCCATTTTCAGGCAAGGAAGAGAGGGTCAGGGAGGCTTAGTGAGCTGCTCGAAGCTGCACAGGTAGGAGGAGACAGAACAGGTGCCTTACCCTGCTGCTTACCCACTCAGACTCGCTGGAGTGGGACACACGTGTGGGGCGAGGGGCCGCGTTGGGTGTGGTGTATACAATTCCCAGAGAGCACCCTGTGGGCCGTGGAGTGTCTTGTTTGTGGCTGTAAACAGAGCTTTCTGGCACCATAAAATGGTTTTTTTAATTTCTTAAGATATTTTTAAACTGCTCATTGAAGGAAAGAGGAGATCTGTGGTGACATGGCCAAGGACTTCTCGGAGGAGGAGGCTCTCGGATGGCACGTGAATGATGAGCGGGGGGCCAAGGCGGGAGGACAGAGGGAGATGCTTGGCTTTCCCCGGGGTGGCTCAGGAGACTGGCAAGCAAGGAGAAGGAATATTTTCAGATGGTCAGGAAGGAGCGTGGTTTAAATCCAAATATTCTTTCGTCTTCCCCCCCCCGCCCCCAATAAATGAGGGAAGCGTTGGACAGAGCCCCTGCGGCCCGGGCAGCCTTCCGTGTGTGTGTGTGTGTGTGTGTGTGTGTGTGCGCGCGCGCGCGCACGCAGTGCCAGGGGCTCAGTGATCGTGGAGGCAGAAACATCCTCAGGCAGGAGAAGGAAATGAGGGAGACACCCCAGGCCCCGCTCTGGTCCAGAAGGAGGAAATCCAGCCATACTCTGAGCAGAAGTAAGTCCAAGTCCGTCCGTCGTCCTAATCCCATGAAGGACTTTAGAACCCTGTCCCCAAGTTTGCATAGTGTGGCTCTGGCAAGAAAAGAATGTATACTGGTCCCATTGTCCCGATCAGCTCCTGCTGGGTGTCCCGGGGAACAAAACACATAGCTTCTGAACAGCTGAGGAGAGCAACACTTCTCAGAGTCTGAAAGGATCTCCCTCCTGGAGGTCAGGGTCGCTGATACTCAGTCTTGTCTTCCAGGCTCCCTTTGTGCTGCTGCTCAGTTATCCTCCCTCCTTTGATTATGGATCCCCTTCATGAAGCGGGTGGCCCGCTATGACGATCTGGGAGGAGCTGGGAGGATCGGATCCTTTTCTGGGTTCTAGTCCTGCCTCACTTGGTGACCTCTGGTGAGGGATTTGGTCTTTGTCCAAAGTCTTGTCCTTTGGATCCTGGGTAGATCAATGCTTTGTTTTTTCTCGATGTTTGAAGAGTCCTCTGGGTCTCTTCTGGTTCGTGTCTGAGACAATGGGGCCCAGATACTTTCAGTTTCTCTAGTAACCGTGTTTCTGGCATTTTGGACTCAAGTATCCACTGTCCCATATGTATGCCTCTGTGCCTGCCCTGATGTCTCTGGTTTGATCTTTCAACAGTAGGAACAATGGCAGTAATACTGAGAGCTGCAATTTATTAAGCATCAATTAGAGTCATATAGCAAGGAAGCGGTGGGAGGTCCTAGGACTTGACCACAGTCTTCTCACTCCTGCACAGATGGGCCTGCGTTGAGGTCTCACCCCTGGGGAAACCGGGTCGGGTTCTCGTCTGCCGGTACTGGTCACACACCTGGGGACAGGATTGGATGCGGGACGGGAGAGAAATGGCAAGGATGACCGGGGATGACTTGCGACGTTTTGACGGGAGCTCCTGGAGCCGCCGTTTCCGGAGGTGAAAGACTCCCCAGGATCAAGGTTGGATCAAGGTCGGGGAGGAGGTAGGTCAAGGTCAAAAGTTTGAGATCCTTGAGACGTCCAAGTGGAGATGTCAAATGGCAGTTAGATTTGTGGCTCTGTGATTCAGGGCAGAGGCCTGGCCCCAGGGGTAGGCATTTGGGGGGCACCGGATGCAATTTAATGAGAGAGTGCTGGGGGACAGTCCCTAGGAAGAGGTCTGGGGACCTGGCCCTGGAAACCCACTGATGTTTAGATGTTGCAGGGAGAAGAAGGAGGCAGCAAAGGAGACTCAGCAGGAGTGGCCAGGGAGGTGGGGCAGGGTGGGGGGGAGAAGGAGTGTGCAGGGGAGGGAGAGGCTGTGTCCGGAAGCTAGTGCAGCAAGGGATTCTGGGTAGACGGCGTGCCTGAGCATGCCAGGGTGTGGCCGAGTGGGGTTCGAAGTGAGAGTACCTGCTGGAGGGGCCACAGTCAGCCACAGCCACCGGTGACCTGGGCAGGAGCTGCCTCCGCGGGGGGCGCGCCAGGACACCCAATCGGAGTGGGCTCCGGAGGCTGGGCGGGGAGGTTGGGGAAGTGGTACACAGAGTCCCCCTCGTAAAGGTGCTTATCTGTCAAGGGGGCAGAGAAACAGGGTGGTAGCTGGAAGAGGATGTGGGTCTGAATGGGGAGCCAGCCATCCGCCGAGAGACAAGGCGGGCGGGAAGGGATGGGGGGAGAAGGAGGAGGAGGAAATAGCCACCTGACCATCGGTCATTGTCAGGATGGAAGGGCGGGGCTACAGAAGAAGGGACCTGGCGGGCGTTTCACTTAGTCAGGCATTTGACCCGGAGGAAGGAATTGCCCGGAACTTTTGCTAACATTACACGGCATCCTGGTCAACATTTCCAAGAGCCTTCCCCCATCACTAAATGATGCTTTTAAGTGACTGAGAGATTAAAATATATATACTTGGGGCGCCTGGGCGGCTTAGTCGGTTGAGCATCTGACTTCGGCTCAGGTCATGATCTCACGGCTCATGAGTTCGAGCCCCACATTGGGCTCTGTGCTGACAGCTCAGAGCCCGGAGCCTGTTTCGGGTTCTGTGTCTCCCTCTCTCTCTGCCCCAACCCACTCACATTCTGTCTCTCTCTCTCTCAAAAATAAATAAACATCAAAAAATTTTTCAAATATGCGTACATATTTCTTTTATCCCAACATGTTCTGTGTTTCCTGAGCACATTTGGTGTATGTGTTTGAGTCTGTCCCTCATGCCCTCCCCGGGCACCTGGGACCTTCCCCTCTGCGGAGCAATCACATCTGCCCCGGGCTTCCTTCCCCCGGACCCTTTCATGCCCTTCTGTCAGGCTTTGCCCCCGGCTTCTCCTCCATCCTGCCCGCCAGCCCCCCTCACTCAGCCCTCCATCCCTTCGTGGCTGATCTAACAGAAGCCTCGCCCCAGCCTCCCTGGCTGCAGTCTCTCCCTGCCCCTGCCCGTCCTGTTGCAGTGATACTGAGATACCACATTCCCTGCGCTGCTAAAACGCAGTGGCGTCTGGTTCCGCGGGCATAAAGTATCAATGACCTGGCCTGACTTCATCTCATTTCCCACTGCATTTCCTCAGGATGCACCCCTGCTCCTTGAAGGCTGTTCTCTGAACCCCCCAAATCTCTTTTTACTTTTCCTGCCTTTCCTGCCTCCCGTTGCTCTGAGGCTAAAATGCAGTTCCCCGCTGGGAACGACAAGGCCGTGTGCCATCAGCACTCTGCTCATTTCAACACCAAACCACTTTCCCACCTCAGGACCTTTGCACTTGCTGTTTCAGCCTGGGATGCTCTGTCCCAGCCTTTCACATGCCCACGTCTTCTTTGTCCTAGAGCTTAAATGTCACTCCTTGGAAAGACCTCTCAACCTTTCTGTCAATAATATCCCCCTCTGCAGTTTATTTCCTAGGGCGTCACTTTGTTGATTTGCCTCATTCGTGGCATTGCCGCATGTTGAATCAATCTGCCTGATTTGTTTATCATCTGGTCACCCGCTGGAGTGTCAGCTCCGCGGGATCACTGCCGGCTCCCCCGTGGGGTGTATGGTTGCTCAACGAATAACTCTTAGGAGACTGGTTGAAATTTGCCCCACATTCTACCACCCCTCCCCCGAGGAATGTAGCCCTGGGCATCTTGTGTGATGCTTGTGTTCGTGGCCAGAATGGCTCTTCCTACTGTTGGTTACCGGGGATCCTTCCAAAGAGCCCCACTCGCCACCGTCACGTGCACTCACAAACCACGATGAAAGAGGCGATATAAGCTCCTCCTTTAAAAGATGAGGAAGAGCAGAGAAGTCTGCAACTTGCTCCCAGCCCCATGGCTGCCAGGTGATGGAGGTCTTCACTGCGGGAGCCCGGTGGTACATGATGGAGTGTGCCGGGACATGATAGAGCATGACAGAGAAAGATGGGGCGTGACGGTATCTTAATTATCTGCGCGTCTTGTGGGGCGTGTCTTCAGCTGCCAGACTTGACACGCTCTTTTTTTAAAAAAAATGTTTATTTACATTGAGAGACAGAGAGAGAGAGAGAGGGTGGAAGAGGGATAGAGAGAGAGAGGCAGCGAGAGGGGGAGCGAATCCCAAGCAGGCTCCAAGATGTCAGTGCAGAGCCCCACCTGGGGGCTTGATCTCACAAACCACGAGATCATGACCTGAGCCGAAATCAGGAGTCGGACACTCAACCGGTTGAGCCCCCCAGGCCCCTAACATGCTCTCTTGAGAGCAACTATTTTGTAACATCCCCTTTGCGATCCTAAACTGCTACTCACAGATAATATAACTTCCGTATACGCATATTTTTTAAAATAATGCAATGCCCGGGGCGCCTGGGTGGCTCAGTCGGTTGAGCGTCCGACTTCAGCTCAGGTCATGATCTCGCGGTCTGTGGGTTCGAGCCCCGCGTCGGGCTCTGGGCTGACGGCTCAGAGCCTGGAGCCTGTTTCTGATTCTGTGTCTCCCTCTCTCTCTGCCCCTCCCCCGTTCATGCTCTGTCTCTCTCTTTCTCAAAAAAAAAAAAAAATAATAATAATAACGCAATGCCAAAACACGAAGGAAAGAAATAAAAGGAAAGTAATTTACATGATATTATGTACTTAAGCGAATGCTCTTTATGACTTAATCAGATGAAGTGGGCGTACATTCTTTTATCTTGTAAATACTCAACTGAACCTCTTTGGCACTTTTTATTTTATAGAAAACTAGGGCCGTGCAAGGCTCGCCGTGTGAATGTGACAGCCACAAACACTGGTACAGGTGTGTTATTTGGTGACTCAGCTGCCACGGACGGTGGTGCTGACAGGGGGTGGTTCTCTCTCCTTCAGGACTGTGTCCTGTGTCCCTCACCCTCTGAGTACCAGTAATGTCCCACAAATGCCCCTGCGAACTACTGGGGGGCATTTCTGCCTCCATGAGGACCCACACGTGTTGGGGGGAGACCCTGGGCTTAATTTGAACCCCACACGGGTGGGCGGATCCCCTTGGGGTCCCTGAGTAAGTTGGAGAGCCTCGCTGAGCCTCTTTTTTTCCTAAAATGGGGGACAATACATCTTCCCTCTGAAGAAATGTTTGAGGATGAAGCGATCGGATGTGTACTGCCACTAACACGGCCGCCCAGCACGCGGCAGGCCCTCAGTATCTGCTGGTTCTCTTCTCGCAAGTGGACAAACTTGTTTCACAAAAGGCCAGCTAGTAAGTATCTTGGGCTTCGTGGGCCATACAGTCTCTGCTCCAACTAACTATTCAGCCCTGCAGTTCTAGAAGGAAAACAGCCATGGGTGACAGAGGAACAAATGAGCATGGCCATGTTCAATAAAACTTTATTGACAAAATCAGGTGGTGGGCCGGGTTTGGTCTGTGGGCTGCAGCTCACCGTCTACACCCATGGGCGTGTGCGTGCCACTTCATCTGCCTGCTGGGCCGGATCAAAGTCTCCCTAGAGTCCACGTTGCTGTGTTTTATCGTAGTAAGTTCCGGAAGAAGAGGGTTTTCCGACAGTGGCTGCAGCAGGCAGGCCCCAAAGGCAGTTGTCAGTGATTATGAAGTATCTACGAAGCAGAACAGCCTCTCGTCTCTAGCCTTCGGGGACCAGGATGAGGGAAAAGAGAAGCATGATTCCTACCGACCAAGTTCTGTGAGGATGAACTTTCAGGACAAGAGAGCGTGGGTGAGGCCGGGCGAGATCCCTGTGCGGGGGACCAAGCCTTGAATGGAGCGGGTGGCCCGTCCTTGGGGGTTTCTGAGGATCCCTGGCATTTCAGAGGGAAATCTCAACGTCTCCCTTGCATTTGTTTTAAAATCCTCTCGTCCACCCCAGACAAGAGAGGAAGTGAAGTTTAGAAGGGGGTGCCAGGGGCGCCTGGGTGGCGTAGTCGGTTAAGCGTCCGACTTCAGCCAGGTCACGATCTCGCGGTCCGTGAGTTCGAGCCCCGCGTCAGGCTCTGGGCTGATGGCTCAGAGCCTGGAGCCTGTTTCTGATTCTGTGTCTCCTTCTCTCTTTGCCTCTCCCCTGCTCGTGCTCTGTCTCTCTCTGTCCCAAAAATAAATAAACGTTGGAAAAAAAAAAAAAAATTTAGAAGGGGGTGCCAGCTCTTCCTGCAAGCTGATTAGCACCCTGGAGCCACCAGGCTCAAAGACCAGAGCCCTCTGCCTTCTGCCTGTTGTAGAATTTGCATTTTAAATTTTGGTGGTGCCCCCCCCCCCCACTCCCCGAGCCAGGAGCAGGAGCAAGGAACTGGAAGCCCGCTGTTCAGCTTCCGCCTCAGGACAAGCTTGTCTCGATCTTCGCAGGAAGGGTCTTGCCTAAAAGGAAAATTGGGTTCCCACCCCAAAATCCACCTTTGGAGCCTCTCCTGAGAACTTAGAAGCCCTGGGGGGCTCCGGGACTGTTTTCACCCGGTGGCAGTTGATGGATAGGCAGGGGCTGCGTGTGGTCACGGCCTGTGCGGAGTGCGTGCTCTCGAGCTGCAAATGCCCCCATCCCTTGTGGTCCCACGTCCTGCCTGCTTCCTCCACTGGGGCCTCTGTGAGGCATTTGGGTTTGAGATGTCTGTGTCCCTAAGAAATGGTAGAGAGTTCTCTCATCAGCCATAACAACACGTGGGAGATAAGGGACGGCCTGGAGGAGCCCACCCGCCTCTACAGTTGGCTTCCTACAGTTGATCCTCCATGAAGCAGATGGGAGATTGGTCTAGAACGCCCAGCCGGTCTGCTACTGCCGGGCTCAATTCCCTCGGTGGCTTCCCATGGTTTTTTTGCACCATCACCCAAACCCTTCACGCAGCCTGCGGTGTCCTGGGTGGCCTCATCTCTGCCCATTTCCCAGCTGCCTTTCTCCTCCTGTGCTCCCCACTTGCCCCCTCAAATGCCCTATTCCAGACACGCGGAGCCGCTTTCCATTCCTTAAACAGTTTGTGGAGCCCTCTTGTGACGTTGTCACGTGTTAAGTGTACAACTTTGTCAAGGCAGGCTCACTTCGGTTAAGGTTGGTTTGGTTTGAAGTTGACAGAGATCGAAAATGAATAAAGGGGGTGCTTTCTTCTCCCCCATAACAGTGCAGGTGCACGTGGCCAGGGCTGGGAGGCACGGTGGCTGCCTGGTGGTTGTGATTTGACGCCCCCTGTCGTGTTGCTCTGCAGCGTGTGGCCTCGTGATCCAATATGGCGGCATACAGGTTCCAGGTACAGAGGAAGGAGGGCAGGAGAGAGCCGGGGGTCGGGGGGAGACACGCATAGTAAGGGCTCCTGGAAGAGGCTTCACAGCTATGTACTTCTCCCTCAATTCTGACCAATGGGATGACTCATGGCCACCCCGAGCTGCAAGGAAACTGGGAAAAGCAGTCTTTATTCCGGGAAGTCACGTGGCCGTAAAAGAAGGTACAACTACCCATGCCTGCAGATGCCTCCAGTGGACTCCAGGAGTCTTTGTGGGCTTTGCCACCAGCATCGCCATAAGTAGGACTTGGATTCAGAACCATCTGTCCCCAAAGCCGTGCTCTTAACTATTTGCTACATTGCTCCCTGACATGCAGTACACGCGGGACACTTAATGCGTGTTCACAGAGCAGCGAGATACAGACAAGGGCTGGAGTGCTCTCGGGAAGTGTTGGTCTGTGTATGCGGGCTGCTTCATTAATTTTCTCATGGGAGACTGCTAGATGAGTCTTAGAATTTATAAGGTTTTAGAATCGGAGGGAATGGTCCTTCCTTTCAGGCTTAATTTGCTTAATCAGATATGATGCCTGATCATAAAAAGCACACATTTGAAGCATACATTCTGATGAGTTTAGACAAACGTAAACACTCTTGTAACTTCCACCTCAATCAGGATACAGAGCATTTCTGGGTCATAGGGTAGTCTAGGCATTTCTCCACGGGATACAGGTGTGCTGTTTTGAAGGGACACATACACCCCAATGTTTATAGCAGCACAATCAACAATAGCCAAAGTATGGAAAGAGCCCAAACGTCCGTCGATGGATGAATGGGCAAAGAAGATGTGGGATATATATACTATGGAGTATTACTCGGCAATCAAAAAGAATGAAATCTTGCCATTGGCAACTATGTGGATGGAACTGGAGGGTATCATGCTAAGCGAAATTAGTCAGAGAAAGACAAAAATCATATGACTTCACTCCTATGAGGACTTTAAGAGACAAAACAGATCAACATAAGGGAAGGGAAACAAAAATAATATAAAAACAGGGAGGGGGACAAAACAGAAGAGACTCCCAAATATGGAGAACAAACTGAGGGTTACGGGAGGGGTGGTGGGAGGGGCGATGGGCTCAATGGGTCAGGGGCACTAAGGAATCTACTCCTGAAATCATTGTTGCACTAGATGCTAACTAACTTGGATGTAAATTAAAAAAAAAAAAAAAGATACAGAGCATTTCTGTCACTTCAGTAGTATCACTTTGTAGGCAGCCTCCAACCCCTGCCCCACTCCAGTGATCCTAATTCTTTTTTCTTTTTTTTTTTTTAAGTAGTCTTCATTCCCAGCGAGGAGCCCAGTGGAGGGCTTGAACTCATGACCCTGAGATCAAGACCTGAGCTGAGATCAAGAGTCAGATGCTTAGCTGACTAAGCCACCCAGGTACCCCCTGATTCATTTTCTATCACCATATGTTAGTCTTGCCTCTTCTCAAACATGACATAAATGGATTCACAGTGTTTGGGCTCATTTATAACAGGCTTCTTTATTTTTTTAAAGTGTTTGTTTAATTTGAGAGAGAGAGAGGGAGAGAGTCCCAGGCAGGCTCCACACTGCCAACGCAGAGCCTGATGTGGGGCTCGAACCCGCAAGCTGTGAGATCATGACCCGAGCTGAAATGGAGAGTCGGGTGCTTAACCGACTGAGCCACCCAGGCGCCTCTCTATCTAGCTTCTTTATTCTTTAGCTTGGCATTTTGTTTTGCAGTATCAACCGTGTTACTGCTTATATCAGTATTTTGTTCCTTTTTTTTATTTGCCACATAGTGTTCCACTGGATGACTATACTTCCAATTATTTCTCCATTTATTTGTTGATTGACATTCAGGTTGTTTCCGGTTATTGGGTATTAATGAGTAAAGCTATTGTGAACATTCATGTACGAGTCTTTTAATTTTTCAATCTCTTGCTAAATACTTAAGAGTGGAACTGCTCGGTCATATAATAGGTATATACTTGCCTTTATTTATTTTTTTTTAATTTTTTTAATATGAAATTTATTGTCAAATTGGTTTCCATACGACACCCAGTGCTCATCCCAACAGGTGCCCTCCTCAATGCCCCTCACCCACCCTCCCCTCCCTCCAAGCCCCCATCAACCCTCATTTTGTTCTCAGTTTTTAAGAGTCTCTTATGCTTCGGCTCTCTCCCTCTCTTTTTTTTCTCCTTCTCCTCCCCCTGCTTACCTTTATAATAAAGTGCTGACCTGTTTGCCACTTTACGTTTTTGCCGGCCATGTGTGAGAGTTCCAGTTGTCCCACATCTTCTCCGACACCTGCTATCATCAGGTTGTCTTACATTTTAACTTGTGCTATTTCTGCGGATATGGGGGAGTAGCTCGTTGTGGTTTTACTTTGCGTTTCCCTGATGACTAAGGCATCCCTGATGACTAAGATGCTGGGCATCTTTTCATGTGTTCCCTGGCCATGTTTGTGCCTCCTTTTTGAACTGTCTGTTCGAATCTTTTGTTCATTTTAAGACTGGCTTTTGTCTTCCTATTTAGTTGCCAGCGTTCATTGTATATTCTGGATTTAAGTCCTTTGTCAGACACACGTATGTTGAGTATTATCTCCCAGTTTGTGGCTTACTGTTTTACTTCCTTAATGGAGTCTTTTGATGAGCAGAAGGTCATAATTTTGATGAGTTTACCCAGTTTTTCTTTTATGCTTAGTGCTTTTGTGTCATGGGTTTTTTTTCTCTTTTTTTTGAAATATAATTTAAAAATTTTTTAATGTTTATTTGTTTTTGACAGAGAGAGAGACAGAGCATGAACGGGGGAGGGTCAGAGAGAGGGAGACCCAGAATCCGAAACAGGCTCCAGGCTCTGAGCTGTCAGCACAGAGCCCAACACGGGGCTCGAACTCATGGACCGCGAAATCATGACCTGAGCCGAAGTCGGCCGCTTAACCGACTGAGCCACCCAGGCGCCCCTATTTATTTTTGAAAAAGAGAGAGACAGAGCAGAGAGAGAGAGAGGGAGACACAGAATCGGAAGCAGGCTCCAGGCTCTGAACAGTCAGCACAGAGCCCGACGCGGGGCTCGAACTCACAAACCACGAGATCATGACCTGAGCCGAAGTCGGACGCTCAACCGAGTGAGCCACCCAGGCGCCCCTGAAATATAATTAATTGTCAAGTTGGCTAACATATAGTGTATCCAGTGTGCTCTTGGTTTTGGCAGAAGATTCCCGTGGTTCATCACTTACATACAACAGCCAGTGCTCATCCCAACAAGCGCCCTCCTCGATGCCCCTCACCCACTCTCCCCTCTCCCCGCCCCCCCCGCCCCCCCCCCCCCCCGTCCACCCTCAGTTTGTCCTCTGTATTTAAGAGTCTCTGACGGGTTGCCTCTCTCCCTCTCTGTGCGTAACTGGTTTTTTCCTCCTCCCCTCCCCCATGGTTAAGTTTCTCAAGTTCCACATATGAGTGAAAACATACGGTATCTTTCTCTGACTGACTTATTTCACTCAGCGTAATACCTTCCGGTCTTAAATGTCCATCAACTGCTGAATGGATAAAGAACATGTGGTTTATATATACAACGGAATACTACTTGGCAATGAGAAAGAATGAAATCCTGCCATTTGCAGCAACGTGGATGGAACTGGAATTGTGTCATGTTTTTGAAACATGCTATGCACCTGCTGTGTAGATAATCGAAAAAAATGTTTCCTGGGCAGCTGAACTCCCTCAGAACAAAAGTAGCTTGCACGTCTATGAACATGTGACCTCCCTGGGCTCTCTCTCTCTCTCTCTAGTTTTGGGGGCCCTTGTTAGAATGCTGCCCCCCACTCTGTCCCCCTATTGCCCTAGGAGTTAGACTGATGGAGGGCCACAATCTGTGTGTGTGTGTGTGTGTGTGTGTGTGTGTGTGTGTGTGCCCGTGCGCACCAAAAAACAATCGAACGGTTCCATCATCACTGGGTGAGGTTTCTTCAGGCCGGACATTCTTGGGAAATGTTGCTGCATAGATACTGACTTGTCCCGTTACCTTCTGCACACGCCACCGGCGACTGCTTCCTAGAAATGGATTTGGAGTCGTGCGGTAATTACCCCTGAAAGTGTTCACTCAAGTCTGAGAGCAGATTAAATAATGAATCGCAATGTCATTTATTCGTTCCAATTTAGAACCCTTGTCTCATTATTTTTCTGGATGAAATTGAATGTCAAGAGGGGGAGAAAACTGAAAACTCAAGGGAAGGGGGAAGCAGGGGTGGAACGCGATGAGGGTCCGTGGACTCACGCTCATGATGCCAGAGACAGGGTTCTGGAGGGGGAAGCGGGACCCTCTGCGCCTCCAAGGTAGCAGGGCTGGGGGTTCAGGAGGGCCAGGGAGGCAGAAATAGGGGTGCCCCCACAGCTGCTGTCGCCCTTGCTCCTGGACCATCACCGTTCCTCACCTTTTGGACATTTTCCCCTTAGAACTGTAAAGTAGGGGAAGGAATTAAAGGGGAAAAACCCGAAGGTAACTCCTATGGAGCATTTCTTTTCCCTGCCTTGTGTCCTCTGCTAAGGTTTTGTTTTGTTTTTTTTTTTCCCCTAAAACATAACCTGAGATTGTACTATAAATACAATTGTATCTCCTGTTGTGTGTGTTGGGTCACCCTTAGGATGAAAGCATTTTTTAACTAGGATTGTGGGGCGCCTGGGTGGTGCACTGGGTTAAGCGTCCAACGCTTTAATATTTTTAATTTTTAATTTTTGAGAGAGAGAGAGCAGGGGAGGGACAAAGAGGGACGGAGACACAGCCTGAAGCAGACTCCAGGCTCTGAGCTGTCAGCACAAAGCCCAACGCAGGGCTTGAACTCACGAACTGCAAGATCATGACCTGAGCTGAAGTTGGACGCTTAACCGACGGAACCACCCAGGCGGCCCAAGCGTCCAGCTCTTAATGTCGGTTCAGGTCACAATCTCACAGTTCGTGAGATGGACCTCTCTACTTCCAGCTCCATGCTGTCAGCTTGGTATTCTCTCTCTCTCTCTCTCTCTCTCTCTCTCTCTCTCTCTCTCTCTGTCTCTCTCTGCCCCTGTCCTGCTTTGCACGCTCTCTCTCAAACAGATAAACTTAAGAATAAATTAAAAAAAATAGATAAGTAGATAGATAGATAGGATTGTGTGTACTTTGTAAGCAGCAAGCTCTGCGGACTCTGGGACCCTTGTCTCTTCCACCGCTGTGTCCCCAGTGCCCAAGCTATGCCTGGCAAGCATGTTGGAAGGACAGGTCACTTTTGAATGCCTGAGCATCATTCTTTAATAACAGCAGCCAACATTACGGGGCGCTCGCGGTGTGCCAGACACATGCTAAGAGTCGTACAGAATCGACCTTCTTCACCCTGCACATCACTCTCACGGGAGACTGTGCTTTTTCAGGGTCCTGACAACGAGGCCCCTGGAGCAAGTCTGGCAGCATAGTGTCATGGGTGAGAACATGTGATTCGGTGTTGAACAATGAGGGGTTGTATCCTGGGTCCATTGCTTCTTAGCTGTGTGACTCAGGGTGGGTCACTTAACCTCTCTGAGCCTCAGTGCCTTCAGGTATAAAAAGCTCTACTAGCAATATCTGCTTTGTAGGACTGGATTCAGTGAAATAACCGAGCAGTGAAAGAACTCTGAGCCGGCCAAGAGAAGGCGAGACAGACCGCTAGCTGTAATTACTATTATTCTTGATCTGGGTGACCTTGAGCAAGTCGTTTTACCTCCGAGTCCTCGTTACTTCCGTCTGGAAGATGGAAGGTGGTTGTGATCATTGAAATGATCACTGATCATTAAAACGTGCGAAAAGCTGAGCCCAGAGCCTGGGCATGGTCCACAGGGAATGGTTATGAAAAAGTACTAAAAAAGCAGGACCTGTTGAGCGCCTGTCCCTCCTCCTAAACTCATTCCAAGGGTCACTTCCTCCAGATGCCTTTCTCGGTTCCTCTTCTCCCTCCCCCCCTCCCATCTCCTCCAGGGTCCTCCAACGCTCTGTGCTGTCCTCCCTCAGAGCTCCTCCATCCTGTCTCGTGATCTGTTTTAACTTGTCTGGGTTGTCACCCGACCCCGTGAAGGCAGGGACCACCCCGTCGCTCACCACTGTATCCCCAGACTCCACCATCTGGCACGCAGAAGGCGCCCTCCAAAAGCACTTGCGCGGGAGAACCGCGATTAGAGCAGCCGGGGAAGACGGTGGGAGCAGACGGACGGAGATCGAGAGCTTCGTTGAGTCAGAGGGGAGATGTTAGCAGAGGCTTCTGGAAAAATTAGCCGCTGTCATAAATTCCAACTCTGTTTAGTAATGTTTGGCCAATCTTTCTTTTCCTGACTTAATTCAAAATTGGATGGGAGGGAAAGAAATTTGTCTGAGTGACTGTAAGTTAACAAGCTGTGATGATGCTCCGGGAACCGTGTCACTTGGAGCCATCAATTTGCAGAGAGAGAGAGAGAGAGAGAGAGAGAGAGAGAGAGAGAGAGAGAGAGAGAGAGAAGGGGCAGAAGTGGAAAAAGGAACTCCTGGCGGTTGGGACGGGTTGTCAAGGGACAGAAGCAAGAGGATTCTGGGTTTTATCAAGGCTCCTGTGTTCCAAATGCCTTATATTGCTTGTCATTTAAATAAACTTCATTGAGGTGTAATTTATGTACAACGGACCCATTTTACCTCCACGGTTTGGGTTTTGACAAACACGCGCACCTGTGTAACCACCACCACCGTCAAGATGTAGAATTTTCCAGCATTTTTTTTCTGTCACTCAGTTCCCCGCCCCCAGCCTCCTTCCCTGGCAGCATCTGATGCTCTTTCTGTCGCTGTGGATCCGCTTTGCCTGTTTTAGACTTTTACACAAGTGCGATCACACAGAATAGACACTTATGCATCTGGTTTCTTTCATTCAGCATATTGCTTTCAAGATTCATATTGTATTTTTATGGGGGCGCCTGGGTGGCTCCGTCGGTTGGGCGTCCAGCTCTTTAAATTTTTTTTTTAATGTTTATTTATTTTTGACACAGAGAGAGACAGAGCATGAACGGGGGAGGGGCAGAGAGAGGGAGACACAGAATCCGAAACAGGCTCCAGGCTCCGAGCCGTCAGCCCGGAGCCCGACGCGGGGCTCGAACTCACGGACTGCGAGATCGTGACCTGAGCTGAAGTCGGCCGCTTAACCGACTGAGCCACCCAGGCGCCCCTCGGCGTCCAGCTCTTGATTTCAGCTCAGGTCACGATCTCACGGTTCGTGAGTTCGAGCCCCGCATCGGGCTCTGTGCTGACAGTGCAGAGCCTGCTTGGGATTCTCCCTCTCTCCCCCTCTCTCTCTGCCCCTCCCCTGCTCGTGCTCTCTCTCTCTCAAAATAAATAAATAAACTTTAAAAAAGAGATTCATATTGTATGTTTGAGGTAAGGTTTAGTCCTGCTTCACGAATATACCAGTCCGTTGCCCAGATAATTCAGCGTAACGGGTGCGTTAGTTGTGTGGTATGTTCTTGTGTGGTTCTGATTCTTTAATGTCCAGCTTAAATGCCCTCTCCTTTGAGATTCCTTTCCTGACTTTCCCCAGCACGGCCGGCTGGGTTGAGGGCAGTGCTGATCATAACTGCCATTTAATAAGTCTTTATCATGCTTAATATATATTTACAAAGACTATTCTGTTATCACAAACCTCATCTGAGTTAGGTATTATTGCCCCCATTTCAAAGAAAAGAAAGCAAGCTAAGGCTCAGAGAGGTTGACTAATTGAGCTAACACCACACAGCTAAATAGTAGCAGAGTCAGATTTGTTTTTTTAACATTTATCTTTGAGAGACAGAGAGAGGCAGAGCATGAGCAGGGGAGGGAGAGAGAGAGAGGGAGAGAGATACAGAATCCGAAGCAAGCTCCAGGCCCTGAGCTGTCGGTCAGCACAGAGCCTGACGCGGGGCTCGAACTCACGAACCGTGAGACCCTGAGCTGAGCTGAAGTCGGAAGCTCAATCGACTGAGCCACCCAGGCATCCCAGCAGAGTCAGATTTTGATCCAGGACTGTGACCCTAAGGACTGTGCTCACAGCCGCTCTGCTGCTGAGCCTTGTGGGTGGACTGTTTTCTTCACCTAGAGTATTTCCCCTATAGTGTCAGTTACCTGTGGTTAACCACGCCTGGGAGCCGATGATCCTCCTTCTGACGTGGTGTCTGTCGGGAGGTAAATAGTAGCCTGGTGCTACGTCCCGTGCCTACAGCATTCATCCCACTTCATCTCGTCAGGTAGGCATCGTATCAGCTCACATTATCACGAGAGAGAGAGGAGAGAGAGAGGGAGAGAGAGAGGGAGAGAGAGAGGGACGTAACTTTATTCCAGTCTATTGTTATAACTGTTCTACTTTACTGATATTGTTGTTAAACTCTTACTGTGCCTAACTTATACATGAAATCCTATCATAAGTATGTACGTATAGGGGAAAATGTAGTACATACGGGGTTTGGTATTATCTGTGGCTTAAAGGCATCCACTAGGAGTCCTGGAAGGTATCCCCTGTGGACAAGGGGACTATTCTGTCCTCTGACCCATGCTAAGAGCTTCACAGGGTTTACCTTATTAGCCTGCAATGTCACTGTCCTAGGAGTCTGTTCTTCTCATGGCTGAGACCACAGACCCTGGATACCCTTATATCCCCCTACGTCCCATCCCTATTGTTTTCCAGTTAACCGTTTTCCTGTCTTTGCCCCCTTATCAGCCTGAGTTCTTCGTTGCAAATGACAGAATCCTTTCTAGACATTTAAATGGAAGGAAGACTGGGTGCCTGGGTGGCTCGGTCGGTTGAGCGTCCGACTTCGGCTCAGGTCATGATCTCGCTGCTTGTGGGTTTGAGCTCCATGTCGGGCTCTGTGCTGACAGCTCGGAGCCTGGAGTCTGCTTCGGATTGGTTCTGTGTCCCTCTCTCGCTCTGCTCCTCCCCCACTCATGCTCTGTCTCTCTCTCTCTCTCAAGAGTAAATAAAACACTTAAAAAAATAAATAAATAGAAGGAAGACTTATTAAAAGGAGTTTAGATAGTTCACAGAATCTCCGGGAAGACCACCAGAATTAGCTTGGAGACTGCAGCCAGGAATAAAGCTAAAATTTCACTAAATACCACAGCCCCCGCTGCCCGGAAAGCCTGACACCCTCCCTGAGAGGAGATTCTTTGGGTGTCTGTGTCTTCTGCGGCTCACTTCTGAATTAAAGTGTCGCAGTACAGTGTCTGATTTGTGAGGCCCGTGTCACAGGACTATGCCCTGGGTGCGAGGGATGCTGGGAAAGTAAGTGTCTGGCTTGAGCCAAGGAAAGGGAGGAATTCCTCTGAACTCGAGAGAGATTCAGAAAGAGTTGGTCTAGAAGCTCTAGAAAACACAAGTGTCTATGACAGTTCCTCCTAGACCATAACCTCCTCTGGGACAGCGAAGGTGTCTGATTTATTTTTGTATCCCCAGCACAGAGAACATGGCAGACATAATGTAATTAGTAAGAACATATATATTTAGCAAATGAGTGAATGAGGAAATGGCTGGGCGAATGTGTATTTGACATAGGAAAGACCTCCAGACAGGAGGATGTGCTGACTCTTTTTGAGAAATGGTTTCTTGGCTTCCTAGGTGGGTCATTCCATCCCAAGTCGAGGATAATTCAAGCCTGGGGGCATTTCTGGGTCCCTCGTCAATCCCAGGGACGGAGGCCCCTTCTCTGAATGAGAATTTCTCCATTGAATTGCTTTTGTGTCTTTGTCAGAAACTCAGTTGACTGTATTTATGTGGGTCAGTTTCTGGGCTCTCTATTCTGTTCTATTGATCTATGTATCCATCCTTTCAACAATATTATATCATCTTAATTATTGTAGCTTTGTTGTAAGTCTTGAGACCAAGCAGTGAGATTCCTCCAACTCCGTTCTCCTTTTTCAGAATGTTTTTGGCTGTTCCAGGCCATTTTCCCTTTTTATATAAATTGTAGAATTAGCTTGTCAATATTTAAAAATGAGTTTTCTGGGATTTTGATTTGGATTGCAGACTTCATAGATCAAACTGTAATTAACCTCTTAATGATACTGAGACTTCCAACCCATGAACACAATATATCTCTCTATTTATTGAGATCTTTTATTTCTTTCCTCAGTGTTTTAATAGCTTTTAGCATATAGAGGCTTCACACATTTTGTCAGGTTCATACTTAAGTATCTATTGTAAATAGTATTTTTGGAATTTCAAGTTCTAATTGATTTACTCTTGCATATTGAACTTGTTCCAGGAGTTTATTCTGGGCATCTGTTACAGATTTAGTCAGGTTTTCTACATAGATGAACATGTTGGGTATAAATAGGAATATATTCCAATCTGTATGCCTTTTATCTTTTTTTCTTAACTTCACTGGTTCCAACCTGTCCAGACTTCTAACATGATGGCTAAGAGAAGCGGTGAGAGAGGCAGTCCTTGCCTAGATGCTGATCTGAGGGGGGAAAGCGTTCTCTTATCACTGAGTGTGCTGTTAGTTGTAGGATTTTTGTAGATGCCCTTTATTAGGTTAAGTTCCCTTCTATTCCTTGTTTGCTGAGAGTTTTGATCCTGAGCAAATGTGGAATTTTGTTGAAGGCCTTCTCTGTATCTATTGCAATGATCATGTTTTTTCTTATTTAGTTTGTTAATATAGTGAATTACATCAGTTGATTTTTTTCAGTTGATTTTTTTTTCTATTTTTTTTTTAATTTAAATTTTAGTGAGTTAACATTTTTCAGTTGGTTTTTGAATGCCTTGCATTCCTGGGATAAACCCTACTGGTCATGGTATCCTTCTTACATACTTTACGTTTTACAGATTGTTGGGTTATATATGCTGCCATTTTATTGAAGATTTTTTTTTTTTCACCTGTGTTCTTATAATGTCTTTATCTGGTTTGGGTATAGGGCAATCCTGGCGTCATTAAATGAGTTGGGAAATATTTTCTCTTCTCCTGTTTTCTGGAGGAAATTGCGCAAAATTGGTGTTATTTCTTCCTTAAATGTTTAGGAGAATTTGCCAGTAAAACCACGTGAGTGTGGAGCTTCCTTCCTTCCTTCCTTCCTTCCTTCCTTCCTTCCTTCCTTCCTTCCTTCCTTTCTTTCTTTCTCTCTCTCTTTTGTTGTTGTTCACTTTCTTTAGTGGTTTATCTATTTTACTGATTTTTTTCAAAGAACGGGCTTTTGGTTTTGCACTCTTCTCTATTGTTTTTCTGTTTTTAACTTAATTGGTTTTTGCTTTAATCCTTACTACTTCTTTCCTTCTGCTTGCTTTGGGGTTTAATTACTCTTCCTTCTCTAGTTTCTCGAGTGGAAGCTTTGGATGCTGATTTTAGATTTTTCTTCGTTTCGAATAAATGTGTTTAATGCTATAACTTTCCATCTAAACACAGCTTTGGCTGCATTCCATGAATGTTGGTATGTTTTATTTTCATTTTCATTCAGCACAAATATTTTTAAGTTTCCCTTGAGATTTCCTCTTTGAGTCTCAATGAGTTGTTTAGAAGCGCGTTGTTTAATTTTCAGACATTTGGGGATGTTCCATCCATCTTTCTCTATGTGGGTGCTCGTTAATTTTTTTTTTTTATGATCTAAGAACATGACTTGTATGATTGCTGTTCTTTTAAATGTGTTAAGGTTTTTTGTTTTGTTTTTATGGACCAGATTACGATGTATCTTGGTAAATGTTCCATCCATGCTTCAGATGAATATGTGTTCCTCTGTTGCTGGGGAGAGTGTAGCAAAAACGTCCATTAGGTCTAGCTGGTTGGTAGTATTGTTTCGGTCTTCTGTACCCAAAATGATTGTCTGCCTACTTGTTCAACAATTACCAAGAAGCGTCAAAGTGTCCGACTGCATTTGTGGCTTTGTCTATTTCTCCTTTCAGCGCTCTTACTTTTCGCCTCGTGCATTTTGATGCTCTGTTGTGAGGTACGTACACACACAGAATGGCTGGGTCTTCTTGGAGAATGGGTGCTTTTATCATTATGTAATGCCCCTCTTGATCCCTAGAACAGTCTTTGTTCCGAAGTCAGCTTTGTCTGAAGTTAATATAGCTACTTGGTGTTTGTGCAGGAGTAGGAGAGGGGGAGCAGGAGGAATTGTGTCTTTTTCTAAACATTGACCAGTGTGGTTGCATAGAGCCATGCCCAGCGGAAGACGAGCCTCTGGATTCCCAGCACGGTCAGTGAAGTAGGCATCTGCGTGAGATCTATGGCCACCTGCACTTGTATATCTGCCGTTAGAGATTTCAGGGGGAGACAGGTATGGCCGGAGGCCACCGTGGCCTCAGAGGCTCCTCTGACTTGGGACTTAAGTCATTCCATGTTTCCAACCTCTCTTCACTGTTGGGAGCCCTTGGCAACCCCAGAAACTCACGTTTTAAAATACTTGCTGTGTGTACTGGAGGGAAGGTAGAGGGATGATCTGTAGGTGTAATCGTTTTTTAAAGAAGTTCTTTCATGACCTCCCCCTCCCCCCCACTGTGTAATTTGCAAAGTGGGCTGTGGGGGGAAGGGGAAGCATTCCAAGGTTCCACGGGAAACATACCTAAAGACTAAAGCGGATGATGGGGCCCAAGGTCATGCCTAGAAGGATAAGAGTAAGTTCTGCACCTTGGCCTCTTGCCAGGTCCTAATTATTGGTATTCTTTTTGGCATTTTAGTCTCAGTAAGGACGGAAAGGGTGGCAGGGAGGGGAGGAGATGTTACTACAGTCCTCATCTATATTCGTTTCTCCAAGAATAGTCTTCCGATTGTAATTGAATATAATTGGAGACAGAGTCTGGCTGGCTGGCAGCTAGCTGATTGTGTACCTTCAGAGTTTTGGGGTGGGGGAGTGGGAGCAGGGATGGGGGTGGCAGGGTGAAGAAGAAAGGCCCTGTCTGCTCAAGCTCGGCTCTATCCTGAATGTGTGGGCAGCAAGGCAAGGGCCCGACAGACCTGAGTTCAAACCCCACCTGCTAGGCAGGTGACTTAGCTCTTCTGTGCCTCAATGACCTTATCTATAAATAAGGATAATAATGTATATTTAGAGCACGGTTGTACAGGTGAAGTGAGATAAGCCATAGAAGTTATTTCTCTTATGTGCTTGCTTCTCAGAGTGTGGAGCACAGACCAGCAGCCTTGGCTTCCGGGAAGGGGGACTGGAGGGGGAAGGGGAGCTTGTAGAAAATGCAGAATCTCAGACCCCGCCCAGCACCTGCATTTTAACAAGATCACAGGTGATTCCGATGCATGTTGAAGTTGGAAACATTCTGCCTTTATACCCTCGTTCACCTTCCGCACTGGGCGCCATCCGTCTTTGAGGGGGTTCCCTCCACCCACATGAAACAACACTCAATACCCAGAGCATTTGGCGAGAGTAATTTCCTGTTGCTCTGGGGAGCCCTGGCCTTTCTCCAGAGAATTAACGTTGGATTCCCTCCTTCCACCCCTTCCCCCTAACCCCCAAATCCATAAATCACCATCACTTTGTGCATCTATTAACATTTATTAAGATTTGTGAAGACATAGCCTTTCGGCAACTTAGATCCCATTTTTCTTTTTTTTTTTTTTTTAATAATTTTTTTGATGTTTATTTATTTTTGAGAGAGAGAGAGACAGACAGAGTGCAAGCGAGGAGGGGCAGAGAGAGAGGGAGACACAGAATCTGAAGCAGGCTCCAGGCTCCGAGTTGTCAGCACAGAGCCGGACCCACGCACAAACCCATGAGATCATGACCCAAGCCGAAGTCGGCTGCCTAACCGACTGAGCCACCCAGGCACCCCAGATCCCATTTTTCAAATGTACCTAAGGGAGCCTGGCATTTAAGGAACCCCTGTTGTGAACACTTCTGCAAAGTAAATAATCACCAACCAAATCATCTATTTTACAAAGCTCAAATTTTGCATATGATGATTTCAGAACAAAGCAGTGTGAGCTATTGAAAGTTCTAGTTCTTAATTAGCAGGATTCAGGTTAAAACAGTTTTTCTTTGAGTAACATAGTAGGTGTCTTTTCCCAGTCTCAACGGGGCATCAAGATCACCCATAGAATTTTATGTTTTCATATTTTTTAAGTACATAAATCTTAAGTGTGTGGCTTGATGATTTTACATACGCATACACCTGTATCGATGAGACATGGAACATTTTTGCACCCTTGATCCATCTTTCCTGTTTTGGAATTTCACCTAATGGAATTGAGGCAGGAGGGAAAGGGGACTAGGGAGACAAGTTGACCAAAGTAAAGCCATTTCAGTCTTAGGCTGACACTTTACCAGCAGGTCTTAAAAAGAGTTACAAGGTCCGACTCATGGGGAATCACAAGACCACACTCCCTCCAACAACAAAAGCCACAGAGGCTGGACGTTTTTGAAAATTTCTCCCTGTGAGTGGTTCCACAACCCTAAGACAATGGAAAAACCAACCACCCAATGTAAATGTTAAACCCAAAGTTTAAGGGTGAGTCCCTTCCTATACAGTTAGCTAATTAAAACAACAACGACAACAACAACAACAACAACATAAAATCCTTTGTTAGAGGCAAAGGAGGGTTCTCTTACTCACCTGGGAGAAAAGTCCACTACTTGGTCTATGAAGTAGCTCATTTCTTACTTAATAAATAATAATTTATACTTAATAAATGTTTGTCCTTTTCTCTAAACGGCTTGCTCTTGAATTCTTTCTCGAGCAAAGCCAAGAACTCTTCTTGGCGAAGGGCCTGAGGCCCTCCCTTTTGGGGCTTAACATCAGAATCACACAGTTAAGGACCCATCATATATAGCCAGAATCTTGGCTTCCATCAAGAAAAAACCCAGACAGTCCAACGAAGCTACATCTCCCCTTGACCACTGGTTCTCAAACTTGGGTCAACATCAGCATCCCCCAACACAGGGCTTATTAAAACCCAGCTTGCTGGCCCCACCCCATTTCTGGTTCAGCAGGTCTGGGGTGGCCCCAAAATTTCTTTTTCTAACAAGTTCCGGGTGGTGCTGGTGCCGTTGGACCAGGGAGCACGTTTCGAAAACCACTGTCCATGGGGCGCCTGGGTGGCGCAGTCGGTTAAGCGTCCGACTTCAGCCAGGTCACGATCTCGCGGTCTGTGAGTTCGAGCCCCGCGTCGGGCTCTGGGCTGATGGCTCAGAGCCTGGAGCCTGTTTCCGATTCTGTGTCTCCCTCTCTCTCTGCCCCTCCCCCGTTCATGCTCTGTCTCTCTCTGTCCCAAAAATAAATAAAAACGTTGAAAAAAAAATTAAAAAAAAAAAAAGAAAACCACTGTCCAAGAGCGAGAGCTGATCCCTGGGCAGAACTCTTCTGGTGTGATTTTTGAGTCACCCTCTTGCCTGTGTATCAGATGTTGATAACTTTGTCATGAACCTTCCCCACAAGGTGCAATTCATCCCTTCACCGTTTGCCTGATTGGGGTAAGACAGGAGCCATTGGTAATCAGCATCTCTCAGCGATCTTGGTGCCCTGATTTCTTTGACAGTCTAGGGTAAGGGGGTAATTAATCCGGACTTCTCTGCTTTCAGGGTATTTTTAATGAAACAAAACAGCTTGTTGCTACAGATGGGAGTCGTGAAGCAACAGAAAAAGAAAAAGGAAGGGACATTTTTTTTTTCAAGCCTCTGAATGGGTTTCTCTGTTAAACTGCCTCCCTGAACCACAGGCCCCCCGGCTCACCCCAGCCCCCCATGGGGGTCATCTCCAGGTTATTCTGACTCAGTGAGGAAACATAAAAAAATTAAGCTTGCTTCTGTGTTTGCTTCTTCTGAGTCTGGAGAGAAGGGGGCAGGGTGGAGACCCCAAGCAGGCCTAGGGGCTGTGTCGTTGGGGGGCACTGAAATCCCCCAGAGACCACCTGGGATGGTTCACTCTCCTCCAGAGATGACGATGAAAAAATATGTCTGCTGACTTTGAAAGAGGTTTTTCTAATTTTTGGAGAAAAACAAAATCCATTAAAAGGCAAAAAAAAAAAAAAAAAAAAAATGGAGACCATAGGGTGCTCTCTTGTAACTTCCTTTCTCTGAGTTTGGATTTGTATGGTTGGTAAGAGCTAAGACAGGACTTTCTTCTGTTATTTTCCTGCTCCCAAGTGGCCGCCAAGAAGGCAGTGGTTTCTGGGAGCATCTTAACTGCCGATTTCCCATTAGGAGTGAGGTCTGTGGATTCAAGGGCGCTGGCACACTTTCCGTCAAATTCTCGTGTTCCCATAAAAATGCAATTCTATTTAAATTGTGAGGCATAGTGAGTCCTGATTACTATATTTATAAAAATTATATACAATTAGAGCAGAGTTTCAGGAACCAAGCCAACTCTCCCCCAGAGCATACATTGAAAAGCACATTTTAAAAGGACAAAGGATGCTTTGGGGCAAAGCTGTCATGTGACATCTCCCTGGGTCATTTTGGTCATTGGTTTTCAGGGGCAGAATATAGGGTCTTCCTGGGCTGTTGGCTCCAGCTTGGGTGCGAACCACTCTAACAACGTCAGATTCATTTTGGAGATTATACGTGGAATGGTTGTACTTTCTGAGCCAAAGTTTGGGCACGTGGTTAGCTGAGGGTCTGAATGCACTTTACACATCTGAATGGCAGTGGGAGGTCAGAGACCAGCCAAAGGTGGGTTTGGAAGTCAGAGGGGGACAGAAGCGATACGTGGTGTTAGGATGTCCCCGATCCTCTCCAGGCCTGGGGCAAAGCCCTGCTGACGGAGGGGTCTGGTGATTTGGCCTCTAGTCCTTCTCTGGTAACCAAGTCTGGCCCAGGTGAGACCAGTCCAGCATTTTTGGCCTCCCACCCAAATCCAGGAGCTCACTGGTTTTCCATGCAAGGCACAACCCATGGAACTTTTCATGCAGGCCAGAGAAGCCTGAGCCAGAAAGAACATTTGCCCTGAAACTGAGCACACTCGGAGCTTCAAAAGACCCTGCCTGTATCCACCACATATCTCCCCGACCCCCCTACCCCCGCCTCCCGCCTGACAGCCCAGCACACGCACGGACTTGCTGTCCCCTGCGCACGCTGGGGCCCTTGTCCTTCTAGACCTCTGCATGGCTTGTGCGCTCGGCTAGGGTCGTCGTCACTTCCTTTTGTCCACTTGTCAAGACCCGGTCACCATGTTCTTATCAGGGGTGAGTTCCCCGATGCCCATCCAAGCAGAACCTGGTGCCTCTCCTCAGAGCTCACTTCTCATGGGATGCTGCAATTGTTTGCTGGGGGTTAGCCCTCTGCATCAGAGGCCAAAGCAGGAGCGGCTTGGCCGACACGCGTTCGTTCTCAGCTCTTGTCCCCATAATATCACAGGTGTAGTTCATGCTGGTTCGTGGTGCCTGGTGCCCTAGGGCTCCACCATCCGTAAAGGTGTCTTCATCTGCACAGATCAGGTGCTCAGTTAACACGTCAGAGTTCCAGCCAGTGGAAAGGGAAAAGGCGGGAGGCGAGGGCACGCCCCTTTCCCTTAAGGGTGCAACTTGAAGCTGCCTTCATTTGTGCATTTCACACATATGAACTGAGCATTTTTCACATGCTAGAAATAGCTTTGGATGCTGGGGATTCAGCAGTGAACAAGCCTAAAACCCTGCCAGAATGGAGTTCACATCCTGGTAGCGACGGAGAGATATTAACAAAACAAAATATAACATATATGCTGGGCAGTATGAAAACCGCCACAAAAGAGGAATCTTATTTCTTGGGGAGCTTCCAGGGCAAGGAGGGTGCTTGGACTTTGGAGGGAGTTGTCTGCACTTAGTAACTGATGGATGGGACGGTTCATGAGTGTTCAGAGGGCAGTGATAACGCAGAAGCTCAGAGCTCCCTCCTGCAGGTGGCGCCCCTGAGCTCGTGTGCTGGAAAGTCATCTCCCTGAAGGTGAAGGATGATGCCGTGGCTTGGAGGGGACCTGCCTTCGACTCTGAAAGCGCCCCCCCTCCTTTTTTTTTAAAGTTTATTTATTTATTTTGAGAGATATAGAGCAAGGAAGGGACAGACAGAGAGGGAAAGAAAGAGAATCCCAAGCAGACTCTGTGCTGTCGGCGAGGCTTGAACCCATGAACTGTGAGATCATGACCTGAGCCGAAGTCGAGAGTCAGACGCTTAACTGACTGAGCGACCCAGGTGCCCCTACCTGTTTTTTTAATCGTTACTTCCCCTGGGTGGACACAGTAACAGGCAATCCCAATGGCAGTGACCAAGATGAGGCCCATTCCATGAATAGGACTCTCTTTCTGAACAGCAAGATGCCACAGTCTCTGGGGAGGGAGACATTCCTCACAGGGGCTGCAAGCATTTCACGTTCCATGTGTGGTGATATGCGTAAATGCCTTTTGGAAAATATTAAGTGTTTGCAACATTGTTTAAGGATAATCCTCAATGTGGACTGATTTTGTTTCCCTTCTGATAAGAAAAATCAGGAATTGCCATAGGAGACTTCAGTTCAACCATGGACATCCCCCAGAGACCTTCTTTAATACTGTATGTTGGAAGACTTTCTATGTCAGTTTATAGAGGACTACCCTGTGTTTTTAATGGCTGCGTGGTATTCTAGATTGTGATGAGAACATACGTTATCTAATTGGTATCGATGTGCATTGAACTTTTCCACAGAGAAGCAGTAAGGGATGTCAACTGAGAGCCTTTGGTTTCAAATCCAAGCTCCAGTCCATACTAACTGTGTGACCTTGGCCAAGTCACTCAACCTCTGTGCCTCAGTTCCCTCATCTTTAAAGGGATGATAGTTGCAAAATAACACCAGCATCCTTCACAGAGCTAGAACAAACAATCCTAGAATTTGTATGGAACCAGAAAAGACCCCAAATAGCCAAAGCAATCTTGAAAAAGAAAACCAAAGCGGGAGGCATCACAGTCCCGGACTTCAAGCTGTGTGACAAAGTTGTAATCATCAAGACAGTCTGGTGCTGGCACAAGAACAGACACTCAGATCAATGGAACAGAATAGAGAACCCAGAAATGGACCCACAAATGCATGGTCAACTAATCTTTGACAAAGCAGGCAAGAATATCCAGTGGAATAAAGACAGTCTCTTCAGCAAGTGGTGCTGGGAAAACTGGACAGCGACATGCAGAAGAATGAACCTGGACCACATTCTTACACCATACACAAAAATAAACTCAAAATGGATGAAAGACCTAAATTTAAGACAGGAAGCCATCAAAATCCTCGAGGAGAAAGCAGGCAAAAACCTCTTTGATCTTGGCCGCAGCAACTTCTTACTCAATACGTCTCTGGAGGCAAGAGAAACAAAAGCAAAAATGAACTATTGGGACCTATCAAGATAAAAGTCTTCTGTACAGCAACGGAAACCATCAGCAAAACTAAAAGGCAACTGACAGAATGGGAGAAGATATTTGCAAATGACATATCAGATAAAGAGTTAGTATTCAAAATCTATAATGAACTTATCAAACTCAACACCCAAAAAACAAATAATCCAGTGAAGAAATGGGCAAAAGACATGAATAGACATCTCTCCAAAGAAGACATCCAGATGGCCAACTGACACATGAAAAAATGCTCAGCTTCACTCATCATCAGGGAACTACAAATCAAAACCACAATGAGATACCACCGCATACCTGTCAGGATGGCTCACATTAACAACTCCGGCAACAACAGATGCTGGTGAGGATGCGGAGAAAGAGGATCTCTTTTGCACTGTTGGTGGGAATGCAAACTGGTGCAGCCACTCTGGAAAATAGTCTGGAGGTTCCTCAAAAAATTAAAAATAAAACTATCCCATGACCCAGCAATTGCACTAGTAGGTATTTACCCAAGGGATACGGGAGTGCTGTTTTGAAGGGACACGTGCACCTCGATGTTTATAGCAGCACTATCAACAACAGCCAAAGTATGGAAAGAGCCCAAATGTCCGTCGATGGATGAATGGAGAAAGAAGATGTCGTCTGCATATACAATGGAGTATTACTCGGCAATCAAACATAATGAAATCTTGCCGTTTGCAACTACGTGGATGGAACGAGAGGGTATCATGCTAAGCGAAATTAGTCAGAGAAATATAAATACCAAATGACTTCACTCATATGAGGACTTTAAGAGACAAAACAGATGAACATAAGGGAAGGGAAGCAAAAAGAATATAAAAACAGGGAGGGGGACAAAACAGAAGAGACTGTTAAATCTGGAGAACAAACAGAAGGTTGCTGGAGGGGTTGTGGGAGGGGGGATGGGCTCAATGGGGAAGGGGCACTAAGGAATCTACTCTTGAAATCATTATTGCACTATGTGCTAACTGACTTGGATGTAAATTTAAAAAAATAAATAAATAGCAGTAAGTGAATAAATAAATAAAAGGGATGATAGTCAGCACATCTATCTCATAGGGGATTAAAAAAGGTCATTCCTGAAAAAGATGTAGAATGGCATCTGAGACGTCGTTAGCGCCTGGCAAGTACTAGCCATGTTAGTATTGTGAATTTCTTACTGTGACTAGAAAAAATTCACAGTGCAACGATTTAACAATTTGTGCATGCTTCCTTGTCTGCGTGTCTCCATGAGTGGTGTTTGAAAGCAGGTTTTAAGGGACTGGTTATCTAGTAAAACTAGCTAATATCTGATAGTAATAGACATTTTAGAAGTAGAAAGAAGAAAACTACCACTGTAATTACTATTAGTAATCTTTGGACTATTTCTTTCCCGCACTGGTTCCCTTAATAATGTTAAATAATTAAATGATGTGGCAACCCCCCCCCTTTTTTTTAGTTTTGCTAATATTTGGGGGTGAGTTTTGTCAGCCTTTATTTCTATGTGTCTGTAGTGAGGATCGTACTAAATTAAGTTTGTACCCTGGGAGGGGAAGGAAAAAAAGAAAAAGAGGTTAGAGTGGGAGAGAGACAAAGCATAAGAGACTCTTAAAAACTGAGAACAAACTGAGGGTTGATGGCGGGTGGGAGGGAGGGGAGGGTGGGTGATGGATATTGAGGAGGGCACCTTTTGGGATGAGCACTGGGTGTTGTATGGAAACCAATTTGACAATAAATTTCATATATTGAAAAAAAAAGTAAAAAGTTTGTACCCTGATTTTTTTCCTCTTTTATTTTTAGCACTCGCCCTCCCAGCTTTATTGAGGCATGATCGACAAGAGTGCACAAGCAGGGGGAGGGGCAGAGAGAGAGGGAGAGAGAGAATCCCAAGCAGGCTCCGCACTGTCAGCACAGAGCCTGACGTGGGGCTCGAACTCACAAACCGTGAGATGGTGACCCGAGCCGAAATCAAGAGTCGGATGTTGAACTGACTGAGCCACCAGGTGCTCCCAGAACCTATTCACCTTGTGACTAAAGGTTTGTCCCCTTTGACCAGCATCTCTTTTGTTTTGTTTGGTTTGGTTTGGTTCCTCTCTGGCTTAGAGCAGGCTTAGGTGAATAAAGTCAAAGGAGGGGGCAAGCGTCTGAACGGACATGCCCAGGACAGAATGGACACGTCAACACTGCAGTCCCCCCGGGAAAGAGACTGCTTGTCTGAAGGCTTGAACTCACCCCCAGTTCTCTCCGCTGACTCCAGGGGTCCCATGACGTTTGGGGCTACCGTCTGTCTAGCAGGCGTGCTGAGTGCGTTCGTACTGAGGACTGTGCCGGCCTGTGCGTTTTACCTTTCAAATGTGTCACCCAAGAGCGTTGCCCGACGGGCCCCTTCAGAGGCTCAGGCCGGGAAACTCTCCAAGTTCAGGGGTGGGCCTTGCTATCCGAGGACGCATCACAGAGCTGTTTTTGATAGAAGAGTGATTCTCAGCTGCTGAATAAGAAATAGCCCTCATCCATAATGCATGGCCCTTTAGAAGAAAGAGAGAAAAGGAAGTCTAAATCTAGCAGAGGCTGGAAAAAGATGGTGAGTGATTGAGAATACCATTCAGAACAGGCTGGGTGCTTTTCTCAGCAAAGTCATGCCTCCCTCCTGCTCGCCGAGGAGGCCCCCACGTGGGGACTCGCCTGGTCAGGGGGTCCCGGGGTCAGGGAGAGCCAGAGAGCAGACTCCTAGGTGACCACGAACAGGTCACAGGAGACAGAGGCCGAACGCTGATAGGGGATGCCTTCCAACTCAAAGATCGTTTTACTCAAATATTCTAGATTCTTATTTCGGGATCCTGATTTTGGCTGTAGTGTTCACCAACCGAAACACAACTACAGAAACCAGGGGAAGGGAACATATGGGTTTGGGGGGCCTTGACTGAATTGCATTCCCACTGGCCTAAATATACCACCCAGACACAGGAAGGAGGCTGTTTAACATTTCGAGTGACATTTCTAGCGCCTGTCGCCATGCATACACTGTTGCTTCTTGTTTGTTCAATCTCGGTGACAGTGGGGGACTTCGCGGGGCCTGTAGCTTCTAGAAAGGTTGGCTTTGGAAACATTGTGGGAAGATGTCTGGAGGGGGCTTGAATCATACCCCTCAAGGAAATAGGTCCAAGTGGTAACCTCCGGGTCCCATGAGTGACCTTAATGGGGAGAGGGTCTTTGCAGATGTCATCGAGTCAAGGGCTGAGGTAATGTTTTTCTGGATCACGCCCTATATCCAATGACTGGTGTCTTTACAAGAAGAGAATAGTTTGCAGAGGGAAGATGGCTGTGTGAAGACATGGGGGGGATAGGGGCAACGTGGCCACAAAACCCAAGGATTACTATGAGCCCCCAGAAACTGGAAGAGGCAAGGAAGGATCCTCCCCGAAATCCTTTGGAGGGAGTAGGGCAGCCCCCTGGTTTCGGATTTCCGGTCTCCAGAATCGGGAGAGAGTACGCTTTTGTTGTTTTAAGTCACCCAGGCGTGGCGATTTGTTACAGAAGCCACAGGAAACAGGCGTGAGTCCCTCTGGCCTTGGCACCGTCCCCCTCACCAGTCACTTTAACTCTCCGGCCACGGCACCTTTCCCATAATTTCCAGTTCTTTCTGCTTTTCTTCCCCAAACTGCCTTCTCCCGTGCTGTCCCCCCTGGCTACTTACTTGCTTCTAACACCGCCATCACCCTCACCCCCAAGTATATTCTGTCCCTCACATTGTACCACAGACTCACAGGGGCTGGGAATGGTCATTGACTTGTAGTATCCGCCTGCTTATTTGCAGGCCACACCATTCATTCATTCATTCATTCACTCATTCAGCAAGTCTGATCACACCCTGGCCATACTGCAGGCAGCAGTCGAGGTACGGGTGGTAGAGAAGTGAACTTTGCAGGAGCAATTTCCTTTGTGAAGGAACACTGATGTTCTCCTGGGTAGTCACAGCCTATAACTGATGCGGCGGCTTTAAGAATCGGATGGCAGAACAGGTAGGAAGCTTAGAACAGTGCCTGGTCCCCAGTTAGAGCTCAATAGATTCTAGTTGTCATTATGGTTCCTGTTATTAGAAGTTATAATTGGAAAAAAACAGCGTGTAGCCCAAACAGAACGTGAGTCGGAGCCCAATCCTGGGGGGGGCTCACTCTTCCCTCACAAAGCAAGAGCGGAAGGAAGGAGGCTGGTGGCCGTGTGCAGAAATGCACAGAGCTCCTTGCTGCCGTCTTCAAGTCTGTCTGTCTGTCTCTCTCTCTCTCTCTCTCTCTCTCTCTCTCACACACACACACACACACACACACACACGCGTCTCTGCAGCCCCCTGTCTGCCACATCACCCCCACATAATTGGTGTGGCACCAGCTTTCCCAGCGGCTCTGAGGCCACAGGGCAATGTCTCAGAATCCATTTCCTTCCAGGTGAGCCGGCAGGTGCTGCTGTAACAAAGTAGCACAAACTTTGTGACTTAACACAACACAAATCTGTTACCTCGCTGTGGAGGTCAGAATCTGAAACGGGTCATCCATGCTATGTTCCTTCTGGAGGCTCCAGGGAAGAATCCATTTCCTGCCTGTTCCAGCTTCTAGAGGCCGCCCGCATCCTTGGCTTGTGGCCCCACATCGCTACCTCTGCTTCTGCCGTCCGTCTTCTGTCTCTGACCCACCTGCCTCCTACCCTCTTACAACCCAGGCAATCCAGGATCGTCTCCCAATCTCAAGATCCTTAACTTGATCTCATCTGCAGAGTCCCCTTTGCCCTATGAAGTAACATAGTCACAGGTTTTGGGGATTAGGATTTGGACACCTTGTATTTGGGGTCATTACTCTTTTTTATTTTTTAACGTTTACTTATTTATTTTGAGAGAGAGAGAGAGCATGTGTATGCGCGCGAGTGGGGGAGGGGCAGAGAGAGAGGGAGAGAGAGAGAATCCCAAGCAGACTCCGTGCTGTTAGCACAGAGCCCAACATGGGACTTGAACTCACGAACCGTGAGATCATGACCTGAGTCGAAGTCAAGGGTCGGATGCCTAACCGACTGAGCCACCCGGGCGCCCTATGCCTCTGTATCTCATGTGAAATAAGTTGAGCGAGTTTGCTGCCTTCCCAGGACACACGTGTTTTCTACTTTCTGGGGAAAAGTGGTGAGAGCAAGCAGGAAATAAATGTGTGGCTTCCTCCTCTGATGTTTCACAGTGTCTTCTCAGACTGTGCTCCTGGGTTTTATTACCGATTTGGCTTTCCACAGCTGATCAGGCAGGTTTGGCCACCCCTACATCCTGGGTGGGGAACCGAGGTGCAGGGAGGTCAGGTGGCTGGCCCCATCTCACCCGGCCAATTAGTGAGGAAGCCAGGAGGAGGCACCCCTCCCTCCATCTCTGGACCCTGCACCCAGTGGGATGTTTGCACTCAGCAGCAGCTGGAAATTACTTCCATCTTCTCCCGTTGTTTTACAGGCAATTTGGGGAGAGCGAACTGAGTCTAAAACGTTACCCACCTCCTGATTGCGATGAAACCGGCCGGAGAGAGGCACATGTGTTGTTCGGCGTCCCCTGGGCACATTAAACCGTGTTCTTGTTAATAGGAACCAGCACCCCCACTGAAACACGAATGGAACATTTACTCCCCTGAGTGATTCTGGAGGGTGGGGCTGCTGTTGTTGGCTTCTGGTAGCTGTGGTTCCTAAGGAGCCTCGAGGCTCCTTAGGAACGTGATCTACCTAATTCTCCCAGGATGGACGATGGAGGAGAGTGTGTTGGTCAAAGAGTGCCAGGGAGATCCTCACTGGACCTCCTGTATGTTTCTGGATAAGACCATAAAGTTTCTGAATGGGGGAAAAGAGACTCGACAGTCAGACAGGGTCCTTTGGCTATAGGCAACAGCAAGAGGCTTTGCACAAGGAGAGAACACTATGAAGGTGCTCAGAGGGTAGAAGGAAAGACTAGTAAATGAGGTTTGGGGAAAAAACAGAGTTCTGTAGACCCAGGGGCGTCTTCTAGCAAGAATGGCCCGGTGGTCTCGTCTGGGAACCGGCACCTAAATGAACTACCTCTGTCTTCCATCTGGGTCCCTTTGATAATATCCTGCCATTTTTGGAGCATTTCCTCGCTTTTTGCACAGCTGGCTGGTTCAGGCTCACCTTGTACTTCTCCTGTCCTGACCCTGGATTCAGCCATTTCTCAAGGAGCCCCGGTTGCTTTCCGTGGGGAATGGTCTTTAGAAACCAAGATGGAGTGGAAGATGTGCTCACTGCCGCTGGGGTGTCACTGCCTCTTGACCTCCCAGTGGAGACAGCATATACGTGTGCCTGTGCGTGTGTGTGCGTGTCTGTGTGACTTTGTACTGATGTCTTTAACACCAGCCTGGTACCACAGGGCTCTTCCTTGCCTTTTCGGGTTCCACGTTGCTGTCTCCCTTCCCCCTCAGTGGGAACCCGGGCTTTCAGCACAACCCAAATATTTATGCATTTGCTCAATCCTACAACACATGCAAAATCATTTCAGAATTGTTATACCGAAACCACTGCAACAGCATGTCTGCTCTACAGAGTCCAAGATTCACGTACAGTCCTTTAGGATCATCAAACTGAAGGTTGATAGCTTGGGTGCTAGTTGTAGAAGGTACTTCGGTTGGGAACCTCCATGTGGCTGTGTAATTCCTCCAAATGCAGCTCGTTTCCTTTGTTTTCACTTTTATTCAATTTTAGGGATTTCCCCCTGTTATTGTTGATATAATATTATTGAATTTCTTTTTTTATTGAAAATAAATTATTTTATTTTCGTCTTGCTGATGATTACCAAGATTCCAAAAGACTAAACTATATAAAATGGTATTGTCAGTAGGCAGCGCTCCCTCTGCTGTCCTTTCCATCAGACTCCCCCCCTCCAACTCCCCACCCCAAATAGGGAATCAGTGTCATTAGTCTTTGGTTATCAGACCTGTACATCTTTTTTTAAAAAAATAAGCATATAACTAACAATGGTCATCTAGGGAGGAGCCTAGAAACTGTGACTGTTCTATGACTTTAAAGGAGAATGGATTAACGGAGCAGGTACTTAAATGTTAATTTTTTAATTTTTTTTTTAATTTTTTTTTTCAACGTTTATTTATTTTTGGGACAGAGAGAGACAGAGCATGAACGGGGGAGGGGCAGAGAGAGAGGGAGACACAGAATCGGAAACAGGCTCCAGGCTCTGAGCCATCAGCCCAGAGCCCGACGCGGGGCTCGAACTCCCGGACCGCGAGATCGTGACCTGGCTGAAGTCGGACGCTTAACCGACTGCGCCACCCAGGCGCCCCTAAATGTTAGTTTTTTAAATAAATAAACCTCTACCCCCTCCCCTACACGTGGTCGTCACCAGCTCAGACCAGCCCTATTCCTGTAGCTCTTGGACTGTCCTTTTCCACCCTTCAAGATCTTTTTCGGGTCCCCAGGACAGATGATGCTAAAAATACCCATGAGTGTCCTCACTGACAGACCCCAGTTCCTGGAGGCCCTGGGGCCTTCTGCTGAAGTGACTCACCAGCTGATCTTGGGAAGCAGGACTGCCTGGATGCATTTGGCTTGCGGCAGGGTCGACAGACTCTGTGGAAAGTGCTATAAGTGGGTTCCAAGATACAGACCTTCCTGAAGGCATCCTGGAGAATACTGCCTAGCGGAGGTCTTAAATGAAGAGAGGTACAATACCCTGCACGAGGAGTGGGGCGGAGGGCTCGTTGCTCCAACCTGACCACCAGGGCCCCACCTCCCACGTTGCCCCTCCTTCGCCAGGAGCCAGCTACAGAGTCCTGTCCCTGCCTGTCCCCCCAGGCATCTGCACTTGCTGTTTCCTGTACCTGGGATAGTCCTCCCGGAGATGTCGGTGAGATGGGCCATTGTCGTCAGTCGACTCCAATGCCACCTCCCGGGAAAGTCTATTCCCGACTGTGTTTGTCTGCTAGGGCTCTTGTAGCAAGGCACCACAGACTGGGGGGCTTAAACCACAGAAATTTATTTCTCGTGGTTCTGGAGGCTGGAGGTCCGAGATCAGGTAAACTGTGGGTACCCACAGATGCCAGTGGGTTTCTCCACCCCGTGTGTGTCTGTGTCCTCATAGCCTCTCTTTTTTTTTTTTTTTTACATTTTCTTATTTAAAAAAATGTTTATTAATGTTTAGAGAAAGGGAAAGGGGCAGAGAGAGAAGGAGAGAGAGAATCCCAGTCAGGCTCTGCAATGTCAGCCCAGAGCCGGATGCAGGGCTCGATCCCATGAACCACAAGATCGTGACCTGAGCTGACAGATCAAGAGTTGGACACTTGGGGCACCTGGTGGCTCAGTCAGTTAAGCATCCGACTTTGGCTCAGGTCATGATCTCGCAGTTCGTGGGTTCGAGCCCTGCACGGGGCTGTCTGCTATCAGCATGGAGATCACTTCCGATCCTCTGTCCCTCTCTTTCTTTTTTCTTTTTTCTTTTTTTTTAATATGAAATTTATTGTCAAATTGGTTTCTATACAACACCCAGAGCTCATCCCAACAGGTGCCCTCCTTAATGCCCTTAATGCCCTTAATGCCCATCCCCCACCCTCCCCTCCACCCCGCATCAGCCCTCAGTTTGTTCTTAGTTTTTAAGAGTCTCTTATGGTGTGGCTCCCTCCCTCTCTAACTTTTTTTTTCCTTCCCCTCCCCCATGTTCTTCTGTTAAGTTTCTCAGGATCCACGTAAGAGTGAAAACTCTGTCCCTCTCTTTCCATCCCTCCTCCACTTGTACCCTTTCTGTCTCAAAAATAAATAAAGACTTTTTTTTAAATGGACAAAAGATTTAAATATGGTGTGTCTGCACTGAAATATATGGATTGTAGGGGCACCTGGGTGGTTCAGTCAGTTAAGTGTCCAACCTTGGCTCAGGTCATGATCTCACAGTTTTGTGAGTTTGAGCCCCGTGTCGGGCTCTGTGCTGACGGCTCGGAGCCTGAAGCCTGCTTCGGATTCTGTGTCTCCCTCTCTCTCTGCCCCTCCCCTGCTCACACTCTGTCTCTCTCTCAGGAAATGAATTAACATTAAAAAAAAAAAAAAGAGTTGGACACTTAACCAACGGAGCCACCCAGGCACCCCATCATTTCCTCTTCTTATAAGGACAGCATCATATTGGATTACAGCCCACTCTAGTGACCTCATTTTAATTTAATTGTCTCTTTAAAGACCCCAAATATATTACTGACTACAAATATAATCATGTTATAAAATACTGCAGGTTAGGACTTCAATGTATGACTGGGGGGTGGGGGGCTCTGTTCAGCCCATAACACTGACCATTCCACTTAAATGCCTTCATTTTGGGGGCGCCTGGCTGGGTGAGTCGATTGAGCATCCGACTTCGGCTCAGGTCATGATCTCGCAGTCTGTGAGTTCGAGCCCCGCGTCGGGCTCCGTGCTGACAGCTCAGAGCCTGGAGCCTGTTTCGGATTCTGTGTCTCCCTCTCCCTGCCCCTTCCCCGCTCATGCTCTGTCTGTCTCTGTCTCTCAAAGATGAATAAATGTTAAAAAATAAAATAAAAAGAAATGCCCTCATTCTGCCCATCACCCTTTATCCCATATCCTACTTTATCTTCTCCGGAGCACCTATCACTTTCTGAGGTCACCTTAAATGATATTTGATTACTTACTTATTGTTTTTCAGCTACTCTAGATCAGTACTCTCCAGTGGAAGGATAATCCAAGTGCAAACGTAGCCATATATATAATTTAAATTTTTCTAGTAGCCACATTGAAAAAAAAGTAAAAAGCAAATGGGTGGAACAGATCTTACTAATATATTTTATTAACCCAATGTATCAAAAATATTGTCACTGCAACCTATAATCAATATGTGTTATTAATGATATATTTTATGGGGTTTTTGTACCAAGTCTTCGAAACCTGGTGTGCATTTTACACTTAATAGCACATCTCAGTCTGGCCCAGCCACGTTTTAAGTGCTTGAGAGCCACATATGACTCATGGCTCCGCACTGGGCAGCTTTAGATTATAGATTCCAGAAGAGCAGGCCCTTATCTCCTTTGTTTGACCCTGCATCCCTCGGGCCTCGCCCATGGTGGGCATTCCATATTTGCTGAATGACTGAATGGATAGATAATCTGTTACGCATGATGGGCTCCCCTTGTCATACCCGGGGGAGACTTGTTCATCAGAAAGGTCTTTCCTGAGTGTTGGGAGGAGATCCTATCGTTTTGCCAGAGATGCTTCCAGAAGGTTGCATTTGCCGTGCGCGTTCCCCTTATTGGCCGTCTCTGATCTAACCCGTATCCAGGTTGCCCATCCTTATTTAGTGCCAAATAGTCAGGCTTGTTGGCCTGGGAGCTTTTTTGCTCGTCTGGGGTGTGTGTGTTACCTGTGAGAAATCTAGATCCAGATACTCATGTCCCAAGGGGCCCCCTGGCCCAGAGGAGTGGTGGGACAACAGGTCCAGTGCCCATTTAGTCTGGCTGGTAGAAAGTTTGGCTTTGGGTGACTTTCTTGCTTCCTAACTATAAATTGTGGAGTAAGAAACAACAGCAGGTGTATTTATTTATGTACCTTGGAGAGCTCACCACACTTCGTTTTGCTTGATTTCTCATTCCCCTCATTGAGCATTGCTGAACTTTATGCTATGCTTCAGTCATGATTCCGCTCTAAACATGCTTCTAAAATCCTATTCCCGGACTAGTACAGGCAGACCCAGGCCAATACATTATTTATAAGAATAATTTACCCATTGGCAGGAGGGCATTTCTGCTGGCGTCTGCAAGGCAGGATGGCTTTGATCCTGTTTGAGGTTGTTCACAGACAGAATCGTTCGTGTGTTTGATAGCCCAGAGGATGCCCAGTGGTCCCCGACGGTGCTATTTCAAGAGCCCCATCTCTCCTGGGTTCTGTGGGGGCTCTTGGGAGGCAGTGGGGCCAGGCCAAGTAAGGCCTTTGCAGGCCCCGGCCAGAAGTTGAGTTTTACTCCAAGTGTGCTGGGAAGCCACTGGAGGGCTCTGAGCACGGGAGAAATGTGACCTGCCTCAGGTTCTACAGGGTCCCTCTGGCTGTGAAGATGACAACAGGGGACCAGGGAGGAGGGAGGACCCCGATGGTTGAGGCAGAAGGTACGGCGGCCTACCTAGAATGCAAGCCCAGTGGTTCCCCCTTCACCCCCTTCTCACCTCCTTCCCTGGAGGTGAGAGGAGCTCATCATTGTAATGCTGGGATCTTCTTGAGGACTTCTTGGAGCTCTGAGCGATCTACCTGCCAGGTTTGTCTGGAACATGCAAAATAAGGTTGAACGAGATGCCTGCTTGAAAGTTGAGAAGTGGGTCCTTTTCTACTGCTGTGGAATATGTGGAGAGTATTAAATCTAAATTTGAATGGACGTTTGAGGATTGTGCCAGTCCTTCCAAGGAGTGTGTCGTCAGACTAGAGGAATGTTCCAGAACTAGTTGAGCTCCCTCCCAAGTTGGTGTCCCACTGCTGCCTGAAATGTCTCCACTGTACCCTGGGGACCAAGCATTGCCCTTGTCCTGCTTTCTGTCATCCCCCGACCTTAGGTTCTCGGGGCAGACACTGCTCGGTGTATCTTTGCATTTTAGACTTTCTTCCAGTCTTAGTGATACAAAAGCAGTAGGAACAGAGCAGGAGGAGTCCCTGAGTGAGAAGGTCAAGGTAGAGGAAAAGATACATCTGGGGTTCTCTAAAATTGCCCCCAAGTGGCAGGTGGTTGACATGAGCGGTAGAAATGGGCGCTTGAAAGTTGAAGGCCCATATAGCCTTGATTCAGAGGGGGAAGGAACCCATGAAACTTCTAACGACTTTCTCTTACCCGTAGACGCCCTCACGGTGAGCGTGGTGCTGGAGCTCCAGGTTGCCGTGGACATGTATTTGGTTTTTAGAATCATATCTGAGCTTTATGACGAGCGCAAACCGGGTCCTGTTTATTGGGCGAGGGAGTGTTGCGGGCCCTGCTGAGCTAAGCCGTCTTCCCTGAAAATTCCCAGTTTGGTCTCCTGGGTGTGGAACACGGGGACAGAAAGCAGCAGCTGTTTTGAAGATCGGGACCCATGACCGAGGCACTGTGGTGCACTACATACAGATCTAGACTCTGAGACCCTGACTCCAAAGTGCAGCCCTGTTACTTACAAGGCGGTGAGCTTCAAGCAAGTTAGGAAACCTGGCTGAGAATAATGATTCACCATACCCCAGAGATTTATGAGGGGTAAATAATCCAGGTAATGGATTTAGCAAATAAAAGCACAGAGAGGGCAAGTCACTTGCCCAAAGTCACACAGCAGGTACATGGCACAGCTGGGGTTTGAACCCAGGCAGTGTGGCTTTTTTTAAAAAAATTTTTTAATGTTTATTTATTTTTGAAGGGGAGAGAGACAGAGCCTGAGCAGGGGCAGGGGAGGGGCAGAGAGAGAGGGAGACACAGAATCAGAAGCAGGCTCCAGGCTCCGAGCTGTCGGCACAGGGCCCGACGCGGGGCTCGAACTTATGAGCTGTGAGATCATGACCGGAGCTGTAGTCAGATGCTTAACTGACTGAGCCACCCAGGCGTCCCAGGCAGTGTGGCTCTTGAATCTACATCATAGCCAGCATCTCTGAAGAGAGAGTTGAAAAGCGTGGCCACATTTTTTTTAACGTTTATTTTATTTTTGAGAGAAAGAGACACAGACAGAGGATGAGTGGGGGAGGGGCACAGAGGGAGAGGGAGACATAGAATCTGAAGCAGGCTCCAGGCTCTGAGCTATCAGCACAGAGCCCAAAGCGGGTCTTGAACCCACGAACCGTGAGATCATGACCTGAGCTGAAGTCGGACACCCAACCGACTGAGCCACCCAGCACCCAAAACTCATTTTTTTTTTTTAAAGAGCGCCAGTGTGGCACTCGAACTCACGAACCACGAGATCATGACCTGAGCCGAAATCAAGAGTCGGGCACTTAACCTACCGAGCCACCCCACGCATGGCCACGTTTCACCCACTCCCATTGGACTGGGAGCCAGTTCATAATCCTAAACTCACTGTGCTATAATCCCTAATGGCCGTGGGGGCCCCAAAGTGGCCACACTCCCTGGATGAGCCTCAGCGTATCTATCCGTCAAACCACTCTCTCCCACAGATGTCTGGGAGGAGTCAGCTGTCACCCAGCGCCCCGCCCAGAGCCAGGCTAGCGGCGCCTGGGTAGGTAAATGCCGGCTCCCTTTTTCTCCTTCCAACCTTTCTAGCCGCATAGGATTGATGGAAAGAGTTCCTTTCATCAGGGGTCTTTGAGATAAACTGGTGGCAGCCCTATTCTCCATGTGGCAATGCCCCCAGCTTTTCATGGCCCCCCCCACCCCTGCAGCTGCTCAGGCCAAAACTCACTCACTGTCACCTCCTGCAAATTCTGCCTCCAGAATCAACCTCAAGTTCATTCTGTCTCCGCTGCACTGTGCCAGCTGAAGCCACCGTCGCTGTGCAGACAGCTGCAGGAGCTTCAGAATTTTCTCAGGTTCTATTCTTACTCTCCTCTGTGCCTCAAGTTAGCATTTTAAAGTAGAAGAGGTCTGTTCATGGAATTCCCCTGCTCGAAACCCTCCAGAATCTTCCCAGAGCACTTAGATTAACGCCCACACTGCTCACCGGGGCCTGCATGGCCAAGTGTGATCCGCCCCCACAGCCTCCTGTCGTCATCCGCCTCTGGTTCGTTCTCTCCGGTCACACTGCCCTTACTTTCATTTGTTGAACATGTGGAGACGGTTCCCACCTCAGGGCCTTTGCACTTGCTGTTCCCTCATCTTTCTGCGTGGCAGGCTCGTTCTGTTCTTTCAAGTCTTAATTCAAACGACGTGGCTTCAGAGAGGTTTTTCCTGGCCATCGGGTTACAAGTGACCACTCAGGTCATTCATCATTGTTTTATTCCCTTCAGAGAAGTGCCGCTGATGGGAAGGATTTTTGTCTATTTTTTATCTACTCATTTATTATCCACCACCTCTGTGCTGTAAGCTCTGGGGACAGGGATCTGGTCTGTGTTATTCGTCCCTGTGAACCAGCACTTGGAAGAGTGTCTGGAGTAGGTAAGTGCTCAGTCAGTTATTTGCTTAGAGAATAAACAAACTTACACCCCAAATCCGTTTATACTTTTGGTATCTCTTAGTACAGTTTTTTTTTTTAAGTTTTATTTTATTTTTGAGAGAGAGAGAGAGAGAGAGAGAGAGAGACAGAGAGCAGGTGGGGGAGGGAGACACAGACTCCAAAGCAGGCTTCAGGCTCTGAGCTGTCAGCACAGAGCCCGACGCAGGGCTCGAACTTACGGACCGTCAGATGGTGACTTGAGCCGAAGTCAGATGCTTAACCGACTGAGCCCCCCAGGTGCCCCTCTCTTAGTGGAGTTCTTAGGTGAGAGATGCTGACTGGTTCTCTCTCGGGCACGATGGGCTGTAGTTACCCGGCCCTGACAGGGCTCCCTTAGAAGGGCAGAGCCTTCCTGATGGGATGGGAGGAAAGGCCTCACGTGTGCTGCGACATTCCCTTAGCCAGGACCCCACATCAGCCCCCCTCACCCACAGTGTCAAGCCTACACATCTTCACCTTGATCTTGAAGGTCACTGGAGGCCAGCCCTTTGCTCCCCGTGTACTCTCGCCTGTGTAGTTTGCCTGTGACTTACCTGCTCCCATGTGCCCTCATCTTTGACTTGGCTCCCCGCTGTCCCCACCTGACAACATTCCCCTCTCCAGCCTCATTCGAGAAGCTTGGAACTCTCCACTTGGTTTAGTTTAGTTTAGTTTAGTTTAGTTTAGTTTTTGGAGAACTTGTCTGGGTCACGAATTAACTCGCCCTTGAATGGTTGGTAGAACTCACCTGCCAGCCCGTCAGGGATCTCGCTTCCCTGGCTTCCAGACGCTTTGGCAGAGCTGAGACCTCCAACCTGTGGTTCTCAGTCCCATGAGACTGCGGAACGCGATCTCTGTCTCTCTCTCTCTCTCCCTCTGTCTGTCTCTGCCTCTATCTCTGTCCCTATCTCTGTTTCTGTTTCTCTTTCTCTTTCTGAGCACCTACCGAGAAGACAGCCATCTGTAGGCCAAGAAGAGAGATCTCCCCGGGAGCTGAATTGGCCGGACCGTTGATCTCAGACTTCCAGTCCTCAGAAATGGGTTTCTGTTGCTGAAGCCACCGGTCTATGGCCGTTTGTTACAGTGACCCGAGCAGGCTGAGACCAACGCCTTACTCTATACTGAGCACGTTATGTTCGCTGCCTCTCGTTTTCCCCAGCCCCGAACGTGCCCGCAGTGCGCTCCCTTCACAGAAGGGGCAAGGCGGTGGAGGCTTGGTCAGATCAATCAGATAAATCCCTAACGTCGGAGAGACAGGTTGTAGCCTTGCTGGAGAGAGGCGACAATTGGGGGTCCCTGAGCCATGTCAGGCTGACTTTTTTTTTTTTTTTTTAAATAAAAAACCCATTCCTGATGTTCACAAATCAGAGACTTCACGTGAAAATAGCCATTTTTGGCTTCTCTTGAGTTTGCGTTCCCCTGGACAAGGAGTAAGGGCTGGTGTCCTTGATGTTGGCCTGTGGCCTTGCTAGAAATGGTAGGAAACGGGCTGGCCAGCCTTCCCGGGGACATCGCCCGGCCCTGCCCCTGAGGACTCGTGATACCCACCCGCCACACGACTTGAGTCTCTTCCTGGATCAGAGCTGTCTGTGTAGGGAGGGTCTGCCTCGTCCCAGAGAAGCCCAGGCCTCGGCAGGTGCCTTCTGAAGAACAGGGATGCTTGGTTCCGGGAGGACAGGCTCCGGCTGCAGCCCGCGTTAGGACTTCCTGTGGGTCAGATGCCCCTCTGCCCGGTGACCTCCCCGCACCTCTACTGTCCTGTGAGGGGCAGGAGGGCAGAGTGGCCGAGAGGCCGGGCCCTGGAGCCCCGAGACTGCACGTGAGGCCCGGCCCTGCCACCCCCCAGCCCTGTGACCCCGGGCAAGCTCTTACACCTCCAGCCTCCCCGCAGAGTGGGGGGCAAGGAGAAGATTGTCGGGAGGGGGAGATGGGTTCGTGAACACGCCGGGGCCATGCTGCCTGCTTCGTGCATCAGGCTCTGCCCCCAGACACCCGGTAAGTGGAGCCTCCAGGATTCGTCCGGGGACATGCGGCCAGGAGGAGCTGAGGCTTTTCCTGCCCACGTGTGTCCCCTCTGGAGGATGGAGGGCCGCCGGGTGACAAAGCGGGGGGTCACAGCCCTGCAGGCCCCGGGACTCCACCAGAAGCCTCTGCCTCTTGCTTCCGGAGCTCACACCTCTCAACCCCCACCCTCCTCATACGGCTTCCTGGGAGAGCCAGCTGAGTGACAGAAAGCGGTCCCTCGGTCACCGTCTGAGGGACGGGAGGTACGAGTGATGCTGTCCCACCGGTCTGGACACAGAGCGGAGCCGGGCAGACTCCCCACGTGAGTCCCCCGCAGAGATCCCAGCCCAACACGAGCTCCGGCCTAGAAATGCAGGGGAGCTTTTTTTTAAGTCTCTGCCTTTTTGGAAGCCGTGTTTATCACTTCTGGGTCTCTTTCAGAACCCCTAGCGGTGCTCTTTTATTTTGAGATGGTGCTTTCTCCTGGGAAATTTGTTTGGCCCCGTGTGTGCTGTGCGATCTCGGGGCGGTGGCAGGAATGCCTCACGTGCGGGGAGCGTTTTTCACAATTCCCGGTGCCCTGTCACCTCCGTCACCCTGAGGAAGAGGCAGGGCGGTGCGTGTGGTTCGCCTGTTTTACGGTCGACGAGGCTGAGCTGGGGAGGGGAGGGGTGTGCGGGCGGGGGCAGCCTGTGGAGTCATTTGTGCAGGAGGGACACAGGACACAGTGACAGGACGACGGTGGGGTGGGGGCAGGGCCCGGAGGCCTCGGCTGTGCCAGGCACCAGCCATTCAGCCGCAGGATCACGGGAGGGCCCAGGAGGCACCGGGGGCAGGTCTGGGGTGACAGGAGGGCATTCGTGTCTCAGAACAGGAGATACTGCCAACCTGTGCAGACCATTTACGTCCCGTGCTGGGAAGCAGCAGCCGGGCTTCTTGGGTTGCAAGGGACAGGAGCGCCACGGGGCCCTCCCAGTCACTTCCGGCTGCTGTAACAGAACCGTAGCCTACGTGACTGAGATGTTTAGTTCTCGCACTTCTGGAGGCCAGAAGTCTGAGATCACAGGGCCAGAGGGGCTGGGCTGTGGCGAGAGTCTCTTCCGGGCTGCAGCCGGCCGATTCTCCCTGTGTCCGCACCTGGCAGAAAGAGAGTGCATTCTGGGGCCTTTTCTTGCAAGGGTTACTCATTCCGTTCACGAGCATGCCACGCACATGACCTAATCACCTCCCAGAGGCCCCGCCACCTCCTACACTCACGTCGGGATGCGGGTTTCAACTTATGGATTTGGGGGGGAGGAGGACGCAAACATTGGGTCCATTGCAGGGACTTTATAAAGGAAATGGGGTCGCTCACAGAATAGACGGGAAGATGACGAGCCAGACCCAGGAAAGGATGGGAGAACTCCAGGAACCTCTGGGGATGACAGTCCCCAGTCTCTGTGGAGCACTGCTCCAGGGATGAATTGGCCCCAGATCAGGTTAACGCACCATCCAGGGGAGAGCCTGGTGGGCTCAGCTTGGGTCACGGCCGAGGGAGGGCGGGGCACCTAGACTGACAGCCCCCCAGGACTGTGTGCGGTGGGCGACGAGTGGTTCTCTAAAGAAACAGTGAGGTGCTATCACCAGACAAAGGGGCGATGGAAGCTGCGTAGACGAAAGCGACAGGTGCCTGTTGCAATAGGAATGAGCGCAGACCAGAGAATTCTTGGGCTAAGCAGGCCTCTCATTGAGCGAAGGGGAGTACAGGGGTCCAGAGAGGCTCCGAGACTTCCCTGTGATCACAGAGCGGGTACCATCGCCAAAACTTCCTGGGGCCAATCGGTGGGTGGTCTTTTCTCCCCCACACATAGACTTTCTAAGAAAACTTCACTCCAACAAACGGCCTCAACACATGTTGGCTAATCTCTCTGTTTTCGCTGCCTGAGGTTGAGCTGAATACAAACGGAGTCATACACGTATGCAGTTCCGTGTCTGGCTTCTTTCTGCTCAATGGTCCATTTGAATATTTCCCTACGGTGCCTATGCAGTCACAGCTGATCCTTCCCCTAGTGTAGTTCATTCCTTCTCGGGATGTGCGATAGGATTTCTCAACCTCAGCACCACTGACATTTTGGGGAGGGTCAATCTTTGTTGTAGGGCTGCCCTGCGCATTGCAGGACGTTTCGTAGCGCCCGTGACCTCTACCCGCTAGATGCTGGTAGCATTCCCTGGTTGTGACTGTCAGAAACATCTCCAGAAGCCACCAAACGGCCCCCGTGGGACGCAGTCGCCCCCGGTTGGGTACAGTGCGTGAGTGCCGCGACTTGTTCACCTCGGCTCTGCTGACGGCTGCTCGGGGTTATAATGAATTGCTGCCCCCAGGACCCTTGCACGTGCCTTTTGGCAGAATCTGCACACACTTCCACCATGCAGGCGCCTAGGAGGGAATTTCTAGGTCATAGGAGGCACGTACGTTTAACTTTTTTTCCCCCAAGTGTCTGTGCCAGTTTCTCGCTCCACCAGCCACGGGTAAGGACTCCCATGTGCTCCACATCCTTGACTTTGAACTGTGGGTTTTTGAAGGTTGGGGCCTGGCCCTTACCCTTCCTGCTGGCCACACTGCCCGGCACGGTAAATCCCACCCAGAAGACAGCAGTGGCTGAACAAATAAACGCAGGAATTCTGGCCTTCTTATTTTAAGGTCCCGTAAGCCCTGATGTCACAGTGTTGGGCTCTGGCCGTGGGGAGCAGTTACCCCTTGGGACCTGCTCCTTCCTGTGTCGATGACAAGGTCTCTCTCCCCAGCAACTGTAGCAGCTCGTAAGCCCTGGGGACAAGGCCACGCTTTCACTTCCTTGGTGAGTTTCCTATCCTGCCACGGCTGTCACAGCCAAATGTCAAAATGTGACTTCAGAGGTTTACTGACTTCGTCCAGCTTTGTCATTCAAAGGAGCCTCGTCAATCAAGCGAGAATCTGCTTTTCCTTTCCTGCCGGGGCTGTGTTGTCACAAGGAGGTGGGACTCTTTCATGACTAAGTCGAACCTTTCCAGCTCTTCTGCTTATCCCTTAAATGCCAAGCGTGTTGAAGGCAGACCCGCCACCCTCCTGGCTTCGGAAGCGCCCATCACCACCGCTGGCTCATCGTGGCTGTCACCGTCATCGTCACCATGCTGCTCGTCTCTGAAGCTTTCTGTTTTCAGAGTGTTTCCACACGTAGTATCTTGTTGGATCCCCACCATAAATCTTGAAACACAGCAGAGCGGTGAGCACCCCGGGCAGAAGGAAGGTCTTATTTCCTGACATTAATTTGGATGCCCCCGTAGAGGGTCCGATTTTCCCAACCACAAACTCTGATCTGCAAAAAAAAAAAAAAAAAAAAGTATGCTGGGGCGCCTGGGTGGCTCAGTCGCTTAAGCGGCCGACTTCGGCTCAGGTCACGATCTCGCGGTCCGTGAGTTCGAGCCCCGCGTCGGGCTCTGGGCTGACAGCTCGGAGCCTGGACCTTGCTTTGGATTCTGTGTCTCCCTTTCTCTCTGGCCCTCCCCTGCTCACACTCTGTCTTTCAAAAACAAAATAAAAACATTTTTAAAAAATTGTAAAAAAAAAAACAAAAAACAAAAACGATGAGATCTCGAGAGGGAGACCTGTTCCCACCCCCACCCCCAGTGTTCTTTCACGTTGGCTGTGGTAGCTGGTATCTCTGTTCTCATTGGTCTTTGGTTGATGGCCCTACACTAACCCTGTTCCACTGTGAGCCCTTCCTGTCTACTAACCCGCTCTCTACCACTCCCTTGCTTTCCTCAAGGGAGGAAACTTCCAGATGCACCCTGAGCCCTCTGAGGAAGCAGTAGCTCACTGGTTCCCTCATGCCGCCATGTTGGGGAGGAGGGGAATCTGCAGGACCTCGTTGGTCACTTTCTATCATTCGATAGCTTATCAAGTGGCGTTGATCTTTGCCCACTGCCACGTCTTGACTGAGAAAGCGGGAGGGTCCCTTTAAGTGAAAAACTTGTTCTTCTCTCCCAACTCCCCCTTATCCAGTTGTATCATTTTTTTTTAAGTCTATTTATTTGAGAGAGAGAAATAGAGAGCAAGCAGGGGAGGGGCAGGGAGAGGGAGACACAGAATCCCAAGCAGGCTCCATGCTGTCAACCCAGAGTCCGATGCGAGGCTTGAACCCACAAACCGTGAGATCACGACCTGAGCCGAGATCAAGAGTCCGACGCTTAACCAACTGAGCCACGCAGGCGCCCCTGGAGTCATATTATTTTAAAGACATGTCTAACTTTATCCCCTGTGTTTTGGAAGGTTTCCCCCTCTGTTGAAATGTGCTGGTTCACATTGGTGCATCTCTCCACCAGAGGCAGTAAGCTGTCTGTGCCCCAAAATGTGGGAAAGGGCAGCGTCTCCAGGCAGAGGGGGCTTGTTAGAAATGATAAATCACAGACATTAAGAGCAACACATCGCCTGCCTACAGTAATAATGCTGAGCAAAAGGTCAACGAAGCTTTAACCTACTGTGAAATAAAATAGGATTTCAGATTTCAGAGACTATCCCTTGAGGTTAATCCTGGGAGGGTTGGATGAGCTTTGAGAAATTCCCTACATTCCATCTTACGTTGAGAATAATATTAGGAATAGCGAACGGAATAATTGCCCCAGTGATATTCCCATATCTGTGCCCAGTGCACCCCCCAGTCACGTGATCTTTTCACTAAGAGGCAGATTGTTATTATCCCTGTTTTACAGGTGAATCGAAGGAACTTGACCAAGACCCCACAGAGAGGAAGTGGACGAGTCAAGATTCAACCGGGATGTGTTGGACCCGGGCTGGTCCCTCCCTGCCTCAGACTTTGGGCCTCCCTCCTTGAACTTCAAGACGCGTGGGCCCCAGAACCCTTTCTAGTTCTCTCTGTCGCTAAGGGGTAAGCATTTTTACTCCTTGGTACGGTAACTGCTTAAAGTGTCACATTTTCAAGGTGAAAGAAAATGCCATCCGAGTCGTTTGAATGCGTCTTATTTTTTTTTAATTAATCTCCTATAAAAGGTAAGGTGAGGGATGTGCAGAGCTCTTAACAGCACCAACGGCCTCACCCCCTCATTGCAGGCTCTGGTTGGGGCGTCGGGAGAGACGTGGAAAATGGGAAAGAAGGCACCAGCAGTGTAACCTGCAGGCCATATTTTCAGAGCCCCAGCAGGTTCTCGAGCCTTAGTGACGCGTGAGAAGTTTGTGGAAAATGCCAGCAGTCGGGCCTCACCTCACGGTCTTCCGTTCCGTAGCTCTGGGGTGGGCGAGAAGTTAGGTTTTCCACATGCTCCCCTGGCATTTTGGTGCAGGGCACCCACAGACCCTGCTTTGTGGAATTCTACATCAGACCTCCCATCCCTGCCAGTAACAGCTCCGAGGCTGAGCACTGGGGCGACTCTAAGACTTTGAACTGGCTTCAGAGCAGTTTGGTGTCTTGGGCTCAGGAAACCCTCAGTCAATTTCAAGCTTCACTCCGAGCCAGTCTGTGCAACTTCTCTGAGCCTTAGGGAAGTAAGCAATGTGAGCTCCTAAGGCGAGTGAACTCACGAAAGAAATGTCACCTAGTTCACTGTGGCTCGAACAGACTGGCAAGAGATTAGGCTTCCAGAATGGGCGGGGCCTTGTCCACCTCCAGAAGTCTGAACTTCTTGCTCTCTGGCAGTGGGGAGCCCTGAGAAGATCCAGAACAAGGAATAATGGGAGTGGGGGGGGGGCAGGAAGACAGGTGTAAGAAACTAAGCAGGAATGGACACTGGCCTGACCTAAACTGTTGGAAAGAAGCAGGCTAGAGAGGTAACGGGGAGAGGATGAAACCAAGGTCTCAGAGACTGAGCCAGTGTAGGAGAACTCTGGGCGCCCCTCCATGCTTAACATCCGATAAAGCAGTGCCCGGCACATTATAGACACCCCAAAATAATTATTGGATGAATGAACAACTGAATGAATTTTCTTAGTTCTAGACCCTGTCTGGTTATGGGGAACAGATGAAATCTTCATATGAAAACACTAGAAACTTGCACATATTCAGAAAGTGGTTCAGCTACCGAAATAGAGACCCGAGATGGTAATGGCTACAATGTAATAGAAGCTTATCTTTCTTTCTCAGGCAGCAGGATGCTTAAGCATATGGGGCTAGTAGGGCGGCTTCCTAATCATCTGAAACCCAGGCCCCTTCTCTCTCATTCTTCCATCGTCCAGACACGGTTTCCATCTCATGGCCCAATATGGCTGCTCTAGCTCCTGCCACCACATCTGTACTCCAGCTGTCTTCATTTTACCTGTGAGTTAGCCAGCGGCAAAGGAGAAAGGGTGTGCACATCCTTTAACGACATGACCCAAATGTTGTAAACGTCCCTTCTCGGCATTTATCATTGGCCAGTATTCAGTGATGTGGCCACACTCGGCTGCAGGAGCAGCTGGGAATTGTAGTCTTACTCCAACACTCATCTTCCCAGCAGGAACACGAGGGTCCGACGCCTAAAGGGAAGAGGCGCATAAATACTGGGAGACACGGAACGTGCCAGGAATTCAGCATTCGAAGCCCCTTTGGCAAGTTTTCACACTCGTTAAATCTGGACGGCGTATCGGTGGGTGTTGATTAGATTGCCGTCTGCACTTTATGTTTGAAACGTCTCATAATGGCACCAAGTGCTACACAGATGTGAGCACCCCCCCGCCATTTGTCTCCGTTTCCACCGTCTCAACAAGTTCCCCACAGGGATGCTGAGGCTCCATCTCCTCACCTCTCTCGTGGGTTTGTGGTGAGGATTCAAGGGATCGAAGCAGTGGCTGTCCGTGGGGATTCGTGCACGCGGGCTAAAATGGGGAGGTCAGAATATTGGGACGGTAAATAACAGAACATCCGATGAACGATAATTTGGATACGAGGCCTTTGTGTTACTAAGCCAGGAGTTTGAAGAGCGGTGCCTCTGCCATTGTATCAACAGCTCATTCGTGTCGGGGCCCTGGTCGCCTCTGACTCTCCAGATCTTTCGTCACGGTCCCCAAATGGTGGTCGCCGTCCCCAGCGTCATCTATTCACACAGCTGTATCCAGGGCAGTGTTCTCTCCTCGGCACTGTGGACATACGGAGTGGACCACTCTCTGCTGGGGGGCTGTCGTGTGCACTGAAGGGTGCTTTACCAGCACCCCTGGCCTCTGCCCACAAGCAGCACCCCTCCCCCAAGTTGCAGCCACTAAAAATGTCTCCAGACATTGCCAGATGTCCTCTGAGGGACAAAAATCACCCCTGGGTGAGAACCACTGACCCAAAGTAGGAGCAAAAATGTTCTTTTTTTTTTTTTTTTTTAATTTTTTGAACGTTTATTTATCTTTGAGAGACAGAGCATGAGCAGGGGAGGGGCAGAGAGAGAGAGAGGGAGACACTGAATCCGAAGCAGGCTCCAGGCTCCGAGCCATCAGCACAGAGCCCGACGCGGGGCTTGAACTCACAGACCGGGAGATCATGACCCGAGCTGATGTTGGATGCTCAACCGACTGAGCCACCCAGGCCCCAGAATGTTCTCTTAGTGCAGCCCACTCTCCCTTCAGTGAGGAAAATATTTCTCAGGAGCCTCTGAGGACCCCCATTCTCCACTGGCCAGGGCGGGTCACATGCCCGAGACCTGACACGGAGCACCTGCCATTTTCTGTTCCAGGAGGCTGCCGCCCCACACGGGAGGAACAGGAGGGTGACGATTGTCCTGTGCGCCCAGCAGCGTCTGCCTGAGGGGTCTTCACAAGGGTGTCCAGGGATCTTTCCAGAAGTCTTTACACACTTGGTAAGGACTCTCTAGCAGGGACAGCCTGGCGTGCAGGGCCACCACGGACGCTTGTTGGGAGCTCAGCGTTTGTCGGGTGCCGTATTAACTGCTTTACATCCATTGACGCCATGAACTGTCACCCCACCTCTGTGGAGGGAGACTGTTTTTCTCCCTCTTACAGAGATGAAGAAATTGTGGCTGATTAAGATTAAGCCACTTGCCGGCGGGTCCCACGGCCCCTGAAGGAGGAGCTGGACGCCAAAGGCCCTACATGTGGCCAAGAGGCCCGTCGGGACAAATCACACCAGCTGCCTTCCTACACTTAATATAAAGGACGGTGACCTAAGTATTAAAGAACTGCGGAGGTGAAGGGAGAACACGAAGCCCCCGCTGAGGGCGTGAGTTTGGGGAGCGTCTGCCGCGCCAGGGCTGGGGGTCCCAGGGAAGGCCGGACCTGCCGAGACTTCGAAGGGCCCGAAGCGGGGCTCCGGCCGGCCGCAGAGCGGCACCGTGACCCTGCTGGGGCCACCGCGTCCCGGCTGGATGCTGACACCATCAGGAGGCCGGTGCTGGACGGGCAAGCAGACGGGAGAGACCGTGCTTCCCCGTCCTCCAGCCCCTCCCAGCCGGCAGAGAAGACAGGTGGCGTCCAGAGCCCCAGCCCAGTGGCGCGGCAGAGCACAGAGGGCAGGTTGGGGCTCAGGGACAAACCTTAATCATCACACGTCTGACAGCCTCCTTCTTTCCCTGCCTGATGCCGGGAACCAGGAGGGCTTTAGGGAGAGTTTAGATGGTGTCAGTCAGGACTGGCCCGAGAGGTGGGCCAGGTGCGTCAGGATCCTTCGGTGAAGGCCTCTCGCTCCCAGGACCCCAGCCTTTGTTGTGTGTTCCCGAAGCGTGCGGTTCCGGAGGCAGCGCCTGGGTGTCCACTTTCCTGACGGAGGCGGACACACGAGGCCCCTGGTGGGCCGGTTCTGCCGTGTTTCTGGTGGAGACCCAACCCAGGATCGCTCGTCGTGAACTCCCCGTGGTTTCTGTAGGCACCTAGTACCCTCTCCCGATTTCTCTTCGAAACAGGTGGGACGACTCTTCTGTTTCTGCCGCTGAACTCTGCCTACTTCAGTCGCGCCTGCAATCTTCACGACAATGATTCCATCTTACAGATGAGAAAGCTGAGGCCTGTGGTAGGTCAGCAGATTGCCCAAGGTCACACTGATTAGTCAGTGTCAGTGTCAGAGCCACAATACGAAGCCAAGTCTCCTGCCCCCTCCCTCTGTCCCTTCCCACCTCAGCCCAGGAGGATGTGACTTTTAAACCGGAGTGAGGGTCGGGGACTCCTGGGGGGCTCAGTCGGTTGAGCATCCGACTTCGGCTCAGATCGTGATCTCATGGTCCGTGGGTTTGAGCCCCGCGTCGGGCTCTGCACTGACAGCTCAGGGCCTGGGCCTGCTTCGGATTCTGTCTCCCTGTCTCTCTGCTCCTCCCTGGCTCGCACCCTGTCTCTCTCCCTCTCTCTCAAAACTAAGTAAACATTAAAAAAAAAAAAAAATTAAACTGGAGTGAGGATGTGGTCTGAATCCACATTTAACTTGCAGATCACAAAATGTGTTCCACTCTTATGCTTGAGTTAATCTGAGGCTTGATTCTTGTTTGTTTCCATTGTATGGTTTTAAAAAAGCATAATGATTCTCCTTGAGGTCGAGCGGCTGTGATTGACAGGGACCCTTACACAGCCGGGAGCTCCATAGTGGCCGCAGGGTGGGCGGCCTTCGCACCTGACCCTCATCGCCAGCCCTGAGGAATGACACAAAGACAAGACAGTAGAGAAGGGTCCATCTTTTTTTTTTTTTAATTTTTTTTTTAACGTTTATTTATTTTTGAGACAGAGAGAAACAGAGCATGAACGGGGGAGGGGCAGAGAGAGAGGGAGACACAGAATCGGAAGCAGGCTCCAGGCTCCGAGCTGTCAGCCCAGAGCCCGACGCGGGGCTCGAACTCAAGGACCGCGAGAGTGACCTGAGCTGAAGTCGGACGCCCAACCGACTGAGCCACCCAGGTGCCCCAGGAAACGTCATTCTTTCAGGTCACAGTTATTAAGCAGTTGCTGGTACAGCTGTAGTTCTGACCTGCTCAGCCTCCCATCCTCCCCCACTGGTCACGGCACCTCGATTTTCCTTTGTGGGGGCCTATCCCTCCTTCAGCCTCAGGCCGTGCAAGGTTTGGATGGCACCCACTCCTCCTCATCCCCTGCTGCCGGGGCAATTCTTGACTTCCACGTTCCATCCTCAGATTACAAGGATTCAGCCAGGGGCTAGTTGGCACGTGACCCAAGCAAGGCAAAGGAGATGTGGCCCTGCCACCACTCACGAATTGTGAAAGAAAAACTCGTTCTTTCTGTTGGGCTTAAAGACATGTGCATGGAGCTTCTGGGGTTGCAGGGAGACCACCCGTCAGAGCGTGAAACCCAGGCGGTGGGGTGGATGGAAAGGAGCCAGAAGAGAGGAGGCAGATTCTTGATGACGGGCGTCACTTCCAAGGCTGGATCGAGCCCTAACTGAACTCATCACTTCCCATCCTGGGTTTCTCTGTTATGCAAGACAAATTCTGCCCTTTGCTCAAGGCGGTTAGGGTTGGCCTCGTGGTTGCTTGAACTTCCCTGTCTCCTGACTGCCAACCAGATCTTTTTTCCAAGTATGTCCCACCTTCTCTCCACCACACCAAGCTACTCTCCCCTCAACTCTAGATGGGTTAAACTTAGATTGGTCTAAACTGCAAACTACTGAGCTTCTCTAGGGATGCCCACCTGGCCTGTCATGTGACAAACACTCAAGATTCAGCCAGTCACACTTCTTTTATTCTCCAGAAATAACTTAAGTTTGCCTTCAGATGCCACGTAACAAATTACCCGGAAATCCAGTGTCACCCTCTAGGTTCTCTCTCTCTCTCTCTCTCTCTCTCTCTCTCTCCCTGGATTGTCTGTGAGTGCTGGGACGTGGTAGGAGAGCATCCCGGATGAGGGGCGACTGAACTGAGTTTTGAAGAGTGGGTTTGTGTTATTCTATCAAAGAGAACGGGAGGAGTGCCTGCCGGGGGAACTCTCCACCTGTGTGAAGGCAAAAACACATGAGAGAGCAAGGCAGAGGGCTTGGAGTTTTATATTGGGACACAGGGAGCCCCAGTGATGTTTGTAAAAGACGTTCCACTGAAATAGCCATTGGAGAGAGAAAAGCGTGCATATATGTGCACCGCGGGATGGATTTTCACCGAGAGGACGCATCCGTGTCACCTGCATACAGATCCAGAAGCGGAGCACGGTCAGTACCCATGAAGTTTTACATCCCCTCCTGTCACCATGTGTCCCAAGGGTAAGTTGTCCTGACTTCTCACATCCACGTCATGGGGTAGTGTTGCCTGCTTTCAACTTTATAAAAATAGAACCAACTCTCTTTAATTCCTCATCGGGAGATACATCCTTATTATTGTAGGTAGTTATACGTTGTTTTCCCCTCAATGTAGGGCAGGGCTCAGCAAACTTTTTCTGTAAAGGGCCAGATACTAAATACAGGAGACTTCTCCGGCCATTTGATCTCAATCACAGCCATTCGGCACCGCTGCCATTGGGTGAAAGCAGCCATAGACAGTCTTCAAACCAATGGACGGCTATGTTCTGATAAAACTTTATTCACGAAAAACAGCAGCCTGGGTTACAAACACAAAGCCGTATTTCCCAGTCCCTACCGTGGAACACTCCATTGTGTGGATATACCACATCTGATTCATCTGTTCTTTTGTTGAGCTTTTGGGGGTAGGTTGTGCTTTGAGACTATCTGTGAATAATACTGCCATGAACATCCTTGTACGTGTGTTTGGGGAACATACGTTTGCATTTCTGTTGGGGATAGTCCCAAGGAGCGGGACCGCCGGGCCGAAAGTTACACGTTTATTCAACGCAATAGCTTTGGCAAAGTGGTTGGCCCCGATTTTTCACCTGTCCACAACCAGCAGTGCTGGGGCTTTCCAGTCGCTCTATTTGTCTGCCAACACTTGGTGTTTGAGACGTGTTAAAGCTCAGCAGCACCTTTCTGTACGCTTCCGGCCATTTTGGGTGTCTTCTTTGTGAGGTGCCCCTTCCAATAACATTTGTACCTTTTATTTATTTCTTTAATTTTTAAATGTTTATTTATTTTATTTTTGAGAGAGAGAGACAGAGAGAGAGAGAGAGAGAGAGAGAGCATGCGTGCAAGCGGGGAAGGGGCAGAGAGAGAGAGAGAGAGAGAGAGAGTCCCAAGCAGGCTCATGCTGCCAGCACAGAGCCCAACGTGGGGCTCAGTCCCCCAAACCATGAGATCATGACAAGAGTCGAAATCAAGAGTCAGACACTCAACCAACTGAGCCACCCAGGCGCCCCACATTTGTACCTTTTAAATTTGCATCGATCACACTCTGCCCGGATGGTACAGCTGGCAGCCTCCTTTGAAGAATTTGGTTTTCCTTTCTTCTCTAAACTCAGGAGTCTTCAGGGGCCCGTGTTCTGCTGATGTTACTAATTTGTCTTTAATTCCAGAATCTGTGAGATGTTAGCCCTCTAGGAGTTTGTTGAGGTCCTCTTCCCTTGAGGAATTTTGATCTTGTGCCTTGCATGTATAATGACGATTCTGAAATTCAGAAGCCTAAGAAGCCTAAACTGTGAGAGATTGGGACCTAAAAGAATTTAGACAGTGGGACCCTTGCTGGGCTCAGGCTGGGAGCCATGATGGTGCACACTGGGGTTCATCACTGAACCAACCCAGGTTTCTGAGTCTAGGTGTGAGCGGTACCTGATGTCTGTATCTGCCCCGGTCTTCTTGAGAAGTAAATCTGTCTGAGGAGGGAAGGTTGGCGATAGTGCATATCATTTGGCAGATTCTGAAATAGAATACTTTGCATGTGTGTGAGAGAGAGACACACACACACAAGGAACATGACTGATGGCTGCGGAATAACTATGGCTTATATAACCCACGTAAAGCCCAGTTGCACTGAGGTCCAGTATGACAAGGCATCTGTGTAAAAACAAAAACAGTTTAGCAGCCCCAAATTCACCAAGAGTCATTTGAATATATATTGGAGCCTTTTGAATAGTGTGCCAAAGAAGGGACCCACGGATAATACATATCAAAACTTCTTTTTACAATCCTTCTTTCTACAATATACAACGGCTGCCATGAGGTTATTTGTTCCTCTTTTTATCTCCCACTTGAACAAAATGACATAAACCAAAAAAACTCTAACTCAACCCTCTTGGGCTCTTTGATTTTGATCCCTCTCCCTTATTTCCCCAATCCGTTTGAAGTCCCCAGCTGAAGTCCTCGAAGTTCCCATGGGAACCCCCACTAGCCCTTCCTTAATTTATCTCCCTTACGGGTTCTTGCGTTCAATTGAGAAAAGGCTCAGTCACCAATCAGACAAGACTCCTTCCTGGATTGGGGAGGAAGAGAGCAAAAACAAAGCTGATAGAATTTTCTTTAGGGTTGAAGATAAAAGAGGCCACGAATACTCTCATGAGTTCATATTTGTGTCCTTGCCAGCCTTAGATTCTTGGATATCGTTTGAAACTTAAAAAAAAAAAATTACTTTTAGGGAAAACTGGTCTCTTTGATTTGATTCTTGCAAGTAAGGACATTGAGCCATGACCATGATAGGAACCCGTATTTGAGGCTTCAACTTCTGAGGACTAATCATGGCACAGGTACCAAAAGCCCAAGGTCATTATTTGGGCTGACCACATAGGCAGTCTGGCTGACACGTACCGAATCTCCCAGGAGGAAGCACACTCTGCATTCTGTTCAGGCCCAGTGAGCTACACTTATCCGGGAATGGTGGGAATCCTCCTGCAGCCCACCTTCTCAGATGCCACCCAGGGGCCAGCCTTGTGAGCAAGTCTTTCAAAGGAGACCAGCCAGGTCTGCTACGGTCACTGGGTTTGCACAGTGAGACATTTAAAATGAATGAACCCTCCCAGCAAACTCTATGAAGCCATATAATCATTTTCGCCATTGGGAGGGGAAGAAACGGAGGCTCAGCGAGGGTGGAGAACTTTTCTACTAAGCGATAGTAAGTGGTAAATGCTAGAAGGAGACCATGTGAAACCACAGACCATGCCCTGCTGTCTCTCAAGTATTTATTTCAATTTTTAATTAATAGCCAGCATTTACTGAGTCTTTTCTATGAGCCAGGCACTGTGGTGACAGCTCATTTATACCTCACTTCATGAGACCTTCTGTTCCTCTTATCTTCATTTTACAGATGAGGAAACTGAGGCACAGAGATCCTGAAGATTGAACATCAGATCGTAATAATCAGGACCGTGCGTTGGGTGCTTTTTAGGCCCAGACACTGCGGTAGGCATTTTATGTGCTCATTAAAACTTCATAATATCTGTATAAAATAGGCCTGCGGCAGCTCCAGAATTCGGGGGTGGAAGGGAGTGAGGAATGGCAGTCTGATCGGAAGGAGGTTTGAGGTTTTCTAGCCCTTTACCTAAGATGGAGAGCTGGTGGTCCACCAGAGAAAAGGAGGAGGTACCTCCAGAGGAGTAAGTGCCACTTTTGTTCCCAGTTCACGGATGAGGCTCAGGAGTATTTCTTTTAAATATTTTACTTATTTTTGAGAGGGCGCAAGCAGGGGAGGGGCAGAGAGGGAGGGACAGAGGATTGTGCTGACAGCAGAGAGCCTGATACGGGGCTTGGACTCATGACCCAGGAGATCATGACCTGAGCCGAAGTCAGACGCTCAAGCAACCGAGCCGCCCAGGTGCCCCGAACCTCAGGAGTTATCAAGTAACGTGATTAATGCCACACAGCTCCTGGGGGGGGGTGGCGGGGGGAACCCCTGATTCCAGTGTCCCAAGGCATGTTCCTCCTCTGTGTCTCTATCAGCTTTGCTGAGCGTCTTCTCGCCGGGGACCCCTGTAGAGCGGAGCTGAATTGGAGGTGAAGCTTAATGGGGTAAAGCGAACACGAGGAGGAAATCAAAAGTTCCAGGAGACAAGTTCCACCAAACTGGAGCAGATTGCTTCCAGCAGAAGCAAAAGCAACTCATTTCCGGAGTCAAGAAAGAGGAAAGCAAGTGGAAACTTCCAGCGTTGGGGCCTCGATGAGTGTTCAATGCAAAGTGCCCTGTTCTGTTAGGTGGAGACAGCCGTGTAGCTTCTACCTCATTCTCTCCCACACATATGCCCCACCCTGGCCCCTACCCACCAGAGACAGAACTTCCTGGTGGGGGGGAATAGGGTTTCTTGGAATCCTCACTCCCAGAGGAGAGGGTGTAGACCCAGCTGAAGAGAGAAGCTGAGAGGTTATCCAAGCCCAGAGAGGCAAACCCGTGCCTCTAGCGGACAGGCAGGTACAGCTGGAAGAGAACAAGTTAGTTAGAAGGCCACGGTGGCCAACCGTTGTCTGGCCCTGCTTCTCTGCCTGCCTGCCCGCCCCAACACCTGTCCTGAAGTGATAGATTTGTGAAACAAGGCCCCTGCCAACCCTCTGGACAAAGTCAACAACTCGTGTTGATTCTGCTGATTCTAAAAAGTAATGGTTACTGTTATCCAATAATACAACGTAATGGAAAGTTGAGCTTATTTTTAGGCAGAATTCACATAGATTTTAGAGCATCATATGGTCTGAAGGGGACACTTCTCTTACATTTTCCTAGAGTTTCAAGGGAAGTTAGGGGCACGTGGGTCGCTTAGTCCATTAAACATCCAACTCTTGATTTCGGCTCAGCTCATGATCTCCCCTTGGTGAGTTTGAGCCCCACAAGTTGGGCTTGGTGCTGACAGTGTGGAGCCTGCTTGGGATTCTCTCTTTCTCCCTCTAAATAAATAAACCTTTTTTTTTTTTCTCTTTTTCTTTTAAAGGTAAGTTAAATTCATCAGCAGAGATGGCCAATGCGGGCATTTACCAAGGACTCTGGGGGCAATCCTTCCAAACACGTGGGATTGTTTCAAGGGCAAAGGTAACAGCTCGGCAGAGAAGTGGCTTCTGTTTCCTACCTTGAAACCCCACCCAGTGAGCCCAGCCCAAGGATGTGACTAGTGCCTTCCCAACACTAGGAATCTGAGGACAACTGGGTGCGCCCTTGACTCTTGTACATTCAGGCCGACAACATCGGGCAGGTCGCTTTGGCTCTCTAGGCCTCAGTGGCCTAATCTGCAAAAGGGAAATAACCACGCTTTCCGATGCTGTTAGGTGAGCCCATGGATGGCAAATGGGGGGCACTGTAGCATCTGGCGCTACGAGGCGCTTCACATACACTGGGAGCGGCTGCTAAAGCCACTGGGACCATGAAGCCACACTGGGCATGTGCAGCGAGGGCAGCCCAGGGATAGAGGCAGCAAGAAGGGCTTGCGCATCGGCTCCGGGTACCCTGAAGCGACTCCCACCTCTGAGAACCGTCAGTGGGCGTCTGCCACCACCGTTCCTTCCCCTTCAGCCTTCCTCAAGCTTCCAGAATTCCCTCCTAGGCTCGCACCCCACCTCCACGCAGCCCACGCTTGGGGGACGGGTGACTCCACCCCCTTGCTCCAGGGGTAGGCCCTGATTGGCTTACAGGGAGCAGCGGTTTCCACACGAGCCAGTCATTGGTTCGCAGGCGAGCATGTGACCCGGGGGGGCCAATCAGGGCGCATCTTGTTTTGTCCTGTGCTTGCCTTCTGGGGAAAGAGACTACGTGCGGAAGGGTGGACCCGCTGGGGTGCGGCCGGCCTTGCAGAGGTTTTGCTGAGCGCGCAGAGCTGAGAAACCGCAAACACTTGCGCACCGGTGGTGGCGTTGTGAAGCTTCTGGATCATCCGCCCGGAGGCTTGAGCTTACCGGCGCTTTCTGCGTGCGTGATACCGATCCCCTCCATTGCGCCAGCCAGTTCAAGTGGCCTTTCTCCATGACTCGTAACTGGAAACATCCCGTCGCACGGAGCTTTTATAAGAAGCGATCGTCTGCTTTCATGTCTGCCTTGGAGAGGACAGTAGCCTCTTTATTACCCTCTGCGTTCACGGCTTCTCACCAGCGTGTAGGACACCTCAGGCACGTAATCGTTGCTTGTTGAATCCATCGGACATGACTTACCCCGTGGAACTTGGCGGTCTCTGTGAGAAATGAGGAGACACGTGGTTTTGAATCTAAATAGGATGTTGAGACAAGCTGAGACCAAGTCCCAGCGCTAGTCCTACGAGCCGTCAAGGTTGTCATCCTTAATCCTCCTTGAAGTGACCGTATAATGCTGTTGTGAATGACAACCCCGTATGAACCAGCTGGGCCTCGGGGAAAGATTCACGGAGAGGAGGGGAGGGTGTCTCCTTAAAAGGTACGTTGGAATTGTCATTGAAAGAAGGAGACGGGCCCCAAATGAGGTGTCTGTTAGAACACTTTTGGTTCATATGGGACAGAAAATTGGTTGCCAGATGGCTTAAGCGAAAAGAGAGAGAGGGTGAGGGAATTTATTGATTCGTGTGAAAGAAAAATCCGGGGCAGACTGATCCTCAGGAATGTGAATGTGAGCAGGACCCTAGCTTCTGTCCATCACTGAGCTCTGCTTTTCCTTCGTGTTGGGTTCTGTCTCCTGCTCTGCCTGGGAGCAAGATGGTGACAGCAACTGCCAACAGTACTCCTCATGGGCTCACAGTAAGTGGGAAAGAGTGGGGGGGTCTCGTACCTCATTGGCCCAAGTGTCTGTCCCGGAAGTAGTGGGCATGGCTAGGAGGTGTCATGCTTTGATTAGTTTAGGCTTCGGTTGCATGTTTCAGCGCTTTGGTGGCGTCCCATTGCCCATCCCCGAGACTAGGGCACTATTGCTGGAAGGGCCAGGGATGCTGAGAACAAAAACAAGAGCTGTGGGCTGCACACAGCGATGGATAGGAAAAGTGGAAACAAAGAGGGTGCACATTCTTCCAGCTCACGCTGTGAAAGGCCTGTCCCTCATCAGACCCTGTGCTGGGACTACAGGGATACATGAGAGACAGGGCCTGGCTTTTTTTTTTTGAGAGAGCGAGCATGAGTGGGGGGAGAGAAAGGAAGACAGAATCCACAGCAGGCTCCAGGCTCCAAGCTGTCAGCACAGAACCCAACTCGGGGCTGGAACTCACAAACCATGAGATCATGACCTGAGCCGAAGTACGATGCTTAACCGATTGAGCCACCCAGGTGCCCCACAGGGCCTGGCTTGGAGGAGCTCACAGCCTAGAGAACTTGTGGGAGTTTTATGCCCATGTGGCTTAGGATAAGGATGAGGCGTAGAGTGGGGCAGGACCTCTGGGGTTCCGCAGCCCCATACCCCTTATATTTCCATTCAGTGTGAGAACCCCAGGTCCCATCCAGAAGATAGAGGGGATGTAGGCCTGCCTAGAGAGCCCTGGAGGGACCCAAGGTGGATTGAATCTGTGTCTCCGTTTGAGGAGGAAATGTGGCTTCAAGGATAGGGAGAAGCTTAGCATTTAAGAGAAAATAGTTCCGGGGCACCTGGGTGGCTCAGTCGGTTAAGCGTCTGACTTGGGCTCAGGTCGTGATCTCGTGGTTTGTGAATTTGAGCCCTGCATATGCTGTCACACTGACAGTGCAGAGCCTGCTTGGGAATCTGTCTCTGTCCGTCTCTCTCTCCCAAAACAAATACATAAACTTAAAAACGGGAGAAAACAATTTCTCTAGGCGGTGCCTTTTTTTTTTTAAAGGCAGAGCTTGTCCCTTATGCTTCTGGGCAACCCTAGAGCCTGCGTGAAGCCTGGCACATAGCAGGCATGCAGTCGGGGTGTACAAAGAATTTCTTGTAGCTCTCCCCTCTCTCCCCACTTCTTTAGACTTGGCCTCAGGGGGTGAATATTGCCTTATGATTTATTCTGACCACTTTACAGTGTGAAGCCCAGTGCCTGGCACATAGTAGGTGCTCAGCTGTTTGGTTTCCTGTCACCTCCATAAATGCATGGTGCATCATCAGGCCTCAGAAAAAGAAGGGTCTCTATCCTTGTAAACCTTGCTCTGGAGTCAGGGCTGACTGATTCTTAAACATGCAGAAAAAGAGACTTATATAATAGACTTAATGATAACGATCACCACTTGAGCACCTACTACATGTTAGACTCTGTGTCCCAGGAACTTGACAAGTTCTTTCAAATCCTCCACTAACCCTTCAATATGGGCACTATCCCCTTTTCCTAGGTGTGGCCCCTGAGATGTGGAAATGGTGGGTAATTAGGTCATTCCTTTAGAGCAAACCATGGCCCATGGGTCAACGCTCACCCACCACCTGTTTCTGTAAATAAAGTTTTATTGGCACATGACCTCAGCCATTCATTTACATAATGTCTTCAGCTGCTCTAGCACTACGACAGCAAGTTGAGTAGTTGTGACAGGGACCATATGGCCCACAAAGTCTAAAATATTTACTATCTGGCCCTTTACTGAAAAAGTTTGCCTGGTTTAGAGAAAACGTTCGAATACTTTATTTTTGCTAGGCCGGAAGTCCGATCAGGAAAGGCTTGGTAAGGAAATGAGACTTGCTGGGCTGGCAGAGGACTACCACTGCAGGGGGTTGAAAGGGGAGGGACAGGACTGCCTTCGTGTTTCGTGTTTCGGGACAGCCAGTCTGGCTGCTGAGTGAACTGTCAGTAACAAACCAGAGTGCGGGCAGCGAAACCTGTTAGGAGTCTGTTGAGATAATCCAGGCAAGAGGAGGCTGGGCTGGAAAGTGCCAGCTGGGTGAGAGCTTTAGGAGGGAGAATCACCAGGAGTTGGTAACTAATTTTCTGCGGGTGGCGAGACGGAGAAAGGAGGAATCAGGGAAATACCATAATTTGGTGGGGGGATCAGAGGCGTCATTCACTGAGCGAGGGGGAGGGGGAGGGGGGGGCGGGGGAGCCAGAGCTGAGAGTTCAGTTTAGGAGGTGTGGAGTTTGAGACTCCTGTTGGATGTCTCAGTCAAGGTGTCCAGCTGGAGGTTGGTATTATGGGTCTGGAGCTCAGAGGGAGGGACAGGTGCGCCCCAGAAGGTGGTGGTTTCCCAGCCTCCAGTGTACAATCCGCAGCATGAAGAGTGAGGCCAACAGCAGGGTGTGGTTCAGACCCGGGGCTGAGTTCTTGAAAGCCCACATTCTTGCAGCTCCAGCACGGGGCTTCTCCTCATGTCCTCCCGAGGCCGTTTCTTGAGCCTCAGGAGCAACCGCAGCCAGTGAGGCGAGTCCGGGACCCCGCAAATCCCAGCCCAGCCTCCAAACGGCCAGGACCTCCTCCAGGCCTCAGAAGCTGGGAAAGAACGTTCTCCCTAGAGCCAGAGATCCCAGGAGCGCCAGAGGCTGTCCCTCTTCCTGAGAAGTGGACGCCTGGCACACAGACAAGGCCTTTGCTGGTGCCTCACGCCCCCAGCTGTGTTTCTGCTCCCAAGCGTGGCTCTGGGGAGCCGGGCCGTACGTCCTCCACCTCCCCCCGCACTCGTGGGGCCATTTTTCTGGAATAGTTCCCTTCTGTGGGCTCAGGTGAGTACTTGCCTGGCGGAGAGAGCTGGAACGCGCCCCAGCTGGCCCTCAGGTACCATTTTGAGTGTACAGAGCGTCCAGAAGGCGCGCCTTATACGGGCCTGGGAGCGGATGGCACGTGGGAGAGTCTTTTTCCTCTGAAGATACGACTAGTGCCTCGGATTTATTTTTGCCCTGAAAGATTTCAAGGCTGCTTGAAACCCCGAGAGGGCTGGAGGGAAGCAGGGCTCTCCAAGCGGCTGGGTGTGCCAGCAGAGGCGCTCAGGAATCCCTCCATCTGGGAAGACGCTGGTTCTCCCCGGTCAACGCCCCGGCTGACTTCTGCTCTAGTCGGCCTTTGGAGTTTTGTCTGCCTCTTCCCCCTTCTAGAGGGGACTGTCGCCCCCCCCCCCCCCCGTGTGCCACAGACCAGTGTGGGGAAGGGTGGCCCTCTTTCTGTGACTGGTAGTCTCTGCCCCCTGGCCGCCTCCTCACGTCTCAGTCACTAGCCACTAACTAATGGTCGCTTTACAAATCAGCACAGTTTTAGTGGCAAGTGACAAATTCAAGTCCAGCCGCCTTAAGCCCCAAAGGGAGTTCACTGGCTGGGGTCACTGCAGATTTCAGGAGGGGCGTTTACTTTCAGGTAAATAGGGATCCAGGTGCTCAAATGCCATCTGAACTGCCTGCCTCTGAGCTCTGCCACCCTCCGTGCTGGCTTTATTCTCAGGGAGGCTGGTCCCACGCTGTGGCAAGATGGCCGTCAGCTCCAGGCTTACACCTACAGGAGCTCGGCAGAGGAACAGCACCACTTTGCGGATCAACACGTGGTTAGGGTCCTGGAATTCAACGTCCAGGGCCGCCCAGCTGGAGTCTTAGGACCATTCCTAGCCGATCACGGGGTGGGGGTGGGGCCAGGACAATGCTGTGTTCTCACTGGCCGGGTTTGGGTCAGGTGTTCAGCTCCTGGAGGAGGAGGGGGTGGGGTGGGCTCCAATCCAAGCTCCAGGGACTGAGTGTGGCTGAGTGGAGGTTCTGTGCCCTGAAGGGGCAGTACAGGGGACAGAGGGAAGTAATGGATGACTATTATGCTTGGTCCCTGAGCACGGTGATGTGGAAAGGTGGTCTGTGAGCCGGACTGGCCCTCGTGACGGAAGGAAGTTGTAATGGCGGAATGTTGTATACGAGGCAGCTGTCTACACAGGGTTAAGCCAGGCATTGGAGTCCAGTATGGGTGTGTTGGGGGTGGGGGGTAGTGAGAGGGCTGGGTGTAGGTGTGAAGGGATCCAGCACCTCGGATTGGGATGGGGGATAGAAGCTCCAGAATGGGGTGGAGGATGTGCCTCCAACTTTCTCCCTCTTGCCCTCTCTACTCTCACCTTCCTTTCTTTTTTCTTCCCTCCCTCCTCAAATATTTGAGTACCTGTTCTGTGCCAGGCACACATTCAGCGCTAGGGGACACACAGATGAACAAGAGGGAAGTGTTTCCTAGCTATTAGGGCTTATAGTCTCCTTCGGGAATAAGAACTAATAGATAAATGAGATCATTTTCAAGAGATGAGCCAGAGAGTGTGACTGAAGTGTGGGCAGCTGCTTTCACCAGGGTGGTCAAGGAGGGCTTCTTGGAGGAGTTGACATTTAGGCAGAGACCAAATGATGAGAGGGAGCTGACCCTGGGAAGGATAGGGGTGGGAGAGGAAGGGGCAGCGAGCATGGTGGCCTTGAGGTGGCAAAAAGCCCTGGGTACTTGAAAAATAGGCAACAGCCCATGTGGGTGGAGCCTGAGGATGGAGAAAGCGCTGGAGGTCAGAGTAGGGCTAGGCAGGAGCAGAAGGCCAGGGGGAGATGTATTGGAAGGGAATTGAGCACTGCTGCCTCCTGGTCTAGGTGGGGGGATGATGGAGCCGTGTTGTGGCTCGGACCCAGCCTCCTAGGAGAAGAAAGAGAAGCAGGAAGGATCATTGTCCTTCAGCACCAGTTCTGTACCAGCTGCCATCTATCCATGGCCCTGAACCTTCAGAAACATCCTGTGAAAGGTGTGCTCCCATTTTACAGATGAGGAAAATGAGGCTCAGTGAGGCGAGTGGCCCCAGGCCTCTTGCCATACTTTGTGAAGCTATAATTTGAACTTGGGTCTTTTCACCTCCCAGACTCTGCCTCCTACATGGATCTGCCTCTCGCCACGCACATTCAAATGCGGCAGCAGTCCAAAGTGATTTATCGCTTTTCTTTCCTTCCCGCCGCCTCTCGTTTCCTTTCTTAATTTCCACATCTCTGAGCTGAAACAGGCTGGTATTTAAATTTGCCAGTAGCAGAGTAGCAGATGGGGGTGGGGGCAGCGTTGGCCCCTCAGAGCACAAGGGATGGGAGGCTGAGCCCCACCTGGCCGCCGAGCAACAACCCCCCCCGCCCCCCCGGCCAGATGCTCCCCACAGCGCGTGCCAACGCCCCCCTTGCCCAGCTCCTGAAATGGTTTTGGAGTAAGAAAGAAGATCTGCTTCTCCTAGCACGTAAATGTCACTTTACTTCAAGCCTTCCTTTTTTATCAGCGCACTTGGAAAGTGCCTGCTATCTCCAAAGGAACGGTTTTGGTTTCATCTTCCAAATGCCACCACAGTTGGTGCCGGCACAGAGCTTAATAGCAGATTATTTTTACAGCTTGTACTCTTCCCCGTCTTTGAATCCTGATACCATCTTAGCCAGACACGTGAGAGAGGAAGTGGAAGGTTGCCATCATCAACAACCCATATGTCCTGCATTATGGGGACTTTCAGGGACCTTCCTTGGAATCCCTAATTCTGGGATGGGACACAGGGCCCCTGACACAGGTTCAGGCTTCAGAAATTTACTGCAGAAGAAAGAGTTCCTGTTTCACCTAGACCTTTTGTCGTGCCCGTCTTGATTTTTCCTGTGCAGTCACTTCTGGAAATGGGACCTCAATTCTCTTTGGGCATGACTGCTGCCTCTACCCTTAGTTCATGGATTTTGGGTAGGGGTGAATTCCACCTGTTACCCCCTACCCCACCACCATTTTTAGAGGTGGTCACACGATTGAGGTTTGGCCAGTGAGTGTATTTTTCTCTCTGATCTACCTTGGTGACTCAGACACAAACAGGAAACCCATGCCAGACCAGCAGATTTGGTTTGGGGACTTATATGGGAACTACTGGCAAAGAGAAGTTGTCCCGCTAGGAACTGGCTGAATGGGTGAGATGGAGACCGGAAGCTGCTGGCAGCCAGAGTGCTGGGAGAAAGTGTCTTTGATAGTGAGGCCAACACAGAAAAGAAGAGCTAGAACTTGGGTGACAGGGAGGGAAAGATGGAGTTCTAATGAGATCACTTGAACATCTGGATCCAGCCATTCCTGAAGCTAATTAAGTTTGGAGTCGATAGGTATATGCATTCATAAATTCAGTTTGATGGCAAGAGTACTGACTAATAGCTATTGGTGTGATCCTGGCCGCATAAAGCAACTTGGTCTCTGAGTTTCCCCACCCTCACACGTTACTGCAAAGATACGGCTCATAGCAAGAAGGAAGAAAGATAGGGGCAAGGCATAGACCCCACTTCTCACCTACATGGACACGTGGGGCATCTGTTGAAGGCTCAGCTGCTCTCTGGGGATCCCTCAGAAGGATGTTCAAAGTATAAAGGGCAGGGCTACTTGCTGGGACAAGGTTGGCAATCGGAGAGGAAATGCAGGGTCACAGACTGAAGGCCTCCCCTGGCCCCCTTCTTGCTTTAACACAAGGGCCTCGGTCCTCCAGGTTGCAGTCAGCCAGGGGCTCTCACGAGTACTTTTGCCGTGCTTATTCACTCCCAGAATTGCACTTAGACTCAGCAAATAGTTACCAGGGAGCATGCCAAGTCCCAGGGATTGAAAGACTTGGGTTTGGATTTTTGCATTCTTGTCTCCCTTAGTAACCACATGCTGTCGAGCAGGGTCCCTAAACCTCCCAGGGCTTCCTGCTCCTTGTCTGTAGATCAGGAATAACCGCATGACCTGCTTCAGAGGGTGGTTAGGAGGACTTCGTGTTTGGCCCTGGGTCTGGCACATAGTGAGCCACTGCTAAGCATGTGCCAAGGTTACCGTTCCAGAGACGATGATATCCTAGTTCCTGTGTGTGTGTGTGGGGGGGGGGGGGGGGATGATGAAAGTGGCTCAGGTTTTAGAGAGTTATATAAATGGATTATTTCTATGTTGTGTAGTTGATGATAAGACGGACACAAGCCACTTGTACAGGCAGCTCTGGGAGCCCAGAAGGAGAGCGACCTGACAGTAGGTGGGATTCAGAGAAGGCTTCTTGGAGGAGGTGACCACTGAGCTGGGACTTGAGGATTGAATAGGAGTTGGACCAGAGAATAGCAGGGGCAGATGCTTAGGGGCATAATATGAGCAGGAAGTTGTGCCCAATTTGAGTAACTAGACAGTGGGATGTGATGGAACTAGAGAGTCAGAGGGTAAGAAGAAAATGGAAAGACGGTAGCAAGAATTCGGGGCAGATCCTGGGAGCAGCAGGGAGCCTTGGAGAGCTTACTAACGAGGGAGCGGAATGGTCAGATTTGAGTTTTAGGTGTTTCCCCCATCTGCTGTGAAGGGAGATTAGAGGGACAAGTCTCCTTAGAGGAGGAAAGTTGTTGGGGGCATCTAGATGAAGCTAATGTGGTCCACAGACAGAGGGGGTGATCTGGAGGGAGGGGCAGGGCCAAGACAGGTGAGAGGGACAGAACTCAGCTGGACGAAACACTGAATACAGCCAGTTTCCATCTGATCCTCGGTTCCCTTGACTGTGATTTGAAAACACATCACGTGTGCCTTATAGAATGATGGGTTGCTTACCGAGATCTCTAAATGCTGACGTCATCTCTCCCCAAGTGAACCTCATATTTTTTCAGCCCATCTGCCATAGCTGGGTATATTTTGCCTTGATCAACCATTGTCGTCTTTTTAATTTTTTTCCATCCCAAATACCGACCCGGACTCGTAGCTGTAGGTCAGATTCTCGAAGCTCTTTATACGCCGTAGCCCTGGACCACTTGCCAAATACTCGCCTGTGCGTTATCCCACTTTGTTTTCACAGACACCCCACGTAGTAACTGGGATGGAGATCCTGGTGTCCGTTTCAGACATAAAAGAACAGAGGAGCTGGGAACTTAACTAACTGGCCTAAGTACCTGTTAGAGCTACCAGATTTTTATTTCTGTTTCATGGGTATGTATTTGTTTTCTGTGCTAATACTTAAGCGTGAAATTGCATTTTAATTTTTTAAATGGTGTTATTTATTTTTGAGAGAGACAGAGCATGAGAGGGGAGGGGCAGAGAGAGAGGGAGACAAAATAGGACGCAGGCTCCAGGCTCTGAGCTGTCAGTGCAGAGCCTGATACAGGGCTTGAACCCATGAACCGTAGGATCATGACCTGAGCCGAAGTCAGACGCTCAACCGAATGAGTCTCCCAGGCGCCCCTGAAATTACATTTTTAAAAAAAATTTTTTTTTTCAACGTTTATTTATTTTTGGGACAGAGAGAGACAGAGCATGAACGGGCGAGGGGCAGAGAGAGAGGGAGACACAGAATCGGAAGCAGGCTCCAGGCTCTGAGCCATCAGCCCAGAGCCCGACGCGGGGCTCGAACTCCCGGACCGCGAGATGGTGACCTGGCTGAAGTCGGACGCTTAACCGACTGCGCCACCCAGGCGCCCCTGAAATTACATTTTAAGAGATGTTTGAAATACAAGGATGCCCCTCTTTTGCCACAGGTGGTAGGTGGCACGGACTGGTGTTCAGCGTCCATTTCTGATTCTGTCCTTCTGTTTCCCATACGCAGAGGCAAGAAAGCGCCCGATTCCGTTTCCCAGAGTCCCTTGCTGCTGGTGTTCTAGATGTTACTTAGGCCTGGCCAGTCAGTTGCATGCACATAAGATCTGCTTTTGCCTTCAGGCAGTTTGCTCTGTTTTAATATTAAGCTTCTGTGACGTTAGCACATGTTCGTGGCTGTTTGTTGGACAGACTACAGGAGACGTGTGCAGCCTCATGGCGCAAGATGTTTGTTTCGGAAGTCCATCGGCACTTTAAATGCATATGCAGACACGTTTTCATTGACCAACGACCAGAAACTCTTACCGCAGGCAACACTTTGCTCAAGAGCAACCGAATTATACACAGCGCAAGAGGCTGATCCCTAGCTGTGTCGCGTAGAACTGGGTTGGCCGCACACAGCAAGAGCCCGACCAACAATGGCTTAAACAAGTAGATGTGTGGTGGGCAGGGAGCGCCGGCGGGGGGGGATTTGTTCTTTCACACCAGACGCCCAGAGGTAGGGAGTTGCTGGCATGGATTTAGCTGCTCAGAAGTGACATCTTGAACCTGAGCTCGCTCTTTTTTATGTCTTTCTACTTTGCTTTCCTTCACATTTTGACTGCTCTTGTCCCATGGTCACGAGAGGGCTCCTGTAGACAAGAGGTCATTCGGCTTTCCGGCAGCTGCCGACAGACACACACGGGGCTTCACCTGTTTGTAGACAGAAGCTTTGTTTGGTTGCTTCCTCTGCTCTGGGTTTGGCCAGGATGGCACCAAGCTCCCACCTGCCGTTCGCGCCGAATGCCAACAGCAGCCGACATCAGCGGTCCGCTCTGGGAGCAGCCTGAGCCACGCAGGTCGCTCGCTGTAGTGACTAAGGCAGGCACCGAGTGCAGAATTCTGTCGTCGTTTCAGTTGTAAAAGCTGATCCAAAGCCACACAAAGTGACAAAAATTCCCCAGCCTCAAAACGTGGTGATGAGCAATGTTGATCAGCCTGGCTCAGTTCTGGAGTCTGGGTCTCGAACCTGACCCTCACTGCTCCCTCCCTCGCCCTGACGAATCTGTGCAGCGGGTATCTTCTGCCCAGATCTGACAGTCACCACTGGGTGGCCCCTGTCTGTGCCTGTCACGGGATCTGGGGGAGCTGGGGGACCTCTAACTACAGGATTTACATCCTATGGTCCGAGTCTCAGGGGGCTGTGGTGAGCATTTGGTAGGATAGTCAGCCTCATCCCTTGGCCCAGCGCCTGACCCTAAATGAATTTTCCTATTCACTGTTGGAGGAGGAGTTGTGTGTTCAGCCGGAAGATCGCTTATATTCAGGTAATCGCCGTTTACAAGGAATATTTACATACGTCATCTTATTTAATCTAGCCCAGTGGGTATCGGCACCCCTGTTTTACAGATGCATTAACCAGGGCTCAGGAGGGCTGAGCGTCTCGCCCAAGGTCACATAGATCTGTAAGAGGCAGAGCCAGGACCAGAGTCCAGGCCTTCCTCCTGCAAATACCAGGGCCACGAATAGGGTGAGGCACTCAGGTCAGGTGCAAAATGTCAGGGGCTACCAAAAAGCTGAGCAATCGAGATAAATTACGTTGGGGTGCAATACTTTAAAAACCGAAATCTATACAAAGAGGATCCATGGCAAATATCCACAAGGCAAAATACTAAAAGTTTTTTAAATGTTTTCATTTATTTTTGAGAGAGAAAGAGAGAGTAAGCAGGGGAGGGGCCGAGAGAGACAGGGACAGAGGATCCAACGCAGGCTCCAGGGTGACAACAGAGAACCCGATACGGGGCTCGAACTCACGAACTGTGAGATCATGACCTGAGCCGAAGTCGGATGCTCAACTATCTGAACCACCTCAGAATATCAAACTTTTAAACAAAGACAGGATCAGCCTGACTGATGTTTTCTTTGGCTCAGGCTCCAGTAGGGCTTGGCACGGCTGGGGCTGACCCCGTGCTGGCTGCCGGTGGCCGAGGTGGCCCCCACAGCCTCGGCCGCGCATCCTACTTCACGAGATGCACACGGAAGCTGTGGCCTGGGGTGTCTTCGACTCCTGCTGGCGTCCAGCACTAGAAGTAACAGCCCCACCCTATCACGTACAGTGACAGTTGGGGGGGATGGCCCTCAAAAATGTTGGGGCGCTGTTTCAGTTCTAAAAAGAACACTGGATGTGAAATACACAAAAATGGCAGATTCTACTACAAGGGGACAGTACCTAACACACAGGACCGTGACTGCAGTGGTGGGAGATCGGGCTTGGGGCAGAGCCAGACTTTGGCCGGACGTCCTTCCTGATGCCTGCAGGTCGGTGCAGGTGTTGGGGGGGACAGCTGGTGCCCGGGTCCTTGCCCAGCCCTGATTCTCCAGAGTCGCATCCTTCTGCTCAAGGCTGCTCAACCTGTGCTTACACTTCACTCTCGTTCCTCCTACAAGGCAGTCGTGCAGAACGTTTAGGCCACTTAGTTATCACCCTAATCTCTTTTGATCAAACCTGTCTATTTTTACACTACTAATGACCGGGTTGTGCCTCCATCCCGCCCCTCGGTAAGGACTTCTGGGGGAGGAAAACAGCAGGATGAACAAATCCCTGATTTCCCGGGGAAGGAGCCCAGCAAGGCGTAATGAAGGGCTCGGGTAGACCTCCAGCAGTACTGAGAACGTCTCTTTACGCCGTACGGCAAGAACAGAAGCAAGTTTCTCCTAGAATGTTGCTTCTCGGAGGGTCACCTTTCCTATGATGGCAGGTCGGGTGCTCAGGAGGCAGGGCCAGGGTGGCAAGGGTCAGTGGAAAGGTGGCATATCCTTGGTCGTCTGCAGGAGCCAGGGAGTGGCTGGGCAGAGTCATTGTCCCTACCACCCCCTGTTGTTTTAGACTCATCTGCTTTCTTCCTTTTTTTTTTTTTTTTTAAGTTTATTTACTTATTTTGGGAGCAAGAGAGCATGGGTTGGGGAGGGCCAGAGGGAGAGGGAGAGAGAATCCCAGGCAGGCTCCACATTTTGCCAGCGCAGAGCCTGATGTGGGTCTTGCACCCGTGAACCGTGAGATCATGACCTGAGCCGAAGTCAAGGGCCGGGTGCTTAACACACTGAGTCACCGGGGGCCCCTCCACCCTGTCTGGTTTCCTCATGTCTGTCGCCTGCCTTGCTGTCGCGGAATTAACGTCTGCCTTCTCCCGCGTTGAGACTAAGCACTTGGCGTCCTAGTGTCAGAGTATCTGGACACACGACAGCAGAGGAGTTCCAGTAGCTCTCCCATCCTCCAGATCAGCCTTTAGATTACTGTTCAGCAAATATTCGCTTTCTTCCTACTCCCTTCAGCCTCTGCTCAAGAAACATATGCCCTGTCCCACTGAGGTTGCCCTTGACCTTGTGATTTGTTTTGATCAATAGAATGAGGGTAAAAGTGCCAGTTTTGAGCCTAGACCATAAGGAGGATCTCACACTTCCACCTGCCTTTCTGGTAGCTCCAGATTTTACCCACGAGAATAATAAACTCCTGGGGAGTCGCTGTCTCTCCATCAGAATAAACACATGTAGCGAAAACCCGACTCAGCTTTCCCACATACCTTTGAGATGGTGATAAATTCTCACTGTATACTGCTGAGTTCTGGCATGGTTTGTTACGCGGCAAGAGCTGACGGATACAGAGCTGAGGGCTTTCTGAGGTTCGAGAAAACTGATAGCAGTGAGCATCAGTGGCGCTGACTTGGGGCCAGATCAACCTCGGTTTGACCCCGGTAGGCTCTTGTACTTATCTCCTGTGAGCTGAGGCATGCTGCTGCACCCCGGCCTTTGAGGAATGTCCTTGTGCGATAAATATGGATGGTCACCTCTACCGCGAAGGGCTGTTGTGAGAATAACACAGATTGCATCTCAAGAACTGGAAACGTAGTAGGTCCCCCGTGCCTTGCTGTCATTCCCACTCCCCTTCCTTTCCAAGTGTTGCCAAACTGTTAGGTTTCGAGAATGGCTTTGTGAGCCCCTGTGTCACCAGAAGCCACTTGATAGAAGCTTTAGAGGTAAAGATCCAGGCCCTGGAGTGATGCTGGCTCGCTCCAGTTCTGGATGCACACCTTACTAGCCGCGTGACTTGGGGTAAGCTACCTAATCTCCCGGCATCTCAGCAGTTAAATGGGTTGAACGGCATTTCCTAGCTCCGGGCTGCAGGAAGGGAAGGGTTCTCTGAGACAGGAGCGGGTCAGGAGGGCAGGAAGGTGGCACCCCGTAATAGCAACCTGCGGGCACGGCCGCTGTTGTTCATGATGCAGGACTTCAGCATTCCTGTCCCACCTCCTCACCCTTCCTCTCTGCCAGCGTTGCTCTAAGTAGGACCCGTGGACCACCTACCGTAAAATCACCTGGCCGGTCGAAGGTGGTACTTGTTAGAATTCAGACTCCCGGGCCCTGTCTCTGACCCATAGAATCAGACTCTCTGTGGACGGGTCCTGGAACCTGCGTTTCAACTGTCTCCCCACCACTGACCCGGTCTCCTCCCTGGTGGTGATCTCATGACTTTGGCTGAGTGGCACAGAGTCCATTCGAGATTCAAGTTTGAGGCGCTGTCTTCGAGGCAAATCAGAACCACCCACTGTATTTGCGTAGCCTTTTGGTTTTTGTCGACAGAAAGCGCGTGGAGAAGTTGCACTTCTCTGGGTGCCCGTGTGGTGTTGGCTGTGTACCCCAGCCTGGGAGGTTTAGAGAAGTGGCCAGGTTTCCGGAGTGGGCCTTGAGGGCCCCGGGGCGGTTCGCCCCGGAATCAGCAGTGGTCCAGGTGCCTGCTGGGTTTTGTATGCCCCAAAAGCTAAGAAAAGTTTTTACCTTTTTACACTGTTGGAAAAAGTCAAACTGTGCAGTTGATTTCAGTGATAGGGAACACTAACTTGGGAACCCCAGTTAAGCAAAATATTCTCATCCACATTCCATTCTTCTCATTAGTAGACTTGTATTCTTATTATTTTTAATGTTTTATTTTATTTTATTTTTTTAGAGAAATAGAGAGAGAGAGAGAGAGAGAGAGAATGAATCCCAAGCAGGCTCTGTGCTGTCAGCACAGAGTCTGATGCAGGGCACGATCTCACAACCCTGGGATCTTGACCTGAGCCGAAATCAAGAGTCAGACACTCCAGCCGGCTGAGCCACCCAGGTGCCCCAAACTTGTATTATTCTTTAAAACTGCACTTAGTTACTGTGTTTTGAATTTCATCAATAAAAAATGTGTGGAGATTTTTTAAAAATCTTGTTAATACCATACATAATTCAGTTCTGCCTCTTGACCCATAATCCAAAATTTTGATTCTCTGGCCCTGGGTAAAAAAAAGTTTGGTATTTCTGGTCTGCCCTCTGGAGAGCTGTCTCCCTAACCCCTCGGCTCCCTCTCCTGCGGGAGAGGCCACGAACGAACTGGTTGCAGATCTCAGAATCAAAACTGCCTGCTGGCCCCCACAGGATTCTTGGTTCCACTCTTTCCTTAATATCTGTAGCAGTTCTGGGGCGCCTGGGTGGCTCAGTCGGTTAAGCGTCTGACTCTTGATTTCAGCTCAGGTCATGACCTCACCATTGGTGAGTTCAAGCCCCGAGTTGGGCTCTGTGCTGACAGTGCGGAGCCTGCTTGGGATTCTCTCTTCTCTCTCTCTCTCTCTCTCTCTCTCTCTCTCTCTCTCTCCTCCCTTCCTCCCCCTCCATCCTTTCTGCCCCTCCCTTGTTCTTGCTCTCTCTCTCTCTCAAAATAAATAAATAAACTTAAAAATATACAACTGGAGGGGTTTTACACACACAACTGTCAAAAGAAGATGAGAAGTGTTGTTCAGAAAACGCGCTGTCTGATGCTGGGCTGATGCAGCCTTGGAGAGTTGCCCCTCTGCCGGCCCCCACCCCAGCCCTGCCCCCCCAGATCCAGGTCCCCCCCCGGAGTGTCCTCCCGACTCAGCCTGTGTTGTGGGCTTCTTCCCACTCGCCTCCCCCCTCTCCTGGAGGCTGGAGTCCCCATGGCAGAAGGAATGGAGGGAGCAGTCTTTGGGAAGCCGCTCAAGGCAGAAGGGACACTTTGGGTGCCATTGGGCATTGTCCCCACTGCTCCCCACTTGCTGACAGAGAACCGGCTGCTTCTCGGGTTTTCCATCCTTAGTCTTGATCCTCACATGGGGCTCCTCCTTCCTTTCTTTTCTCCGCCTTCAGATTGCAGCTGCCCCCCTGCCGTCTGTCCCCTCCCCGGGACAGAAAGCAGAGAGCCAACCACCCCCAGGAAAAGAGAGGGTGGAGCCCAGGGCAGGGGGTAAAGGAGAAGCATTCAGGTCGCTGAGGAAGAGGGGCGCCCGGTGGGGGCTCAGTTGGTTAAACGTCCAGCTCTTGATTTCAGCTCAGGTCATGATCTCGCTGTTGGTGAGTTCAAGCCCCGTGCCCGGCTCTGTGCTGACAGTGCGGAGCCTGCTTGCGATTCTCCTCCTCCCTCTCTCTCTGCCCCTCCCCCACTCGTGCTGTGTGTGTGTGTGTGTGTGTATCTCAGAAAAATATATATAAAAAAAAAAAAAACCACTGAGAAAGAAAAGGGACACGGGGCAGAGAGTCCACAGAGCGGTCCTGTGGGCCCCTGAGACCCTAGAATCCCAAGCCTCACGCCAGCAAATGGATCCCCCCCACGCAGCAGCACCCGAGTCCCCATTCCCCTGGTGGACGCGGCGAGATTTGGACTCTGTCATCTGACTCTGAGGTAGAGAACCAAACGAGCATTATTTCAGGGGTTCGTGTATGTATTTGTTGGAGCTCTGCGCCCGCCCGCTTGCGGGCAGGGGCAGATGCCGGTGGAGACGGGACAGCCAAGTGCGTGTCTGGCCCCGTGGCCAGCGGCCAGGCTGCTCTGTGCAGTGACAAAGCCACCTCCGCTCCCCACAGTGAAGGGCATGGAGCCTGGAGACCATGGGTTTAATTGAGCAACAGTTTATACTCGTGCTGAATACAGTTTTCCAAAAGAATTAAAAGGAATCTTGTCATAATATTGTCCTAAAATGTGCTTTTCTCCCCCATCCTGAGCCTTTCAGTGAGTTCTACCGCGTTAATTTAACGGCTTTATGCTTTTTCAGTTTTCTGCTGGTGCCAGAATTTATTCAATCCCCACCTTTGTCGAGGGACATCTAGGTGGTTGCTGTGTAGAACATAAATCTCACTCGAGCTAGATTCCTAGTCGGGACATTTTTTTTTTAAGTTTATTTATTTATTTTGCGAGAGAGAGAAAGGGAGAGAGAGGGAGAGAGGGGGAATTCCCAAGTAGACTCCGTCCTGACAGCACAGAGCCTGATGTGGGACTTGATCTCACCAAGCACGAGCTCATGACCCGAGCCGAGATCAAGAGCCAGATGCTTCACCAGCTGAGCCACCAGGCGCCCTAGTAGGGACGTTTTGGAGTAAAAGGGGTTTTGCGTATTTCATTTAAATGGATTCGGCCAAATCACACTCCAAAAAGCCTGGACTACATTCTCCATCAGGCGGCTTCATGTTGTATGGCCACTTACAGATGGGGAAACCGAGGCACAGAGAAGTTCAATGATTGGCCGGATATCACACAGCTCATGGGTGGTTCGTGTGACCGCAGGGCCAGACCTCTCGGCCACCGTGCAGGTTGGAGAGATTGTACTGGATGGCTCAGGGTGCTTGTGAACGCCGTGGCTAGCCTGAGTTTTCACAGAAACCCTAATGAACGAATTCCGAATGCACAAAGCCACGTCATGGGGGCCGTGATTCATATTTCCTTCGCAAACCTTCCTCTTAGCAGCACGCCCTTGGATGCATTTCGGCACGCGGCTCTGCCCAAGTTGGCTGTTTGTATACTTTTCCAGGAACCCTCTGCTGGGGAAGTCGGGGTTCACCTGTGAGCTAGGGGGGTACCACAGGCAGCCACTGCCTGCATCCACTTTGTTGATGAACGTCCACAGGGGACGTGCTGCCGTAACTGCGTAATCCAGTAGAAGGCCCTGGCCCAGGAGGTGAGTGCTAACGCCAGGAATGACATCCAGTGTGAGATGAACGAGCCGTGTCTCGGGGTGAGGCGGGGAGGGTGTGTGTGTCGGAGGGAGGGCAGGAGGCCGAGAAGACAGAACGAGAGCTCACCTCGCGGCAGCTAGAGCAGACCATGTTGTGTTGCTTGGTTTGGGGGTGATTTTTCCGTTCCGTTATCTTGGCCAAGAATTTTTGGTTTTGTTTTTTTTTTTTTTTTTTTTTTTTTTTTTTTTTTTTTTTTTTTTTTGGGACAGAGAGAGACAGAGCATGAACGGGGGAGGGGCAGAGAGAGAGGGAGACACAGAATCGGAAACAGGCTCCAGGCTCCGAGCCATCAGCCCAGAGCCTGACGCGGGGCTCGAACTCACAGACCGCGAGATCGTGACCTGGCTGAAGCCGGACGCTTAACCGACTGCGCCACCCAGGCGCCCCTTGGCCAAGAATTTTTGTGACTGCAAATAACAGGTACCTCCTCAAAGGAGGTCCAGCAAAAGAGGTAAATGTAGTTGCTCACTGGGCAGGTGTTACCCGTGTATCTACCCCGTGCCACACACCGTGCCCTTGGAAACTTCAGTTCTCTTCGAGAGGAAGGTCACTAAACCAGGCACCGAATAAATGTACCCAGCATTGCAGATGGTGCTGGGTACATAGTGCAGGTCGATACTCGGGTGGAGCAGGAGGTCGTGGGGTAAAGCACCTCTGAGGAGAGAACGTCTGGGCTGAGACCTGAATGATGAGAGCCTGGGTTGGGAATTTGGGTACAGAACATTGCAGACACAGGGAGTAGCAAGTGCAAAGGCCCTGAGGCAGGAGTGGACTTTGCATAGTAGAGCAGCAGAGAAGAAGCCTGGTGTGTCAGGATGGACGGATGGACAGATGGGAGGGAGGGAGGGAGGGTCAGGAGACCAGGCTATAGTAGCGGCCTAGCAGCCTCAGCTGGGATCTTATCCTCAGAGCAATGGGGTAGCCATTGGAGGCTCAGAAGGGGCAGGAGTGTTAGCACGTTCCCGGGAAGGACAGGAAGTTCAGGGGTGGGCCCAGGCTGTCTTTCTGCCCTCCATCTGTCTGTGGTTCGTCACCTCACAGTGTCAGGATGGCCACCGGAGCCACCAGCATCCAAGGCGGGAAGACAGGGTTAGGAGGATGCCTGTCGCGTCTGTGACACAAACAGGAATAGAGCCTTTTCCAGAAGCCCCGGTGAGCTTCCGCTTGCAAGCCCTCGGCCAGAACTGGGTCCCGGAGGCCGCTGTGAGGAAGGCCGGGATATGGAGCGTTCCCCCAAGGGAAATGGCCCGACCGTCATCGTTGATCACCCTGAACCTGCCACACGAACCAAGGTTCTCAGACCAGCAAGAAGGCCCACCCTGGGGGGTAGCGGAGAAGGGGAACTCTCAGGCCAAGTAAATTAAAAATTGTAAATTAGAGGCCCGTCCAAGGTGCGGGGCCGTCCGCGCCCCTACCCACCCCACGCCGGCGGATGTTGCGGGGAAGGTGGCCGTCTCCGGTGTCCCTGGTGGAAGGCCCTGCAGAGGCGAGGCCTCTGTGTTAGGCAAGTGCTCCCTCTAGTGGCTGCACAGAGGTGAGCCCTGCAGGCTCCAGGGAGCCCCAGGTCTATGCGGGCAGAGGGCTTGATCTGTCCATCCCGGAGCCCGGAAGGAGAAGAGCCCAGTGATGCTGGTACGAGTGAACACACTTGCCGTGTGCCAGGGACCCTTCCGTGCAACTTGCAAATATTAGCTCGATCCTCTTGGCAGCTCTGCACGGTCAGTCCCATTCATGTTCCAAAATTTTAGTGACGGGGGCCTTTGCCCTACCGTAGGGACAGGAATCAGACCTGCGTCTGTCTCACACAGACACTGTGCTTCCAGCCGGCAGATTCGGGGACTGTAACGTGCACCCCTAAGTATTGTACCCGGGGGACAGTCGCGTTGATCATGGATTACATCCCTCTGTTGTTGTAACTTGCTTACTTAAAAAACCATGACTGGGGACTTAAGGGACTTAACCATGACCGTGGAAAGCCCGGGGCCCGATGCTAAGTGCTATAGGCCAGTCCGCACACTTCCCTGGACAGAGGCCCAGAGCAGCCGTCAGATGGGCCAAGGGGCTGGGGCCCGAAGAAGTCAAAGAGCCTCTGTGCCTTACGATTTGGAGGCCAAGCTTATTTCTTCCACAGACTTCTGGAGGCGGGTAGGGATGGAACTGATTAGAGACGTTTGTCACAAAGGCTTGTCTGAGCCCTAAGTGACTTGTGAGGATCTTAGATTTTGCATAAACCAGCTTTTGTTTGGCTCAGGAAACATCTTGACATGGACACCTAATCAGGGCCCCTCAGGGGTTGAGGAAGGCCAGAGCCCCGCTCCCTATTTGAAATACAAATTTCGTCTTTAAAAGCCAAAGGGGAACGTGAAAATTATGGTTGGTTTTCGGTGTGGGGTTTCATAAAGTAGTACTTTTCACGTAAAGTTCAGTGATCATTCATCTAAGTTCAGGAGTCTGGGTTGGAGGAATTGACGAATGAATGGCGGCGGGGGGTGGGGCAGATCACCTTCCCGCCCTTCTCCCCCCTCTGTAACGGGTGCCAAGGGGCGGAATTGTGTGAATTGTACAGACGCAGGTGCTGAATTCGAGCAGAGAGAACAAAGCATCCAGCATCCCTCCAGTTCCCGGAGAAGGTGGCGGAAACAAGGCCACCCCCACTTCAACTAAGCAGGTTCCTCTGCGTGGTGGGCGGAGGCTTTGGGGCCAGGGCAGGGAACGGAGAAGGGGGCCAAGGAAATTTCTCACCCAAGCTGAATTCTTGACCATCCGGCCTCAGGGCTTGGGGTGAGGTTAACCCTGAGCACCACCCCACTCAAAGGATGCACTGAGTTCATTCTAAAAACAGAAGAAATGATTTTGAGTTCCCAGCCTTTGGGTAACGATGAGAAGAGTTAGGACTTTGGAGTTGGTTTCAATTTTACCCCCGTGGGGCTGTGTGGCTTTGGGCTAACCTCTTTGAACTTCTGGTTCTTTACCTTTCAGGTTGGTTTGAAAATTACCTCTTCCCAGGCAGCCATAGGAGAAAGTGGGGTCCCTTCGGCCGACACTGAGGGTGGGCGCCTGAGTACCGGGGGCCTGTCTGCCCGACACTTGGGGTGTGGGGACTTGAGGGCGCCAGTCCTGGCCTCAGGGTCGTGGTGTGGTGTGTGCAGGATAAGGCATTGGGATTCCTAGAGAGATCGGTGCAGGGGTTGGGGAACCCAGGGCAGGCTGCCGGTCCCACTGCCCGTGGCTCAGAGAGAGGGGTCCTGGGAGCCAACAGTACAGTGCTAACAGCAGGGCAGACCAACACGTGGGGAGCGGGTACTGTTCACCATTTTGTCTTTGCAACAGCCCTGTGACTGAGGTGCCGTAGCCCCATTCAGCAGGAAACTGAGGCACACGCCAGCTTGGATCATGCCGGAAGCCCTGTTGACAGCCAGTGGCAAGGTGGGGTCTCATGCCTGACCCTACAGACCTCAGAACTGACTGTTAGAGTGGGGAAAAGAGCTCGTGCTGGGGCAGGGTGTGACATGGGAGGTGTCCGAACAGTCGCCCATGGACGGGTGTGACTGGCCAGAGACAGGATGCTAGAAAACAGTGGGTGATCCTGAAAGTCCTTTTTAGGGAGTGGAGGGGAAGCAGTGGTCACAGACAAGGGTAAGTTTTGATCCGGTTTATACGGTTTATTTATTTTTTTTTTATTTAAAAAAATTTTTTTTAACGTTTATTTTATTTTTGAGACGGGGGAGACAGCATGAACGGGGGAGGGTCAGAGAGAGAGGGAGACACAGAATCCGAAACAGGCTCCAGGCTCTGAGCTGTCAGCACAGAGCCCGACACGGGGCTCGAACTCACGGAACGCGAGATCATGACCTGAGCCGAAGTCGGATGCTTAACCGACTGAGCCACCCAGGCGCCCCTCGGTTTATACAGTTTAATTCCACTCTTAACAGGCTCTAGAAAGCCCATTTTTCTAACCCCACTGCCCGGCGCGTGGGGAGGCCCTGGGCTGCCTCAGCATGATGGTGGCCTCTCAGGGCTCTGCTCCCCAGGGCACCTCTCAGCCCTCACTCTCGCTCCCACTGAAATTGCTGCGATGAGAGCTGGTCTCCGGCCCGGGTGGCCACCGCTGCAGGTGACACATCTCACGCGAGGAGCACAGAGAGGCTGACTCTCACACTCCAGGAAGGCGTCTGGGAGCAGAGAAGGTTTCGACCGCTGGAGGACGTTACTTACGTCTCCCTAACCAAACACAACTCACGGTTTGATGCTGGGCATCCTCCATCTTACAAGGTTCCAGGCATTTCCACGCTTCCGGCCCATCCCCAGCCGCTTGGCCCACCTCGCTTCCCCCTGCTCCTCCCTCCCTCTCCCTGCACCTTTCCCTGCCTTCCAGATCTCTTTGCTTTGGTGCGGAGCACCTCGGGGGGCCTCTCTGCCTGGCCTGACTTCCAGGGTTCCCCCCCCCCAAGCCAGAAGCACCTCTGCAACCATCTGGGCCCAGAATTGTCAAGCTTTTTCAGTTTTTTGCAACAAGCTTCGAGGCTAGATTTGGTGTGCAGTCTGCCCATTTGCGAGGATTAACATTCATTATTCAAATACGATGCAGACTCTTCCGGCTCCATTGGCTGACAGCTTGTGACTTTTGGACAGAAAGTCAACGATACTCTCTCCAGTTTAAAATTTTTGTGACTCTGACACCCCACTCCCCCACCCACACACCCCGGGGAGAGCAAAATTGAACACACACATACCCTGTGACACCCCGGGCCCACCCCCGCTTAGATGCCCTGGAAGAACTCTCACTGCCACCTGCAGGGGCCACGCGGAAGGATGTGCATCCCAGCATCGTGTGTGAACATGTGTAACAGGGCGACGTCAGAAGCCGTCCAAGTGTCCATCAACAGGCCGATGGAGCCATGCTCTGTGATACATTTGCAGCGAGAATGAGCTACGGCTACATGTATTAGTGCGGACAAATCTCAAAACACTGAGGAAAGCGTAGTGTCTTATTTATGCAAAGCATTAAGCCTGACAAGTAACAGCACGCATTGTTTACGTGTGCGTGCCTGAGTCCTGTCGAGGTAAAGGCAGATCTGGGCATGACGAGTGGCATATTCGGGACATTGGTACCGGGCGCGAGAGAGAAGCAGGCAGGGTGGGGGGAGTTACCCATGAGGCCTTAACTTGATCTGTCACAACGATAAGCTTTGTTTCTTAAAAACAAACCCTGGGCACGTGAGGGGGTTCCCGGGAGACCGGTAACAGGTTTCTTAATCAGGATGCTGGCTTCGCTTTGTGAAAATTCACGCAGCCGATCACACAGTCGATGTGCACTTTTCTGCACATCTGTGATTTTTCGGTAAAAATTAAAAAACGTAAGTCATGAAGCAGATGTGAGCCAAGCCGGGCGGTGGGTGACTCTCTGTCCTTTGTCGTAGGCTTGAAATCCTTAATAATAAAATTCCGCGAGCCCGTAAATGCTTGGCGGTGACCCTACAAATCGAGATCACAAAAGTGTTCTCTCTGTGACTGCCTGGCTGGAGGGTTGCTGTATGCGGGCGAGTCCATGACAAACACAGACGTAGCACCTGACTCGTCTGGAGCTCTTACAGGGGCACATTTGGACACATTCCAGCACTGACTTTCTTACCCTCTTGGCTACTGATTGCACGCTCTGGTGAGAAATAGTACATCCGAGAACGGGTGAGGGAGGAAGACTCAGTTTAAAGGGAGAAAAGGACCAGGAAAAGATCGTCTGCTCACTTTGGTCTAGGACCTCGTAGTCACCAGAGAGGTTCCCAGGCTTTGCCGCCCTGATCCGCCCAGCAGCCCCGGCTGGGTGAGCGCTACCTGCGGCCATGAGACAGAAGAGGAGACTGGGCTCAGAGAGACAGGCCAGTGCTGCAGACCCGCCGCTCGTGACACACTTGGACTCGGGCCCGAGAGCCTGGAGCTCAGAGCCACCTGGGCAGATGCCACCCCTCCAGGGCTGGACGTGCGGACGGTGAGCTCAGGGCACCCAGGCCGCTGGAGGACGTACAGCAGCAGAGCGGAGATGTCCTGGGGTCGGCTGATAATCGCCACCCCCCCCCCCCGAAACCGGATCCTTTACACGTATGGCACCCTCCAGTCCTCCCAGCAGCACGTAGTGAGAGGCTAAATGTCGTTATGTCCATTTTCCAGAAGGAGACGAAATGAAACCCACCCAGTGTTACCTGAACAGAGGGATGCGGAGGAGGGATTTGAACTCAGGTCTCCGATCCTATACCCGGATGCTTCACCGGCCACCCAAGACTCCCTGCAGTTCCCCCACTGCTTCTAGCCCCCGTTGTCACAAGTCGGGGCCCAGCAGGACACGGAGGCCCTGGCTCATTCCCTTCGGATCTTAGGAAATGGAAGTACCCCCAGGAAATCCACTTTAAGCGGTGCCGCGGCTTTTGTGCCTCTGCGGAGAGCTCGACGGCTGTAGAGAAACTGGCCGTGTGTACGTTTAAAGAACAGGGTTGAAACACTGTTTGCTCAGAGGGGTGTGGAAATTTTTCCGGCGTTTCCTTGGTTACATGTTTTTCTAGGGTGCCGGAGAAGGCTCCAACAAGTCGTTTTAGCGGTAGTATTTTATAAATTTATAAATCTTTAACGTCAACCCCCCCTCCACGCAAAGGTCCGTAGAGCTGGAAATTGATCTGTGTTTTTGGCAAGTCCGTTAACAGCTAGTTCCCTTCCCCAACCACCACATCCATCTTTGCGAGGTGCCAGAAATAGAAACGCCTGGGGTTTTGGTGGGCAGACTGAGGGGAAACCTCCCGCAGACGCCCCGGGTCCGGCCACTCAGGGGTTGGCCTCGTGTCACGTCTCGGACACAAGCCGCAGTGATGTCACCCGATGCCACGGTGCGGAACTGCCCTCCGCGGTGTCTGTGGTCAGCCCAGGGCCCAGAAGTGTCTCCCTTCCTGGGCTTCGGTGTCCTGGTGAAGTCACATTTCCTGGGCTGGGGATTCGGTTACCGACAACTGCCTTGCCAACTGGCAACTGCAAAAGAGACGTTTCTGGAGCCTGGGGCTCTGGCGGGCCGGCCGGCGGGAGGGGGTCCTGGGCGCCGCAGGTGTGCGCTCCCAAAGCCCAGGGCTCCGCGGCCGGGACACGCGCGCAGCGTGAGGAGACCCAGGGGGGCCGAGGACCCTGACCTGACCTGCAGCTCACCAGGAAGGGGGAGATGGGCGTGTGTGACCCGGAGCGGGCCTGGGGCCCTTGTGGAACGTGGCTTTTCCCCGCTCCCACAGAAAGCAGATACGGCAGTGGGAGGGTCCTCTGCCAGGCCCGGCAGTGAGTCACTTTTTCCACCAGCCCCTTTCCACGTGTGCTGTCTCACGCTGCGGCTATTCTGCGGAGGGGGGGGGCAGAGCCTGGAAAGGGGAGATCCGGAGCCCGGGGCGAGGGGGCCCTGTCCTTCTCCCTGGCCAGGTTCGAGCAGGGCGGTGGCACTCCCCCAACGACGCGCCATCGCCGTGTGCGAACGGGCCTCCCTTCACAAAGAGAATAAAATCCTCGTTCCCGCCAGGCTCTGCATAATGTTGGCCCTGTCTAGCACCAGCCCCCACTCCGCCCACACCTTCTGGATGATTCAGCCTCAAAACCCACCCTGCTGTTTGGCTCCTGCCCGCGATCTGACCTCAGGGTGTTTGCAGCGGCTGTGCCCTCTGCCTACAGTGTTGGATCTTGGGTTTCCACTCACCTGTCACCGCCTCGAGGAAGCCCTCCGTGATAACTCTAAGACACTATCCCCATAACTTTATTCTCTTTGTAAGTTTATTTATTTTTGTAAGTTTATTTATTTATTTTTCTAAGTTTATTTGTATTTTGAGTGAGTAGGGGAGGGGCAGGGAGAGAGGAAGAGGCAGAGAGAGAGAATCCCAAGCAGGCTCTGCACTGTCAGCATAAAGCCTGATGTGGGGCTTTAACTCACAAACCCTGAGATCATGGCCTGAGCCGAAATCAAGAGTTGGATGCTAAACTGACAGAGCCACCCAGCACCCCCCATAACTTTATTCTGTCACTCTTAGAGGGTTTTTTCCCCTACAGCCTTTATAATTAGCTCGCACGATCCCACATATTCGATTATTTACTGATTGTCTCTCCTTCACTAAAACGTCAGCTCCTTGAAGGTGGGGATCTTTGCCTGTCTTGCTCACTAAGTCTGTTTTGTATCTAAAAACTGGAGCTAATAATAATACAAGAGATTGGGGGGGGGGGGGTCCAATGAAATAATATAGCTAGCAAATTCAGCCCCATGCCCAGCACATGGTGTGCCTGCAATAAATATTAGCCTTAAAACGATTTGGTTGCATGAGACACTGTCTTTGTCCATCTGGGCTCCTGTAACAGCGTACCTCAGACTGGGTGGCTTACAAGCAACAGAAATTCATTTCTCAGAGTTCTAGAAGCTGAGAAGTCCAAGATTAAGCCACCAGCAGGTTTGGGGTGGCAAACCTGTTCTTTTTTTTTTTTTTTTTTTAATGTTTTTTAATGTTTTATTTAAAAAAAAATTTAATGTTTGTTTCGGAGAGAGAGTGACAGAGTGCAGTTGGGGGAGGGGCAGAGAGAGAGAGGGAGACAGATTCTGAAGCAGGCTCCAGGCTCCGAGCCATCAGTACAGAGCCCAACGCAGGGCTCAGATTCATGAATCATGAGACCATGACCTGAGCTGAAGTCGGACGCTTAACCGACTGAGCCACACAAATGCCCCAATATGTTATTTATTTTTGAGAGAGAGAGAGAGAACACGAACGGGAGGGGCAGAGAGAGAGGGAGACACAGAATCCGGAGCAGGCTCCAGGCTCCAAGCCATCAGCACAGAGCCTGATGCGGGGCTGGAACTCACACACCACGAGATCATGACCTGAGCCGAAGTCGGACACTTAACCAACTAAAACACCCAGGCACTCCCCCATGTTTTTGTTCATAGAAGGCCATCTTCCTACTGTGACAGAAGGGGCAAGAGAACTCTCTGGGGTCTCTTTTATGAGGGCACTAATCCCATTCCTGAGGACTCCACCCTCTTGCCTTAATCACCTCCTAGAGGACCTGCCTCCAAATACCATCACATTGGGTGTTGGGGTTTCAACATATGAATTTTGAGGGGACACAAGCATTCAGTCCATAATACCACCCAATACCTGGTCACTCTGCTTGGGCCTTCGCAGTCAGTCTCTAAATACTAAACTGCTTAGGTCAGACTTTTTAGTTTTCTACGAAGGAGTTTTATTTGCATGCTGCTTGCTATTGAAAAATGCAGAACTCTTAAAAGGTAGATACAGTCATAATACCTCACAGCTTTTCAGATGTTTGGCACCTGTGTGGGCTAGAGGCAGGTATCTTCATTATTGCTGCATTGAGAACTGAGCACGAACCTAGTGGCCTAAGACAGCACAATTAAAACAGTCTCACAGCTTCTTTGGGTCAGGAATCCAGCATGGCTTGGCTGGTCCACTGCCTCAGCATGTCACAAGGCTGCAACCAAGGCGGCTGCCAGGGCTGGGGTCTCATCCGAAGGCTCGACCGGGGGTGGAGCTGCTTCCAAGTGCACTCACCTGGTTGTTGAGATTTGTGCTAGATTTGGTGCCTTGCAGGTTGTTGGACTGAGGTGCCTCGGGGCCTCACGGACCGTTGGGGAGCCCCTCTCTTGGTTCCTCGCTGTAGCGGCCTCCCCGGGGTGGAGCTGACCACGTGACCATGTCAGCCAGCTGTTGGCTGGTACGGCTGCTTTGTCACAACCAACAGGGGAGAGAGTCTGCCAGCAAGATGGAAATCAGAACCTTCTGTAATCTAAGCACAGTGTGATGTCCCACCGACTCTGAGGTATTCTGTTGGTTAGACAGACTGCTCAGGGGGACAGGATTATCCGGGATGTGATGGCCACCCGGTGGAGACCGTCGGAGGCATCTCAGAGACCACTGACACTAGGGAAGAACCTGTGAGACGTACGCAAAGGCTTAGCTCGGTGGACTCAGGGTTGTCCCCTCCTTCAGGCTGTAATGAGGTCCCCGAACCTGCCCACACCCCTTCTCAAGTCATCTCACAGTAAGCCTTTGATCAGAAGGCAACTGGTCTCTCTCAGTTCGTGTGACAGGGACACGTAGCATGTTGCTTGAGAGAGGTTGTAAAGAATTTGCGTGACCTGGCAAAGGCCATTCTCTCGCCGTAAAGACTCAGCGGCTGGGGTTGGGGCTGAGGGAGGCTGGATCTCCAGAGAAGGAAGGGGCTCAGACGTCCAACCACCGCTCCTCAAGGTCTGAAGTCAGGAAAACCCATCAGAGTGACTCCGAAACTCTCACCTAACACCCACTGGAAGAGGAGGATAAGAAACCCAGGTGGGAAATCCCCAGGAGGGTGGGAGCCTCTGGCCAGAGACTGAGAACCCAAATGAACTTTGGGGAGGGCTGCTTCCGACAGGGCAGGTGGATGAGGTGGGCTCCTTCAGGCCCCAGAAGTCCTCTTACAGTTGGGTCTGGGATCAATGCTGATCACGAACAGGAGAGCTGGGGAGGATGTGTGCAGCCTGTGTTCAACAGTGACCCCTAGTGGCGACGAGGCCCCATGGATGTCGTTCATGGTCCAGCCGCCCAACTCTGTTGTTGGGATGCTCGACTGGCCCTCCTTTGGACCAGGTAAATCCCGGGTTCTTGAACAGTAGGCGTGGTCAGGGAGGAAGAGGAGATGTCGGACTTCTCAATGAGGCGTCATGTATTTATTGGAAACATGAAAGCAATCGGGAAGGAGTTGACTGCCTCACAGGTCACAGAGGTTATAGAATAAACTAGAGGTCGGCCATCTTTTATCAAAGGATTACATAATAAAGACTTCAGGCTGGCAGGCCGTATGCCTCTGTCCCAACTAATGAACTCTGTCCTTGTAACATGAAAGCAGCCACAGGCAATAACTAAAAGAATGAGCACAGTTGTGTTCCAATAAAAGTTTATTTACAAAAACAGCCAGCCAGCTGCGGGCCCTCGTTTGCCGACCCCTGGAGTAAATAGTTGAGGTCAGTTTTTCCGTCTTTAAAAAACAGAAGATCGTGTACGTTTCTGTAAAGTGTTCTTTCCTCTCTTGGGTAAATGAAGTCTCATCCATGGATTTGCTAATTGCCCTTTTCTCCCTTAAATAAGTAGGTTTTACTATTTTATTTATGGATTTACTCATTTTTCCCCTCCTTTGAGTAAATGGAGGCTCTTCAGCGGATTTTCTCATTGCCGTTCCCTTCTCTGGATAGGTGGAAAGTTACTTATTATTTTCTCCTTTAGGTGAATGTAAGCTCAATCATAGGTTTGCTTACTGTTCTTTTCATTGTTTGTGGGTTGTGCTTGATTCGGTCATTTGAAAGCATCTACTTACACGCACACGTACAAGCTCAAGAATGTACTACTTGCGGTTGTAAAAGTGAGGCTGTTCATCTTCTGCTCCGCGAGTCTGGAAAAGCTTACGAATCTCGAACACTGTCCGCTGGCATATCGGCCAAGGAGACACATCACTTCCTAGTGTGCGGGCACTTTCTGCCCTGTCTAGCCGCGTGCTTGCAACACAGCTGAGATTGGCATCAGGATTTTCCACTAGACGGTCCACACTCGCCAGCAGCCAGTTTGGAGGTGCTCCTGCCCTCAAAGCCGCAGCCATGTTCACGGCCTCGGGGGCAGGTCTGGGGAAAAACCACCAAGTGATCTGGGAGAAGCAAAGAGTCTGGGTCAAGGGCAAAGGGATTTCCTTCCACCTCAGTACTGCTGCACCTCTCCGGACAGACAGACCTGCCATTCGTCCCGGGTGCGTTTTTGTTTTTGTTTTTGTTTTTTTCCAAAACCTCAAGCAGAACTTCTAACCATGATGTGTGACACGCCTGTAGGTGTTCCTCACTCCTTACATGCTCCTAGGCATTCGATGTCATTATTTGAAAACAGTGGCGCCGCGAGAATAGTCTTGGGTTATTCTGTTTTAAAGGACATCCCACGAGAATTAGCCTTCGATGACTGTAGAAGGGTTTGATCAGAGAATCAGCCGGAAGGATTTAGCGTAGGGATTTGACCTTATGCAAACACGGGCGGTGGTTCGACGGCCTATGTGAGCCTGTTTCTTCGATGCTGGGGCCTCACGTCAGCAGGGCCGCTGCCAAGAAGACAGGGCGAGTGAGAGACGCAGGCTCGAGGACACCCCGGAGCCACAAGGACAGGCCAGAAGCCCCACCCGAGGGATCGGCTGGAGAAGGTGGCGTCCTTCATCACGCAACTAAACAGGCACCTGCCCGGGATTCGGAGGACTGAAGAAACACCTGCAGGAACTGGGAGGGGGCTTCCTGGGGTCCCGGGCCGGCCAGGAGAGCCAGAGATGAGCGCTGGGGCGGGCGAGCCACAGCCAGGCCCCCACACCCCACCCTTCAAGAATAAAAACAGCACATCTGCGGGGCACCTGCGTGTCTCCGTCGGTTAAGCATCGGACTCTTGATTTCGGCTGAGCTCGTGATCTCGCAGTTTGTGGGTTCGAGTCCCTCACTGGGCTCCGTGATGACAGTGCAGAGGCTGCTTGGGATTCTTTCTCTCTCTGCCTGCCTCTCTCTCTCTCTCTCTCTCTCTCTCTCTCTCAAAATTAAATAAACATTAAAAAAATATTTTTAAGTCACTCCCGACTGTCAGTATAAATGGACATTTAAAACACACATAAGAAAAACTTGTGATGTAGTAGGAAAGGCTTGGGGGTCAGAAAACTTAGATTCACATTACTAACTGTGTGACGTAGGACAAGTGGCTTAACCTCTCTGAGACTTCATTGCTTCACCTGTAAAATGGGAATTAAAACTACCAACTCATATAGATAATACATACAAGATATAGCACAGCGGCTGTCCATCAGATGAAAAGGGAGTTCACCAAGGCACTTAACCGCAGAGCGTCGTATCGTACGGTGCTGTTTTCAGAGGGTACCAGTCCCGCCGAGTCTCTCCCTAAACTGTGGATCCATGACATCAGGGATTATGACTGAATGACCAATACCGACGGAGAAATGAGCTGTGCCCCTGGGTGCTAGGCAGGATGGGTGGGGCTGGAACTCTAGTCGTCGAGCAGTGAAGCAGCTGGACCTTCTGCCCTTCACCCCACCTCCTCACGTCTGTCCTTCACGTCAGAACATTCTGGAAGTCCGAAGAAGCCGCTCCACGTTCGGAGATGTTGCTCTTTCTTTTGTTTCCCCATCATCCTGCGGTTGTGCCACCACATGGTTGGAGTCCTTCGCAGGCTGCCTGGGAGAAAGTCTCGTTGGAGAGGCCATGCTCCGCCCGTCCTCGGAGAGGTGTGTTTGTTTTGCTTTGGCCGACTGAGTTCCACCGGTGCTGTTCGTTAAGTCCGTCGGTTTTCCGACAAGATGGATTAAGAATCTGTCATGTGCCAAGGACAGCAGCAGGTCCTGCTGTCTTGATATTCATGTTTCGGTGGTAGCCAGCCTCTAGGATGGCCTCCTCGCCTCCTTGTATTCGCATGCGGTGAACAGTGAACAGGGGTCTCTCTCTCTCTCTCTCTCTCTCTCTCTCTCACACACACACACACATTCTCAGGAATGATGGAGGTGACTTCTGAGGTCAGGTTGTAAAGACACTGTGCCTTCTGTCACACTCTCTCTCGAATCCGTCACTCTGAGGGAATCCAGCTGCCGTGTTGTGAGCACCCTTGTGACAGGGTCCGCACAGTGAGGAACTGAGGCCTCCTGCCAACAGCCGTGTGCGGGCGCCATCTTGGAAACAGACCCTCCAGCCTCAGTCAAGCCTCCGGATGAGACGGTAGCACCAGCTGACATTTTGACTGCAACCTCATGGGGGACCCTGAGCCAGAACCACCCAGGTGAACTGCCCCCAAATTTCTGACTCACAAACACAGTAAGAGAACCGATGTCTGTTCTTTTAAGCCATTTAGTTTTGTAGTAATTCATTATGCAGCAATAAATAAGTCATAGATGGGGAGAAACAAATAGTGCCCCACACAGTGCCAGGTGAAGGCTAAGTGCTGCGGGGAAAGATAAAGCAGGAAAGGGACTGGTGGGGAGGGAATTGCAGTCTTAAAGAAGATAGTCACTAAGGCCTCACTAAGAAGGTGACAATTGGCTAAAGCCTGAAAGCAGTTAGGGAATGAACTATGTGGAAGAGTCTCTCGGGCAATGGGATCAGCAAGTGCAAAGGTCCTGAGGCAGGAGCTTGAGTGTGCCCTCGACACAGAGCCTGACGTGGCTGGAGCAGGTGAGGAGGGGAAGACGGTAGACGGTGAGGTCAGAGAGATGACAAGGGGCCTAACCAGAGGCACGGAAAGCCCCATGATGAGATGATCGTAGTGGCTAGTGATCCCGGGCGTGGCTCAGTGCCAGGCATGGCCCTTCCCCTGCATTGCCTCCTTCAGTCCTCACCAGATGGGGTAGACACTGTTACTGTCCCCACTTGACAGATAAGGAAACTGAGGCCCACAGAGCTTATGTAACTAACCTGAGGCCACACGATCAAATAGGGATTCAAACCCAGGTCTGAGGTCCTCAAACCTATGGTCTTAATAACCAGTCGGAATTTGGGTGGGAAGGGAAGAAGGGGGAGGGGGGCGCTTCGCCTGTTCCCCTGAGGAGCCATCACCCTCTGGGATGCTTTGTCCAAACTGGGACCCGTTGAACCTGCGTTGCAGGAAGCACGCGTACTTCGGGCCCCGGAGAGAGAGCGCGCGCAGGCCGTAAGTGACCCAGGGGGCGCGCTTCGGGCCGGCTCCAAGGCTCCGATGATTCGCAAAGTAGCTTGGGGATCTCCGGCCCCGGGGGAAAGCGGGACCAGCCGAGGCCCACTTGGCAGTGGAATGTGTCGGCCTTGCTCCTGGCTCCCCACAGACGTGCATGAATCACCACGGGCAGCACCACACGGTCTGCCCGGGACGCGCCGTTCTGCGGGGAGCACGGCTCCCACTGTGAGCTGGGGCCAGGCCAGCGGAGTCTGTGGAAAAATGCTGCGGTGGGGTACACCCTGGCACTCTGCTGGGTTCTGTGCTGCCCCAGATTTACCGGTGGCCTCCTGCCAGCCCAGTGGGATCCAGTAGAGCACTTTTTGAGAAGTCAGAGGCCCAGACGTTAGGTTTCTGTCCAGGTTATAACAACAGCCACGAGGTCACGACACTTACCTCGTGTGGACGGAGTGCCAGGCGCTGTGCTAATGTGTACGTCGTTCTGTCCCTCGTGGGCCTTCTCAGAGTCTTATGGTGGAATGCCTTCGTTAACCCCATTTTCCAGGTGACGAAACCAAGGCACCGAGAGGTTAAATAACTTGACCAGGGTGAAGAGGGGGTTTTCACGCTGTTGTGGTGGTGTGGTGCCCTGGGCCCCTCCCGGGGAAATTCGAGGTCGCACTAAGGAGCACGGAGGGCACTGAGGGCACCCACTTCTCCCTATTCCCACCTCCGCTCTCCCTTCTCATATGTGGGGCTCGAGGTGAATAGTATTAGCTTAATATCAAACTAGTTTTCTTGTTTTATTTACGCTGACAATATAAAGTATGCAAGGCAGGGGCCCTTCGTTGCCTTCTCAGGATCCATTGTTCCCTCCTTCACTCCAGTTTTATTGAATGGGGCATCGTGTCCAGCGAAATGGCCCCAACCCCTCCCCTGCTTACAGCTAGAGGCAGCCAGTAAGATGTAAAGCGGGAGTCACCAGCTGGGGCTCAAAAGGCTCTTCGTAGAGTTTACTCACTCACTAGAAGGTGAGTCCTTTTGGCCCTTCTTCTCTTTGCCTCCTTTTTGCTGCTCGGATCTTCAAAGTAACGGCCGGAGCCCTGGCAGCCACCTTGGACCGTGGCTCATCACTGAACACGGAAGTTCTGTGCTGAGGACGGTTAAGTGGGAGGCTGGGGTGTTAATGGCATTGTGGCACTGCCATACCTACCCACACCAGCCCCGTGCTGCCTCCTACGTGAAAAGAAAAGGAGCCCTGCATGTTTTAAAAACTATACTTAGCTCCCCATTACATTCAGCTGGAGTTAAACTTACACGGCCATGTTTGTCGAGCACTTGCCATATGCTAGGGTACACATTGAACCCTTACGGTAACCCGATGAATTAGGTGGGTTCCGGAGCCGGGTAGTCTGGACTCGAATTCTTGCCTCTTTCAACTTAGGCAAGTAACTCCATCTCCTTGTGCCCCGTTTTCCTTCTTCCTAAAAGGGGAACAGCAACAGTGGGGTCCACCCGTCAGGTCGTTCAGAGGATTAAATGAGGCTGTGTGGCACGTAGTAGGTGCTTAGTAAAGACCTGCCCTTATCCCTGTTGTACAGATGAGGACATTTGAGTGGAGGGGCCCGGGGTTCCACAGGCAGCGTAGGGAAGGGGCAGGAATTTGAAGTCAGGCAGGATTCTGTTACTAAAATAAAATAAATTAGCTACTCACTCTTAGATGATCAGTAAAGATTAATCTTGTTATGAATTCTGTGTAATCTATTGTTATATGTATCTATGATAATGAATGTGGAACTAAAATATGTCATATGGGGCGCCTGGGTGGGTGGCTCAGTCGATTGAGGGTCCGACTTCAGCTCAGGTCGAGATCTCGAGGTTCACGAGGTCGAGCCCCGCGTCGGGCTCTGTGCTGACAGCTCGGAGCCTGGAGCCTGCTTCGGATGCTGTGTCTCCTTCTCTCTCTCTGCCCCTCCCCCCCCATCCATGCTCTGTCTCTCTCTCTCTCTCAAAAAGAAATTAAAACATTAAAAAAAATTTTTTTTAGATATGTCACAACGTTTTAACTAGTAAAGAAACAGTTTAAACAAAGACACCAAGCCCAACTGTGTGCCCAGGAGCGGCAGGGGGCCGGGAACACAGTGAAGAATAAACTGGTAAAGACAGACCTACTGTCCTTGAGGAACCCCCAGTCTGGTGAGGTGGGGGGGGGCGGGGGCTCATCCATGTAATATACACAGTAATATAGTAAGTGTTGTAAGGGGGCCCCTGAATTGTGTGAGCTCAAAGAAGGGGCTCCTAACCCAGGAGGCAAGGAGGGCTTCCTGGAGGAGGAGACATGGGCCTTTAATGCTGAAAGAAGCCATGGCAGGCTACTCTTGCCACAGCCCCTAGTGATCCCTGCCTGCCTCGTGTATTCCCAGCCTCGTGTCAGATTTCCCCTTGTGTGGGCACTGCTGGGCCTAGTGGCCTGCTTCCAACGAATAAAATGTGGCAGCGTGATGGGCTATCGCTTCCAGAATTAGGTGCACAACACCGTGACCTCCATCTCGCTGGCACGCCCTCCTGCCCTCCTGCTCGCTCCGTCTGCCAGCTGCCGTGTCGTTACAGGTGCTGCGGAGAGGCCCCCATGGTGCGGCGGGGACGGGCAGGGGGTGGGGAGGGGGTACTTCCGGCCGACAGCTTGCGAGGAACTGTGGTCCCTGGCCCAACGACGCAGGAGGAACTGAATCTGCCAGCAGCCCCGTGGGTGAGCCAGAGGCCTCGTCAGCCGAGCTTTGAGGTGATGGCGGCCCTCGGGAGACCCAGAGCCAGGGGACGCAGGTAACGGCGTCTGGATTCCTGACCCGTAGAAACCACGGGACAAAAAACTGCCGTTTCAAGCCACTTGGTTCTGGGGGAGCTTTGTTACACGGCAGCAGATAACCAACATAGAAGAGCGGGAATTAGCCCTGTGTTGGGAGGGAAGCGAAGGGGAACGGGGAGGCCGTGGTGGGCGTGGGGACCAGCTGAGCAGGGCCCAGAAGGAAGGAAACGTGCTGCTGCAGCAGAAACCGCGAGGGTCTGGTTGGGGTAGAGCGCAGGCTGCAGACGTCCACCCCGTGGGGGCAGGAACTTCACCTCATTTTTTTTAAGTTTATTTATTTTGAGAGAGAGAGAGAGAGAGAAAGCGTGAGGGGCAGAGAGAGGGAAAGAGAGGGAATCCCAAGCAGGCTCCGTACCGTCAGCACAGAGCCCGACGCGGGGCTCAAACTCCCGGACCGCGAGATCACGACCCGAGCTGAAATCAAGCGTCGGGTGCTTCGCTGACTGAGCCACCCAGGCGCCCCAGGAGCTCCGCCTCACTGACTGACCACCATATCCCCAGCGCCCACGTGTGAAGGCTGGGCACACAGTAGGTGCTCAATAAATGTGGGTGGGAGGCGTGATCAAGAGAGAGGAATGGCCGAGGGGAATCTTGGGAGGAGGGCCCAGAGCAGGTAGCCGAGGTCTGCTGGCCTTCTCACGGAACCTGGATGGGTCCTTAGGGCCACCGGGGCCTCGGCTCACATTTCAGCAGGGATAATCGCTGTGCAGCGAGAATGGTCCAGACGGAGGAGCCAGGGACCAGGAGAAACGGCAGAGGAGGAGGCTGGCATAGTCCTGCAGGTGAGAGATGGCCTGGACCACCCTGGCCCTCGGACAGGGGAGACGCGTGACCGCGACCAGGCCTGGAGCATTGCTGGAAGGAGGGCCTGTGGACCTGCCCGTTGATAGGATGTGTGGGCAGAGGGGAGTGGGGGCGTAAGGACACCTACTGCTATAGTCAGAGTGACTGGGGCGGGGTGGGGGGGGGGACAGTCATGCTGTTTTCTTGTGATAGAAAATATCAGAGCCATGACCTGGGGCAAGTCACTTAGCCTCTCCATGCCTCAGTCTTAATCATCAGGAAAGTGGGGTTAGTAAATCCTACCTGGCAGGGCCATTGCAAAAATTAAATGAGATCGTGAATAAAGACCCAGGGATAAGAAAAAAATGAGATTTACACGCGACTTATGTGTAATATACGATTTATGTATGACATATGTGCTTTTTACGTATGGGAGGTTTATGTCCGTCTACGTACTATCAGAGCACCGGAGAAGGGGCACCGGGAGAGACGTGCGCTTCTGGAACTCCTTCCTCCAGCTCTGTCCCTGGGAAGAAACAAGCCACTCAGAGGAAATGAGAACCCCCTGCGTGAAAGCTCACTTTCGCCAATTGCGGCAGAGGCAGATTGCATCATGTTTTCGCTGCCATCTGCAAATGGCACCCTCCCGAGAAAGGGCCTCTCCCCCGACCAGCAGAACCTCTGCAATAGGACACTTCTTGGACCGATCAAGCGCAGGCCCTTGCCTCTTGACATCACTCAGGGTCTCCGTGTTCTGGCTCACCACGACAGATGTATAGATTTCAGGGTTTCGAGTGCTGTGGGCTCGAGTCATGTCTTAGCTTCGGGGCCCAGTCGTGCCCGTTCACAAGGGGGCTCGGGGGTTGTGTTTCCGCCTCTCGGGGGATCATGTAGGGTATCCGCGGGGTCATTCCAACGCTCTGGATCAGTGGTTCTCAGCTGGGAATCGTTTTGCCCCCCGGGGAACATTTGGCAGCGTTCGAGAACATTCTTGGTTGTCACGACGGTGGGGGATGGAGTGAGGCCGGGTGCTGCTTGAACCTCGTGGGTGGAAGGAAACCCAGGGTGCTGCTGACCCCCCTGCGATGCAGGGGGCAGTGCTCCCCCTCCCCCCCTCCCTGCAGAGAGTGACCAGCCCCACTCGTCAATAGTGCTGAGCACAAGAAGCTCAGCTCTAGGTTCAGTCACTTGTTGAATGAATTCTGAGTGCCCTCTGTGCGCCAGGTCCTGGGTAACCCAGCGGTAAGACTGTGAAGGAGACCCCTGAGGCTCCCCTCGTGGAGCCAGCTACCGTCCTGGTGGAGAAGACGATAGAACCAGGTAGACAATGAAGTGTGTTTCCTAAGATGAGTTCAGATGCTGAAAAATGCCGTGACGACCGGCCCACGTGTGTTTCTGTGCAAAGTCATTTCCCTTGTACCGGGCACAGTGCTCAGTCATCTCTCTGTGCCTCAGTTTCTTCATCTGTAAAATGGGAGTTGTCCCAGGACCCACCTGGTAGAATTGTGGGGATCGAGGAAGGGGATATGTTTAGAGCCCCTGGAACATACCTGGCCTGTCAGCAACATTTATTGCTCCATAAATGTTAGTGTCACTCATTCATTCATTCATTCATTCGTTCATTCATTCATTCCTCCCTGCCCTCTCCTCATGGGTCAACAGAAAGTCTTTGCCCTGACTCCTCGGTTCCATCGCTTCCCTTGACCTTTGCCAGTTGTGGTAGGTAATGAGTGCCCAGCACAGGGTAATAGACCTTCCAGAAGGTATGAGGAGACAGGTAGCAAAAGGACTCGTCAGGAAATGGCCATGGTGGAGAGCAGCCCCTGCTACTCTGGGAAGGGTATGCTGTAGCTTTGTGTCCCCAAATGGCCCTTCAGGGTCCCCATGAGCCCAAGTGGTCAGCACGTTTCTTGCACAGGTACCTTAGTGGCTCGCACAGGGCCTCGGTTGGCTTCTGACCCCTGGTAAGTTCTTCCTGTCTGTGGCCAGTTCCTGAGGGGCTAGCGTCTGAGAACTCTGTCTCCTTCGGTGAGTCAGGAGGCTTCTGGTCACAAGTAAGAGGAAAGAAAGCACCCCCCAGACACCACGGACACTATCCGACTTCTTCAGCTCCTCCCTGGAAAGACCCTGTGGCCTTCCCATAGAGTAAAAGTCCCACTAGATTTCCTTTCTTGACCAAAAAACTCACCTAAAATTGGGAGGCAAACCCAAGAAACCAGTTGAATTATAAAGCAAATTCAAGGTGAAACCTGACCAAAAAACCTATAGACCTTGTGGAAGCGAGGGGTTTGGATATGCCTGCAAATATTTCGTTGAGTCGTTTTAAAACTTTAAATTGATTGTATTTGGTTTTTTAACTTTTTCCGATGCGGCATCTGTTCTTGGAAAATGAGAACAGGAGGCAGAAAAGACTCTCTGAACTTGTTCCTTGTTCAGTTTATAATGGAATAATGATAATAACATACAAATTAAACATCATGCCGTAAAAAGGAAAACACCGCTTTCCAGGAGGATTAACTTCAAGTAGAAACTATACAGCAATAGTAGGTGGTCGTAACAGCCGCTCATCCGTATTGCCCCTCTCCGAAGTGCTTTATCGTATGAGCTACATGCGAACACTGTCCCCATTTTATAGATGGGAACGTTGAGGCACAGAGCGGTGAAGTGAGCTGGGTGGGGGAACGTGGCCAGTAAACGAGAGAACAGGGATTTGAGGCCGATTAACCCAGCTGCAGAGCCTGGGTCCCCAGGGACTGGCCCATGGGCCTCGGATAGTTTGGGTCCCGGCCATGGCATCGTAAGATGACGTCGTTCTTTCTAGATGGCTGAAAGGAAGGCCACCCCCCCGAGCCTGTTTTCAGGTTCATTCAGCAAAGGCTGTGTTAGGTGACTGCTGGATGTCTTTGTAGTTAAGCTGAGACGCCGTACCGGTCGATGGGTTCTCCCAAAGTCTCTTCCTCCGCCAAAGTTCTCTTGGGCTGCAGTCAAAGGCACTTGCCATATACAAACTTCAAAGCCAATTACAACCGGCCTGACGTGACTGGAGGGCGCCTCCCAAGGCCCTGACAGAGATGGCAATTGGTGATGGAGCTGTTTTTAATGATGTTTCATTTTGATCAAGCCAGAAAAAGTGTGCAAATAAATACTCAAAAGACTGTTTACAAACTCCAGCTGTGGCCACTGACCCACATCTAATTCTGCTAATCACATAGACAGGAGTTTTATCCCCACCCTCAGAATACATTTCCAGCTGTCCCCACCTCTCACCCCCCCATCCCCGCCCCCACCCCTGTCCCCAGCCAAGAAACAGCTTTTCTTTGTCCCTACAGCTGCTGTCATTAGCATTGTCTACTGGGCAATAGGGCAGTACCAGACCTATTTCCTTTCTTTCTCCCCACCCCAAGTTTGTGCCATTAACACAGAGAGCTTTGAGGTTTTCTAAAATCTAAACATCCCAAATGCGTAGGGCTGCATTTGTAAAAAAAAAAAAAAAAAAAATTCAGACGAAGAGTCTCACTTCAGATTTCCATTTAAACCAATTATATCTGTTAGGATTACGTTTCACTAAACATAACAGAAGAAAAACCCAAATATGTTATGCCTTAAAAAAAGATCAAAGTTTATTATTCCTTCATAAAAAATTAGGGACCCAGACTGTCTTTTTGCTCCACTGTCCTCAGCATGTGGCCTCTATCCTCAAGGTCACCTCGTGATTCTAAATAGCTGCTGCAGCTCCAGCCATCGCATCGACCTTCTAGGCCAGCTGCCAGAAGAAACTGAGGAGCCAAGGGCCCTCACACCTTCCCCTTTACAGAGCTGTCTTGGCAATCACCCACCAAATCTCCTTTTATATCTCCTGGGCCAAATCATAGTCCTGCAGTCTTATCTAGCTTCAGTGGATGCTGAGAAGTGTAGTCTTGGACACTGGCTGACAGTGAGGTCTCTGTCACCATCGGGGATGCAGTGTGACTACAGCAGCCCAGAAGAACTGGAGTTCTGACCACCCAGCACGGCGTTGGGGACCAAGGAGTCTGCTGGTGCTTCCAGCCTCCTTCACTGACCCCGAGGCTTCACTTCCTGGGGCAGACTCTCCTCTTCCAGAGGGACTGTGATCTGGGGTCAGAGGTGACTTACTGGCTTTAGTAAATTGGGCTCAGCAAAACCGAAGCAGCAGTCTTCCTTTGGGATCTCGGGGGTGTATCTCCAGGCTCCACTCCGGAGGCAGCACAGCCCCTGGGGCAGCTCCATCGGTCGCCGTCGCCGAGAGCCTGTCCCCCTCGTTCGCAGTCTGCTGACCTCTACGACCCTCCTGTCCCAGTAGAAAAGCATTCCAGGGCTGCGATCCGGTTCCGTTGTCTCCCTCAAGGTGACGATACCGCCATGTGGGCCCTTCCGCCATCACTTTGCTCTCATCTCATCCCTAATCTCCCACCGGCTTGCTGGAACATTGGAGGTAGCCCTGGGGGTGGGGGGAGCCTCAGGAGAAGTGGGGCCTCCTTCCACAGGAGCCCCGTGGGATGGCCGTGGTCGGGAGGGCTGGACAGTGGAGTTGACCGACAGTGGGCTGCCGTCAAGGAGCACCAGTGGCTAACGCATCCACCAGAAGCTGGGGGTGGGGGGCGGCACGGGATCGACCCCCCCCAGAGGCCCCAGGAGGAACAGACCCTGTGCCTTGATACGGGTCCTCCATTCTCCAGACTTTGGGAGTAGATGAATTTCTATTGTCTGAGCCCTCTGGGGTGCCGCATTCCAGCAAACTGGAAGGATGGGGCTGGCACTATCTGAGACTGGGGGAGGTTTGCATAAGAGGAGGGGGAGGGGGAGGGTCCCTAGGGGGAGGTTTGCATAAGGGGAGGGGGAGGGTCCCTCGGGGAGATTTGCATAAGGGGAGGGGGAGGGGGAGGGTCCCTAGGGGGAGGTTTGCATAAGGGGAGGGGGAGGGTCCCTCAGGGAGATTTGCATAAGGGGAGGGGGAGGGTCCCTAGGGGGAGGTTTGCATAAGAGGAGGGGGAGGGGGAGGGTCCCTAGGGGGAGGTTTGCATAAGGGGAGGGGGAGGGGGAGGATCCCTAGGGGGAGGTTTGCATAAGGGGAGGGGGAGGGTCCCTCGGGGAGATTTGCATAAGGGGAGGGGGAGGGGGAGGGTCCCTAGGGGGAGGTTTGCATAAGGGGAGGGGGAGGGGGAGGGTCCCTAGTAACCCTGCCCAGGGATGCCGCGAGGGTCAAATGAGGCGGTGTAGGCAAAGTGCCCAGCACGCCTGACCCGGGCCTTCTCCCCCCACTTCCCATGCCTGGCTTCACGGCTCAGGTCTTCCCCCCCACCCTCCCTGTGACTGCCACCCACCAAGAAAGGTCTTGCTACGGAAAACAGCCCTCTGCCTCCCACTGTGCCCTATCATCCCATCTCTTTTCCCTCGAAGCACTTAGGACTTTCTGGAGTAATCTCATTCTTTTTTTTGTCTGCTTTCTGCCCTCCCCGTTAAGGCAACAGCAAGCCACACACATGCTCTCAACCGAAATTTGCATGTGGGCGGGGGCTTTCTCTGTGTTTATTTTCATTTTGTGTTCTGTTCCTTTGTTTTACATTTTATGTGTCATTTTCTTTTATGAGTCCCCAGGGGTGAGGACTGTGCCTGGCCCCGAGCAGGCCCCTGATGAGCCGTCACGGAAAGTGCTTAGCAGGTGCTTGGCGAGTACAGCCTCCAGCCTCCTAGTGGTGGCCCCGAGTCCCGTGAAGGCTCCTTTGCACAGGCCTGAGATTCTGAGTCCCTGGGTCTGGCTTAGGGCTCGGAAATCCGCGCTTGTAACAAGATCCCCACGTGATTCCAGTGCAAGCGGCCTAGAGGGGCACACGCTTCGTCGAACACCACCATCCAGGCTGCTCCAGAAATGGTACAGAGCACAGGCTTGCTGCAAAACGCCGCCTGCCTGGGAGGCTCCTGCCTCCAGGGACTGGACATTTTTGTGATGGGCGGGAGCTTGGACTCACACAGAGCTTTAAGCCCTTCTCCTAAGCCCTGCTCTTTGGGGTGGTGCTTCACATACACACGCAGGGTGTTTCTGCACAAGTCTGTGTCTGACTCACAGGACCTGGATGGAGTCAGGAGGGAGCCTCCCGGCAGGACAGCCACTTTGATGCCAGCCCCGGGATAATGTCACTCCAGATGCCTTGTGACTCACCCACGGCCCCAAGGGCATCCCTGGGCGGGGAAGGGATGAGGTCTGGCATCTACAGAGTTTAGAACCAAACACCTCAAGATGATTTCTTAAGGAGTCGAGTGCACTCAGGGAAAATTCAGATAAAGGCCAGGGCTCGAGGGATGGGGGCAAGGGGTGGTCGCCAAGAGGTCCACTTGTAAGCTTCACCACATAAGGGCATGGCTCCCAGAGCCTCAGGCGTAGCTGACCTTCAAAATGATACCTGACCTTGGGAAAGCAGTGAGTCACAAGGCTCTAGTGTCTGCTTCCTGACGGCAGAGCTTCCGACCTCTGCGAGCCCTGGGGCATTTCTGTCCTGACAGCCGATGTCAACTGCTTCTGCCCAGATGCAGCGAGGCATCTTGCCCCGTGAGCCAGCCTCTCTGGGGAGAGAGGTCAGCTTCCGGGGGGCGGCCCCAGGGCCGATGAGGGCTTAGTATCTCAGATGAGTCTCAGCCGGTCCCAGGTTTGGGGTGACCAGTCAGCCCTGGATCCATACGCGAGGATAAATCTTGGCGGCACGAGGAGATGGGGCCGGGGAGAGGCAGAGACCAGAGGGGCGGGCGCTCGGCGGGCTGTCTTCTCCGCCAACCCGTGCCGATCGGTCGTGGCAGCTGGGGCTGACGGCACAGGCTCACATGCCAGACTGAAAAGGGAAAAAACCCTGTTCTCTGTTTGCTTTCTCACACGCTGCTCACAGCACTCTGACAGTAGGTGTGTGGGTTTTCCCCCATCAGCAATTCCGCAACACCAGCTGCGAGTCTACAGCTCAATCCGATTCTGACGCTAACCGGAATCGGCACAGACTCCCCCGGCCGCGGGGTCAGTCCCGCGAGGCTGCCTCCCCCTCCCCTGGCGACTTTGACACCAGCTGCCGGTCAGGTGAGCCTGTGCGGATATGTCCACGAAGCCTGAAGCTTTCTGAATCCCATGCTTTTGGGACTTTTTATGGAGTGTTCGTCACACAGTCACGATTCACTCGTTTTCTCGCCCCTGTCCTCTTTCGGGAGGTGGGGGTGGGGCTAAAATTTCCAAGCTTCTAATCATGGTTGGCTCTTTCTAGTGACCAGCCCCCATCCGGGAGCTGACCACCACTAGAACAAAAACTACCGCTGTCACCTGGGAAATCCCAAGGGATTTAGGAACTCTGGGAACTGGGGTCAGAGACCAAACAGCACAACAGAAGATGCTCCTAGCATCCCTGTTTACACGGGTTTTAGGAGCTCTGGCTCGGGAACCAGGGCGGAGACTGATACATATATTTTGTAGTATTTCACACACGCCTCCCTAAGTGCTCTGCAAACATCTCGTGTCCTCTCTCTTCAGAAATGGGAGTGAGAGTGGAAAGCAGCAGGCTAAGAAGCAGCGGAGGACCCAGTTATTTCTAACTTACTGGGGGGTCTTGGGCAACTTAGGGCAAAGATAACAATGCCAGTGACCGTGGCCCCGTCCTTGAGTACTTCATGTGTGCCCGAGGCTGGGCTAAGCCCTTTTCACGTCTCATCTCCTTTCATCCGCACACGGTGAATGGCAGGAGCTCCAGAGCGAGGTAAACGGAGGTGAAATCCTGCCACCTACGAGCTGGCGACCTTGAGCATGTCACTTAACCTTTGGGGGCGTATAAAATAGCCAGTATTTACTCATCTCGCAAACCTGAAAACTGGGCAGGGCTCGGTGAGAACAGCCCTTCTCTGCTCTATGTGGTGTCAGCTGGGGAGGCTCACAGGAAACGTGGCATCTGGAACCCCTGAAGGCCCGCTCGCTCGTAGTGGCTACGAATGCCAGTGAAAATGGCAGCAGAAGCTGATGCTGAAGCCGGCCGTCGGCTCAGACACGGTGGGGGGCTCCCGGGAAGCGCTCTCTCTGGCCGATCTCTTTTCAGGGCGTGTCTACCGTGGTGGCTTTAGGGTGGCCGGGTTTCTTTACGTGGCGGCCCAGGGCTTCAAAGGCACGTGTCCCAAAAGAAACCTACAGAAAGTCTGTGTCCTCAGAAGTATTTTCTGCACCTGCTGGTTGATCACTCTGCATTCCTCCCCTTCCTCCTGCCTCTCGGCATCCTCACCCTGTTTAGGCATCGACCTCTTTCTGATGCAGCCGTGAGACTCCAGAGAGGCTGGCCCCGTCTCCAGACCCGGGAGTAAACTCTATCTAACCCAGGGGATGGCGAACATATTCTGTAAGGGCCCGAGAGTAAATATTTAAGGCTTTGCAAGCCACACAGTGTTTGGTTTTGTTTTGCTACATTTATTTTTGAGAGAGAGACAGAGCACAAGTGGGGGAGGGGCAGAGAGAGAAGGAGACACCCAGAATCCGAAGCAGGTTCCAGGCTCTGAGCTGTCAGCACAGAGCCCGACGCGGGGCTCGAACCCACGAACCGCGAGATCATGACCTGAGCCGAAGTCGGACGCTCAACCGACTGAGCCACCCAGGCGCCCCCCAAGCCACACAGTGTTTGTCGTAACTAATCAACTCTGCTGTGGTGGCCAGAAAGCAACCAAAAAATGATACATAAACCAGTGAGCATGGTTGTGTTCCAATAAAACTTTATTAACAAACCCAAGCAGTGGGCCGGACTTGCCCACCCCTGGCCTAAGCCAGTCATGATCATCTAACCGCCAACCAGCGATCGGTTCGGAAACCCAATCTGAAACCCACCAGCACCGAGCGTAGCCCTGGTGGGAGTCGCTGGGCAATCAGTCACATGCCTGATGAAGAAGGACTGGGAGGTACTTTATTGTCAGAGCAGGGCTCTTGGAGGAGGTGACGTTGCACCCGGGACCTCAAGGCTGCACAGGCAGTCACAGAGGAGCTGTGGACAGGGATCCCAGGCACAGGGAACTGCGGGTGCAAAACTGGAAAGGCTTTGTTCGAGGAAAGAGGCCTGGGGCAGGGTGAGCGAGCAGCAGAGAAATGAGGCGGAGGGGGGCCGGTGGGGGTCAGCTGCCAGTAGGGAGAACGTGCTGTGGTGTAGGTAGGATGGGGACCCTTTCGAGAACTCGCCGGAGGGTTTTGATGAGTTCTCTGGTGACCTAGACCTAGAGAAACATCCGGCAATTTACACGGCCAGTGTCGTGGCCGGGCGGCAATTGTCACATATCAGACCCGCTTTGCTGTGCGAAGCAGATACATTGCGAGTCAGAAAAATAAACATGATGTGAGGATCCGCGTCACGGCTGGGCACCGAGGCCTCGTGCTCAGATCAGCCCCACATCTGGCACTTCTGTCCTCTAAAAATTCCTAATTTATCTTCGAACGGGTATTTGGTAAGTGGAGTCCGATGGGATGGGGGCAGAGGCGGAATGTGTGAGAGCCAAGGCGACCTCGGCTGTTCCCAGGATCCGGAATCCGAGACGCCCACCACCATGGGAGTTCATGGAGACTCAGCGGATGTCCAAGGGATGCGTGTTAGACTCACGGCTGACCGAGTGGTAACTGGGGGGTGGGGGGGAGGGGCACTGACAGCCCTGAGAGGCCAGGCTTTCTGTCAGAACCAGAACCTGCTTGGACTGTAGAAAAAAGGCAAATGCAGAAAGAAACCCGACCAACCAAGGAACCCTTTCTTACCCGTGGAACTTCTGTTTTGGTCAGTTATTGATCCTGGAAACGAGACTTGGAAGGAAAGGAAGGATTGCGCAACCCGTGAATCCTTCTCCTTTCTGCCCGTCCTCTCTCTGCGGCGAGCAGAAGGCAGAGGGGGGCTGGTAGAATGTTCGCGTGTCCAGGAGAGAAGTTTCTGTGTGGTGTTTCCTGGGCACTGGCAAGGATGGAACATGTGTGTGTGTGTGTGTGTGTGTGTGTGTGTGCATGAGCGACAAAATACAAGTCATGTAATCCGGGTGATTCTGCTGGTGGGCTCAATGCCCTTCTCTTTGAATTTAGAATTGGAGTTTTGCAATATACAGCCGGGCAACAAAAATCCATGCTAATCATTCTGAATTTTTTCTGCACGGAGAACAATATCAAATAGCAAAGAAACACCATGACAAGTCAAGAAAGGAAAATACTTTATATTTTAGTACCTTGGGTACCTTTATTGGCACTTTTCTTCCTGCTTTTTGAACAAGGGCCCTGCATTTTCATTTTGTCCCTGACCCTGTGGCTTGTGCAGCGACCCCGAGATCTGTGTAGAAAGGAAAAAGGGAAGAAGTGAGCAAGGGCCTCGAGTAGTGTATGGTGAGCAGCACTGGGCTGGGGGCCCAGCGCTTGCCTCCCCCAACCCAAATTTGCAGAGAGGAAGAAGCGAGGAGACTCGTTTGCACTCAGTTCAGTTAATCGAGTGGCCGGGCAGGCATCAGAAGTAACTTAGACTTTATCACAATATTTTCTTTGGCTCCTGGCTTCACCTTGAAGGTGAAGTTTGGTGAGGGGAACGGCTGCCGTGAGCTCACTCCCTTGGGTCCTGCTAGAGGCTTGTGAGCACAGAGTAAGCTCGTTCTTCTGCTCTGAAAAACAATCAGGCCCTTTCCCTCTTTTATTTATTTTTTCGTTTTAAGTCCAATTTAGAAAGGGCCGGGGGCCGTGACTCAGTCCTTCCTCCTCGTGTCCCTTGGAGAAGCTGAGGACGGAGCGTGGGGCCCAGTAACCTCCAGGAGCAATATTTACGACCCGCTGGGAGGTGGAAGGCACATACCACTGGTCTTCCTGTCACAGCAGCTGGGGGGCCGTGGCATGGGGGGACAGGGGAGTGGACCCTGCCACTGGATGGCCCGGGTGTGGCCCGGCACCCTCCCCTTGGTGTCACCAGCCCAGTTTCTCTGAAAGGCTCTTCTGCTTCTGGGGCTAGTGGGAGTGGAGAGCCAGGGGGACGGGTGGCCGGTGGCCTTTCCCAGGGTCTGAGTGAGAGGTAGTCTCAGCAGTATGTTTGGGCACCTTCTGTGGTCCCCAACCTGAGGACCGGATGGGAAGAAGCATGTGCCTTGGGCCCTCAGTGATCAGGAGGGAAGGAACAGAGAGAGGGGACACTGCCTGCCCAGATGGTGGGATGAGGTCACCCTCGGGTGGGGGCTGGGGGTACGGTGGTTTATGGAATGTGCTCGCTGGGCCATTCCAAAGCTTTCTCTAGTATGCAAGCAGCACTGGGCAGTGTAGGAAGGAGCTGGGCTTTGCTTCATGGGGGGGGGGGTGAGCTCACAGTGTCGGATGCATGCCCCTCACATGGCCAGTGCAAGGAGAGCACAAGAGAGATGCCCAGTGCACGTGAGTTCTACTTGTAATCGGCATGCCCCAGAATCTAAAACTCCCCAATTTTTAAATGTCACCCAAGTTGATGCTCTCCTTTTTCTTTGATAACAGCTCCTCTTAATTCTTGTCAGGCTCGTGGCCATCCCAAATACGATTCACCTCCAGCAGCTGCTACGTGTGGCCAAATGACCCAAGTTCAGGCCAATGGGCCATTAGCAGAAGTGATGTGGGCTTTGCAAGAACTGCAAGGCCTTGACCCCCCAAAGGAAGGGCACACCCTTCCCTGCCCTTCTGCTGCTGGCTGAATGCAGACCCAGACGACGTGATGGTGAGCCACCGTGGCCACTCTGGAGGGTAGCACTCTGGAAAGGAACAAGAAGGAGGGAACCTGAGTCCCCAGCCCCATGGAGCCTTCATATCCACCTGCTTGTCCTCAAACAATTCTGGGAGAGAGAGAGAAAATTCTCACTTCCTTAAGCTGCTATTATTTGGGGTCTCCAGGTCAGCAGCTGAACCTGCACCCTAACTAATTACTTTGGCGAGTATCTCAAGTTTTAAAACCACCGTGTGGGCTGACACCTGGTGTGCCAAAGAGAACACATCCCAGGCTGGGCACAACTTGTGGGACCACTAGTTTGCAACCTCTGCCTTAGATTTGGAAACCTAAACCTGGGGAATAAGACAGGAAAGAAATGAGTTTTGTTAGAATCAAAGTAGAAGGGTGGTAATAATTAAAAGCCCAAGAATTATTATGAGCTGTCTGTGCCAAGACTGCACTCAGTCCTTTTCCTGCATTGTCTAGTTGAATCCTCAAACAATCCTATAAGGTAGGTCCTTTTACAGACGAGGGTCCGAGGGTTTATGACAGTACACGTGGACCAACACCCACTGTACATGTGGTCAGTGAGAGCCTTTGGGCCAGCAGGAAGCCCCAGAGACCGTGGACATGATGCATTCTAGTCACACACCCACTGTGGCAGAGCCGCGACTGTGGCTGGGGCAGAGAGGGGAGGGGCCCTTCCCCTCCACAGACGACCAGGCAGTGGTAGCCTTGGGCCTCAGGAGAGGTGCCCCTGCAGCAGAGAAGCAAAGAGAGCAAACGTGGGAGAGAACGAGGGATTCCCTCACTCACAGCTGAGTGTCGGAACTCCCTCCAACCCCTTCAGAAGTGGCCTGGACGGGAGAGGTGCCCAGAGGGTCCTGAGAGGGTGTTGAGATAGGGTGCGGATCCCCCCCCCCCTCAGGCTTGGCTGTGGTTTCCTGAGCCTGGCTGCCCTTGGGAGGACCCTCGCCCCAGGTCCCCACCAGCACCCTGACTCATGCTTGTGTCATCACAGGAGAACTGTTCCTCCAGACAAAGGGAGGAGGCCCGTGGTGTGCTTATGGGCAGCCACAAATGAGGGGTCTCTGAGCCTCCGAACTGCAGCAGAGCAAAGCCTATTTTAAACCAGAAGAGAGAGGTTTAGGGGATGAGCAGGATATCCTGACAAGTTGGAAAAAAATAAGGCATTACTTCCCAGGGTGGCGGGCAGGGCACGGGTTTCGAGCCACGTTTCTGACCCTTCTTGACGTTTCAGTGGGATGATGGCAGAAGAGCACCGGGCTCTGCCACTTAACTGGCTGTGTGACCTCGGACGGCTTACGTCACCTCTCTGAATCTCCGCGTCTTCTGTAAGATGGACGTGATGGGAGGGTTGTGAGGATTGAGTGGAGTCATTCACCCTACGCGTCTGCATGATGAGGGCCGGATGAAACGCTCCACAAATGGCGACTCTTACATTCTCCTGGACGGTGTCTCTCACTAGCGTATTAGTTTCTTCTTGCTGCGGTAACAAACTACCACACACGTAATGGCTTAAAACGGCACCGATTCAGTATCTTACGGTTCTGGAGTTCAGAAATTCTAAAGTCAAGGTATCAGAAAGACTGAGTTCCTCCTACATGTTCCGAGAGGGACTCCATTCCCTTGCTTTGTCCAGCTTCTAGACGCTGCGTTCTTGGGTTGTGGCTCCTTCCTCCCTCTTCAAAGCCGGCAGCATCTTGAAATCTCTGTCTCTGACCTCTGCCGCTGTCACCACATCTCCTCCTCTGACTCTGACCCTCTTGTCGCCCCCTTTCTGTGGACCCTTGAGATGACACTGGGCTGCCCTAGGTCACTCAGGGGAATTTTCCATCGCGGAATACTGCATCACATCCATGAAGCCCCTTTTGCCATCTCAGGTGTAGATCATATTCATGGTTTCCGGGGATTCGAATGTGGACATCTCGGGAACTACTACTCTGTCCACAACTGGTGATGGTGATTTTTTTTTTTTTTTAATGGGACTGAGAAGGTATCTTTAAGGTGGCTGTTTGGACTGAACGTTTGCAGCAAAGGCCCAACAGCAGTGGCTAAAACAAGATGAATCTCTTGCCAGAACTCAGGAGGGGTCCATTACCTCAGGTCCTCACCCTCTCCGCGTTGATGCTTCACCATCCTCGGGGGTGTTCTGGAAAGTTCTCCACCACATCTGCAGCCTAGCCAATGGGAAGGAGCGAAGGGGAGAGTCCACCCCTCTTTTCCCTCTATGAGCACATCCAAAAGTTGAATCCTTCACTTCCGCCACAATTCCATTGTCTGGGACCTGGCCCCCCAGGCACAGGCAGTTGCAACAGAAGGTTGAGAAGCGTGGCTGTTTTAGGTGGCCAGTTGTCCAGTAATAGTAGGAGTTCTGATACTAAAAGGGAGGGAGGGAATCAATAGTAGGGGACAGATAGCAATCTCTCCTGCAGGGCTGAGAGAGGAGAGAAAATTGAGGTCTCTGTCATGGGCATGGGGCTGGTGGAAACACTAAGCAGCGCCCCCAGGGGGAAGGATGTGGAAACACCCTCGTACACACGGTTGGTAGCCTACCCAGCATCTGATTTCCTTCTTCCTTTTTTTTTTAAAGTTTTACACTTTTGTTTAATGCTTACTTATTTATTTTGAGAGAGAGAGAGAGAGAGAGGAGGTGAGCATGAGCAGGGGAGGGGCAGAGAGAGAATCCCAAGCAGGCTCTGCCCTGTCAGTGCAGAGCCCAACGCGGGGCTCGATCCTGCGAACTGTGAGATCATGACTGCAGTGGGAGTCAAAAGTCAGACGCTTCACCGACTGAGCCACCCAGATGACCCTCGTTCTTTGTTCCTAAGAGGAGCCCTGGTTTGTTCAAGATCGCAAAGTACTTGGCTAAAAAGTGTGATCTCCCAGGCTCCCTTGAGACCACGAATGTGCACAGGAATCTGTTGGGGATTTCTGGAGTGGCTTTCAGTTTCCTGATATAAATGCCCTCCCTTCTGGCTTCCTTGGTCTTCCTTTTCCTACCAGAAGCTCAAGGTGTGGCAGCCAGCCATCTGGCAAACACGAAAAGTGGGCATCTTGATCAGTATCACTGAGCCACCCTGACATCCGCCGACTGCCTGCCCTCAGGCCTCCTTCTACTGGAGAAAAACGAACTCCTGTTTGTTTAATCCTCTTTGCTCTGACAAGCTGGAATCTCCTTTGCCTGCCTGTTGGCTTTCTGCCCTTGCACCTTAGAGGGAGGCTTGCGGGAGGTCGTGCCCTGCCCAGGTAGGCACAGCCCATGGCTTGTCCCACCCTTCCCAGGAGAGACCCACTGGGAAAGGAAACCAGTTGGAGCTTCAGAGGAAAACCAGGCCTCTTACAGACATTAACCAACTTGATCCTTTATCTGTAAATGGAAACCAACATTCAGGGGAATCTCAAGGCACGTGGGGAAAACAAATATCACAAAAGGGAAGGATCACAGTGGATGAACGGAATACTTCACTCTGGAGCAAGCAGAGATAATTCAGGGAAGGGGAGAACAAAGATTTCATTCTAGTTTGTGTCTTTAAGAGGATTTGAGAGACGTTTGCCTCAACAAGAGTAGGTTGGTGTGAAAATGGAGTAGTCAGAGGAGAAGAAAATGAGAGGAATCTGATCGTGCTCAAAAATTTCAATGAGCAGGCTGAAAACTAAGACAGATCTAGCCGATGACAAAGTTAGTATCTGGAGTCCAGGATCAAAGAAATGGTCTAGAATGTAAAGGGAGAACACTAGAAGATATGAGAAAAGTTGAGACAGAGGGGATAAATCCAGGATTTCCAACCCCTGTGAAATGGGAATTTCCAAAGAAGGGAGAGAATGGTGGGGAGGAAATAATAAAAGAAACGAGAAGAACATTTCACCGCACTCCAGGAAAGACTTAAGGTCTGCAGGTTACGTGTTCCACCAGGTTCCGTTTACAATGCATACCTACTGACATCAGGGGAAGTTTTAAAACTTTAAGAGTAGGGGCGCCTGGGTGGCTCACTCGGTTGGGCGTCCGACTTTGGCTCAGGTCACGATCTCGCGGTCCGTGAGTTCGGGCCCCGAGTCGGGCTCTGGGCTGACGGCTCAGAGCCTGGAGCCTGCTTCCAATTCTGTGTCTCCCTCTCTCTCTGCCCCTCCCCCGTTCATGCTCTGTCTCTCCCTGTCTCAAAAATAAATAAACGTTAAAAAAAAAAAAACAACTTTAAGAGTAAAGAGGCTACCATCCAAGCTGTGGGAAATAGAGTGTCAAACCACAAAAGACGAAGAATCAGATGAACGCCAGATCTGTCGCCTGTGTGGATGCCAGGAGATGAAGCTAGGCCTACCGTGATCCGAGGGCTAAAGATTTTCAATCTAGAGCTCCTTGCATATGGCTAAACAAAGTTAAGATATTCTTAGACATTCCAGAATTCAAACGTTTACAATCCTTGTACTCTTTACGAACACAACTGCTCAAGGATCTATGTCAACCTCCTGAGAGAGAGAGAGAAAGGGAGAGAGAGAGAGAGAGAGAGAGAAAGGGAGAGAGAAAGGGAGAGAGAGAGAGCAAGAGAGAGAGAAAGGGAGAGAGAACATTCCAAGCAGACTCCTCGCTGTCAGTCCAGAGCCAGATGCGCGGCTCGATTTCACAAACCATGAGATCGTGACCTGAGTGGAAACCAAGAATCAGACGCTTAACCGATTGAGCCACCCAGATGCCCCGATTCCCTCATCTTTCAATGGGGGGATTAAGTAGAAGTAAACGTAGCGTGAAAGGTAAACCTTACCATCAGAAAAACTAGAAAAGCCGAACCAAGAACTATCAGCACCGGGGAAGGGGCTGGCGAGTCCTCTGGTAGAACGAGACTCTGTGTTACACTTTTCTCCCCCTTGATCTTAACATCCTGAGATACTAACGTCTTCATGTTCGCGGCTAAGACTTTCATTATTGAAAAGAAGTGTTATCACGTGTACACGTGCATCTGTTACTGCTATCATTTGAGAAGTCACTTCCGTTTTCAAAAAACCTACTTCTCTAAGGGCAGCGGGCCGTCTTGACCGTCCTGATTGGAAGTCACACATTTTGCAATGACAGTTACGGCGGGTCTGGGGCCCACTGCTAGCAGCCAGCTTGGCCTGACCCCTCAGTTCTGTCCAGTCACGCCTCCCTCCCAAATCTGGGGGAACGTCAGTCTGGCGGAGTCGTCTGAGTTCAGAATCTTGGCAGACTCATCATTTCAGTGGGAGCCCCAGGATTCCCCGGGGAAATGGCTGTTCTCCCCCAGAGGGAGGGGTGTGGGAAGAGGGGCCCAGGGAGAATCGGGAGGAGGGGCACTGACATTGCAAAGAGAATCACCACTGGGGGCATCTGGGACTTTGTGAAACCTGGTCTAGCAGAATCCCCTAGCTCCCCCGCGGCCAGTGTGGGATGGAATCGCCCCAGCTTTGGGGTCTCTCCATGGTCACTCCTGGGTCTCTGCGGCCCTGCTGCCCCATCGGCATGGGTCCCCAGGGCCCCCTTGGGAGCCACAGCCCCTGCCGCAGGCCCCTCGGAGGGGTCCAGGCCGCCCTGGGTTGGCCGAATCCCCGTGGTTCTGGCCGTGAGTCACGGCCTGGTCGGCTGTGCGGTCCCCGCTATCTCGGGGAGCTGGAGATCCCCGTTAATTCCCTCCAGCTGCCTCTCTGCAAGGCTGAGCTCATCTCTTCTGGCGCAGGAGGAAAGCGGAGTTTGTTGTGTCTTTGTTTCATTCAGATGGTTTGAATGATGACTCACTTCATTTCTTCTTTCTTTCTTTTTAAACCAGGGCACCGTCTGGGAGTCGTTTTTGATTAGGAGCTGACCTCAGAAATATGCTCGCATCATTTTGAAAACATCTTCCAGCACCACAGAAACCGACTCAGAATGAGAAAGGACACTGAGTGGACGAGGGCCAGGACTGGGTGTGTGCTCAGGCCCGGGGCCTTCCCGGGGCTCTCGGGGGGCGCGCGGGCCCGAAGGGAAGTGGGGGTGCATCCCGGTCGTGCCCCCGGAAGCGTATTGGCCCGGCCCGGCTGGGAGCGATGATGACGATTGTCATTGCCCGCATCACACCGGACACCGGCCAGTTTATTGACTGAAATCACGGGCCACGTGGTTTTGGTGGGAGGGGCATGGGTGACCGCACTTCGTGCTCACATCTCCGATCAGGGGGATCTTCTTGAAGCTCCAGGTCTGAGTGGCATTGTCGGGCACGGCTCAGGAGCCAGGAAGGTCAAGGGGGAAGGTCAGTGCGCTTGACCCACTTGGTCAGGATGGTTATGTGGGTGGAGTCAGGAGCACGGAGCCACGAGGCAGAAAATGTGAACCCAGGGTGGGTGTGGCAGAGGGAGGTCACAGGCCAAGAGCAGGGCATAAGTGGGGTCAGAGGCAGTGTTGACAGGAGGGAAGCGGGAGGCGGGCCCGTTGGGTGCACGAGGGTGGGGGGCAGCAGAGAGGGGTGGTTGACCAAGGGCGAGGGTCTCTGTTTTTATTTCTTGCTATGCCTCTGCTCTATGGTTCTTGATTTCCCAGGATTTCACAGCCTAGAGGAGACCCGGGGGGTAGAAATCGGCTCCAAGTGGGGGGGGGGGGGTTAAGGAAAGCTCCTGGTGGGAGGCGGCTTTGGAGTCACAGGGTGGAAGGGAAGGACCCGTGCGGGAGCCAAGAGAGCACCTGTGTGGGAGGGCGCTGCTCCGTTGGCAGGGGTTGGAGCAGAGGGAAAGGGAATTCTAGAAAATCCGAAACCTAGGTCAGAATAGACAGTGACGGTCTAATGAGAGTAGCAATGAGGATGCTGGAGGGAGGCCTGGCATCTCAATCTCCCGGTGAACAGCAGGTGCCTGGAAGGCAGAGGGAGGAGCTGGCCACGCCTCCCGCACGAGCAGCTTCTGGAATGGCGCCTCCTGGTGCCCATTTTGGGGAGCTTTTGTTAGGGATGTTTGCCAATTGATAAACCATCCGTGGTGGGTCAGTGTGTTAGCTTCCCAGGGCCACGCCGTAACAAAGTGCCACAAACTGAGTGGCTTAAAACAACAATCTGTGTTTTATGAAACAAAATTTAGGGGCGTCTGGGTGGCTCAGTCGGTTACGCGTCCGACTTCGGCTCAGGTCGTGATCTCACGGTTTGTGAGTTCGAGCCCCGCGTCGGGCTCTGTGCGGACGGCTCAGAGCCCGGAGCCTGCTTCAGATTCTGGGTCTCTCCCCTCTCTCTGCCCCTCCCACGTTCATGGTCTGTCTCTCTCCGTCTCTCAATAATAATTTAACGTTAAAAACAATTTTTTTTTTAACAAAATTTACTCCCTCACAGATCTGGAGGCAGAAGTCCACAGTCAAGGTGTCAGGAGCGCCAACCTTCCTCCCAAAGGCTCCAGGGAGGAATCCAGTATTTTCTCCAGCTGCTGGTGGCCGTGGAACTCCGCTCTCTGCCTACATCTCCACAGCCTTTTCTGAGTCTTTCCCTCTTCTGGTGAGGACTCTTGTCATTGGATTTCGCCCCCCCCCCCCAGATTATCCAAGATGATCTCGTCTTGAGACCACTGACCTAATTATATCCCCAGAGGCCCTTTTTTCAAATAATGTAGTGTTCACAGGTTCCCGGTGGGCGTTTTGAGGTGGGGGGCGCCCTTCAACCTACTACAGTCAATAAGGTCAATTTTCCCCCATTCGGTGGCAGCTTCTTGAGAATAGAAACTGTACATCTTTGTTCACTCATTCATGCATTCATTCATTCCACAGATATGGAGGGAGCGCCCAGCACGTTCCAGGGCCAGTCACGGGGAGCTGAAACCATCCCAGCAGATTCAGTGCCCGCCCTCACGGAGCTGACCTTGCAGTGGGGGAGGCAGACCCAGCAAAACCAGAAACACAACTGCACGTTGCAGGGAGAGCTGCCAAGGGAACAAGGGAGAGGCAAGGCCAGTAAGGGTGGGGTGGGGTGGGCCAGCTCTAACTAGGGAGGGCAGGGAAGGCTTCTCAGAAGATGGGGCCCGTAAGCTGGGCGCTGGATGCTGATAAGGACCTGGTTGGAACCTCCCTCTCTCTCCTTAACTGTGCGATCTCGGCCGAGTTGCCTAATCTCTCTGTGCCTCAGTTTCCTCTTATGTAAAATGTTGACGGTGACAACACGTCCTTGGTGAGCCGTCCTGAGGACCGGGTGAGCGAGCCCAGGAAGAGCCCTCAGAAAGAACTTCAGGGTTCCTAGAACCTGCCCAGTGAGCGATAGCTAATCCTCATAATCCAGTACTTAAATGTTAACATTATTAGCACATGAGCAGAGGGATGCACCCACATTTTGTCAATCATTTGAGGGATATTTATTTTTAAGAATGAAAAAGACATCAAAGTAGGGATCGTGTAACACTCTGAAACGCCTTGGGCTTCCTCACTCTTATAACAGCTTCACTTTGGGTTTTGTCTGAATGAGACTAGGAGGCATGAGATGTCATATTCTATTCAGGGCTCGGGGATTTAAAACCTTTGGAGAGGCTGGCCGAGTCCTTGTGATTCAGCCCGCGATCCAGGGATGGACTCGGCCAGCAAGGCTCCGGGCTCCTACACCTTGTCGCCTCAGCAGATTGTGGACCGAGGTCAGGCTAACCTTGTCCTGAGGCGAGACCCAGAGAAGGGACAGAGAAGCCCCGGGGGAGCTGCTCTGGCCGGGGGCGCACGCGGGGAGAGCCCTGGGCCCAGGCTCCAGGCCTGCGGATCCCCAGCTGGGCCTCCAGAATCTGTCCCTCTAGGGGGCAGTATGGCTCCACTGAGTGTCCCCATCTCCGTCTCCCAGAGGCCAGGAAATGCTCCTGCCTTAGGACCCGCCTCTGGCCTCTGTGTTCGGCACGAAGGGGAATTTCTGCACAGACTTTGCCTTGGCTGGGCCCAGAGGTTGTATCTTTTCACGCTCGGGTGTTGTGAGGCCAGGGGAGGGGGCGGGATGCTCCTTAGGAAGTTCGTGTCATTGTAACACGAATCTTTCTAAAAATCAGAAGTCCAACAGCTGCATGCACGTGGGGGACACGTTGGGGTTCCAGGCCAGCATAGGAAGGCCACCTCCTGTGGCCGGGGAAGGCAGGCAGATTTCTAAGGCTAAACGTGTTCACATGGAGGGGCTCCTGGGAGGCTCAGTCGGGTAAGCGTCCTACTCCCACTCAGGTCATGATCTCACGGTGTGTGAGTTCGAGCCCCTTTTGGGGCTGTGCACTGACAGCGTGGAGCCCGCTTGGGATTCCCTCTCTCTCCCTCTCTCTCCCTCTCTCTCTGCCCCTCCCATCCACTCTGTCTCTCAAAATAAATAAATAAACTTAAAAAATATGTATTCACGGGGCACCTGGGTGGCTCAGTGGATTAAGTGTTCGACTCCGGCTCAGGCCATGATCTCATGGTTTGTGAGTTCAAGCCCCGCGTCAGGCTCTGTGCTGACAGCTCGGAGCCTGGAGCCTGCTTCGGATTCTGTGTCTCCCTCTCTCTCTGCCCCTTCCCCGCTTGCTCTCTGTCTGTCTCTCTCTCTCTCAAAAACAAAAACATTAAAACATTTTTTAAATAAGTAAAAAATAAATAGAAAAATATTCACATGAAGATGTGCATTTCCATGTGCACGTTTATGGCCAAACTCAGGTTTTTAGACTAAAAACAAACCTCCTTGGCTGGCTCTTCTCTGCCCATCCTGGGGAACACCTGCTCCCCCCGCCTCTTGCTTGGCAAACAAGGGAAGCCCCCGGGGTGTCTTTGGTGTAGCACTGAGACCACAGGTCTGCCCCTTGTAGCCCCGTGGCCCCACCCCCCGGGGGCAAGTGTGGGGGTTATGAGCACATCTGCCTTGGGCGCTCGCAGCCCTGGGTTCTAATCCTACCTTGGCCACTGCACGCCGTGTGGTCCTCAGTAAGGATCCTCCCCGACCCGCCCACCTCGCCTGAGAAACAAGGGAGGCCTGCCTTGCAGGGGGGCTGTGGTTCCCGGACGCCATTCTGGTGACAGGATTCCTGGAACGGGCCTAGACGGTGCCAAGCATGTGGTAGTCATGCCCCACAACACTGCCAGCCACCCTGCCTGCGAGACTCCTCCTGCCTTGACCTACTTCTCTCCCCCGTGACACTTGTCACTTACCTCAGTATCTTGTCTGTGTGCTGTTTACAACCTGCCTCCCCACTGCTGTGTCCCCAACACCCTGCTCGGGGCACATAGTCAGCCTCAAAGCGCACGAATGGATAATGGGCGCTCTTCGTACCGCCGCCTGGGCCTCAGTTTCCCCAGCTGTGCGACAAGAATGACGGGGTTATCAGTCTCAGAGGTTGCTTTGGGGGATTATGGGAGCAAAGCCGTGTGGGAGTGCCCGTCCCAGGCACTCCGCAGATGCAAGTTTGCTGACGGGTTCTGATTTCGGGTGTGGTCCTAGGCGTTACCGTGCTGCCGGGAGAATCACCAGCCCACCGGCAGCCTCCAGGTGCAGCTCTGCCCCATGGGCCACCGGCCACCCCTTTCTACAGACTCGGCCGGTGAGGCCTGAATTGGTTCCCTGCACCAGGCGCTCTTGTGTGGGATCCTTCCGGGTGCCAGGTGGAGGAGGCCCGGACTTCCTGTGCGAGTGGCAGCATCGAGCCCCCGGGACGGTCCCGGCTGTCACTCTGTGTGAAACAGCCCGAAGCTGTGAGTCTCCGGCGGGGAGGTGGCCCGCGGTGGGTGCCCAACCTCCCGGGGCGGCCAAGAGTAAGGACTCCTGAGGCTTGAGTCCCAGCTGGGCACCTTTCCCACCCAGTGGCCCCTGGCAGGGGGATCCACACCTTCGAGCCTCAGTTTCTTGTAAAATGGGGGTGATGCTAACCCCCGCCCTCAAGAGCCACAGTGAGAAGATACCCAGCACCGTAAACGAGAGTCATTACTGTGCTGAGATCAGTGTTGAGACAGGAGTTGAGGCCCCGAAAGGTGTGCCCATCCCAGTCCCCAGAACTTGTGCAGGTATATTATGTGGCAAGTGGAGGGGGGGTGGGGGAAGGATTCAGGTTGCTAATCAGCTGACCTTACGATAGGGAGCCTGGCCTGGAGTAGATCCCATATAACCACAGGACCGCAGTGGAAAAGGGAGGCAGGGTGGCCAGCGTTCAGGGGACACGGCGAGAATGGCCCCACCCCTGCTATTGCCAACTTTGAAAATGAGAAAGGGGTCACGGGCCAAGGAACGCGGGCGGCCTCCAGAAGCTGGAAAGCGCAGGGAAATCCTAGAGCCTCCAGAAGGAACAGAGCCCTGGCCACACCTTGCTTTTAGCCCAGAGAGGCTTCCTACCTCCCAGGCCGTAAGGCGATAACGGTTGGCTTTAAGCTGCACGTTTGTGGCCATTTGTTACAGTGGCCGCAGGAATGTCACATGGAGGGCCCCCCCCTCAGGAAGATTTGACAACGTGGGGACCGGGGGGGGGGGGGACCGGTCTCAGTGAGTTGACACTCCTAGAATCCTAATCCTTTATAAATGAAAGAGAGAACTTCAAGATCGTGTCGTTCAGCATTTCAGAGTGAGATGTCCCCAGAATTAGTCCAGAGCAGTGGTCCACTCCAAATGGTCTCAGGGGTCAGTTAGGAAATGCTGCACATGCAGTCTACATTTTAGCTTTTTTTGAGTTTATTTATTTTGAGAGAGAGAGAGAGGAGGGGGGAAGGGCAGAGAGGGAGGGAGAGAGAGAGAGAATCCCAAGCAGGCTCTGCACGGTCCGAACAGAGCCCAACATGAGGCTCAAACTCACCAACCGTGGGATCGTGACCTGAGCCGAGACCAAGAGTTGGGCGCGTAACCGACAAGCCCCCGGGGAGCCCCTGACGTCCACCCTCTGAACAGTCACAGGGGTTCCTCAGCTCTCCGAGGCCCTGATCAGGTCAACAGCAAAAAGCAGAAAAGGAGTTTGGGCTTTAACTCAGCCCTTCCAAAGGCGTTGTACCTCTGACTGTGCCCCCACCCCCCACCCCAACTCGCCCAGAACACCTATCAACGAGGCACAGAGCAACAAAGCGCTGACCTAATCAAATCGATTTGTGTGACAAATGGCGAAAACCAGAGCCCGGGCGGAGCAGCTGAGAGGCGACGGGGCTTGGTGGGAACAATGTAGGCGTTGGAATCAGGGAGAACGGGGTTTGCAGCCCGGCTCTGTGGAAACCAGCTGTGTGACCTGGGGAGGTCACATCGCCTCTCAGAGGCCTCCTTTCCTAGTGGGTACGACGGAGATAACAGTGCCTGTTTCGCAGAATACCGTGAGCGGCTGTCTTAGTCTGGACTGCTGTCGACAAGCTCCCACAGTCGGGTGGTTTCCAAACAACAGAACTCGATTGCTCACAGTCGTGGAGGCTGCATGTGGACACCAGGGTGGCAGTAGAATCAGGTTCTGCGAGGCCCGCCTCTGGGTTGTACCCTCTCGTGGTGGACCGAGAGCGGGCTTTTATAAAGGCCCTCGTCCCTTCTTGGGGACTGGCCTCTACCCTCAGGGCCTGATCACCTCCCGAAGGCCCCACCTCCTAACACCGTGGCCCTGGGGGGGTTAGGATTTCAACACTGGAGATTTCGTTCCATACAAGGATCCCACGCAGTGGCTGGCACGCACAGGGTAGCCAGGCAAGAGTCAGTGTTACTATTTGTATGAGTTTCCTATTGTTGCCATAACAAATCACCACCAACTTCACGGCTTAAAACACACACTCATGACCTTGCCTTTCTGGAGGTCGGTAGTCCCCATATCAAGATGTCGGTAGGGTTGATTCCTTCTGGAGGCTCTGAGGAGAGTCTGTTCCTTGCCTTTTCCAGGTCTAGAGGCTGCCCAGGCTCCTTGGCTCCCATCCCTGTGGCTTCTCTAACTCTGACCAACCCCCGCCCCGCCTCCCTGCTTTAAGGAGCCTTGTGATGACGGTGGGTCCACCTGGGTAATCCAGGAGAGTCTCCAGATCTTCTGGTTCTTCAGTACAGCTGCAGAGTCCCTTTTACCAGGTAAAGGGACATAGTCACGGGTTCCAGGGTGAGGCTGTGGACATGTTTGGAGGCCATTATTCAGCTGCCCACACAATTCTTCTGATGCCTCTTTCCCTGGCCCTCCATTTTTCCTGCTGCAGTGGGTTCTCTCTCTTCCGCTCCAGCCTAGACACCAAAGGAGTGATTTAGTCCTAATTTAGGGTTCTAGTTAGGTCAAGTGGAGAAGAAAGTTGTTTGGAGAAGAAAGGTCTCCCCAGTACTCCTTATCTCCCCCCAGACCGCATAGGTTGCTGTGGAGGGGCTTCTCAGAAGGCAGGCTGTAGCCAAGGATTCCAGACAAAACTGAGAGCAAAATGTACCCATTCACTTGTCAGATATTGGCGTGTCTGCCATGTGCCTGGCTTATCTAGTTCCTTGTGGGCACAGTTGTAGACTGGACAGACGGGCCCTGCTCTCAAGGACTGACCTCCTTATGGGGAAGAAAGACAGGGAGACCACATAAGAGGCACTAGACAGAAACAAGATGGCGGGCATGGAGGTGGAGGGTGGCAGGGGGTGGCCAGTAGCCATACTGGGCTGGGGAGGGCGGAGCTGAAGTTGAATCCTGGGGTTCTAGGTGCGGCAACAGGGCAGGTGGTGATGTCATTCTCTGGGGAGGGGGTTCAGAGGAGAACATTTTGCAGGCATAGGGGAGATGGCGAGTTCCATTGTGGGTATGACAGAATGACAGCGGGAAGCGCCTAAGTTACATCCACATGGGGCATCAGTGGTGAGGGAAGATCCGAGCTGGAGCAAACGGACACAGGCATTATTGGTCTTAGGATGGGCACCAAAGCCGTGGGGTCCCCGTGGGTGACAAGATGAGGACCTGGGGTTGGAGCCTCCATTTTAGCTGTAGAGGAAGAGAAGCCAGTTGGGGGGGGGGGTGGGGAGCAGGGGAAACAGGTGGCGTGGGTGTCCTGAAAACCCAGGGGGAGGAGCCGGGTTCACGTGGTGGAGAGAACTCCGTGCCAAACGCTGCAGAGAAGAATCCATTTGATTCAGCCTGATAAAGGCGCCGGTGGCCCTGGTTTCGGCAGCGTGGTGGGGGCAGCAGCTGACGAGTGGGCAGAGGGAGAGGAAACTAGAACAAGTCACATCAACAATTCCTTCTAGACTGTTGGCCGAGAGGCGGGGAGAGAGCCGAGCCAGTGGCTGGGGGCAGCATGGGGGTCAGCGGGTTTTTCTATTTTTGCTTCTGGCTTGTTTGACAGGGGACACCTAGCATGTCGACATGCCGATTGCTGGGAGCCAGAAGACAGAGAGTGAAGAGGAAGGGGAGGGGTCGGCCCCAAGCATTGGGGGTGCAACGGGGGACAGGTCAGCCCTCCCGGCAGGAGGGACCCAGGGAGGCGCGGGGAAGCCCGTGGCCTTGCAACAGGTGAGGAATCCTTGGGTGGGGCCCGCGTGCAGCAAACACATGGGCACCTACCACAGCTGGTGCAGGTGTGGGCGGGACCTAGTCATGGCAGGTCCCAAGAAGCTCACAAAGGAGTCATCGCGGGGCTTCAGGTCCAAGAGCAGCTGGGTCTGATTTGAGCTCCAGAGCCAATATCCGGCGGCTGAAGGAGTGGGCGGAGGAGGCATGGGGATCAGTCAGGAGGCAGATGTACCCAGCAGCCTGTTAGGAGCGGGGTTCACCAGCACCCATGTGCTTCGTCGGAGATGCTGGTGGAAATGACCCTCATAACACAAGACACAGGATATTGAGAGGTGGTGGGTTTCAAGATTAAAAGGCACAAGTTCTGGGGCGCCTGGGTGGCTCAGTCAGTTGAGCATCTGACTCTTGCTTTCTGCTCAGGTCATGATCCCAGAGTCGTGGGATCGAGCCCCACACTCAGTGAGGAGTGTGGAACCTGCTTAAAATTTGCTCTCTCTCCCTCTACTCCTCTACCCCACTCATGCGCTCTCTCTCTAAAAACAAAACAAAACAAAACAAAACACAAGTTCTAGGGGATGAACTAGGCTTGGACCCTGACTCCCTTCCAACAAGCTGTGTGACCTCAGGCTGGTGACTAGCCCTGTGAGTGTGTGTGTGTGTGTGTGTGTGTGAATTATCCATCACTGTATAGGAAATTGACTCGAAACTTAACAGCTCAGCTGGATCCCCTGCTCAGAGTCTCTCATGGGGCTGGGATCAAGGTGTCTGCCATGGCCAGAGTCCCCTCAATGTCTTGTGAGGCACCATCAGCAGCTGTTGGCAGGATTCAGTTCTCCGTGAGGCTGTTGACCGAGGGCCTCAGTTTCTCACTGTCTGAGGCCAGAAGCCACACCAAATGGGGTTTGTCAAGCAGGCAGGTAGGTAGTTGAGTCTGGAATTCAGGGGCAGGATCCCGGTAGTCCAATGCACGTGAGTGGTATTTAAAACCATGAAATTGGATGCGATCACCAAGGAAATGAGTGCAGATAGAAAAGGGGTCTGAGGGCTGAGCCTGGGGGGTATTCCAATGTTGGGGGGAGTGGGGGTGCCCAGTGGAAGCCACATAAAGGAAAGACAGGGGAATACTCAGCTGGCTGGCGAGGCTGACCCATCCAGGGAGATGGTGTCGGGCAGGTGGCCGCTGAGTTTGACGGTGACTCGGGAGTCACTGGTGGCTTTGACCGGGTGGTGTTGGGGGTGTCGAAGCTGATGGGAGTGAGCTGGAGAGAGAATGCTAGGGAGGGGCATGGGAGAAAGTGGATGAGCACGGTGCTTTGAGGGGTTTTGCTGTGAAGGAAAACAAGAGACATGCGGCAAGAGCTAGACAGGATTGTTAGAACCAACCATTATAATTTTTCTAAGTTTATTTATTTGTTTTGAGAGAGAGAGGGAGACAGAGGGAGAATCGCAAGCAGGCTCCACGCTGCCAGCATGGAACCCGATGCGGGGCTCGAACTCACAAACAGTCAGATCATGACGTGAGCTGAAGAGTCGTATGCTTAACCGACTGAGCCATCAGGTGTCCCTTATTCTTAAGGGAGGAGAAATGATTGCGTGTGTATTCTGATCAGAATTATCTAGGGTGAAAGGAAACAGTTGGGGCAGAAGGAGTGAGTGCTGGGTGATGTCTTGAGGAGGTGGGGGGGAGTGGAGGCCTGGCCTAAGAGGGACAGGAGCACGACGGTTCCTGGGGGCATCACGCAGCCAGCGGCCCCCATTTCCCTCACGGAATAGGAAGCGGGCCCTCGGGAAAGAGGGGGAGTGGGGAAGCGCTGGGGGTTGAAGAGAGAGGAGAAGGCTCTGTGAAGGGCTCATCCCGCAGAGCTGAGAGCGGCGGACGAGGAGAAAGGGACTCAGGTGTCCCGGGCCTGATAGAAGCCCGCGTGTCACTGGTGGTCACGCAGGCACAGTGCGTCTGTGCTTTGCTGCGACTCACGCACGGGTGCACCCGCAGAGCAAACAGCGCTGGATTCAGCCAGCATGGACGAGACCGGAACGCTTGGCCATGGCATTAAAGCTGGAAAAGGGGAAGAGGAAGCAGATCAAGAGAAAGGCAACAGGGAGCAGGTGTAGGCGTCAGGCGCGAAAGAGGCAAAAGACGCGGTCAGGGTGGGGCTGCTTGAAATTGATTCGATGGAGGGGGGGGTGGGGCTGCTTGAAATTGATTAGATGGGGGGTGGGGCTGCTTGAAATTGATTCGACGGAGGGGCTGAAGTTGCCAGTGATTTCAGGGTCAGGGCGATGGCTCTGTGCGCTGTCCCAGGACCTCGTTAGAGATGCAGATTCTCCGGCCCCACCCCGGACCCGCTGCATCAGACTCTGGGGATGGGACCGGCGATCTGTGTTGGAACAGGCCCCCCAGGCTTTCTGAGGTACATGGAATGTTGAGAACCACTGCTCTAGGGTACGATGGCTGAAGGAAGGGAGCGCAAATCACAGGACAAGAAGGGTTTAAGAAACCCAGAAACTGGGATGAGGAAAGGATCCTTTGATGGATGGCAGAATTGCCAAAAAACTAAGCCAAGAGCAGAGCTGAAGAAAGTGCTCTAACCCAGGAGCTCAAGTCACCAAGAAATGAGAACAGTGGCTGGGGGGTGGAGAACAGCCTAGAACAGCCTGGATGTGGCAAAGAGAAGTAAGACAGGCGCCTGCCTCCATGCAGAGCCCGGTGATGGAAGGGCTGTGGGGAACACGGAGGGCAGGACAGTAGTCCCCGCTGATGTCCACCTCGCAATCCCCAGCGCTTGTGGCTGTCACCGTGCACGGCAGAAGGTCACCTTACACTCTGCAGGTGTGCGTGTTACTCCCAGATGGGAAGAGTTGCTTACGTTTTCCAGGTGAGCCCGGTGTAATCACAAGGGTCCTTAAGGAGGGAGGCCGAGAGTCTGAGGAGAAGTGAAGTGGGAAGCAGGGGCCGGGGATGTGATTGTTGGCTTAGAAGATGGGGCAGACCCCAGGCCGGGGGTGGGGTGGGGACGGATTCTTCCCTAGCGCCTCCAGAAGGGACGAGGCTCCCTGGACACCTTGGATTTCTGACCTCCCAAGAACCATAAGGTAATGGATTTGTGTTGCACCAAGCTACTGGGTTTGTGATCACTTGTGTGGTGCCTTCAGTTACGGCAGAAACACAGGCACGTGTGGGTGGAAAGACTGAGAATGGGGGGGATTTTGTTTGTGGTGGTCCACGAGATGACAGGGCAAAGCGGCAGCCATGTTCCGGGAGCCGGGGGGTGAGGGGTGCAAAACGTGGGGTGTACAGAGCCTCCTGGGGGCAAGTGAGTAGGAGACAGGTGGGGGCTAACTTGTACCTGATGTGAACATGGATGAAGGGCAAAAGTGATCAGCCACAGGGATGGGGCCGTAGGAAGTGGGAGATGGGAAGGGGGAGTCTGGGACCCCGCTTTACAATGCTCAGAGGGGGCCTGGACCCACTCAGGGCAGTGCTGGTCCCTGTTGGAGCCCCAGGGCAGGTGTCCAGGGGGTAGGTCTCAGAAGGACTTCTGCAAGGCCTGAGTAGGGTGGGGGGAGGGTCAGCAGGAGCGCCCAGAGGGAGCCCTGTTTTCTCACACCTTTTGGAGGATGGATGAGATTATCGGGTCAGGCACAGCACGGCGCCGGTGTATCTGGGGAGGACCAAGGAGAGAGGAGCCACAGCCCAGCGTCTTCACACGATATAAGGCAGCAAGCAGGACGCTGTGGCTGCGCCTCGCCCGCTTTGGACATTTCCATCACTCACCTGCTCAGACACACTCCCCAGAGACGTCGAGTTTCACATTTGGCTTGTAAAAGGCAGTTGGCTGACCGCCCTGCTCTTCCCTGTCCCCGAGGAGCTGTTGAGCCACAGCAGCAAGTATTTTACAGGCAAGAGGGGCCACAGGTGACTGCAGGATGCCAGAAGGCAGATAATAGCCTGGCAGCTTCAGGATTCTAGGGAATAATGGTCTTTATTGGCTTCTCCAGAACTGGCTCTTTCTAGAAGACCGGCCGGAATACACACTGATGCGTAATTGGAAGTAAACAAACAGAGCCGTGTGGGCAGAAGAAAGGTCTCTCCTGACTCAGATGTTTGGCTTTTAAAAACGTATTAAATGGGGCGCCTGGGTGGCTCAGTTGAGCGTCCGACTTCAGCTCAGGTGGTGATCTCGCGGTTCGTGAGTTCGAGCCCCGCGTCTGGCTGTGCTGACCGCTCGGAGCCTGGAGCCCGCTTCGGATTCTGTGTCTCCCTCTCTCTGCCCCTTCCCTGCTCATGCCCTGTCCCCCTCTATCTCTCAAAAATGAATAAACGTTAAAATTTTAAAAATGTATTAAATATTAGGAAGTGATTAATCTTCCGTGCGTTCCAGACAAGCTCAGTGTTCTCCATGTCACTTGCATATGTGAAACTTCGACACATTTATTCATTCTGCACGCCGTTCCGGAGGACCTGGGGCGTGCAGGGTCTGGGTGTGTGGCATTGAACAAAGACCAATCCTGTCCTGTGCTCACAGAATCGACAGGTGTAAGAGCTAGACCGTAAACGAGCAAGTTGTTATCCAAACCGGAGCATGCATGGGTTGTGACGCATGTTATGTGTCGATCCCACATCACCGGGTGGTCGGGGAAGTCCTCTGAGGATGAGATGTTTGATCGGAGACCTGAAGAATGAGGGAGAGCCAGGTCCATGAGTCTCTGGGGTCAGAGCATTTGAGATCCTGGGAGAGCAGAGACCGAGGCGGGAGAAAAGGTTTCATCTGTGCAAGGATCAGAAGAGAGATGGAGGCTTTAGCCAGAGGCGAGTCTGGAGACGTGGCTGTCAGGGAAGATCCCTGGAAGTCTTGCCTGCAATCTAGATCATTCTAAATGCCAAAGGAAGAGCTTGGTCCTGTGACCGGCAGGACACAGAAGCTCTGACGGAGCCTGCTCCGGGTTTGAAATTAAAAAAAAAAAAAAAAAAAAAAAAAAAAGTCAGCAAAATAGAAAAATAGGCAACCAGGAGCTGTTTACCCTCCTTCTCCTACAGAACTTTGATTGTTTTCGGCTTTATTGAAGAATAACACTGACAGAATTGTAATCTGCTTCCAGTGTGCATCCGATGCGTTAATCTAGGGCATATACCTCGTAATAGGGCTTCCTCCATCTAGTTAATTGCCACATTCATCACTTCACATAGTGATCTTTGTGTGTGTGAGACAGAACATTTAGATTGTCTTCTCTTAACAAATGTCAGTTACACGACATGTTCTCAACCATTATCACCATGCCGTGCGTTAGATCCCGAGAACACGCTCATCTTCTAGCTGAGCATCTGTACGATTTTCCCAACCTCTCCCTGCTTCCCCCGGTCACCACTTGTCTACTCTCTGTTTCTTTGAGTTGGATGTTTTATTATTTTTTAAATTAGACTCCACCGAAAAGTGAAACCATGCAGTAGTTGTCTTTCTGCGTCTGGCAGATTTCACTTAGCACAATGCCAGCCACAAACAAGCAGGGTATCTTTCCTTCCCGCGGCCTCATGATACTCCACTCTGTATACATACATCTTCTTTATCCATTCACCCACTGACGGATACTTGGGTGGTTTCTGTGTCTTAGCTACTGGGACAGCAGCTGCAGTGAATCTGGGAGTGCAGATCTCTCTTGGGCTTTTCATTTCCTTTGCATCTACACCCAGAAGTCGGATTGCTGGATCCTCTGGTAGTTTTTTGAGGAACCCCCATTCTGTTTTCCATCGTGGAGGCACCAAATTACATTCCCACCCACAGTGTAAAAGGGCTCCCTTCACATCCTCACCCGCACTTAATCTCTTTTTGATAACTGCCATCCTAACAGGCATGAAGTGACATCTTGCTGGGGTTATGATTCGCACGTGTCTGATGGTGAGTGACGTTGAGCATCTTTTCACGGCACCTGTTGGCCATTTGCATTCTTCTTTGGAAAAATGTCTATATAGTTCTTCTGCCCATGTTTTAAACTGGATTGTTTGCTTGTTTTGCCATTGAGTCATGAGTTCTTTGTATATTTCGAATATTAACCCCTTATTAGATTTTTGCAAATGTTTTCTCCCATTTTGTAAGTTGGCTTTTCGTTTTGTTGATGGATTCGTTCTTTAAAAAACTGTGTAGGGATTTTTTAGCTTAATGCAATGGCGTTTCTTTTGAATTTTTCATTTTTTTTTTTCGTTTTTTTGTTTAGACTTGGTTTGGGGTGGGTTTTTTTGGCTGGTTTGTTTTTGCATTTAGTCTCTGTGCTTTTGATGTCAAAACTTCAAAACATCATTGCCAAGACTGATGTCCAGGAGCTTACTGTGTTTTCTTCTAGGAGTTTCATGGTTGCGGATCTTCTGTTAAGTCTTGAGTCCATTTTTTTTTTAATTTTTTTAACATTTATTCATTTTTTTGAGACAGAGAGAGACAGAGCATGAATGGGGGAAGGGCAGAGAGAGAGGGAGACACAGAATCTGAAACAGGCTCCAGGCTCTGAGCCGTCAGCACAGAGCCCAACGCGGGGCTTGAACTCACGGACCGCGAGATCATGACCTGAGCCGAAGTCGGACGCCCAACCGACTGAGCCATCCAGGCGCCCCTTGAGTCCATTTTTAAATTGGTTTTTGTGCATAAGGTAGGGTTCCAGTTTCATTCTTCTCCCAGCTTTTCCAGCACCAGTTATGAAAGAGACTGTTCTTTCCCCATGTTTATTCTTGGCTCCTTTGTTGTAAATTAACCGGCCATATATGCGTGGGTTTATTGCTGGACTCTCTATTCTGTCCCGTTGATCTGTGTGTCTGTTTTTATGCCAGTACCATACTGTTTTGATTACAATAGCTTTGTGATGGAATTTAAAATCAGGACATGTGATACCTACAGCTTTGTCTGTCTTTCTCACGATTGCTGTGGCTATCTGGGGTCTTTTGTGGCCCCATACAAATCTTAGGATTCTTTTTACTTCTGTAAAAACTACCATTGGAGTTTTGAGAGGGTTTAAATCTGTAGATTGCTTTAGGTAGAATGGGCTTGGGGTATCTTTCCATCCTCTATAATTTCCTTCACCTGTAACTTACAGTTTTCAATACACAAATCTTTCACCTCCTTGGTTAAATTCATTCCTAGGTATTTTATTCTTTTAGGATTGATTTTTCTTCCTGATGGTTTGTTAGTGTATAGAAATGTAACTGATGTTTGTATAATGATTTTTGTATCCTATAATGTCACCAAATTTGTTCTAACAGTTTTTTGGTGGAATCTATAAAGTTGCCTGTATATATCATGTGCAAATTACATCTGATAACAAAGAAACATAAAGATCATAAGGGACTACTGTGAACAAATATATATATCAATATATTGGATAATCTAGAAGAAATGAACAAATTTCTAGAAACAGACAACCTACCGAGACTGAATCATGAAGAAAAAGGAAATATGAAAAGATTACTGATTCAATCTCCTTACTAGTAATCAAATATCTTCCAACAAACAAAAACCCAGTACCAGATGGCGTTACTGGTGAATTATATCAAAGAGTTAAAGAAAAACGAATGCCAGTCCTTCTGAACCCTTCCAAAAAATTGCAGAGCAGGGAGTATTTCCAAACTCATTTTATGAGGTCCACATTACCCTGCTACAAAAGCCAGACCAAGGACACTACAAGAAAAGGAAATGATAGGCTAATATCTCTGATGAACACAGATGCAAAAACCCTCAGCAGAATACTAGCAAACCAAATTCAACAGCACATCGAAAGGTTTCTATACCATAATCGGAATTTATCCTTGGTTTGCATGGATGTTTCAGGATACACACATCAGTAAGTACGATATACCACTTGAACAAAATGAAGAATAAAAATTAGATAATCATTTCCATAGCTGCACAAAGAGCGTTTGGCAAAATTCATCCTTAATGATAAAAACTCTCAACAAATTAGGTACGGAAGGAATGTACCTCAACTTGCTAAAGTTTGTATGGGACAAGCCTACAGCTAATCTCCTGCTCAACAATGAAAAGCTAAAAGCTTTTCCTCTTAAGTGAGGAACAAGGTCTTCTATTCACCATAGCACTAGAATTCCTAGCCAGAGCTATTAAGCAAGAAAGACATATAAAAGGCATCCAAATTGGAAAGAAAAATAAAAAAATCAAAAAAATAAAAGGCATCCAAATTGGAAAGGAAGAAGAAAAATTGTCTGCTTGCAGATGAACCGCTCTTCTGTATAAAAAGCTCTAAAGACTCCACTAAATAAACTTCAAGAACAAATGAGTTCAGTAAAGCGGCAGGATACGACATTAACAAAAATCGGCCGCATTTCTGTACACTAACAATGAACTATCTAAAAAATTAAGAAAAAGATCCTGTTTACAATAGTATCAAAAAGAATAAAATATTTCGGAATAAATTTAATCAAGGAGGCTAAAGATCTATACACTGGAAACTATACAACATTGAAGGAAACTGAGGAAGACACAAATAAATGGAAAGATACCCCCATGCCCATGAATTGGAAGAATTGTTAAATTCTCCATACTAGGTAAAGCGATCTATACAGGTTCAAAGTAAACCCTGAGTGTCCGTCGATGGATGAATGGATATGGAAAATGTGGCATATGGAATATTATTTAGGATGTCCTACCATTAGAGACTGTATGGATGAAACTGGAGGGCGTTATGTAAGTGAAATAAGTCAAAGACAAATAGTGTATGATCCCACGTATATGTGGAATCTAAAAAAAAGTCAAACTCCTAGTAACAGAGTAGAATGTTGGTTACCAGGGCTGGGGGTAAGGGAAATAGGGGGATGTGAGAGGGCGCAGACTTTCAGTTATGAGATCAGTAAGTTCTAGAACGCTAAGGTACATCATGGTAACTAGAGTTAATAATTATATTTGAAGCTTGCTAAGAGAGTAGATCTCACGTGTCCTCACCACACACCAAAAAGGTAACTATGAGATGACATGCTAAATATTTTGATTTTTGGCAATCACCACACAGTGTTTGCATATATCAAGATACCGTGTATCTTTGTGTGTGTGTGTGTGTGTGTGTGTGTGTGTGTGTGTGTGTGTGCGCGCGCGCATTGTGTATACCTTAAATACACAGACTTCTTATTTGTCAGTCACACCTCACAGCTGGAACAAAATAATTGCAAAAGGAAGCCCCTGCATTTTCTTGAGGCTCAATCTGGTCAGTGAGGGCAGGGAGGAGGCTGTTTTCTCAGCCAGGCAGAATGGAAGTGGTTCAGTGGGCATGAAGCCAAGAGGTAACTTCAGAGACAGACCCACCAGGGTTTGCAGAGGTGTGGGCCCTGGGGACAGTGAGGGATCCAGGGTCACTCCTGGGGGTTCGACTTCGGGATGGTTAGGCGGTTGTCACAAACTAACGGGGAAGACTGGTGTCTTTGGATGGCCCGGGGTTGGGGACAGAGGAGACTGGGACTTGGGAAGATTGGATGCACATCGAACTAGAAATGGCTTATGGCTGAGTGGAGAAGTCACAGTGGCTATTGCATATGAGTCTGGGGAGTGTACATGTGAGTGTAAACCCGGTGCCAAGGTTGTCCTGTGAATGCCCCTTCGTCAAGAGCTCTCCTGACGTCATTAACTGCAGAGGGCTCTCGATCAGATCACAGCCACCCCCTGACACTTTGAGGACCAGCAGCAATGGCTGTGGGGGTGTTCCCTGGAAGTTTCAGCAGTGGCTCATAGAAGGCTATCATCTCCCAGCCGCCAAACAACAGTTAAGATCGGGATGTCATTGTACTTTGTGTCTGAAGCTCATGGTGCTTTGTGTGCAGAGTTTCGGGGTTTGAAATTTCTAGCAAACCAAGAAATCCTGGAATAGGGCCACGGTTTCCATCTCCGTGGTGATAACTCCATGTTGGGCCATTTACCATGCTCGACTTCTGAATCTTACCGAGAGGGCGAAGGCAGGGACTGTTGAGAAGTTTGGAGTGGGTAGCCCTTTTCGGAGAAAGTTTGGCCCAACCTTGTTCAGAAAACGTGATTCACATAGTTCACTCAATTACCCGGGCTCCTCAAACACAAATGACTTTGCTTTTGTTTTTGTTTTTGTTTTTTTCCTTTTTAAAATTTTAATTCCAGTATACTAAACATATAGTGTTATATCGGTTTCAGGTATATAAAACAGATATTCAACACTTTGATATATTACTCAGTTGCTCATCATGACAAGTGTACCCTTTAACCCCCTTCACTTATTTCACCCGTGCCCCACCCTCCCCTCTGGTAACCATCTGTTTGTTCTCTATAGGTAAGAGTCTGGTTGTTGGTTTGTCCCTTTTTTTCTTTGCTCATTTGGGTTTTTTTGTTTTGTTTTGTTTTGTTTTTAGATTCCACATATGAGTGAAATCATATGGTATTTGTCTTTCTCTGACTTATTTCATTTAGCGTAATACCTTCTAGATCCATCCACGCTGTTGGAAATGGCAGGATTTCCTTCTTTTTTTATGGCTGAATGATATTCCATTATATACATAGGCCATATCTTTATCCATTCATCAACGGATGGACACTGGGGCTGCTTCCATAACTTGGCTCTTGTAAATAATGCTGCAGTGAACATACGGGTGCATATACCTTTTTGAACTAGTGTTTTCGCATTCCTTGGGTAAATACCCAGCAGTGCGATTACTGGATCATATGGTAGTTGTATTTTTAATTTTTTGAGGAACCTGTATACTGTATACTGTTCCAATAGTTCCAATAGTTCATTTTTGCTTTTAATTCCCTTGTCTTTGGAGATGTGTCGAGCAAGATAGTGCTGTGGCTGAGGGAGGTCAAAGAGGTTGTTTCCTGCTTTCTCCTCTAGGGTTTTGATGGTTTCCTGTCTCACATTCAGGTCTTTCTCCATTTTGAGTTTATTTTTGTGAATGGTGTGAGAAAGTGGTCTAGTTTCATTCTTCTGCATGTCGCTGTCCGGTTCTCTCCGCACCATTTGTTAAAGAGACTTTTTTCCATTGGATACTCTTTCCTGTTCTGTCAAATATTAGTTGGCCATACATTTGTGGGTCCAATTCTGGGTTCTCTATTCTATTCCATTGGTCTATGTGTCTGTTTTTGTTCCAATACCATACTGTCTTGATGATTACAGCTTTGTAGTAGAGGCTAAAGTCTGGGATTGTGATGCCTCCCGCTTTGGTTTTCTTCTTCAATATTACTTTGGCTATTCTGGGTCTTTTGTGGTTCCATACAAATTTTAGGATTGCTTGTTCTAGCTTCGAGAAGAATGTTGGTGCAATTTTGATCGGGATCGCATTGAATGTGTAGATTGCTTTGGGTAGTATTGACATTTTGACAATATTTATTCTTCCACGGAATGTTTTTTCTTCCACGGAATGTTTTTCATTTCTTTGTGTCTTTTTCAGTTTCCTTCATAAGCTTTCTATAGTTTTCAGCATACAGATCATTTACATCTTTGGTTAGGTTTATTCCTAGGTATTTTATGGTTCTTGGTGCAATTGTAAACGGGATAAGTTTCTTTATTTCTCTTTCTGTTGCTTCGTTATTGGTGTATAAAAATGCAACCAATTTCTGTACATTGATTTTGTACTCTGAGACTTTGCTAAATTCATGGAGTCTATTGCGTTTTTCCATGTAGAGTATCATGTCATCTGCGACATGACTTCTTCTTTGCCAATTTTGATGCTTTTTATTTCATTTTGTTGTCTGATTGCTGATGCTAGGACTTCCAACACTATGTTGAACAACAGCGGTCAGAGTGGACATCCCTGTCGCGTTCCTGATCTCAGGGGGAAAGCTCTCAGTTTTTCCCCATTGAGGATGGTATTAGCTGTGTGGTCTTTTCATAAATGACTTTTATGATGTTTAAGTATGTTCCTTCTATCCTGACTTTCTTGAGGGTTTTTATTAAGAAACAATGCTGTATTTTGTAAAATGCTTTTTCTGCATCTATTGACAGGATCATATGGTTCTTGTCTTTTTTTTTTTTTTTTTTATTAATGTGATGTGTCACATTGATTTTGTGAATGTTGAACCAGTCCTGCAGCCCAGGAATGAATCCCACTTGATCATGGTGAATAATTCTTTTTATATGCTGTTGAATTCAATTTGCTAGTATCTTGTTGAGAATTTTTGCATCCATACTCATCAGGGATATTGGCCTGTAGTTCTCTTTTTTTGCTGGGTCTCTGTCTGGCTTGGGAACCAAAGTAATGCTGGCTTCATAGAATGAGTCCAGAAGTTTTCCCTCCATTTCTATTTTTTAGGACAGCTTGAGAAGGATACGTATTAACTCTGCTTTAAATGTCTGGTAGAATTCCCCAGGGAAGCCATCTGGTCCAGGATTCTTATTTATTGGGAGATTTTTGATAACTGATTCAATTTCTTCACTAGTTATGGGTGTGTTCAAATTTTCTATTTCTTCCCATTTGAGTTTTGGAAGTGTGTGGGTGTTTAGGAATTTGTCCATTTCTTCCAGGTTGTCCAGTTTGTTGACATACAGTTTTTCATAGTATTCCCTGATAATTGCTTGTATTTCTGAGGGATTGGTTGTAATAAATCCATTTCCATGCATGGTTTTATCTGTTTGGGTCCTCTTTTTGAGAAGCCTGGCTAGAGGTTTATCAGTTTTGTTTATTTTTTCAAAAAACCAACTCTTGGTTTCATTGATCTGCTCTACTATTTTTTTTTATTCTATATTGTTTATTTCTGCTCTGATCTCTATTATTTCTCTCCTGCTGGGTTTGGGGTGTCTTTCTGTTCTGCTTCTCATTCCTTTAGGTGTGCTGTTAGATTTTGTATTTGGGATTTTTCTTTTTTCTTGAGATAGGCCTGGATTGCAATGTATTCTCCTCTTAGGACTGCCTTTGCTGTATCCCAGAGGGTTTGGATTGTTGTGTTTTTGTTTTCATTTGTTTCCATATATTTTTTAACTTCTTCTCTAATTGCCTGGTTGACCCATTCGTTCTCTAGTAGGATGTTCTTTAATCTCCATGCTTTTGGAGGTTTTTCAGACTTTTTCCTGTGGTTGATTTCAAGTTTCATAGCATTGTGATCTGAAAATGTGCATGGTATGATCTCAGTTCGTTTATATTTATTGAGGGCTATTTTGTGACCCAGTATGTGATCTATCTTGGAGAATGTTCCACGTGCACTCAAGAAGAAAGTATATTTTGCTGCTTCAGGATGTAGAGTTCTAAATATATCTGTCAAGTCCATCTGGTCCAGCATATCATTCAGGGCCATTGTTTCTTGACCGATTTTCTGTCTAGATGATCTGTCCATTGTTGAAAGTAGAGTATTAAAGTCCCCTGTAATTACCACATTCTTACCAATAAGATTGCTTATGTTTGTGATTAATTGTTTTATATATTTGGGTGCTTTCGAATTCGGTACATAGACATTTAAAATTGTTAGCTCTCCCTGATGGATAGACCCTGTAATTATTATATAATGCCCTTCTTCCTCTCTTGTTAGAGCCTTTAATTTAAAGTCTAGTTTGTCTGATGTAAGTATGGCTACTCCAGCTTTCTTTTGACTTCCGGTAGCATGATAGACAGTTCTCCATCCCCTCACTTTCAATCTGAAGGTGTTCTCAGGTCTAAAATGAATCTCTTGTAGACAGAAAATAGATGGGTCTTGTTTTTTTATCCATTCTCATACCCTATGTCTTTTGGTTGGAGCATTTAGTCCATTTACATTCAGTGTTATTATTGAAAGATACAGGTTTAGAGTCATTGTGGTATCTGTAGGTTTCATGCTTGTAGTGATGTCTCTGGTACTTTGTGGTCCTTGCAACATTTCACTCACAGGGTACCCCTTAGGATATCTTGTAGGGCTGGCTTCGTGGTGATGAATTCCTTCAGTTTTTGTTTGGGAAAACCTTTATCTCTCCTCCTATTCTGAATGACAGGCTTGCTGGATAAAGGATTCTTGGCTAAATATTTTTCCTGGTCATTACATTGCAGATTTCCTGCCATTCCTTTCTGGCCTGCCAAGTTTCAGTAGACAGGTCTGCTACTACCCTTCTATGTCTACCCTTGTATGTTAAGGCCCGTTTATCCCTAGCTTCTTTCAGAATCCTCTCTTTATCCTTGTATTTTCCAGTTTCACTATATGTCATGCAGAACATCAATTCAAGTTACATCTGAAGGGAGTTTTCTGTGCCTCTTGGATTTCAGTGTCTGTTTCCTTCCCCAGATTGGAGAATTTGTCAGCTATGATTTGTTCAAGTACGCCTTCAGCCCCTTTCTCTCTCCCTTCTTCTGGAATTCCTATGATACAGATACTGTGCTGTTTGATTGACTCGCTTAGTTCTCTAATTCTCCCCTCATGGTCCTGGATTTTTTTTAAATTTTTTTCTCAGCTTCCTCTTTTTCCATAATTTTATCTTCGAATTCACCTATTCTCCCCCTTTGCCTCTTCAGTCTGTGCTGTGGCCACCTCCATGTTATTTTGTACCTTGTTTATAGCATTTTTTAAGTTCATCATGACTACTTTTTAGTTCCTTGATCTCTGCAGCAATAGATTCTCTACTGTCTTCTATGCTTTTTTCAAGCCCAGCTATTAAAACTTAAAGCTATTCTTCTAAATTCTTGTTCAGTTATGTTGCTTATATCTGTTTTGATCAATTTTTTAGCTGTCACTTCTTCCTGGAATTTCTTTGGAGGAGAATTCTTCCATTTTGTTATTTTCTATCCCTTCTGAGTTTTAAAAGCTTGTTATGTGCTCTGCACCTGCAAGCACTGCTATATTAGGGGAGGGTCATACACTGTGCAGGGCCTGGCTCTTCAGGAGGTGTTTTTTGGAGACTGTTACTTGCTCTCTGTTGTTGTGACTTTGGTTATTTAAAAAAAAATTTTTTTTTACTGTTTATTTATTTTTGAGAGAGAGAGAGTGCAAGCCGGGGAGGAGCAGAGAGAGAGAGAGGGAGACACAGAATCTGAAGTAGGCTCCAGGCTCTGAGCTGCCAGCACAGAGCCCAACGTGGGGCTCGAACCCACAAACTGTGAGATCATGACCTGAGCTGAAGTCTGACGCTTAACCAACTGAGCCACCCAGGTGCCCCTGACTTTGGTTATTTTATTTCCCTAGTCGTAGTGATGTTTTGGACCCTCCACCAGGTGTGCTTTGATTTGTTCCTTGAAGTAGCCCTGGAAAGGAAAACAAACAAATAGGAAACAAAACCACGCAAACACATAGACAAATCAAACAAGTAAGCAAAACCAAAAAACAATGCAAAAGCAAAACACCAGAAACACCAGCTCCAAGTGAAGAACAGGGTGGAGGCGGTGCTGATGGAAGAGCACACACAAAGAGAGCAAGGACGGGGGTGGGGGGGGGGGAAGAAAACAATAAACATGGACCAGGCAGAGAGACTAAATGGCTTAATCCAGAGAGAGAGAGAAAGGAAAATAAAGAAGGAAGGGGGGGGGGGGAAGGGGGGGAGGAAGAAACGAAGATAACGTTACCCAGACAGAAAAACTATATGGCTTGATCATTCCAGAGAAAGAGGGAAAGGAAAAAAGGAGGTGTAGAACAAGTAGCAAGAGAATGGATTAAATATGTCTGCTTAAACAAACCAAGAACCAGAGTAACCAGCCTGGAGGAGGGAAGAGAGAAGGAGAAAAGGAAGGGAGAATATATCTAAATAAGAATCGTCCTAGAATTAACCCAGGCAAGGGACGCAGCAGCGCTGGTCTGGAGGAGGGGACCCTCTGGTTCCTCAGCGTCTATCCCGCTCCAGTAGACACGCGGGTCCCCGCGCGGAGGGGCGTGGCTTGGCGTGGCCGGTCCCACCTCCGCTGTGGGCCCCGCCTTGGTGGGGGCGGGGACAAAGATGGCGACCTCCAGGCTCTTGTCCACGGACCTGGGGGACTCTATTCGTGCGTCCTCACTGTGCTGCGGGTGCAGACAGGGTGGCCGGTCTTGCCCCGCTGACTCCTGTGCCCTGGCGCTTGGCTGGGACCTAAACTCCCGCTCCGTGCGCCCCCGCACCGGGGAAGCCCCTCTCTGTGCGGCCCGATGTGTGGTCCTGCCCCGCAGCACTTGAGTGGAAGGGACTGGTTTCTCCTGCTGCAGACCGCGCCCTTGGCCTACCACCGGACCCCGGGCTGGCTCCCCTCCTCCCCAGGTGTGCGAACAGGGCAGCGGACCCCAGTCCAAAGAAAGCCCTGCAGCTAGAGATGGGATCCCTCTCCCTCCCGGGATACAGCCCTTGTATCTTGTCCAGATACAGCCCTCCGCTTCCCCGGCCGCCCTTTCTCCTCTTTGTCTCCCCGCAGAAGGGGGTCCCTCCCCTCCATGCCTGTGCATTTTATCTCCCCCAGTTGGCGATCGCCCACCTGTGGCCCCTCAGGTTGTCCCGGTGTCTCCCTGGTCAACTCCGTCCCTTTGCCTCCCAGACTCTTGGGGTTCCAAGTCCTCTGGCTTCAGCCCTTCTTGGTTTGAGAGACACGGGAAGTAGGGATCCCCCTACTTCGCCCGCATGTTGTCCCCTCCCTCAGAAGCTTTTTATTTTGACGTAGTCCCGATAGTTTATTCTTCCTTTTGTTTCCCTTGCCTGAGGAGACCTTTTTAAAATTTTTTTAATGTTTATTTTTGAGAGCGAGAGTGTGTGAGTAGGGGAGGGGACAGAGAGAGAGAGAGAGACAGAATCCGAAGCGGGCTCCAGGCTCTGAGCTGTGGGCACAGAGCCCCATGTGGGGCTCGAACTCACGAACCACCAGATCATGACCTGAGCCCAAGTCAGTCGCTTAATCGACTCAGCCACCCAGGCACTCTCTCCACCTTTTTTTTTTTTTTTAATTTCTTAATGTTTATTTCTGAGGAGACATTTTTGTGGCCGATGTCAGAGAAATTACTGCCTGTGCTTTCTTCTAGGATTTTTATGGTCTCACATTCAGGTCCTTGATCCACTTCTGTGTGGCCTAAGAAAGTGGTCCAGTTTCCTTCTTTTGCATGTAGCTCTTCGGTTTTCCCAACACTGTTTGTTTAGGAGATGGTCATTTCCCCATTGCATATTCTTGCCTCCTTTGTCGAAGAGTGATTGACCATGTGTAATCACGGGTTAATTCTCAAGCTCTCTATTCTGTTCCATTGATCTATGCGTCTGTTTCTGTGCCGGCACCATACTGTTTTGAGTACTACAGCTTTGTAGCATATCTTGAAGGGTGGGATTGTGATGCCTCCAGTTTTGATCTTCTTATTCAAGATTGCCTTGGCTATTTGGGGTCTTCTGTGGTCCATACAAGTATTAGGATTATTTGTTCCAGTTCTACGAAAACTGTTGGTTTTTAACAGAGATTGCATTAAGCGTGTAGATTGCTTTGGGTAGTACGGACATTTTAACAATTTGTTCTTTCAGTCCGTGACCATGGAATGTCTTTTCATTGGCGTCCTCTTCAGTTTCTTTCATCAGCGTTTTTTTGTTGTCAGAGGACAGGTCTCTTACCTCCTTGGTTAAGTTTAATCCTGAATATTTTATTTTTGGTACAGTTGTAAGTAGGATTGTTCTCTTAATTTCTCTTTCTGCTGTCCCATTATTAGTGTGTAGAGATGCAGTGGATATCTGTATATTGATTTTGTGTTCTGTGACCTTACTGAATCCATTTCAGTCTTAGTAGTTTTTTGGTGGACTCTAGGGTTTTCTGTATGTGCATCATGTCATCTGCAAATAGTGAAAGTTTTTGCTTTTCTCTTAGTGAATGCAAATTTGGATGCCTTTTATTTCTTTTTGTCCGACTGCTGTGGCTAGGACCTCCAGCACCGTGTTGAATAAAAGTGGCGAGAGTGGACATCCTTGTCTTGTTGCTGACCTGAGAGGAAAAACTCGGTTTTTCACCCTTCAGTATGATGTTTGCTGTGGGTTTTTCATACCAGGGCTTTATGATGTTGAGGTGTGTTCCCTCTACACCTGCTTTGTTGAGGGTTTTGATCATGAATGGATGTTGTATTTTGTCAAGTGCTTTTTCTGCATCGATTGCAATGATCATATGGTTTTTCTCCTCTCTCTTGTTGATGCAATGTAAATGTTGAGTGATTTGCAGATATTGAACCCACCCTTTTGTCCCGGGAACAAATACCACGTGATCATGGTGAGTGATTTTTTTTTTTTTTTAATGTGTTGTTGGGTTTGCTTTGCCAGTGTTTTGTTGAGGGTTTTTGCATCTGGTTCATCAGAGAAGGTTCTCTTTTTCTGGAGGGTCTATCTGGTCTCAGTATCAGGGTAATTCTGGCTTCGGGATGAATTTGGAAGCTTTCCTTTCTGTTGTGTTTTTTTGGAATGGTTTGACAAGAATAGGTATTAATTCTTCTTTGAAGTTTGGTGGAATTTGCCTATGCAACCATTTGGTCCTGGACTTCTGTTTCTTGGGAATTTTTTGATTACGGATTTAATTTCACTGTTGGTAGCTGTATGTTCAAATTTTCTGTTTCTTCCCAATTCGGTTTTGGGAGGTGATACGTTTCTAGGAATTTATCCATTTCTTTTAGGTTATCCAATTTGTAGGCATATAAGTTTTCATAATTTTCTCTTATAATTTTTTGCATTTCTGTGGTGTTGGTTCTCTGTCATTTCTGCTTTTGAGTTCGTTCTCTCTCTCTCTCTCTCTCTCTCTCTCTCTCTCGTTTTAAATGAGTCTGGCTCAAGGTTCTATTTTGTTGATCTTTTCAAAGAACCAGCTCCTGGTTTCATTGATCTGCTCTATTGTGTTGTTTTTTTTTTTTTAGTTTCTATTTCATTTATTTCTGCTCTATTCTTTATTATTTTCTTCCTTCTAATGGTTTTTTTTTTTTGAAAGAGAGAGAGCATAAGCAAGGGACAGGGGCAGAGAGAGAAAAAGAGGGAGAGAGAGAGAGAGAAAGAGGGAGAGGGGGAGAGAAAGAGGGAGAGGGAGAGAGAGGGGGAGGGGGGAGAGAGAGAAAGAGGGAGGGAGAGAGGGAGAGAGAGGGGAGGGGGGAGAGAGAGAAAGAGGGAGGGGGAGAGAGAGAAAGGGGGAGAGGGAGAGAGAAAGGGAGAGGGAGGAGAGGGGGAGGGGGAGAGAGAGAGGAAAGGGGGAGAGGGAGAGAGAGGGGGAGAGGGAGAGAGAGAAAGGGGGAGAGGGAGAGAGAAAGGGGGAGAGGGACGCAGAGGGAGAGGCAGAGGGAGGGAGAGGGAGAGGCAGAGGGAGGGAGAGGGAGAGGCAGAGGGAGGGAGAGGGAGAGGCAGAGGGACGGAGGGAGAGGGAGAGGCAGAGGGACGGAGGGAGAGGGAGAGGCAGAGAGAGGGAGGGAGAGGGAGAGGCAGAGGGAGGGAGAGAGAGAGGGAGGGAGAGGCAGAGGGAGGGAGAGGCAGAGAGAGAGGAGGGAGAGGCAGAGGGAGAGGAGAGGGAGAGGCAGAGGGACGGAGGGAGAGGGAGAGGCAGAGGGAGGGAGAGGCAGAGGGAGGGAGAGGGAGAGGCAGAGGGAGGGAGGGAGAGGGAGAGGCAGAGGGAGGGAGGGAGAGGCAGAGGGAGGAGAGGGAGAGGCAGAGGGAGGAGAGGGAGAGGGAGAGGCAGAGGGAGGGAGAGGGAGAGGCAGAGGGAGGGAGAGGGAGAGGCAGAGAGGGAGCGAGAGGGAGAGGCAGAGGGAGGGAGAGGCAGAGGGAGGGAGAGGGAGAGGCAGAGGGAGGGAGAGGCAGAGACAGAGGGAGAGGCAGAGGGAGGGGGAGAGGCAGAGGGAGGGAGGGGGAGAGGCAGGGAGAGGCAGAGGGAGGGAGAAGGAGAGGCAGAGGGAGGGAGAGGGAGAGGCAGAGGGAGGGAGAGGGAGAGACAGAGGGAGGCAGAGGGAGAGGCAGAGGGAGAGGGAGAGGCAGAGGGAGGGAGAGGCAGAGGGAGGGAGGGGGAGAGGCAGAGGGAGGGAGGGGGGAGAGGCAGGGAGAGGGAGAGGCAGAGGGAGGGAGGGGGAGAGGCAGGGAGAGGGAGAGGCAGAGGGAGGGAGGGGGAGAGGCAGGGAGAGGGAGAGGCAGAGGGAGGGAGGGGGAGAGGCAGGGAGAGGGAGAGGCAGAGGGAGGGAGGGGGAGAGGCAGGGAGAGGGAGAGGCAGAGGGAGGGAGGGGGAGAGGCAGGGAGAGGGAGAGGGAGAGGCAGAGGGAGGGAGGGGGAGAGGGAGAGGGAGGGAGGGGGAGAGGCAGGGAGAGGGAGAGGCAGGGAGAGGCAGAGGGAGAGGGAGAGGCGGAGGGAGGGAGAGGGAGGGAGAGGGAGAGGCAGAGGGAGGGAGAGGGAGGGAGAGGGAGAGGCAGAGAGAGGGAGGGAGAGGGAGGGAGAGAGAGGCAGAGGGAGGGAGGGAGAGAGGCAGAGGGAGGGAGAGGGAGAGGCAGAGAGAGAGAGGGAGAGGCAGAGGGAGGGAGAGGGAGGGAGGGAGAGGCAGAGAGAGAGGGAGAGGCAGAGGGAGGGAGAGGGAGGGAGGGAGAGGCAGAGGGAGGGAGGGAGAGAGAGGCAGAGGGAGGGAGAGGGAGAGGCAGAGAGGGAGGGAGAGGCAGAGGGAGGGAGAGGGAGAGGCAGAGGGAGGGAGAGGGAGAGGCAGAGGGAGGGAGAGGGAGGGAGAGAGAGGCAGAGGGAGGGAGGGAGAGGGAGGGAGAGGCAGAGGGAAGGAGAGGGAGAGGCAGAGAGGGAGGGAGAGGGAGAGGGAGGGAGAGGGAGGGAGAGGGAGAGGCAGAGAGAGGGAGGGAGAGGCAGAGAGAGGGAGGGAGAGGGAGGGAGAGGCAGAGGGAAGGAGAGGGAGAGGGAGAGGCAGAGGGAGGGAGAGGCAGAGGGAGGGAGAGGGAGAAAGAGGCAGAGGGAGGGAGGGAGAGGCAGAGGGAGGGAGAGGCAGAGGCAGAGGGAGCGAGAGGCAGAGGGAGGGAGAGGCAGAGGCAGAGGGAGCAAGAGGCAGAGGGAGCGAGAGGCAGAGGGAGGGGGAGAGGCAGAGGCAGGGAGAGGGAGAGGCAGAGAGGGAGGGAGGGAGACAGGGAGGGAGGGAGACGGGTTGGGAGGGGAAAGGAGGGGGAGGGAGACGGGGAGGGAGGGAGAGGGAGGGAGAAAGAATCCTAGGCTCCACTTTCAGCACAGAACCTGACACAGCGCTTGATCCCATGACCCTGGGATCATGAGAGCCAAAATCAAGACAGAGGCTCAACCCACTGAGCCACCCAGGCCCCTGTTCTTTTTCTAGCTCCTTTAAGTGTAAGGTTAAGTTGTTTATTTGAGATTTTTCTTGCTTCTTGAGGTAGCCCAATATTGCTATAAACTTCCCTCCTAGAACAGCCTTTGCTGCATCCCAAAGATACTGGTCCATGTGTTTTCCTTTTCATTTGTCTCCGTGTATTCTTTGATTTCCTCCTTGATTCCTTGGTTGACCCACTCATTGTTTAGCAGCATGAACTTAACCTCCATGTATTTGTGGGTTTTTTCCAGATTTTTTCTTGCGGTTGATTTCCAGTTTCATAGCATTGTGGTTGGAAAAGATGTCTGGTATGACTTTGATCTTTTCAAATTTGTTGAGACTTGTTTTGTGGATACGTTATCTATTCTGGAGAATGTTCCATATGCACTTGAAAAGAATGTGTATTCTGTTGTTTTAGGATGGAATGTTCTGAATAGACCTATTAGATCCACCTGTCCAATGTGTCATTCAGAACTATTTCCTTGTTGACTTTCTGTTTGGATAATCTATCCATTGTTGTAAACGGGGTGTTAAAGTCCCCTATTATTAGTGTATTACTTTCAATTACTTTATGGTTGTTATTAGCTGCTTTATTGTCTTTGGGCACTCCCATGTCAGATACATATTTAAAATTGTTATATCTTGTTGGATTACTCCTTTTATGATTATATAGTGTCCTTTGTTTCTTATTAAAGTCATTGTTTTAAAGTCTCTTTTGTCTGATATAAGTGTTGCTACCCCAGCTTTTCACTTCCATTTGCATGATGAATGCTTTTCCATCCCATCACTTTCAATCTGCATGTTTTTAGGTCTGAAATGAGTCTCTTCTGGGCAGCATATAGGTGGGTCTTTCTTTCTTATCCACTCTGTCGCACTGTGTCTTTTGGAACATTTAGTCCATTTACATTCAAAGTAGTTATTAATAGGTATATATTTATTGCCATTTTATTCCTTGCTTTACGGTTGTTTTTTGTAGTTCTTCTCTATTCCTTCTTTTGCTCTCTTCTCTCATAGTTTGCTGATTTTCTTTAGTGATATAGTTGGATTCTTTTTGTTTTTTGCATTCCTATTACTAATTTTTGACTTGTGGTTACCATTAGGTTTGTATTTTACATTTTCTTATAGAGCAGTCTATATTAAGCCGGCAGTCACTTCAGTTTGAACTCTTTATTTATCTATATTCCTCTCTCACACATTTTAGGTATATGGTGTCATACATTATGTCCTTTTATTTCATGAATCCCCTGGTTTTTAGAGATCTACTTAATTTTACTGCTTCTGTGTTTCCTACTTTTCTTACTCCTACTTAAGAGTTTTTTTTTTTTTTTCTACTCAGAGTCCCCTTTAACATTTCTTGTAGGGTTGCTTTAGGGGTCATGAATTCCTCTAACTTTTGTTGGCCTGGGAAACTCTTTATGTCTCCTTCAATTGTGAATGATAGACTTGCTGGATAGAGTATTCATGGCTGGTGATTTTTCCCTTTCAGCACTTTGAATATATCATGCCACTCCCTTCTGGCCTGCAAGGTTTCTGCTGAAAAATCTGCTGATAGCCTTATGACGTTTCTCTTGTATATAACTGTCTTTTGCTGCTTTGAAAATTCTCTATCACTACTTTTTGCCATTTGAATTGCTATATGTCTTGGTGTGGATCTCTTTGAGTTGATTTTGTTGGGGGCTCTCTGTTTCTCCTATGTTTTGGATTTCTGTTTCCTTCCTCAGATTTGGGAAGTTTTCAGCTATTACTTCTTCAAATTCTGCCCCCTTTCCTCTCTTTCCTTCTTCTGGGATTCCTGTAATGCAAATGTTATGACACTTGATGGTGTTCCTGAGTTCCCTAAATCTATTCTCATTTATTATTCTTTTTCTCTCTCCTGTTCAGCTTGATTGCTTTCCATGACTCTTTCAGGTCACTGATCCATTCCTCTGCTTCCTCTAGTCTATTATTTATTCCATCTAGGGTCTTTTTCATTTCAGCTATTGAGTTCTTTGTCTCTGGTTCTTTGTTTTCTGTCTCCCAGTTAAGATTCTCACTGAGGTCCTCCACTCTTTTCTCAAGTCCAGTCAGTATCTTTTTGACCATTACTTTAAATTCTCTATCAGGCATATTACTTATCTCCATTGTGTTTAGCTTTCTTGCTGTGATTGTCTTGTTCTTTCATTTGGGACCTATTCCTCTGTCCCCTCTTTTTGTTTAACTCTGTGTCTATTTCTCTGTGTCAGGAAAGTCAGCTATGTCTCCTGCTCTTGAAAGTAGTGGCCTTATGAAGAAGAGGTCCCGAAGCACAGTGCTCCCTGTTCGCCAGAGCTTGGTGCCTGAGCAGTGTCTCCTGTGTGTGTTGCATGTGCCCTATTGTCACAGAGCCACTTTTGCCTTCAGTCCAGTCATCCGAACTAGCTCTTTTTGCCTGTTGTGGGCTGAATTTGGTACCTACGTTGTTAGTGGGCCGGTCTGAGGCCACCTTGGGCTGGAGTTGAATCAGGCCAGGTGTTTGCTGGAGACGTAGTAGCAGCAAATTGCAAGAGAAGGTGGGAGCAATGCACACGCAGTGCCAGCAAGGTCCCCACCAGTGGGAGGGGACCTGTAGCCCCCAACAGAGGCAGGCTGAGTTGGAGGGGGCAGACCCACAGACGTAGGGGTGGGGGCAGGAAGCCTGATATTAGCAAGGTTTGCAGGAGTCTGCTATGGGAGGAGACCTGGGGCAGAGGCCTAGTGGAGGGGTCGTGTCCACAGAAGAACACAGGGGCAGAGCACGCTGTTACCAAGTTAGGTAGCGATCGTTGCGGCCTTGCTGTTTCCCATGGGTGTCTAGGCTGGGAGGGGGGCACGGGGAGGGAAATGGCACCCGACACCTCCTTTGTTCCTAGAGAAGTGTCCCGTCGATCCCTGTCCCTCCAGCACCAGCTCTGAGATAGATTAGTAAACAAATCTTCCTCCCGTAGGCCACAGGGGAGTTTCAAACTGCTGCTTCTATATTTATTTCCTGGGTTTTTTATTGTGCTGTTTCTTTAAGGGCAGAGGTCCAGTTTCCTCTCTCCCTCCCAGCTCTCTCAGAGCATGTTAATTTAAAAAAAATTTAAGTTTATTTTTGAGAGAGAGAGTATGCGAGAATGAGCGGGGGAGGGGCAGAGAGAGAGGGAGACGCAGAATCCGAAGCAGGCTCCAGGCTCCGAAAGGTCAGCATAGAGCCCGACGCGGGGCTCGAACTCATGAACCACGAGATCGTGACCTGAGCCGAAGTCAGATACTTCACCGGCTGAGCCACCCAGGCACCCCAGAGCAAGTTGATTTTTAAAGTTCTGGGTTTTAAGCCCCACTGATTGTAAGAACTGAAATTTGGCCCCTTTGGTTTTCACGGCCAAATGTTATGGGGATTTGTCTTTCGCATGTGGGCTTCCCAGTGTAAGAGTGTATTTCTGTCCCCTCTCTGCAACGTGCAGTGTCCTTCCAGTGGGCAGTCCCACAGGTCTGTTTAGCTCCCAACTGTGTCTCTGCCCTTCCTACACTCTATGTGGCCTCTTGTCTACCTTTAGCTGTGGAAAGACTGTTCTTCCAGGCTTTGTGTCATTTTCTGGGTTATTTGCACTGATGTGTCTGTTACCTAGTTGTATCTGTGGGGCAATGTGAGCTTAGGGTCCTCCTACTCCTCCACCTTCCCTGGAAGTCTGGCTTTCATTTCTTAACGGTCCCTGTGGTTATGCCTCCTTCTCAGGATTATTTCATATTCAGCCTGCTCCTGCCAAGACATCCGTTTCCTTCCAATCTGTGAACCTGAAAATGTTATAGTCAGCATTTCACTTGTTCTTGTAAATCTTATTTCTTCAATTCCCACTTGTTACTAAACCAGTTGTATTTTTACTCCTTAGTACAAAACTACACCATGCTGTTGCATGTGGTAAGAGATGTTCACAGACTGGCCAAGTCGCCCCAGTGCAGAGAAACGAGATGCCCCTTGTGTTTTCCTTTTGTTTCAGGCTTTGGGAACTGGATGAGCTCAAGTTTTTGGCTTTAACAACTTAGTGTGAAAAGTCCAAGACCTGTTGTCGAAGCTCGGAATGCTTCCTTCCTGATAATGGGAAGATGGGGGTCCACCTTTGGGTGATTCTTAAATTTGCCAGTTGATGGGACGTTGTATCAATAGCTAATAATATTGTTAAGTACACAATGCCTGTGAGGCAGGGACTATTCTTATCTACCTTTTACATCTGGGGAAACTGAGGCACAGGTTGACTTGGTTTACCCAGTGTGGCTCAGCTATAAACATAGAACACAGACTTATTTTTTAAATGGCTGTATAGTTTTATCCTTCTCCTCTGCTTGAGATGATTCTGGGTTTCTATCCAGGAAAAGCAGCATAAAGTTTTCAGAATGTTCATTGAAACAAAACCTGTTTTACAACAGCTCCAGCAAAAACTGTAAGGGGCAGGATTGCCCGTAGAGTGTGTGGGCCTGGGCAAATTATTTCTGTGGGGATCCTGTGTACACAAGCAATTTAAGACCGCCTCAAATCAATATTCCAGCACCATTCTGGTGACCCAATTTCACATGATCCCACAAAAAAACCTAAAATACTGTGCTGGTCATCAGGAACAAACTGTTCACCAGGAAGCTCTTCTAGAAGCCAGCTCGGATCCTATAGGTGTGGGTTCTGGAGCTCTTTGGGGCATCTGTCCAACCTTATGCTCTAAAGGGGAGAAATGGGAACCAGCTGGTCCCGGCCACCAGAGGGGACCATGGGGAGGCACTTCCAGTAGCCAGAACCCATGCAGGACCCTGTATGTGCTTGGGACACCCCACCCATATGGTACTGTTGGTTCCAGGCACTGGAAGTGGGGCTTGGAAAAGTCCCCAAGAAGGCATTCCAAAGGCAAAGTTGTGGTGTTGGTAGAGGGGTCCTGAAGCACAGGGCCCGGGGCAGGGATCCTGACCAGGGTAGAGCTGACCAGTGGGTGAAGTTTGAGCAATATTAAGACTAAACAGCAATCACTTCCAAACTCTTAGGTGCTTTAGCTATAAGGGGGGAGGGTGGGGGTGAGGGATGGAAAGCTGTTGTCAGGAGGAAGCCAGCTGGAAAGTTCTAGTATTTAAATATTCTCTTTGTGGGTTTGGTAAAAGACACTTTTCGCTTTTAAATTGTGTAAAATGTTCAAACAAAGAATTGCTTTTCCTTTCAAGTGGCCAGCTCAGCCCAGCTGTCTGCGAATGCTCTGCAACCCTCTGTGAGCTGGCCCAGGGTGGACATTAGACATCCTCTTTACCTAGATGACCTTCTCAACAGGTTTAAAGACCGATTATGGCAGAGCTACCCTGATGGGAGCAGGGAGAGAAGTGGACAAAGCCAGGTTGACTTCCTGACGCTGCCGCTTTGGGCAAGTGGGTTCTGAGCCCCGGTGCTAGATGGAGGATATAGCATCTTGCCTACCCTCTGGGGCTGAGACCAGGATTAAACCTATACGGGGTATCTGTATGAACTCAAAATATAAAAGGCAAATTTGAGCAGCATCTCTAGAGAAGAAAAGATACACCAAAGCACTCACTGCTTTCAGCTGTTTTATTGCTAAACTATCACGATATAAGCCGTATAAAAATACTTTACATATAGCAAAAATAAACTACATTAAACTGGAGATTAAAAACATTTTGCATAGGAATGTGATGTATTCAAACTTCCTTAACAGTCAAGATTTTTAAAACCTAAGCCTTCCAGCACCACCCTGTTGGAGAGAATTCTGTTTGTTGGAGAACTACTTACGGCATGGTCAACATTTTCTCCCCTCTGAGGGCTGTAGAGGCAATGGGGGTAAGGGAGGTTCTTTGACAAGGTGCTCAGGGTCTAAACTTGTCCCAAGGGCAGTGGCGAAAGCCCGTGCCCTAATGGAAAATGTATCCTTTGCTTCCGACGCGTCCGACCCGGGACGGGGCAGGTGTTTGGGCTGCCGACAGCTGCACGAAGGCAGGGTGTTAAACGTTTTTTCCGACACCCAACATCCCGTCTCCTTTTCAGAGGGGCTCGCTTAGGGACCATCTCCAGCTCACCAATCACAGAAACGTTTATTTTTAAACAAACTGAGTTAAGATGGTGACGTTGGCTATAACTGAAGGTACTCCCGACAGCGGAGGGAAACTGATGTTTGCAATCACAATCCTTTGTGACACTTCTTAAGCATTTAGCTGGAATGCAGGAAAACCCGTGCATTGGCTGGTTTGGCTCCATGAGGTTTAAGGCCTAAGCCCTGGGCTTGGAAGACTGGCGGTTAGGATGTGTTGGGTACCTGCTAAAGGGTCATCCCTCCAAAAAAAAAAAAAAAAAAAAAATGGATGCCGGACCTTGTCAGGAATGTCCCAACCCCCATGCCTCCTGTAAACGTGAACAAAATTGTTAGCCGGACCTCTGACGGTCTTTCAATTGTGAATAGAAAGCACTTGGGAAGCGTTTTTTGACATGAAAACAAACACATTCAGCCTCCCTTTAGTCTGTTGTAACAACCAGAACATATCCGCTTCCAATCTGTCTAAATGTTGCAGCTCCCACGCTGGCCAAGACGGACTTCCTGAGACCGACGTCTTGGCTACTGGATGTAAACGAGAAAGGCCCCATCAGTGCTTTCCAGTTTTTCGAAGGAACCATCCTGATTCATCTAGGGTGTGTCTATGCTGGAAAACTCTGCATGTCCTTTGGATAATGCGTACAGGGGTTACCTAGCGGGATTTGGTCAGCTCTGTAAACGGTAGCCTGCACCCAGGGTTCTGTGAACTTTGCGAAGTCTTTCAGAATCCCGTTACCACACAGGCGGTTTTGTTTTTAACTCACGATCACCTACTAGGCCACTTCTTTGGGGGATCTAAACACTTTACAAGACAGTTCTCCTCCGTGACCAGACGCAGGCTCAGAGGTGAAGTCCGTGTCGTCTCTGGCAACAGATGGTTCCTTTTTCCACAAAGCCATCCCCCTTCTTTCTCCAAAGATGCTTTCTTCTAAGACTCAGGTGACTGATAAACTCTGAGGTGGGTAGTTCTGTGGGGCTTTTTGGGGGGGGGGGGTTGTGGGGGTTTTTTTTGTATTTTTGTTTTGTGTTTTTGCTAGCACGATTCACAAATTTTCAAGGATACATCCTTTCTCTTGGGGTGGGGAGGGGGAGGCGGAAATCCTCAGCATATGTAAAAAGAGACACTTGCAAGAGATTTCAACCATTTATAAATATTTTCTAATTCCAACAGGGGTGTGTGATATTTTCGGGACAGATAAAAAGCATAAAAATACAGGTAAGAAAATAAAATTTAATAACCTACTACTTTGGGTTGCTATTATATATTATCAGGCAGCAGTATTTTTGTACATACAGGAAGACTTGCAAACTCGGGAAATATACTACATTCAGCAACACGGTAGATTCCTGTTAGCAATGCTACATATTTACATTACCTTGGATGTAGCAAGTGCAAACCTCCACCTGAGATCCTTCTCACACGTGCAACACACACATCTTTCCCACTTAGACATCCTTACTTTCTCCTTCTCTGTAGAGGATCCTATTGCCTCTTCCCAGACTGAAAATATTTTGTGAGCAATTCCTCTTGGCAAAATCTCCTCCTGGCATTTGTTCCTGACCAAACTTTCTCGCTAGCTGTCGGTTCCTAATACACATTCTCTCGCCTGTTTATGTCTCAAAACTAATGCTTTTTGCTTCTCTTTCCTTCGCTATTTGGTAGAGTTGTTTATGAAAGGGCTTCCTCTAATATCCAGCCTAGGTGGTCTCAGAAAAAGCTTGTGCGTGCGTTATACACACACACGTACGTGCACAGGTTCGTGCAAGAGTTGGAACTAGCAGGAGGCCCTTTTCACTAACCTAGAAGATTGATGGAAAACGCGTTAGCCCTTGTTCGCCCCATCCAGGCACAATGAAGCACAGCGACTTTGCTATAATAGCAGGAAGGCACTTGGGTAAAACATTCAGATAACTGAGGAAGGCCAATATCCCTCATGTGCAAAGAAAAAAAAAAAAGGGAAATGGTTCCTAGCCAGGTCAAGTGAGAACAGATCTCTCACCAAACACTAACTCTGCCCCAGCGAAGTCCAATGTTGCTGGAGAGACTGCTTTGGGTAAAGCTGCTGGTGTAAGGAAACTTTTCGTGAATTAGGAAGAATTTCACATCCCAGGAGCTCTGTGGCAATTTGCGTTAAAGAGGATTTTGCTAAACTTTGTGCTTGGGGTGGGTGGAAGAGAGGTCCCGGGTTGTTAGGGGGAAAACAAATGCTAGGCCTCGATGAAAAGGTCACACCCTGGGCGTTCTGTCCACTCTCTGGAGCACCAGACCCACCAGGCTGTAGTCACCAAGCCTCACGCTCCTGGAAGAGCTGTTGGGAAGGTTTAACCTCCGGATAACCTTGACTAGGAAGCCAGGGCTTGTAAATGCCACAGGGAGACCTCAACGGCCAGGATTCTCTTCCTACGCTTCTCCCTAGCAGATCTGAGAAATCACGAAGCAGAGCCTTTCGAAGAGCGCCGGGACCTCTGCATTCTGTTGTTGATTACGGGGGAAGAAACCGAATGGCCGAAAACGAGTCCCTGGCTTGTCCCAGGGTGTCCACGGTACATGCAAACAGGAACGCATCTGGGCGATGAGAACCCACCCCTGCGGAGGACTCCAGAGTTTTCTGTGTTTGCAGAAACTGCACCAGAGGAGGCAGACTCATGAGGGCTCGATGTGCGCAGTGGAGACAGAATTTGGGGGCCAATCACCATGCAAGCGGTCCGGGCAGAGCTCTGTCCAACTGCGGACTGCACGTGGGCTGGTTCTCTCCGATGCGGATGCAGGCGGCTAATGTGGACAGGTCTTGGGGACCGAGGGACGCTTGAAAGGGCTTCAGGTAAAGATCACCAATGAACTTTGGGGGCCACAGCCTGCGATGGCGTCCCACGTGGAGTCGAGGCCAGAGGGAACTCTGCCCTTCTCACGGGGGAACCCACTTAGAAAAAGAAATGCTTAGGCCTGCTCATTGCCTCATTTCTCACAATTTAACCAAAATACCTTCACTTTTTTTTTTTTTTTTTGGTGGTTTTAGCTCCTCTTCAATTCCTTCTCAAAATTCAATGCACATGCCTGAGATTGTTGTTCCTCGCTAGTTTACGGGGGAAAAAAAGCACTCTGGCCGTTAGGAAGAAAGCAAGCGAGAGCAGCAGAAAGCCATTAGGTTGCAGGGGTGCGGAGGTGTTCACACTGCAGCCTGCGGTCCCTGCTCGAGTCCGACCGCCTGCTGCAGGAGTGAGGAACTGCTGGCCTGGAGCGAGCCCCACCCTCCAGCCAGCTTTTTGAAGCAGAGGGAAAAAAAATAACGTGTACACGTGTCATAACTTAACGCCGAGTTTTAACAGGCCATCTTGTTAGGGGCCACTTGTGCTTCAGAATGAGAAAACTCAAAAATCAGGCTTTCGCTGTGGCCCAACCGTGGCCAGGAACAGGCGATCCCTAAGGATGACGGTCCGGCTTCCGTTTTTCTTCAGCCCATAAGCCAGACTCTTGGGTCACGTTCCCTTGGTTGCTGTTTGAAAACTCCTTTTCCTTCAAAAGGTACAGGAGGTGTATCTGTGACCTGGAAAAATGAACGCAGGGCTGGGGTTTAATGACACGGCCCACATCTTCCACCCCCCACCCCAGCCCACGCCCTGAGCTCCGGTCAGTCCGTTCTCGGGGCCGTCGCGGCGTGCTGTCTTGTGCAGAATGTGTTTTTTTTTTTTTTGGTCAGCAGGCACTTAAGGACACCATGAAAGTCAACCGAGATGCTCTTTGGGATTTAAAACAAAAATCAAAAAGGCACAGCGTTCTCCCTGGTGTTTACACAGAGAGGTGGCGAGCTCCTTAATCGAGGGTCAGCTTTTTGCCAGAACATGGTCCCGCGTGTGGCCTCCGGGCCAGGAGATGTACAGTAAAGAGAACAGAAGGTGAGAGGCAGTGGAAGGCTCCGAGGGGTCAGATACGGAAGGTGTCTTGCTAATGGCATCTTCTACGTCTGATTTCTGGCGGGAGGTCCTGAAAACTCCTTCCTGATAATTTCATTAACTACAAAAGAAAAGAGAAAGAGAGAGAGAGAGAGGAGGGGCGAGTGAGAGGGCACCAACAACACGGGTCGGATTAGCTTTCTAGAACCTTTAAACAAACAAACCATGCTTTTGTTCTCTCCGATAATACGTTGGACAATTTTTAACGTAAGAAATGCCTTCCTGTGCTTTTTCTGTTTTCCTGGACAGTAATATTTTGTGCTACGGATGTGTTTGCGAAGGGAACTTTAAAACATCGTGGCAGAAATTGAGCTGGGCCCTAGGGCAGGATCTAAGTATGTTCAGGCTCTCTGCTACCACACTCCTTCCGTTATTACAGCATCCGGAAAATACCTACTACGAGACTAAACCATAGTTGACCCACAAAGCATTCAGTTCTCAAAAGAGACTTTTCAAAAGAAAGTAGATGGAGATACCACTGAGAGTAGCCATCAGTGTAGACGACATCTCTCTCAGCACAACCAGAAATTCTGGCCTTACCCCTCCCCCCCCCCCACCACCCATGCTGGCGAAGTGTCCTCTGTCCGAGGGGCTCTGGAAAATTCGGTCACCCCCTCCCCCACAAGGGAACCAGGAATGTAATACCAGCCCCTGACATTAAGAAGAAGCTGGTTCTCTTCTCCCATCTCGGCCCCCTTATCCAGGGCCCCTGTCTCTGTAAGCAAGGCAGGAAGGTCTTAGAATGGGGATCTGGCAAAAAAAAAAAAACAAAAACACAAAACTTTCTTGGTAAAAAGTTGCTCTCTGCAGCAGCCCAGATCCGAGGCAGGGGGTGTGCACAAACCCGAGGGCTATGTACGCCCTTGCCTGTGCGGTGGGATGGGTCGACTGGTCCCAGGGGCAGGAGGAGAGCGGAGAGGAGGGAGACCCCTGTTGGGTGCCTTCGAAGGTTCTTAATCTCCCCTCCCCCGCCTCCTCCCGCAGTCCTCTTCGTGGGTTTCGTCTTTGATTACCTTACTGTAATCCTCCCTGCTTATTTTCTGTTTCTGTTGAGATTTGCTCCAAGACCCCCCACCCCACGCTCAAGCGGAGCCCTCTTCCCAGAAGACCCCTGCGTGGACGAGTCTGCAAGCCCCAGGGAAAGCGCAAAACTTTCCCCAAAAAGCCAACTGCCCTTGAGCTGGAAAAGGCACGCTTGACCTTGGGCTCCCTCACTCCACTGGTAGCGGCGTGACTCTACCTCTCTGTGCCTCGGTTTTCTCCTCTGGTAAGCGGAACCCACGACGTGTATGGCTTAGTCCCTGGTAGGCACTGAGGCCCATGCCTGCCTCCTGGCGCCCGCCTGGCAAATGGTGTTCCATAGCGGCTGGCTCCACTCCCCACACCCCCAGGCTCGGGGTCAGACTCTGAAGGAGTGCTTTGCCTCGGTGGGCTTCGTTTTGTGCTAGAAGCTATTGAGGCACCGCTCCCTGTTCTTCAGGTATGCGCTGAAAGCACGTGCAAGGTGGGAGTTCGGGTTAGCATCCCTTCTCTGCTGCCTCCTTACTTGAATTTGCCTCAGTCTCCCCATCTGTAAATCGGGTCTAAAAACGTCACCTCCCTTCTAGGGTCCTAGAGGAGCTTGGATAAGATCATGCAAGTGATGGACTTATCACAGTGCCCCGTGTCTGGCAGGTGTTGACAGCATGGTGCACATCAGGTATGAGATGTTATACCTACGGAGGTACACGTGCATAGTATTAGCACAGCAAAGCGTGGCCGCGGATCCATTAATAGCTCAGAGGATGAATTCACATTCAGCAAACCAACGTTGTTGACCGGGCACTTACTGTATACCAGGTACTGGCTGAGCTGACTCCCAGGGGCCCTAAAGCAGGAACCCAGCCCACCCTTCTGTGAACCCTGCCCGGGCCTGGTAAGCTGCGAGCCCTTTGTGAGGCAGGCAGGGAGCCACAGGGGAGCAGAATGCCAGGGGGAGGGAGGTGGGGTCAGTGCAGCTTCATGGGAAGCTTTTCAAAGCCCGGATTCTGAAGGGCTTCCTGTTTTCTCAATCTAGGAAACCAGAAGAGTCGATCCTTAATGGAAACTTTCCACAGCCTCGGCTTTCTAAAAATATCTGGTAGGCAGCCATGTTGGCACCACGGCCCTCACTAAAGGGTCGCTCCCCCTCCTCAGAAGGCAGGGGCTGGGCCCGGGGCGGGGGTGGAAGGTAGGCGCCGTGTTCAAGCACAGAGACGCTCTGCCCGCTTCCTGAAAGCTAGAGTCAGGTAGATGCTAATAGCTGCGTCTGGAAAACTCCGGACAGCGTGCACTTAGACCTTCGTGTGGTTGGGGGTGGCGAGGGGGCGGCTGTGGGCCCAGGCCCCGGAGTGAGGCCCACTCAAACCCCGCAGAAACCTCGCTGGCTAGAGGAACCTTCTCTTGCTGAAACCTCAGGGCTGGCTCCCCCGGCTGGGAGCAAGGAGAAAGTTCTAGAGCAGGAGTGCCAGCTGGGTGTTGGCAGGGGCGGCGCCGCCCCCCCCCCCACTTGGGGGACCTCGAGCCCAAGACGTGGAGGGTCTCTCTGCTCCAGAGCCGGGTCTCCTGTCTGCAGGGAGGTCTCCCCTCTGCAGCCACAAGTATTCAAACCAGTTCCCTGATGCCCACCCTGCAACCTCTCCCTGGGTCCTCCCCCGGCTTCTGGGCTGGATGGGACGGGGGGGCTCCTGCCTCAGCCCTGCCGCACCTCCTTCTCCAGCTCTCGTCTCCCTCTGCAGCTCTACCTGCTTAAGGTCTCCCTTACGCAAAACCCCCGCTCTGGGTGCCCCCTGCTTCCCTCGCCAGCCACGCAGGCTTCTACCTGCACTCTGCTGGTAGAGTAGCCCAGCGGCCCCTTTCTCCTCACTCCTGCATTCAAGGCTCTGCTCCCTCTCCTGCTCTGCACTGCATCCCCCCAGTCCTGCCCAGTCTCCTCCAGGTATCCGTTCCAGGCAGTTCACCAGCTAGTGCTTTATGTTCTTGTTCCCCCACGGAACCCTCCGCTTTTAAACAGGGCCTCAGGAAGTGCTCAGTGACACCTTTCTGAGCTTCCTTTCTCTCCTCAAGTGGTAAGTAGCCTAAGGTCCCACAGACAGGCTTCGTCCCCACTCTGAGTGCTGAAACACGGTTCTGTATCAGCCTTCTGCGTTCCATCCAGTCAGTAAATGCTTTGAGCATCTATCCTAGGCCAACTTTTGTATCTTTCCTCCCACCTCTTCCCAAACTGGGCCACACGCATTTCTCCAACAGCCCCTCTCCTCGTCCCAACGCCACCTTTGCACGGAAGCTGTCTCCCACTCCTACCCTCGGGCCCTCACTTCCTCCAGAAGCAAATAGCGAATTCTCACAATGCTTTGCTTGCAACCTCCTAGGCCAGGTTATTTGAGTTTCCTGTGTCCTCAGGGTGCCATGCATAGTGCCATGCATACAGCAGGTACCTAATGTATGCATCTCAGCCCCCCACAGATATCCCACACCACAGCCTAGGTCACTTGGTTTCGAGAAGCTGTCTTTCCTCTGCCCTCCAATTGACAAATGGGTTGCCAATCTGTTACTTGTCTGGAACCTTTTCTCTACAAAAGAATATAAGCCATTCGCATTTATTGAAGGCTGACTGCATGCCACGCACTGTAACAAATGCAAAGTTTTTCTTACGCCAAACCTAGCACTACAACCCTCGCCTCATAGTTGGAGATAGGCAATCCCCTGCCATACCAGGTGATGGAATTGCGATTTGAACTCAAGGCCCATGTATTAACCTGAACCCTAGATGGCTACACAATTGATGAGACCGTACTATTAAGTGCAGAAGTCATCATGTTTTTTCCATGGTCCTGGCGTCCTCAGTGTCGTGTGTGTGTGTGTGTGTGTGTGTGTGTCAGGAAAAGGCGAGGGCAGCCTCTGCGAAGTTAACAGCAGAGAAGGCCATATGCTGAGTGGTTAAGGCGGTCATTGAGTATCACTTTCTCAGAACAGAATTGAGGCTAATGGTGTCGCCTCTACCACAGGCAGCCCTGACCTTTTATCACCCCTAGCGCGAGGCGCCGTGATGAAAACATTGATGAACGTGTACAACCTCAGGGTGATTTCTAAGCCTGACACCTAAGGCTGAAACCAGAAAGGAAAAGATCGACAGATGTAAGTATATTATAATTATATATTTTTCTCTTTAAAACTCTGAAAAATCAAGCAGAGAGAATAAAAATAAAACACTTCTAATAAAGGGCTGTTGGCATAAAAAGAATATGAGGGATCATCAAACTTCTTCTGTAAAGGGCCAGACAAAAATATTTGCAGTGCTATGGGCCCCCTACTCAACTACCCAGCTCTGCCCTGTAGTGTGAAAGCAGCCATAGACAGTATGTGAGCAAACGGACATGGCTGTGTGCCAATAAAACTTTATTCGCCACAACAGACCGGGGGCCAGATCTGAACAGGCCAGTTGCCAACTGGTGTGAGACTTAGTGTACCAGCCCCTAGTATATACCATGGCAGAGCAGTGTTTTTTCACCTACTTTTTTTTTTAGGGGGGGAGGGGAATAAAGCCAATGCCTCTTACTTGTGCTGTTCCTCAAACAACCCTAGGTGTTTATGTCTACAAACTTGGATTTCTCTTAGCATCCCACTGTGCCCTAGGAATGTTACGATTCCCTTGAAGGGCCAGACACCTGCAATACTGACTTTCATTCAGCTGAGCTCAGAGGTTCTCAAACTTTACCTTGCAGCACAGCTGCTCAGAGGTGCATGTAGAAAACCACATGGATATACACGGTAGGTGTAATTTAAAAGCCCGTCAAGGGTAACTTTGACTCTGGGCCTTTTCCCCTTAATTGCTGACTTTGGAACTTAATTCCCCGAAAAAGCAACAACAGGAAGGAGTGGAGAGACCCCCCTCCTGTTTCTCTCCCCAAAGCCTCAAGCATGTTTTCTCAAATCTGGTTAGATCATGTGAGTGCCCACAAGAGTCTGGGGGCCAGCCACAAAGGCCACAGCCACTCCTCGAGCTTGGACAGGAATGGGGGAGGCTGCATTCTCTAGGCCAGAGAGTCTAAGAGCCAGGATAGGGGCAGGGTCCACTCACTACCCTTCTTCATCCCGCAGCGCTTGGCCGAATCTCCTCTCGAGACCCATGCTTGGGGCAAGGAGGCTGGACCAGGAAGCCCGTGACGTGTGCTCTGGGTGATTCTGTCCCAACTGCCGTGAGGTAAAGCTGCTGGGACAGCTGAGGGTGAGCACCCGGCCTCTTCCCCACTAGCATGTGGAAAAGGGCTGAGCAGGCAAGGTGGCCCTTGGCCCTTCTCCTGTGACGCTGATCTCAAAACTGAAATGATCTGTCCTCTAAGAACAAAACTCTTTTTCGCTCTGCTTTTTGCTGGCTCAGGAACTTTCCAGCCACCTCTGTGTGCTCTGGGGGAACAGTGAAGAGCTTTCCAGATGGGCCAGGCCAGACTTTAGACTCAGCGAAAAAGACAAAAAAAACCTTTGACAGGCCTGAAGCCCAAAGCCTTGGGTGGGGTCTGAGAGGTACAGGATAGTAAATCCCCCAGGGGCCCTGGACATCAGAGCCAGCTTGCCAAAGTTCCCAGGCCCCTGTAAGGTCAGAAGCATTGCCAAGTGCTAATACCAGGGAGGGAAGAAACACGCTTTAAAAAGGCCCCTTCAGGACTCTGAGAAGTGGTTTACACTGTCCACACTGACATTTTAGCTGCATTTTTGTCACCCTGAGTCCCGGATCCGAAGCCCTCGGGAGGGAGTCTGGCACCTGGTATTCAGCAAATGTTCCCTGATGGCATTGTTGCCTTTGTGGACAGTGTTTGATAGTTGCTGTTGGAGAATGTGCCAGAGAAACACCCCCCCCCCAATACCCCTTTCATGCCGCTACTAGGAAGTGTCAGCATGTCTTATCAGCAGAGCCCATCCCTCCAGAATGTCCAGGCCACTGTGTGTGCTGATGGGCGTGGCAGTGAATTTGGGTGCGTTTTCAGAACAGCTTGCAGAACAGCTGCTCAGAGGTGTATATAGAAAGCCACATGGACATACACGGTAGGTGTAATTTAAAAGCCCGTGTGATGCCGCCATGAACTTCTGGGCCTGGCCTTGATGGAATGAACCTACTTTATCTGACCAGGGAACCCTTCAGAAGCCACAGCCCGATGAGCCAGGGAGATGTCAGGAGGCACGTAACCAACAACACCACCGGCTGACTTCTGGTGAGTGTACTTCGTGTGCTGAATCGAATCGGCATGTGCACAGCATTCGGTCACAGCAACAGCATCTAAACAGCCGAGGCACAGAAAGGTAAAGCAACAGCCTCACCGTCCCAGGGGGACTCTACATTCACAGAGCGTCCTGCCCCCTGTGCTGTAAAGTCTGCGTGAGTTACCAGGCTCTTCTACGCAGGCCCAGAATCCAAAGTCAACTGAGGTATAGATCCACTGCTTGAAGCTACATCAGGGGCTCTGCTGAGTTCAGTGGGAAAACCACAGCTCTATCCTGGACCAAGCACAGTACCCTCCGAGAGCAGCTTCCCGGGGCTTCTGATCTACCTTCCCCGTCTTGTTCCCCAATGCAGAGAGTCTTACTTAACTGGATACACCAAGCAACATGTACAAAACCAAAAAGGAGCTGGTCCAGTGCAGGAGCAGAACTCTCAGAGGTGGGAAGGTGGCCTTGCTATACTCTTCCTGGGAGGGGGTGATGGGGCCCCTGGGAGAACATGCAAATTCCCAGGGCCTCCTCTCCTCTCTCTCCTCCCCACCCCATCCGTGAGCTCCAGCCTCCCAGACCAGCTCAGGGATGGACCCCAGGGGTGTCCCCTTACAGAGCGATGGGGTCTAGCCTGCAGGAAGTGGTGTCTGTGAGGACGGTTGGAAAAGATTTCTTCTACTAAAAGTAATTCAGGTTAAGGAAACACACAGCTGGAAAACAAAAGGAGAAGCAGAAGAGGTCAATTACCTTTGACTTTGATTTCTCGGATCAAAGATCACAGTCATTCTGTTTCATAATATGTTTTGTATCCAGCTAAGGTGTGTGTCTATCAGCTCTGAAAAAGATTGGCAAAATCATTTTTGAGAAGAAAAAAAAAAAAATCACCTTTGCCCTCTATTACACTCCGAACTCACGTTAATATCATCCGTTTAATGGGTAGCTCTTCACCTAGGGCCAACTCAGAACCCAGGACAGAATTTAACCCTCCGGCTGTAGTTTAAGCCCACATTCTGTATCCTCCTAAAACCACTGTGCCGGAATTAACCCCAAACCAGTGTAGTAGTCACTGAGAGGAGGGACTTAGTGCCAAGAAATGAGGGTCCCTGAGATCAAAGGGCACCCGCGAGGTGATGGCGTTTTGTTTTGTTTTTTCTAAGCTAGACAAAACAGCCCTGCCTCCTGCAGGCCACGGAGCTGCGAATCAGGGCCGACTGAAGAGAGAAAAACGTACACGCTAGCTTCTGCAGCAAAGAACGTCAGAATTACACGAGGAATCGATTCAAACGTAACCCTCCTTCAGGCTTTTCTACGTGCTAAATTTGACTCGTTTCCTTCTTACAAGTGATAGAACCTCAGTGCGCATGCAAATTCGTAAGACTGCACATTTTCTTCCTGTTTTTTTTTTTTTTTTTTTTTTTTTGGTTGACAGTGAAAAAAAGTTCCTATTTTTATAGCTCCTGCCCAGTCAGCACACGGAGGGCCCTTAAAAGGGGGTGGTGATGAGTGTACATTACAAGCAATAAACTCCCCCTCTACAGCAGTTTTCCAATCACTTGTTCTCTTAATCCCCTTTAAAAAGTGGCAGAGTAAAAGACCAGGGTCCGTTTCGCCTGCACTTAGAAATGTTTTCTGGGATGAATTTCTTACAACTTTTACTAGCTGTAGCTTTATCAGCATCGTTGGGCAAACCAGGATGCTCTTTCAGAGGCGAGGCACAGACTCCCGGAAATCTCCCCTTCAAGGTGGAGAACCCTCAAATAATGAGAGCTTTCCGGCAGGGCTGTAGTTAACGGGGCTGAACTCCCCCAGGCTGGGCTCCATTCGGGTTGGCTGGGTTGGGGTTAGGCACAGCAGAAAATAACCAGCTCCTCCAGTGCAGTTGCTGTGAACAGTTTGGACCCTGCGTTTCAGGCCACTTCCCATCTACTCCCCAAAATTCCGGGTGGCCATGGCCCCAGCAGCAGTTTCCTCACTGGATTGCCTTAGCTCCAGTGCACGGTGGCTTGTTCACCCCAAGAGCAAAAGGCATCGTCAGACCATTCATTCGAGGCCTTAAAATACCATCTGTATCCCAACAGTGGTCAAATTAATGTCTTCAGCCCAGACCTCACCCTTGACCTTCAGACTTTGCCATCTAACTACCCACTGGGCATCCCAAACTGAATATGGCCAAAGCCGATTTCCTGATTCTCACACCTGCCCTCCCTGCCCCCCACCACTTGTTCCCATCATAAGAAACCTCACTCTCTTCTTCAGGTTGTTCAGACCAATCTCGGTCACCGTTCACATCCCTCCGTATGCAAATGCTTCTGGGTTTACCTTTGAACTAGATCTGGGAACCAGCAGCCCCTACCACCTCCTGTCTTGATCACTACATCGGCCGCTCCCCTGTGTCCCTGACCCGGTGCTGGGATCCCTGGTCTCTGCCCAAGAACTGGTGGCACTGAAGGCACAGCAGTTGGTCAGTCGTTACTCCCAGAAAAACCTTAGGTGCTCTAAGGGCCAACAGGTTCCACTCTATCCATCTACACTCAGTAGACATCAAGTGCCACGCACAGGTCCAAGGTCACATGCTTGGAGCAGCGAGCCCAGTCTAGGGGGGAGCCCCGGGGACCATGCCTTTAAGTCCAGCCAGCCAGTACCCAAGAAGCAAGCCCTGCTCTGACTCTGCTCCCCAGCCCTCATCAAGAGTGTTCAGAGAATTTATAAAGCATTCACCTAACTGGTTTGCAGCCTTTTGAGGTACAGCTTCCTGTTTAGTCATGAAGTTTCACTCTTTCACGGCCTGTTTCTTGGTGCAAGGCAGAGGCGACAAGAGGAGAGGAAGGGCCTATTTCCATTCAACTAAGACCCCAACCTCAGCTCAAGACCCAGCCACCCACTTCCCCGCCAGCCATCTCTGGGGATTGGTGGTACAACACTCATTGCTCAGGTCAGGTTAGCGAGGCACAGAAAGATGGAGAGGTTTGTCCAGGACCGGGCCCCTGCACTGGGCAGAGCTCAATAAAACCCCAGCTTCATGGGCCTTAGGCCCAGGCTAAGTTGGGAGATGATCAGGCTGTCTTGGGAGCTGGGTGAAAATGCAGACTGGTGTCAGAAGCCCTTGGAAAAACACTCTGCCAGTGACAGCCATGCAAGTCTCCTGGCCCCTTGCTGAGCCACAGAATGGGAATAACAATACCTTCTTGGCAAGGATTCTGTGAGGATTAAATAAGATGTTCTACCTGGTCTGTTGGCAGGTATTTATAAGCTCTGCGATATGGCCCCTAAAGAAGACCCATGGAAGAGTAAGAGGGAAGGGTGAGAAAGGGGACAGAGGCCAGGCCAAAGCATCCTCTCTAATAACCAAGAATAGGATCCTGTTTCCCTCCGCGGTTCACGAGGAAGTAGGTTCCTTTGATCGGCATGGCTGCTCTGGCCAGTTGTAATATGAAGGTGGATGGCAAGAGAGGCAGCCATGTTTAGAGTTACCTGGGTGACACCTACACCCTCCCCCCCCCCCCCCCCGCAAAGCCAAGGAGAGCAGCCTCTGGTCCTAGAATCATTGCCCCATTGTGTGGTCTTTTATGAGGCTACAGCTGAAGACCTACACAGCGATGTTGCATTTTTACAACACTAGGCATAAAGCGGTGAATCCTTCCACTGGTGCTGTGGATTAGATGATCACTGAAGACAGGGATTGGAAGTGCTTCCCTTATTAATCAACACTGATAATTAATGTGCAAGCATATGGTATCGACGGATAAAGTGCAAAAACACAGACGGGAAAATGTGTCATCTCGCCAAATTATACAACTAACGTCCAGCCTCCTGAAAGCTCAGGCACGCGTCTCTAAGGGGGATGGAAGTAGATGGGAAGATCCGCGTGCACCTGTGTCATGCAGCTGACGGGACTCCGAGAACGGCCCAAGGTGCATGCAGTCTGCTGGCTCTACGATGAAAACACTGATGTCCCTCCCAACCACAGTCGAAACTGCTACCACCTTATCCCCTTTTCCACGTTTCCCGTGATTACGCATCCGCTTACAGTCTAGGGAACGACGACTTGGGACTTTCTCTAAGCTACGCTGCCCTAGGAGAAAGGACTCACCAACTGTAGAAACTCAAGCCTGAGCTGGGTTTGCCCCTTCTGCCCAGTCCTTTTCTCTAATTCAGCAGAATTTTCTTCTGATTTCATGCAGCTACGTTGCACCTCTCCTGGCGAGCAACCACACGGCTTCTAAGGTAGCAACCACAGGCAAGAAAGCATTCTAAACAAACCACGGCTTGCTTCCTTGTCGTCCTGCCATTTCATCATGCCTGGACCCCAAACCTCTGCTGAGAGGCATCAGCCACAAAGCAAGCGTTGCAAAATACGTTGTTGCCAAAACAGAAGCAAAAGAAAGGCGCCGGTTGCTACATCCAGTGGAGATTCGGGAAAGAAATGGCGCTCCAAACCCACAAATGAGCCTGTGACCGCCAATGAGATGATAAAACAAATACTTAATTGTTCGGGAAGCCATTTTTCTCTCTGGGGGTTGAAGGAATTAACCAAACACTCATGTCAAGACATTTGAGTGCGTTTCTCCTTGCCGATGTGTGAGAGTTGGGATGGAGGCCGGGGAGACAGGTTAGCAGGTGGAATCCCGGAGAGGCAGGAAGCCCCTCCGTCCTGGGCCACTTTCCTCACGACACACAATGGCCTAACCCAGCCCCCAGGGGGACACCCCTACATACATCCACACATTTCCAAAGCCCAGCAGAAGCCCATGTCCCGTAAGGAGGCACCCTCCCCCTTCACACTCCCCCCCTCCACGATACCTTCCCATCATTTGGCACGTTTTGTCTTTAAATCCACCCCCAGAAGATTTCCCACCACATCTGCCTCCCTCTAGCCCGCAGCCTGGGTTAGCGTAAGATTTGACTGACCTACAGACCGACCGCCTGGGGGCGTAGGCCTGGCCCCAGGTTCATGGGCAAGCCCTCACCTGGGACCCAGCCCTGGGCAAGCCCACCTGCCTTGGAGAGGGAGAGGGCAAGCGCAGGGCCAAGAACCCTCCACCTTCCTGGTTCAGCCAAGGGCCTGTGGGGCGAGGAACGGCAAGATAAATCAGGGACCCCCCCCCCCACCCCGGACCATTCAGTCTACTCCTTCCAGAATCAAAAAAGCTACTAGCTTTTGGAAAGAAATTTCACCAGGTCGGACCAAACCCAGTCCTGAATGTCTCCGGGTGAGATTCACAGGCCTGGTATGGGGAACTTGTTGCTGTCAACACAAAGGCTGTCCGAGGGACCAGAAAGGACTGTGTGTGTGTGACGTTATTCCAGGTGTCCCTAAGACACATGTGGACAGAACTCCAACTCCTGACTCATCCCCTTATCAAACCTGTCACCTCCAGGCCCAGCCGTGAACTCAGTTGTGTCCCCCAAATGGCTATGTTGTGGTGCTAACCCTCGACGTGATGGTATCCGGACATGGGGCCTTTGGGGGTGACCAGAGTCGATGAAGTGATCAGGGTGGGGCCCCCATGATGGGATTAGTGCCCTCATCAGAAGAGACGCCAGAGAATTCGTGCGCTCGCCCTCCGCCCTGTGCCGGCCCAGTGAGAAGGTGCCCGTCCCAAGAGGGCTGTCACCAGAACCCCACCTCGCTGGCTCCCCGATCGCGGACTTCCAGACTCTAAACAGTGAGAAAATTAATGGCAGCCGAGCTCAGATACGCCCACAAGCCCTGTGCTGCCAGAGCACCTGCCTCTCTGATGCCTCCATTTACGCTCACACGGCAGGCATCCGCCAGCGAAGCGGCCAAGGTTAAGTGACTTGCCCGAGGTCAAAGGACTTTTCCAAGGCCACACGGCTGGTCCGCAGCAGGATTTGAACAAGGAGCAGACGCTGATGCTATGGCCCCAACGTTCCCACTACCACCACACCTTTATGCGGTCTGGGTCTGGGGCCGGGAGGCCCCCTCTCCTTGCTGTACGCATCGGAACCCATCTCTCTGTCCACACCCAGCCTCAACTGCTGCCTGGTTTCCTCCAGCCCAGAGCCCCTTCTCCCTGCTCCGCCCTCCACTGACCTCACAAAGGCAGCCTTCGTCTGGCAAGGTCGGAGGAGTCTCTGAGGGCAGGGGCCACAGACCTCTCGGTGCAGGGGCTGAGCACAGCGGTGAGGGGCGCACGCCCTCAGGGCAGACTCGCGGGGAAACAGTGCCGGGGGCCAGAGGGCGTGGGTCCGAATCTCAGCCTGCCACGTCCTGCCATGGGCTGGAGGCAGGCCCTGGCACGTCCTGCGAATCTCTGGGAATCAACGAGTCACCACGTGACAGGTGCTCCCGACAGCGTGTGGCCCATCACGAGCACTCTGTATTCACGGAGGGAACATGGGCCAATCCACTTCTGGAGCCTCAGTTCCTTCGTCCGCAACGTGGGAATGACAACGTGTAACCTGGCGAGGGGTTGTGCGTGAATACAACCGGCTCCGGGTCAAGCCGCAATTAAGTGTGCTCGCGCCGTTCCTATCCCCGTCGTTAGCGTGTGTTTTCACCGGCCACGTGGAGAACATTTGGTTAACAGGCTGAGCTGACTGGACGGCCACCCTCTTTCCCCAGAGCACTTTCACCTCCGCAGCTATTTCTGCATTTTCAGAGTGGGCGGGTCTGAGGTCAGCCGTGCTCTCAGAGATGCCTTCTCACATCCTGCCGAGAGGGGCCCCTCCCAGGCCACCCTGCACAGAGTGCTGGCTGCCCTGGACCAGCGGCGTGCAGATGCATAAGAGCCCTCTGAGTCACCCACGCTCTGCAAGCCAGAGGCCTCCGGAAGCCAGCCCCAGCATCAATCAGGTCCCGCACGGCACCCAGCCGCCCAGACATCTTACCAGCAAGACCTCGGAGCTTACGAGAAAAAGTGCCACGCTGCACCGAGCTGTCCCCGGCTCTCAGGATGAGTAAACACGGCAGTTCTGGGGCTCTGGTTCCGAGTCAGAAGCCAAGGTGCTAACGGGGCGGAGGGTGTGGTTGGCGGGTGGGGAGGGCAGGCCGGCGTGCCGCCAAGGTGGGAATTCTTTCGCGGTTCTCCTCGGGCAGCCAGAACCTGCTTCTCCGGATGCAAATCGGAACAAAGACTGGACCCTGGGATGCCCTAGCTTTTAGGATTCCACAGTAAAAATCACCCATGTACTTTTTGAGGGAAAATGGCTTGAGCTAACAATGCTGCTCACTCTAGTTAAGCTGGGGGGAGGAGATTTAAGAAGCCCAGAGTAGCCTGGCTCCCTCGTAGGACCGCAAGGCCAAGCCCAGGGCGCATGTCTAAAAAGCGACACGGTATCAGCACATCACAAGCCTTAAAACAGAGCTGAGGCCCGGGGCTCAGGCGGCGCTGGTGGCTTCCCCGGGCAGGACAGGAGGCCTCCCAGCTCGCTCCTGGTGGCAGTATGATCCCGCAAAAGAGAAAAGCGTAAGCTCACATCCCACAAAACCACCAGCAACCTGTCTCTAGACCTAAAGGAACCCAAGCCTTCTCGTGCTGTCGATCCGATCCCGGCTTTGGGTGGCCATCCGGGTGGCGGGGCACAAAAGGCAGCCTTCCTCTCCAAGTCACGTATAACCAGCTCAGCCTCCACAGTCAGGGGCCCGTCTGATGGGAACTCCAGGGGATCCCAGAGGGTGACGGGTGAGTGGCTGCCGGACCACACCGTGCACAGTAGGTGCCTGGATGCTGTAGACACCCACCGGATTCCACTCGGATGGACTCTCTGCCGCCAGCACTCACACACTCCTGGGACCCAGGGGTTCCCCCTCAGCCCCGGGAAAGTCCACACCTTTAAAATCAAAGAAAATACGCTTCTCTGCCTCATCCTCTAGTCGCCTCCGCCTTCCTTCCTACGCTTCAACCACGGCAAGCAGGCTTACACCCCAGGGCCTTTGCACTTCCTATTCTTGCTACCTGGGATGCTCTTTCACGAGATATTTACAAGGCTCTCTCCTTGAGTATTGCTCGGCAGTCGAAAAGAATGAAATCTTGCCATCTGCCACTATGTAGATGGAACTAGAGGGTACCGTGCTAAGCGAAATCGGTCAGAGAAAGCCAAATACCCTATATGACTTCACTCACACGAGGACTTTAAGACACAGAACAGATGAACGTAAGGGAAGGGAAGCAGAAATAATATCAGGACAGGGAGGGGGACAACACAGAAGAGACTCTTAAATATGGAGGACCGACAGAGGCTCACTGGAGGGGTTGCGGGAGGGGGGATGGGCTCAAGCGGGGAGGGGCACTAAGGAATCTACTCCTGAAATCACTGTTGCACTGGACGCTAACTAACTTGGCCATAAATTAAAAAAATAAATTAAAAAAGAAAGGCTCTCTCTCCTTGAGCTCTCTGCCAAACGTCTCCTCCTCTGGGATCCTTCCCTTGCTAGAGGAGCAGGCCTCCGTGCTACCCCCTCTCTCTCTTCCCACCCCCCTTGTATCACCTTTTCTCACAGCATTTGGTGCTACTCGGTTCTTGCGTTTGTGTTTGGACCGTGAGTTCGATGAGGGCAGGGACTTGGAGCCTTTCTGTGCAAACGGTGTCCCCAGCAGTGACGCTACGTAGCCGCCGGATGAACGAGCCATTAAGTGAAAAAAGGAATAAATGAACGCGTAAGCCACGGCTCTGAGCATTGGCGACCCGGCGCTGACTTCACTGTGGCAAAACATGGCGTATCGTCACGCCTGCCTCAGAGCAGGTCCCGAGAGAAGCGGTGAGAAATCACGCTTTGCCGTCCCTCAGGGAGAAGCCAGGGCCTCCGAGCTTTGGTCATGCCGTCACCCACCCGGCTCCCTCCGACTAGCGAATGCCGGCTCAAGAGGTTCACGAGGCCCACGCCCCTCCCCAAGTACCAAGCGTTGCCCACAGCAAGCCTAAAAGAACCATGACGCAAACGCGGTCGAGACGAGCACTGGGGGATCTGGAACCCCCAACCTCTGCTCTCCACTGAGTGCAACTTAAAGAGTGAGAAGCTGCATCTCCACCTGTGAACATCTCTATCCTGAGCCCATTTCTTCTGCCGACTGGAACGTGGCTAGAAAGCGCCCATGCAGAGACCTTTGCAGGAGGCAGGTTCTAAGCACAGCACGTCTGCGGGAAACCAGAGACACTTAGGAAGGGCTTTCCAACGAACGCCCTCCATCTTCCTGACCCAGAGCATCCACTGAGGCAGCTGAGCGCTGAGGGGGCGGGCAGGCTTCAGGGCCATCGTGAGCTCGCGAGGCACATCCCGGCCCGCGTGGCAGCGTCAGTGGCTGGGAATGACAGCGAATCCCCGTGTGAGGCAGTTCTGTCTCTACTTCTGTTACGAAGGATGGTCTTGAGCGGGTTTTAGAAAAAAAAAAAAAAACCCACAAAAATTCAAGACTGTACAATGTCCATTTGTCCCTGTTGGCGCTCGAGATTCAACGGTCTGTAGTTGATGGAGAGATTCGGTGCGATCTTGTGGAGTCTGACAAGCGGACCCTAACATGTCCACAGACAAACAAAAATCCCCAAAGAGCCAAGAAGCAGCCAATAGAAGCCAAGACACCCATGGAGGACGACAGGCCGGTGACTGACCCTACCAGAAACCAAGACTGTGTACGAAAAGCTGCTGTAACTCTTCTGTGGAACAAAGCCAAGAGACCAGGAAGAAGCCCACGCTTCCGTGGAAATGATATTTACGACACTGCTGGATTACAGGCCGGTGGGGAGGGGGTCGACTCCTCCACAGATGGTCTGGGCCCACCAGCCATCCCGACGGAAAACAACGAAATTAGAACCTTACCTGATGCTGGACACACAGTCAATTCCAGGTGGATTGCAAACTTCAGTGTGAAAGGTGAGACTGTGACATATTGGGAAATGATACAGGAGAAGCTCTTTAACAGACTGATGGGTAGAAGAAGGTTTCCTAAGCCAGTACCTCAGACTCGAGGAGCATCTGAATCACCTGGAGGCCTTGTCAAGGGCAGATTTCTGGGCCCCACCCTAGTGTTTCTGGAATTTGCATTTCTAATAAGCTCCCAAGTGACACCTAGGCCGCCAGTCCCCGTGACACACTTTGGGTAGAACCACCCGAGGCTCCACGCGCACAGTTCAAACCTCTCGGAAAATAAATTTACATGAAAAGTTTCGGTTCGTCAAAAGGTATCGTTTCACACGTACAAGCCATGCAAAACCACTTACGAGTCTCCCAGTGTCAAATGTTGGGAGCATGTGGGGCCTGTCTGATGCCGATGGGGCTGTCAATTGGTTCCACCCCTTTGGGAGACAGTCTGGCATTGTTTGTCTCCTAAAGTGGCAGATGTGCACGCCCAGTGGCCTAGCAATCCCCCCCGGAGGGATAACCCTACGGGAACTCCTGTATGTGCGTCAGGAGACAGAGCAAGAATATTCCAGAAGGCGTCGTCTATACCAAGCAAAGCGGAGAAACCTAGAAACGACCAAATGTCCATTGTTGGGATGGATGCATGAACTCTGTGACAGAAGACTGCACAGCAGAGAAAAGGAAAGGATTTCAGCTATGGATGGAACAGCCCATCAGAGGCACACGGGGCTTCGATCGGCAAAACCGGCCCGTGTGCAAACCGTGTCGCTTCTGGAACGCAGAGAGAGAGCAAAGGGGAGAAAGAGGACAGGGACGTGGGCGGAGGAAAGAAACAAAAACACACGTCAAACCACCACAGTGTGCGGGCCCTGCCAGAGTCAAACGAGCTATAAAGAAAAAAGAAAGAAAAAAGAAAAAAAATTGGGCACTTACGAGGCGAGTGAAAATTTGAGCATGGGGTTTGATACTGAAGAATTAGAAACTTTTAGCCGTGATAGTGAAAATCGGAGCAAAGTTTTTTAAAGAGACATCTTGTCGAGAAACCTAACGGAAAGACTGGCAGATGAAAACGATTTTAAAAACAGAAGAGCTAAAAGGCAGTGCTTATGTTCTTTTTCTTTAAACTCGAGGTGGGGACACGATATTTGTATTGTTATTTTTAGATCTTCCATATATGTAATAAAAGCAATTTGGTAGAGGAAGGAAGGAAGGAAGAGAGGGAGAGAGAGAACGGAAGAAGGGAAGAAAGGAGAGGGGAGGTCAGGGGGGGCAGGGGAGGAAGGAAGGGGGGCAGGGGGAAAGGGAATGGAGACAAGGAAGAAGGAAGACAGCGGAGCCCGGTTCCCTGCGTGTCTACCACGTAAGAACTAGCAAGGAGGGGACTGGCCTCTAGCACACCAGGGGCAGGAGAATGTCGTTTCCTCCGAAACACCTTCACAGCCCGTCTCACCGTGTGAAACACAATTCTGTGCACTTATCATCCCTACTCTCCCTTAGGCTGCAAGATCCGCGGCACAGGGACCCCCCCCCACTCATCCACCCAGCACCTGCCTATTTACCTGTCTGGCCGCAGGTGTCGATGCATAATGCTGGTGACCGCCACATCCTGTCCTAAGACATCTACGCACGCTGACCAATCAGTGTTCACGAGTCCCCACGAATAGGTGGCAATTATTATTCCCCTTTGGTAGTTCACTGACAGCCCGAGGAGTGGGGGGGGGTGCTGCTGGAGGACTTACTCAGAGCCAAAGAGACAGCAGGTGGCCGAGCCAGGATTCAAATGCAGGCGGGTGACGCCAGGGCACAAACTCGAAACCACTCTACCCTGTACCTCTGCGTCGCCCAGAAACGTTGGCTTAATGGCAAAGACAGAGCTTTTTGTTCGGGCCTAAAATGATCAGAGTTAACCCTGAAGTCCGAGGAGGACCTGATTGGGCCAACTTCTTTCTCTTGCCCCTACTAGCTCCCGGCCACACACCCCCGCCCCCTGTGCACACACAAACTACACTCACCTTATCACAAACCACAAGTGAATCTGCTGAGCCGATACCCTGTGACTTGTTTTCAGCTTGGTACACAGTAGGCGCTCAGCAGATGTGTTGAGCGCAAACAGATCCAAGGGCCAACGGCTCGGGCCAGGATGCCGAACTTCCCAAAACACAAGCCAGAGGCGCCAATGTCCGCGTGAAGATGCCCCATCCCAGTTCTCCTTAAGAGACCCACTGGCATGAAAAGCCCCTCCTGGAAATCTGAAGCACCCACCGGGGGAAATTCCATCACCCACCGATCGTAGCGGTCATTCCCACCTCAGCAAGGAGGACTTTAAACAGGTCGCTCTTACTTCTGTCCCTCCGCCAACACCAGCCACAAGGGGTTGGCGGGGAGGGACCCTGAAAGGCAGAAAACTCCCTCAGAGCAGCAAGTGCCCCAGGGCAGTGATCGAGAGTTGAAATTTAGGAAACTTTTTCCAGGGTGGTTCTGGCCACAGTCAAGGGCCAAGAGGCCACCTTGAGGTGAGCCCAGGCCCCGTGCACCCAGCAGCCGGAGCGGGGTCAGGGGAGGGCCCAGTGAGTACAGGGGTGCAACTGTAGGTGGGGCCGAAGACCGTCCCTAGAATCTTCTCTCTGATCAGAACAGGACACCGGCGGGGGGGAGCTGGTCCCCATCTCTGATCGGGGCCAGGGGTCAGCAGGAGAAGGGAGCCCCTGTCCCTGGGCTGAGGCACGCATTTCTCAGAAGCCTGGCAGTCTGGAGAACACAGGGCTGGTTTCTGTTTTCCGCCCCCAGAAACGCCTGGAACCACAGCGGGAGGGAGGCCCTGCTGGCCGGGCCGGGAGAGCCCTGGCAGGCCCCGGGATGCAAACACTGGGCTGTTTACAGAGGGAAGCCCGGGCGAGCTCGGATGCCCATTGCGGGCATCCCCGGCCACCTCGCTCCCGGCCGGCCGGGCCCGGGGACGCTATCTTAGGGAGGAGCGGGGAGCTGGCAGGCGGCCCCGCAGAGAGAAGAGGGGCACGTGTGCCAGCTGGGCCGGCCTCTTGGCATGGGAAGGGAGCCGCGTCGCGGGTCTCCCTGCAGAAGGAGCGAACTGGAGCCCAGCGCGAGCCCACGCCAAGGACAACAGAATAACAGGGGAGCCGGAGGGCCGCGCTGAAGCTACTGAACACACTCTCCCCGGGCAGCCTGCTCCGGGCTTTTTGCACAATCGTTTCCATGGCACTTGCTTTTGCTGTCACAACAGCTGCAGGATGGCCCGGCGCTGGGCAGCGCGGCTGGCTGGAGGCGAGAAATCGATTTTCTAGTGGGCCCCGCGGCCAGCACATTTTTGAAGGCCTGCCCCAGCCTGGCCTCCGGGCCCTGCCTCCGTCAAGTCCGCTGGGCCGTCGGAGGCCTGGAGAGCGGGGCGTTGAGAGGGAACCCAGGGACCCGCCGGAGCCTCCCCGCGCTGCACGGTCCCAGCGGGACGTTCAAGGCCGAGGCACTTGTGCTTGGGGAAACTCCGGGCCGTATCAGGCCAGACGACTAAAACATCCCCTCGCTCATCCTAGGTCTGGTTGAAATACTGCTGTAGGGGCAGTTTTTGCTGCCCATTTTGCTCTCGGATACTCGCTCAATTCCACACATCTTACGTGCAGGGGGCTGGGTGAGGCTCTGAGCAAACGGGGACATGAGCAAACGTTGTCAGGGACCTACCGTGTGCGAAGCCATCCCAGGCGCAGTTGTGGGTACAGACAAGTCGAGATGTTAGTACTTCCCACCCAGAGACTTGGACTTGAGGGAGAAAAAATGCACAGAAACACCTGAGAGGTGTATGTGGTGAAACACGCCTGCCAGGGACCCTGTGTGTCTCCGGGATTCAGAGAAAGAGAAGCGTGCCCCCCGCCGCCCCCTTCAACAGCTGCAGAGAGAAGACAGCTCGTCAGAGCCTTGAAATACTGGTCAGACTCCAAAAGGCACAAGAGGGAGGGGACGGCGTTCCAGGCGGAGGTTACGGCGTGGGCATGAGTTTAGAGGCAAGAAAGTCTCCGCAGAGCTTTGTGTCATCCTCCACTCAAAGCCGAGAGGGACAACTGTGCATCCAGATGGTGAGACGTACCCCTAAGCAGAGCCGAAAGCTTTGGGGGCGCCTGGGGCGCTCAGTCGGTTGAGCGTCCGACTTCGGCTCAGGTCACGATCTCGCAGTTCAAGGGCTGGAGCCCCGCGTCGGGCTCGGTGCTGACAGCTCAGAGCCTGGAGCCTGTTTCGGATTCTGTGTCTCCCTCTTGCCCTCCCTTGCTCATGCTCGTTCTCTCTCTCAAAATAGTAAACATTAAAAAAATATTTTTTTAAAGAAAAAAGAACTGAAAGCCTTCTACTTCTAAAACCCCGTTTTTTACATGAGCCTGGAGGATCGTTTCTAAGACCTGATTGTGTTCCTTTTTTTTTTTTTTCCTCTTTGCAATTTTCTTAAGGAATATCTGCCTAGAGCAAAGAAGAAGAAAAAAATCCCTAAGTACAAAAACGCAAGCAGGAAGAGGTCTCCCCTCCATACCTGCCCCGAGCTGCTCAGCACCTCCTATGTGACTGTTCCTGGTTGACAGGCATTTGGGTTGCCTCCGGGCGTCTGCCAGTACCCCCAGGACAGCTACCCACACCAGCACCCCTCACTCAGGGGGCGTCCAGCAGACGGGCCAGGGGCCCCGAGACGAGGCTCCCTGTGGTGTCTGAGCAGACGGCTTCAGCCCGGAACCGGGGAGAGGGTACCGAAGAAGGGCTGGCGGGGAGGATGCGGGGACGGGCCACTCCTCAGCCTGGCACGGATGGAGATGGTCGCAGGGAAGATGACGAGCGGACGGTTACTCCCTGCCAAGCGCCCCACCACGTGGCTGACCCTGTTATGTGCGTCACTTAAACCGGCCACGCGTCAACCGTTGAAACCCGAAGCACTGTCACTCCTGAGCGGACGGTGAGCTCGCAGGTGTTCAGTCACTTGCCTAAGGCCACGCCCCCACATTCCGTAGGCAGCTGTACGATAAGGGAGCGAGGGACCGAGTGGGGCGGGCACCTGATCCCGTGGGGCGGCCACGTGGGGACGTCCAGGAGGCGGTCAGATTGGCGGCTCTGCGGCGAAAGCCGATTTTCTGGGGTCTCATCAGACAGAAGGGGTGAAAAACCCACGATAAATGCTCTGCTCTGTGTACGAACTGGATCTAGAGGACCCTCTCGTGTCATCCCTATGCAGGTGCGTCTCACAGCTCCTTCTCTGAGCCTCCAGTTTTGTGACCTGAGACAGACCCCACCCCCCTCCTCGGCCTGGGCTCCCAGCTGTGATTCGGAGATGGTAATTAGTCTCTGCCCTCCAAAGGCGCTCAGTACGCGCGAGAGAATGTTGCCATAATTATTTCCCGTACACCCCAGCCTCACACACACACCCCCCAACCTGCCACCCGCCAGCAGTCTCCCTTCCCTCCCGGAATCAAATCCAAGCCTCTCACTGTGGCCTCTGAGGCCCTGTGTGGTCTGGCTTACTCTCAAAACCACCTCCCTTCCTGGCCATGGCTGTCAGCTACACTAGACCTCTCTCTGCCCCCCGCCCCGCACAATCAGGCTTCCTCCCAGCGCTGGCCCTTTGCACATGCTGTTCTACCTGCCTGGAATTCTCTTCCACCACCTCCTCCTCCTCTGGGTCTCAGGTCAAGGCCACTTCCTCAAGCAGACTGTCCCTGACAGCTCCATCTGAAGTTCCTCCCTCCCCTACCATTACCTGGTTTATTTTATTCACAGCACTTAGCCCCATCTGAAATTCTCATTATTTATTGGTTCATTTAAAATAATTTTAATGCTTGTTTATTTTTGAGAGACAAACAGAGCACAGTTGGGGGAGGGACAGAGAGAGGGAGGGAGACACAGAATCGGAAGCAGGCTCCAGGCTCCAAGCTGTCAGCACAGAGCCCGACGCGGGGCTCGAACTCACGAACCGTGAGATCGTGACCTGAGCCGAAGTGGGACGCCCCACCGACTGAGCCACCCAGGCGCCCCACTGGTTCATTTCTGATTAGCATCTTCTCTAGAGACTGTCAGAAGAGGGGCCTTTTCCGACAGATTCACTGCTGTGTCCCAGCACCTGGCACACAGCCCAGCACACAGTAGGATGGCAGCAGATGTCTTTTCAAAGAAGGAATAAATGAATGGGCAATCAGTTGACTAGAAGCAACCAAGAAGGCAAATGCCCAACTGAGAGGTCTCCCAGCAGTTTCCTGAAGCAGCCAGCCCACCAGCCCCTGCTAAAGGAGGCTACACCCACCCTGCCAGCTCCCCTCCCCCATTGTTCGTGGGGCACTTGACAGTCTATAAATGGCTTTTCACACATGCCTCACCCAAGACCACAAGCAAGGAGGAGGCAAAGCAGGCTCCACGTCAAGCTTCTCTGACTACAACTACTCATTGACATCTGACCCTGAAGCCACGGTCCTGGGCATTCACCAGGATAGCCAGTGTGCACAGCGAGAAACTAGTTCCTCGTGGCTTTACACACCCGGGGAGATGTAAAAATTCTCGCATCTACAAACAACAGGCTTCTTCTGGAGCGGATCCCCGTGTCGCCAAAAAAACGCACAGTTTGGTCAGCATGCAACATGATGAAGGCACTGTTTCTGCCAGAATCAGGCGCTAAATCCTTCGGACTCTTAACTTGTGGCAATTCTCCACCCCCAGGGATCTTTTGGAAATATCCTGAGAACGTTTTTGGCTGTCACAACTGGGGCAGGGCAGGTGGACTGCCGGAGTCGGGTGGGCGGAGGCCAGAGATGATGCCTTACACCCTGCCGTGGGTAGGGGAGCGCCCACCACACAGAGTTATCCTGCCCCAAACGTCCGTAGTGTCGAGGCTGAGAAACTTGATTCAGGCGAAAAGACGGTAAAGAAAAGTCTTGGGGTTCTTGGACTGACCCCGAGGAGAAGTGTTCCCTGAATCTGTATCCCAGCAGCCGGATGTGTAAGGCCTCTTTCCCCATCGTGTTTTAGGTTTTCCTCATAGCGCCATGGCCACGGGACATTATAATATGTGTTCATTTAACTGTTTGGTTCCCCGACTAGGAGGTAAGTTCCACAAAGGCAGGGACTCCATCCGTTTCATGTACCACTGTGCCCGCAGGATCTAAAAAGCTCACTTGGCACAAGGGAAGCTTTCGGTAAATACTCGGGGAACAGATGAAGAAACCCCTAAAAACGTTAAAGATTACAAAACACCCAACCTCTTTTTGGAGCTCTTTTCCCATTGCCATCGTGCTTCATGTGCAGAGGCCCCAAATCTGCTCTCCTGTCATCCAGAGGAACAGGTTTTATGGTTGGGAAGTGTAAATATGTAAAACTACATTTCCCAGACTCCTCTGCCGCTCAGCACGGTCACATGACAGGGCTCTAGCCAATGGGGTGTCAGATGAAGGGCCGTGTGAGATTTCCAGGTTATGCCCTTAAAGGGAAGGGGCATGCCTTTCCTCCTCCTTGGCCCCACCCTCTCCCCCATCCGGGAGCCAAACTGGACCCTGCAGATGGGGGCACCACCCTGAGAATGGCAGAAGGATAAGACGGAGGGAGCCTAGTCTTGGCACCTCGTGGCCAGCATACCAGCCCCAGACTGCTTATACCTGTGCTGTTACGTAAGAGAACAAGCATCTTCCCTGTTTAGGCTCCTGTTACTTTGTGTTCTGCTTACAGAGGTCCTGTACACCTAATCAGTACGTAACTTTCTCCTGCCCTGCAAACTCCAACTCTTCTGAAGTCACACATCCAGACCCCCTAATGCTTCGAGGAGAACATCAACCAGCTGGCATGTGAGAGCTGTTTTATGATTTCCCTTTCACACATGTAGGGATCAGACCCCTTAGTCTACATGCAGGAGGCTTTCCTCCCTGACACCTCAGAAGAAGCACACTGCTAAGCCAGAGAAAGAAAGGAGAGGAAGTCATATTATTTAGCTCCATCCAATGATGAGGACAAAAGGAACTACCCCCAAAAAGCCTATTAAAATCTTAAAACATCAATTATGTTTAAATCTGGGAGTTCATAATGGTACAAAACCCTAATTGACTGCCCCTGGAGGATGGTGAGGAACCAAGCCATTATTTTAAAAACTGGTAAATAAAGGGAAAGAATCAAGCATTCATCTTTCTTTTCCTATATGAATTATACCATTGTTGAGGAAGGGACGTCTCTCTTTATAGAAGTTTTCCAAACTAACAGAAGAGGAAGGGAAGACAGAATTAGACTAGAATATCGCCATTTTGCAATTACGGCACACCAGTGAATGAAGGGAGCCGGGCGCTGGCTGTCGACAGTTACTAACATCACCAAAAGAGAGGCACCCTGACCTCGTGCTTCCTGACAAAAGGGTCCACCACCACCTACAAAGCAGTCTTGGCCAAAACAGATGAACCTGAACCAATTAAGCCTCTAGAATCGACTGCCAACTTACAGGAAATAGAGAAGACAAGGGGACATGGGAATATAATCGCCAAAAGCCAGACTGAGATATTTCACAGGATAAGGAACCTGGTTTTTAAACAAAGAAATAGCAAAATAGTAATTAATAATAATAATAATAATAATAAAGACCAGTTCTAAAGGGGAACCTCTCGATTAAAGCTGACTTAGAGAAACCAAGGAATCCCACTTACAATGTATGTATGTACATTGTAATCCTGATTCAGACAATCTATAAAATAATGAAAACAAAGAAAAAACCCTGGATGATAGATATGAGACACCAGGAAGTTTCAAAGACTGGATATTTCATGATATTAAGGAATTTTCACTGTTTCATATGCGCCAACAGTATTAAGAGTATTTTCAGAATCCTTTTCTTTTAGAGACACATAGTACGTATCTACACATGCAATGATATGGTTCTGCCGTCCAGGGTTTTTGATGTCTAGGATTTGCTTCAAAACGCTACGAGGGCCACTTGGGTGGCTCAGTTGGTTAAGCGCCTGACTCCTGATACCGGCTCAGGTCATGTTCCCAGGGTTGTGAGATCGAGCCCCACTCCGGGCTTTGTGCTAGGCCTGGAGCCTGCTTGAGATTCTCTCCCCCTCTCCCCCGGCTCCTCCCCCGCTTGTGTGCGCACATGTTCTCTCTCTCTCTAATAAAAATTTTTTTAAAAATACTACTGTGAAATAGGAGTGGGAGATGACAAGAGGTATGGGAGAAAGCAGATTAGCTGTGAGTTGATAACAGTTGAAGCTGAGTGATGGGTACATGGTGCTACTCTATATTTGCATACATTGCATAATAAAAGGTTGTTTTAAAAAACATCTTAAGCCCCGACAACAGAGAGGGAGAAGGAAGAAGGACAGAGGGAGCTAACACCTCCTAAGCCTCCCTATGTATCAAGGGCGGGGTTAGGCAGCCACGGGTGGGAGTGGCGCTTCCAGAAGAGAGATCACAAATTCAAATGCTGAACAGGTGCGGGAAGAAACACTGACTGAGTGAGGTGGGCCAAGTATAAGAGGAACAAGAACACAGCCATGATGGCAAAAAACAACAGACACTCCATCCACCTTCAGGAGGCAGGAGGGAGGGGAGGGGGCTACGGACAAGGGCAAGTACACGCTCTAAAGGAGGTGGTCTCTACATAAGGTCAGCCTTGACTTTGATTCCAGGTAGCCACCATGCAGAATGTGGGGCCCTGGGCAGCCGATTCTTGGGTTTTCCAAGCAAAGCCTGAAATCTGTATTTTTATGTGCAATCTCCCGGTTTTTAAACGTTGGCATCTAATCCAAATATTTTTTCAAATACTGAGCGGGCCAAGCCAAATATCTGCAGGCTAAATGGAGCCCATGGAACACCAGTTGGCAGTCCCTATTCCAAGTACTGAAGCAGACCACAACTCGATCCATCTGTAAGAAATGGAAAGGGTGCATTAATCAACTTTGGGTCAATTCTTTTTTAGGCATCCACTAAAGCGGAGAATTCAAAAGACACCACCAACTTCCAGAAATCTGTAAGAACCGACTGCAGAACATTTCAAAGGCGTCGTCCACAGAGTTAGCTTATGCAACAGAACCTCCGCTCTGTCCAGAGTTTTGGAAACTAACAACCAGGGAGTGTCCTTTCCACTTTCCTGGGATGCTGGAACTAACAGGCTTCAAATGAAACCCATTTGTTGGTTTGCAGAATGCCTGGGACTTACGTCCAAACCACTTGCAACAGACGATCCCATCATAAAATCAAGTCGGGGTGCTTTGCGCTCATGGTAAAATGACCAGGAAGAGCTCCACTTGGGTTGCCTGGCCAGAGATCTGATTTCATGGCAGTTTAAAGGGATGACGCGCGAGGCAGATGTCATCCTGAAACCTGAAAGTGGCGGGATTGGTTGCTGAGGACCTGAGCAGACTCCTTTCCTGAATCGCAGCCCTCCGTTTGCTCGTGACTTTGCCCGGCGAGAGACTCCTGACATCCTGGATGGGCAAAACAGGCCCCAACCCTGCCTTTATAGGCAGTCTCAGCTTAACCAGATCCTCAGGTCAATAACAAATTAAAGAGGTGTCAAGAATGTGGTGGAGAAGGGCCAGGGAAATGGTTTCATCATTCCCGGAGAACAAAGCCCCTCTTTTTTCCTACAAGGGTGAAAAGTAAAAGAGATTGGGGCTAAAATAAACTCAGACAGGCCCCGGGCAAGACAAGAGTCCAGAACTATGCTGAAAGGCAACAAAAACAAGATGCATCCACGTGTCAAGTCTACAGCATGGAGTACAACCAGGGTTCTTCTCTAAAGGGTCCCCCCCGCCCCCGGGGCAAATAAAGCTCTACATTTACCTGAAACGGGTTTACCGATGGAGGAGAAGGTAGGGAGGAGAGAGGAAAATGTAGTGTCGAAAGAAGATTTGCTCAACGCCCACGCATCTAGCTCAGAGCCTCCAGTAACTGAATCGCTTTTCAAGTTCTATTTTTCGGGAGAGGAACGAATTAGGGCTAGAGCTGATACTGTGAAGTCTTGTATGTCTCAATACAAAAGTCCTGGACTATCTTAGCTTAGGGCCTGGGACCAGCGAAGAGCCTCCACATCCCTGTGCTCACAACAGTCACCACGTTGCTTCATCATCCTGCAGGAAGCCAAGTCTGGGCATGCCCAGCGCACCGGCTGGGGAGGAAGTGAGCCTCAACACTTCTGCGCCCTGTGCTGGCGAGCAGGAAAGCAGAGAAGAGCGTTTCGAAGCGGGTTTGGGTGCTGACCTACCCACAAATCTTGTTTAACTGATCACCTTATTCCTGCACGAGGATAGCTGCTTGTTACCACAAGACAGTAACCTCACGTGGAGGTGGAAATGATGCTAGTGCAAATGACTCAGAACGGTTAAAAGCGCGGGTTCTGGGAGATGACTGTGGGGCCATGGGATCACACCAAGTGATGGCTCTCCTGGTCCTCTTGGCGGGCCCCTGCCTGCTCTCTGTGGGTCAGACGCGGCTCTGGAACGCAGGCCGAGTGCACAGCCAGTCTGAGGACGGACTTTCTTGTGGTTTGGTAGCTTCTGACCCCGAAAGGCAAGAGCGCATTCCTTTGGAACCATCTGCGCTGCAGAATTTCAAAAAGATGGCTGAGCGTTTCTGGGTCTGGAGTCAGCTGGAAGGTGGCCCCCTACATTTACATAAGCTGGCAACACAAAGTGCACATCATTTGGGATAAAAGGATGGCTAAGTGGCACGGCTGGAAATGTGAGGTTCTTGGAAGGTGGGAAAATATCAAGAGGGGCAAAATAAAGATACCTCATCGCGCCTCTACTGTGATGCTTCCTCTTCTGGGGGAGGTGCACAGACCTACGTTCGCTTGCTTTCTCTCTCTCTCTCTCTCTCTTCCTCTCGAGAGATCTTCCAACAGTAGCTCGTGCAAATTTTGCGGGCTCGTCTCTAGGCAAGCAGTTTTCTGGACTTTAGAATTTTCTAGAAAGACTCTAAATGTCCTTTGCTGAATTAACAAGTAGTGGCCTAGCAAGGTAGTAAGGACCCAGGCCGAGTCAGCCTGAGGGCTCTTTTTCAAAGGCCAGCACCGCAGCGACTACCTGCCCGGCTGTCCTAGCCTGTTGGGGCTGCGAGGACAAAAAATGCCAGTGGGTAGTTTACAAACAACAAATATTTCTCACAGTTCTGGAGGTCGAGAAGTTCAAGATCAAGCACGACCAGATTCGGCACACTTCCTCATAGACAGGCGCCTTCCTCTATAAGCTCACGTGGCAGAAGGGAACTGCAGAGTTCTGGGAGTTCTTTTGTAAGAGCACCGATCCCTGGGACGCCTGGGTGGCTCGGTCAGTTAAGCATCCGACTCTTGATTTCGGCTCAGGTCACGGCCTCACGGTTCATGAGCTCTAAGCCCTCATCAGGCTCTGTGCTGACAGCATGGAGCCTCCTTGGGCTTCTCTCCCCACCCCCCTCACTCTCTCTGCCTGTCACCCACTTGTGATCGCTCTCACTCTCTCTAAAATAAATAAATAAACAAAAAAAAGAGCACCAATCCCATTTAGGAGGCTCCGCCCTCATGACCTAAGCACCTCCCAGGGCCACACCTCCTCATAGCATCACCCTGGGGGGTTAGGCTTCAACATATGAATTTTGTGGGGGCCCAAACATTCCGACCATAGCAATGGCCCAGGGTTGATGATGATGACGGTGGTGATGGTGGTGGTGGGAAAGTATATTGATAACCACAGCACTTACCACGCACACTAGGCACCGGCCAAAGTGCCTTCCTCACGAGGAGGCTCCCTTTTCCATTCTTACAATAACCCTCAGAGTTGGGGCCGTTACCGTCAGTTACTTGCCTGAGGTCACAGAAGGGTGAAGTGGCAAGGCCAGTAAGAAAGGCAGGCAGGGCAACCCCAGAAACGCTCCAGCCGGAAGGCCCCTAAATCACGGCTGGACCCTCAGACCGTACCTCCCATTCCTGAGAACCAGCCTCTGACATACCCACCCCTACGCACGGCGAGCGACAGGTGCACAACCCCCCGGCCCCCCCTCCCCGCCCAATCCTTGGGAGACCTGGGGGGGTCCATCTGCTACATTTTGTAGAAGGAAGGAGGAAAACCGGAAGATGTACTTGCACCTAATTGTGGTTACATAAAGAAACTCTACAGCGTTCATTCCCAAGGGGGCCAAAATCAGTTCTTAGTGAAAAAGTCTTACATGTTATGAGAGGGGCACCGCAAAGGGCCACCGAGCATAACCAGATATACGGCGTCTCCGTGGGACTGACATTTCATGGGGGTGCTGATAGGAAGGAACTGTAAAAGGATCCTGGCCGGAGAGGGTGCTGCTGATGAAAACAGGGCTGATAAAGGCTGTTCTAGAAGGTTGGAGAGGAGGCAGGGAAGAAGTGGGAGCAAGACCATGCTATGCCGGATGCACCTTTTCCCAGGCTTTTAGTCTGTCAAGCATGTGAACACATTCCCTACATAAAAGATAAACCTCTTTAAATGAACTTTCAAGGAGAATGCTGACCGAGGACCTCAAGTCGGGGCCTGGACTCCGTTGGTGCCCACCGAAGGCGGCCGCGTGAGTCAGACTTGGCTTTGGTTCTGGTGAATGGCACAGCCCCACTCTGCGACGGAAGCAGCAGATTCTCCAGGCCCTCCTTGGCCTCTGGGCCGCCCGGCCAGGCAACCACTCTGTTTGATTTTCATCAGAAGAGAGGACGCCTGTGTCTCACCCAGTCCTCCCGGGGCCAATGTGGCGGCCGGGCACACGGGCCACTCCCGGCAGCACCAGGCCATCCGTGGGCTTTGCACGCCTCTCCCAACAGGAGCGGCTTTGTCACAGGCTTGCCGTGGGCACTGGGCAGCCCCAGTAAAGATTCCTGACCTGCTGAACAAAGCTGTGCCAGTCACCCTTGGCTCCTTTCTCCCTTCCTGCGCGTCCCTCTGTCCTTTCTTCCCTGGCCTGTTTCTCACGCACTGGCATGTCCGGCTTCTGGGTAAAGAGCCTTTGAAAAGGACTCCTTTGGCCCCTCTGCCAATAAAACAACCAGCAAAACTTGGGCCACTGGTCCATGCTCCGCTGTTGGCGGGGGGCGGGGACAACGCAGGGGCCATGCTCACCGGCCTCCTGGGCGGTCCCCGGGCGGGAGGCACCATCTCACACAGACAAACATCCCCAGGTCCCCGGAAGGAAGCTTGGGTTGGGACCCCTGAGCCCACGCCCCGTGGGGAGACAGGGCTCTAAGGGTCCTCCTCTCCAAAGACCGAAACGGCCCACGTTTCATTCTCCTCCACAAATACACTTTTAAGAAATGTAAACCACATTCTCCAAGAAGCCCACTAAGCTCACAAATAGAAACGGCAGCTAACATTTACCGACAGCTACTCTGTACCAAGCTACCTGTTCTAGGCACGTGACACGTACCCGCGCAATTCTCTCTGCGCGGCCCCCGCGAGGGAGGAGCACGAGGGAGGAGTGCGGATCATCTCCACTCCACAGAGAGGGAAGCGGAGACACCGGCCCAAGGTTCACAAGTGAGTGAGACACTCCGAGCCAGGGTCTCCTGTCCTACGGAGTCACGCTGAGCAAATACCGACAGCCGTGAACAAGGCAAAGGGGAAGATTAAAACAAGACCAAACACGGAAGACAGAAGGCAGGAGGGCAGGCCGCCTACCGCACCGCACAGTTTATGCAGTGGGCTGCACGTGTGCCTGCCGGCCCAAAGCAACCACCTCCACGGAGAAGTCCACGTGGTGTGGTCGGCTCTTCCCAGTGTGTCCCAGGGGCTAGGCCCAGGGTAGCCGGGAAGGTACCCGCTGCCACGGTGAGACCAGCAATGCTCACTTCCCCCACCATGTCTGTCTTTTTTTTTTTTTTAATTTATTTTTGAGAGAGAGAGAGACAGAGCATGAACGGGGGAAGGGCAGAGAGAGAGGGAGACCCAGAATCTGAAGCAGGCTCCAGGCTCTGAGCTGTCAGCACAGAGCCCGACGCGGGGCCCGAACCCACGGACCGCGAGATCATGACCTGAGCCGAAGTCGGAAGCCTGACCCACTGTACCGCCCAGCAACCTCCCCCCCCCTGCCCAACCCCAGCCACGTCCTTCCCTGGGCAGGGAGGGAGCTGCCAGTTGGGGAAGTGAAATTCGGGACCAGCTGGGCCCTGGGGTGAACAGAACATCTACACTATTTCTTTGCTGCCTGAAAACCAGTCACAGATCAGTGCCTTCTCCAGCGCTTTTCCTGCTTGCTTTTTCACATAAATTACTCTTGTCAAACAAACAAGAACAAAAGGCCAAAGTGGCCACAATACAGGCAAGCCTGGAGAAGGCGCCGGCAGAAACCGGAGGGGAAGCAGAGCCACGATGCCCATCAGGACTATGGTCAGCGGAGCGGCTGTCCGTGGCGGAGCGTCTTTCGAGAGCCTTATGACCTTGGCTGGCAACTCCAAGTTCAGACCCAAATGCATCTTTGGCAGGTGGAGTAGCCGAGCAAGGGGTATCGTTTTCACGAGTGAGAAAACAGAGGTCCAGAGAGCTTCAGTGGCTGACGCCCAGCCAGCTTGCCGCACCCTGGGTCTGCGGCCCAGACACGCCATCACCAGGCACGTTCGCCGGAAGCGAGGCCGCATCCCAGGAGACGGACACTTAGACAACTGCGTGAGACACCCGCGCCCCGTTGTGGGCGCATGAAGCGGTACAACCACTCAGGAAAACTGTCTGGCAAGGGCTCCACTCCTCACCTTATGTGTGGGCACCGAGGGAAGAATTCAAGAACGTTCGCAGAAGTTTTATCCCTAAGACCGGAAACAACCTAAATGTCCATCGGCAGAAACGTGGGTGCAGAGACTACAGGACGTTCCCTCAACGTCCAACGTCCCCTCAATAGTCCACGACAATGACACGGATGAGCCCCACCTACCCCCAACAGCAGCTCTGGATCTCACGGGCCGGTGGCTGATGCAAAGAAGCCAGGCACAAAGGGGCACCCCTGTGTGACTTCTTTCTACACAGAAAGTCAAAACCAGTCTCTGGGGTTAGGAGGCAGGACAGGACATAGGAGGTGGAGGGGACACAGGAGGGCGACACCCGGGGTCTTCTGGGGTGCTAACATGATTCCATGCCAGGCATGGTCCGGGTGGTAGTCACGTGGGTGGCCCAGCTGGTGACGTTCAAAGTACGCTACTGATTTCTGCACGTGCCTATATGTCAATGGGTAAACATGGAGAGAGATACTCCAATCCATTCAATGTATTTCAATAAATGATTTTTGAAAACAGTTCACGTGAAGAACGGAGAAGTAGATTCAAAACCAGACTGCTCTGTGCTCTTTCTACGGAGAGAAACACAAACGTGAACGCACCACCAGCTGTCGTTCCCTCAAGTCACGGACAGGGGCTCCAGGGTCACCGAGACCACGTCCCTTCTCCCCAAGACCTTCCAGAATGGGATCGAGGATCCTCTTGGAGTCCCGAGCCTCCCCCCGTCCCTCAGTCCTCTCGTCTGTGGCTGAATGTCGAGGCTGATGGCACAGGCTCGCCACCCCGGAGCCTGCGGTGAGATGGCCCGATGACCTGAGAGCCCCCGGTTCTGCGGGGACCGTGCCGTCGGTGGCACAGCTCCCCTCGCCTGGCCCGCCCAGCACAAACCCTCCCCACCTGCTGGCGGCTTACAAGGTGCAGCCGCCCACCCTTCATTCCAGCCAACGGCAGGGCAGCAACTACTGGTGAACTCATCACGTTTTGACAATTCCAGCTACGTTAAAGAGTCGCACGACGAAAGGACACCGAAGGCGACCTCCTGTCGAATGCGCCACCCCTCCATAACCCGCCTGCTGTGTGGGATTCTCGCTCTTCCCACCTGGCTTTGTCGGAAATGAAGCAAGCCCCTTGTTCGCCGCCTCTCGCCTCCCTGCGGTCCGGTTTTCAAACGCAGCCAGAGTGATCTTTCCAAAAGGTAGATCAGATCACACGGCACGTTGCCAAAATCCCGCCGATGCTGGCCCACTCCTCTGACCTCACAGCCGCTGCCACCTGCTGTTCCCACCTCCCCAGAGCAGCCTCTCTGCTCTCTCCATCTGAGGGCCAACACCACCCCCCCATCCAGCCGCATTCCTGCTCCTAACCTCGTGCAACTTTCTCCATGGCCTTCTATCGCCATCTGAGATATGCTTATTCCCTCACCTGCTAATGTCTATCTCCTTTACCCAAAAATTACCCCACGCGAGCAAGGACTTTACCTGTGTAACCAAGTTCCAGGCCAGTCAATACCCACGGGGGCAGGGAGGGCAGGAGGGTCAGGATGGCGGGGACCTTGGGAAGGAGGGAGGCTTACAGGCAGGGAGGGCTGGGAGGAGATAGGAGGAGGGAGGAAGGGAAGGAGGGAAGAATTCATTCGCTGCTGCAGTTTTCCAGGTAAAACCAGGGACTTCCCAACAAGGAACTGGGTACGGAAGCAACAAGACGACAGAGAAAAAACCAGCGAGGGTGTGTGCAAAGCATCCATTTCAGAACGAACTGAGAGAAAGCGCCGGGTTCGGGGGGAGGAGCACAGGGAGAGGGAGGAGCACGGGTGCGTGTTGCCCTGGAATTTCACTTCTTTCGCCAGTTCAAAATGAGACCTTTTGAAAAGGTCTCAAGTGCTCGGAGTGGGGAAAGCAGGAGCCGCGTTTCAGAGTTCCAAGAAACGAGGGGGGTGGGCCCAGACAGACTGTCTATGCGCAGGAATGCAGCGCGAGAAGGGGAGGGATGAAAAGAGGACACGACATGACACAGCCAGGTCAGACGCCCAGACAAGACGCTCGGGGTCATTCACGGAGGGTCAGGCGAAGGTAACCCCACGCCGGGGCTTCCAGGGGCGTGGCCAGCTTCAAAGACGACCCCTTTGCCTTTGGACCCGAGTCCTTTTCTACCTTGAGGAACCCTCCCTTGACCCTCAAAGCACTGAACTCCAGCTCTCACCAAGTTTCCAAGGAAAGTGTGCTCCACCAAAACCCCAAGGCAAATGAGAGGCACGTGAGAAATCCTGGGAGCACATGCCATCACGGTGCGTGCAGTCAGGTATGTGTTTGGGGGGAAGGTGACCCTTTGAGTCATCGGCGACAAGGACAGAAAAGGAGCTTCCAAACCTAGGATGTCTCCCAACCGGACTAAAGAAATGACCCAGGGGTTCCGGTCCGCCTGTCAGAAATAAACGCAAAATCAACTGAGAAGTCTGAGTCCCACACCCACAAAGCCAACCGTGGAGCCCGGAATGATCTGTTGGAGGGGTCTGAAGTCTCCACTGGTTAGGAGACAAAACGGCACGCAGTTCTTCCTGGGAGCCACAGCGGTGGGGCTGTTTGGGGCTGACACTGGGCACAACTGGCCACACGGGGGCCTCCGCCCTGGAGGACTAGCTGTGGGTTCCACACAGCCTTTGGGACAATGCAGCTCAAGCACTGAACATCTCACCAGCAGCCACCTGGCGGCCTTTTGGGAGCCACCCAGGTAGAAATTATTCTATTGCCCTGTCATGCTCTGATCCCACGCCAAGCCAAAGAATTCAGAAGCATGAGGGGCGCCTGGGTGGCGCAGTCGGTTAAGCGTCCGACTTCAGCCAGGTCACGATCTCGCGGTCCGTGAGTTCGAGCCCCGCGTCGGGCTCTGGGCTGATGGCTCGGAGCCTGGAGCCTGTTTCCGATTCTGTGTCTCCCTCTCTCTCTGCCCCTCCCCCGTTCATGCTCTGTCTCTCTCTGTCCCAAAAATAAATAAATGTTGAAAAAAAAATTTTAAAAATAAAAAAAAAATAAAAAAAAAAAGAATTCAGAAGCATGAATGCAGGCATATGGGATGGAGCAGTGCTGGGCTTCTGAACTCTGAAATTCCTTCATGTTATTTTCCCAGAATGTCGGGGGATGGGGGTCCCAGGCCTGCCATGTTGCACAACTCCAGACATTCCAGTCACAGAGAGTATAATAAAATGTAATATGAACAGCACCCCCTGGGGTTGCACGCTCTCTTATCTGTGAGAAACTCTGGGAAGTACTATATCCTTCGCCTTAGAGATTTACAATGTCCATCAGTGCAGTAAAGGCTCTGTGAAGTCCTGCAGTAGACAAGTTAAACAAAAAAAACCTGGCTTTACAGAATTTTTTCAACTTCTTAACCCTCAGAATCCTCATTTCAGAGAATATCTCCTAAAATCCTATAGGATTGGGCTTGTGCAGAAAGTACTTAAGAAAAGTCTCCATCAGGAGAAGCAATTTCAGCACACTCAGCTCTCTGAGATATCCTTAAAGCTGACTCATGTTACTAACCTGCCAAGAGCTCACTTTCACCATGACTTTGAACCTGCCTGTGTTCAGAAAGGCACTTAGGAGGCCCTAAAGGGTCTCTGTTCTCAGCTGCTTTGTCTGTAACACAGGCTTCTGTGAAAGCAGGAAGCATCTGTGTGGGTCTGGGGCCACGACGGACCCTTGAAGGGGAATCATGACCACCTTGACACTGATAGGTCCCCAAGAGCCAGGCCACGGACTAACTCACGGTCTCTAACAGAGATCTTCATGGTTCGTCTGTAACGTGGGATGATGGGCAGACGGGAGGGGCCGGCACATTCCTAGCTCTGGGAGACTAAACCTACACCAGACACAGAGTCAGTTGGGGAAAGTTACCTGTGCCTGCTCAGGCATCATTTATTTATAAAGCACCTCACCCCTGATACACACCCCAAGCGCATGCGTGGAGAGAGGTCTGGTTACAGCTTTCACTTACCCGCTAGCATTAGGCATTCTGCACGAACTGGGTTTTCTATGTGATAAACCCCTTTCAAATAAGCACCCGAATTTTATCTTAACCACTTGGGGTGTAAACTGTTCAAGGACAGATTGCACATGGGTCTCCTTTTGAAAACCGAGCACAGTGACTCTAACTCAACCTGTGTTTGATTATTCAGGATTAGACAGATCAATTATTAACACAGCAACACCCTGAGGTCAGCCTTGCCAGGCACGTGGCTTTACACTAAGTGGCCCTGGACATCTTTGCTTGATGTGTTTGGGGGGGAAGTTCTTGATCAATAGTGTTACTAGAGAGAGGACGTAGAAACTATGAGAAGTCCCAGAACCAGATCCCCCAGATCCCCCAGACAGTCAAAGCTTTGCATAAAATAAAAGCCAACAGTCTCTGAGTAAGCACCAGAGAATTCCTGCCAAGGAAGAGGCTGATACTTACTACCTGGTTTTTATGATAACCGTTGTGGCCATTTTGAAGCTTTCTGCCTTATTTCCTACAGCTTGGCTGCTTTCCTGAGAGTAAATTTTCCTAAATAATTGAGGCTTCGGGGTATATCAGGGGATGTGGATGGCGGCCAGGGGTATAGGTTTTCTTTCTACTAAGAAACTCACACCGCCCGTCTTCTTTCCTCTGGCGCCCCGCCCCCCTGGGGGAGGCTGTGCGCCAGCCCCGCCCTCTCTGTCCTGATCCCAGGTGAGTCCCTAGAACAACCAGCCCCTCGTCCCTGAGATCACAGATCACCATCACACACACTCGGCCACTCTGCCGTGACTACCCTCCAGCTGTGCCCACCGCCCGCCCCCCCCCCCCAACAAACTTGGGCACCTACAGACTCACACAAAGCCTCCCTGCCTCTTTTCCTTTGGCCCAACCACCCCAGCAGCCCGGCTACCACAACGGAAGCCCACTGTTTCCCTCCTGTCAATGCGCGTCTCTGTTCCTCTGGCACATGGCACAGATGTGCCCGGAGCCTGCCTGCAAGCCCCCCATTCATGTTCCACTTTTCAGTGAGCTCGCTCCCTCCCTTTCCCCGCTCCCCTCCCCCAAATGCACAAAAGAGGGCTATAAAGCAGGACTTTTTTTTTTTCTCCACGGGAAAAAAAGGTTAGCCTTCCTTCCTTTCTGCTTGTCTATTCTTGGCCTCAACTCGGCAATGGAAAGAGAGTGGAAGCGGTCAAGCTACCCCAGTTCATGACCCAGGGGACACTCCTTCGGCCAGAATTGCCCTCATTTGCTCTTTCTGTTGTGGTGGTTGTAGCGAAACATCTAAAACGCCAAGCAGCCACCCCAAAAGTCCTGCTGGGAAAGGATTCCTGCACACAGGTGAGCGAGGCATTGAAGGTTATCTTACTCAGCCCCCTTCAACGGAAGAGGAGGACACGGAGGCCCGAAGGGGTGAAGGAAGATACCCAGACCACACAGAGAACTTGCTGGGAGTGGGGGATGCTCTGGGGCCCCGTCCTTACGGGCGACGAGAAAAACAAAGCATCTTACCGTCGTCCAAGTAGGTCTGGTCCAAATTCTGCTCCTGCTTAATTGTCACTCCTGCGGGTAATACTTCCTTTTGGTCACTGACCGGGGGTCCGTTTTTGGCGGCTCTTTGGCTGGTGGCATTCTGCTGCTGAATGACCGTGGGGTAGGACCCTGGGCTCAGCCTCTGACCTTGACTGGCGGGGGGCGGGCCGGGCCTGGCGGTGCCGGGCGCGAAATTCTCGCAGTACATGATGTGCTGGAATTCCTGGTGGCCGCCGCAGCGCAGCTGCTGGCCGGTGGGCGAGTAGTGGATCACCGGCGAGGCCTGCTGGTTGGCCGGAGAGGAGTGCAGCAGGCTGGAGCTCTGGCCCTGGGAGCCGGCGTGCACCAGCACGGAGCGGTGGGCGTCCGCCAGGGACAGGGGGGCGGCCATGAGGGCCGGCTGCTGGTAGCCCAGCAGGCTGGGGCTCAGGCTCTTGCTCCGCTGGTAGAGGACGGCCGCTGGGTTCTGCTGCTGGTAGCGGGCGTCGGGGGACGAGAGCCCCGAGCGGAACTGTTGGCAGGGCGCCATGGTGGCCACGAGGCAGGAGGGGGACTCAGCCACCATCGGGTGCTGCGGGTAGTAAGGCTGGCTCCCCAGGCCCCCGTGGGCCGGGCTGCAGATCAAGGTGGGGTCGTATTCGTCGGTGGGCTCCGTCTTGATGGCTGGGACTGGGCGAAAGAGAAGCACAGGGGGCGGGCCTTCTTAGTGAGCCACAGGGGTGCACGGGGGGGGGGGGGGGGACTAGCGGACTGCGGCTGGGGACGCGGCCTTGGGCGGCCACGTAGGTGGGAGCAGACCCTTGGGCTCTGTCATTTATTAGCCTCGGACAAAAGCCTCCCTGTGTACCTGTCTCAGAAGCCAAAATTTTACCCTGAGCCATGAGAGTCGCAAGGCGGCTGGCAGGTGCGTCTCAGCCCCGGGGTGTTTGCAGGCTCTTCCCCGGGGCAGAGCTCAGGGACGAAGGCTTAACGTTACAGTCCCCTCCAGCCCCCTCCTCCACCTTCCCTCGCAGTTCACACCGCCTTTCCCTGCTTGTCGTCCTCGGAAACGTGTATCACCTGGAATACTCTGTGTCTTTCATGTGCCATCGTTAGCTGAACCACCCCCACTCCAGACTGTCAGCTCCCCAAACGGAGGATTTTTTTGGTCTGCTTTGTTCAATGCTGCGTCCCTAGCACCGAAAACGATGCCTTGCGCTCCGACACTCAGATATTTTCTGGAAACAGGAATGACTGGACAGTGGGGTGGGGTCCACCTCCTCAGTTCTGTAGTATTCTGGGGGAAAGGAAACCTGCTGGCCTGAGCCTCAGTTTCCCCATCGGTCACAGTAACCAGCATACCTACCCCATGGGGTTGTGGGGAAGGTGAACTGAGACGTGTGGAAAGTACTTAGCACAGTGGCCGGTATACAGTAGGTGCTCAAGGCTTACTGTTCTCGCTATTATCGTCTTACCACCATTGGTATTGTGGCAGTTCCTGTCCCTCTCCCTCCCTAGGGTGGTCACCGGAACTTGTGCTTCTCCAGAATCCTTTACTAAAGCATTGCCAGCCCCAGGAGCTGAGGAACCAGTCCCCTCCCTGGATCGAATGAAGTGGTGACAGGACTGTCATCAAGGGGGGGACCCGCCAGGTGTCAGGGAGCAGGGCAGCAAGGAGGTTCTGGAGCTAGAGCAAACGGCAGCAAACCAGGAATCGTCTCCCAAGGTGCCCTTCGAAGACGTGCACTTCAGCCCCTGGACGACCTGGGGGACTGAATTCTCGCTCAGGCCATGTTCGGACAGGCGGGTGCCAACGCCAGGCCCAGGGAGGCCTCCTGACCACAAGCACGAGGTGGGAAAGCCGCAGAACACAACGGAAAACCTCTCTGCCAACAAGGATCATTGAACTGAGGTCTAGAACCTCCCCAGAGATCCCCTCCCCCCCAGTTTGGGGGCCCTGAAGGCCACCGTCACTGGCTGCATGTCACGTCAGTCCGGGGACGGTCCAATGGCCAAAGGGGCCATGGAAACCGGTGGACACGCTCCACCGAAGCCAAGCCCCGCCAAGCCTGGGCTGCTGGGACAGCCCCCTTGGTCTGATGCTTCCAGCAGCCCAGAGGCTCCGTGTGAAACTGCCACAGGATGGAAGTTATACCCTGGGCGACAGTCTCAGATTACACGCTCCCAATCCCGGAACGGTGGCTCATAGGTCTGGGGCAGCCTTGGGAGGCATGCAGGCCATTTCTGCAGCCCTGGTTATAATCTGCCGGGTCAATAATATCCATATGACCCACTCTCTGAATCTCCTGTGATCAGTATTATCCTTTATCGGAATCCCCCATTTGAACACGAGCTCCAACGAGGGTGGGGATTTTTACGTTTTGTTCACGACGGTGTCTCCAAGCCAACCGCAGTGTGGGGCCCTTGGATATTTTCTGGACAAATGAATGAATGCAACATGGCCCTTGTCACTCGTCTTCTGACAGTGGTGCTTTGTGGGAATGAGACGTCCCGGCCGGCTGTCCACCCAGGAGCTCTAGGTGGCCACGGGTGACCACCTACTGTCAAGAGTCTGCAGGTTTCCGGCCACGTTCGCTTACCCAATCATGATCAGATCTAAGACACGGACAGGGGCGCCAGCTTTGCACCCTTCTGTTGAACAAGTCCCCACGTGCCTCTCTCCTACTCTGCCCTCCCGAAGAAAAATATTCACAGGAACATTTGTTAAGGTCATTCATACCCGCTTACCGTGCGCCGTGCTGAGCGCTTCACGTGCATTTGACTTCTGTAAATCTTATAAGGAAGGTGCCACTTGACAGATGAGGAAATGGAGGCTCAGAGAGGTTGAGCCACCTGCCCAAGGTCAACCAGCTGAAAGCAGACCTCGTGTGTCCTTACCGCACGCCCGTGCTGCCTTTCATCACCAAAGGGGCCTTCGGAGAAGATTCCTTACCTGGGTGGTAAGTAAAGTGCTGAGGTTGACTCCGTTTTCTTTTCCCATTGATGACGTAGAAGTTGACCTTCACTGATGCACGGATGTGCTTGTTTCGATATTCAGGGATCTCAACAAAAAGCATGTTCTGGAAGGAAGGAGCCACCGTTAACTGCAACAGTGTCTAAATTCCTACACAAGGCCCCAAGCACATCAAGCCAGCCCATCTTACAGGAGTCAAGACACTCTGTACCTTTGCAGGCGAAACACTATTTAAGGGGAACTGGACTCTTTAGCTGCAGCAAAGAAAGGGTTGCCACTTACTGTATCCAAGTGCATTATGATGTCACAGTTACAAATCAGGGGGTCTGGTGCTTGATATATTGCTCGATTTGTTTCTCAATTCAGTACCTACTGAGTGCCCGTTAGGTCCAGAGCACTGGGACTTTGATGAGGGAGGGGGAAGAGAAAGAAGGAAAGAGAGCACGAGGGAGGCGGGAGGGAACACAGGGTGTTCAGTCGTCTCATCCATGTGCTTACAGGCTGGCTCTTGTCTTTATCCACCGTGGCTTCCATTTCCCAAATTTGCTGCCCATCTGGAAAGAGTTCAAAAAGACACACTTTGAAGGAACTGCTAGAAGCCAAAGATTTAAGACCAAAACTCATCACGCCTTATATTTATCTTGGTTTACGTGTTACATCATTTCAGCAAGGGACGTCCGTGTGTTTGCGGTAGGCATGTCTATTTGAACATACGTGGCTTATGTACATGTGCGTATGTTTCTTTTTCCAAATGGAATGCATGCTGACAGTAGAAAACTGGGCAACAGTAGAAAACAAGGAAAAGAACGGAAATCGCCCATCATCCCAGTGCCGTTATTTTCCCTGTGTTTGAATGTCTATATATCTTTCTTTAAAACAGAGATAGTGCTGTTATACATTATCTTTCCAAAATGTCCCACACGCCAAGACTGTCACAGGGGCCCCATTACAGAACACTGACTGCCCCAGACATGCCTTCTTGATCGTCTGGGAACACAGGTGGCTTGCATATTCTGTCTCAAACAATGTCCTGGCTTGAGAAACCTTGGACAGGGGGGACAGGAGCCCAACCCCCCCCCCCCACTCTGCAGTCAACAGCCTACATTTCAACGTGACTCATTATAATCATCGATGAGAGGTCTTTCTCAGGAGTGAGCTCTCTTTCCCTGGAGAAGAAGACTAGCTCCCCAGTTTGGGGCCAACAACTTGGGCCAAACAAAACTCTGCATTCGCAAATAACAGATTTCTTTTTCTGACCACCTACATTGGCCATTGGGCAGTTTTCGACGGAAACAAATCATTTCCACAAGTGTTTCCAGGGTGTTTTGTGGAACGCTGGCTCTGAAGAATATTAAATGGGTTTATGAGGACCAGAAACAAATTCTAAAGGTAATAAGCATTTGGAAAATGCTGAGTCAATGTCAAATGGGTTTCTTTACTGCAGGACTTCTCAGAGCCTTTAATCTGCTCGTGTGCAGTGTAACTCTCCAAGGTGGGCTGGAGTAAGTACCACGTCCCGACACTTGGCCACGGAAGCCCTCTCCCCTGTTTTAAGCACAACTGTTAACATCTTCTGTGACAGGTTAGATTTGAATCCATAATGTCTCGGCTCTCAAGGCTTGCCCAAAGAAATGTGGTTTCTAAGCATTATTGGAACTTCCTCGTATAGAACATATTTCCCAAAATACTAATTAATAAGGTCCTGTGATTGCTACCCAAGCCGACGCAATGTAGATAATCTTAACAACATGTAGACAACGAACTAGCTGGAGCCTTCTGTAACCATGAAGTCTGCAAGTCTTGACCTTACGGTTCTAGTAGATGCAACTCCTGAAATGATTAAGGGAGACATGGGTTTATGTCAAAAAGGGGACAGGAAGAGGCAATCAACGTGCCAACTCCCACCATGACGGGAGGGACCAAGTTAGAGTTGCTGCCGTCTCCCCAACACCCGAGACATCGCGGTGCCCATGAACATCTCATGTCTGAGCATTCCAAAGTGGCGGCGGCTAGCATCAGCCACCGCTCAAAAGAAAGCAAGAAAGGACAGATGGACGGATGTCAAGGAATTTGAAGTTAGGTCATCAAGACAGGGCACTTTCCTGGTGAAAAGCCCGGGAGAGGACTAGACAGAAAAAAATTCTTATCCCTTTAGCAAAGACAGGTCAAAGATCATCCACCAGAGAACTATGTCCCTCCCAGCAGTGGTTATAAATGGGGCGTGGTCCTTGTCAAAAGTGCATTCTTGGGGCACCCGGGGGGCTCAGGCAGTTAAGCGCCCGACTCTTGATTTAGGATCAGGTCACGATCCCACCGTTCGTGAGATCGAGCCCTGCTGGGGCTCTGAGCCGACAGCACAAAGCCTGCTTGGGATTCTCTCCCCCCTCTCTCTCTCTCTCTCTCTCTCTCTCTCTCTCTCTCTCTCTCCCTCTCTTTCAAAAATAAATAAACATTTTTAAAAAAAGAACGTTCTTGTTTACTAACTGCAATGTGAGCTCAAAGTCAGAAGATTAAGTAATAAACTAACGGAGGAAACGAACAATAATGTGTTGATGCTCTAGCCTCTCGTTGGCTGAGTTGAGTTCTATCGCCAATAATCTCATTTCCCTGCATGACTCTGACCCACTTTGAAAAGGAAGGACCATTTTCAGGAGTCTCATAATTGGGAGGAAAGGGAGAAGTAGTTGGAAAAGTGAGCAGGATGTACTAAGCTGGGCCTGGCAAGCCAGCTCTCTTCCCCACTCACGCCAGCAAGTGAAGGGCAAAGCACCAAATGGCAGCGCAGTGAAAGCACGTCACCAGGCAGGGGGTTCTCGTAGGGTCTCTTCTCCTGGGCCAGGGACCCAAGAGGAACAAGAGGGAGCCTTTCCCCCATCTCTGGTGGGTATACCTAATAAGGAAAACTCCACCAACTAACAGCCATAGAATTCCAGTGCACAGGTACTTGGTTGGCTGTTTTTTTTTTTTTAAGTCTTTTTTTTTTTTTTCCTTAACATTTATTCATTCTCGAGAGACAGAGACGGGGCATGAGCAGGGGAGGGACGCAGAGAGAGGGAGACACAGAATCCGAAGCAGCCTCCGGGCTCCGAGCTGTCAGCACAGATCCCGACGCGGGGCTCGAACTCACAAACCGTGGGATCATCACGTGAGCCGGAGTTGGACGCTCGGCCGACTGAGCCACCCAGGCCCCGCTCCAGGGCGCAGGTGCTTGGAACTACCCTTAGAAATTAGCCAGCCCCACACCATCAGATGGGGAAAGTGAGGCCCAGGGAAGGAACGGGGGTTTGTCCAAAGGCAGGAGGTGGGCAGTCACTAAATCACAGTCTTCAAGCAACAGGGGCAGTGCAATGAGAGAGATGCGGTCGAGTAGAAAAGCCCCAGGTTATCAAGCGAGACAGGGTGACCAGCTTCCTGGGAGGCCGACGGAGGGTCCTATGTAGGTAAGATCTTTCTAGGGTCACGTCCACCACAAAGGTTCAGGCCCATCTTCTCAAACCCTGCCCCCCTCTGCTCCCCCTGGGCCTCCAGATACGGTCTGAGCAAGCGCAGCAGCCTTGAGGGTCCTGCACAACCTGCTTCGGCCTCTCCAGGCACCACTTTGACCACCCCGCCCCCGGGAGAAGTGGCAGCTATTGGTTATGAGCACAATCTACATGCAAAGCACCCCCTCAAAACACCTCGCAGGTATGGACTTGTCTAACGCATACAGCAACCCCATGCCGCAGGTCTGGGGTTTCGATAGGTGAGGACACCAGGCACAGAGAGGCAAAAGCAGTGGCCCAAGGAGGCACAGCTACCGGTTGGGGAAGCCAGATTTGAGCCCAAGCAGCTGACCCTTAGAACCAGTGCTCCTTACCCCGTCGACGTGGTGTGGTTTCAGATCCCTGTGCCCAAGCAACTTCTCTGCCAGGAGAGTGAAGGGCACTGGGCAGGCATTCCAGGGGGCTCATGTTTCCAGAATCGGCTGCAGTCCCTCCCAGGAAAGCCAAGCCACAGCCCCCATGGCACCCCAGGCAACCCTCACCCGCTCTGTCACCGTGAGACCGTGCACCCGCCTCCCCCATTCCCTCTCCAGGACAACCTCAGATGGCGCGCCCTCCTCATCCCATACCCCCGTGCTCAGCCATCTGTCAGCACAGCCGGAATTAAGAGAGTGCCATAAATTACAATCACTATCCAGTATGTGCTGGGGCAGAACGCCTCTTCCGAGAAGGCAGAGGTCCCTCGACAGATGCATGGCTGAACGGGGTGGGGTATATACGTCCAGCGGAACGGCACCCAGCCTCGGAAAGGAAGCGAATTCCGGCACACGCAATGACGCGGACAGACCCCGGACACATAATGCTAAGTGACACAGGCCCAACCCAGAAGGACAAGTGATATGATCCCACTTGCACCAAGTACACAGAATAGGCAGATTCATAGAGACAGAGAGCAGAAGGCAGGTCTCCAGAGGCTCAGGGGAAGGGGGCGGTTATTACTTAACGGGTACAGAGTTTCTGTTTCGAAATTCCAGAATGTTCTGAAAATTGGTAGTGGTGACCGTGAGTGGTGATGGTACAATATACTGAATGTATTTAATGCCACTGAATTATATGCTTACAAATGGCTACAATCATCAATATTAGGATAACACATACTTTTACCACAATTTCTGTATTTTTTAAAGAATCGTTGGCCTCACCCTAGAGACCAGGCCTGTTTTGCGACCTGTCCGGTGGCTTCGAGTTTTTTTAATTAGCTGCTGCCATTTCAAACTGAGACCTCAGGGGCGCCTGGGTGGCTCAGGTGGTTGAGCATCCGACTGCAGCTCAGGTCATGGTTTTGCGGTCCGTGAGTTCGAGCCCCGCGTCGGGCTCAGTGCTGACAACTCGGAGCCTGGAGCCTGCTTCCCATTCTGTCTTCTTCTCTCTCTCTCTCTGCCCCTCCCCCGCTCTCTTTCTCTCTCTCAAAAACAAACGAACGTTAAGAAAAAATTCAAAATGAGATCTCACCTAAAAATGCAGACTTTGCTCTTGTAAAAAAAAAAAAAAAAATTCAGAAGATCTGACCATCCTGGGCGTCCTGGGCACCCACGCAGGGTGTGGCCTCTTCAGACAGGGCCTCCTCCCGGCTCCCCAACCCCCACCTCTCCTTTACCTTCTATGCCCCCACCCTGAGGGCCTCTGAGAGGGACAGGAGCCGCCTCCCACACCATGGGGAGGAGGACGGTCAGCTTGCTGCAGAAGCCCCTCCACTGCGCTGTATCTGAGGTTCTCCCCCAAGACCGCACATTTTGTCCAGAAAACACCATCGCCCAAGATAGGTCAGTGCCTTTCTCTGCTGCCGTACCCCCTCACCCACCCAGAGCAAGAGCCCCCTGGCTGTCAGGACAGGAAAACACCTGGCTTTCCCTCCCCCCGGGCCCCAGGCCCCTTGCTCCAAAGACTTGACCTTCTCTTCTCTTCAGAATCACAACCACGTGTCCAGGAGAGCCCCTGTGTGTCCACAAGCTGGGCCGCGGAGGGATGTCCCTATATGGCCACTCGCTCAAAAACCCTCCGTCCTTCCAGCCACCTTCCTGCGCTCCGGCCAGGGCAAACAGGACCCGCCAGGCAGCACTTGCCCTCGGAGGCTTCTGCAGCAAGATGGCCTGTGTCCTCACCCCTGGCCTGGGCAGGCCCCATGCAGCCTGGCTCTGGGCGGCAGGTCGGGAGAAAAGCCTGCTCACTCCAGTGTTTCCTGTCAAACCTTCAGCTACACGTCCGCTGTAACCCGAGCCATCCCGGACACCTTCTGTGGCCAAAACACAGTCCTCTGTGGCACCACGGTGCTGTCCCCTTTATTCCTGCAAACCTTGAACTCCAGGGCAGACAGACCCAGCTAGCAATTCTTGCATTTTTAGGGGAAATCTCCTTTTGACGTGGCAGCACCTAATTAGAGGTTTTTTAACCTAATACCCTGCAGGCCCAGTGGCCCAATTAGCTATGTGGGCTTGGATAAGACACTCTACCTCTCTCTGCCTCTTATCCAAAATATGGGGACAATCACAGTACCTATACCTCATTGGTTTGTTCCTAGACAGACACACAGCACAGAATAAGTGTTCAACAGACATTGGTGAGCATGATTATTATGGCCGGTGGCAACGTATTATTTAAATACTGTCTTGTCACTGCGTGCATATGTTCTACACAATGTATTATGGGGGGGGGGGGACCACAAGCGTATTTTAACCAGAAAATAATACACATTTCTCGGCTTGTCATTATAAATTATAAATATCCTTGCCTGCGGGCATGGGTGGAGGGAATTCACAAAGGGACAGTGCCTGTTACAGAAAGCGGGTGTGCGTGATGCCTGACTTCTTGCCTCTCAGATGGGTCTTTTCACCATTACCTAAATTTTAAAAGGGCAGAGAGCTCCCAGAAGTGAGAAACCAAAACCTGAATCATGAGCCAAACCCAGGGGCCTGGCCTCTTCCTTTTGGGCATCAGAGGGCAGCTTCGGGAGTCCAGCCTGGTTGTGCATCTCAAGTGGGATCTACCCTGGGCTCTGAACAGACGTGTCCCCAACACGTCTGGAACTGGAAGCTGACCCTGCTGTCCTCAGTTTTAGGTAGCACGTAGAAGGCACGCTCAAGGGAGCTGGTCTCTACGGGAAGGGTGTGATTTGCAAAACACCTCAAGACCACTTCCCTGGGCTCATCTTTCCTTCCCCCCGCCCCCAAGTCCCCTAGCACACAAGTCCTGAGGTTTCACCAAGAGGACACTCTAATCCCATCCTCTGAATTGAGCTCCCAGGAGGCAGAGGAACACACAGTAAATGCTGGCAGGGCTCTCTCGGCCTGAGCTCACTCTCTCCAGGTTCAAGTTCAATCATTGCTATTTCCTCGCTGCGTGGCCTCTGGAGTGGTAGCTTGACCTCTCTGTGCCTCCGTTTCCTCCTAAGCACAGGGAAAGCTCATTTACCAGCTTCAAAGACTTGGCAAAAATTCAAACAGATTCTATGTAAAGTCCTTAGCAAAATGCTCAGCCCATAGTGAGGATTGCCATCATTATTATTTTAGAATTTGGTGTCTCCTAGGTCTGACCCTGGGGAGGAAGAATCGGCTGATCATCTTGACCCAAGGGTTCTGGTGGGTGTCCCGGTTCGTTGTGTCATAGTATTGCATCACAACTCTCATTGTGAAGAAATAAAACGGCCACAGAAAGTATTCGTTGATAGGGGGCTGAAGCAATTATGGGCCCTCCATCCTGGGGCGGGGGGGCGGGTATCGGGTAGATTAGGTATAGGAACACCGGGCGGCACTCAGAATAAGCATGATCATATTCTCTGCCCTGGAAACGTGCCCCTGTTACGTTAAAAAGCAGGAATCGTTAAGTACTAGAGAGCAGAGAATGCGTGCCCCACACTGCCCACGCGGTTACACCCCTGAGACCAGACCGGATGGACAAGCTGAGACAAGCATGTCTTCTAGAACGCCATTCAAAGAACGGGGAGGAAATACACTGCGTGCATTTTTCAGTATTTCATAAGATACAGCTTTTCTCTTATGGACAAGTATATGGCAACTGTATGTTGACCAGCCTGTCTCCCAGGAGCCCTCTGGGGCCACGGTCTCAGACGGAAGCCAGGCATGGACCACTAACAATGAGCGAGCTCCTACCGCGGGGCAGGCCCTGAGCAGGTTGCTGGGACCGTGACATGAGCCACGCATGCCTCCCTGCTCCCCATAGGCCCACGAGAGCTCAGAAGGGAGGACCCATGGTTCTTCACCTCTCCTGGGACAGGGACCCTGCCCCTTCCTCAGCTTCCCTCCAGGCCCACTGGCCTTCTCCATCCCCCCCACCTCCCCGCCCCCCCCCCCCCAACAACCACACTCGCTCTCCTGCGGGCCTCACTCAGACCACTTCTTCCCAGCTTTCCGGCCCCGCTCAGGAGCTCCCCCTGGACCTGTCCCCACCCTCTTTCATTTTCTGCTCCCGCCTCCCATCCTCTGACCTCATTTTCTCAGCCTGTTGGTTCTCTCTCTCTCCCCTGCTAGGCCGTGGGCTTCCGGGAGGGGTACCACACACCTGTCTTGTTCTCTGCTCCGTCCCAGCACTGCCACGTCCGGCCCGCCACGAGCGCTCGGTAAACACCAGCGGAATAAATGCACAGAGCGACCTCAGGATTCCCTAGGGCTTGGCCCACAGCCACACCGCTGGCCTCTCCAGCGAAAAGACCCCCCAAAGCGATCGCCAAGCCCTTTGCGAAGAATCCTTTTCGTGAACTGAGTGGTGTGGGGGGTGGGGGGAGGCACCCGGAATAACAGCGCAGACGCGGAATCCCACGCAACCAGAGCACTCGGGTCAAGATGATCGGCCAATTCTTTGTCCCCAGAGTCAGACCTAGGAGACACCAGATGCTCTCCAATCCACCCCCCTGACCCAGACCCCAGGTCTGGGACCCTGGGAAACCCTGCCCAGAACAGAAGAGGCCCTAGATGACCAGGGTCGCTTCTGCTGCTCCGGGCCGAGACGAAGTGAGGACTCCGGTCCCTTGCGCAGATGTCTGGGCAAACTTCCCCGTCCTAAATTAACAGGGACTGGCAGCCAGCACGAAAAGGGCCCTTCCAAGTCTTACTCAGAGGGGAAGAGCAAAGAGGGCCAGGTTCTTTGGGCAAAGGGGTTAGGTCTAAAGAAGACTTAGCAAGACTCTGCAAGAACTAAACAAACACGGGGCGGAGGGGGTGCCTGGTTCAATCGACGGGTCAGCCTGCGTGGTAGAGGCACAGGACCCGGTAGCCAGCGCATCCGTGGACCGGCGGCCACCACCTTGCAGGTGGTTTAATGTCCGCTTTGCAGATGGCTCCCGGGCCCAAAGTGCCAGGAAGCTGGACGGCTGGCATCGGGTCTGGGCCGGCGTCTTAGCAGTCAGCCCGGATGAGCCACGGGCTCCTGTCAGCACTCGAAGGAGAAAGAAGGGAGCTTTCAGAAGGAAAAAAGCGAATCCGTCCTCACTCAGGCCGTGAGCACTCCACTGGGCTCGAGGCAAATGTGGAGGAAATCAAAGTGTCAGTTTGTGTTAGGAAACCACGCGTGATGCTTCCCAGTCCTGGCCCTGCGTTTTAAAAATTAGCTAAATGAAGATGGCTGAAGTCATTCCAGTCTGCTCTTTTCACGACTGCGAACGAGCACAAAAATGTGTGCTCCCTGGGTGTGGGGGCTGAACGAGCCGAGCAGATGGGGGCTGGGGATCAGGAGTGTCCCACAGCTTAGGATGTCGCCCACCCGCAATGGTGCGGCTGCCCAAATGCATCTGCGGGGCGGGGGGGGGGGGGGGGGATGGAGAGGAAATGCGTTGATTCCCAGCATCCTGCTTCTCCTGATGTCCCATCACCTCTTCGGCGGGCTCAGCCCCTCCGTCCCCCCCACCCCCCCGGACAACTTCACTGGGGGCTCACAGCACCTTCTGCTTGTGCCCCCCAACCCCTGAGTCCATGCATTCTTCCAGATGGCCAGAACCATCTTAACGAGCTAAATTAGATCACGTCCCTCCCCTGCTTAGGACAAGAGCTACCGGGTTTTATGTTGTAATAAAATCCAAAATCCTCCTCCATGCCTACAAACCCTGGCATGATCTAACCACGTCTCCCCCCACCCGCCCCGCCCCAGAGACCTCTCCAGGCTCGGTCGGTGTCAGACTCCCCCCTGCTCTCAGGCTGCACCCGCGGCCTGGCCTGCTTTCATTTCCTCAAACACCCCAGGCTCATCCCCAGGCTGGGACTACGGCACTGGGCGGCTATTTCTGCCTGAGACCCTCTTCCAATAGGTCGGTGCAGCTCCCTCTTTTCTGCTCGAGGCCTCTGCTCAAAGCCACCTCCTCAGGGAAGCCTTCCCTGATCACACCCCCCAGGGTTCCCAGATTTAACAGATAAAAATGTAGGACGTCCGGTTCAATTCGATTTCCAGCAGACAGCTGATGCTTTTTTACTACAAGTATTGCCAAGCCCTGTGCCACTGCAGGGGACATGCTCATACTAAAGAAATGTGTTGACTGAGATCTGAATTTAACTGGGCCTCCTCCACGTATCCCCGTCTGAGCCCTCCGCCTCGCTCCTATGGCCTGGTGGCGCTGTCTTCAGAGCACCTTCCCCCCCTCATAAACAAGTTTGGGACTGTCTGCCCCCTGAGAGCAGGGACCTCATCTGTCGTGCATCCCCAGGGCTGGCGCAGAACCTGCGCACAGTAGGGTGTTCGGTAAATACCTGGGGAGTGGCACTGCTGGGTCGTTTGCCACAGAGGCTGGACTGCAGGGCGCCTCTTCTCAGCGATGAGCTGTATCCAGCCCCGTGCCCTGGGAACCAGGAAGTGGGGGTCTGGGACTCAGCCCCCCACCCACGAGCTCTGGCAGACGGGGGCAGGGAGCGGCCATCAGTCAAGCTCCCCCCAGCTCCTCCGTGAGGCCACGACAGCAGGTGTCGGATGGCCTGGGGGGCAAGAGGAGAAACTCACCTGTGCCCCCCAATGACTCTTACTCTCAAGACGAGAAACCAACACAGCCCTGCCGTCCTGGTTTCACGTGCAGTCAATTGAGCTCCCAGGGGGCACGTGCAAGGTCAGGTGACACTTTCTGAGCACCTACTATGTGCCTGACACTTGGAGATCCTTGATCTCCTTTCGCTGCTGAAAGACCTGACACAAACCCCATTTTAAAGATGGGGAAACTGAGTCCCAAGCACAAAATATGGGGCCTATCCAGGCTTCGGGCCAAGTCCGCTGGAAGATCTGGCCTGCCTAGACTTCAAACATAAACAATTTTTATTTTGTAAAAAGAGCATGAAACCAAAAATGTAGAAAAAAAAATACGAAAGGGTGTTAATTACCACAAGATACCGTGAACTTTCTTGCAGGGGGGGCAGGGGTCGGGGTGCAGGGGGAGACTCCAGCCTGCTGACTGCAATTCACACACAGGTCTACTGGCATCGAGGACCATTTCTGATGGTGGAAAAGCTTTGACCCAAGGGAGCTAGAAAACTCCCTTGTCTGTGTCGTCTTTCAAAGGCTTCCACTGAATGAACCGCAGGATACAGGATTCTTTCACCCCAAAGCCTGTCCTGACATGCAAGGGACCGAAAGCGAGACTGTTTGCTCGGCCTCTAGCGGGGCTTTGGGGCAGCGACCCGGCCTCTGGCTTTGGAGGCAAGTTTTGCGTCCCGGCCAGCTGTGCCTAAGCGGTGGGATCCAGCCCAGGGGGCCGAGGCCACTGTGGACGTGAGTCACCGAGGGCAAAGGTCCGCAGAGACTTAGTCATGCCCCAGCCCAGCCTGGAGTCTGACCTTTCCCAGAGGGAAGCCCGAGCTAGAGAGGCTCCCACACCAGGTCTATTGTTTCAGAAAGTGGCTACGCTGGGCAAAACCAAACCCGTGGAGAAAAACAGGTGGCAGGAGGAGAGGCCTGCTTTAAGGTGGTTCCAATGTTTCTAGGATACTAATTCGTGGAAAGATGCTTAATTTAGCAGAAGAATTTTATTTTAAGCATGTGCATTTATATTTATTAAACAAAGCTCAAAATACAACCTTCGGGAACCTCCAAGTAATAAAGTGACTCATATTAGGATGTGATGACTCAGTGGGGGAAGAGGGAGCCCCACCACCCACGCCTCCTTTCTAAAAAATCAATCTGCCCTCTCAACAGGTGATGGGAGCCTCTGCCATCAGACTGTTCCAAGAACATCGTCCAGCAAAACAAAACACAAAATTCTCTTCAAACAATTTAAGTCTCAAAGCTGAGTAATCCGATGCAGGCAGGGTTCCAAGAGACACCCCCGCAGGACACAGAGAGCCAGGGAGCTCCTTGGCTGGGGCCAGGGGCCTGAATTCAGAAAGATTTACCAGCTGAAAAATTCCAAAACCCTGTGTCATGTGGGGGAACCTTCCAAAACATTGGATCCCGCCCAGAAGTGGCCAGTCGCTCAGAGCCATGGCAACCCTGTTTCTGCTGCCACATCACTTTTATTTTTGTGTCCTTAGATTTTTTCCTGTTTTGCAATGTTTTGCTGGGACCCCCAACCCCGCCCGAGGCCCGGGTGGCCGGGGGCCAGGGTTACCAGCTGAAGGTCAGGAACAGCCTGGACTTCTCCACGTGAACTTCGCCTGGAAGGTTATTACACATTTTTTAAATTTCAGAGACTATATGGAGGCTTTGGGGCCATTGCCGAGCACGGTAAATAGGAAAGATCCTCATCATCCTGTTCGGTTTCTCTCTCTGTCCTCACGGACATGAGAGGAGGGCTTCCCCGGGGAGGGGCGGGGCGGGAGGGGGGTGTCACGTCCAACTGCACTTGGGATTCCGGCTCTGCCGCCAGCTGTGGGCTGACCCGGGACTTGTGTCTTGACCCCTACGAGCCTCAGTTCCCTCAACTATAAATGGGGACAATGTCACCTGCCCCTTGGGGCTGGTGTGACAACCGAAGGAGACGACACCCAGCCCACAGTATGTGTGAGCACCTACTATGTGCTAGGGATCGTTCTAGATGCTGTGGATACAGCAGCAAACAGCAGGTCTCTGTCCTCAAGGAGCTAAGATGTGGGAGGCCAGATAACAGACGAGTAAGCAAACAGGCAAGACAATTTCAGCAGCGATACCTGGGGCCACCAAGAAAACAAAGCAGGACAATGGGACAGAAGGGGACAGGGTCATGGGGCACGCTGAACAACTTCAGAGCAGACGGTCAAGGAGGGGCTCGTTGAGAAAGTCACCTCTGTGCTGAGCCTTGAAGGCAGAGGAGGACCCAGCCTGGTACAAAGAAATGGTGGAAGGACATTCTAAGAGGGAACAGCCAAAGCAAAGGTCCTGAGGCAGAAACGAGCAGGGGGTGTCTGAGGACAGACCGGAGACAGGTGTAGCTACAGCCAAGTGAACAAGGAGAGAGTCCAAAAAGCTGAATTCAGAGGGATGGGCGAGGGCCAGGTCATACCGGCTCCTGGAAGTCATGAAAATAATGAAAAACAGTAATAAAAATAATATCATAACCATTATTATTACTGCTGCTATAAATAAGATGCCATTTTCCAAAACACCAAGCTTTTCTAACTTAAGAAACACCATGCTGCCCCTCTCCTACTGTTTTTCCGACAGTCTCCAATTTGTCATCCCGTTGGAGTAGAAGCTGCCAATTCCATCTTAGTCGACAGCTATAAAAAGAACATTGGACCTAGTGGTGCCGATGACCCAACGCGGGGGCTAAGATTAGCCCAGGAGGCTGTCACCTTTCCTTAATGTGAGAACCAGCTGGGGTTCCCCTTCCTTGGAAAACTTCAGCTGTTCCACTCCGCCCCGCCCCGCTGCGCCCTCGCCGGCCAAGCTGTCCATGGAGATGGGAACGGGATACGTTTTGGAAAAACGAAGTTGAGCAACAGGGAGTCCCCCTGCAGAAGGCAGTCCCGGGCTAGGAGGCGAGTACTTAGGGTCAAAAGAGCGCGGCAAGCCCCCTGTCTGTCAGAGCCCCGAGGAGCCCGACCTCCCACGAGGGAAGGCCCGCCGCGTCCTGGGGGCGCAGGGGCGTCTCCGAGACCCCTGCTGGCCTGTTGGCACTGATCCAGAAGCCGCCTTCACCCGGGATTCTTTAGGCGAGGCGTGAAAGCGCTCTGCACGGATTCTTTCGAGCCCGGGACCCACTGCAGAATCCGAGGGTCTATCTCACCACAAAATGGTTCCAGTCAGTGGTTCAAAGCAGCTAAAGGGTCTTCAGGCGAGTTAACCTTGTTCTAAGCTTCTTCAGACTAGAAGAGCTAACGGCCAAGGGGGCAGACTCCTAAGCCAGGCTGCCTGGGGTCGCACCTACGCTAGCTGTGTGACCTTCCCCGAGTCACTTAACCTCTCTGGGCTCAGCTCCTCGTTAGGAAAATCAGGACAATGGTAGCTGTCTGGGAGGGCCGTCGTGAGGAATGAGATTCGTTAATACATATAAAGTGCTCAGAGGCCCGGCATCTAGCTCATTATGACTCCTGTTTGTTGTCTTTCAATGCCCCTTGGCTCCATGAGATAGAATTTTATTCATCTCTGTTCTTTCCACAGCCTAAATATAATGATAACAACAAAAGCTAATATTCAGTGAGCATTTACCATGTGCTACGAGCTATGCCAAGAGCCTAATGTGTGCCACCATCTAACTCATTTCAGCTTTTCTTCTCTCCAGAGAAGGAAGTCGTCCGTATTTTACGGAAGGGTTAAACGCCGGCTCGGAGAGGTGACGTGACTTATCCAGGATGCCGAAGCCACTCAGTGCAGGTCAGGGATTCGAACCCAGGCCTTCTGACCTCAGGCCCTGTGCTCGTCACCGTCCAGTCAATGCTGTCTATGGGCTGAGCAAGGAGAATCGGGACCGTAAAAACAGCAGCGAACGTTCGGCAAGCGCTCCGTGCACATTACGCGTGCACTGACCGTGTCCGCACTGGGCTCCTGCGGGGGGCGGGGGAGCATCAGTACCTCATTTTACAGAGCAGGAAACGGAGGCCCAGGGAGGCTGGACATCAGGACCATGCCGGGCACTATCTGTGGGGGAGTCCCCTCACTGCACGCCTAGCGGAGCGCCTCCCGCAGGCAGCGGCTTAGACGAGACAGTACGTGGACGGTCGCGGACAAAGATCCCAGGAAGCTGCTCTGATTATTCTCCTTATTCATACACAACTTTTCAAAGGTGAAACAGACCGAGTTTTCTTGCCTCCACGAGGTCAACTGTGAAACTTCTTTTGAAACCAAGAGAAAGCAAGCTACAGAACAAACGCCGTCGATTCATTCCCTCAACAGACGCTTAACCGGGCCATCTGAGCAGCATCTCAAGTGCGTGAACTCCCCGGACAACGCAGGCTGACTGGTTCCCAACTCTGCAAGGGACCAGGAAGGACCCGGCCTCCAAGCCACCCCCACGCAGACCTGGGCGTGGAGAACGAGACATCTGCAGGTTACCGGCATTTTCCCCTCTGCCAGGAAGGTGCTGTGAGGCCACAGGCTTCTTGCGAAAGTCAGCAGAAGGCCCGAGGATAGTCGGCTCGCGCGGAAGCTGTGTCAAACCTGGAGCAGCTAACGTGTGCTTGGTCAGGTACATCTCAGGCCACTCTCCTGCTGAAGAACTCTCCGTGACTCCCTCTGAGCTCCCCCACGTGCAGACCATACCAAGGCCGTGTCTCTACCCGGTCCTGGGAAACCTGTGCTGGCCTCTGCCTGTTTGGCAACACATTCCAGCCACGCTGGTTTGCTCTCCGATTTGCAAAAGCCTAGCAAATTCCTGCAGGAGAGAGTACCACACCCTTCCACCATCTGAAAAGTAAGCCTCCCCCAAGATGCCGAGAAACGTGCGAGCCTCCATGAATCCACTACGACATATAGAGGCCTTAACCCTAGGGAAGAACAGTAACAAATAGGGATCGTTAATGTGTATTGAGCACTTACTACGTGCCGAGCACTTTATGAGTGCTTACCATGCAGAAATCCTTGATCCTTAAACCACCCTACGAGGCAGGAGTGTCATCATATCGTATAGATGAGGAAACTGTTACCCAGAGAAGATAAGTAACCTGCCCAAGGTCACACAGCTAGAAAATGGTGGAGCTGGGTTTGGGCTTAGGAGCGTGAGCTCTTGCCTAACTGACCAAAGGAATATAAACGATGTTCGTCGCTGAGTCACTTATGATAGCACAGAGCGGGAAGCAGCCCCAGGCCCGATAAAAGGAGATAGTTGAATAAAGTCCTGGACAAACATAGGACAGAAGGCAAAGCATCCGTGGAAGTGTCTGCATCCCTAATCCCTCACTGCACCACCACTGCCCCTCGAACCCACAATGACCGACCACGTGCCCCCTAAACCACTTCCAAGCCCATCCAGCCCTTTCCAGCCCCCCACTGCCGTAGGCTTATTTATGTCATGCCTGGTCACAGAGCCAGCCCACCCCAAGAGGAGGCTTTATGTGAACTGGGGAAAAAACACCCCTCCCCCAAGGCCCCCTGCTTCCTCCTGCTAGCAGTGGTCTTAGTAATACACAGATTGATGATGCACCCCATTTGAAGAGCAGCCCCCAGAGGACAGGTGCCCTTGTGCAGTGCACAGTCCTCACAACTGGACAACCCTGCCTACGATGATCTCTGTATCATCCTCAGGGCGGTAAACAAATACGAATACACCCCCTTTTAGTGAAATCGTGTCCATTAGAGAAAAAAATTGAGCTAGTATCCATAACTCTCAAATAATTGTGCAACTTGAGATTTATCATTCTCTTTTTACCATGACCTCATTGGCAAAAGATATTAACAGATGATATGTGGAAAAAAAGAATACACGTGAGCAAAAACAAAAATATTAAACCTCGCATAGCAAAGTAACGTGAAGTAAAGAGAAGTACCAACTCAGCAAATATTTTTTAACTAAAAAAAATTTAAAAATGGCGGGACACCTGGGTGGCTCAGTCGGTTAAGCATCCGACTCTTGGTTTCGGCTCAGGTCATGATCTCATGCTTCGTGAGTTCAAGCCCCACATTGGGCTCTGTGCTGACAGTGTGAAGCCTGCTTGGGATTCTCTCTCTCCCTCTCTCTCTGTCCCACCTCCACTCATGCTCTCTCCCCTGCTTTCTCTCAAACTTTTTTTTTTTTAAATAGCACTTCTGGGGCGCCTGGGTGGCTCAGTTGATTAGGCGTCCAGCTCAGGTCACGATCTCACAGTCTGTGGGTTCGAGCCCCGCGTCAGGCTCTGCGCTGACAGCTCAGAGCCTGGAGCCTGCTTCGGATTCTGTGTCTCCCTCTCTCTGCCTCTCCCCTGCTCATGCTCTGTCTCTATCTCTCAAGAATAAACAAACAATTTTAAAAATGGCACTTCTGGGATGGGGTGAAACCATTACTGGCATAGTACTGATGGAAGTTTCAATTTGTACATTTCTGGAAGTTAATTTAGCAATATGTATTTAAAGCTCTCAAAACAACTATCCAAAATTCCACTCTAGGAATAAACCGTACATGCACAAAGACAGACAAAACACTCACGTATCAAAGACCAATCAACTGTCCTACAAGTATTAAAAGATTCATTGCAGCACTATTCGTAATAAAAAAAATACACGTAGCTTATGTTTATAGCTTACAATAAACCTAGAGCTGTTATGATTACTCGACATGTATTAACCTCTTTAGCCTTCATGACAACCCTGTGGCAATAAGAACCCTTGTTATTATCGTTCTATATAAAAGGAGACGAAGGCACTGGAAGGGGAGATCATTTGCCTGAGATCACAGAACAAGTAGCAAAGTCAGCATCTGAACCCAGGATATCCAGGGCCACAGCATGCAAACTTATTCGCCCTGTGGAATGGACTCCTTTTCTGATAATAGCATAAGGTTGAGAAGGTTTGCCTCTCTGTGTGAAAAAATAGTTGAAAAAAAAAAAAAAGAAAAAAAAAAAGAAGGGCGCCTGGGGGGCTCAGCCAGTGAAGCATCTGACTTGGCTCAGGTCACGATCTCACGGTCCGTGAGTTCAAGCCCCGTGTCGGGCTCCCTGCTGACCGCTCAGAGCCTGGAGCCTGCTTCGGATTCTGTGTCTCCCTCTCTGCCCCTCCCCGACTCACACTCTATTTCTCTGTCTCTAAACAATAAACATTTTTTTAAAAATTTAAAAAGACTCATAAGGTTATCGTCCAACGAGAGAGCCCGGGAGCAGCCGAAACACTGTGGCACGTACGCAGCAGTGAACTGTGTTGACATCCACGGCTGGAGGCCTGGGAAGCTTCCCGTGGGGAGTAAGAAGAACAGAAACTAAGACCCTGCCCACAGGACCCATTCCCCAAATCAGTGCTGTCGGGAAGAAAGAGACGGGAGTTTTATATGGTGCTGGAGGACAAGGAAAGAGCTCAAAAAGCCCCCTGACCTGTGGTCTTCTCAGTAAACACGACTTTGGACTCGGCTGTGAAGTTCTGTCCCGTGAGGATCATCTGCTGGCCCCCGTAGACCAGGCAGCTGTCGATGTCCTGTCTTTCCACCATGGGCAGCTCGTGGGCGGATCGCTGGGCTGAGGGCGAGGGGAAAAGAAGTCATTGCAATGGCAGAAGAAGTCTGCTCAAAAGAGGCTGATTTCACGGCACGCCCCGCCCACCTTTGTCACCTGCTGTCATCACAAACGTGGAGCCATCAGCCCCCGCAACGGCTTACCCCGGAAACAACATGTTCCTGTCTTAGTGCCCTAGGTCGTTAGGGCTAGTCTTCTTCCAACAACGCATGTTGTTTTCACAAATCAAGGGACAGGTGTCTGTTCTCCCAACGGGGAGGAAAGGCGAGTGAGATTTGATCTTTATTTTACAAAAAAGGGCAAGTCAACTTTTTCATGAGAGCACCCCTTTGCCAGAGAGTACTCTCTCCTTGTGCCCCTGATGTTAGCAAACGCTTGAAGGGACCATGCATGCTGACACTAGGACCCGGTTCCTGCAGAGTTCAGACATAGTCGCTTGGCAATTCCCTGGCAATCCTGAACTCAGTCTTCAAAACAACATCACCTTGCCCCATCACCTCTCTGACCTCACTTTCTAGGATCCCCCTCCTTGCTCACTGTGTTCTAGCCATGCTTCTAGAATGTTCTCAATGTCCCTCAAACACACTCCCCAACTCCTATTTTTGCACACTTGTACTTTCTAGTCCCTCCCTCTCTGGAAAGTTCTTCCTGATGATCTACGTGGTTTCCTTCCTCACTTCTTGCAGGTTTCTCCTCAGGTGCCCCCTCCTCAGAGAGGCTTCCTTACCCCTACCCTTCCATCCTCCCACCTTGAAGGTAAAACAGCAGTACACACCCCGTCTGTCTGTGTCTCTCCCCTCCCCCTTCCCCTTTATCTTGCATGACCCTGTTTTATTGGGTCACCTGTCTTTCAAATCTCCCCACACTAGAATGTAAGCCCCAGGACGGAGCTCTGTACTGCTGTAAGCCCAAGGCCAAGAACAGTGTCTTCTTGGATTTAGTAGGAGGTGCTAGGGATGAATGGACAGAAGGACGGATGGATAGATGGATGGATGGATAGATGGATGGATGGACGGACAAATGGACAGATGGAAGGATGAATGGATGGATGGATGGATGGATGGATGGATGGATGGATGGACAAATGGACAGATGGAAGGATGAATGGATGGATGGATGGATGGATGGATGGATGGATGGATGGACAAATGGACAGATGGAAGGATGGATGGATGGATGGATGGATGGATGGATGGATGGACAAATGGACAGATGGAAGGATGAATGGATGGATGGACAGATGGATGGATGGATGGATGGATGGATGGATGGACAAATGGACAGATGGAAGGATGAATGGATGGATGGACAGATGGATGGATGGATGGACAGATGGATGGGTGGATGGATGGATGGATGAATGGATAGATGGATGGACAAATGGACAGATGGAAGGATGAATGGATGGATGGACAGATGGATGGATGGATGGATGGATGGATGGATGGATGAACGGACAAATGGACGGATGGATGGATGGATGGATGGACACAGATATGGATATATCTCAATATATCTTAATATGTACGCACACGGAAGTCTCTCTATATCTAGATCCTCATCTGTATCTATAATGAATGAAAGATGAAGAAACAGAACAGGTCTATGCTGAGTGTTGAGTCACAATGATATATGCTCACAGCAACTTTCTGAGGAAGGAAGTATTAAAATTATTCACATGTGCCTGGGGAGAAAACTAAAGCTAAGAGAAGTCAGGTCAGGGTGTGTGGTTAAGCTTAGGTCTGAATCCTCAGAAGATGGTTTGTCCAGCTCCAGAGGCCCCAGTCCTTAGTCACTGCAGCCGGCCACTGATTGTTCTGGAATGCAGGCTGCAGGGAAGAACGAAGACCCTCTCCAGCCCCCTTCCCTGCACAGGGTGAGAAACACATCCCAGTCAGCGAGAGGGACTCATCTGCCCGGGCCTCGCCTTAGCAGCGTGGGCTGACGAGGCCGGCCCTCCCCTTATGAGTCAGCCTGAGCTCCTGGCGTTCCTCCCAAGCCCAAGAACCGGGCGGAGGGCCAGCCCTTTCCGTGCCAGGGGCCCGAGGACCTCCCCATCCGGGAGCTGGGGCGGGCAGCAGCCGCGTGAGGCCTGGGGGCCCAAACCTAACCCTTCCCTCCTGGCCGGCCTGGACCTCTAGGTGGCAAGCACGCCCCTCCCTCCATCCCGAAACCCGCTCCTTCGGGAGCAACCGTGCAACTGGCAACATTTCAGGAGTCTACGGTGGACCCGCCAGATGCTCCCAGACACTTCACCTTGAAAGTGCAACCCAATGACTCACAATGATCCCCTGTCGGTTTCACCCCATCCCTGGCTCAGCCCAGGGACCAGCCAGCCAGTGCTGAGCCCAGGGGCTGCCGGTTCAGAGCATACATTCCAAAGGCCTCTCTGCAGAAGCTGCTAATTTCTCCCACATGGGCTGGGTCATTAATCCCTTCTTTCAGTATAGGAGTTTTGTAGGACTTCCTAATTGAGCTGCCACAAATGGAGATTTATGAGCAGTGAAGACACCAGTTGTATCGCCTGGAAAAGCAGGTCCCGACTTTTAAGATCTGCCTCTGATGAGCCTGGGGGGCAGCTGGGGGCTTCGGGCCCCATGAATGGGTGCCCCCCCCACCAGGAATGGGGGGCAAGAGCCATCCCTCCCATTCTGCAGGTGGAAAGCCTGAGTCATCCCTCCTGGGCAAGCCAGCCAAGGGCTCGCAGCCAGCCGGGCCGGAGACTGGCCGTGGCCGTGACTCTCGGCGCTGGGTGGGAAGCTGGCCCGGACGGCTGCTCTGTGAATCACTGAGCATTGCTGTGAACACAACGGACTGCTTCTCCTGCAAAGCCTTGCGGTTTTGACCAACCAACTTTTTCTCCCTCTGCCGCATTTGCATTTCCCACCCCTTCTCCTTATCTGAAGGAAAACACTCTTTTTAAACAGAAGTTTACAGAGAGAGGATGACGAGAGTCCAGCCCAGCTCCCTGTACTTTCTTTTGCCTCCTCTCCAGTCCTGAACCCCAAGTGGGAACGCCGGAGTCACCGTGAGCTTGTCCGAAACGCAGGGCTATGGGCCCCACCCCAGACCTCCTGAACCCAAGGAAGGGCTCAGTGTAATAAGGAATCCATGTGATCGTTGTGCACTGACCAAGAGGCACTCTTAGCTCTGGGGGCACGTTAGAACGAGCCAGGAAGTTTAGAAAGTACGGACACCCAGGCCCTGACTGTAGAGCAGGGGTTCTCGGCCTGGGCACTACTGACCTGTGGGCTGGACCCGTGTGTTTGCTGTGGGGCTGTCCTGTGCACTGCGGGATGTTCAGCGGCATCCCTGGCCTTCACTGGATGCCAGCTGCACCCCTCCCAGTTGACACACGGAGTTACCCCTAGATATAGAGCTGGATGGCCCCTGGGAAGGAGGGGCCCCGAATCGCCCTTGGATGAGAACCACGGACTCCAACGGTCAGAGGGGAGGACCCCAGCCCACATTTTTTTTTTAAAAGAACCTTAAGGCTTCCAACGGGCCCCACAAGGTCTGATCCGCAGCACCATCATGGCAGAATGATGCAGGACCCTGGGAACCAAAGGAGAATTCTGGTTTCCTGCTGCTTGGGCTCTGGGGTCAGAAAGCCCTGGTTTCAAGGGTTTGCCTCCTGTCACCTCCGTTCTGTGCGTCCCTGGGCAAGCGACTTTACCTCTCTGGGTCACAGATGCCGCCTAAGAGTACCTGCCCTCACGGGTCTGCTACAAACAGTACGAGACAACCTACTACATGTCAACATGGACGCAGTCAGGACAGACCTGGGAAAATGGCTAATGTCCATAACCCAGATATCCGTCCATGGACGGATGGATGGCCGACGTGTGGTATACCCATACGGAAGGACGATTCAGCCATGAGAAGGAATACAGGCTACACCACAGACGAACCTTGAAAACGTTGTGCCAAATGAAGGGCCCGACACCAAAGGACAACCGTTCTGTACTCCATATTCACAACGCTCAGAATAAGGGCATCCATTGAGAAGGAAAACGGACGGGGGTGCCCAGGAGTCTGGGGTTCCTTTTTGGGGTGGTGGACAGGCTCCGTACCCATATGGCTGGTGGTAACGCCACCTCGTGAGTGTCCCCCACACCCCAGAACTGCAGTCCTTACGGCGGGCTCAATGGTAAACTGTGTTAGGTGTATTTTACCACGACAAAACAGGACAAAACAGGACAAACACAAGACCATCGAGTACAAAACAAAAGCACTCAGCCAGGGCCTAGCGCACAGTAACCATTCGAGAAACTATTCTTTAACACTGTTAGCTTCCAAACTGCCGCTCTTTCTTGCCCAGCCGTTTTCAAAATATTTTCTCATCTGTTATCGTAACAGACCCTTAAATGACGGCCCTGCTGGAGCACCGAGGGAGGCACTGTTCACGACACTTGAGGGACTGAGAAACAAATCCTAGGCTACTCGGCTCCATCCAGGGGCGGCCCCAGCTTGGGTGCGGGCTAGAGCGTTGGGCGGTCCTCGGTCCTCGCTCGAGTGACCCTCGCGTGGGCTTCTCCAAACCTGGCTCCCCACCTGTAAAGTGCAACTGTTCCCAGACCCCCCTCCCAGGCCGTCCCGAGGCATCCATGGGAGAAGGCACACGAAGCGTCTCTGCCTCGGTAAATTTCAGCCAGCAAGGTCACCGACGCTAAAGCCTGTAGCGTCTCGAGTACATCCCACGCGCCAGGCACTGGCTAAGTGTGGCCGCCTTACGGTCAGTATTTCGCCAAATGTGTGCCGACCACGTCCCGTGTGTTTACACGGCCCGTGCTCTGGGCGCCGCTGGTCTTGGTGGATCCCGAACCATTAGCTAGGATTTCCCAACCTTCACTGCCAGAGTGTCTCCAAGTAAGGTCCCCAGGTCACCTGGTTGGAGGAGGTGCTTAATCAACATGCAGCTCCGCAAGCCACCCCTCAACCCACTGCACCCGGAGCTCCTAGAATTTGCATGTGAACAATCTTTCCAGGTGACTTGTTGCCCACATTTGTTTAGGAGCCAACTTTGACTCTGAAGAGGCCACATCCGGGCAAGGGGACCTCCTCCAGGGAATGCCCCTGCATCCTCAGAGAGCCCAGAAGCAAAGCAAACAAAGCCAATTAGCCTCCGAAAGAGGAACTGAAGAGAGGCAAACAGCAACCAAAATTACCCTCCTGGGGTCCGCTTCTTCCTCTCTCTCTGATGCAACTTCTCACACCTATGGCTGCTAATTGGACCGACACCACCCAGGACCTGGGGGAGGGCTCTCAGGAAGCCCGGGCCCACACCAGCCCCCATCAGCAGCCCCCTGACTCTCCTTCAGCCTTTCCACCGTTAGAGAATCTAAACCTCCCAAACCGGTTACCCTGCACTGTTCTCCCCCCCAGACCAGGGGCCGCCATTTTAAAGCCATCCCGAGGGCCCCGCTCTCGCCTGTGGGTGAAGTCTAGGCCCCCTGTTCCAGCTTAAGCTTCTAGGTGGCCCTCACCAAGAGACTTCCCCAGGCCTCCCTCCTGCCCCCAGATTCTGGCACGTCATAAAGGGGCTCGGGGCTCCTGTGTTTTACGAGCTCTGAATCAACAGGGCACTGTTGGTTTAACCAGTTTGGGTGTTTGCTTTTACCGGCAACAGTGGCTGATGGGGAGCGGCAAAGCGGTGAGGGGAAATTCTCACCGGCGTGGGGTCCTGCGGGGTCTGCCCGAGTCAGCCTGGAAACGGAACATTTCTGCCTGCCTGTCTAGGATCCGCCCCGTCACTGGGGTGTGTGGCCAAGAATTACGATCTGCCCGAAAAACCTCAGGAGACAGGCAGGAGAGGCTGGACAGAGAAATCTGATGCCGCAAAGTAGGTGGATTCTGCTAATAATAGCGAATAATTACAGCTGCCATAGAGAGCGCCTGGGTTTCCAAGCACTTCACGTATACATTTTTGTTTATATTATAACACACGTGAAGAGGCAATTTGGGGCCGTGGGTAAAAGGCTGCTGCCTAAGTCCAAAGCCCAGCTCGGTGACCTCCGAGCTTTGGGACCGTGGGCAAGTCCCGTAATCTCTCTGTGTCTCTCTTTTCTCATCTATAAAATGGGCATAATCAGAGTACCAGCCTCATGGGGCTGTTTGCAGATTAAATGAGTTACACGAATGCAAGCTAGACTCTGGGATTCCACTACCCTGAGAGGCCCCTTTTCGGTAAAGGCTTCCCCGTGGGAAAGCCGCCAGCCAGCCCAGGCAAGGAGGGGCCTCCCGGAAGCCTCGTCCTGGCCGAAGCCCTGACCACCCCTGGCCACAGTGCTCTGGCTACTGCACACCCTTCTCGTGTCTCCATCAGGCCGCCGTCGTTGGCTGATGTATTCCGGCCCGGCTCAGAATAAGGTGCTGACTCAGACCTGGCCGGAGACCGGCCCCTCAGGCCCCTCGGCCCCTGCCCCGGATGTTCCCCGGTCTTCCCTGGGAAGTGGGAGGTGGGACAGCAGACCCCAGTGCTCCCTGCGTGTGGGGTCCACCTCTGTGAGGGTCCTGTCGGCACTCACACCACAGGAGTGGGGTACCGTGGGCACGAATACACGGGGTCCGCCGTGCATGTGACCACCTTCTAACTCCAGGCCTCAGGGGGCCTCAGCTTTCTCACCTGGAGTATGGGACAGTGACGTGTGCCCTGAAGGGCTGGTGTATCTCAGCTCATCGAACCCACAAAGCTCGTGGGCCATCGCGGGAGCTACTTTCTTGCTCAATTACTATCCCTTTCCAATGTGCTAGCGGGGACATTCCCAGGTGTCTCCATACAAGACCCTCCCCGAGAGCTGCAGGCCTCTCCGTGAGCTGGACGAGTGTCCCGGTCACCGAAGGACCCAGGCGGCCTGGACGGGGGAAAGGACACGGGTGTCACTCCCAGCTCTGCCCTTCTCCTTGCCAGCCGCGCGGCCGCAGCAAACCCCAAAACTCTTCCGAACCTCAACCCCCTAGAACGGGAGCTCCACGAGGGGGACGTTCCGGGCCCCCGACACTCGCTGGCAGGTGCCAATCCAGCAATGTTACTGAGTGCACCAGCCGAGCCAGTCCGCGAGGCGAGCCTCACCGTGGAACCAAGTTCCGACACGCGAGGGTCAGGGGCGCCGCAGGCCTTCGGTCGGGGCGGTGATGCCTTCCCCGCACCTGTGTGACCGGCCCGGTGAAGGGCCGGACGCTCTGTCTTCAATCAGCGGAGAAGCCACCCGGCTCCTGCGTTCCCACCCCCGCGCCCAGGTCTCCTGCACGCACCCCCTGGCCCACGCGCTCCTCCGGCCAGGTCACTCTCCAGGTCCCGTCTCAGCAGCAGGGCGTGTGCTTGGGGCCGGCACGCCTGAAACAATTGGTGTTTGTTAACCTTGGCAGGCACAGAGCGGCCGTGAGAGGCCTAGGCGAGGCCGCTTTGTAAAGCGGTGGGGAGGGTAGCCAGCAGGTGTGAGACACCCCACGAGACAGGCGCTGGGTTGGCCTGTGGTGACCTCGGCTGGCACCTGCCGTATGTACACGCGTTCGTCTGGCCCCGACGAGAGCCGAGAGACACCCAGTGTTACTGTCCCCATTTTACAGATGAGGAAGCTGAGGCACAGAGTGGTAAGTGACTTCCTGGGACCAAAGAGCCCGTAAGTGGCAGAGGCATTTCCTTGAACCCAGGCCCACACCTCAGCACTACCCTAGCCGGCTTCTCCCCGTCACACAGGCTTCAACGTTGCCGGAAACGTGGCTTCTCAGTCGTTGCTCAAAAGTCTCCTTGGAGGGCAGGGGGCTGACAAAGGCCTGGCCTAGCCACCCTCTGCCCGATGCCCGAATGTCGCCCACGATTTACTGCTACAGCGCCGCGGGGAAGGCACGCGGAGCCCTCGGAGGGTCGCCGGGCTGGTCTCTGGCTTACACGACACGAGGCCAAACTTTCGGTTCCAGCCCAAATTAATCTGTCACTCGTGACCTACCTCAACCTTGGGCGTCCCGAGATCCAGCACGATGTGGAGGTCACGGCTGGTTTGGTCCCTTACTAGCTGTGTGACCCCGGGCAACTTATTTAACTTCTCCGTGCTTCCGTTTTCCCGACTGTAAAACGGGAACGGCCATTGAGCTCAGTGTTTTTACGATGATTCGGGGGCAACACAGAAGGTGCCTGACGCACAGCAGCTGACTGTGGTCACTGTTCCTCTTCCTTCACCTCTTCCCTGCCGGGTCCCTGTGGTCTCCTTCCTTCCTTCATTTGGTCTTCAAGCATGTATGAGCATCTACTATGTGCCAGGGACCGCGCTAAACAAGTTTTGGAATATGCATCCCATTGTGTCAGCCCCCTACTTAGAACTCAAGCCTTCCCATGTCACTTTGAACAAAGTCCAAGTCCCCAGCTTCATCTCAGACTTCTGACCCGTATTCACTCCACATAGCCTCCCCAGCTGCCCTTTTTTTCCCTGAAGATGTGGAACCTATCTCTGCCTCAGGGCCCTTGCACTTACTGTATCCTCCAGCTGGGCCATGCTCCCCCACCGCTCAGGTTCAGATTAATACGCCACCTCCTCCAGGAAGTCTCCCCTGCTCAGCACACCCAAGGCTGCTGCTGCTTAGCCCTCCCCCCAAGTCACCAACGCATCGTCCTGGTTATTTTCGTCATCACACTTCACTGTTGAAAATGATGGTTTTCATTATTTCGGGTGGGTTCTCTTCGCCAGAATGTGGCCTGCACGAGGACCGGGACTTTTGTCTTGACCACTGTTTTATCTTATCCCCAGTGCCTAGAACAGCGTATCATGCGCTCCAGATGCGTTTTCAGTGGAAGAATCCACGTTAAGACGCCCACAAGAATTATGGAGGTCCTCTCGGCCTCTGGCAGAAGCAGGTGAACGAGGTAAGCAGCCCTGCTTCACGAGAAAGGAGGCAATATGCCAGTCTGGTCCCGCTGCTTCTAAGATTTTCACGAAGCAGTGCCGTGTGATCGCCCGTCTCCCAAGCCAGACCTACGAGAGTCAAGTGGGGCAGAGAAGGAAAGCTGGCGAGGGAGGGGAACACGGTCGGGTTGTCCAAGTGCTTGCCTCCAGGAGAGGGCATCCGAGGTGGGCCAATCTGGGGGTGGTGAATGATGGACCCCGACCCTACTCACCCCAGACACCAAAATTAGCCTGAGATGGAGTGCATCCTTAAACCTAAAACCCAGCATCAAAAAGCTTCTAGAAGAAAAGGTAAAAGGATACCTTTGCTTCCTTCAGACCGGTAGAAATTTGTTGGGGGAATGCAAAGAGCACTAATCCCAAAAGAAAAGAAAATGATACATTGGGATTTAGTCAAAATAAAATATTGATGCCCAAGCGTGGACCGGGGAAAATATTCATCCTACACACATCGGACAAAAGGCTCCTACCCAGGACGCATGAACAACTGACGCGTATTAATAATAACAAGAGGAGTGACCCCATCGCAAGAGGGCAAAAGCTGTGCACAGACAGGTCAGCGAAGAAGACACCGGGACAGCCAGCAGGTGCACACGCCAGCACTCAGCATCGTGAGCCACTGGGGAAATGCAAATCATGCACGAGGAGGTCCACTTTCCGCTCCCGGAGCGGCTCCCAGTAGAAAAGACGGGCAGAAGCCAACACCAGTAAGGACGTGGGGCAGATGGAGCTCTCATGCACTCTGGCTCAGAGTAAATCATTTTATGGTTTGGAAAATACATAGACTGGAGCACAACCTTTCCCCGTGAACCGGCCATTCCATTCCCGGGTGTTCACCCAAGGGCAGTGAAAGCATTTGGATCAGAAGGTTCACAGCAGCCAGAATCACGTGGTAAGAGCAATGGCTCTCAAAAGCACCGAGCTCATGCTGGGCGAAACCAGCCAGACACAAAGTACACGCTGTCCAATGCCATGGCGTGAGGTTCTAGAACAGGGAAAGCTAATCTCTGGCGATAGAAATCAGAACCGTGGTTGCCTGTGTGTGGGGATGGGGAGGCGGCACCGGCTGATGGGGTGTGAGGGCCCTTCCTGGAGGGAAGGAAATGTCCCGCGTCTCCTTGTGAGCGGTGGTTACGCAGGTCCGTTGAATTGTTGAAAATCACTGAACTGAAGATGCACGCTCTGTGTCATTTGTTGTATCTCAATTAGAGCTCGGTGACACACAGTTATGTCACGAGAAGGGAGGGGCTGAAAAAAGCATGTGAGAAAACCCACTTTCTGGTCTACACCATGCACCCACGCCCCAGTGCCTACACAAGGAGCAAAGTGGATTCCTATTCTGTGCCGGGAGTGGGCAGGACTTGGTGGAAAACCGCCTTGGGTGTTCTCTCGAAGAACAGAGAGGGGCAGGGAGGAGATTCCCAGAGAGACGCTCATGGGACAAGGCCTTCGCACCTGCCGACAGCCCCCTTCTGCTTCCTCATCACCTTCTTCTTGCGCTGGGCAGCCTGGAGAGGCTGGCGTTCACTAGTTTTGTTTTAAACAAACATTTTAGAGATAGGTGCTATGTGCCAGGCCCTGGCTGATGCCTTCTGGTCTCTGTCCTTACAGGAGAGAGACCAAGGAGTAAATTGGGTTGTCAGCACAGAGCGGGGGACCTGTACCTTGTGGGGTCGGGGGCGTGCGTCCTCCCTGAGGGGCCATGGACACAGCAACCTTGGATAAGGAAGAGCCAACCGAGGGACCGGAGGGGGCAAGGTGAGCAGGCCCCACGTGTCCCAGCACATCAGAATCACCGGATGACCTCCAAAAACTCTCCATGCACAGACCCCACCACAGACCAAGGGACTTGCCATCTCCGGGGTGGGATTCGGGCAACACATTGGGGGGTTTTCTGTTTTGTTTTTTAATAACTCCCCAGGTGGTGCCAGCATGCGACCAAGTTTGAGAACAAGCGTTCTGGATGGAGGTGACAGTGTGGGCAAAAGCCAAGAGAGAAGACAGAGAAAGAGCCCAGAGGATTTGGGAACTGAGGGCCAGAGGCGACTGAGACGTCAAGAAATGTAGCTGAGGAGGAAGGGTCATGAGTTGAACAAAGCCCCAGGCACCCAGAACCTCAAACGTGGCTGTATTTGGAAATACGATCTCTGAAGGCACAAATAAGGTAAAACTGGAGGGTGGATTGTGCAGGATTCGTGGGGGCCCTGAGCCCAGTGACAGTGTCCTCATAAGAGACAGAGAAGGACACACAGACAACAGGGTCGCGTGAAAAGGAGGCAGAGACCGGAGTCACGGACCCACAAGCCAAGGAGAGTCAAGAGTGCCGGCCGTTGCCAGTCGCTAGGAGAGGGGCCTGGAACATCCCCCCTTCAGAGTCTCCATTAGGAACAATCTGACGGTCACCTGGATTCTGGGCTCTCGCCTCCAGAACCCTGAGAGCAGAGTTAGATGTCTGTCGTCGGGGAAGACAAGCGTGTTCCTTCCTGAACTCTCCCACGTTCCCTGAGAAGCCGGGGAGACCCGGTTATCCGTCAGGACTGGGAAGGGGTGTGGACGGCACCCAGAGCCAGGCGGACTGGAGAAGCTTCAAAATCGGCTCTGCTGACAATCAGGGAGGGGACTGAGAGCATCTCCTTGGCAATACTGAACGTCTCGTGGAAAGAGAAACACACAGAGCACCCGTCTATGCAAAGGTGAGGTTTGACCTCCGGCGTGCTATGCATCAACGTAAGGAATCTACAAGTCTAGCAAATTGGCCTACTTTCCCAAGAGTGGCCTCCAGGGTTTGTCCTGTTTTCGCTAGAATCTGAGAACTCATCCTTGATTCCCCAAAACGTTATATAATCAGCACCTCCAAAGTAAGGTAGCCTTGCCAATAAGTATGAGTCCACTGAATGTTTTTCTTACCAGCTCACCCTCCCCAGGGGGCATATACAAAAGTCAACTAGTCAATAAATATTTATTGAATATCTCCCGAAGGATCATCACTATGTGCTACGGACTAGTCGTCAATATTTACTGAATCTCTAATAGTAAGCCCATTAGTCAATAAATATTTATATTAACGATCAGGCACCAGTCTTGGAAAAGAGAACAGAGGTGGCAATAAAAAGGACAGAAGATTCTGGGTGAGAGAGCGTGTGGCCAGCTGGTAGTTCAGTCTGGCCCTGCAAGAAACGGAGGTGTTCTAGAAACCATAAGAAGGTATTTCACAGAACCAGAAAGCTGGAGACCCTAGCTCTACTGAGTAAAAAAGTGAGTGAATCACTTTACCAAGAAAGCCTGTTTCCTTATCTGTCAAAAGGAGGTAGTTGAATCAGCCAAATATAGAGAAAAAAAAAAGCCCATGTTCAAGGTTCAAATGACTTCATGACACCCTGAAGATCTTGCTGGAGGTGCATGTGGTTCAGCGCTGATCCTTCAACTCTCAGATCAACAGGAGATACACTGACCCGAGGGACCCAGAGACGGAGAGGAACAGGGACTCTGGCGTGTGGCCCCTCCTGAGGCCGCCTGCTCCCCACCTTGCTACAAACCACAGCCCCATCCTGTCGAGTGAGTCACCTACCAGAAAAAGGAGACCTTATCTTCTCAAAATCCCCCAAATTACTGAGGAAGAGCCCGGGTTTCCTTCCCAAAACATCTCGAGATGTTCAAAACCAACACCGTAGTGAGGCAGCCGCTGTGCCCAGCGCTCAGGGGACAGGGGTGGGGTCTGCTGGGTAGAGGAGGGGAACTCCCATGTTCCTGACATAGTTTTCAACACTTGTTTTCCCTTGTTGTGTGCTGTTGGGTCTTTCTCTTCTAACGTCAGAGCGGAGACTCAGCACCGTGTGCGGCCCGATCCACATCGTGACTCCCGTGGCTGGAGGAAATCCTAGGGCCCCTTCATCTTTTTTCCAAACACCGACCAAGACCAAGTTCTGGCTTCTCCCCCCAAGAGGGCCCACAGTCTCTCCTCACTGGCTTTTAACCCCGAGGGCCAGGGGCGCCTGGGTGGCTCAGTCGGTTCACCGTCCGACTTTGGCTCAGGTCAGGATCTCACAGCTCGTGAGTTCAATCCCCACATCGGGCTCCGTGTTGCCAGCTCAGAGCCTGGAGCCTGCTTCAGATTCTGGGTCCCCCTTTCTCTCTGCCCCTCCTCTGCGCGTGCTCTCTCTCTCTCTCTCTCTCTCAAAAATAAATAAACGTGAAAAAAAAAATTTTAATCAATAAATGAAATCCTGAGGGCCGGTCTTCCCCAACCCTTTCTGCCTAAGATATTCACGCTTTTCCTTTACTCATTAGTGTCTGATTAAGACTCCCTCTGATTAATCAAAGCCACATGAAGATTTTCTCTAATCCACACAGTATTTTGGATTTGTTGCTGCTTTTTAAAAATCAGGACATTGGGGGTTTATCTTAAAAAGCCAGAGAATCTGGCCACCTCCGAGTCTCCATGCCCACACGGAAATGCCGGCTGGAGTTGTAGAAGGCAGGCCCATTCAGGTGGGGAATGTGCCTTCCTGGTCCCTGGTCCCCACCACTCTCTGCTGGCTGCATCTCCACTTACCCGTGTGACCTCCCCGGCCTCTCTAGGCAACTGAGTTTTGTGGCACACGGTTAGGGTAAAATGCCCAGTAAAAAGGAAACAGAATCCCGAAACATAATTGCATACGGAACGTGATCGTAACACCATAAAAACTACTCTTCGAAGGACACAGAAATAACATAAACGGCTTTTGTTTCTGCAACAACGTTTACTGTTTTCTTCTCTGTGCTTGGACGAATGATTTCTAAAGTCGCAAACACTGAGCCGACGAGAAGCTTTGCCAGGTCTAACTGCAAAAACCAATCATGCAACTTGCCTCAAGTACCCGTGAATGAGCCCAAAGCGCCTTCTTCTTTCAAAGCCCGATGAGAACTGAGCCGCGTTTCTGCTCAGAGCCCTTCCACACGACAGATCTCGGCCACTGCACACGAGATTCTGAAGTTCCTCTGCATTTTGGTTTGGGCACAGTGGGCAGATTCTCAGTGAATAGGCACAGATGGGCTGAGGGTGACAGCAGGGGCTGGGGGGGCGGGGCGGGGCACGGTCGTGCGTGCCAAAGCTCCTGTCCCAATCCCAGCCCTGCTGGCCCGGGGTGGCCAACCCCTCATCTCTCCCCCTCCTCTTCTGTAAAACGAGCATCAGCTGTGGCCTAGAACCTCCGTAATATTCAAGGAGCTACTGACTGCTGGGCGTTCAGCATCTTGACCAGCAGAGTCACCGCTCGGTCAGCGAGAACCACTGAGAGGCTAAGGGAAAGGAAAAGAGGACACTGGGTACAGTAAACTCACTCCAACTGCATCTACCTTTTTTACGACCAAAACATTTATACGTTTTCGAATCCTCTAAACAAAGCCGGAGGCTACTCGTTAGCTGTATTATTTTTTCATTTCCTGTGAGGCCACAAAACCTTCCACAAGCAAATGAGAGCGGAGAGAAGTCGTTCAATGTGCTCTGGGTCTGGGCCCTCTGGTCATCTCGGGCCCCCTGTCGACCCCTGCGGGTCCTGCGCATTCTGGCTGAGCACCTTGCCCGGGGCGGAAGGTCACGTTCAGTATACGCGGCGAAGGCCGATGCTGCCCAGCGCCCAACTTACAGCATTCGATGGGGTTGGATGCAGTCTGCAGGGAGATGATCCTCCCGCTGGCCTCTGGAATGTGCACCCGGAAAACCAGCCGCACCCGCGTGTTCTTCCTGCCGATGTCCGTCTCGCCTTTCCGCAGCTCGATGTCCGCGTTCCTCAACTTCAGGATCCCCGCACAGTCAATGCTGCGAGGAGGTTGAGAACCCCACTTAGAACTGACCATCTTGGTGAACAGGCAAGATCACCCACAAAACCACCTAAGTCAGTTAACCGAAACGGTTCCACCGCCAGCCACAGACGGGGAGGTGGGCGGGGGCGGGGAGAGCGGATTACAATCCGCCTATCAGGATTCCAGCCAGGAACGGACTGCCCAGATGGGGGTCAAACACTCACAAAGTCACTAGAGAAATTCCCCGGTGGAAAGTACCTCCCTAGGGAACCTTTTCATGCCAGTTTCTCTACTCTCAAAAGCGTCTGACAAACTCAAGTATGCAACTGGCAAAACTGATTGGAGACTCTTCGATAGGTAAGAGGAGTGGATCGGCGTTAAACATCTTTAATTTGACAAAGGTACTGTGGTCACCAAAGAACCTAGGCGTTCTAGTCCTGAGGAAATTCGCGCTCAACTATGTAAAGGTAAAGAGTCACCGTGTCTAACAGTTCAGGAAAAACCGAGGAGCAAAGGAAGTGATAAAGCAAACGTGGAAAACGTTCACAATCGGCAAAGCTGAGCGAACGGCAGACAGGGTTCTCTGTAAAATTCTCACCGTTTGGAAGTTAAGGTTATTTTCTAATAAAGAGATTTTTTTTTTTTTTAACTCCAGTGCACGGGTGCAACGTTTCCCAAATTTGAGCTACACGCCTATTCCTTTGTGAGTTTCAACCTATCTGTGTCTTTAAAAATTTTCTTTAGGCCAAATACGTTCTGACACGTAAATCAACTCAGCCTCATCCCAAGTAACATAATCCAAAGACGCATAGGTAGTCTTTCTCCCAGCACACAAGAAAAGCATTTAGACATAAAGCTTTTGAAATAGAAACTTTTCGAACAAATCTCTATGGGCCCATCGCAGAGTGGGAACCACCATCCACGACTCCTTCCACCAACTCAACTCCAGAGAGTCCCCGCTACCAAATCCCTGCCCCTGGGTCCCCCAACTTCCCCATAAAGACCCACCACCCTCGGCCCCCAAGCCCTTACGTCGCCCTCATGTTGTTCTTTGGCTCCAGAGGGATCTCCAGGACTTTGGTGTTGCCTACGATCTTCTCGTAGCTGGTGGTGGTGACGGTTTTTCCCGTGATGCGGTGCACCTGGTAGAAGGCGTGGGGCTTAAGGATCCGCTCGTCGGCTGTCCCAATGAAGATCTGAAGCCCGAGGGGCTTGTTTTCCATGTAGCCATGGAGCTGTGGGGGAGAACACAAAATCAAAATATTACACACCTCTAGCATGCAGGGTGCTGGTGGGTATAGTCCCTCAAAAATCTGAGAAGCTCCCGGGCCGCAGAAGGAGTGCAGGACTGCCCCATCACCTGGAGGAAAGGAGAACTAGGAGGAACCCTGGTGTCCCAACAGAAGGGCTGCTCAAACAATGAATTACGGAGATCCTCTCCAAAATGGAGCCTTTGCGACCGTGAGAAGGTAGGAGATCAGAACTGTATTTACGGAGAAACAGCCGGAAACTGCCAGTGCTCAGCTGCCAGCAGGGTGGTGGGGAGAGTGTCACATGGTGGTGAGGACAAAAAAATAATCAGGAAAGATAAACCAGAGCTCTTGACACGGGTTGCTTGGGAAGATCAGAAGAAAAAACGTATGCTTTTTACATGAATATATTCTAATCAACAAGTTAGATTTTTTTTTTTAATTAAAAAAAAATAAATAAAGAGCAAGGCTAAAGTGCCATCATCTGAGTCAAAAGAAAATTAAAGACTGGAGGAAAACGTGTGCGACACAGAACGGGCAAAGGATTAGTACAGAGAATACATAAAGAATGCCTACAAATGAGTAAGTAAAGGACAAGATTCCTGGCCGTCGTGTTTAAAACTGAGTCTTACCCCCAGTGGGTAGGACTATCTCCTTCCTTCTTCTCTATCTGCTTTTCCTTCTTTTTATCCCATCTAACATTATTACATAGCTCCTCAATTCCTTTTGCTTAGGTCCTTCTCCTACAACTGGACTATCACCTCTCTGAGGGCAGGTGTGTCTGTTTATTTTACTGGCCACAACATCCCTGGCACCCAGAATAAGGCTTGGCACATGGCAGGTATTCTAGTACGCATTTGCTGAATGAATTGACAAAACGATCCAACAGAAAAATGAGCAAGAAATTTGAACAGGCAACTCACCGAAAAACAAATGGTCATTAGCTTGGAAAAGATGTTCGATTTGACTTGTAAACGGGAAAATGCAAATTACCTTGGGATACCATTTTTTGCCTATTAGAATGGCACGCATGTTGGTATTTGATACAATCACGTGTTTTACAGACGGCACACAGGCACTCTCTCATGCAGCTGACAGGAACATAACCTGGTATAACTATTTCAATTAAAAATTAAAACCACATATGCCCTATGACCTGGTAATTCCATTTCTCACTACGTACCCTAGAAAAAAAATCGTGCGGTCAGGAGTCATGCACAAAAATGCTTACTAAAACAAATGAAATATAAAGAATTAATTACAGCAATGGGCTTCTGAGTAATATAAATTGTCCAGGCTAGGGGTGCCTGAGTGGCTCAGTTGGTTAAGCGTCCGACTTTGGCTCAGGTCACGATCTCATGGTTCACAGGTTCGAGCCCCGCGTCGGGCTGTGTGCTGTCAGATTGGGATTCTCTCTCTTTCTCTCGCTCTGTCCCTTCCCAGCTCACTCTGTCTCTCCCTTAACATAAATAAACTTAAAATAATAAAAAAAAAAAAAACTAGGATCTCCAATCAACTGCCAAAAAACAAAGTCTCCAAGGCAATGGAGGACGACATACGGTCCAGAATTGCGGTGTCCAACACAATAAGTACAAAAATTAAATAAAATGGAAAATTCAGTTTCTCAGTCATGCTGGCCCCATTTCCAGTGCTCGGTGGCCACAGATGGCTAGTGGCCACGGCGATGGACGGCACAGATACAGAACACGTCCGTCGTCAAGAAAAGCTCTACTGGACGGCACCGTTCCGGAAAGACGGGAGTCCTCTCGTGTCCTTCTAAAAACCATACGGAGACAGGCTGGGAGTGGAGCAGAGTCAGGTGACACCTTTTTTCATAAGCTGCCAGGCCGACACCCACAGCATTTCCGCGTGTCACACACACCCAAGAGTTGCCCAAGGGCAAAGATGGAAATCCAAGTCAGAACCTCTCATCTTTCTCCCCCATGCCAACTGCAGAACAGGGTCCTGTTCTGCACAAATCAAAGGAAGGAGGTCCGAGTTGAGAAGAGATTGGTTTTTGTTGGTTTTGCTTTACATTTGGACCCAAGATAAACAGATTTCCTCACCTCCTCTTCTGGATTGACCAGGAGGCGGTAAACACAGCATCCCGCTGGGTGGAGAAGGAAAAGTAGGTAGGACAGAGAGTGAGCCCCGATGGTCTCAGTCCCTTCCTCCTCCCCAGGACAGAACAGAAATTGCAGCAGCCTGGGTGTATTCATGGTAAACAGCCCTGAAGATAAAACCTGTCCCACCCCTGGGGGCACCTGGCTGGCTCAGTCGGTTCAGCGTCCAACTCTTGGTTTCGGCTCAGGTCATGATCTCACGGGTTCGTGAGTTCCAGCCCTGCATAGGGCTCTGCACTGGCAGTGTGAAACCTGCTTGGGATTCTCTCTCTCATCCTCTCTCTGCCCCTCTTGTGCATGTGCGTGCTCTCCCTCTCTCTCTCTCTCTCTCTCTCTCTCTCAAAATAAATAAAAGTAAATATACTTTTAAAAAATTGTGCCACATCCCTACAGTTCTACCTGAATGCAGCCACTTCAACCTCTCCCCTTTCAGGCACACCAGTCCCAGCATCCATGCGTCTCCCTGGGATGATAACCACTTCCCCTAACTGGTCTCTTGCTGGCCTTTCACAGAATAGCCCAAGAGCCTTTAAAAAAAAAAAAAAAAAAAAGTGCAAATCAGACACAGACACTCCCCCGCTTACAACTCTCCAAAGACTTCCTGTGGCCTTAGAATAAAATCCAAACGTGGTCTATGAGGCTTCCGCCGGCCCAACCTGTCACTTCTCCCTCCACCCCACTGAGTCCTGCCAAAACCAACCACCTTCTGCTCCTGGAGCACACCCAGCTCTCTCCAACCTCAGGGCTTTTGCACAGCCCTCCTCTGCCTAGAACACCCTTCTGCTGGTACAGTTCATCTTCAGAGCTCTTCAGATCCTTCCCGAACCACATTATGCATTTACACCCAAGGCTGGAGGCAGGTCTGGGGGCCTTACAAGACCCACTTGTTAAATTTTTAGGAATTTTAAGAGTCAGTGGGTGCCACTTTGGTCACTTGAAGTCCCCCACAGTAGGGATACCGATACCCCCAAAATTGGCAAATGCTACACATCGAGGCTCTTTTTTCTTTTTTCCCCCAGAGAATTGGATGTTGAAGGTTCACTACCACACCACTGGCACAATGACTTCATTACCACCTGAGGTTTTCTTGTTTTGTTAGTTGCTTGCTTAGTATCTCTCTCCCCCACCGAAACACGAGATCCATGCATCTTGGTAGCAGGAACTTTGTTTACCGTGTTCAGCGTGATCAGTAAACATACTGGATTCGTGGTCACCATCAACGACGACACATCAGCTCAGTGCATACTTCCCACAAGCCCAGCACCGAGCTCGATGATTTACGTGTGTCACAGCTCTGTGTAGGCTGGACCCACCGAGGCTTGTGCAAGACCAGCGATCTGTCCCAGTTAACACAGCTAGCATAGGACGGAGTTAGGATGTGGACTCCGGGCTCTCAGGCCACCCCCTTAACTGACACATGCTCCGTGTCCTTGCCACCTGGGTCTACAGCTGCTCTGGGGTCTAGGACTACAGGGCAGAAATGCACGTCAGGAAACACAAGTAAGGGCTCAACTGTGAGATCAAGGGTGTTGGGGGAGCAAGAGGGGGATGGAAGGAGAGAAAGAAGGGCATCAGAAAATTCAGCACAAACAATGTTTCTCCTTTGTGGAGGAAGAAACCCACTCCTTCAAGAAGGACGTCTCTGCATTCCAGAGCTCCCCCTGGTTGGGTCGGACCAGCTACTGCGGTGCAAACAGATGGGCGCCCACCTCACTGAGAGGCCCCCTCTCCCAGGTGACACCGGAGAGGGCTCTGGACTCGGGAGAAAGAAGAAAGGATTTCACCCTCGGCCAGTCACAGCTGAATTTCAATCCTGCCTCGGTTTCTGAAAAGCTGTGTGACTTTGGAGCAGTGGCTCCGCCCCTCTGAGTTTCAAATGCTCCCGTAAAACAGGGACACCACCTCCCACTCCCCAGGGCTCTTTCAAAGACAAAGTAAGATGACTTCTGTAGGGTGCCCGCGAACCGAGAATCTTCCTGGTCACCCGAGGAGGATGACTCAGAACACAAAGGTGGTACTACAGAACTGAATGGAAAGGTAAAGGTTGTCTGCGAAAGCCCGGTAAAGTGGAAAACAACCCGAAACATGCTTGTGGGTGGTAAACCCGGGCATTAATTCCAGTCTTCTCTGCGGCTAACAGCCCCTCTGACGTGGGAGCTGGAAGGAGGCAGGGCCCAGGGAAGAAAGCTCGCCACCTCGCATGAAATGAGAAGAACGCTTCCCCTCCACCCTCGGACCTCCACCCTCCCCTCCCCGAGAAGGACCAGCAGGCGCCCAGGGCCCCGCGTGCTCATTCGGGACAGTCCTGCCAGCAATCTGGAGGTTTGGTAAGAAGGGCGCGTAGCCATTTACTCGCTTCTCCAAAAAACTGAGCGATTTGGGTCTCGCCAAGAGCGCTTCGTGTCTTGGGATGGCATGATCGGCCCCTAAGGCCCCCTGCACCCTGTGGTCCCCATTTTAGGGAGACTTCCGTCACGAGGCCTCTTTCCAGGCTTCTCCAAAGGTAAGGTCTTCCCAGGGGCCCGGGCAAGCAGAAATCACCTTCCGGCCTTAGCAGACACCTGCTGCAACCTAGAAGCTCAAGGTCAGCCGGTCTCCAAAGCACAAGAGGCTCCGTTTCCTGCAGCCGAGGGGAGAGCGAAAGTTCTGCTTCTTGTCATTTCCCAGGCGGCTGACAGGGTTCCAGGAAGAAGGGATGTCTCTAGGGCACATCGTGAGGTTTGAGACGCGGGTAGGGAGTGGCAGAGCTGGTGGAATCTGCACAGCAGGAAAGCAGGGTTCCTCCTTTTTTGGACGAGAAAGCTGAGGCTCGGCGGGATTGAGGGACCTCCTCAAAACCCTACAGCCCCAGAGCCACCGGGTGGAACCCCAGGGATGTGGCCTTATCGGCTTCCTCTGTGTCACACCTGCCTCTTAACTCAGAAAAAGGCCAACTCTCCCGGAACCCGGAGGAGGCATTTCAAGACAGGCAGGGGCACCCCCCCCAGCTCAGCAAAAAGAACCCAGAGGGGAACATCGGTGTCCACTCTTCAGAGGCGCACATGTTCACAGGGAGGGCTCATCAGACCCTGCCTCCCACCCACCCCCACCCCCCGCCAAATTCAAGTTCTTCCCGCTCCCAACAGCAGTTTAACTGCCCCGGTGCACAGATAAAAGGGCACAGATCTTTGTTGATATTAACCATACAACAAGACAAAGGAAAAGTGAGTGACAGCTCATTCATGGTCGGAGAAACAGACCATACGAAAACTGCGTAAGTTATAAAGGAAATACTCCCTCAAAATAAGTAAGCCTTTTAATGTATTCCTTGCAGACATTTCCTCTAGGCCCACATATCTGGGGTTCTATCTTACATGCTATTTCCACTTAACGATACAGGGTGACCATGTCCCCTTGTCACTCGTCACTGAATCTTGTCTAATGAGGCGATCTCAAAGGGCCGCACGGTATCCAGGGCTCAGACTAGCAGGACCAGGTCAGGTGCCTGGGCACAGGGTCACGTGATTTAAGGAAGGCCTGGTTCTGAGGACTGTCTAAATGCGAGGCAGGCGCCCGGGAGAGAGTGCGACCTTAAACTCTGCCCCCACCCCTGCCCCACCTGCCTGGCACCGGCGTTTCCGTCCTATTCCAGGCCACAGCTTTGACCTCCCCACCCCCCCCCCCCCCCAGCTGGACAGTGAGCTCACTCTAACTCTCCCCTGCTATGAACGCTGCAGCGAGCGCTCGGAGAGGACATTTCCTTGAAAACGATTTTTCTATCGACTCCGCTCAGAGCTTTTTAAACACTCTCAGATGGCCAACTGCCACCGCGTCCAAAACGTGGGACTGATTTTCAACATGGCAACCGGCCAAAGAAACTGTTTTGAATTTTACCAAAATCAAACTTTAACAATGTTAAGTAGCTTTTTTTGTTGTTGAATTTGGAATATTAGGAAATTGGTACCGTCCTCAAAGACTTCACTCTGAAAGAAGAGAAAAGCGCCTAAGGGTGTTTTCTTGCGATTCCCAACTCTGCCACAGGCATGTGGGGAGAAGATCTTTACAGATGTGCACGCATCCCAAATTCCGCCTTTATTTTGGGATGCGAAGAGTGTGGAACATGCCTGCCCCCCAACTCCCTCCCCCAGACACAGACCCCCCCCCCAGACCTACACACACACACACACACACACACACACACACACACACCAGGCAAACCAGACCATGGTTTTGCTCTCGCCTCAGGCAACCCAACAAGCCCTCCATACCCATCTAGGGAGCACACATTAACTTCGCTAGAAATGCTAATTCCCGGGTTTCTAATCCTGGCCCTAAATCCTAATCCCTCTCCCCCATACAGGCTCCACCTCAAAGTCCTGTCAATTCCATTGCCTAAAGTGCACTCTCTCCCTCCATCGCCTCCTCCCTCGTCCCAACGCCCACCTTCCCCTCCAGTCCCCACCCACCATCGCCCACCGTCCTGCGGCCAGGATGACCTTTTAGACGCTTCCGTTGGCCATCAGTCTCTCCCGCTCCCACTGGCCGCGATGCCGCGCGTGGCCCGGCCCCTCCCCGCCGTGCGCCCCGGCCCCTTACAGGATCTTCCCTGCGTCTGATCCTCGGGAACGATCTCCCCCCACCCCCACCTCTGTCCTAGTTAACTCCTGGTCACACTGCAGAGTGTGGCTCCAATCTTAACTCCCATGGAAGTCTTTCCTTGCTCCCCAGGTGGGGCGGGGCCCCTCAGCAACCATCTCCTTTGCTGCATTTACCACCAGTACCAGATAGAATTCGTTGCCCCATCAATCGCTGCTTGTCTCCCCGCTTCCGTCCCTGTAAAGTTCCATGAACTATGCAGCTGCCCTTTTACAGATGAGGAAGCTAAACTCAGAGACGTGAGCACAGGGATTCGGATCCGGGTCTGGCCTCCTTCATCTGCTCTACGTGCCCTGACGCCGCAGACAGAACAGGTGGTGACCCTGCTTGAAATACATAAACCTAAGAACAGAGCCCGCAGAAATGGGGTGCCGACAAATCCGCGGCAGACGATTTTGCGGTTATCTTCCAAAATTAAAGATGTAATTCTACTGCTAGTGAGTGGGCTGGCCGGAGGACACCCTGGCAGATGTGCAGAAAAAAACAAAGGACAGGGTTATTCAACGCAGCACTCTTTAAAATAGCAAAAGACTGGGCCCAATCAAAAGAGGGCTGGTTAGGTTGGTAGTAATATGTTACGCAGTATAAGGCTGTTACGGTGAAGAATGAGTATCCTAGGAACCGGCATGACAGTGACTATGAAGGGCATCCGTTGGCATTGGACAGTGCACAACCTGGGCAACTCTAAGGAAGCGCTTCATATCCAGATATAAAATCATCTCCAAAATGTACCATCAATAGTAAGAACGAATATATCTATTTCTGTTATGAAAGTGTGAGGGTGGGGACTGTGTGTGTGTGTGTGTGTGTGTGTGTGTGTATCCAAAATAAAATTTAAAATAAAAATAGAATCAGACGCTATTTTTTAAAATGTCCACTGGATTTTGATCATTCCCAGGGAGAAGTTCTATTGTCCCAGGAGCCCGTGGTTGTAGCTCCCCTGAACCTATTACAATGATTACGACTCAACAGAAAAATTATTTTCTGAATGTATAATGTAAAAAAAATAAGGCCAGGGCACCTGGCTGGCTCAGTCAGTTGGGGCGTCTGACTTTGCCCCGGGTCATGATCTCGCGGTCCATGAGTTCGAGCCCCGCGTCGGGCTCTGTGCTGACAGCTTGGAGCCTGGAACCTGCTTCGGATTCTGTGTCTCCCTCTCTCTCTGCCCCTGCCCTGCTCACCCTCTGTCTCTTTCTCAAAAACGAATAAACGTTAAAAAAAATTTTTTTTAAATAAGGCCAAAACATACTTTCAAAGAAAGAAGACACCCCCCCCTCCCCGCTTTTCTCTTTGTGAATCTTGACCTTTCTTTTAAAGGCCACAAGGAAGAAACCCTGAAGCCGTCAAGGCACAGAGGCACGCCCCATCCCGTCCTGCATGCCAAGTAAAGACCCAGGACCCACCCACGGGAACCTCGGGGGTAGGAGTCCAAGGTGGGACCCTTCAGCAAAGGAAGAGGAAGGCCCAAGCACCAGCAGGTTCCCTTGGGGTTCGGGGTATGGGGCCTACAAACCAAGAGAGAAGCAAACCACACGCCACATCCAGGCGAGTAACAAGTCTTGGTGACTCAACGCTCAAAATCCACCCGAAATCTAACTGCTTCTCACCAGCCCTATCACCACCGCTCCGGTCTCAGCTTCTACGGTCTCCTGCCTGGACTGGTGCAGTAGCCTCCTTCCTGCTTCCATCCATCCCCGCCCTCCCTCCCCTCCCCCTCCCCCCGTGTCATCTCCACACACCAGCCAGAACGATCTTTAAAATCTTAAGTTAGAGATCCTGTTCCCCGGCTCAACAACACCCCCACCCCCCTTTCCCCAGCTCCCCACTGACAGCAAACGTCTTACTCAGATCAACAAGCCGATGTCTCTCCCGGGACTCAGAAGATCCTGGATGACCTGGTCCCCTCTTCACCATCCCCAGCCCACCCTCCTTATTCCCTCCGCTCCAGCCACACTGGCCTTGCTGTGTTCCAACGAGCCCTCCTGCCTCAGGGTCGCCACACTTATTGTGGCCTTTGTCTGGAAGGTTCTTCCCCCAGACCCACAGGGCCCGCACCTCACTTCGTTCAAGCCTCTCCTCATCCCAACGGCCCACCCCAATACGGTGCCCCACACCCTTCGCACTCTTCGTTCACCCACACCGCTTTACGTTACGTCAGCCACTTACCGCTAACTGACCTCGCACGGTGTATTTATTTGCTTTTTTCTGCCTCCTCCAACTACATCATCAGCAACCTGTCTGTCTTGTTCACTGAGCCACCTATAGCGCCTACGATGATGCCATGCTATTGCTCAACGGGTAAGCGACACTAGAAGGGAGGAGAGCCCCACAGGAGGGGGTTGAGTGGCTGCAACTTCTCCAGACCATCCCCATCCCCCTGACCAAGAGATGCTCTGCTGCCCACACCGCCTCCGCTCCAGCTCAAATTACCTTCCTGGCCGGGAGCGACCGCTGCGTCCTGCTCAGCGCGGGGAGGGCTCAGCTGGTCGGACCACCGGTACCTGGACCGCCCCGTCCCAAACAGAGGGGACGGCATCTCCAGCGTGTGACGAAAAAGGAGCCCCACGTCTCTCTTTCCGACCCAAGCTGGGGCGCCCCCAGCCGGACAGGAGACCTTCTGTGCCCGGCACGCCGTGGACACCCCCGGACGGGGCCACGTTGTGGAATCACATGGTGAGCCCAGAGACGGAGAATTAGACATGTGGCACAGGCTCGAAAACAAAACGAGACAGTGCCTCTCAGGATTCTAAATTAAGAAGCAAGTCATTCTGTATTTCTCGCATCACTGGAAATTAAAAACAGACCTATCTACCGCACAGCAAGCACGCTGCCTGAAGAGAGGCCTGATGGCCCGAAACACGCTAAATTTGTCTCCAATTACCATGTCCACACCGGGGACCCCGAGGAAGCCATGGAGAGATCAGAGGCGAGGTACGTTAGCGAGCGGGATTCCGGACCGAGAGCCACACCCTCTCCTCCTCTCCCCTCCTCACCCCCCACCCCCAGTCTTCGAACAAAGACACAAAGCCCCCTCCCCTCGTCAGGGGCTACAGACACCAGCTTTCCCTCCTCGGGTCTCACTCGCCCCCCTCCGCCCTGAACCCCCAGCCTCTGGTCCAACCCGACAGAAACGTCAGCTCAGCTGTGGCTCCCCATCTGCAGCCCCCCACCCAGACCACCTCTCTCTCTGGCCAAGGAGTGACTGAGTCATACAAGAGAGGAGTCTGGAAGTCCTGGATTAAAACATGCAAGCCTTCTCTGAGTCAGCGTTTGGGGGTTTTTTGGTGTTTTTGTTTTGTTTTGTTTTTTGTTTTTGTTTTAAGCCAAACGAGTGCTTTTCAGGTCGTCTTTCTGTGCTGTTCCTCGAGTGGGGTCACTGTGACACAGGGCCGTGAGCCCTGGAGCCAGACTGTCTGGGGTTACATCCTGGCCCTGGCACTCCCTCGGTCATGGAAGGGAAGTTAGGGAGTTCTCCGGGCCTCAGTTTCTCCATCTGTAAATGGGACTAGGGACGTCACGCACCTCACCGGGCTGTTGGAAGGATTGAGTGAGTTACGTCCAAAGCACGCAGCAAGCATTCAATAAATATCAGCTTTTATTAATATTCTCCCACCAGTGGCTGGGTGACTTTTGGCAAATTCCTCTTCTCTAGTTTCGGTTCTTGGAAGAGATCATCTTGAAGGTGGTCCCTCCGCCCTAAAACGTAACGATCCTCAGGTATGTTTAGACTAAAATCCAAGCGCCTCATCCCCGCCTACAAAACCCTGTACGATCTGGTCTTTGCCCACATCACCAGCTTCAGCGCCCCAACTTTGGTCCAGCCACCTGGACCTCCGTGACGGTCCTTCAACAGGCTGAGTTTGCTCCTACCTCAGGGCCTTTGCACTGGCTGTTCCCTTAGCCTCGAACACCCTCCCCCCACGTCTGCCCGTGGCCGGTTCTTCCCAATTCATCAGACCTTAGCCTAAACTCAAGGCCTTCTCTGAGCGGCCTGGCTGGAGTAGAGCCCCCACCCTCACCCGACTGTCGCCCCCATTATAGCTTCCTGTTGATTTCCTTCTTGATGGTGCTAAGTGTCCCCTCATGCTTGTGCTTATTGTCTGCCCCCCCCCCACCTCCTGCTGCCGCTAGAATGAAAATTTGTTCATTACTGTGGCCCAGCACCTTGAGCACTACCTGGCATGTAGTAGACATTCAATAAATATTTGCTGAGTAAATAAATGAACAGATTGATTCTCAGGCTCCTATGTGGCTCAACATATTGCCGAGTGATTCATCCTCCAGTGACCCTGAAAGAGGAGGCTTATTCATGTCTGGAAGAGAATCCCCACATTTGGAGTCCGCCTAAACTCACTACCATTTGAGCCAGTCTGCAGGAATGTGTCTCACCGTGAAAGAGACATATTATACGAAGCCAAGTCCATTGGAAGTCAGAGAAGAGACAAACCCGGGCTGGAAAAATGAAGTTGACAATCTCTTCTCCAGGCAGCGACAGAGTCGCAAGTGCAGTGACTTGGCAGCCTCATGGAGACGGTGAGGGAAAAGCGAGGCCCGGGCGATGCCCCCCCAGCCCGCCTGTGTGTTCACCCGAAGACCCCACAAGAAAGGACAGCACACTTCAAAAACGTTTCTCCCGGAGTCCCATTCCAGGCTCTGGCCTGATATTGAGGAAGAGGAGATACACTGTCTGCCAGGGGCCTGGGCTCTGGGAGAAGCGGGGAAGGGGGAGAGGACCGAGTGCCCCGCAGGGGGGCAGCTGAGGACCCAAGGCAGCTCTCGGCCCGTCCGTGCACCCACCGATCTAGTGGTACCCGACCCGGCAGCATGCGGACACCCCAAGGATTCTGGGGCAAGAATTCTACCTTGCCCGCCCTGACGGCAGCCCCACGAGAACACTGATAAAAACTCCGCCAAGAAACCGCGGTTCAGCTTTACATAAACGTTCCACCAAAGACAGGGACATCTGGGCGAAACATACACTCCGGCCCCTCCTTTTTAAGCTCCCCGGGACGGTGGGGTGGGGGAAGGCGGACTCCAGAAACGCAAGAGGGCCCTCGGAAAGGTGAGAACCGTCCCCAACACACTCACACCCCCGCCCCCAGCCCCAGGGCCGCGACCAAGAGCTCTGAGTCACTTTTGCCACGAGGGGGAGAAGGGGAAGGCAGACGTGAGGTGTACCTTTCCGTACTCTATTTTGGGATTTTAAGATCCAGTTTCTTTCATTTCAAAGGGTGGGTTTTTGGAGGGCCCCCGCACAGCTCTTGGGCCCTGTGCACGGCGAGACGGCGGGAAGCCGGCCGCGGCCGGTGACCTGGGGAGAGGCGGGGCGCGCTGGCAGATGAACAAATCACATCATACAGGAACAAGGAGCCCGTTCTTGTGTGCGGCCGCACGGGGCCTGGCTTTCGTAACATGATGGAAGACTGGGGGCCGACCCGCTCTGACTCACCTCTTTATGAAGGCGGCTCCCGTGCTCATTCACTCACTCACTCATTCATTCATTCGCTCACTGAGCAGAGGGCCTCTCGGGGAAAGGCCGTCAAGCGGAGAGCTGTGTCCTACCGAACAATTACCGCACAGCACAGGGACCTCTCTGGATAGATGGGAACATTTGGGATTATCAGGGTCCCCCATCATTTATTTAAGATACGGGGTTTAAAAAACAACGAGGGGCGCCTGGGTGGCTCAGTCGGTTGGGCGTCCGACTTCGGCTCAGGTCACAATCTCGTGGTCCATGAGTTCGAGCCTCGCGTCGGGCTCTGTGCTGACAGCTCAGAGCCTGGAGCCTGCTTCGGATTCTGTGTCTCCCTCTCTCTCTGCCCCTCCCCCGTTCATGCTCTGTCTCTCTCTGTCTCAAAAATAAATAAACGTTAAAAAAAAACAACAACAACAACAACGAGCGAGTCAGGATTTCTCAGCCTTGGCGGACTGACCAAAGGCGACTATTGATCTGGGGGCCGGATCACTCATTACCTGTTGCAGGGGCCGCCCTGCGCATCGTAGGATGTTCAACAGCATCTCTGGCCTCTCCACTAGATGCCGGTAACCTGCTTCCCCCCACCCCCCACCCCTGCAACCCAGCCGTGAGGATCAGAAACGTCTCTGGACACCGTCAAACATCCCCTGGGAGACAAAAATCACCCCCGTGAGAACCGCTCTTCAATTACGCTTTTTCTGCAGGAATCCTGTACTGAAATCCCACCCCTTGTCCATCAAACTGGCCAAACTGCCAGCCCGGGGTCCCACGGCCGCCACCTCTGGTCTAGACCACTGCACCCACCCCCTTGATTATCTCCCTGCTTCTCTCTCAGCCCCACCCCATTCCAAATAGCCTCTACAAGCAGCCAGAGAGATCGCTGTAAATCAGGTAACATCATTCTTCTTCTTGAAACCCACCAATGGCTTCCCAGTGCGTAAAAAATTAAATTCAAATTCCATGCCCTGCAAAGGTCCTGCATGATCAGATTCCTTCTTCTCTGTCCAGCTTTATCTCCTACGGTTCCTTCCCTCGGCCACTGCAGGCAGCCATACAGGCCTCTTCATCATTCAAATATCTGAGCTCTCCTGCCTCAGGGCCTTTGCACTTGCTGTTCCCTCTCTCTGGAATGTTCACTGATTCTCAAGTGCCTGGTTCCTTATTGTCATTCAAAAATCAACTTAAATGAATCCATCCCTGGAGAGGAATCCCCTGACTACCCCAACATAAAGGAAACCTCCTCCCCAGGCATTCTCTCCTATTACCTACTTTTTCTCTTTAAAACTCTTTACCACAGGGGTGCCTGGGTGGCTCAGGCGGTTAAGCGTCCGACTTCAGCTCAGGTCACGATCTCACGGTCCGTGAGTTCGAGCCCCGCGTCGGGCTCTGGGCTGACAGCTCAGAGCCTGGAGCCTGCTTCGGATTCTGGGTCTCCCTCTCTCTCTGCCCCTCCCCCACTCACGCTCTGTCTCTCTCTCTCTCTCTCTCTCTCTCTCTCTCTCTCTCTCTCAAAATAAAATAAACATTTAAAGAATAAACCAACAAATAAATAAATAATACAACCTGAAATGATCCTATTGATTGTTTAACCTGTTCAATGTCTGTTTCCTCAATGGAATGAACACCTCATGTTTCACCTGGACTCAGAGCCTGGCATGCAGTAGGTACCTAATAATTAATGAGTGATCTGTATACTCTAACCATTGCACGATGAGCATATATTACCTTAGTTACAAGAAAAAGGAACTTTTTAAAAAGTAAGAGCTGCACCTCGCCCAGAATTTTGAGCACTGACTTTTAAAGGACTATGGCGCCTGCTGTCCCCATGGCTCCTTAGCACATGCTCTATGTATAAAGGCCAGAAGGAGGCAGGCACTCATCCGGGTTTTACAGATGAGGCAAAAAAGGCTCAGGTTCCCTTATTCTTTTACGGACTATAGACAAAGTGCCTCCGATGTGCCTCACACAGTTCTAGATGCCGGCAACTCAGCACTGAAAACGATAGGACTAGCGGGAGAGAGGGCTGGGGGTTTTGACTCTGGCACACAGGTCCTCAAGAGAGAATCTCAAATGTCCCCAGGGACCATCAGCCATCACAGGAGACCCTTCCTGCCCTCCTCTCTGGTGGCATCCCAAAGCCCTGTCACGTCTCCAGCTTGAACATTCACCTCCTGAGACCACAAGCCATAGACAATCAGGTAAGAAACGAAGTACCCCATCTCTCCAAACGTTAAGCTTGTACGATAAAAATGGTGTTACAGTATCTCTCTTCTTCAAGGTCAACAGATGCCCTCTATCCGTTACTCATTTTCCCTTCCTTAGTAACAGGATCCCAATTGTCTCCGGTGACAATGAGCCTGGCTAAGAGTTTCTACTTCCCAGCCTCCTTTGCAGATCAATGTGGCTACATTACTGGGGTTGAGTCGATGAGATGCAAACAGAAGTGTGGTGCGAACTTGCAAACAGGTTCCCAGGAGGGAGCTAACCCAACTGGGGAGCGGGCCCCTTTTGCCCTGTCTTCTTTCCTCCTTGGGATTTCTCTGCTCAGAACATGGATGTGATGGTGGCAGCTCCCGCAATCATTTTGGACCACGAGGCAACCTTGAGTGGAACAGGAAGAGAGAAGGAGCCTGGATTCCTGATGGCTTCCCAGTGCTCTGAATCATTCATCTCTAGACTTTGCACACAAGAGAATCAATGTTTGAGTGTTTAGGGAACTGTGTTTTTGGATTTCTGTTAGATACAGCTCTAGGCCTAACTGAAAGGCCCATCCTTCTACCACCATAATGGAATTTTCTCCATGCCTCCATGTTCCCCTTGACTGTACCTCAGTGGAAAGAAGACAACCGTGTTAGGTGAACCGCAATTAAAAAAACAAAAACAAAAACTCAAGGTGCAAACAGTAGATCCACAGATCAGAGCACATGTCTGATTTATAGGTGTCTTCCCCCCAAAAAATGATTTCTCTGAAGAGCCAGTGCTGAAAGGGAATCTGAAAGAAACTGCCCTAAACAAAAAGTCAAGCAATCCAACCGCTCAGAAATAGATCGGGTGACGACACCCAAGTCAATCCAGGAGGCTCCCCGCCCTCTCGTGCACAATCTGAGTGAGCGTCTAGAAAGGTATTCCCGGGAGGGGGGTGGTGGCATGGGGGAACAGACGGCTGTCTGACGCACACAGGAGTAACGATGGGGCTTTTGCTAGAAATAAAATTGCTGCTTACTTTCTGTCTGGTTTCCCAATTGCTTTTTCCTGGTCGAAAGGTGCCAGGCCTGGCAGCTTTCTAAAAATCTAAAATTCAAGTCAAGTCAACAAATATTTGTTGAACCCTGTCTATTCCACCCCCCCACCAAAAAAAAAAAAAAAAAAAGCCATGCTAAGGAAAATTGGTATCACAGAACGCTATAATTAATCGTAATAATGCCAACTGCAAAGACAGCAGCAGCTCATAACGTCTTGAGTGCCTGCTAAATGTTGGGCATTGTTCTAAGTGCTGGTATCTACCAACTCATCCAATCCTCAGGCCGACCTCGCGAGGCAGGTGCTGCGATTGCATACGGGGAAGTGAGACACAGAGAGGGTAGGCAATTTGCTTAAGGTCACACAGCCAGGCAAGGAGAAGCCAGGGTTCCACCCTTGGCAGGTCTAGCTCCAAGGCCCATTCTCTTGACCACTCACTGATATTCTGTGCCTACTACTTTGGAAGGCGGGGGACAGCACACAACAGGGGCCACAACAGTGCTCCCCAAACCTCAGCCATTCTCCAACCACGTTCCTGAGCTTTTACTGCACTCTTGGTTACTGAACCTTTCTCTTTAAAATTAACTTCTGGGGCGCCTGGGTGACTCGGTCGGTGAAGCATCCGACTTCGGCTCAGGTCATGATCTCGCAGTTCGTGAGTTCGAACCCACGTCAGGCTCTGTGCTGACAGCTAGGAGCCTAGAGTCAGCTTGGGATTCTGTGACTCCCCCTCTCTGGCCCTCCCCTGCTCGCACTCTGTCTCCCTTTCTCTCTCTCAAAAAAAAAGGTTAAAAAAAAGAATTAAAATTAACTCCTATTTTTACTTATAGAAATGTATTGACGATCTTTATGTCACCACCGTAAATAGGAAACCAGGATCACCAGTCAGAAATCAAAGGTGCACATAAATGCACGACAAAACAAAGGGGCCAAAAAAATAGTTACAGAAGTGCTTTCTAAAATGCCGATTAAGAATTCATCTCCCAGGGAAACCCAGTTTGCAGGATATGGACTGACATACAGAGTAGATCACAGAAGGGGCTAGGGAAAAACACAACCCAGCCTGGGTGATGGGGGGCAAGGGACGAGTTACAAAAACTACCTGGGTTCGGTGCCCAGACACAGGAGAGGCTCAGCAAACCTCTGCTCAAGGGGCCAAGAAGTCCTGTTATAGGCTTCACTGCAAGAGGAAAACGCACCATTGCCCTGCCTGGATGCTAGAAGGGTCCTGCATGCAGAGAAGGGAACAGACAAAAAGAAAAAAAAAATCGACCCATGTATAAAAGTTTGATGCATTTTCCTGAAACAAAAGCGGCATCTGTTCAAGCAGCTGCTGGCCTGTGTGTCCGTCTGTCTTCCTCATTCTGTGTGTGTGTGTGCGCCTGCGGGCTATACAGCAGGGGGCTGGTACGTGTGTGACAACCGGTTCTCCGAGGCAAAGGGCTGGATTTGTAGTGCTCGCTAATTTCCAGGGTGGAAATGCTCCCACCGTGGCTGATTTCAAGCCACGGGCATGACGTCAGGGAACACGGAGCTGGGAAGAGCCGTCCGGGAGCACAGCATTAAACGCTCTTCCCACCCTGTGGCTACGGGGGGTGTAAAATGAGCACAGATTATATAGTAAAACGTGGTAGAATTCCTGAAAACTTAACCATCGGCTCCCGTGAACCAGTACAAACCGGCTTGGGCACAGCCCCGCGGGTGGGGACATCTCTATGCACATCTGTGCGTGGGAATACCCACCGGACAATTCGCACACCCATCTGTCACTCTGTTCCCTCTGAGAGCAGGCGCACACACGCCCCCAGCCCCGCTCCCCACTCCTGTCCTGGCCCGGTCCCCTCTCTCCATGGCCCATCCTTGTATCACTTCTGCCCTTCCTGGCCTCTGTGCCTCCTGTGGGGGCACAAACACCCCTGCCTCCACCAGCCTGGGCTCCCCCCACCCCTCCCCGCCCCCAGCCCCAGGGCTCCAGGCTGCCGTCTTCGAATCCGATCACACACATCTTCCTGTCTAGACAAGGCCACCGGCTGCCAAGGCCCCAGAGTGAATGAATTCACAGCCCTCCACTCCCTGGCACGGCCGTGCTCCCCGGGGCAGCCCTGGGGGGCCGGAGGACCCCGCTCAGACTTGGCACAGCGCTCGCCTGGTCCGGGAGCCGCACGGCAGACTGAACATCCGCCGGCCGTGAGCGTGCGTGAGCGTGGCATGGCGTGTGGCCTGCCAGCCCCCGAGAGTCATCCATCATCCTGGCGCTGAAAAGTGGGAAAACAGACAACAAAAGTCCCGGGCCCGCCTCGATTAATGCGAACCAAACACAAAAGCCACAGGAGAAAGGCCTTCCTCTCTGTGCTTCCCTTTTCCGGCCCAGAAACGACCACGGGCCAAGATAAGGGCCACGTGGGGCCCTCTGGGTGGTTTCAAAGGGTTGGCATCCATCCCCCCCCCCGCCCCGGGCCCACTCCCACCCGCTCACGGCCCCACCAGAGCACGGGGTGGCCGAGGCTCCACGCCAGGGACTTGGAAGGGGTTTAAGGCTGGGGCCACAGAGGGGAGGAAGCACGGCCTGTCAAGAGGCATGATAAAGTGTCTCCTTATCGGGAGCTTTCCTTTCAACTGCCTCCAGCGAGCCGGGGGCTGGGCCCCATCAAGGCCAAGCGTGTTCCTTTCATGTCGCCCCGCGTCCCCGGTCATCCGGGTGTCCGCGGGCTCACGGAATCGCGGCAGGGCGCTGGGGCTCGCGGCCTGGGGATGCGACAATGTGCCTCCGAGCCTGGGCCTCCGGTGAGCCACGTGGCATCTGCCCAGCCACCAAAGCCACCCAGGGCCTGGTTTTACCACCAGGAAGCCCGAAGAAGAGGTTTCAGAGCAGTAGAACCGGGGGCTTGGGAGTTGGCGGACCCCAGCCCAAGTCGGAGCCGCCGATCTTGCTGGCTGCTGACCTCAGGAAAGTCACTCGGATCACCCCCCGCCCCCGAAAATGCTTCCACACGGGTGAAAGAGAAACGGTGTCCCTCTGATCTACTTCCCAGACTCGGGAGGACGAACGGGGTCTCAGAACAGGGGTGGCACACAGCAGGTGCTCGGCAGACGTCATCCATCATCTCCGCTGCTCTCCTTCTCATCACGCTCTCGCGGGGCTGTTGCAGACACAGGAGGGGATTCCGTGGCGCGTCACATTTGCAGGACGTGACATCAACGACAGCCCAGAGAAATCGTTTTGGTCTCAGAGGTGACCCTGCTCGCCTCTCCTGGGTGAACGTCTCAGACGGACGCGGTGAGCCCGCCGCCCTCTCGAGGGAGAGAGCCACTCAGTGCGCCGGCATCTTTCAGCCCCAAGCCTGATTCTCGCTCGCCCGGCCCTGGACACCGGCCAGCTCCCCACCTCAGGTGGCTCTGAAGCAGCAGCAACCTGGCCGTCCCACAGGACGGGCTGGCTTCGCTGGCACAGGGGACCGGCACAGTCAGTCCACGCGTGCTTCCCCCCACCTTCCGTGCCAACGTCGGCACCGAGGCCCCAGGCATGACGCTCTCCCACCGGGATGGGTAGAAAACACTAGCGAAGATCCAGACCCAGACCTGGGGGCTGTGACCACCAGCTTCCTCGGGCCCCATCGGCCTCTGAGAGCTAACCTTCATCGGGGCTTTCCGGCACTGGCCCCTAATCGTAGATAGCCCTCCCGTGGCTGCGGTGAGCGGTCAATGGTACAACACACGCAAAGAGCTGAGAACAGTGCCAGGCACTCAGTAAGTGCTCAGTAAACATCAGCAGTTACCATCATCACCATCGCCGTCATCGTCATTCATTTCGGACCTCTCTCTAAGGCAGCTCCACGGCATCATTAGCTGATTTATCGGAAGGAGGGTCACAGGAAGGTCGGGGCCCGCCTTGCCCACCTCCCCGCCGAGCCCTGCCTCAGGGACAGCGCTTCGTATGTTAGCTCAGAGAGGCTGAGTGAGCGGCCTCAGGCACCCAGCTCAGGAAGGGTACAGCTGGGAATCAGAGGCAAATCCAGCCGCTTCCCCGGCCCCATGGCTCTTCTGTTACACGCCCTCCTTCTATTTCCTCTTTGCTTCAAAATGCTCCCTTTACCGTCCAGTGGGAACGCAGCGCACGTCAGTGATTCATTTGCGCTTCACTCCTGAGAGGCCGGCGGCTCCCCCTGCCCTTTATTTAACGACCCCACACCCTCTCCCTTTGCTACCGCTGTCGGTAGCTTTTCATTCCGTCGTCAGCAACCGATCCGGGCCAAGAGTCTCTCCCGGCACTCCGTCCGGGTCCCGGGATTCGGGACCTGCGAGGTTTGTGGGGCGGGAAGGTGGCCCCCACCGGCTCGTTCCCCAGCAAGGGAGATGTGCTCGCCTCCTGCGGCAGGGAGCTCCGAGGCGGAGAAGCCACAGTTCTGCCAAGAAGAACTTTTCGAAGGAAAGGGAAATGAAGTCTGTTGTAAAAAGGAAAAGCTCACTCTAGCTCCTTAAGGATGAGCGAGGCCTGGGCCGCCCAAACTCCGAAGCCCTCTGGTAACAGGGACCGACGGCTTTCGAGAGGCCGGCCACATCCTGTACCGGGTGTGCCCGCCCCCGAGTCCCCCACGCTTGGAACGCAGGCCAGCGGGGGCCCTCAATGGACACCCGGTCACTCCACGGGCATCGGGCTGTTAGCAGTGACCTCCAGATGGGCAATGGGCAAAATAAGGCCCGACCCAACTCCGTGGGGCCAGAATCCCAGCTAGCCCCGAAGCCTCCTTTCTTACAGGGATTCGAGCGGGACCCTAACGTTCAGCTCAGATAGAACGCAGCCTCTCAGTGATTCAACGTGGGGACGGGGGAGATGAATTCCCTCCCCAGTGCCCACGGTGGAGCTTGGGGCTGCCCACGAGGGAGGACTCACACGCCCAGGTCCCCCGCAAGTCAGAGCTTCCCGAAGCCCACCTCCCACCCGGCCACGCGCTTTCCGAGGCGCACCGCTGGCCGAGGAGAGGGCCGCAAGGCGCCTGACATCCCCGACGACCCGGGGTCTAAAGTCAAGGAGTCAGTGCTCCGGCTCCCCTGGCCAGGAAACAACACGCACAGGAAAATAAACACAGAAAGAAAGAGCGTGTGAGAGCAGGGGCACAGAGGGGGGTGTGGGCGGGCAAGATCACCGCATCCCCAGGTAAGCGCCACGCGCTGCTTTGCGGACACGGTGTGGGCTGAATACGATCCCGTGTTCGCACAACCCTTTTCCGCATCGTTTTCCCCCCCCCGGCGGCACTTGCTAGAGACCCCGACTGAGCGCTAAACCGCCTCCGTGTCACAACTGCACACGAGCCACTTGTGTTGTCCCCATGCAAAGGACCCCCCTCGGGGGCCAGTTTCTGCAGCCCCCTGCCTTCCACCACGTGGTCCCCTCCCCTCCGCCTCTGGGGCAGGACGGGGCTGCGAGGGGCTATAACCGGAACAGAACAAGGATGGGGCGAGATCTGGGCACAATCCCTAAGCTTGTTGCCTTGTTCCGAGACGGACCTCGGGACCCCCATCCGAGCAGAGCCCTAAAAGCACTAGTTCAAAGTTAAAGTTAGACACACGCACAGCTGAAGCCCCAGGGGAACTCGGAGCTCAACAACAATCCTCTCTTTGACTGAAAAACCACAGGGAACACCCACAGCATACTTACTGATTAAAAAAGGAAAGTGAAAAATAAGGGTTTTTTTTTTCTTCTTCTTCTTAATCATTATAAAACTAACTTATGCCTATTCCATCAAGTCACGCTTCTGTTTGCCTCAGGCGAGCCCAAAGTCACGTTGGGCAAAGAGACGAGGGGCAGAGGAAGCCTGGGCTCGTCCCCGGGCACTGAATTGGTTCTCCTTAATTATTGTCATTTCCTTCCTGCACTTCCTTTAGCACAGGAAAGCCACCGAGGAACTGCCTGTGTCAGCACATCCATCACCCGAACTCCCCGCTTGTCTGAGGGGCCCAGGCAAAGTGGGGCTCACCGATGCCTCAAAGGAACAGTGGTTCGTACAGCAGACTGAGCGCCTGCCGTGTGACAGGCAATGCGCTTGGGGTTGGGGCCGGAGCAGCGATGAGGGGTTGGGGGGAAATGATGGATAGATGGGTGGGAGGGAGGGAGGAAGGAAAGAAGAAAGGAAGAATGTGTCAGGCTAGGAATAAAAACATCACAAGTACAGGGAAAGAGGGTGGCAGGGGAAGAGGTAGCTATTTTGACAGAGCAACCAGGGAGAGCTTCTTTGAGGAGGTGACAATTGAAGTGAGACCTGAGTGAAGTCTAGAAGAGAGTCAGGTGGCTATCCAGGAGAGGGGGAATAGCACATGTAAAGGCCCTGAGGCAGGAGCCCCCTTGGAGTGTTTGAGGAATAGCAAAAGGCCAGGAAGGCAGGGGTGGAGTGAGTGAGGAAGAGCACAGAGAGGGGCAGGGACCAGGTGACACAGGGCCTTGCAATCCATGGCAAGGAGTTGGTGTTTACTGAGATGGGGAGGCACAGAATTCAGAACAGAGGGGTGTGGACTGATTTGCATTTCAGACGGATGCCTCTGGCTGTTGTGTGGGGAGCAGACAGGACAAAGGGCACCAGCGGAGGCAGGGAAAGCAGTGGGGAAACTCTAGGTGTCACCCAGACAAGGGATGACGATGGCTTGGCCCCAGGGAGCAGAGAGAAGGTGGTAAGAAATGGTTAAGCCAGTGGCCACCAAAGGCACAGATGCCAACAGGTAAACAGGATGCACTAAAAGTTCGCACAGCAAAGAGAAGGGCATGAGAAGGAGAAAGAGATCAGAAATCTGAAATGGTTCCTCTTGCTACCGGCATAAGCCTTATCCTGGGTAAGTCACACATTTCTTTGGGGCTCAGTTTTCTCCCTTGTAAACTAACAGGACTTAATTGGTAAGGTTACAATGGGTAATGCCAGCTGGTGCTCAGACAATGTCTAGCATATTGTACATGCTCAATAAATAATATATTCCTAACCTCTGCTTGTAACAGTCTGAGTGGTGGCTCTGCCTCAGTCACTGTGTAATCTTCATAATTCTGACCACCTCTCTGAGCCTCCAGCTGGTCATCTGCAAACCAATCGCGATGGTACCTAGCTCAAGTACTCAGTGTGCGACTGAATGACACAACGTTAGCTTAGCAAAAGGCCTGACACATCAGAAGCCCTCAGTTAAATGGTAACCAAAGCCCTCAACAAAATGGTAGCTGAAGCCCTCAGTGAAATGACACATGAATCAGAGATACCGGGCACTCAACTCGATGATTTCTAAGTCTCCTTCTAGCTCATTCATCCCCAAATTCTAAGAAAACAAAACAAAAAAAAACCCAGTTTCAAGTCCCGGAATGAGTCAACTTGGGAGCTAGGAAACCGTGCAAGTCAAGGCAGGCCAGGTTGAAGAGAGGTTGGAGCTCCCACCTCAAAGGCAACAAAACTAAATGCAGGCATTTCGACTCAGGTGGTACCTGCTAATGATGTGAGTCACAGGCTCCTGTGAAGGCAGAGGTGGGAGGAAGCTTACAGAGCACTACCCCCTCTTTGCAGAGCCAAGGCTCCCACAGCTCAGAGAGGAGAAGTGTGTGAGCTGAAGTTACACAGCACACACAGGCCAAGGTGGAAAAGGACAAGACTCCCCACCTGCCGTCCCAGGCGGTCTGGCCTGATAGACGGTGGGGAAAAGAAAGCAATGGGGTTTCCATTGCTTCCAAGACATCCATGGGGCAGGGATGTCTTTTAAACCAGTAGGAGTGCTAGTTAAGAGTTAAATTCAAATGCCTTCAGGGGCCATGCAGGGAACGTAAGGGAGCTGAGTAACCAGTGCAGGCACCGATGATGAACGATGATGAACGTCTGTAACCTAAAGACATTGACACTCAGATTTTTTTTTCTCTTTTTAAGAATTATACCACGAGGGCCACTGCTAAGTTGTCTGGCACTTTTATGCTGCTCAGCAAGAGACACCTCCTCCTCTGCACCCTTAGCAGGCATATGTCAGGACACTGTCTTCATAAATACGCAAATGTGAAAAGTGCCCTCCTGCCATGCAGTGCCCTTTGCAGTGCACAGCGTGTGCAACCGTACCCAGGGACATACAGAAGCCTTCCCTGTGCTGTGAGACGGGGACCTCTGTCTACATTTCAAAAAAGGCACTAAAATGCCATAGCAAAGGTCATGTGGAAACTGAAAACCAAAACCCGCGTTCACTGTCAACGCTTAACTTCTAAATCAGACCTGGCTAGCTCCCGCCTCCGTACTGAGGCACAGGGTGGACACCAAGAAAACTCCTGCCTTGGAGCCTTTGTACTGGCTGTTCCCTCTCCTACAACACTTTCCCCCAAGACAGCCAACGCACTTACTCTCTCACTGCACTCTTCAAAAAGTTTAAGTGCAACTCTTCAAAAAGTTCTCTTCTAAATAGCATCCTTTTCTAAATAGCATCCTTGCCCGTTCAGGATCATCTTCCACCCCTCTCCTGACCCAGTTTTCTTACTCCTTTTTTTTTTTTTTTTTTTAGTGTTTTTAATGTTTTTTTTTTTATTTTATTTTTGAGAGAGAGAGAGACAGAGAGACAGAACATGAGTGGGGGAGGGCCAGAGAGAGGAAGACACAAAACCCGAAGCGGGCTCCAGGCTCCGAGCTGTCAGCACAGAGCCCGACGCGGGGCTCGAACCACGAACCGTGAGAACATGACCCGAGCCGAAGTCGGACGCCCAACTGATGGAGCCACCCAGGTGCCCCCTTATTGCGTTTTGACTGTCTGACCGATCGGCGATTTTTTGGTTTGCTGTATGTCTACCTCCAGCAGAACATCAGCTCCAACACAGCTGGAGTTCTTTCCGTTCTGTTCACTGCTCCAACCCCGATTCCGAGCAGCAAACATCTTCTGTAAAGGCTAAGCAGTAAACATTTTAGGCTTTGTAGGCCATATGGTCTCCGTGGCCAGGACTCCACTCTGCCCTCGAGGGTAAATAAACCATGTAAATAAAGGGGCGTGGCTATCTTCCAATAAAACTTTATTTAGAAAGCAGTGCCAGGCCGGTTTTGGCTGGCTTAGTTTGACAATTCCGATCCTGGAAGAATGTGCTTCGTTCGGACTCCAATATGCACACGAATCCCCTGGGGATCTTGTAAAAAGGCAGATTCTGACTCAGCAAGTGTGGGGGACCCTGAAATTCTGCACTGTTAGCAAAGCTCCCGGGGGATGTCTGTGCTGCCGGCCCGTGGACCAAACGGTGGGAGCACCTTGCACAGTGCTGGCCATGTGGCGGGGGCCCGATCACTATGTGTTTTTTGTTTTTAATTTCTTTAACATTTATTCATTTTTGAGAGACGCAGAGAGACAGAGCATGAGTGGGGGAAGGGCAGAGAGAGAGAGGGAGACACAGAATCCGAAGCAGGCTCCAGGCTCCGAGCCGTCAGCACAGAGCCCGACGTGGGGCTCGAACTCACAGACCGCGAGATCACGACCCGAGCCGAAGTCGGCCACTTCACCGACTGAGCCACCCAGGCGCCCCTGTTTGTTAAGTCATTAAGAGATAAACCGAAAAACACTCATGATCCTGTTCAACACTTTTCTTGCTGCTTTTAAACCATGGGCGGCTCCCATCGCTTTTCTCTTCAACGTATCATTTTCCGATGGAGGGAGAAAGGATCCGCGTGCACAGAGGTGTTACACGGCCCGTGTATGCGATGCAAGCCTGGGGTCAGGAAAGGCCACCGCTTGACGTTCACCTGACGCACGTTTCAAAATGATACTCATTAGAATCGGCTTCATATGGAATGCCAACTCAGAACACTTGGAGGTGGGAGTCCCTTCACAGAAACCTACGTTTTGCGGGGAAGCGCACGCCCTGCGAATGCATCTCCTGCCTTCAAACTTAATTTAGAAGAGAAACCAGGGAAGTCTACACCTAGCGCTGTGCTGATCGTCTTACAGAAATCCTCCCAGAGAAATCCTCTAAGCAACATTTTGTCCAGCTTGCCACTGGGGAAACTGAGGCTTCAGGCGGTCCGATTATCCTTCACAACCACACCACTGGTGCGGTGAGAAGAATCCAGGCTGAAGAGCCAACAGGTAGGTCCCACGGCCAGCTGACACAGGTTTGATCGTTCAGGTTTGCCGTGGGGGGCTAGCCCCCAGCCCCCTACTCCCCAGAGATGCTAACATCTCAAGTCCCAAGTGCAGGCTACGCCATCCATAAAAACGAAGGAATGGGGTAGGGATGCTTTTAAATCAGCAGAAATGCCTTTCTTGCAATCGAGAGTTAAATTCAAATGCCTTAAGGGGCCATGCAGGGAATGTAACCTGCAGGCCTCTGGGCTTCCAGGCCCTTCCATCAGGACACGTGGGGTGTGTCCACTGAAGTCCACACCCCGGGGGGGGGGGGGCAGCACCACCCACAAGCCAGCTGTTTCTCTGCACCTGGGGCGGGGGCGGGGGGCTGTTGGCCACAGTGAACAGGAGGGAAGAAGCCAGGTGGCCCGCGAGACACGATGGAAGGCGGAAGGCGGGAGCCAAGACACGATGGAAGGCGGAAGGCGGGAGCCAAAAATCTGCCTGGATGCTCAACCAAACTGGATTTATCTCCTGAATTTTTCAAAATACCTAAGTGACAACAAGAGCCCCCTAGGAACGACCTGGTAAATTATCTCAAGGCCATTAAAGGTTCCTATCTTTCCTTTGGAGCCAGACCACCTAGATTCAGTCTGCACCTCACTCACTTCCTGTGTGACCTCAGGCAAGTTACTCAACCTCGCTGTGCCTCCAAGTACTACCTAGAAACAGTGATAGCATTATACCCACTTATAGATGGAAAGTAATTCGCGGTCTAATGCAGATCTTGATAGGTGCTCTTCTCCCCCTGGGGTCATCCCAATAACCTGATACAGACTGGACCGCGTAAGGAGGGCAGGAGTGGGGTGCCCCCCACACACACACCTTTTCAAACCTAATGTAGGCCTGAGGATGACACAGAACAGGGGAAATGATTTGGCCAAGAAGCTCAACAGATGTGCTTTTAAATTCTGGTCCACCTTCTCCAGACCCCAGGCCCGTGAGGAAGTCCTCTGACTGCGCACGGAGCGCGATGGGCACACGATGGGTACCGATGTCACCCATGCCATCGGCATTGAACCCGTGTCCATCCTGGCTCCAGAACCGTGGCATGAAACCAAAACTTCCACAGAAGAATCAATGCCCCCTTTGTTATCCTAACAGGACGGTGCAGAGAAAATCGACAATAATCGGAAACAGTAACAAGGAGCACACACTGAGCACCTGCGGCGTGCCAGGCCCTGTTCCACACACTTGCCTGCAGTAAGTCATTTACTCTTTGCAACGACACTAGGAGGTAGGCATGGCTATTATCCCTTCTGATGAGCTGTGTGACCTTGAACCTCAGTTTCCTCATCTGTAAATGAGGTGAACAATAGCACCACGACCTGCTGCAGTAGGCACACAGGGAAAGCTCAGTCAAGGTCACTAGTGACCGTGTGCTCCTTGGAGAAGGCACTCAATGCCTCTGAGCCTGTTTCTCCATGCGGAGAGCAAGGACAGCAGTCCTGCCTAAGCCAGTCCATGTGATGTGCTTGTCACACAGTAAGTGCTCAATAAACAGACATGCTCATGGGCAGTCAGCACACAGTCTTCCCGGAGGCTCAGAAGTAGCGACTTTAACCTCCCCCGCTATCTCCCAGGTTCTGGAGAATAGCTTTGCTGCTGTCACAGAGGGAAGAAGGCCCTGGTGAGAAGCCATCACCTCCCCCTCTCTCTCCTGGCACGTTGGAGCCGAGAGGTGCTCAAAAATCCACCTCCAGCAGATACGTCCTTTCTCACAGGGCCAGAGAAAATTTTTGCCTCGCTTGGGGTCCCTCGGGAGAGAAGGTGGGGACAAGGGTGGGACCTGGATGCGGAACACTGGGCCCGGGGCTCCAGTCACACCCAGCCGGGCACCGGCCGCCCAGAGCTGCTATGAGGAGCCTTTGCTCAGCCCCGTCCCATTTTACCCTGGCATTAACCCCAGCGGCAGTGCTCTGTGCTGGGGCGTCGTGCAGGGCCGGCTGGGAGCAGGTGACGGATGAATGGATAGGTAAGTGGAAAGATTCGAACCCAGAAGCTAAAAGCCAAGGTCAGGGCAACATACTAGTTGCCTTTAGCCGAATGATGTCGGTCAACTTCTCCCGTGCCTCCCTATCCACCTGTACTATGGGAATTACAGCCCCACCTCAGTCTGTGTTTGCAAGGATGAAGATCATACATGTAACGGACAACGTAGCAATAAACGACCCTCAGACGGCTCACAGCACCCTAGATGAGTCTCAGATTCGGCCAACTCAGCCAGAGAAAGCCTGAACAGGCACCAGCATCTAATCTTCGGCCAGCACAGCTCAGAAGATCCCAGATCCAATCGCTACGTTACTCAACCAAAGAACAGATCAAATGCCCGCTCTGTGCCAAGGATCACGCTGGACGCTTCTGTTGAGCATCCTAACGACTCAGGACGCAGCCGAACAGTCTGAAAGACACAGGTCTTCACCCCTTTACAACGGAAGAAAATGCCACCCAGCCAGTTACCCGGAGTCCCAAAGCCAATGAACGCTAGGACTGCCTTGCTCTAAGCCACCTGCTTTTTCTTCTTCCGAGAGGCAGGCCGTTAAATGGAGGCTCCGGCTTCGGGCCTCCTCTGCCGCCGCTCACCAGCTGGGTGACATCAGGCAGGTTGTTTAACCTGTGTCCCAGTTCCCTTGTCTGTGAAACGAGAGTGGTAACTGCAAAGATTAAGTAGGTCACTCTAAGGAAAGTACACAGTAAGTGCTCTATAAGTGTAGCTCTCGTTGTTACATCATAGTGCCCGGCCTGTAGGAGGGACCCAAAAAGTCGTCTGTGGGACAAATCAAGTTTGCTCTGTATGTTCCCACTGGTTGCCAGACATAGGGCAAGCCTCCGACTTAATCACTCTCTTTGGAACGACTGTGTCTCCAAGATTCTGGAAGCTGTCTGTTTTCTCCCTACCTCTGGGGGCCAGGTCTCACTGACTTGTGACAGTTTACCTTCTGATGTGGACTCTGCGAGCCCGGTATGATCCAGCCTCACACCTGCTCATCACCCACACCGGGACACCGCCCTGCCCTAGACACCCGCTCTCCTCCGCCCGGCTCAGCCCTGGAGGCCAGCTCCGGTCTCTGGTCCTCCACAAAGCCTCCCTGCCCACTCGAGGTCGCACACAGGAGGCCACATCTGCTCCACAGACGCACTGGGTTTGCTCCGCGCTCTTCAGGGTTTTTAAATTAATGGCCAGTGTTACCGTCGAGAGACTAGCAGGGCCAAAGAGAAGCTGGTAAGGGTGGCCCCTTTAAAAGCTGGCGTCAGCGTCCCCACCCTGCCCATCCCCCTCTTCACAAGGCTGGGTCAGGCCGTCTTCCCTCTGAAGGGAGGCGAAGTCTCCGTGGGGACGGGCAGGGTGGCTCAGCCCTGGGGACTCAGGCCTTTCCCAAGACTACAACCACACCCATGCCTCCCGACCACAGCCAATCTCTCAAATAAACCAGTTAGCCCGGCTTTCGAGATACACCCAGAATCCAACCGCTTCTGGTGCCCTCCGCCCCGAACCCTGGCCCAGCCACACTCCCTTCTCACCTGGACCGCGGCAGCACCCATCCCCTCCTCCCGCTTCTTCCGCAGGCCCGTCATCAGTTCTCACCCACGCAGCAGCCACAGAGATGCCCAGAAAGCCAAAGTCACACCCCGTCCCTCCCAGCTCCCACCTCACCCAGAATGAAAGTCCTCTGCGTCCCCAGCCCATGCACGCTGGGCCCAGATGGCCCCTCAGCCGGGAGCACTCACCCCCCAGCCCCCTGCACCTGCCTTTTCCTCCTTTCTCTCCTCCTTTGCTCGGATGCCACCTTCTCAGGAAGGCCGATCTGACCCCTCCCGATACCCTAATTCCCCTTGGCCTGGTCGTTTTCCCATGGTACTTATCACCTTCCAACACACTATTTAACTTTCCTACTTAGTAGATTTATTGTTTATCTCCCCGCAGCCAGAACGTCAGCTCCACGGGGGCAGGAATTTCTGTCTGTTTTGTTCACAGCCACATTCCCAGCGCCTGGAACGGTGCCTAGCGCATGGAAGGTGCTTGGTAAATATTTCAAACAAACGGATGAATGAGTAAAGGAACCTCTAGGGTCTCAGAAGCTCGAGCCACCTGGCTTTCCTTTCCCTCTCCAGGAAGGCCAGACTGAACCCTCCGGAGGACCAAACACAGTAGCTTCTAGACAAATTAGCATCTGTAAGACCAGCTTCCTGTTTCTTAAAAGTGGGGGGGGGGGGGGACTGGGGGGGGGCTCACCAAGCACAAAATTGGGTTATCCGCCTAGAAGCCCACGTGCACAGCCACTTGCCAAAGGACACTGCTCACTGTGACGACGGCAGCTTTGCCCCGTAAGGAGAGAACTCCACCTGGCTTCTCTCTGCCCTTTCTGAGACATAATTCAAAGTGAGTCGTGGAGAGTCTAAAGGCTAAAATCCAACAGGATGAAAAGCACAGCCTCGCAAGAGATGAAAGCTTGGAGACCTGGCTGGCCTCCTCCGGATGGAGGCGAGGGGAGGGGTAACCTGAACAGGTGCGCCCCTGGCCTCTGCTCCCCACCCCGCGGAGCTCGAAGCTGGTCGGGGTTCCCCCTCGTGAAACAGAGATCGGGTTTCTGCATCGGTAAGGGCTTTCTCCTAAAGGAACCACCCATGTTTTTCCCATATGTCTGAACATCTGTTTGCAGGAATGGTCTTTGGAGATGTGTGCCCAGGTTAAACACTCTCATTTGCTTACTTTCTAACTGAAAGGATGCCTTTCCAGCCATTCTTTCAGCTGAAAACAAGTCCCAGAGAGTGGGAAGAATAGCGTGTTTTGAAAGCCCCAGCACAGGGATGGATAAGGAATACGACAAAGTGTCCTCTTCCACGCGGGAATATGGCGAAAGGGTCCGGAAGCAGGCCGGGACAGGATTCCACGGCAATGGCATTACACAGGCCACTATCGACCGGGGTGTGATTAGATCCCACAAGCTGCAGAGCTGTGTAAATGCTGGAAGGCCCAACTTTGCACAGCAGCCTGTGCACGGAAGTTGTGTCCACCGAAGGACCCCGGCGTCCTGCCCTGAAACAGAACGAGGAAACGATAGCCGGATTCTGCCAGTGGGCACGGGGCTCTTTCAAGGTGAGTCAGGTGGTTCCCTTCCTCATCTGATCCTTGCAGGTCAAAAGTCAGGCCACAGAATTGAGATTCCCTGGTTCCTCAGAAAGCGCCATAGGCTCGTTCGATTTCAAAGGGGTTGAAAGCTTTATAAAGGAAACAACGTGAGCCTGGCTGCGAACACTACCCCTTCCCTAACCAGACAATTCTTAGAAATCGTACAAATATAGCCTCCCTCTTATCTCCCTGTCTATTTGATAAACCTTGAAGCAGCACAGGGCCTCATTTGCCCCAGAGGACATCTGCCCTGAGCCAAATCTCACACAAGGTTTGAGTTTTGCAGCCAAAACTTAACAACCAGAAACTTCCCATGAAAATTCAGAGTCTGAGCTTCTCCCGAAAAGAACCTATAAACCCTGGCAATGCTAGACCCACGTTCCACATGGTACACCCAGCGGGGGCTGACTAGCGGCTGCCTCCTCGAGATGAGGTGCACGCTCTGCTGTGCCCTACTCCCCACCACTCCCTACTGTCCCTGGCATTGGCCATTGGCCAATTCAGCCATGTCTTCTCGTCGCCTGGCCCCCACCAGCTTGTCAGTTGTGATACTGTTTTCTCCCATCTCTTCTTTTGTTCCCTCCTTAAGTCCATTGCTTCTGGAGAGATGCGGGGTCCTATCCGGGGGTGGGAAATAAACCCTTGCACGTGGCTCCACGCTAGGCCCCCTAGTGGTGGCACGTGTGGCCCTGTGCCGATCCGCAGGCCTGAGGGTGAGCAAGTCGAGCACTTTGCTTCCGAGCTGTGGGCCCCCAAGTCCAACCGCCTGTTGACATCTTTACCTAGACACCTCGCAAGCCCTCCCGACTTCCTACGCCCCGAACTGAATTCATAATCTTCTCCTAAGAAAATGATTCCTCCCCCAAGTCTTCCCACATGACATAGGACACCATCCTGTACCCAGGGGCCCCTTCACCTCCCACATCTAGGCCAGAACGGAGTCCTGAAGATGACACCGTAGAATCCCTCCCCTCCCCGCCCCTCCCATTGCTGCCTTGTCCCCAGCACCTCCGTCTTCACCTGGTACCACCATAGCCCATCAAATTCATCCCCCTGCTCCCTTCCTTATCCCTTCTAACCCACACCCGAGAAAGAAGCCGGAAGGATCCTACAAACAGTAATCAGCATCACCTTCCTCCCGTACTTAAAATTCGTTACTCCCTTCCCCTGGAATAAAACCCAAGCTCCACACCTTGGCTTATGAGTCCTGCACAGTGTGGCCCCGCCAACCCGTCAGCCCCCAAGCTAAACTCAAGTGGCACTGGCCCTCCGTTAGCTCCTCAGACACACCAAGTTCCTCCCTGCCTCAGGACCTTTGCACACACTGTACCTTATGCCAGGAACACTCTCCCACCACTACCCAGAGAGACCAAGAAACAGAGAGAAGAAGGGCATCATTCCTCACTTCGCCGGCTCTGTCCCCTGCTCTAGGTCACAGGTGGTAAGTCACATCCTCAGCAAGACTCCCTTCTACAGCAGATAGAAGTATTCTCTTGGCATGGCTGCTTTGGTTGAAGCTGTAAGCCGTGAATTTATGTTGTAAATGCAACAGATGGGCTCCCCAACCGCTCAGCATGTCTTGCCCTAGAGTCCAGGTGCCCTTCCAGATTGCCCTCATCTGCCTCCCTGAGCCACTCACAGCTCCGCAACGGTCACGCCAAGCCATTCTGGCCTACTTTGCACCTCCAGTGCCCCCAGAGCTCCATCAGGGCAGAAACTGTATTCATCCCGCCCATCATGATATTATCAGCACTTAGCGCAGTGCCTGGCACACAGCAGGTCCTCAAGAAAATAGCTGCCAAATGAAGGAGTCAGGAGATCTGAAAGCATTTAAGGTTTAGAACAGACTTCCTTCCAAGACCAGGTGACATTCGAGAGGGGGGAAAAAAAACACAACGCCAAACATGACATATGCTTAAGATTTTAAATTTTATATGTAAAGAAGTGAAGGGGTCTTGTACTCATTTTATTTTCTTATAAAGAGGAGCATAAAACCACTAGGCGTGCAAAAAAAGTGAAGTTTTATGGTGCAGTAAATAAAAAAGAGAGGGGTGGGGACCAATCGTGGAGGGGGGAAAGGAGCCGTGGTACAGTACAGAAATAGAAACAGATGTAGAGATAAGAGACAGATCAAGAGAGAAACCAGCAGAAGCATCTAGGCAAAGTACAAAACAGGGCTACGCTGCCTTCTGGGAACGAAAGGGCAACCCTCCAAATTTCGAAAGGGGTTTTCATTCCTACCTACAGGGTAAGAGCACTTGTCCCAAGTCCCCTCTCCAATTTTCAAAGAAGGTTTTTAAAAACCGACTTACTATGCTAAAAATCAGTGGTTAGCACATTGCATTCTGAAGAGAACACAATCTATTCAAATAATTTAAAAAAAAAAAAAAAAGACTCCACTTGGTATCTTTAGAGAATGTGGCCGCAAACCTTGAAGTCATGCACTGGGTTTTCAAAGTTATGAGCGAGAAGAGGGATGGCTCCTTGGGGGCTGTCAGAAGAGGGGCATGAACTTCAACACAGCTCAGCAGAGGTCTTTCGAATTGCACATCCAGCCCGTTCCCTTCTCTGGAACGTTCCACGGCCTCAGCCTTAAACGAATGGGTAAGCAGAGCTTAGCCCACCGCACGTGGTCCAACCTCTCTGGCCAAGCCAACTGGGCCAGTGGGCCTTCCCAACCAGGCCAATTAGAATCTCCCTGAGAAATCACAATTTGGGCCCCAAAAAGGCGGTGCGGGGACAGCACATAAAATTAACAGGCAGGAGGTGTGGGCATTTTCCCCCCCAGGCTTTCTCTGCCTGGTAAGAGTGTGGAGCCGGGGGAAGATGGTCTGAAGAGAGACGTGAAAAATCAGGAACGCTGTAACACAGAGACAGCCAGGCCCGTGGGTCCAAATCCCAGGCCCATTCGACAGCTCTGACCTTGAACAAGTTCCTTGACATCTCCTTGACCTAACTGCGACCTGCTTTTAGGGCTCCTTTAAGGGTTAAATAAATTAACACACACGGCATTGGAACAGGGTCTGATACACAGTAAACGCACGCTGCACAGTAACTATTATGATCATTCGGCGCAACCCTAAGCTCACGAGGCTGAGAATTTCTCGCTGTTTTGTACACACCCAGCCCAGAGCCTAGAACCGTGCCCGGTACACAGGAGTGCTCAACCGGTGTTTGTTGAGTGATCGGGCCATGAAGATACCACCCAGCCCTGGGAGGACAGAGACCCCGGACAGAGCCTGCTAACTTTTCTCCCGATCACAGCTCCTCCTCCAACAGGGCGATCCGGCCGGGTCTCGTCCAAGCCCCAAGTCAGATCACGCTTCCTTCCTGCTTTTCACGTCTCAGGATAAAGCCAAACTCTCCCCGCTGGCTACCCCAGGCCCTGCACACTCTGGCCCCTGCCTCCCTCCCTCCCTCCCCTTCCTTCTGGTCCTTCATGCTCCAGTTATATTTGGCCTCCTTTGCTCCTCTAACGTGATTCCCTCTACTTCCTTCTGCCTCCAGGCACCTGCACCTGCCGCTCCCCCGCCTCCTCAGCCCCAGCCTGAGGGAAATCTTAGCATGTGTTTTTCCCTCGTTTCCACTGGCTCCTCCGTTTTACACACCCAGAGCCTCACGCTCGTTTCCTGTGTGCGACTTGCCACCGTGTGTACTTCTATCATTTGTGTGTGACGATGTAGCCGACGACTCTTGCTCCTAGACCGTGAGCTCCAGGAAGAAAGAGCTCATAGCTTCTTTTATTCTTCACTGTATTTTCGTAGCGAGCACGGTATATGGCAAAAAGTCGTGCTCAACACATACTTGCGGAGGGAATGAATCCACCTGCCGAATGGGTTGACTGAACAAAAAGAAGTAAATTGGGGACCGGTCTCAAGTCTGGCTTCTTTCTGAGTTGAGTCGCCCTAGCCTGGTTTTGCAGTCGTAGCCCTCCTCTACAATCCCCCTCTTCTAATGTGCCATGAGTGAGTTTCCCTGCCATTACTAAACAACACAGACGCACTTTGACTCCAACACACAGAGTAACACCACCCTCTGAGCCAGGAAGGCCCCGTCCTAGAATAGATAAGCCTAGACCAATAATGATACGAAGACTTCCCTTCCCAGAAAACACTTTCATGCATGCCAGAGTGAATGGTACCAGACCAGCCCTCCCACCATAAACAACTATAAATCGGGACAAACATCTAGAAGTCAACAACTTTCAGGCATTGGACAGCAGCAGCCTAAGACTGTGGCCACTGAGGGAAGGAAACACAGGAGCCCAGGTCCCCTCCAGCTCCCTGCCTGAGGACAGCTTCCACACCACCGGCGCGGAGTCACGTCACCAAGCACCCAAAAAGGTTATTGACACAGCATGGCAAACACCTTGGACTTGCCACAGATCCGCCATAACAAATGTGAAATCAAGTCTACACAAGTTATAAAGTGGCCAGTCAGCTGCTGCATCGCCTTTAAGGAAGATAACAAAATCCAGAGTCTCTCTGTCCAGTAAATATATTATCATCACAATATTAGAATACAGTCAACAATTACTAAACATGCAAAGAGAAAGGAAGGTGCGGCTCACGGTCAAGGAAAAGAAGCAATGAATAAGCACAAATGGCAAAATAGCTGTGATGGCAACTCCAGAAAAAAGCAACTGCCAGGACGTGGAAAGTTCCTATTTATCACAAAAGTCCTTAACCAGGTGTATACACCCAAAGCACCTATGGAGATTTCAGAGATTTTGGATTTTTGTTTGTTTGCTGGTCTCAGCTCTACTCATGTTTATGCGATGTCTCGTTGAGTAGTTTCAGGGGATGCTTAGGAATCCGCCTTTTTCACAACCTCTCTAGAGGCTCTCATGCATACTACATCAGATTCTTATCATAGAATACATCCACCTTAGGCAAATACAAGTAAAAGTTAAATTTATACGTATTGAAGGTTCTGCTTAATCGAGTTGGTTGGTGGGCACCATCAGCACTCCCTGGTGGAACAGATTACACAACTAAGAAAGATAATTTCAACTTGATTATTTTGCAGAAAAACGCACACTTCTCTACTTATTTCGACTGAAGGAAAAACTGAGGTTAAATCAAAAGCCACAGACGTAAAGATAATGCTTAGAAGAAAAAACTGGAGGAAACGCTCATGGTATAATATTTTAAAAATCAGAAAACCAGCTACTATAATATCAGACATTTAAATGTATATGAATAGACATTGCCATGTTTGCGAACAGAAAAAAAGGCGACAAGAAATAGGTCGAAATGCTAATAGTATTTCTGTTACGTTTAGTTTTAATTTTCCCCTGTTTTTCTATACTTCACAAGAGTGTATGGATTTTCCTCAGTGGACTCTCCTCTGAAATTTAAACACAAAATAATGGCTCCCGAAACCTTCTGTCAACACACAAACCCCTGCAAAACCCTAGCAATTTTCAATCTAGAAAGAGAAGAGAAGAAATAACTTAAGAATTCATTTCTAGGGGCGCCTGGGTGGCGCAGTCGGTTAGGCGTCCGACTTCAGCCAGGTCACGATCTCGCGGTCCGGGAGTTCGAGCCCCGCGTCGGGCTCTGGGCTGACGGCTCGGAGCCTGGAGCCTGTTTCCGGTTCTGTGTCTCCCTCTCTCTCTGCCCCTCCCCCGTTCATGCTCTGTCTCTCTCTGTCCCAAAAATAAATAAAAAAACGTTGAAAAAAAAATTAAAAAAAAAAAGAAAAAATGCGGGGCGCCTGGGCGGCGCAGTCGGTTAAGCGTCCGACTTCAGCCGGTCACGATCTCGCGGTCCGTGAGTTCGAGCCCCGCGTCGGGCTCTGGGCTGATGGCTCGGAGCCTGGAGCCTGTTTCCGGTTCTGTGTCTCCCTCTCTCTCTGCCCCTCCCCCGTTCATGCGCTGTCTCTCTCTGTCCCCAAATAAATAAAAAACGTTGAAAAAAAAATTAAAAAAAAAAAAGAAAAGAAAAGCCCGAAATCTTGGGGCGCCCGGGGGGCTCCGTCGGTTAAGCTCCGACTTCAGCCGGGTCACGATCTCGCGGATCCGGGAGTTCGAGCCCCGCGTCGGCTCTGGGCTGACGGCTCGGAGCCTGGAGCCTGCTTCCGGTTCTGTGTCTCCCTCTCTCTCTGCCACCTCCCCCGTTCATGCTCTGTCTCTCTCTGTCCCCAAAATAAATAAAAAACGTTGAAAAAAAAATTAAAAAAAAAAAAAGAAAAGCCCGAAATCCTTGGGGCGCCCGGGGGCCTCCGTCGGTTAAGCGTCCCGACTTCAGCCGGGTCACGATCTCCGCGGTCTGTGAGTTCGAGCCCCGCGTCGGGCTCTGGGCTGATGGCTCGGAGCCTGGAGCCTGTTTCCGGTTCTGTGTCTCCCTCTCTCTCTGCCCCTCCCCCGTTCATAGCTCTGTCTCTCTCTGTCCCAAAAATAAATAAAAAACGTTGAAAAAAAAATTAAAAAAAAAAAAAAGAAAGCCCAATTGGGGCGCCTGGGTGGCGCAGTCGGTTAAGCGTCCGACTTCAGCCAGGTCACGATCTCGCGGTCCGGGAGTTCGAGCCCCGCGTCGGGCTCTGGGGCTGACGGCTCGGAGCCTGGAGCTGTTTCCGGTTCTGTGTCTCCCTCTTCTCGCTGCCCCTCCCCCGTTCGTGCTCTGCCTCTCTCTGTCCCCAAATAATAAAAAACGTTGAAAAAAAAAATTAAAAAAAAAAAAAAGAAAAGCCCGAAATCTTGGGGCGCCCGGGGGCTCCGTCGGTTAAAAGCGTCCGACTTCAGCCGGGTCACGATCATCGCGGTCCGGGGAGTTCCGAGCCCCGCGTCGGGCTCTGGGCTGACGGCTCGGAGCCTGGAGCCTGCTTCCGGTTCTGTGTCTCCCTCTCTCTCTGCCCCTCCCCCGTTCGTGCTCTGCCTCTCTCTGTCCCCAAAATAAATAAAAAACGTTGAAAAAAAAATTAAAAAAAAAAAAAGAAAAGCCCGAAATCTTGGGGCGCCCGGGGGCTCCGTCGGTTAAGCGTCCGACTTCAGCCGGGTCACGATCTCGCGGTCCCGGGAGTTCGAGCCCCGCGTCGGGCTCTGGGCTGACGGCTCGGAGCCTGGAGCCTGCTTCCGGTTCTGTGTCTCCCTCTCTCTCTGCCCCTCCCCCGTTCGTGCTCTGCCTCTCTCTGTCCCCAAAATAATAAAAAACGTTGAAAAAAAATTAAAAAAAAAAAAAAGAAAGCCCGAATCTTGGGGCGCCCGGGGGGCTCCTGGTCGGTTAAGCGTTCCGACTTCAGCCGGGTCACGATCTCGCGGTCCGGGAGTGTCGAGCCCCGCGTCGGGCCTCTGGCTGACGGCTTCGGAGCCCTTGGAGCCTGTGTCCGGTTCTGTGTCTCCCTCTCTCTCGTGGGCCCCTCTCCCCCGTTTCGTGCTCTGTCTCTCTCTGTCCCAAAAATAAATAAACGTTGAAAAAAAAAAATTAAAAAAAAAAAAAAAAAGGAATTCATTTCTATCCTTATCCAGCTCAGGAAGACTTTCTTCTCTGGTCTCTGAGTAGCTGGACTAGTTCTGATCCTACTAATTCCATCTCAATTTCCCATCTGTTAGACGAGTAGGAGGCCGAGACACATACCACAACCCAACAAATAATAGGCAGTGGCTGAGCGAAAATCGATCACTTAATAGAAATGAAGGACACAAAAAGGAAAAGAATTCAAGTCCATACCTGAACGACAGGGTGGCCACCGGTTGGAGCTTTGACAGCCCCTCGGCTGCCTTCTGTCTCATAGTGGGCCCGGTGATGTGGCTTGGGCTGCACCTCAATCCGCAGCTCATAGGACCCCGACTGGTGGGAGAGTGGCCACTCGAGCGGAGGGAGGGATGCGGTCACTGGAATACTGAAGGAGGAAACAGAATCAGTCGTGTGTACAAGAAATCAGAACCAGTCGGCCTGTACAATAAACGTAAATGGTCCCTTTTCTGAAAAATCATGTCAGAGGGTACAGGAGTAAAGTACTGGGTGCTGGAAAGCACATATTTCTCAGACAGGATAGGTAGGATTCTACTCAAGTGAGAGATCTTTGTCTTTGTTTTCTCTTCCACCTTTGATGAAAACAGTGTGACTGACATCTCAGTTTGTGAAGCTAATTTCATTACATGTGAGTTCTAGCATATTTCTAAATGTTACCACTCCTTTTCCTCTGGGAATTTTGAGGAGTACCATCTCCTTCCTCTAAAAATCACCCCTTACCCAGGATGTTCTCCCTTTCCAAAGGAGTAAGTGTGGGAGAAATTACCTGAAGTGGAAATCAGGAGCCCACGTGTGTCACAGATGTGCAATGTGACCTTAGGCAAGTAACCTCACCTCTTTTATCTCCAGTGTCTTATAATAACATATCAAATGGACCAGATGGCACCTGAGAGTTGTTTCAGTTCTTATTTCCAAGTCTGATGCTCTCGATTAAAAGCCGCTTTTAAGGAGAGACCATTTCTAGTCACAGCCATTGGCTCTCAGGACCAGTAAAGAACATCTAACCATAGAGAAGTGTCTGGTTTTGGTATGGATGAGTCAAACCACCCGGACCCCTAAATTTAAAGGAAGAGGAGAAGTCAAGAACATGACTGGAGTTACCCACCCGTGTTTAAGTCCAAGCTCCACCTCTAGCTACTTTGAGCAGATGCCTCTATTAAGTTTCCCTGGGCCTTAAGTTTCCTCCATTGTGAAATGGAGCTACGGAGATCACATGAAGAGCTTGGCACAATAACTACTCAATAAATATCAGGCTATAATCATGTTTCCCTGTATATACATTCCATATTTCAAAGTTATCTCCTATACTCTAATTTACTTGTGGTTATAGTATTAGATATATAGGCCTTTACATCTGAAGTTGTAACGACAGCCATTAAGTTTCATTTTCTTATAGAATCTTAACCCTACCCAGCACACCCAACAGGTACCTGACACATGGTTAGAATCATGTAAGTAAAGAGTTGGCTGAGGTCTTAATGATCTACCTAGACCATTCCTTCAGAGTCTTAGGGAACACAGATATTTTCCCAAGATTACAAGGCTCCAACTTATGTCTCTTGACTCTCAGTCCAGTGCTCCATGCACATCTCTATGCTACTAGAGATATGCTACTTCTTATCTTACTGATTTATTTAAAATAGGGCCAAGAAAATATCTCACTTATAGAATGGCTCTGGAACAATACTCGATATTTGATCGGTTCTCGGTCAGTAGTCAGCGGGTGGGTGGGTAGATGGCTGGATGGTTAAATGAATGAATAAGTGAGTGAGCAGTCTTATTCCAAAGAAGCCCCATATATTCAAAGTAGCTCCAAAGTTGGAAACGCATGGATTTGTGTCACTATGTCCTGATTTTGTACATGTGGCACCAATCGTTAATCCAATCAGGATATTCTTTTCCACTAAGCCCGGAGCTTCTAAAAGCTACCCTTATCAACTGGACTTAGGGAAGCACTTGCAATGAAACCAATTCCATTCCTTCTCCATCATAGCAGTACCAAGGGCGATGCAGTGGGACCCCATAAACCCCATCAGTGCTGAAGTCCAACTCGAACATGCAGTCCAACTTCCAATTATGTCGTCACAATGCAAGCAAATCTCCATCTCTTCTTTGCAACTAGATCACCTCCTGAAGCCCCCCCCCCCTTGCCCTGAAGTCTTAGAGCGTCCACCTCAGTTTCGGTCCCAACATGCCTTCTAGCTTCTGCCTGCAGCCAAGGGGCCATGTGTCTTACACACTCACACTCTCATCATGCGGGTTAATTTTTTTTAATTTGCAAAATAAGGCTCATAAAAATATCACTTCACCCCTGTTCTAATATCTTTTGAAGTATCAAAAATACTCAGGGAGGAGAAGACCCAGTGGGCTATCTCCGAGTATCAACTTCAAATTTTGTTTGGTTCCGGAACAAGTCTTTGACGACTACAATACAATCTTAAGAATTAGACCGTCAGAGCCAATGTGAAATTCTGCATTTGAATTCCAGCCCTCAGCCCCACACACCCGGAGACAAATGTTATCATGAGACTTCCCTGAACGTCCTATCTTCTCGATCTATAGAAAACTGTCACAAACATCTCATCAGCTGGCACAAATTGGCCCTCGTAGGGACTAAAGTGGTCAGTATCGTTTGGACCAAGAGTAGAGAAGGAAGGACAAACGATAAAGTCTTTATAAAGTCTCAGACAAATGCAGCACAATCATATTTTATATTCATGTTCCTCCCCAATCTCAACCATTAAGTAAACCACGTTTCACAGACTGGTCTGTAGCAGAAAGAATAAGGAGTCAAGAATTTGAGATTCTAAGTTTCCAACTCTGTCACTGACTAGCTGGGTGACGGTGGCCCCGTCCGCTCGCCTCACCAAGCCCAGGCTTCTCAACCTGCAGCAGGCGCTGGCCTTGATCAGCATTTCCTATGGTGGCTCCATACGACTTTGGTCACAGAACTCAGAGCCCCGTGGCCAAACGGCCTTTGAGATTACTGCGCGTTCTGTCCACAGCTGGGAGTGGCCCCTGCATAAAGATATCTGTTTAACTCTGTTAAACTCAGAATCTCCTTTTCTAAGGAACACCCATCGACCTGTGATGGTACCGGTGTTCTCAGAACCGCTCGGGAAGAAGGGCCAGACTGGAAGGCCCCTGTGGTCCCCTTTGGTCTGGTGTGGGATAAGCAAGGCCCGGGGGACAGAGCCCTCGACTACTCTCACCCCATCAGTCACAACAGCCCCACCATGATCTATTTTGGTGTTCAATTTAGCATTTGCATAAAAAAAAAAAAACAGTTTCCCATTTGCTAAAAGCAAACGCTCTGAAGAATCAACGGCCTCATCCTATTACCGTATGGTTTTCAAAGTGTCAGGATGATTTTTAGCTTCGCTTTCATGGAACGTCATGTGCTTCTAACCTCTGGGCGCCTCATTTTTCTTAGCATCCAAATGAAGATAAAAATAATACCAACTAGATTTACTGGAGAATAAAATGATCCGTGGGCAATACTTAGAGTTGTGCCTAGCACATAGCAAGCACCCTCAAATGCTGGTGATTATTATGGTCACTGTCATTCCTCTAACAACCATTGGGAGCTCAATCTTCTAGGACGAGGCTCATCCAGGAGAAAGTGCTTTCTAAAGTGCCTCCCTGATAAGAAGATTCCCCTCTAAAACCCAGCAGCTGCCCCTTTCTTTTCACTCTTACTTTGTGCAGGCTTCGTGCCAAGAATTTGATATATATCCTCACACCTTGCAAAAAAAACAAAAAACGAACGAAAAAACAATGAGGTGGGGACTAACCCACGGGGAATGAGCCAAGGTTTAGTAAGGTGCTCAGTGAGAAAGGGGATCCTGATTGATTAGCAATGTCTGCCTTGGGCACGGCATCCCAAAGATGCTGGATGAGAAAGCCGTCCTGCACGACTAGCGATGCCTGTCACGGACAGGGCAGGAGGGCAGCACCAGACATGCCCACGATCACACAGCCCCGGAGGGGTGGAACCAGGACTCAAACCCGGTCCCTGGAGACCCCAAAGCCTACACACCGCCAGCTACACGCAGCGCTTCGGCTTCCCACGATTTCAAGCTCCTCGAGGACAGCAGATGCGAAAACCCACCAATTCCTCTTAGCAGAGGCTGGTAAATGCCCCGTATAAAGGCTTGCTCTGTGCTTCCCAGAACGTCCCCTCCACAGAGGCAGAAATTTCTGCCGGGTTTGTTCACCACGGCCTCCCCAACACCCACAACAGTGCCCGCCTGGCACACAGTAGGTGCCTGATAAAACCCTGTCGCCCGAATGAATGCGCCAACCGGCCAGGGGCCATCGCAGGCATGCTCCCGACCACCTGGGGAGTTACGGGGGCCCACGGGGAAACCACAGCTGGGAGAACTGAACCCCCCCCCACCCCCGCCAAGGTCTGGCAGCCAGGAGGCGGGAGGGCCTGGGTGTGGACGCGGCCTGTCCCAGACGCTAAAGCACCACGACCCCCCCACCCCCACCCCCGGGGAAACCGGTCCCCTAGGAGCCCCGCTCACCTGCAGAGGGGAAGGGCGGGCACCAGCTGCTTGGGCCACGTGGGCGGCATCAGCAGGATGGACTCGGGGGCCGAGTTCCTCCTCTCCTCCTGCTCGCAGGGGCCCAGAAATTCCACGGCGGCCGGGTACAGGTGGCGGGGCAGGCCGGCCTTGGGCGGGGCGGCGGACACGGGCGCCGGCTCGGGGCTGGTCTTCCACATCTTGGGGGGGATGCCGCAGGGCGAGTCGGCGGCGAGGCTGTTCAGGGCGTCCATGAGGACGGCGGAGCCGGCCGCGGCGGGGTAGCCGGCCGGGGCGCCGTCGTCCCGGGGCTGCGGCGAGGGCTCCGGGAGCGCTGGGGCGAGGCTCCGGGCAGCGGGGCGACGGGGCCCCGGCACACGAATGCCTCCGCTTGGCGCCAGGCGACGAGGAGCGGGAGGCCGGACGGGGCGCGGGCGAGCGGCGGCCCAGGCAGCTGTCCTCAGCGAGGCCGGTTCGAGGTGACATTATTGGCGAGGTTCTGGGGGAATAATGAGCAGGGATGTTTTGAAACTGGGGGCACAGGTCGTCGGGCCCGCCGTTATTGGGCGAGACGCAGGGCGAGGTGTAGGGGGAGAAGGTGTCGGAAACGAAGCTGGCAGAGGAGCCGCTGCTAGCCGGGCTCAAGCAAAGCGGCTCGCGGTAGCCCTCGAAGCCGGGCACGGGCAGCGTGAACCGCGGGCTGGCGGCCGCCCCGGCCAGGGCCAGCTGCTCCCCCAGCAGGCCAGCGTCTCTCCCGCGGAGGGGGCCCCCTGCCTGCATCAGTTCGTGAGATGGAGTGATCTCGATCCGAGGGCTCAGGCCCGAGGCCCCGGCTGGCTGGGCCGCGCTCAGAAAGTTCTGCGGCCCTACCCTATCCGGCTCTCCGAATCGGCCGGGGGGCTCGCCAGGGAGACTGGGGAGGGGGCTGTATGGCTTGAGGCCATAGTCCAGGACATCATCGGGGTATGCGAGTCCGGAGGGTGGGCTGGCGACCTTATGTGCATTCGGTTCTTCTGGAAAGAGAAGGGGGGGGAGGGAGGGGTCTTTTTAAGCCTCTAAAACAGAACTCCCGGGCAGAACAATCCCAGATCGGGTTTTGGCTCCTGTTTTTCTTCTTTGTTTT